>NC_138138.1:24395555-25595555 GCF_964188305.1 Podarcis bocagei
TTCCTTGCATTAGACATTCCAAAGAAACAGGGCCACCACAGACAAGTCTCTGACTTTGGTACTCACTAACCCAGCCTTCCCCAACCTGGTCCCACCAGATGTTTTGCATTACACCTCCTATCAGCCCCAGTCAGCATGGCCAATGATTGTGATGATGGGAACTGCAGTCCAAAATTTGTGCATCTTATATTTCAGGTACGTCTCAAACCGTTTAAGGCTTTAAAGGTTATTACCAGCACACACATCTTCCTGTGGTTTGGGGTGAGCTTGAGCACTGACTGGCAAGGGGCCTCCAGTTCAGCAAGAGGCACCATATGCACACAGTGCTGGCTGTAAAGGGTTCTTCAGTACTGTGCAGCACCACTTTTGCATGCATGGGGAGCTGACCCAGAAGAAAAGATCACACAGAGGTTAGTTTCTACAGGGATTGCCCTTGGTGAATGAGGTGATAGATTAAAAAATGCCTTGCACATTAAAAAACAAAAACCTCTGTGAATGTATAGTGATCACAACTGCTGTAAATAATTGGGCTATAATATAATGAAAATAATATTTGTGCATGTTCTTTTTGCTAGGGGGGAATCTTAGGGAGCAAGGAGGGCTAGCTGAGAGATCCCTGGGCTCCCACTTAAGAGGAAACTGGGAGGTATTGCTTAAAGTTTGATTAGAGTCGGTTCTCCCATTTATGTTTTTATTCTTCTTAAATCATATTTATTCTTGGCAGCTGTAAAAGATGCAGTTGTCAAAAGCTCATTGGCCTTTTCAAGTATCCCACACACACCCCAGCAGCTGCAAATCCCTCCAACTTTTTATGCATTTTCATGTGATTTTTACAGAAGGTTTTTTTTTAATTAAAAAAATGTTGGTTGGTTGTTGTTTTTTGCTGCAGTGCCGAAATAAACACAATTGCCCCATTCAACGCTCCTTACCCCCTTCTGCCACTCACAACCTCCAGGGGTGTTGGGACAGGGAACAATTTGGGCTTTCATGCTGTCACATCTTCTCTTTAGAGGTTAAGGTCAGGCGAGGCTTTGCAATCTCCCATTTCCCATCGTTTATAATTGTATATATGTGGTTGTGCGTGTGTGTTTTACGGTGCATACCAGACTGGCACATGCCACCCAGGTCTCAGCTGACACGAGAACATTTTCAAAGCAATTTAGCTGCTCGGAAGGCAACAAGGACAGCGGAGGGGAACAGGAGGCCAACCATTAGAAAAAAAATTACTGTATTTTTCTCCCCTTTTCAGCTGCTGTTTCAAACTCATCGAGGAACAGTTTTGATTGCACCAAGGACATTTGAAGGATGGCTAGTCCTTTTGCACTGTCAGAGGACTGTTCTTCTCTTTTTGAGGAAACTAGGAAAAGTTTGTAGTGTTGGTTGCTTTTTAATCTTCTTTGGGTGTTTACAGGCAAATTGCCCTGTTGGCTTTGCCTGAGGTTGGCTTCCCTTTGTCTTCATCGATTCCAAAAGACGGTTGGACAAATTCCAGGAGAATAAGGCTGCTACTGGCTACTAGTCCCGATAGTGATGTTCTACCTTGGAGGCAATATGCCGTGGAGCACTAGTGGTTGGGAACCACAGGACGGGTGTCATGGACTGGTTTGATGCAGAGGAATGTTGGAAGGAAGCAGCTGGGAGCTTTCCTTTGTGTTTACCACCTGGTAGATTCTGACTTACTGTACTGAGCAGCACTGCTGGGTGGAAGGCAGCAACTTAGAGAACAGATATACGGAAATTCACGCCTGGAGAATTCTGACTTTTGCTTAAACAACCTCTCTCCACCTGCAAGTTTCTAGCTGAGATGGTGGCAGAGGGAAATTTAGGAACACCAGCTTGCTCTATGCCAGGGATAGGGAAAACTGAGGCCCTACAGATGACTCCCAACTCCCATCAACTCCAGCCAGCACGTTCAGTGGCCAGGGATGATGGGAGTTGTAGTCCAGCAGGTTCCCACTCCATGCAGAACTCCTGATTCTTGCGCCTGATGAAGAATTCGATGAAACGCAAAAGGCTGCTGCCTACACTTTCAATCTAAATTTGTTCAGCAAAAGATATCCTTTTATAAGCGGTGGTGATCTTCTGCTACCACTTGGGCCTTTCACTGAGACCTGGGAGAGCAATGATAGATGAACAACTAGACCTCCAAAGGGTGAGCAAAAACCAATTGGATTCCTTCGTCAATGTCTGCTTCCCATTTCCATTCAACTGGAGTACCAAAAAAAAGAGACTGCGCCACGAGTGCTAAAGAAGACGATACGCGTTTGCCATTCGTCAACCCTTCATGCATTCCAAGGCCTCCCCGTACAACCTGTCAGGACACAGGATTTTGGTACCGTCCTATCTCCCCAACCCACAGGCAGAGACAGGAGGTGCTTTATTTTTTTAACTGCCGAACATTCCCATTTCAAATTATCTCCCTCCCATCTGGATCTTAAATTAGCTGAGCCTTTCCTTTCCTTTTCTCATTGTTGTTGATCTGCCTGATGGATGTCTGTGCTATTATACATATGCCTTCCCCTTGCTTTCACCCTCCCCATCAGTTACATAGACGCACGATTAAAATTAACTCCGCAATCGCTTTCTGATTGCGCCGCATATTATAACAACAGCGGCATTGAGCAAAGCTATTACATTTGCAAAGCGTTTCTATTCATGTCAGGGGGCCTTTTTTTGCACACACACACACACACCCCAGAGACCACCTCTGAAACAAGAAGCCAAATTTCCCAGCAGCCTCCTCCTCCAAATAATGAGGCATTAAACATATTTAAAAATCTTACACAAGCTTCAAACATTGGGAAAAGGTTTCGACTGCCTTTCTGACTCATTCTCCAATGTCATTTAAAGGTTGTTGTTCATTCAGCTTCCACTCTATATGTATACGATGGCTAACGTTTTAGGGCAGGAGTAGTCAATGTGGTGCCCTTCTAATTTTTTTTGTATTACAACTCCCATCAGCCCCAGCCAGCATGGCAATGGTTGGGCACTATGGGAGTTGGAGCCCAACAAAAACTGAATGGTGTAACATTGGCTATTCCTGTTTTAAAGCCATGACTGTGATGCACCAAGCCAAATGTGGTCCACATGCCCACTGTGTATTATGGTCCACTAAGGCAGGTACAGGCAAACTTGGCCCTCCAGATGTTTTGGGACCACAACTCCCATCATCCTTAGCTAATAGGACCAGTGGTCAGGGATGATGGGAGTTGTAGTCCCAAAACATCTGGAGGGCCGAGTTTGCCTATGCCTGCACTAAGGGCTTGAGAATCTTGGCTATTTTTGCTTTCCCCAGCAGCTAGCAAAAACAGGAAGTCTTCCTAGAGTCCTTGATGGGGTAACCATACGAAGACTGTCGGGCTGCAGCCAGCTTTGATGGGTCAAAAGTTGTGATGGCCCATTTTAGGGCATTCAGTGGTATTCTTAATTAAAACTGTGTACTGGTCTTTATCCGAAGATCCCAGGGTGGTTGACAACAGGAAAAAAATAATACAAAATGAGAATTCAAAATACAGTGGTACCTTGGGTTACATACGCTTCAGGTTACATACGCTTCAGGTTACAGACTCCGCTGACCCAGAAATAGCGCTTCAGGTTAAAAACTTTGCTTCAAGATGAGAACAGAAATCGTGCTCTGGCGGCGCGGCAGCAGCGGGAGGCCCCATTAGCTAAAGTGGTGCTTCAGGTTAAGAACAGTTTCAGGTTAAGTACGGACCTCCGGAACGAATTAAGTACTTAACCCGAGGTACCACTGTACATTAATAAAATGCAGGTTTGATCCCCGTATGGGGTAGCTGCATATTCCTTCATTGCAGGGGGTTGGACAAGATGACCTTCAGGGATACTTCCAACTCTACAAGCCTGTGATTCTATGAAAAGCAAAAGCGAACCAATAGCCCCTCCTCCCACAAACACATTTAAAAAGCCATAGGATGTTAATCAGCTGAATGCCTGGTTGAAGAGAGACATTCTCGCCTAGCACCTAAAAGTATGTAATGAAGGCGCCAGGCGAGTCTCCCTGGGAAGAGCATTCCACAAATGGGGGCCACCACAGAAAGGGCCTGTTCTCATGTTGCCACCCTCTTGACCTTTTGTGGAGAAGGCACACAAAGAAGGGCCTCAGATGATGATTGTGCGGTCTGGGTCAGTTCGTATGGGGAGAGGCAGTCCTTGAGGCACTGGCTGAATAATTGGTAAGGGACAAGTAATTAGGACTAGGAGTTTTATTCAGCTAATTGGCTCACTCAAGTCCACTAAACCAGCATCCCCCAAGCTCCAGATGTTGCTGGACTTCCATCATCCTTGGCCATGCTGGCTGGGGTTGATGGGAATTGGAGTCTGGCAACCTGTCTAGGATAATACCAGGTTGGGAAAGACTAAACGAAAACTTGAAACTTTGGGCTGAGAGATAAGAGGAAGTTTCAAGGGCATGTCTTTGCTCAAGCTATTGTCCTTCTTTGCCAGAACCAATCCCAACAGTCCCCACCCGAAAAATGAATCTTGTTTCCCACCCACTTCTAATAATCAGTAGGTGAGCAGCATCCCCCCCCCCGCAAGCAGTATGTAATCACACTTCAGTTAGATTAGTTTATTTGTGTAAAGAACAGGCCAATCAGCAGCTAAGAGAGATAATAATAACAGAATCGTAGAGCTAGAAGAGACCCCAAGGGTCATCCAGTTCAAGATGCTGCAATGCAGGAATCTCAGCTAAAGCATCCATGACAGATGGCCATCCAACCTCCAAGGAAGGAGAGTCCACCACTTTCAGAGGAGAGTGAAAGGTGATATAATAGCTATCTTCAAATATCTGAAGGGCTGCCACATGGAAGATGGAGCAAGCTTGCTTTCTCCTGCTCCGGGGACTAGGAACCAAACCAAATAATAGGAAGAACATTTCGACAGTAAGGGCTGTTTGACAGTGGAACGGACTCCCTTGGAAGCTGGAGGTTTTTAAACAGAGGTTGGGTGGCCATCTGCCAGGGATGCTTTAGTTGTGATTCTTGAATTGCAGGGGTTTGGACTAGATGACCCTTGGGGTCCCTTCCAACCCCACATTTCTATGATTCCCCACCCCTCAGACCTGTGGTCTGATCCTGCAGGGCTCTTCTTACAACTTGCTGTTTGAGGGAATAGCCTCCATCTTGTACAATCCTTGGCACATTCCTGTTTGTAGTCCTGCCAAACAACACCTGCGGGGTCTTTTCGGCTGTGGCTGTGCTGTTGTGGAACCCGCTTCCAAGTCTCAACACCATTTGCCTTCTGGAGACAAGTAGTCAAAATACTCTATTTAGACATGTCTTCCACATGACAAATTGGAAAATTATTTATCAACTGTATTGGATTTAAAACAAGGGTGGCTTTCAATTGCACTGATGTGTTCTATGCACATTTTAAAAAATAAGTATATTGGAAGCAACCTTGATATTAACTCAAAGGAAGATGGGATAAATATCTATGAAAGGATGGATAGACCTTTGTCTCTAAGTGTGATAACAACAGATAACAACAAAACCAGTTTACCACTATGCCTAACTAGGTAGGGAACCACAGCCAACCATAGTTCCCTGAAACACTCATCTCTTTGTCACATGGCCACATTTCATGGTCAGGTACGCTCTAAGCGTGCATATATATATATATATACACATATATATATATTTACATATATATATATATGTAAATATATATACATATATGTAAATATATATATATGTATATATATGTATATATATATGTGTATATATATGTAAATATGTAAATATATATGTATATATATATATGTATATATATGTAAATATATATACATGTATATATACATATACATATGTATATATACATATACACCCGAAGACACCAAAACCTGCATTCCTGTACCCGTGAAAATCTACGAAAGCAAACATTTACATATATATATATATACATATATATATATACATATATATATATACATATATATATATATACCTGGTCTGTGCTGGTCTATGACTGTAATAAACTGATTGATTGATATATACCTGTTTTGTAAAGCAGCTCAAAGATGTTGGAAAAAGGGAACCTTTTGTAGAGGTTTGCCATTTGGAAATTTACTTTAAAGGAACTGACAGCTTGGTCAGCTGACACACTCTTGTCACAAAGATTTGCGTTACACTTTAATGTTCTGATTCTTAAAAATAGCTGTACCTGTTGTTTCTGAAGGCAGGAAAGACTAGGTCCCTCTCCTCACCCATGATCAATCGCCTCCTACTCTAACTTGGATTGTGTCCCAGATGACTAAATCAGGGTAATCTTGGGACATGTTTCTGAGGCAGAGGAAGAGAAGTGGCAACTGCTCCGCTTGGATTTCACAGCCTTTTCCCTCAGTGGTCACCTCTGCTCCTGCAAACCAAACTCTGCCCTACAAGGACCTTCCCACCTGCTGCAGCAAGGTGTCACCACATGGAGTTGTACTCAACTAAGTTCTACTCAAGAGTAGACCGTCAAAATTAATGAACCTAAATTAAACTCAGTAGGACTAGCATTGGATAGAATCCTTGGTCAGGACACTCAAGATGGAGAACAAGGTAGAGATTAGACAAGGAGGTAAACAAAAGAAGGAACCCCTTTAGTCATGAGGAATGTGGAGCATCTAATTCTTCAGGGGGACTATGCAATATATTACTGCGTCACTCCTACTAAAAATGGACACATATCTATTGCAGCAGCAGCAGTCGTGCTTCTGGAGGTTTTTCAAGAGTGCAGCTCCAAGAGCTGAAAAGCTCTGCAAATTTTAGTTTAGCCAGAGGTTGTGATGTACGAGCAAAAATGAACAGGCCTAGTGTACCATGGGCGGCTTCTGAGTATCTGTAAAGCTAGACTCTGCAAACAGCCCCATACACCATGGTGAAGATGGTGATTGGCAGACTGGGTACACAAATTGCTAAGGTAGCATTGCTGGAGGTCAGATGGGACCTCCTGCCATACCTTCATATTGGCCATGTTGGTTACAGATGGCGTCCAACAATATCTTGAGGACCACAGGCTCCCCACTCATGGTGAAAGCATTTCTGCACCTGAAATAAGAACTCAAAAAGGCACCCCTTCCTTCCATTTGTCTTAAACGACCCAGAGAGAGGGACAGGGGGCTCTGTGGCTCAGCCAGTGTGGTGTAGTGTGGTGTAGTGGTTAAGAGCAGTAGACTCGTAATCTGGTGAACCGGGTTCACGTCTCCGCTCCTCCACATGCAGCTGCTGGGTGACCTTGGGATAGTCACACTTCTCTGAAGTCTCTCAGCCCCACTCACCTCACAGAGTGTTTGTTGTGGGGGAAGAAGGGAAAGGAGAATGCTAGCCGCTTTGAGACTCCTTCGGGTAGTGATAAAGCGAGATATCAAATCCAAACTCCTCTTCTTCTTCAACACTCAGCCAAACACAGATAAGGGCAAACAAGCAAAAGTGCATGTTCCTGGAGTGAAGATCACAGCTGTTGTGCTCCTGCCCTGGTCCTGCTGCCCAGAGCTAAGCCATAGTTTGGCTTTGTGTTATATCTGATCCTGGGTTTATGTTTTGTTCTTGGTTTGGTCTCATGGTTTGTCTGGAGGAGATGGTTACAATCTCCACTTTGGGAACCTGCCCATTAGCTCCTTTGTGCTAAGCCAGTTTGGCTTTGTGTTACATGCAAACCAAGCCCATGTCTGCTACACACAGTGACTGCTTCATGTCAATTCAGGCCAGCCGAGATAACATGCATCTGCCAGACAGTTTTTCTGGAATATCAGCTACATTAAAAATGACTCTTACATACCACAACATCCATATTTCATAAATTGCTCCACCCAACAACATCACTGCAAAAGCCTGATTCTTCTCAGTTAATATTTGGGAGCCTCAGACCCAGCAGTAGAGCCAATATGGGTTCTCTTCCTGCTCAGCCATAGCCTGGCTGGGAGCGCAAGGCTGGAAGGGAATGTGAGTTGTTGAACTGAATTCATCTCATCCTGAGCTTTTCACTATCATGATGGAAGTACAGAAGGAGATACAGAGTAAGGCAAGGGTCAGCAACCTTTTTCAACGTCCTCCTTGGGACAGTTGAGGTGTCCCTCAGACCTTGTGGGGGGCTGGACTATATATGGGGGGGGGGAATGAACGAATTCCTATGCCCCACAAATAACCCAGAGATGCATTTTAAATAAAAGTACACATTCTCCTCATGTAAAAACACACTGATTTCCAGACCATCCACGGGACAGATTAAGAAGGCGATTGGGCCGGATCCGGGCCCCATGCACTATTCTCTCCTTTTCTGAGTCCCTCTCTCCTCAACACTCCTTCCTCTCCACCTAGCCGCTATTTGCCCATGTGTTTTTTCTAATACATGTTTGACCCATAACACCAGGCAGGCCCCACAAACAACCCAGAGATACATTTTAAACACAGTGGTACCTTGGGTTAAGCACTTAATTCGTTCTGGAGGTCCGTTCTTAACCTGAAACTGTTCTTAACCTGAAGCACCACTTTAGCTAATGGGGCCTCCTGCTGCTGCCGTGCCGCCGGAGCCTGATTTCTGTTCTCATCCTGAAGCAAAGTTCTGTAACCTGAAGCGTATGTAACCTGAGGTACCACTGTAAAAGGACACATTCTCCTCATGTAAAAACACAGAGATTCCTGGACCATCCGCAGGCCGGATTGAGAAGGCGATTGGGCCGCATCCGGCCCCCGGGTCTTAGGCTGCCTGCCCCTGGAGTAAGGGCTTCTGAACCACTGAAGCAACCTGCGAAGGAGTCCAGATTGCTAACAAATGCTCTTTCCTACCTGTGCCTTAAGAAATAATGTAAGATGTATGTAAAAAGAGGAGCTTTTACTTCCGAATCAAAGACGTCCTCCTTGGGACAGTTGAGGTGTACAAATCAGAAACCACAAATCCATTGAAAAGCTGATTTGTAAAACAGGAATCGAAAGACCCTGACTGCCACGGTGGGTGATGTGATACAAATTCAGAATTGCACACTGCAACTTTTGTGAAATCTGATGAACTGCTAACCAGGAATTAATTAATCACAGTCACTTGAAGCCGGCTAGTGCCTTCAAAGGGAGAGAGCTCAGGTTTCAAGTGCTAATCAAAGGGAAACCAATTCATGAACTGGATTTGAGAATTTCAAAGGTATTTCTTTTTCTTCTCTTTTTTTTGGCTCTAAGATGAGTCCCTGAGTTTCTTGCCTCCAGCTCCCCTGCCTGTTCAGTTCAGATAATAAATTCCCTGTGCATGTAACAGATATGTAGCCCGGAGGTCTAGGCATCTGCATGGCAACGATCATGCCATGCCATGTGGAATCCCAGAGGAAACGCAGTAGATTTGCTTAAAAATATTAAGCATTATCAGCATTTCATATGTTTTTTTAAAGAAGGATTTGGATTCTGAAAATGGATGGGTGGTAAAAAGAGTAGAGAACCTGAAATTGATAAGACTTGGCCAGCCCAAACTACAATTCCCATCATATCTGACCACTGGCCATATTGGCTGGGGGTGATGGGAATTGGAGTCCCATGACATCTAGAAGGCTGGAGGTTCCTTACTCTTAGTGTATGGTCTGCTGCTCCTTCCATGGTTCTCTGGACAAGAATGGAAGGATGGGGAAAATAAATAAATCTAGATTTTGACAGCTACAAACCCCTACTTCTGCTTCCAAAGTAAATGAGGCAAATCTGCTACACATCTGCATAAACAAGCTCCATTTGCAGGCTTGTACCATTTGCACAACTGTGCAGTTTTAAAGAATCTCAATAATCACATCTCAATAAAGAAAATAAAGCACAAAAAAAGAAAAAAGGATAATAACATCCTACGTAAAGCCGGGGATGATGCAGGATTTAAACAAAATCCTTTCACAACACCTTCACAGGTGCTGGTTTCTCATCTATCTGTACAAAATTTGCACACTCAATTATTTGTTTTGAAAGAGCTCTTCAACTTTCAGACAATATTCCCAGCCGATCAAAATAAAAAAGCCATGTCAGTCTGTAGGTGCTGTCATTATATTCTTCTTCGCCGGTTGCTGTTATTTTTCACCCACCCACACCAACAGTTTCCCTGTACCAATACCAGGAACATCTAAAACAATTCACTGAAAATAAATGAAAACAAACCCAGTAAGAGAAAATGGGGGTTGCTTTTGTCTTCTAGAGGCAGCAGCAAAGTGAGCAGGGAAGGAGGTCCAGTCCAGTGGGAAGTTCTACTGCACAAGCCCCGCTGAAATGAAGAGGAGCTGTGCAGGAGCCCTGCTTGGTTTCAACAGGGCTTGCTCTGGAGAGCTTCCTGCTGGACCTCGTCCAAACGGTTTGTTAAAATGCCGCACAAGTGCCGGTGACTCATCCAGAGCGCCGTCTCTCGTGGATGTGGCCTAGCGCAACCCTGGCCACCGTCTGTTGAGGAGGAAGCAGTCATTAAAAATTAACGGAGCCTGCAGAGCAAGAATGAGAGCAAAGCTGATTCGGCAGCCACTCCGTGGGGCCTCTGGGCTGGCCTGGTCCTTACCCAGCACTTTGGCTTTTAGCCGTAATTCTGGCATGCCCAAGACAGGACAATGGGTCAGTGGCAGAGACAAGACTTGAAACAAAATTCAGGTCCAGCTGACTGTCAACTATAGAAAACCCACAGAGGCAGGGTCTGGTATCTTGCCAAGAATCTACCTGCATGCTCTCAAACAGATTTTGCTTTCAACACTAAGGGCTAGAAACATGCAGTCTGTTGTTGTTGTTTTAATTACAGTGGTACCTCTGCTTATGAAACTTAATTTGTTCCGGAGGTCTGTTCCTAACCTGAAACCGTTCTTAACCTGAGGTACCACTTCCAGATTAGCGGAGTCTTTAACCTGAAGTGTTTGTAACCTGAGGTACCTGTTACCTGAGGTACCACTGTTTGTTTGTTTGTTTGTTTGTTTGTTTGTTTGTTTACTATACCCCACCCATCTGGTTGGGTTTCCCCAGCGACTCTGGGCGGCTCCCAACAGAATATTAAAAACATGATAAAAGATTGAACATTAAAAACTTCCCTAAACAGGGCTGCCTTCAGATGACTTCTAAAAGTCAGAGAGTTGTTTATTTCCTTGACATCTGGTGGGAGGGCGTTCCACAGGGCGGGCGCCACTACCGAGAAGGCCCTCTGCCTGTGACACACACACACACACACACACACACACACACACAATGACCCTGTGTACTTTGCTCGCCTATCTTACTTACCCGACAGCCCCTTTGCCTACCCCCTTCCCCCCACCTGTCCAACTCCTCCTCTCTTTACCCCTCACCCACTCCCTCTCCTATACCTTCCCAGTTCACCCCCCAGCTTCCTTTTATAGCTCGCTACAACCCCATTCCCCTCTTTAAGCAAACACAATTAGGACTAGGTTGCAAGACAGGCAGTCCTGTTATCCAAGTCTGACTTTTTTGGGGGGGAGGGGGAGAAATACTCTGCAAATGCTCAGAGGCACTTTGTTCAGCATGTGTCACAGAGATCAGTGCCATCTCCCAGGTTAAGTCAGAATATGCAAGGAGAACAGGGAAACAGTAAGCCATTGACATTATTTTCCCAGTATGCCCACCTGTGAGATAATGGTCTGGGCAAGGTACATATCCTGCCCCAAATGGGCCACAGAGGACGGGTCTTGTTCTCCTTTCCCTCATTAGTTCTTGCCAATGCAATCTTAGTGCATCTTCTCTTCATTCCCGCTGGGACTTCCTTGCCTGTCCCATGCTGCCTCTTAGCAGCAGCCATCTCAGATGCTCAAAGCACTGACATTCTCACCAAATGGAAGTCACTTTCCCAGCCTCTTTAGGGTCTTCAGAGTAGTCGAAACAGAAGAACCATAGTTAAGCGCCTCTTCCCAATCCATTAAACAGCTCGCCTAGGCTGCCTGCCCCCCGTAGCCGCCTACTGGTGGCCACACAAACTGCAGCAGGACAACAGCTTTACATTTTTATGTATATAGGAAAATATTACAATTTTTGGTTGCTGCTTTAAAAACAGAAATCCACATTTCGTGGAACCTCAGATCTATTCCAAATACCACACTCTATTAGTGTGTACGTATTCAAATGAATTTCACCACATCTACAACAAGGCTCTTAAAGTAGATAAATAAATACTGTTATAAGTTTTAGGGCCAGAGTCTGTGGGTGCAAATCAACCCAAAATCCTGGAATTTGTAAAAATTAGAATTAATCAAAGTTTGATTAAACTGAGCCAAACACAGAAATCCCTGGATTTAGTTTATGCTAATGAGCCAGGCCAGCTCAGCAGAGGTAACCAAGGCTGATGATGGCCAGTCATTAACCTATTAACAATGCCATTAACAGAGACTCTCCAGGCTGGACAGAAAATGTAGAGAGCCCCTCCCTGAGGTGAGAGATAGTTAGCAGAGACAAAAGGCCAGAGTTTCAGGAGGGAGGGGCAGAAAATCAGTGGGCAATGAGGTAAGCGAATTGGGGGGGGGGTCAATTCTGCAAGCTGGAGGGACCAGAGCATGAGGCGGGCAGTCTGTTTTATGCTGCAGAGAGGGTCATATAATCTTAAAATCTGAGGCTACAGCAATGTAAGGAGCAGGACCCTCTTGGGATGTGAATATTCAGCACTTCCTCCCTCTAGGTTCAGGCTGTATATATGTGTAAATAAACCATACATCATGAAGACACCACAGTCTCTGCTGTGCCTAATTTCCAACAGGAAACACAAACCCTGGGGAAGCTCCTAGAACCCCTGGAATCTCACACTGCTGTGGAGAAAGGGGTGGTGTGTATCATTACTATCAATCCCACAAATATTCCAGTCATCGCCTTCAACAAGACAGCACTCAGCTTCTCCCTCAGAGAATAATGACCCCCCTCCTTTGTAGAGGGACTGGGAAATTTTCAGGGTGGAAAGAAAACAAAATGAATTAGAGGGGGTAAAAAGGGCATCTTACCTTACAGTCCACGCAAGATATAAAAAGGAAGGCTGCTGAATATGGAGAGGCTGTGTGAAGGACTCCGTATCTGAAGATGATTGCATGTCAACCTTATAAATGGAGAAGAAAGAGGCCTGCAGGGGCTCTCTGCGAAATGTGCTCTCTCTTTCCACTCAAGTCATTTTTATAGATCTGAGTCACCTTTATGCCTTCGAGAGAAGCCTTGTTAGTGTGCATACAGGATTTCTTTCATGCAAGCCTTGGGAATTAGGCCTCAAATCTACCAGTAAGTGCTCAAAAGCTATATCCTGTAGAGATGGCAGATGAAGTGGAGAGGGTATACTGCCCCCCCCCCATCATTCCTGTTTCCTCTCTTAAGAGCATGCCACTCTGCTTCTGACATTATATATTCCTTACACCTAAACAACAAGACGAAAAGCATGTCTGTGTAGAAGAAAAGAATAAAAACTGCTTGTATATTCTCTCATCTGACAATCAAATGCAAAACATTCCTCTGCAATATAATGCAGACATAACATTAAAATGTGGTTGGCATTAATCAACTCTAGTTAAGACCCTGAACTTTCTATGAAACCAGTTGGCAAACTAAGCCCTACACCCAGAGCAAGTGCACAGGGAGGCAACAGCAAGACCTGTATATCATCTTGTAAACAGAGACAGAGAGTTGCCTTAATCATGGTATTCTTGGTGCAGACACTGACCTTTGACATTTGGACAATCAGATATGAACAGTGTTTGTGCCTACACACACAGCCCCTTCCCTCCTTGCAACAACTATGCCCAGAAGTCTTCAATCAACCTTATGTTTCCTATTACATCTGACCTGAGAAACTGTGGTTACTGGGTTTGAACAAGTCAGGATCTTAAACCAACTTCAGATTGCCTTGCTCTGATCCCGATAACCAGTGTTACCTGTTTCAGAAAACATAAGAAGCTATGGTTGACGGGAGGCTTTCGGGTTTATTGAGGTGTGCTGAGAAGGGGCTGTGTACAGTATATCTCAGTTGTTAAGATGAGATATGACCATCTGAACTGGGCCATTCATGCTTATCAATGACTAACTCAAACCGTTTCAAGCCATGGTTTCACATCCTGGTTTCTTCCCCATCTTTAACCATGATTTAACTATTCAGATACTATAGGACCTACACATTTTTCAGTTCTTTATACAATCTCATCAATTTACATGGTGCTTTGCAGAATGACACAAACACCTTCTCTGCGAAGGTTACAATCTGAAATTTGACAGGGCAGACACATCAGAAGGAGAGGAGGAAAAGCAGGGGCAGGGGTAAACAGGGGGGGGAATGTATGCTCCAGTTCAGTTGGACATACTTAGGCTTAGATCTTGAAAGGACTGAACACTAAGGGGTTCAGACATAGCTAATAGTTTGAGAGGGACCCTGGCTAAGCTGTCCTCAGTGCCTTCTGCTATTGTGAGGCCCCTCAACAGGCACCCATCTTACACTGTTTACTAGTGTGGAGGGCAGACTGCACCACCAAGCAGAGCTCCTGAGCCATGCAAAAATATGTGTGCCAGCTGACACTGCCATGTTAGCAATGCACGTCCCATGTCCTAACATGCGTCCTGGGGTAGGGCCAACATTATGAACATGAGGACACCAGAGTGTTCACACATGCAATGCTGGCCTGGAGCTCCGCTCTGCGCTGGCATCACCCACCTGAGCCACATCAGTTGCGGTGGTGGTGTCTTCAGCTCAGTGGCAGCTGGACCTGTCGATGCACAGGATTTGGCCCCCCCTCCCATTCTAGGTGCATTTTGAGGGAAGGGCCAAGGCTCAGTGGTAGAGTACATGCTTTGCATGCAGATGTTCCCAGGTTCCATCCCCAATATCACCACGTAGGGCTGGGGGAGAACCATGCATGAAACTCCAGGGGGCCACTTCCAGTCAGTGTAGACAATACTGACTCAGTATAAGGCAACTTCTTATGCTTCTGCGCCGGCACCATGTCTGAAAAGGTTTTGCGGACAAAGATGAATTTTGAAGATGGATTTAAAGAGAGAGCACATCACACAAAAGTTCCAGACATCGAGAGGAAGCAAAAACAATGGCCAGAGTCTGTTAAGAGAGGTAAGATTGGAGCTGTCAGGCTTTGAGCTTCCTCTCCCTCTGTGCCATTAGCAGCAGGACTGGCATGCAGAAACAGAGCAGCAGGAGCTTTTCATGGCGTGGAGATTAAAGGCACTGCCAGACAATCGCTTTGGGGTGCAATTCAATCACACACCGGCAAATCCAGGTTGCACAATTACATTTGAGTGGGAGGTCTTGCACAACAAACTTGCTTTCCCAAAAGACCAGACCTTTTGCAGGAAGGAAAGTGATGGGGAGATGCACCTTAGAGGCAACACTTGCTTTGATACGTTGTCTAACCCCCTGAAAACAAACCACAATGAAGCCAGCGTCATCTAAAGACCCTCCAAACAAATCAGGAGGAATGATCAATAAAATGACTGGTAAAGTTTCAATCAGCTAATGAGTTTCTGCATCTCCTGTAAGAAAGCTGAGAACCCTTTGAGGTACACAAATTCAGGCAGTATCATATTTAAATGTATGGCCTAACCTATCCCAAAGGCTCAAGTCAGAGCAGGAAACAAAGCAGCAAGGCAAAGCAAACAAACTGAAAAGCAACTCTCTCCACCACCCACCACCCCCAAAAAGAACTGCAAGCACAATAAAACCAGGAGCAGCCACACTGGTGAAACAACTGTGTTACTGCAGCATTTAGGGCTTTACAAGTTATAACCACCAGCTTGATTTTTGCCTGGCATAATATGCATCTCATACATACTGTTGACATGTTTGCAAATGGGATGTGCTAAATTGGGATCATTCATTTGCATTAATTCAGACAGGTGTGTTCCCCCACTCTCCCCCCCCCTTCAACAGGAAATGCAAGTACAATAAGGCAAGGACAGGTTTTCCACTGTCTCTGTTTCTCCCTCTCACACCCCACCTCAGGCTGTATCCAACTAAGTTATACTTAGAGTAGACTCATTAAAATTAATGGATCATGTCCATTAATTTCAATGGGTCTACTATGATGAGGACCAACGCTGGACAAGAGGACTCTCATACTCCTACTTGACTTGTTGACAACACATGTGCACACACACACACACACACACACACACCTTTCTGCAATAAGGAAAGAATAGCAAGATGCACTGGGAAGTGTCCGGTAACAACTGCTTGACACGGTGTCATCTGACATGGTGTCATCTAACCTCTGCACAAATAAACCAGGAAGGATGGGCAATAAACAGGTCATTTGGAAGGGTCTTTGCTTAGAAGTGATAGGTGCACATGCAGCAAGGAAATAATAATAATAATAATAATAATAATAATAATAATAATAATAATAATAATAATAATAATAATAATAATAATATATTATTTATACCCCGCCCAGCTGGGGCGCCTTCCAACAAAAGATTAAAAATACATCAAAACATCAGTCATTAAAACCTTCCCTAAACAAGGCTGCCTTCAGATATCTTCTAAACTTCATGGCGGGCGCCACTTCTGACAAGGCCCTCTTCGCTTCTCACAGGGAGGGAACTGCCAGAAGGCCCTCAGGGCTGGACCTCAGTGTCTGGATTGAATGATGGGGGTGGAGACGCTCCTTCAGGAGGAGAAGGAGAAGGCCAGTGGATTCCAGGGCAGGCTGCTCATTCTGGGTGTGGGACTTGACAGGTACCCAACAACCTTGACCCATGCTGGCAATGAATTCTGGCAATAGGTCTATCTCCTGTAAGAACATAAGAGCCCTGCTGGATCAGGCCACATGCCCATCTAGTCCAGAACTGTGTTTTCATAGCAGCCAACCAGATGCCCATGGGAAGCCCACAAGCAGGACATGAGCGCAACAAGCTCTTTCCCCACTAGTGTTCCCCAGCAAAATAGCCATCGTATCTAGCAGTCATTCATAGCCTGGTCCCCCCCCAAATCTATCTCTCTTGTAAAGGCATTCAAATTGCTGGCCACCGTCACACCTTGTACTAGCAAGTTTTGTAGTTTATCTCTGTGCTGCATGAAGATGTACTTCTTGACTCTTCCAACAATCAGCTTCATTGGATGTCCATTAGTCCTAGGGTTATGGGGGGAAAGCATGCGCCCCAATGCCACTATTATTCAAGGCTGCTGGTCCTAGCCCCCACATTGAGATATGTGGGTGGGGAGCCTCAAGTCACAGGTTAAATTCGGCCCTCTGAGCCTTTATACCTGGCCCTTAGGAACCTCCCAGGCCTTGCCCCCTCCTAAGCAGCCGTATTCCTCATCAGCCCTGCTCTGTGGCCAGCCTAACACTTTAGTCTGGATGGAATGCGTCCTTGAATGGTGTCCTTGAACTTGCTTGCCAGGATGCAGAGGCGAATGTGGGTGAAAGAACCTCTGCTACGATATAGGTAAGAGTTACACCCATTGCTCCGGCCACTTTTCCCCCTTGTCCAGAGAACGAAAGAAAGTTCCCCATTCCTAATGTAGGAAGAAAAGTAGCATGGGATACAAAGATCCCTGATCTAGAGATTGTTGTGCATATGGCTTTGCCACCTATAAGTGCCTGTAGACACGCAATGGTGCAAATGAGGGACCCCAAGCAATTGCAGGTGCACTAAGAGGTTTCCGGACATTTCTCCTTTGCAGGTGGCTTTTGCATAACCCAGCTGAGTGCACTGAAGCAGGATTGCTTTGAATTGTGCAGAAAAGCAAAGGCTTGTGTTAAGGCCACCCTAGGCCAAGCCCATAGGCGGCTGAACTTGAATGTAAGCTGAGAGGATACGTTCTCCTGTTATATCGGAAAAGGGGCACTGCTACACTCCAGCCCAGACTAGAGCTGAGAAAAGGAGGAGCCTGAAGCAGAGATACTGCTCTAGTGCCCAAGGAAAAGCTAACAGCCAGGGCCCAATGCAGAGTGCCGATTATGCAGGATGGTGTTGCACACTTGTATTCTCTTCTGTGCACAAAGAAGGCTCTGAGGTTTGAGCAAACACAATTCCAAGAAACTTGTGTCACTAGGACACGCCAATCCTAGTAAAAGGCTCAAAGCAGGAATTGGCAAATGTGTGAATTTTGGTTTCTCTTTGTTCCTCGTTTTTCCAGTTTCAAGTTCAGTTCTCCTCATTTCCACATCAGTTTGTGTCAATAAAATAAAATAAAACCCTCATGAAGATTTAGTAGCATTTTCATATGCATTCCACCAACGTACAAATTTTTGCAAAGCAATTTCCCCGTTTTTGTATGCTACTTTCACCAGCACATACATTTTTCTGCATGGTTTATGCTAGCAAATGCACTTTTGTATGCGTTACGCTGCTGAAGAGCTGCATTGCAAGATTTGGAGAAATTGTGCCTCAGATTGTGTGTTGTTTCAAAATGTGTAAATTGTGTTTGCCTTTAAACATGGAATGAAACAGATTTCTCTCCCCAACCCCCCAACCCCAATCCCTAGCCCAGAATACCTTGCTCATAAGGGCACAAAAGGGCAATAAGAACCGGGAGGCGGAAACCCCTTTCCGACATAGCACACGCTCAAGGGCACTCTCATCTTTGATACTGCTTCACCTTTTCCAGCACGGCTGAACTCTGGATTCAAGAGCAAGTTCTTCTGCAAGTTCTTATGACCTTTCGCTGAAAATAAACTCAGAGCCTTGCTTTCCTCTGTCCAGTTAAGCACATATCCTGTCACACTGGGGGATAATGTAGCACATACTGTCAGCCTCCAATGCAAAACTGGGGCAGAGGGAGAGCTTGAAAGGCATTTCACCCCCTTGCCAGAACGGTTACGTTCCCCATGCATTTGAGAGGAAGCAAATTGCTTCTGTCTGCTAGCAGCATGGATTCGGCCAACCTATCTTTTAATTTAGATTCAAGTTTCTAACCTCCAAGGCATGAGGAGAAAAAACTTAGGCAGATCTCTGATTCTAAGAGACGGTTTGCACAGGTCAGAAAATAAAACGGGCTGCTTTTAAGAGCAGACCGCAGATCTGGAACCTTTTTAGCCTGACACATACATGGCACAGTTAAGGGTTAACATTCCTAACCTAGTCTGCAACTTTCACTGATCTAGCCTTGAGCATCCCCCCCCCCCCCCTGCCCTGCCCTGCCAAAGCCCCATAGGACTGACTAATCTCTGGGCATCTATCCTTGCTTTCCTTCTGGAGCCACGGAAGCCGTTCTTCTTGACCTGCAGCTCCATCTGCTGTTTTAACACTGCCTCTTTCGCCGCCACCAATGCTCAGGGAGAAATTGTGTGTGTGTGTGTGTCTCTGTCTCTCGCTCCCAGGCACCTGAACCAGCTGCTACGATGGAACCAGGCTACCAAAACTAAAACAAGTGAGGGGAGGAAAAGAATCCTTACTATCTAGCAAACCATTTCAAAATAAATAGAGACACTGTTAATTCTATAGCAGCTATAAAGACCCCAGGGGGCAGAAGTGCAGCCTAGGTGGTCCTAGGGTTTTATGTACATCCCCTGGCATGATTTTATGGGGAGCCAAAGGGGAAATGGGGGGCAGCAGAAAGAGAGAAAGGGGATGAGGGGGGCAAGGGATGTGTTGTAAGCTGCCCAGAGTGGGCAGGATATAATAATAATAATAATAATAATAATAATAATAATAATAATAATAATAATAATTATCATCATCATCACAGGGGTTTCCCTGTCTGCATTTGACTCTAGCCCCATTCACTTTTGGCACCAGCCATGCCCACCATCAATATGCGGCCCTTCTCTGCCCCTGCAGAAACACAAAGCTGCCTGAAATGAGCTGAACTGATATGGTCAATCCATGTTTTCATCATATTGAACTGGGATTCAACCACTTAAGATTTCCAGGTGGGGCTTTCTGGAATTGGGTTCTGGGTTCAAGTGAAATCCTGATGCCAGTTCATTTATTACTTCTCTAACCATGATTCTGCCCGCCCCCAATCCATATAAATGAACCTGGGCTACAAATTGGTCTCATCGACACATCCCTTTAAATATCCCTATGCTTAACTATGGTTTAAAAGTGGGCTGAAAATCGTGGGCATGTCATGGTCCTTCCACACTCCTGCTGTGCCATGCTGCCAGGAGTGAAGCCACGGTTTGTGACTGTAGTTTCCTTCAATGTGGCAAACTCTGTCAGCTGAAATCCTCTGTTCTACTGGACTATTAAAGGTGCAGGAGTCCCCTTTCCCTTTTTTACCGGGTCACTCTAATCCCCGCCCACTCACTCCCTTGGGAAATAAATGCTAACCTGACCTTTGAAACTAGAATCAGCTGAGAGATTTGGCCTTAATATATCAGGCAAGAAATAGCTGTGCAACTACATTAAGACTTCACTATCCAGGTCATAGGACTGAACCTTAGATCTGAAAAGAGGTTCCTAAGTTGAGCCCCGGATCAAATAAAAGCCCGAATGTGGAAATATCAGTGCTACTGGGGAAAGGAGACAAAAGCCCAGCAGAGCTTGAGAATCTGGCTTTCGGCAAGGCTGCTCTGTGCTGAGTTTCAAGTCATTAGGCAACAGGAGGGAGTCGAAAGTGATCTGCAGGTGATCACAGGCACATTACTCACAGCGCTGAGCCTGCATGCAGAACAGGTGCCTCTAAAGAAGTGCCATTCTCTCGCACACCTGGCACAAAACGAGACATGTATTTTTCAGCTCTCACACGACCAATTCCTAACAGTTTGTGTTACAAGCACTTAAGCATCTGTTCCAGAAACGGAAGGCACTACAGGACTCGAATCACTTGTCGTAGGACAAGAATGTGTGAGCTCTGGTCATCACAGGGAAAATGGCTCACAAATTACACATTTCTAAGCGTAAAGAATGCATTTCTAAGGCTGTTTGGCGGGATTTCATTTCTTACACGTCAAATTCAGCTATACAATAATAATAATAGAATTATTATTATTATATAATATAATAATAATAATTGGGACCGAGACAGCTCTGGTTGCCCTAACAGATGATCTTCGTAGACAGCTGGATCGAGGTGGGTCGGGGCTGCTGATTCTTCTAGATCTGTCAGCAGCTTTCGACATGGTCGATCACGAACTTCTGGACCACCGCCTTGCCGACGTGGGGATCCAGGGCACAGTCCTTCAATGGCTGTGCTCGTTTCTCTCTGGTCGGGGACAGAGGGTGGCGCTTGGGGGGAATTGTCATCGCACCACTCCTTGGTGTGTGGAGTACCTCAGGGTGCGATACTCTCCCCGATGCTTTTCAACATCTTTATGCGCCCCCTCGCCCAGCTTGTCCAGAGTTTTGGGCTGGGTTGCCATCAGTATGCTGATGACACCCAACTCTATCTGTTGATGGATGGCCATCCTGACTCGGCCAGATGTTTGGAAGCTGTGGCTGGATGGTTACATGGGAGCCGGTTGAAGCTAAATCCTTCGAAGACAGAGGTCCTGTGGCTGGGACAGGACGATATGGGATTGGGGGGGGGAACTCCCATCTCTTGCGGGGGCGCAATTAGTGCCAGCACAATCCGTTAAGAGTTTGGGTGTAATCTTCGACACCTCCCTTTCCATGGAGGCGCAGATTGCAGCTACAACAAAGGCGGCATTTTTCCATCTCCGCCAAGCTAAGCAGTTGGCTCCTTACCTCTCTCGCCCTGACCTAGCCACTGTGATCCACGTGACGGTCACCTCCAGACTGGATTATTGTAACTCGCTCTACGTGGGGCTGCCCTTGAGACTGACCCAGAAACTCCAGCAGGTGCAGAATGCTGCAGCGAGACTCCTTATGGGGTCTTCGCTGCGAGATCACATTCACCCGGTGCTATACCAGCTGCACTGGCTCCCGGTGGAGTACAGGATCAGGTTTAAGGTGCTGGTTTTAACCTTTAAAGCCCTATACGGCCTAGGACCCTCATACCTACGGGACCGCCTCTCCTGGTATGCCCCACAGAGAAACTTACGGTCTTCAAATAAAAACATCTTGAAGGTCCCAGGCCACAGAGAAGTTAGGCTGGCCTCAACTAGAGCCAGGGCTTTTTCGGCTGTGGCTCCGATCTGGTAGAACACTCTGTCACAAGAGACCAGGGCCCTGAGGGACTTGACATCTTTCCGCAGGGCCTGCAAGACAGAGCTGTTCCATCAGGCCTTTGGCCAGGGCACAGCCTGACTCCCTCCCTCGGCAATCTTCGCGGAGCTCTGGCCCAATGGTTGCCAGTGGCTTGAATTAATTAATTTTATAATGAATGATTTTAGAGTGTTGTTTGTGCTGTACTTTTGTACTGTTTTATTGTTGTTAGCTGCCCTGAGCCCGGCTTCGGCTGGGGAGGGCAGGATATAAATAAAATTTATTATTATTATTATTAATGACAGAGCTAGCTCTGTGGCTGGGACTGATGGGAATTGGAGCCCCAACAACATATGAACAGTAAAGGTAACGGTAAATGACCCCTGGACAGTTAAGTCCAGTCAAAGGCAACTATAGGGTTGTGGCACTCATCTCGCTTTCAGGCCGAGGGAGCCAGCACTTGTCCACAGACAGCTTTCTGGGTCATGTGGCCAGCATGACTAAACCACTTCTGGTGCAATGGGACACCGTGACAGAAACCAGAGCACAGGCAAACACTGTTTACCTTCCCACCACATCAGTACCTATTTATCTACTTGCACTGGCGTGCTTTCAAACTGCTAGGTTGGCAGGAGCTGGGACAGAGAAACGGGAGCTCACCCCGTCGTGGGGATTCAAACTGCCGACCTTCTGATCAGCAAGCCCAAGAGGCTCAGTGGTTTAGACCACAGCACCACCCGCATACCATACGAACAGCAGGAAGAGCCCGAGCCAATGACAGGCAGAGTGGCTGGAGATGGACAGAGTGGCTGGGGCAACCCAGCCAGATGGGCGGGATATAAATAATAAATAAAGTAGGATGGTGGTGGTGGTGATTATGATGAAAGGCCACAGGTTAGCCTCCCCAGGTTTTGAATATAGATATACTTTTCAGAGTACTAAATCTGGATGTTTAGTCACTGTACACCTGTTGTTTGATACCATGTACTAAGCTGCAGCTCTTGCTGCAAAGACTGGCACTGCCTGGAACAGTGGTTTTCAACCAGTGTACCGAGGCACCTTGGAGTGCCGCGGACAACTGGCCTCTGTCCCTCTTTCCTTCCCTCCCTCCTTCTGATGCCGTCTTGAGTCTCTGCCTCCCAAAGGCTTGCACAGCTGTTCATTGCAGCAGCCCTGGCTACAAGCTGAATGGTGCCTCTGGGGCTGGCCAGGGAGCGCTTCCCAGGCCTCTGTGGGGCAGTGTGAGGAGGCACCTCTCTTTGGGGCAGGGAAGCAGCTCAGAGACCAGGGGTGGCAGCAGCGGCTGCCCAGAGGACTCCCAAGGAGAGGGGAGAGGAGAAGAGGCTGAGGGAACCCTCCACAAGGGAAGGTGTTCAAAAAAGGGTGAGAGGCTGCCAGCTCTGCAGGCAAGGGGTGACATAACTGGGCTGCTGAGCCCCACAGGGGTGCCGCAGAAAGGATGTAGTTGGTCAAGGGAACCATGGACTCAAAAAGGCTGAATACCTTTGGCCTAGAATGTTATATTTGCAGTGTTCACTGACACCTATACATGCTCAGCACCGGAGGGAGTGCCACACTGCTATGCTTGGCACAGCAACACTGTGCAGGCACTGAATGGCCAGCTCCAGAGGTTGGCAAGGTTGGCAAGATGAGGTCAGAGGTTTTCAACCTCGGCACCCTTGGATAATTTAATGATTGGCCAGGGGTGCTACAGGAGGACCCTCCCCTCTCTCTCCCTCTTCACGTCAGCCATCCTTCCTTCATATTTGCAAATCTCTCTTGATCTATCTCTCTGTCTCTCTCCCCAGCCCGGCCTGAGTCCTGCTGCTCCTCCTGCTTTCTGTCTTCCAATCATATTCCAGATTTGATTCTCTCCCTCCTCCCCCCCCCCACTCTCAACAGGGCAGGGTGGGCACGGAACGGGGGAATCCCTGCTTATGCACTTCCTGTAATGGAACCCCAGTATAAGTGGCTTCCACAGGGGAGCCGCAGAAAGAATGTGGTTGGTCAAGGGCACCGTGGACTCAAAAAGATAAGAAAACCCCTGCCTTAGGTTGTCATGAGACTCATTGCAGAGGACTGCAGAAGTTGAATAAAACCAATAAAGGGTATTTGCTTTCCTTTACCCTTAACTAGCCACCAATTTGCTGGTGGCAATGATACAAAAGCTGCAACCTAAAGCCTGAGTTTCATGGAGGTTGGGTAGCTAGTATCTACCTAATAATGGCATTGTGTAGGAAAACATACAAACCAGCTTATATAATCTTGCAGAATAAGAATTACCAAAAATAAAAGGCCGTCTTACACAAATGAAAGGGTCTTGTGCAGCATCCCAGAACACAAGATCTATATTACCAATTTAAATGTGTTTGAAACCAAACCAGTTTCTACTATGGCTTCCACAAAAGGACCTGGGAAATGGGCGTTTCATGATGATGCTTGACAATTCCTTATCGGGTATCTCCAGTGCCTTGTTGTGATCTGTAATCCCTCAAGACGGCTTAGTATACAATTTTGATCAGACCTGAAATGTGTACTTAAACTTATAATACAGCTAGACATGTCTCCTTGAGAAGCAGGACCAAGGTCTTGGCTACTCCATAAAGATCTCCAAAGTCCCGCTTCACACCACTTGTTGCCAGAACGGTGTCACCTGAATAAGTCCCATGGCTTTAAGGCAAAGACTGGGAAGTTGTGGTCTTCCCAACGTTGCTGGACTACAGTTCCCTTCATCCCTGACCATCAGCCATGCTGGCTGGGGCTGATGGGAGTTGTAATCAAACAACCTCTGGAAGGCCCTAGGCTCCCCATCCCAGATTTAAGGAATCAGGAGGAGAATGCTGCACGTACCAGATTAATTTCCTCGTTTGCTCCTGATCTAAGTGGGTAAGGAGGACTGAAAGAGTCCTAATTGGGAAAGTTGCATCTTGCCTATGTTAAGCCATGAACCCAGAGAAAGAAAACATTGTGAGTGCTGAGAGAGGAACTTGATTGAAGAAAGAAAGGCAGCTCTTACCTGGTCCCGGATCCTCTCCTGCTGTCCTCGGATGGCCAAAGCATGCTGGGGGTATTTGCTCTTCAAGTGGTCCATGAAGGCATCTCTCTTCCGTTCCATCTCAGACTTTTGGAGCCCTGTCAGGGCCTCCAGGCTCTGGGCAGCGATGACCGTGTGCCGGCGCTCCGAGGTGTGCACCAGACCTACGTTGGAGAATCGGCGTGTGCCATTGCCCAGGGTCCGGTATTCCCGTGGATATTCTGCATCGTCTGCTGAGATCATGTGGGCGCTGGTCCTCTCGGGATCTACACGGATTGGGAGAGAAGGGAAGGAAGAAACAAGAGAGGGAGTCAGGGTACCTTTCTACTTACCTCATAGTGCAGAAAGGTGACCAGGGATGTCGGCTCTATAGGAAGGAGTGGGAGAGCTTTCTCAAAAAGGGGTGGGCAGGGTAGGGAGAAAGAAGGCAATCAGAGGCTATGTTAGAATGAAGTGCTGATCAGTCTTCAGCATTGCATGACCCTCCTTTTGGGATAGGGAAAGAACAGTCCCATCCAGGCACCGGTAGGATTTTCCCTTTGGCTGTGGTGCCCATTGGAACTGGTAGGTTGGAAGACAGGGAGGCCAACAGTAGGGGGAGCTAGAGCCAATGACAGGCACAGCCAACACATTCTAGCTTTGTGTACATCCTCCTTCCTACTGAGTTTTACAAGGGCAATGAGGAGACTAAGGATGCTGACAGCCAGGGCCACTGCACCTGGAATGGATATAATTAGGTAGGCAGGCAAGTAGGGGCAGACTGAGGTTGGTGGGGAAGTGCCCCATTTGCCCTATGTCAGGCTTCCTCAACCTCGGTCCTCCAGATGTTTCTGGCCTACAACTCCCATGACCCCTAGCTAGCAGGACCAGTGGTCAGGGATTATGGGAATTGTAGTTTCAAAACATCTGGAGGGCCGAGGTTGAGGAAGCCTGCCCTATGTGGACCAGCCTCCATTACTCATTGGTGGCAACTGTCTCCAAGAGAATCAAGACTTTGCTACAGCTTTCTCTTCCCACTGATCAGCCTCAGAACAAGGCCACAAAAATTTTCAGACTCTTGAAGGAAGGGGCAGGTAGATCTTGGTCTTTACAGGGGCATGACAGAGGTAGGTAAGAGATGGGGAGATGGGAGGGAAGGCCATTCCAATCACTTTTTATTCCAAAGTGATTTCAAGGGGGTTTCTCAGTGCAAAGGGGACAAAGGGGGTGTGCTTGGGGGTGGGGTGAGGGGCAGAAAAGAGGCCGTCATCCAGAAGACAGACAAGACATAAACATATCAAGACGACAACTGGGGGCGGGAGGTACCACGGAGACATCAAAATTGCCCCCCCCCGGGGGGCCTAAAATCAAACATAAGACAGTCATGAGACCTCAATGGGGATGACGGCCTAGGTGCCCCTGCTCTCAAGCAGAGGCATACAGAGGGACAAAGACAGACGAACATTCTGCAACAGTAAATACGGACATAAAGGAACTGAAAGAAAACGGAAATGAGGTGCAGGTTGGTTCATGGGGGAGGAGGGAGGAATTTTTGTGGAACATCGCTCTGAAGCTCAGGAACAGCTAGAACATCTGAAAACTGGAGAAGGGGGCTTCCGCTTCTGATGCTTGCCCCAAGAAAGGAAAGAATATCAGCACAACCTGGTTCCCAAAAGCTTTGTGTCCCTTCAGACATCTTGATTCATTACCATCAGTAAAATAGGCCAACAACGCTCACATCCAAGGAAACAAACTCCACCTCCCCACCACACACCAGCTACCTGCACTGTAAACATTCCTAAATACTTATGATGCTGTTTCCATAACCAATCACACTAGCTTAAATGCTTCATATGAAGTATGGGGCAGCTATATTCTGCCCCATGTATTTTATGCAGAAAAATAATCTTCCCTTTGTCAACTTCCCCTTCTGCAACAGTTAAAATATTTATGAATACTCTATGACATCACAGCAACTCAGCCAATGGCTTGGAGGGGATGACCTCAGCTCTGCAAGGAGCCCTCCAGACCGGTGTTTTCTCGTAGGTATATTCAGCAGTATGTTCTTCATGCAGTAGCGGTGGACTTGTTCTGCTTTATTAGTTCTTCTGCAACGCGTCCCCCAATGCTACCGCATTTTTGCTGTCCAGAGGGGCTATAGCGCAACAGTAAGTGGGACCCCAAAAAACGCATTTGCGGTGTGAAAAGTTACAGGATTCCAAAAGGAAATTGCATGATATGCACAGATTGGAAATGAAGTCGTATAACCGACTCAAAACTTTTGTGCAAGCAAATAATATTGAAATCAGGGTTGCATATGGCCTGTCTAATATCATGAGTACATATCATCATGAATGCACAACGAAGAGGACGTCTGGAGAGGCCTTACATCTTTAAGCAGGTTTTAAAAGCACACTAATTTAGGGCTGCTTCTTTCTAATGTAGGTTTCTTATGAGCTTAAGTCAGAGAGTTGTTCTAGAATGCTTACCTAGCTTATCTACTGTAACTCATGTTGCTGTTTTATTTATTTTAAAGTGGCATATGCTTTTAAAATAGTGTGCTGCTGCCATATAAATTGAGTCTTTTGCTTCTGAACTGTATTTTACATGTCTTTAGAAGAGCTATTCCAAAAAAACCACCCCAGCCTATAAATGAATTTATAAATAAAAGAGCTGTGAATCCCTTACTGCTATAAGACCATGGAGTCTGACCCTTCATGAGGGGATCAGTTTGTATGGCAAAATACATTTCTGGTCCCAAAGATGGTGTCTGGAATAGAGTGGATTCCAATAATGCGGAAGAAGTTAGACATTCCTGATCAACAGCATTCATAAATTAGTGGTCTTCATAAAGGATAGCACCTGCTTAGCTGAAGATAAGAGGCAAAGACTAACTCCTGAAGTTCCAACACTACATCAGACTTCCCCTCTATAGTCACTGGCATGGAAATCATACTTTCTCTAGCACAGGCAAGCTTTGATAGGATCAGGGTGACCCATGGAAAACAGGCCTGCAAGACTGGCAAATGTCTGGATAGCGTCGTATAGACATGGTTGTATCTGGGTAGAATCAGGACTTTGTAGTAGCTGTTCTGTTCTGATTTATTGTCTAGCTTTCTGACTGCGGCATCTTCTAAATTCATGTTCTTCCACCATGGGTCCCCAGATGTTGCTGGTTTACAACTCCTATGAGTTGTAGTCTCACAACATCTGGGGACCACCAACAGGAAGAACATTGCTCTGAGCCTCCCATGACAAAAAAGGATAGTAGTTTTGTATCATTAGCTACATACTTCCTTTGAAACCCCTCCAAAAATCAGAATGCCAATTTTGATTGGCGCTCTTCTTGGGGGTTGGGTGGGGGAAGAGTTGTTTTCTCTCTGGTTTTTGTACTGATCAATTCAGTTCTCCTCTTTATTTTCTACTTCCTTTGGTAACCAGAAGTAAAACTTCTGTGTGCAGCATCAGTAGCTTCCTACCCACCACCAAGAGATAAGAGTCTAAGCTGTGTGTAACTTAAAACAGGCTGGCCAGCGTAAATCAACAGAATACTGAGCAGCTAATGCAGTATTCCTGTGAGCCAGCAGAAGCAACACTTATGTTCTTAAATCTATCAGACACGTTGATTTCCCTGATAACTCCACATTCTTTGCAAATGCTCAATAATCACAGAACCCACAAGGTCCTGCTCTTGAGGTTGCTGACTCTGCCTTCTGAAAATGGCACAGTCCCAGTTATGGGCTGAGCCACGTCAAGATGGCCATTTTGCAATAATATACGGCTTCAGTTAGAGCTGTAATAAGCAGTGGAGTGTACGGATGGCTCTAGAGATTGGCAAAGGAAAGACAAGCTTTCTCCTCCATAAAAATACTTTATGGGTTCTTGTTATCTGGAAAGAATGGGTGGGGTGGTGGAAGAAAACTAGTGTTGAAAAAAATTAAAAAGAGATTTAACAAGGCAGTAAAAATGAAGATCAGCTCAGCCGAGCTCTCAGCTGCATATTTCATTTCATTTTATTGCCATTTTAGGGAAAGCATCTTCTTACCACCTTTGAAATGCTACTCTGAGGAAGATCAAGAGAGGAAGGAAATGGCTATGGATGCGGCTTGACATCACACTTTGTGCCCCCTGCCCACCAGCAAAGTTAAACATGTCCAAACTGGGTCCAATATTCTAAATCTACCTGAAGGACAGGTTGTGGTCTGGCAGGTTGTGTTTGCTGATGGGATGTGCTGGCAATCTTGGCTCCTGAAAAGTTCCTCTCCTGAAGGCTCACATCTTCAACACGGCTGTCCTCAAACCACCTCTCCTAGCTCTACCTTTCTGGCTCCCTGGCTGTCACTCTCCTAGTCCCAGTACACATGTTGGACCTCTAGTCCACAGCTGAATATGGCCCTTCAAGTCTTTCAGTCTGGCCATTGGGGCTCTCTCCAGGCCGCAGCCCTCAGCTGCTCTGCTCTGGTCCTTTCTCAAGAGTTTTTTTCATGATGGAATGTGTCCTTGGACACTGGAAATCCCCCTTGCTTGCCTAGAAGGAGAGATGTGTGGGCATAGAAATGCCTGGCTTTTACACATTCTATGCAGCACCCTATTACCTAAACTTCCTGTATAGAAAGAGAGGCCACAATTTGAAGCCCTTCAGACTGATGCAAGATACAGCTCCAAGCCATCATCATTCCTGCTTGTCACAATTTGTCACTCTGCTGCAAACTCCCACTCCCAAGTATGTCACATCTGACACCCCCAGCACACATTTTTAATGCCTACACAGTAAACGATCCCATTTATTCCTTGGGAGGAGTGTCTTTTTATTGGCAAATACAAACACCTCATGGAAAGCAGGCACGAAGAACATCATTTCACACCATTCAAAATAATCCTTCAGGAGCAATGACGACTGGTGTCCATTGGGAACAGTGGCAGGGAAGCAAAAAGAGAACCCAAAAGTAGGTGGAACCAGATCCAATGACAGGCATAGTCAATGACAGGTGGAGCCAACTCAGTCTAGGAGAAGATGGGGAGGTGATATGATACCCATTTTCAAGTATCTGAAGGGCTGCCACATGGAAGATGGAGCAAGCTTGTTTTCTACTCCAGAGGGTGGGACCCAAACCAATGGAGTCAAGTTGCAAGAAATGAGATTCTGACTAAAAGCCAGGCAAAACTTTCTGGCAGCAAAATCTGGACTCTTCTTCACTGGAGGCTTTTGAGCAGTGTTTGGATGGATGACCACCTGTCAGGGATTCTTTGCATTGCATGGGATTGGACAAGATGACCCTCGGGGTCCCTTCCCACTCTACATTCCTAGTCCCCATCTTCTCCCTGCTGAGTTGTACAAGCGCAACACTGATGCTAAGGAGGAGGAGGAAGCTGACAGCCAGGGCCAATTCATGGACTGGTTGCAAGAAGGCAGGCAGGTGGGGGCTGGCTGAGGGCAGTACTGAGGTTGGTGGGGCAGTACCCTATTTGCCCTAATACAGAGGTTTTCAACCTTTTTGAGTCCATGGCTACATGAACCAACTACATTTTTCTGCAGCACCCCTGTGGGGCTCAGGAGCCCAGTTATGTCACCCCTTGCCTACAGAGCTGCCAGTCTCTCGCCCCTTTTCAAACACGCTCCCTTGTGGAGTGTTCTCTCACCCTCCTCTCCTTTCCCCTCTCCTTGGGAGCCCTCCGGGAAGCTACTGCTGCCATCCCTGAGCTGCCCCCCCTGCCCCAAAGAGAGGTGCCATCCAGAGGCACCATTTGCCTGTGGATCTTACAGCCAGGGCTGCTGCAATAAACAGCTGTGCAAGCCTTTAGGAGGCAGAGACGCGAGAGGGCATCCGAGGAGGGAGGGAAGGAAAAAGGGACAGAGGGCAGTGTTGCCTGCGGCACCCCTAACCATCCTTCAAGGCACCCTAGGGTGCCACGGCACACTGGTTGAAAACCACTGCTCTAATTCATTGACCTCCCTTTTTGGAAGCTGTGTGTGTTTGCTCATGTGTATTTATATTTTTATCCCACTCTTCCTCTAAGGAGTTCAGGGTGGCTTACATAATCTTCCTCCTCCCCACTTTAGCTTCAGAGCAACCTTGCGAGGTAGGTTAGGTTGAGAGATAGTAGTTGGCCTAAACCCAATCACTGCAGCCCGAAGTAGTACAAACCAGGTGCAGGATGACTACCTCTGCCTTCATACAGTCAGGTCATGGGTCCACCAGTCATTGCCATGGGTCAGGCCAGTATTGCCTACACAGACTGGCAGAGGCTCTCTGGGGTTTCAGGCAGGGGTCCCTCCTCCCAGCCCTACCTGGAAATGCCAGGGAATTGAACCCAGACTTTCTGCATGCAAGACAGATGCTCTTTCACTGAGCTACAGACTTTTCTCAAAGTGAGAAGGAACTACTAAGTCGTTGTTACTACTTTCCCTCCACTCTTGATGCATGCCTTGCTTTTATGAATGGCTCTAAATCCCTGCCACTTTTATCACCCTACTCCCATGTCTCTGTTACACCCTGGGAGAGGAGTGCCTTAGAAACTAAATCACTGGCACTCTATGAAATGGCCCTCGTCAATTAACACAGGAGACAGATGACAGCTCTTTAAGAGAGTTGAAAATAGGGTTGCCACCTTTTAACCTGACAAATTATGGACAGTCCAGCTATTTACCACATCAGTGGGGCAAAGCAAATCGGACATCAAAAGGGTTTATTGAGATCACAGTGATCCTGTGTATCTTGTCCCCTTGCAGTAATTATTCAACAGGTCACTAAGGTAAGAAGGGAGATTGATATTAGCTTTCAGAATGATTTCAGTCTCCCAAAAACTATTTTTGAAACATACTTACTGGGGTTCTCTTAGGGACAAACTAGATTAGATGGCAGCAGACTCAATGCAAACCTTTATAAAGCAGAGGTGGAGTGGAATAGGGCAACTGGAAGTGCAGCATGGCTGGGTTGAAGGCGGGAGCCGAACCCTCCCATGCCCATGTTTTCACTCCTGTCTCAGCGATGTCTACGCTGGCTTGGTCATGTGCACAGTCTGGAAGATGGCAGGATGCCCATGCTCTACAGGAAGCTGGCTTCCGGCACAAGACCCATTGGCAGACCAACTCTGTGTTACAAAGATGCCTGCAAACGTGGCATGAAGGCTGACATGAACCCCACTGTGTGGGAATCTCCCGCAGACAATCACAGTGCCTGGAGACAGACAGCTAGGTCTTGCATCCATAGCAGTGAGCAGAGGAGGAATGACTGCTGTGAGGAGCACAGAGAGAAGAAACGTCATGGTGCATCTGCAGCAGCATAACCAGATGCCTTCATCTGCCCCAGCTGGAACAAAACACCTCTCTCCACTATCGGTCTCTACAGCCCCAGCAGGCGCTTCCTACAATTTCTCTCCCAAGACAGATGGATACCAACAACAACAGTATGGCTAGAAGGGACCTCAAAGGGCGTCTAGTTCAACCAGCTGCCAATGCAGCAGGAAATCCACTGCCTTATACCGAGTTGGACCACTATTGTCCACGCAGACGGAAAGCAGCTCTCCAGGATTTCAGACATGCCGCCACTCCCAGCAGTCTCTGGTATTTAGCTCTCACAGAGTTAGAATTCCTGGCAAACTTTAACAAACAACAGTGCCCACAATTCTTTAAGGAGGGAAATGTTTCAAATGTGCTTTAAAGGTATAGTGTACACACAGCCTTAAACACAAAGGCCTGAAGCAATCACGCTTAGTTTGGTTCTTAGCTCTCCTCTACAGTATATCCCCTTTTTTGAGACAATATGAAGGACGCTCCACTATGCCTTCACTAACACTGGATTACAGCTGATTATGTTCCCCAAACATGAACAATCTGTGAAATTTATGGGCAGTTGCCAATACCCACCTTTGGTCCAAAAGGTTTCTAAAACAGTACACAAACCCAGCCATGTCTGGAGCTGAAAACCCAAAGTAGAAAATCAGCAGAATTAATGGGAGGATCCCCAAATGCAGAAGGGCTGGTTTATCGCATCTTGAAGTAATAAAGACATACACGTGCTCATAAAAAGAGAGGCTCCCTGTAAAACCATTTGAAGCAATGAAGTAACATCCAAAGAGCAGGTTCCTGTGAGACCATTAAGTCCAGAGTCTAAAAGCAGGTAACTGCACAACCAGATGGCCACATTTCCTAGGGACAATACTCTACTTGAAGGATGGACCAGACCAAGCCCAGTTTAAAGATACAGAACCCTAAGATGGGAGAGCAAGAGGGGCCTTGCCCATCAACAGCGAGCTGCACCTGGGCAGGTGCACAGGCCATCTGATCGCAGTATTGCTTGCCCACTATGGTGAAATTATTTTTATTTCTATTTAATTGATAACAACTTGATCCAAATTTGCATCTATGTTGTTGTTTAGTCGTTTCCGACTCTTCGTGACCCCATGGACCAGAGCACGCATCTATACATGCATATTAAAACGCCCTGGGTCCCAGTTGCCAAAGATCAAGAACTCATATCAGGATTCTTTCCCAAGAATGCCATGTTTAGACTGGTGCAGTACATTATGAAAATCGCTGGTCTAAGGCACAGGTAAGTAATACTCATAGATAATCCCAGGCACAGATGCACAAAGGCGGGAAATCTAACTACCCAAAGTGAAGGCATTGATCCAACAACAACACACCCCATGCTATCCTATATAAAGGAATGAGGTGGGCTCAGCTTAGTGCAGCAAGAGTTTCAGCTCCTTAGCAAGCAATCACACATGCTGCCTAGAAGGAGGCACCTGCAGCACCTGTTTTCCTGTCTTTTTGTTTCTCCTGGACATAGCTGGTAGGGGAGGTGTCTCTGCTCCATGGCAGATGGATGGGGCAGGAGGAACGTGTCCCCCTGGAGAGGTGTGGCTATTGCCAGTATCTGACACCACAAAATGCACCACAGAAACGTCAAAAATAGTCTCCAATGGCTATGGAGAGGGAGGCGGGGCTTGTGGCTCGTGCCACGGGGATGAGGGGGGAGTTGAGAGAACAGGTTGAGAACCCCACACACCCACCTGGTTCCTCCCTAGGATCCTCTGTATCAGGCAGAGACCTCTCCATCCCACTGGAATCTCCCCTGGGTCCCTGGCAAACTATCCCTGTGCATCAACCAGCCCATGATGTAATATATGTAATTTTATGCTAATGTGTCCTAGTCTGTCTTCCTTTTTTGGTGATGCATTTCTTCTTTCCTGGCATTGGGTCAGTGGCCACCCTACAGCACAAACTTGCCAAGCCTGCTTACCACAAGTGGAAGTGGGATGAGCGTACACAGCAATTCACTTTGGTTTTTTTAAAAAAATAAATAAATAAATGCTTGAGCTCCATGGGGGAAAGCCAAACAAAAGCCCTGCTACCTTAACTCTATGCTATGTCACTCATCAGCATTCATGCTTCCTTGAGTTTTTGCACCTTCCACAAATGCAGCTTCTGTGATTTTCACCGAAATTACTTTGAGGCCCTTCATCTCTTTTTGAAAATGTTAAAAGCACAGCAAGTTGCCTTGCACTTTGCTTTTCATAGCTATAGTTTGCTGTACTTTGGGGCTTTGCGGATGATGGGGCGGGGGGGGGACTGCATTAGAAAAATACACACACACATAAGAAGCTGCAAATCTGACATAAAGCCCACAGCCAGATGTTTGGGATGGAGTCAGGAATTGGGGGAGGCGGGGAGAAGTAGAAGAAGAATCACTCTTGACTCTGCTTATTCCCTGTGGCTGGAATGAGTTGATACTAGTATTTTTAATAAAAAAAAACTCACAAGGTAAGCAGTTTTCTCAAGAGCTATCTGCAGTGATGCCCATTGGCCCAGCTGGCTCAGAAATTGGCGCCCAGCTGCTCACGAGATAAAGAATCAGAAATAGCAGCAAAGCTGGCATCCTGGGGTGGGTGGGTGGTAAATAAATAGCCTCACAAAGCAAAGTGTCGCCTGGCAGGTGGGCCGCTAATTCAGAAGCTGCCAACAGCACCTAAGCCAGAGAAGCAGGAAGGAATTTGAATGCAGCTCCTAGATCCTTTCTGTCCCATTCAGCACATCGTACCTTAGCCCCCTCCAGAGTAGTGTGTGTATTATATTTATTTGGCAAGTTCCTTCTGCAATATGTCACCGGTGCACTTATTAGTGCATTAGTGATGCAGTAGCGGTTTAGTCCTGCTGGCCACATGACCCAGAAAGTTGTCTGTGGACAAACGGCGGCTCCCTCAGCCTGAAAGTGAGATGAGCGCCGCAACCCCATAGTCACCTTTAATTGGACTTAATCATCCGGGGTCCTTTACCTTTTACCTAGGATTTATATTGGACCGTCCACACATCACTCCATTTTATTAGCTGTTGGGCACCGAAATTACTTTGAGGCCCTTTCTGCTGTTTGGTGGGGCTATAGCCCAATAAAAGCAGGATGTCCACCCCCCCCCCTGACCCCAAATGCTTGTGGTCCGAAAAGTTACAGTATTTCAGCAGGAAGCTGCAGGATATGCATTGGGTGGAAGGGAAGCAGTGTGACCATTTGAAAATTTTTGCAGGCGCAATCAGTCTTGAGAACAGGATTGCATAGAACTGCCCCAATAGCATCAGGAGCGCAAGTCATCATGAATGCGCAGTGAGGAGGGCATCTGGAGGGATTGTTGACTCTGCAGACCTCCCACTATCCGGACTCTCCCTATCACTTGGATCTCAAACTGTCACCATGGTTGGAAGTTTTTCAGGTTTTAATCAACAAGTCGGGACAGCATCCCAACATGGGTCTGCAGGTTACAAATTCATAAGGCATGGCGGAAATATACAGTATCATATCATACATGGCTGGGCCGCAGACCAATCAGATGCTCGATAGGCAAGCTCCTTTGTGCCTGCAGAGCAACTGAGTCACTGGCAGTCAGAATTTCCAGAGGGGTAGTCAAGAGTTTTCATGCACACAACAATTTATTCTAGAACCAGTGGAGACTGGCTACTTGTTTATTCCACGTAGTCCACACACAGTTTAGTTCTACTGCATATTCTTTTGGCCCTTGGAACGTGCTTCTTGAGAAACCTATTTCGTTCCAAAAATAGAAGCTCATTGCAGATTGATTCCCCATTACTCCCAGTGTGTCCATTTGAACACAGATGAAAACAAATCGACAGAGTCCTAGCAATGTGGGTGGGAAGCTTTATCCACATCCGCCCAATGATGTTGTGAGGTGGGCCTATGCCAAGTTTGCATCAAAACACAGCATTTCCCAAGAAACAACAGGATAGATACACCCATGGATTGCAGTACACCATTTCCCAAACCATTGGATGCAGAACAAATGGGAGCATGGACAGAGGCTGAGTAGTTTTGATTGTGACAATGTCGCTCAAATGTCTCTTTCATTTCCTGTCCCAGTGGCATGCTTCACCATCTCATCTGCCAAGAAGGTTTGGAAATTGCTTCATACTCATGTATGAAGCTGCTCTCCACAGCCCACTAAAGCATCAGAATAGATCAAGGGAGAGGTACTGAGAGAGCCATAGTGATCAGAGGATGTGAGGGAGTGAAGGAGTATCAGAAGGGACATTCACCACCATCCATCCCATCACACTGATGGGACTTTAAGTAGTTTCCTATCTACCAATGTTTGATCCTCGCTGACTCACACCATCTCCTCAATGAGGATGTATCAATGTCATTCAGGTATTTCTGCAAATAATACAGAAAGCTGATATTTTCTAGACAGGAAATCTGGGGTACTCAGACTGCTAGAAAAAGCCTATTTTACTAGAAAAGCGTATCGGCTGGTTTCCGTAATTAATTATGAGAGCATTAATCAAGATCAGGTTTGAATAAACTCACTTGGGGTTTAAAATCAGAGGTTCCTTGGTGTACACACCGGGTGGGATCTTTCTGCTACAACTTGCAATTATACACCATTTATTTAATGTATTTATACCCAGCTCTTTAAAGTTTGGCTCCAAAAGTGGCTTTACAATTAGGTAAGGAATGATGTGTTTGATCAATTAAAGACCCTACAGGAGAACAGATAATACAGATGTCCAGTTGGAAGCCTTTAGAATGCATGAAGGCCAAATGACCCAAATGACCTTGTGAAATGCCCTCATTTAGCTGAAGATGTGGCTCAGAGGTACAGCATATGCATTGCTTGTAAAGGGTCCCAGGATTGATCCCCAACATCTGCAGGAAGGGCAGAGAGAGGCCCTTGCCTGAAACCCTGGAAAGCCACTGCCAGTCAATGTGGGAGATACTGAGCTAATGGACCAATGGTCTGACTCATTATAAGGCAGCTGTCAAAGAGCAAGCTGGCAGTAAATCAGACTGTTCAAAGTTGGAGTTAACTCTTTATTAGCAAAAACACAATCTTCACTTTGCTGAGCGTCAGGCCTAATGAGCACAGCTCCACATCCTCACAGTCATCTAAGTCCCCTCCTCCCCAGGGCTTTTTCCAAGCAATTGGAGACTGTGCCTGCATGCAGTCAACCTCTCCTCCACCCTTTTCATGCCTCTTCTGGATCTGGGAGACAAGTGGGGAGGGGAGCTTATTGCAGCAGGAGGGGAAAACACCCGCCCTTCTTCACCAGCCTGACTCATCTCAGCCTCTTGGCTTCCCTCCTCCCACTCGCTGCCTTCAGCTTCTGCCTCTGATCCTGGACTTCTCTCTGCTACCGACTTTCCCTGCTCACTAAGTCCAGTTACCTCTTCAGCTTCCGACACCTCCTCTTCCCAGTCTTCTTTCTCTTCTACCTCTGACCACTCATCACATTGTCCCACCACAACTCCCTAGGCTCTGAGCCTTCTTCCTTTGGTGGTTCCCCAGCTGGTTCCTTCCACCATTTTTCTGCATCCAAAAGTCCACAACAGCACCTTCCTATATTCCTATGCAGGACAAGAGTGTTCGAGATGCTATACGCTTGGGATACAGGAATGATACATTTCTGCCTAGACCAGGGATGGAGGCTCCTATCACCACCAAACACATTGGCTAATGGTCAGGAATCATGGGAGCCGCAAGTTCCCAGCTCCTAGAGTATGATATAATTTTGGACACTGGCTTTAAAAAAACGAAATAAAGCAAGAGAGCTATATAATGACATCACTGCACCATGGCATTTTACAGAGTAACGTAAGTAGGAAAGACAGGTCCGTGCCCCAAGGAGTTTACAGTCTAAATTTAGACAGCAGGGGAGGCAGCAAAGAGAGGGAGGGGAGATGCCCAAAGATGACAACACAGAGGGGAAGGTCCTTTGGAAGCAGGTCTTGGCTTAACGGACAAAAGGGATTTGACAGTAGATGATCTTGGGCAATGCAGCGGAGCAAGAAGGCATGTAAAGAGAGACAAGGGAGTTGATTAAGGGGCAGCGAGACGGAAAGCTTTAGAAGTACCAGAGCTAGCGCTGGTATCAGTATCTCCGGTAAACCATCACCGCTTGTGCTGATGCTGAAGAGTAATTCTGTCCACAATCAGATGTCATTTGCATAATGGAAAACATCTGCACCATTTTATCCTCCTCACTTGCCAAAACTGGTTTTTCTGACTAGAGAATTTGCATTGCGTTCCACCCCCACCCCCCTGTTTCAGTGAAACAGTCAGCCTTTCTGTGAAAAAAGTACAACATGGCTTTGATCTAGCTCTGTTGGGTGCGCAGGAGGGACTCACAAGGCATCACAATTTTATTTATTTTATTTATTTACAATATTTGTGCACCGCCCAAGAATTAAGGTCCCCCTCTGTCTATTTTACAAGGGCTTAGCCCCAGAAATTTCCCTCCAATGTAAAATCTCAACCCCGAAAGATATGCTGTGATGTCCTAAACAGAAAAGGGTGCTTTTATACACATGCAGAGTGCTTCTTTTGCCACAGAGGACTCTTCTAGACCTCACTCCCAGCTGCTACAGCATCTTCAGACCAGAGTGAACAGAAGCAAGGATCTCAAAGTCTAACCATCGTTTAGCACCCCTAGATTGCTCGCCACCTCATATTCACCTCCAGAGGCTTCAGCCTCATTTTACAACAGAGCGTGGAAACACCAAGTCCATTGCTGAAGCAGGATTAGATCTCAGGACTCCAGTCACAACTCCAGCCTTTTTATCCGCTGGGCTACATCAGAACTCTGCATATATGGTAGCTCAGAGCACATGGCCAGGACAGGCAATGACCCTGACGCAGCATTTCAGGATGTGGGGCTGATCCATCTAACAACAGCACCAATTAAAAGCACACAACATAGGAACACAAGAAGCTGCCTTAGGCAAAGTCTGACCCTCAATAAAGCCTGCACTGACTGGCAGTCACTCATCAGGGCTGGCAGGCAGGGGGCGGGGCTGTCTCATAAGCCCTACATGGAGATACTGAGGACTGAAACTTGGTACTTAGCCTGCCTACTCAGAAGTAAGTTCTGCAGAGTTCAAATGGTCCAACGCCCAGGTAAGTGCACAGAAGATGGTTGCTGTGGACCTTCTGGAAATCAGCAGCAGGGGATGGGAGACTGAGTGTGTAGTTGAAACATTTCTCCCTGAGGAATCTGCTTAGGAATCTGTGCTGCAATGCTCCTGGAGAAGGCTACACTATGAGCTCTCTCTCTCGCTCGCTCACTCTCTTTCCTTCTCTCTTAACCCCAACAGCTAAAGCATCAGCATGCAGTTCCCTTCTCTCTAATTACACGCTCGGATGGTGGAACATGCCAGCTCTCCTGACTGCTAAAGAGAACAATTTTCTTTTTCTCTCTCTGTTAAAGGCCTTTTGTGCTAACTGCAAAATGGGACAACCATGGTGCTGTTTGTGGTCTTTAAAAAAATTAATAAATAACCATTCCTTCCCACAAGTTTCCCTTGTCTACAGCCAGTTTTGTTCCCCCCCCCAAAAAAAAAACAACCAGGACAGGTGGAGCAGTTAGCACCCAGCTCTGCTCTGAAACCCAGCAGGTGGCAATTTGAAAGTGGGGTGGAGGGTGGGGGCAAACCTTGCAAAGGAGCAGCAGGAACCTTGGGTTAAGCATAAGATGCAGGTGAGAGCTCGAGATGCAAGGCTAACCTGAGAGTGCCGTGTCCTCCCGCCCCCTTTTGCAGCATCCCTCCCTTGCAGCTTTGGCATCTGCTGCAGAAAGATAAAGTGCAGCCGAAGATGGATAGAACCGAATGGATAAATCCTCCAGTGGAAGAGTGGGTGGGGGGGAGAGGAGAGAGCACTCTGCAAATGCTGAGTGACTGCAATCATTGCTGTACAGCACAAAAATGCAGAGATTTAGCACAGAACGGATGGCAATGTGTCAACCCCGTGTATGCAGCCTGTGTTGCCAACTTTTTGGCAGGAGCATGGCACCTGTTCCTTTAAAAGCTGCCACAACAAACGGAAAGCTGCCAGGGGAACCTTTTCCTGGCATGGAGATGCAGCAGTGGGAAAAGGCTCCCCCTGCTAAGTCTCTTCCTGTCAATCATGCAGCTGCAAAGGCCACAGGAGCATGGGCGTAGCCAGGATTTTTGTTAGGGGGTGCAGGCCTTTTGTTGGGGGGGCAGAACCTGCGTTACCTATGTATTTTTATTGATTTTTACTGATATGGGGAGCAGCTTCCCCCGCCCCCGGCTATGCCCATGGACAGGAGCCCAGGAATGGGTGGATGGGAGTTTGAAAGCAAAAGGACTCTGCAATCTACATGAAATGATCAAAACAGCAATGATGGGAAGGTGACAGGAACTGAACAAATGGCTAATGGGAGATGGAAGAGGACGACAGGTAGCCATGGAGAGGAACCTAAGGTGATTTGAAGAAGTAGGTCTTCAGGAGACAGGAAACAGAAAAGCTGAGAGGGGAGGGTGTTGCAGCAGCCTAACAGGAGGTGGAAGGGTCGGAACAAGGAGGCAAAGTGGCTGACCAGGGAGAAAGATAGGGATATAATTTAGTTAACCCATTTACAGATAGGTGGAGAGTTTAAGGATGAGGAGTGGGAACTTGAAGTCTATGCAGAACTTGTGAAAATACAGAAAATTAGAGATTGGGGATATCATGATCAGAGAGCAGTGGGAGAGAAAAAATTAATTTGGCCACATTGCTTTGCATGGAGACTCCAAGTACAGGGTGCCCACCCTTTCCATCTGCTGCGCCATAGCTCATTCAATCATGTCTTCCCATTATGCCCCAAATGGTATTTCATGATGCTCCTGGGGAAAGCTGACCAGGCAGAGTCACCTGGGCAAGGATAAACTCTTCACCAGGCTATTGTGGATAACCTAAAAGTGCAGAGTCTGGCCCATCTTTCTCTACCATACTGTAGGACCTCTCATTGCTCTGATTGGTTAATGGTCTACCCCACTTACAGCTTTCTAAGACAGGTGTCTGGCAAATAATAATAATAATAATAATAATAATAATAATAATAATAATAATAATAATAATAATAATAATAATAATTTATTTATACCCCGCCTATCTGGCTGGATTTCCCCAGCCACTCTGGGTGGCTTCCAACAAAAGATTAAAAATACATTAAAACATCAGTCATTCAAAACTTTCCTAAACAGGGCTGCATTCAGATGTCTTCTAAAAGTCAGATAGTTGTTTATTTCCTTGACATCTGATGGGAGGGCATTCCATAGGGTGGGCACTACTATCAAGAGGGCCCTCTGCCTGGTTCCCTGTAACTTCACTTCTCGCAGTGAGGGAATTGCCAGAAGGCCCTCGGAGCTGGACCTCAGTGTCCGGGCTGAACGACGGGGGTGGAGACGCTCCTTCAGGTATACTGGGCCGAGGCCTTTTAGGGCTTTAAAGGTCAGCACCAACACTTTAAATTGTGCTCAGAAACGTAACAATGCCAAGGTGGTCAGGGGCGCGGACTTATAAAAAATATTGGGGGGGGGGCGGGAAAGCTCATGAATAATAAATAAGCTCATGAATATGCAGATAAAGTGGTGCCGCCTCCTCGTGAGCGAATAGGGGAGAGCGTGCTGCGCCTATTAATCAGCTCCGAAGGAAATTGGGTGGAGCTTTTGCTCGGGAGGGAGGGCAGGAGGCATGCAGCCCGACCCTGTGCATTTTGGGCTGGGGGAGGGGCGGCGGTGGCGCTCTGCTGGAGGGGCACCCGAGATTATTGGGGGGCAGAGCCCCCCCAAACAAATTTTTGAGGGGGCTCGGGCCCCCTCAGGCCCCATGGAGTCGGCACCTATGAAGGTGGTTCTACCTCTCTAGAGCAGTGGGACTGCTCCTTGCTCAGGATTCCAGTTCTGTGTCAATCTTCTAGTTCTCAAGGTGCAGCAACCAAAAAAGGCACCCATATTTGGGCTAAGGAAGAAACAAATTCTGCAAATGATGTAAATCATGAAAAGTTTCTTATGTGGGTTTATGTCCCATTTTACTCCCTCTGCTGCTTATAGAGAAGGGCCAAAAAGGTATACAATACACTCAAGCCTTGATGGCAGCAAGTGTTAAGTCTCCCTGAGTGCCTTTAATGACCACTGCCCAGATTTCTTGTTGCCCAGATTCTTCTGAGGTTATTTTCGGGAAGGGCTGGAAACTTGCATATTTTGCTTTGAAATGTTGAAGCGAATTGTGTGCCACAGCCCCGATTTGATGCTGGGGCTAACTCCAGGGGAAACAGCAACTAGATTGAAACACATTTAACTATGTGTTGGACTGCAACCCCCCAAAATATGAAAAATGCACTCCTTCTGAACCTGATATTTATGCCATCTGTTCACCAAAGCCTTTTCCCAACCCCCATTCTTTATTTCCTTAAAATGTGAAAGGAAAACAGATAAAGCCTTCTTTGCAGGCACCATTCAAATGAATGGTGCTTGTACAGTACAGGAGCATATGACGCTGCTTTAACATTGAGTCAGACCGGCAATCCATTTAGCTCAGTGTTGCCTCCACTGACTGGCAGCAGCTCTCCAGGATTTTGAGCAGGGGGTTTCTCCCAGCCTAGTCCAGCCTGCCTGGAGATGTCAGGGATTGAACTTGGGATCTTCTGCATGCAAGGCAAATGTTTTTCTTCTGAGCCATGGCCACGTTCAAGGAAAGGGGGGAGGGGAGAGATTTGGATTTTCCAACTCGTGCACCAAAGTGCACTGGAACAAAACAGGCTCTCATTTCATGTCATGCAAATTAAACGATTATGATAGGAATGAACTGGGCCTTTGGGCAGAATCTGGATTTTTGGCAGGTGTCCTGCATCTGCTGCTGTGGCTAAATCCTGAAAGTGATTCCGGTGGCACAACATTAAGGTCATAAATAATCCAGAGGCCTTGAAACCCACCCGCCCTCCCCCCAATTTGTTTTTCCCTGATACCGCACTAGACCTCCGTATCTTGCCTTTATTTCGCTCCCATTACCCACCCTCTCATGTGGAGCTGTCCACCCCTGCCAACTTCCAGCTGCCAAAAGCTCTCAGGTTCCCATCATGCTCCATGAACAATGGCAAGCTGCCCGAGGCTCTGCCCAGCTTACAGACCACCCTCGCCGGGCTCAGCATCTCTTGCGGCAGCTAATGGCCGGGGTTCTGTGCGGAATGCCAGAAGCGATTTGAGCAAGAAAGAGATGGTGGGCTTTTTCTCTCTCCACAATGCAGCAGAAGCAAAGAGACAGTGAGGAAGTGAGAGAGATGGAGAAGCAAATTAATCCCCCCCCCCACTGCCTCCCTTCCCTCCTCACTACAGTGGGCTTTAACCACTTTCATGCCAGGGCAGTGCTATGGTCTGCAACATCAAGCCTCAAGTTCAAGAGCTTTCAAAGCTTAGGAACCTAGGAAGCTTCCTTAGACTGAGTCAGACCATTGGTCCAACTAGCTCAGCACTGTCTGCACTGACTGGCAACAGCTCTCCAGGCTTTCGTGCAAAGAACTCAGCCCTACCTGGAGAGTCCAAGGATTGACCATCCACATGCAATGCAGATGTTGCCACTGACCTACGATCCTTCACACTTTATGCTTTTAATGCGAACCTGTACCGTGCATGTTGCAGACACAGATGCCTAGCCCTGTTAGCAGCACGCTTGCTATGCACACAACTCCTGGACTCCCTGCATAGGAAAACCAGTGACACCCCCTTGTCACGTGTGAAGCAGACCTATACGAGACCAAGCAAAAAGGGCAATGGCCTACCTGAAAGATTCAGGCCTGCAGGGGTATCCTTTTGCCAGCTTCTGCAGCTGGCTGGCTATGCCCCACTGCTGGTTTAGAGAAGGCAAGCTTGGTGGCAGTGAGAAGGAGTCAGGCAGTGCCTCTCATTCTGTCCTACCAGGTTCTGGTCCCAAAAGGCCATTTTGTTCCAGGGGAAGGGTGTTGCCTAGCAACCGACTACCCCAAGGAAAGCCAGGTGGCTCCTCACACCCTGCCTAGAACCAAACAGCCAACCAGGCTCAAAATTTGTGGCAGCGATGGCTGGATGAGGGGTTCAGATTCAGAAAGCGAAGTTTTGTCTGGGGTGTGGCATAGAGGGAGGCAGGGGAACCCCGAGATTACAGGCACCAGGGCCTCCGTTTGTTCAGAGGGACAAACTGGGCTAATGAAAAACATTTCCCTTACCCTTTGGATAATTCAGGAGGAGCTCCAAGCAAGCTGGAACGATGCCACTCCAACCAGGTAGTTTCCAAGCTGCAGACCAAGAAGAAAAAGAAAGGGCTTGCCTCACACGCGCAGGAGCTCCTCAAGCCAGAATCAGGAGAGAAGGCAAAGCAATGCCAAGATAAAATCCTTCTAGGAAGGGAGCTGCATTGGAGGGCTTCACTGGAGCAAGTGAAGGATTAAAGCTCTTCTGCACTGACCCATCCATCCGCTCTCCTTTTACCTGCAGCTGAAGGCTTCTTGCCTGTTCTCTGGAAGACACACCTGAGGATGCTAACCAGGTACAAGGCCGTAGCCCCTTTCCCCCAGAAAAATGTGAGGCAGGAAAAGTGTGGCCTTTGCAAGAGGTTTTTTTAAAAAAGACAAGAAAACAGTGGCGAATCCTCTCCGAAAAGCAATCCTGGAAAACCTTGCTAGGTACGTAGCATGGCTGCTGGTGCCTCGCCGGACGACGCCAAGATGGGGAGGGGTCCCAGGCTGGACATGACTGCAGGCTCGCTCAGATCACACCCACCCTGTTGGGCGCTCGCCCGAGGATTATCGGAAAAGAGAATCGCTCAAACACAGTTTATTACTGCAGTTCCATAAATCTTCATGAAGGCAAAGTGAGACAGGCAGCTGGGCCGTGAAAGGAAGCAACAGCACTCAGCAGAGCATGAAAAATAGTGAGTGAGTGAGAGAGAGAGAGAGCGATCATCTAGAAATGAACCGGGGGGGGGGGGAGAGAGAGAGACCTGCTATAGGTGAAGAAATTGCATTTAGGTGGACAAGGGATGACAGAAAGGAAGAAAAATAAGTGCAAAAGCTCTCAGAGTGATGAGAATCTTCCACATCCAGGCATGGATGAGAGGAGGGAGAGAGGCATGCTCCTGTTTCCCAGGAACTGCTGCAGCTGTCAAGACGTGAGTCTTTCCACTCTGCATACGCAGTGCCTGAGGAAGAGGCAAGCCATTCGTTGGCTCGCTGGAGTTTCCCCGATACGGAGATAACCCCTTCCGCTCCACGCTGCTAGTGAATCCAGAGCCTCCCCCTTGCCCCCCCTTCACACACTCCAGGACTAAAGGCAGCTGTGCTCCATAGGCCCAGGGCTGTGTTTAAACCAGGGCTCAGTCCTCACACTTGCTTACAAGTAACTGGGGAGGTGGGGGCAGGGGTGGTTTCACTTTAAGAGGAGGCAATGACGGGTTGAATGGCAACTCTGATGAGGAAAGTCAAAAGAATCGGGCACGTTTAGCACAAAGAGACTGCATCACCACCACATTAGATCACTGCATTACATAATATAAAAAGGGAAAACACGCATGCCACACAGAAGGGCTGTTTACCCTTTTGGCTGAAGACAGGTGTCAGCACAGGCAGCTGAGCACACCAGTGCTGGAACATGAGCCATGCCAGGATAAGGGAACAAAAGCTAGCTGGAACATTGGGACAGGCCCACAAGTGGGCCAATGAGGAGGCGGGGGGGGGGAGTTCCGGTCCAAAGCCTGGTTCCAATCAGGGTGACAAGGAGGAGGGACAACAGGAGCTAAGGTCAGAGGTAACTGAGAGTAGTGCTCTTCAACATAGGGTTCCCGGAGGTTGTGAAGACTACAACTCTCACCCACTGGCCATTGGCTAAGCTGACTTGATGGGAACTGTAGTCCAATGATAGCTGGAGACTGCAATGTTGAAGAGCACTGCTCTAGAGTCAACTGCAGGCTAGTAAAAAGTATCTAAGCACAGCTTCCAGCACCATGGACAGCGACCAGGTAGTCTGTACAAGGAGCAGGGAACACACAGAGCAGGTGGTTCTGAATTTCAGCCCACTTGAATGGTTGCTCAGGGAAAAATCCAGAGCAAAACAGTTTCTTTGGGGTGGGTGGGGAGAAGAACTAATAGACTGTGTAGAGCCATCCTAGAGCCAAGATAACTCAGTATTGTCCTATTCCCCCTCTCCCTTCATGGCTATAAGTGGCTCAACCAGCAGGGGGCACCACCACAGAAACCAGATGGCCACCAGTTCAACTTCCCATCAAAAGGAGACAGAGGAAGGGCTTCAAAAACTACAGGTGTCAGGGGTTTAGGAGCAGAGGCACGGGCAAGGGAGGAAACAGAGAGCGAAGGGGAGGAGGCAGAAGAAAAGATGAGTGATGACGACGACCCGAGATCTCCTAGTCTTTCTAGTGAATCAGAGGATTCACAGAAAGGAGCACCAGTGGCCAGGGCAAGGGGGGCACCCCAGGAAGATAGAGCCAGAGGGGACTCAGGGGGGAGCAGCTGGAAATCGGGACCAGCGTCACCGCCAGGAAGCAGGGAAGAGGAAGGGAGCCAGGGGGGAAGCGCTGGCAGCTCACCACAGGAGGGAGGGCATGAGTCAGGAGTGGCCACACCTCCATCGGGGAGCGAAGAAACGGTTAAGAGGAAAGTGGAAGGTTGGGCGCGCGCGCCAAGTTCAAATGCAGAGGAAGGCGGCGCAGTAAGCAGCCCCGAAAGGGAACCAGGTCCTAAAGCCCGGCGCAAGGAGGCAGGAGGGTCCGGGTCAGCGTCAGAAGAATCCCGGAAGGAAGAAGCCCCGGGGGGTAGAGGGACCCAGAGGAGGACAGTCAGGCGGAAAAGGTGGAGCAAGGCTAGGATATTAAGTTGGTGCACACGGGGCGGAGACTCAGACGGAGCTTCGCCGATCTAGCTACTAGACGTAGAGTTTGCGCGCAGCAGCGTGAGAATGGAAACTGTAATTCAATAAAGACTTTTACTTAATGATCGCTGGCTAGCGTGATCCTCTGTGAGCTAGGATCTTCAAGCAACTCTGACAGTAAGCTCCGTCTCCCCATTGTGGGCATCTACAGCCTCGAGGAGGGGAGAGAAACAGGTGCCTACTAGCGAGCTCACGAACGGCAGACGACATGACGGCTGAGCAGCAGATAGAGGACCTCAGAAAAGCAGTGGCACAACTGAACGCCGAGGTTCTCGCATCCAGTAAGAGAGAGGAGGAGGCAGCTGCCGCCTGCAGGGATCTCCAGGTCAGGTTAGACGTGCTGACAAAGCAGACACCCCGGCAGGAGGGAATTGGGTTGGCGAGACGGACAGGCGGGCTGGTCTCTCACTTCGATGGGAACCTGCAACAGTATCCCAACTTTAGAGCCGACGTACTGTGCGCACTGCAACTGCTGCATAAAGACTTTAGAGATGAACAAGAGAGAGTGGGGTTCATCATGTCCCATCTGCATGGGGATGCGAAAGCATGGCTACGCAATTTATGGAGAGATAATGATCCGGCGCTCCAGAATGCGGATGCCTTTATTAAAGCGATGGATGGGTGCTTTTTATCAAGTATTGACGTGGATCTTGCACGGAAGGAGGTGCATGGGCTGAGACAAGGGAGGGCCAGCGTCAGGCAGTATCATGCCCGCTTTTTCGCCTTGGTCAGTGCCCTGGAATGGGACAGAGATTCGGCTCCTGTAAGAGACCTCTTTTGGGAGGGGCTGCACAACTCGATTAAAGATGAGATCGCGAGGGGGGAGAGACCCCGAACCACCCAGGAGGTCGTTCAGAGGGCACTGGCAGTGGGGGTGAGGCTGGAAGGACGTCCGTGGAGCAAGGACGAAGGGCGTGGAGGGCGTGAACCAGCCGGGGGCCCCTCCTTCCTTCCCAGAGAAGCAGCGCGGGCGCAATCCACGCCTCCGCCAGGAGGAGGAGCCGAACCTATGGAGGTTGGAGGTGCAAGGGCTCAGTCAGCAACCAGAGCCCTAGCACCGGCAGCAGTGAAAGCGAAGCCTCCTAGAGGGAACAGGAAGTGTTACGTCTGTGAGGAACCAGGGCATATGGCAAAAGAGTGTCCCCAGAGGCCCCACAAGCTCACTGCAGCCTCAGCAATGGTGACTGCAGCAACGCAGCAAGGAGGACCACAGCAGGGAAACGACGCAGTCTGGCTGGAGGAAGAGGCACTGGGGCCCAGCCAGACGTGTTAGTGACGCAGTCCCCAGAGATTTTACAGCCCGTGAACCCCCTCCCGCCCAAACCAGTAGTGAGGCTCACAGCATCTCTCCAGCTGCCCAATGGAATCACCATAGACGTGCCAATCACCATTGACTCAGGCAGCAATGCGGACTTTATAGGGCAGGACTTTGTCGACAGGCACGCTGTGCAGTTGCTGCCGGCCACACTGCCCCTGCAGGTTGTCACAGTGGATGGCAGGGAGCTGCTCGGGGGGCAAGTGGTGAAGCAGACGCCACCAATGGTGATGCGACTTGGGAATCACAGAGAAATCATCAGCTTCAACGTCACTCAACTATCTGACACGCCCGTTGTATTGGGCATGAGTTGGCTGGACAAGCACAGCCCAACGATGGCTTGGTACCAGAGGCAGCTGACCTTCGGCTCTTCCTTTTGTGCTGAACACTGCATCGTGCCCAGGCAGGAAGGAGAGGAAGAGGAGTCACAGCTGCTGCTAGGCACGCTGCAAGTGATTCCCCACAAGTACGCTGAATTTTTGGAAGTTTTCTGCGAGAAGGAGGCAGACAGGCTACCCCCTCACAGACCATATGACTGCAAAATTGACCTGCTGCCGGGGGCGGCGCTGCCTAAAGGGAGACTGTATTCCATGTCAGAGGACGAACTGCAAGAACTCAAGGAGTTCATTGATCATAATTTGCAGCGCGGCTTCATCCGGGAGTCCAAGGCAGTGGGGGGCAGTCCCGTATTCTTTGTTAAGAAGCGGGACACGCCCCAAAAGAGACTCGTAGTGGATTACAGGATTTTGAACAGTGTGACTAGGCCATCGGACTTCCCCATGCCCCGAATTGACGACCTCCTCGCAAAGGTACGGAAGGGCAGAGTGTTCACCAAGTTGGACCTGCGGGGGGCGTACAACCTCATTCGCATGCGGGAGGGTGATGAGTGGAAGACAGCCATGTTCACGCCACTGGGAACCTACGAATATAGAGTTATGCCTTTTGGATTGCAAAATGGCTCCCACGTTTTTCAAGCATTTATGCATCACGTGTTGGCGGGACTTCTCTACAAGACGTGCGTCTGTTTCTTAGATGACATCCTGATCTTTTCGGAGTCGCAGCAGGAGCATGACAAACACGTCAAGGAAGTGCTGAGCAGGCTAAAGCAACATAGGCTCTACGCCAAGCTGGAGAAGTGCCAATTTGACGTGCCGGAGGTGGATTTTCTGGGCTACAAGCTGTCTGACAAGGGGCTCGCCATGGACAGCGCCAAGGTTCGAGCGGTGTTGGATTGGAAGAGCCCGCGCAACCGGAAGGAGGTCCAACGGTTTGTCGGCTTTGCGAACTTCTATCGCAAGTTTATCAAGGGCTTCGCGATGCAGACGGCGGCCATCACTGACACGCTTAGCTCCAAGAAAAAGAAGTTCATTTGGACAGAGCAGGCGGAGCAGTCCTTTCAGGCACTCAAGCGTCTCTTCGCGTCGGAAGAGCAGCTGCTTCATGTCAACCCCAGCAAGCCGATGAGGGTGGAGACAGACGCTTCGGACAGAGCCGTGGGGGCGGTCCTGCTGCAGAAAGACCCGCAGGGGGTGTGGCGACCGGGAGCGTTTTACTCCAGGAAGCTCAGCAAGTCCGAGCAGAACTACACCATCTGGGACAGGGAGTTGCTGGCCATTCACGCAGCGTTCAAGGCGTGGAGGCACTTTCTGATCGGCGCCAAGCACACGGTGCAGGTTTGCACGGACCACAAGAATCTAGAGCACTGGCGCACGGCACAGTTCCTGAACCAGAGGCAGATACGTTGGGCTGAGTTCTTTGCGAACTTCGACTTCCGAATAGAGTATGTCCCGGGGGACACCAACATCATGGCAGACGCTCTCTCCCGTAAGCCACAGTATCTGGAGGACGCAACACCAGCGGCCGCCATGCACATCTTCGCACCGACAGTGTGGGCGTGCGCCGCGGCGACCGTGGACCTAGAGGCGGTGCGACGAGCGTTGCAGGGGGACTCCTTCGCACAAGCAAAGATGGCAGAGGTGCAAAGGGGCAAGGCAGCGGCCGACGGTTTCCAGCTAAGAGATGGATTGCTCATCCGTAAAGGGGCCATCTACGTGCCGGGAGACGAACTTCGAGCCAAGGTGCTGCAGCAGCTGCACGACGCGCCCACGGCCGGGCACTTTGGCAAGGAGAAGACGGTGGAATTAGTAGCCAGGGATTTCTGGTGGCCTGGAATGAGAGGGGAGGTCGCAGACTACGTGGCGAGGTGTGACACCTGCCAGAGGGCCAAACCAGTGCACAAACCGCCGGCCGGACTGTTGGAACCGCTGCAAACTCCGGTCGAACCTTGGGAAAGGGTGGCCCTGGACTTTGTCACGGATCTGCCCAGCTCAAGGGGCAAGACGGCAGTGCTGGTGGTGGTGGACCTGTTTTCCAAGATGGCGCATTTCATTCCGTGTGCTAAGGTGGCCACGGCGGAGCAAACCGCCAAACTGTTCATAGACCACGTGTTCAAGGTTCACGGTCTGCCACGGTCTATTCTGTCCGACCGGGGGCGGCAGTTCATCTCGAATTTCTGGCAGAAGCTGATGGGCTTCCTGAACGTCAAGATCAACCTGGCGTCGGCGAGACACCCGCAGACCAATGGGCAAGCGGAGCGGGTCAATGCCATCATGCAGCAGTACCTGAGATGTTATGCAAATCAACAGCCTGCGACGTGGGTGGATTACCTGCCGCTTGCCGAGTTCGCCTACAACAACACGAAGCACGTGTCCACGGGGGTCACGCCGTTCTTCGCCAACAACGGGAGGCACCCCAGAACCTTCCCGGGACTGGAAAGAATGGGGGAGGGGGAGCCGCAGACAGCAGATGCGTTCGCGTCGGAGCTGCTGGAAGTCCACGATCAGCTGAGGCGCCACCTGGAGCTGGCCAAGCACGCATACAAGGTACAAGCAGACAAGCACAGAAGGGTTGGAGAAGAGCTCCACGTGGGAGACTGGGTTTGGTTAGCAGCCCACGCAGTGCCGGCCAGGTCGTTGGCCAAGAAGAAACTAGGGCATAAACAACTGGGGCCCTACCAAGTCGAAGAGCAGGTCAACCCGGTAGCTTTCAGACTGGCACTTCCGGAGGGTTCCAGAATGCATCCGGTATTCCACAGATCGGTGCTCACTCCCTACAAGGCACCGCACAGGTTCCAGGAACCCGGAACGGCGCCGAGTCCGGCCAGAGACAGAACAGGGCACGCGGGAGTGGCACAGAAGGAGCGCATCAACGAAGTCACGGAGATTTTGGACTCCAGATGGGGGGAAGAGGGGGTAGAATACTTTCTCGCCAAGGAGGGCACCCCGGCCAGTGCGAACAGCTGGGTGCCGGGCTACGCCTTAGACGAACCTCTGCTCAAAGACGAGTTTCATGCCCTCTTCCCACATAGACCTATGCCAGCAGACTTTTTCGACGACTGGCTTTTCACGCCCACGCTTTCGGCCAGCACGTTCCGGGGGTTCGACTCGGACGAGGAACCGACACGAGACGTCCGTTCCCCGGAGGGGTCACCCTCGGGATCCGCCTCAGAACCCTCGTATTGGTGGGACGATAGGCCAGAGGAGCAGTTCCGCAGAAAGTGGCTGGAATGCTCAGGACGAGCAACGCCGCCAGGAGGAAGTGAGGGAGAGACGGACATGGACATTTTCGGGGACGACCCTGGTTTCGAGCACGGCGGCACAGAGATGGAAGCGGAGGTGACCGTCGTCGACGAGAGCAGGGAGGAAGACCCGGGAGAGTTCAGATGGAGGCCCGCCACGGGAAGCGACCGATATCCGACGTTCGTCCCTTTGCAACAGCAGCCCCCAGCTCCAGCACCGGAAGGAGGGGAGGGGGGAATGGGGGGCTTCGAGGGGGGGATGGATGTCAGGGGTTTAGGAGCAGAGGCACGGGCAAGGGAGGAAACAGAGAGCGAAGGGGAGGAGGCAGAAGAAAAGATGAGTGATGACGACGACCCGAGATCTCCTAGTCTTTCTAGTGAATCAGAGGATTCACAGAAAGGAGCACCAGTGGCCAGGGCAAGGGGGGCACCCCAGGAAGATAGAGCCAGAGGGGACTCAGGGGGGAGCAGCTGGAAATCGGGACCAGCGTCACCGCCAGGAAGCAGGGAAGAGGAAGGGAGCCAGGGGGGAAGCGCTGGCAGCTCACCACAGGAGGGAGGGCATGAGTCAGGAGTGGCCACACCTCCATCGGGGAGCGAAGAAACGGTTAAGAGGAAAGTGGAAGGTTGGGCGCGCGCGCCAAGTTCAAATGCAGAGGAAGGCGGCGCAGTAAGCAGCCCCGAAAGGGAACCAGGTCCTAAAGCCCGGCGCAAGGAGGCAGGAGGGTCCGGGTCAGCGTCAGAAGAATCCCGGAAGGAAGAAGCCCCGGGGGGTAGAGGGACCCAGAGGAGGACAGTCAGGCGGAAAAGGTGGAGCAAGGCTAGGATATTAAGTTGGTGCACACGGGGCGGAGACTCAGACGGAGCTTCGCCGATCTAGCTACTAGACGTAGAGTTTGCGCGCAGCAGCGTGAGAATGGAAACTGTAATTCAATAAAGACTTTTACTTAATGATCGCTGGCTAGCGTGATCCTCTGTGAGCTAGGATCTTCAAGCAACTCTGACAACAGGTTTAGTTGAACCACTTTCACACGAAAACACAGCACAATCTGCAATTTGTTAGAATCAGCATAACTGCAATCCAACACAGGCACCCTGAAAAAAACCCCCTCAATCCTGTTCTAGAGTACATGCTTTCTACTTGTGCAGCATTGACAGCTAAGACCAACAGGCCTTACACTTCATGTAAATAGAGTGTGCCCTAATTCCACCCCCTCCCCTTAAAAACAACAACAACAACCCTCTGCAATGTTTCACACTTGATCTGGAGAGATTTATCAGCATAAAAATGGATGCAGAAAAGGCTACCCGAGGGCGGAAAGTTTGAGAACCACTTAATTGAGACATAAAGAAAGCCCGTAATAACAAACAACAGAAGTTACACTAAAGGCAAAATTATATTCATACAGAATTGCCCACCACCACCACAGTAAATTAAATCGCTTTGAACAAAATCATGGCAGATCTTGGCAGCTGTCACGGCAGAACAAGCTGCCCTGTTAGTCACAGCCAAGTCCAGATTATCTGACAATTAACAAAACGTCTATCATTATTACAAGCATTATATGTGCGGAACAGCATTCTTCAGTGTTGGGTTCCCCAGATGTTGGGCTGCAACTCCCATAATCTCTAACCACTGGCTCAGCTGGCTGGAGATGATGGAAACTGTAGAGCAACAGCACCAGGGAATCCAAGATGGAAAAACACTGGCACGGAGGAAGAGCTTCTATATTGCAAGAAGTCCTGGTGGGTGCAGGCCATCTCTGTGTGCACAGAAACCTCATGTGCGAACAAGCCATCCAGGGTCTGTGGTAGAGGGAAGTTTTGCCATCATCACAACCATCTCCCCTGGCACATTTTATCTTGTAAAAACTGATAGTAGCCATTTATTTGTATGACAGAAAGCAAGATGATATGCTTGGGGACACTTTTCAGGATATACCAGTGGCTCCCAGGTATTGAGAATCAAGCCTGCAAGTTTACCTGTGAGATCGCTTTATTCTGTATCGGCCCACTGTTTCGATCTGCAAAACTGGCCCTGTTACAGGTGCCACATAATACCCATTCTGTGTTTGTAAGAATCCAATATTCTAGTGCCCAGGTATGTAGAATGTTTACATGTGTTTTAATCTACTTTTAGCTTGTTGGTTTTAATTATTATTTGAATGTTTTAAATACCTGTTTTTATCTCTTGTTCCTAGGGCTGGGCAATATCTGGTTTTCAACACTGCGGTGCATCACCAGCTAAACACTGCAATATTTCGATCTATCACGATGTCTGAAATAAGGATGGAGCTATGTAGAGACTTTGATGGGCTTCACAGTTTCCCCCGCATTGTGATTTTTGCCGGTGCCTGCTCTTGTTGTTCGCTGCCCCCCTGTATGAGGCAGGGGATTGTTGAACCAACAGAGTTAACAGGAACTGAGAGAACCATTGGCTGCCTTCACGGTTTTTCCTGCATTGTGATTTTTGCATAACACACACATCACGATTCACAATATATTGCCAAGTCAAAAGTTATGAAACCGATATTGCAATATGGACTTCAAACCAGTTTTGGATGATTTATTGATATATCGCCCAGCCCTAGTTGCTACCAATAATTTAATTGTTTTATTATTTTTGTAACCTGCTTTGAAGTTTTGATTTGCTTTTACAACCAAATGGTGTATATATACACTATATATTATAAAATAAATAAAGGCCTGCTCCATTCCACCAAATTTCCACCCACTCACTGCTGAGCTTCATCCTAGACTGTTTCTTGATCACACTAGAGGGTGACAGGATGTTTGGAATTGTTATAGGAAGCTCAATTTTGCTGTTAGGACAAGTTCTAATACAGTCGCACTTGGCTCCCGAACGCCTTGGGAGTCAAACGTTCCGGCTCCCGAACGCCGCAAACCCGGAAGTGATTGTTCCGGTTTGCCAACGTTCTTTTGGAACCCAAACATCTGACGGGGCTTCCACGGCTTCTGATTGGCTGCAGGAGCTTCCTGCAGCCAATCAGAAGCCACACTTTGGAAACAGAACAGAAAGGACTTCCGGAACGGATTCTGTTTGACTTGCAAGGTACAATTGTAGTGCTCTTCTTACTGTTTCTCTTGCAGTGGATATAAAAGCAGGCCATGAGCAGCATTCCACTAAGTTTTACTCAGAGAAGACCTACTAATGGACCTAAGTGAATCATGTTCATTAATTTCAGTAGGTCTGCTCTGCATAAAACTTAGCTGAATACCACCAAAGGATCTATGTGAAGCCCTGCCCCTTGACCACAGGAAATCCTGATTCCTACGGTCAAGTGCCTGGCACCACAACAAATAATCCCCATACTTTTCCCAGCCTAAATTCATAACCACAGGGGCTAGAAACTTGCAGGTTAAAAAAGAAAATGAACTCTGCTCCGATACCAAACTCTATGCTTAAGTAATACAGCTGCAGAATCAGCCAGTACTAAATTCTGTGCTTCCACATCACTTGCGCAGGATAAGCATTAGCCTCCTTGGAAGCCCTACCCACAGCAAAGTCGAGCCTGCTTCTCTGTCTGCTGCGAGGAAAAGGTCAGGGCCCTGAAGGCAGCAATGGGGTTTCAATTTGCTCGGAGGGAAACCTGTCAGCTCTGCGTGTCTTCCTCTGCGTGACAAAGGCAAGCAGGGAGAGAGGGAAGGGGGCGCAGGGTGGGGATGGCAAGCAAACCCAACCACCCAAAAACAATAAACAGCCAAGCAAGCAGCCCTGAAGGCATTGCTCTAAGTCACTTTGTCTCTCTCGCTCAGGGGTCTGCAGGTGGGAAGAGCTGGTTACAGCCCAGCCTGGGGTAGGAAGCACAGTTCACTGTGAAGCTATGGTTGGAATGGGCAAAGGGTTAGCCTTCACGCAATTCTATGTTCATGCTTGGGTTTTGCAAATGCTTATTGGGCTCTAACTGTGATATTATTACGAGGTATGTGGACAGTGTTAGAAACTGAGATATGAAAGCTTGGAGCTAAATGGCACCTTAAACCTAAGTTATGGGCACAATAATGGAATGTCTAGGTGCGTTTTTTATATAACAAGAATACAAAGCTGAAAATGAATGAACTGCAGCTAAAATATTATGTTCATTTTTCACATGGTCTAGTCTTTCCCCTCCCCACCCCCCTAATATTCTTAAGACTGGGATGCGGGTGGCGCTGTGGTCTAAACCACTGAGCCTCTTGGGTTTGCTGATCAGAAGGTTGGTGGTTCGAATCCCTGCGACGGAGTGAGCTCCCGTTGCTCTGTCCCAGCTCCTGCAAACCTAGCAGTACTAAAGCATGCCAGTGCAAGTTGATAAATAGGTACAGCTGTGGCAGGAAGGTAAATGGCGTTTCCACGCGCTCTGGCACTCGTCACGTTCCTCCATGCGCCAGTAGCGGTTTAGTCATGCTGGCCACACGACCTGGAAAGCTGTCTGTGGAGAAATGCTGGCTCCCTTGGCCTGAAAGCGAGATGAGCGCCGCAACCCTATACTCACCTTTGACTGGACTTAACTGTCCAGGGGTCCTTTACCTTACCTTAATATTCTTAAGAGGGTCTCTTCGCCAGTCTTCAGAGAGTTGCTGGAAGTGGGGAGGCAGAAAAAGGTCCTCCTTTCCTTCAACTCTGAAGTTTTAATCTGAAATCTTAGGCATGGTACTGTGCCCAAAGCTCAGAAACTGCTCGCGCTAATGAAATTCCCTGTCGCAAATGCACCTAGAACAATGGGAGTTTCAAATACAACGGTACCTCAGGTTACATGCGCTTCAGGTTACATGCTGTCAGAGCTGCTTCCAGATCCTAGCTCACAGAGGATCACGCTAGCCAGCGTTCACTTTATAAAAGTTTTTATTGAGTTACAGTTTCCATTCTCAAGCTGCTGCGTGCAGCTCTACGTCTTATGGGTTAGACCGGCGAAGCTCCGTCTGAGTCTCCGCCCCCTGTGCACCAGCTTACTAACCTAGTCTTACTCCACCTTTTCCGCCTGACCGTTCTTCTCTGGGTCCCTCTGCCCCCCGTGGTCTCTTCCTTCCGGGATTCTTCTGACGCGGACCCCCCGGACCCTCCTGTCTCCTTGCGCCGGGCTTTAGGACCTGGCTCCCTTTCCGGGCTGCTTACTGCGCCACCTTCCTGTGCATTTGAACTTGGCGCGCGCGCCCAACCTTCCACTTTCCGCCTGACCGTTTCTTCGCTCCCCGATGGAGGTGTGGCCACTCCTGACTCGTGCCCTCCCTCCTGTTGCGAGCTGCCAGCGCTTGATACCTGGCGCCCTTCTTCTCCCCTGCTCTCTGTTGGTGACGCTGGTCCTGATTTCCAACTGCTCCCCTCTGAGCCCCCTCTGGACCCTTCTTCCTGGGGTGTCCCCCTAGGTTCCCCCCTTGTTCTGGCCACTGGTGCTCCTTTCTGTGAATCTTCTGATTCACTGGAAAGACTCGGAGATCTCGGGTCGTCGTCATCACTCATCTTTTCCTCTGCCTCCTCCCCCTCGCTCTCTGTTTCCTCCCTTGCCCTCGCCTCTGCTCCTGAACCCCTGACACATGCGCTTCAGGTTACACACTCCGCTAACCCAGAAATAGTGCTTCAGGTTTAGAACTTTGTTTCAGGATAAGAACAAAAATCTTGCTCCGGCAGTGCGGCGGCAGCAGGAGGCCCCATTAGCTAAAGTGGTGCTTCAGGTTAAGAACAGTTTCAGGTTAAGAACGGACCTCTGGAACGAATTAAGTACTTAAGCCAAGGTACCACTGTACTGGGTTCAAAATGACAGGCAGGCATTCTGCACAGTCTTTTACAACATACATCAAAACATCTAGACCTCACACCAAACTCACCTATGAATGGGCTTTCTAACATAGAAGCATCGGCATAGCCAGGGCGGCAAGGGGGCAGCTGCCCCCCCCATCAACTAAACAAATAAAAAGACTTAACTAAAAGTAGAAATTGTAGAAAGATTTTGCCAGATTTTTCTGAGCACTTGGGGTCAAAAGAAAGTAATTCAAAACAACTGTTGTTCAGACATTTCATTCCAAATCTGCTAGAAAGAGCCAGACAGGGGATGATGACATGTGGGTATCCTGCCCCCCCCCCAATATAAATCCAGGCTAAGCCCATATGTAGAGTATAGCTTCAATGTGTTGCACGCCTATTCCTTTCCAAGAACCCCCCCCAAAAAAAAAAAATAGTGAAACGGGGGGTGGCAGAGGGAGAGAGATATTAAGCATGTAATTTATTCCAGCAGAGAACAAGGCAAGCCAAATACGCGAGGGGAAACAAGGGTGTGTAAATTCTCCCTTCACACACTTGCACTGGCTATAGCTTGGAAGGAGGATTTGAAGTAGCGGTCAGAAAAATGTGGCTACTCTTGCAAAACATATGTGAGTGTGTGCTTTTTTGTACATATACAGACACGCACTGATTTATCTGTTTACCTGGATAACAAATAGCAACCCCCCAGCCATTTTGTTTTACGTCGGAAATGAATCAGGCAGCTTTTTCTTTTGGCCCTGGGAAAGAGGCCCCTTGCGAAAGATCTCACATGTACGTATTCTATGCCAAGCAGCAGAGCAAAAGACAGGGAGACAGGTACAGCAACAACAACAGGGGTGAAACAAGGATCGTAGGAAATAGAAGCCCGCACAGAGGAAGCTGTCAGATGCTGGAGCAAAGACACTGAGCTGACGAGACAAGAAGACCACAGCTGGGCATGGTCAGAGGTGTGCTGCTGTTTTTCTTCGCCACAGATCAAAACCGTGCTAGAAAGCCGTTCACGTGAATGGGAAATAGGGAGGATCTTGCCTTGCCACATGAGCTTACCAAAACGTACAAAGAATTGGGTTGAGGGAATCAAGGAGGAGCTCATGCCATCCTCCAGTCACTGGGATGCAGGGCCGGCCCTACCATTTGGCAGAGTGAGGCAGCTGCCCCAGCCAGCAGCTGCTGAGGGCCAGGGAGCGGACAGAGTGGTGTGTGTTGTGCTGTCTGCTCTACCATGTACCCCTGAAGCTGGACTGTTGTTCTCAGATGCAGAAGAGGATGCTGCCTGGTTGTCCGGCTCCCTTTTTCTGTCTACATGGGAGCTCTCGGCTGAGTCTCCTCCCTCATCATCAGCAAAGCTCTGCTCCCAAGGCACAGTAAGCAATATGGTCATTCGATTGCTGGGTCTTAGAAAATGGGCCATACCTCTTTTGACTTTATCAGTTCAATTAGTCTGGAGTATTTCTACAACAGACCGTTTTTGCCTGGGGGCTCTTGGGATTTTGTTTTAGCGATACGGCACACAAGTGCCCCTTCAGCTGGCAAGAATGGAGCAACATTGAGGAAGCCTCTCAAAACAACTAATAAAGTGGAACAATGTGTGGACAGTCCAGTATAAATCTGCCACTAAGGCACTATTATTGCATCAATGACATGTTGCAGAGCACACGTAAAAATCCCACCAATCTGGAGAGCCCCTTAACTTAAGGTTGCTGGATCTTTATTTACAGAGGTTTCTCCAGCAGTGCCTTCACCAGCTGCTCTGCCTAAGGTTCTCTCTGCCTTGGCCCACTCTTTAATTAAAGAATTGTCACATTTTCAACTTCGCTTCCTCTAAGAAGCTCAGAGCAGCAGCATCGCTTCATACCAAGCCTATTACACCGAAGGGTAGTAAGTAGCCTGGTCACTCAGTGTCAGAGGTGACACTTATGCACTGCACCACACTGGTTCTTAGTTACTTTTAAATGGGGACCATGAAGGAAGCTGCAAGTGAAGGCACTGAGCGATGCACATGCATTTGTGAATCAGCCCTCACCTTGATTGAATGAATGAATTTTGCAATGGCAGCCATCAGTTTAAAAGTGTGTGTGTGTGTGTGTGTGTGTGTGTGTGTGTGTGTTGTAGATCCGCTCCCTTGCTATTGCCTTCCTTTCTGATTAACTGCAGCTGTGCAATCCAAACACGACGTCAGCGCACTGCCCGGCGCATGTCACCCACCGAGCTATTTGCCTGACTATGTGCTGATGGCTGTGGATTTTCAAGGAAGCAATTGACTTGTCTTTAGCATTTGCTTCAGTGTTTTGTTTTGTTTTTTTAAATCCAACCTCTAAACTGGTGTGGAAAGCCGATGTTCCCTAGCCAAGCAAGGATGCATGCACGAGTCTAAAGTGCAACGATGCCCAGGGGGAGATTTCTTCAGCAATGTGCTCAGAGAGAGCTCCGCATTTCTCTGAGCTGCATTTCCCCCCCAATTTTTCCTTCTTCAAAGCCTTTTTGCTGTGTGACAATGCAAGGCCAATCACAGTAGGCAGGCCCTTTGCTAGCCACCCAAAGGTGCCTACCTCCACTGTCCACTTAAAACAGCAGTGGGGAACCGTTCTTAGAGGGCTGCATTTGTCTGTGGGCAACCTGTGTGCCAGTAGTGGGCAGGGGCAAGAGGCTAATGTGGGCAGAACAATGGGTGGGACTTTTACCTTGGTACAGTAGTCTACAGCAACACAAAATTTAGAGGTCTGGATAGATTTACACACACACCATCTTTCCCTTCTGCATCCAATCAAGCCAGAGGCATAATCACATTTCAAGGGTATATTCCAGTCATGCAAAAACACAAAAGGAGAGTGTAGGGAATGTTCAGTGGGAGGGAGGATTGGTTTGGGGAACAGGTGTGACCTGGTGAGAATCCTGAGGGCTAAACAGAGAGGCCCACAGCCTTGAGGTACCTTACCTATACTTTCCTCCATAGAATCATAGAAGAGTTGGAAGGGCCATTTAATCCAACACCCTTCAAAGCAGGAATCTTTCATCCAATGTGGAGCTCGAACCCACAACCCTGGGATTAACAGTCTCATAGTCTACCAACTATCTCCAGAACTAATTCCTAACCTAGCTCCCCTCCAGATTGGAGTTGTGGGGTGTTTTGCAGGCATATTCTGCAGCAAGTCCTTAATGTAATAAGAGTACATTCGAGCCAACATAGCCAATGGTCAGGAAATATGGGAGTTGGCATCCAACAGCACTCAAAAGGCATCACATTGACTATCCCTGTTTTAGATCACAGCTCCGGTCATCCCTGACCATTGGTCATTCCAGTTGGGGCTGGTGGAAACTGGTCCAAAACACCAGGTTGGGAAAGACTGGGGTAGATGGACAAATGGTCTGTCCTGGTACAAGGCAGCTCATGTGTTCAATTATTTCCATCTGTGTTTCAGAATTCCCATCTAATATTCTACTCCAAGGTGCTGGCTGGGTAGCAGACCTAGTTTGAATGTATTCCTTTGCTTTACTCTTGCCACAAACCACATCACATGAGTCCTTCAACCTCAAAGCTTCCCTCGAAGCTTTCCAGTGTTAAAAGTAGTGATGCTTGCAGGCTTTGTTTCATCCAAACTGATTCCCAGATGGATACAGACAAGCACACACAATTTTCCCAAGCTAATACACACATTGGAAAACAAAGTGATTGCCCAGCTTTTGCACTTCACCAAAGTTTGTGGTACAGTTCTCAACTCCTAAGCCCAAAATGAGTATAAAATTGTGTACTGTAGGATAATATGCACATGTACAAAAAAGATGCATGCAAAAATAATGAGAAGTGTTTGTGTATTTTGTTTTGATCGTATATTGATGCAAAAAACTGTTTGCTAGGACAGACTTATGAATGAACACATGTGAAACTGCCCTAGACTGTAAACAGACCATCTGTCAATCCCTCGATACCAGATAGATAACAGCTATTCCCAATGCACAGATGAGAAACTGAGGGCACAGGAAAGACCTCCTAAATCGTGGCAGTCAGTACGTCTTGAACTCAGATCCCTTAGATTTCAGTCTAGGTCCCTATCCACCTGACAATGCTTGCTACAATATCCACAGCTGTTAGGTATGCCGGAGGGGCAGAAGTAGTACTAGACACCCGTATTTAGTGTTCATATCTGCTGAACCTTCCCATCTTCCACAAGCTGCAGTTTACCATCCAGACAGATGTATTTATTCATGCATGCACGTTTGCAAATAAAAAATCCCAACAAATAATGGTGGCACAGTGGCAGAACACATGTGTTGCATATGGAAAGCCCAAGCTTCAGCCCCCAGGCGTCTTTATTTATTTGTTCAATTAATTAATCAAGACATTTCTATACTGCTTAATTATTCTCGTTTCTAAGCAGTACACATATAAACAATCCACAGAAAATGGGACAATGGAAACATAAAAATGCACCATAAAACCAAACGCCACCTTAAAATGACTGCTGGAGCGGGGAAGCCTAACGTAAAAGCCGCCTGCTGCATCAAGCAAATGGTCCATCTAGTCCTGCTCTCACAACGGCCAACCAGATATCTGTGGGATGCCCACAAGCATTGCTTATGCTTTCTGGATGCCCCATGATGATGCTATAAAGTAGCTGTGTTCTATGTTATAAATCTAGCAGGGCTAGAACACAGGAGTTGCTTCATTTTGTTTTGCAATGTATTTCTTATCAATAAAACATTTGCTGTGGAGCAAGCAAATTTTTATTCTGCAAATGTGACCCAGAGAAAAAACGTTAGAGAACCACTGAGCCAGAGAGAGCTGGTGTTCTGACTCAGCATCAGGTAGGCACCTATGTCCACATGTATCCACAGGCCAAATCCCAGCCTCCCATAGCCCCCTATTTTTACCCAACCTTTGGGAAGCCTGCCCTTGGGGTCACAACTGCAATTATTCTCCCACAGGCCCCCTTCTTTGCACACCTCGGCTGCCTCAGTTTCCCCCCGCGGCTGATCCTTGTAGAAAGATCCCCACAATACGCATAAAGAAACCGCCTCTACACATCTCCCAAGACCAATATGAACTGGACTAACAGCACGCCGGCGGCGGTTAGAGACATCGCCCCCGCCACCCAAAAAAAGAAATGCCACGTGACAAACACACAGAGGCGCTCGCACTCATCTCCCCATATGCTGAAACCAAATTAAATGCGGTTTAACTAATCACTTGGCATTTAAAGCAACACGCTGTCTCTGTCAAGTTAAATCCAAGGAGACAGATCGCGTTTGCTTTTAGCTGTTTATGTTAATTAAATACGGAACCCAGCTTCATTATTAAAACATGTTATTTCCCACGCCTTGCCGCCGCTCCCCACCGCCCTGCAAACACATCAAACTTGGTGGATGCAGCAAGCCTTGTTTCGCTGGGCCCCGGAATCTGCCCTTTCGGGGAATCTGTCAACACTTTAACAGAGCTGCCACATGAATCCAGTGGAGGAGGGAGCTGGATCTACTGGCACAGGATTGCAGAGTTGGACTGGACAGAGGAGGAGGAATGGTGGAGACCTCCTCCCCAGCCTAACCCTTCCAGAGAAGAGGAAGACAGTATAGATTTGCAACAGTGGTTTGTGGGATGTCACAGCTCAGAAGCTGAAGAGGGGGGAAGCTGGGAAATAATGGGAGAGGAGCAGGAAGAAGAAGCAGCAGCACCAGGGGAGAGACAGCTGACAGACTCAGTGTCTTCAGAAAGCATTCCAGGTAAGGCACTGAAAGTAGGAGAGCAGAGAGCTCAGAGGCAGAAGGCACAGGTCAGCCACTGTAGGGATGACATAAAATAGGAGAGACAGAGGGGGTGGGATTTTACTTGGCACAAAGCCATTACTCCAAGAGGCAGCATTTCTAAGCCTCTCTCTGTGAATATTGAATAAAAGACATTGGTAAGAGTTTTCCTTGTCTATTCCTGGCAGCCTACTGTGGGGGGGTCAGATTCCCTGACGCCTGACATTAACACAAGGTGCTATCCCACCATAAGAAGATAAGACAAGCCTGTTGGATCAAGCCAGTGGCCCATCTAGTCCAACCTCCTGTTTTCATGGTGGCCTATGGGAAGCCTGCAAGCTGGGCAGGGAGCACAGCAGCACTCTGCCCAGCTGTGATTCCAGAAACTAATATGCAAAGGCATGATGCCTCCAACAGTGGAGGTCGAACATCGCCATTGTGGCTAGTAGCCATTGGTAGCCTTGTCCTCCATAAAGAAGGTAGCATCCATCAATCCCATTGAAATGAATAGGAGCTCTGCAAGTGCACTGCCATTCATTTCAATGGAGGTCGCGCAAGACAGTTGCCCAGAGGACTGTGACCCAGGGGGCAGACCTTCCATTTCTCCTTCTGCTGCCCTTAGCAGTGCCCAAAATCTGCCACCTGAGGTGGCTGCGTGCTTGCAGAAATGAACCACGCACATGTAGTCTCACAAATGCACATTAATGACACACCATTGTGCTCGCTCACACATGATATCTTCTTCCAAGGTGACTCACCACGAAGTGGCAAATGACAACATTTGTCATACCAGAGCAACTTCTGAGTCTCTCTGTGGCAACAGATGCAAAGTTCTGAGAAGAAAGTGGGCTGCTGATTAAGCCAGCAGCCGATTTTACCCAATATTGTGAATAGAATAAATTATAAAACCTGTACCCTCCCTAAAAGGACACGTCCCTCCCTTTTCACTCACACCATAGGGAATGCTTCTCCTATGAGGGTGCCAGCTAAGAGTCCCACTGTATATTGAGCGTCATTTGGCAGAAAGGTGGGACATAAACCTGACAAAGTATGTAAACTAAATTAATACATGCATCATTTAAAAAGAAATAAGCTTTGCTCCTTGCTGCAGAACTGTTACTTTGACCTGTATGCTCATTCATGCAAATCTGATCATTGGGTTAATCAATTAATGGATGGGTAAAACTCATATGACTATTCAAATACGATAGCTTTTGCCAAGATGCATACCCTCCGACATTTCCGTATCCAAAATCAAGACATCAGCAGGGTCACACCAAAGTGCCTTCTAGTCTGGCGCTCTGGTGTTGAGTCAGAAGGGCCTGAAAGATGCTCTGCAGCAACCCTGTTGTCTCAAGCAAGACTGAGCGTCTTTTGGTTTCGCACTCTAATACGAGTGCCAGACCAAAACGCAGGATATTACAGGTTGCAAACAGAAGTTTTGATAGCCCCCCCCCCCATTTATCCACAGCCCTAGGCATGGATACAAACCCTTTTCTTTCTCATATACAGTATAAGTGAATGGTTGCATATGGGTGGTTATTCCTATGGCTGAAAGAAAAACAGTGCCCTTGGGGACGCCGGTGGAATGAGGACAAAACCTGCCCTCTGTGCTAACGTGGGTGATCTCAGCACTCACTGGCAGAGTTCTTAGGGTGTCTCTGCATGAAATGTGCCTCTAATGCATAGAGATTGTTGGGAACTGCTAACCACTGCCCCGTGTGGGAAACCATGTCACTACAACTTCTTAGTGAAGAAACTTGTGGACTGACTCCACCCTGGCTGCTCAATTGGCTCCTCCTAGGTTGGAAGCGGTATAGCAGGGCTTCCTGTCCCAGTGGAGCTTTGCTTGAGCAATACAGTCTGCCTTAGCTCTGATGTGTCTAGCCAAAGGGTAACTTTGGCTCAGACTCTTGTCCTGTTCTCCGGCCCTGCCATTTGGTTCACCTTCTAATCCTGACAGTGCCATATTTATGTATAGGCTAAGTAGGCTGAAGCCTAGGGCCTCTAGATCTAAGGGGCCTTGCCAGTCTGCCATCTCCCCAGTGCTGCAGGCTCCCTTCTCCCAAAACTGCAAACCCAAGACTTCATGCAAGGGCAGGGCAACTCAGGCCCAGCAACTATGAGACTCAAAGAGTTAAATGATAACTCATCAGAGACAGCTACAGTTGCAAATGGAAACAAAATATCTGTGAAAGGAAGAGAAGCAGGTTTGCTCAAGTGTGTTGCAGGTAGAAATACTGTTTGTAAAGAAGTGAGAGCAGTAGTTGCTCGAATTAACAAATAAAGTTTTGAGAATTTACATGCTAGATTAAAATTGATTAATTCATTGAGATGGGGATTGTAAGAAAAAAACTGGGGCCTAATTAGAATAATAGAGTGCCTGCTATCTGGTGGGCAATCTCCTCCTTTATTTCCACACTGTGGCTGCAGACCAAAGCATCTGTCAGGAGAGCTATGGTATTCAGGTGAGGGTCATATGCCTTGTCAATCCCAGCAGGTATATAAAACAGGAAGACCGGCCTGTGGCCTGCCCAGGCTTCATTGCTGTCTTCCATGATTACACATGCATGACAGCGCAATGGAAACCACACCAAACCCCAGAAGACTTGTGGTATAAAAAGCTACAGGATTTCATCACGAACGCACCATACAAAAGGACGTCTGGAGGGGCACATACTTCCATGCATACACAACCTAACATGTGACAATAAATTGTACTAGTACATAAAACAACTGGTGCTGGGAGAAGGGGTGTGTGTGGCATTCTCATTGAGTCATTCCCCGAGGTTCAGTGACGTCTCTCGCACCTAGAAGTGCAACTCCCTCTCCCTGCCAGAAGCAGTTTGCAAACCAGGCACACGCAGAAGCATCATTTACACCTGCCGTCAAAGTGCCAGGCACGGGGCAGCACAACAGCAGATGTTTGACAAGGGCCAGACAACACTTTAGGGCAAGCAAGAGCAAGATGCTGCATCAAGATTGATACTGCTAGTGAATCCTAAACAGATGGGCCCCGCCGGAGTCTCCACAGCATGGCAGGGTTAACGGGTGTGTGTCAGACGCTATCTGCTTTTTGGAGTTTTTAAATCAGGAGTAACAAGTCCTCAGGACGTGCCAGCCTAGCCCCTCATTGGGAAAGTGTGAATAAAACAAAGACTTCGCTATCACATAAATTATGATGTACTAGTAACAATTACTGAGAAAAAGAAAGGCCTTTCTTTGCTATCAACTTTTACCTCACGTTCAGATCTGTAAAGTGAATGTTATTGACTATACGACTATAGTATATTATATAAATACGCTGTCATAAAATTACCACGTTGTGTTAACAGACATCAGAGATCAATTTTGAGGGATTTTTTTTAAAGAGAACATTTTAAATTGTGTATTAGTATTTATTAAATGTATACCCCGTCCACCCTTCCTCAGCCATATTGTAGGCAAAGGGCAAAAAGCAGATTCTCTGAATTGGTCCATGGCAAGACTTAAGCACCCTCACTTCAGAATAACAATTCTCTCTGCCCACAGAGTATTCTCATCCTCTTTACGTTTTCCTTTTCTTTCTCATTATCTGCTGCTCTCATCACTCTCCAGAATTCTGCCTCGGTGTCTTGCTTCCTGGTTAATTTTCAATTAGGCCTTCCCAGCTGGGCTACCGCTTTTCAATCTTTTTGGTGGCTGCTCCTAGGCTCTCAAGCGTTCCCACCAGACATGGCAGTGAAGGTAGTGAGACTGAGAGAAGGGTGTCCCCCAAATATCTCAGAACCTGGGCAGGCATGTATGGGAGAATATGGCCCTTCAGATAGCCTGGGCTTAAGATGCAGAGGGCGATACTTTGAACTGTGCCAAGAAGCAGGTGGGTAGCCAGGGGAGCTGTTGCAACAAGGGAATCGTGTTATCCCTGAAACCATCCCTAGTCTGCAATATGACTGCAGCTCTTTGGGACAACTGCAGTTTCTGAGCACTTTTCAAAGGCAGCCCCATGTAGAGCACATGACAGTAATTTTCAATTAGAATGTAACTAAGGCATGCATCAATGTGGCCAGCTCAGATACCTCCAGGAACGGGCATGGCTGGTACACTAGCTTTCTCCGTGCAAATGCACTCCTGGCCACTGCAGAAACCTGGGCATCCATGCCCAGGGCTGAATCCAGCAGCATACCCAACCCATGTCTCCAAGGAAAGTGTAACCCCCTCCAGCATAGGTTGAATCCCTATTCCCTGTTCTGCCTTCTGACTGACCAGGAGCCACCTCTGTCTTGTCTGGAATGAGCTTCAGTGTGCTCACTGTCATCCAGTTCATCATGGGTGAAAAGACACTGGTTTGGAACCACGACAGTTTCCTTGAAATTAGGTAGAAAGGAGAAGTAGAGCTGGGTGTCATCAGCAGACAGGGGCCGCCAAACCCCAAAACTCTGGGCAATGCCTCCCAGCGGTCTCATGTAAATGTTAACACTGATGGAAAGTATCTATCAAAAAGTGGACAATGCCAGTCCTGAGGGGAGAACCTCTGGATAAGGGGAGAGAAGCAGAAGTCACTTCAGTAGCAAACAAGTAACTACAGAAGGGATTGTCACTGGTTACCAGATGTGTGTCAGTGGGGACCCTACAAGGCAACCAATCTACAGACACATCTTATTGTTGATACTTTGTAAAAAAACACACACACACACACACACACACACACACACACACACACGAATCAGAACTGGTTTTTCATCTTTCAGTAATTAAACTGAGGCTCAAATTTCATGTGATGCTAAGTCATGCAGAATCCCCCCCCCCAAAAAAAGCTTTTCTCTTTTTTGGTAATTACAAACAACAAGGGAGAGGGTCTGCTTAACCCTTGCCCTTCCTGCCATTTACCTCCTCCAAGCAGATTTCCCATCTCTAGTGGAAAAAAAGAGATGAAGATCGGCTTCAGGATTCATATACGAACAGATGAGTGAATCAGCCCAGGAAAGGACAGTGCTGCTGTTCTGATCAAAGTCCGTGTCCTCTGTGCCTGCTTCAAAGTAAAAAATTGCAACAGCAAGTGATCCAATCACAGAACTCTTGCATAGGTTGGGTCTACAGCTATTAAAGAACTCAGCACATGCTCAAATGCACTCTTTCCCCTAATTCAGTACAAGAAGTTCCAAAGGAACTTAATTAAACTCTGCACATAGGGCTGCAATCATAAGAATACTTAGAATCACAGAATCATAGAATCAGAAAGGGCCCCAAGGGTCATCTAGTCCAACCCCCACAATGCAAAAACCTCAACTAAAGCATCTATGACAGATGGTCATCCAACCTCTGCTTAGAAATCTTCACTGAAGGAGAGCCCGTTCCACGGTGGAACAGTTCTTCCCAATGTTTAGTCAGAATCTCCTTTCTTGTAACTTGAAGCTGTTGGTTCGAGTCCTACCCTCCAGAGCAGGAGAAAATAAACTCAACAGGAAGTTAAGTCTTACTGCAATCGGTGGAGTCTGCTTCCAAGGAAACATTAAGACTGGCCCCTGAACTCTGGCCTATGATTCTAAGCCCATGGCCTATGACTCTAAGACCAGATTAAAAGCCAAAGAAAAAGCACAGACATCTGAGCACACCAACTGAGACAGCGCTACATAAAGCAAAGCTCAACAGAGAGGGAGAAGGGGAGTAACATGCATATTGCATTGGATACCTAAAGCCTCCACTCGGGCCTTTTGAATTGTCTCCCTGCCAATTTATCTGTGCAGATTAAAAACCCACCGAAGGGCATTTGGCTGATGAGCTGCTACACAGAAGCCAATTAAATGGCCTTGTTTGAAGCAAACTCATTCAGTCACCTTCTGGGGAAGAAGAGGGTTCAGCAACTGGGTAGCAGGAGTTATGGGATCCAGATTTAATTGAATGTATCTTGCACGCCCGCACACACACACACACACACACACACACACACACACACTTGGGAACACTGGAAGTTACAGTGGTACAACCTTCTGATTATGAAAAAATAATGAGGGTGGGGTGATTAAAACCACTGCATGGACAGGCAGGATCAAGACTCGAGTCCACCCAAGACCATGTTCCATCACCCCAAAACAACCACAGCAGCTCTTCCCATCACCAGCAGAGGATACACTTTCCCTTGGAACTCCATTAGGAGAAAAAATGTTTATCTAAAACACCTTCAGAGGATGGGGGCAAGTTCAGCTCTCCCTTTCTTGCAAGGCCCCAGTCCTTGTTTTATATGAATTCTGTGGCTGGGTCTGCTAGTATAGTCTAATTTGGCCATGGCTCCTCAGATTTAATTCCCCCCCCCATCCCACTCCACTCTTCTATTGCTGTTTTAGAACAGGAACAGCTGTCAGGGGACAGACCATTGGCCTGTTTAGCTCGGCTTCAGCCACACCAATTGGCAGTGGCTGTCCAGGATTTTAGGAAGGAGTCTCTTCTGGCTCTGCTTGGAGATGCTGAGGTTTAAACTTAAGGACTTTCTGCATGCAGAGCGGATGATCTACCACTGAGCTATGGCAACATCCTCAACAGTGTCCATGCGGACTTGCTGCTGCTGTTGTATATATCAAAAGGGGATTTCTCTAGAAATATGTGGCCAAAAAGAAAGAGAGCCCTAACTGCCACAGATAACAGGCTTAACCGCATGCAGCCTCTTCCTCTCTGTAGCCTGCAGCCTTTCATTCTGCCCTCTCTCTAAATGTCTGCCACTTTCATCTCGCCCACTTTGAAGATGGCAAGCCACACCAGCTCTTCCACACTACTATTGAAAGGGCAGTAGCCCTTTTTGCAGCAAGGTCATGCTACTTGCAGCCCAGATTTAACCACTCTTGCTTCTATTTTTCCAGGGTTTGGAGTGAGGACCAATAAGGCCAACCCGCTGGGAGATGGTGGGCATTGGACAGAGCAGCACCCATATCTCTGCTTAGGGATAGTATTGCAAGCTTTTTTTGGGGGGGGGGTGGACAAGACAGAATTAACAGGCCATCTCTGGCTGGGGACAATCCCAAGGAAGATGCAGACTAGGGAAAATCTAAACTTAAAAGGCTTGTTGGCAAAGGAAGGTGTGGGCATCAAAAAAGGAACATGGACAGAGCCTGCCTACTATTCAAGGGAAGGGAATTCTAAAGAGTAGGTGCCACAACAATAAAGGTCCCATTCCTACACTGTGTGAAAAGGACCTCCTGATAAGATCCTAAAATGTATAAGACCAACTGGAACCTCACAAAATATACTATTGAAAAGGTTTGTAGGACGGGGGCATGGGGGGAGTCTTCACCTTCCTTCTGCAGGTCAAGATATAGTCTTCTTTGGCAATAACTCATAGCCAAGTAAGATTGTTTTCCATAAACATGGTTTTAACAGTGAGTCCGTAAGTGACTGTGGAGGCCAATTTTGGATCCACACATCCTTCCACAGTGGGGACATAGGTTTCCGGGCGGGAGTTGATCACGGTGAGGGTTTGCCAAGCATGCCTTCCTCTTACCACATTTATCCCTTTTGTTCTGAATTTGAGCATCTTCAAAGTCCATGACACCTTTGGTAAAGGCTGTTCTCCAATTGGAGCGCTCACAGGCCAGTGTTTCCCAGTTGTCGGTGTTTATACTACATTTTTTTAGATTTGTCTTGAGAGAGTCTTTAAACCGCTTTTGTTGACCACCAGCATTATGCTTTCCATTCATAGGAAACTGCCCTATGAGTCAGACCACTGATCTGTCTAGTTATGTACTATTTACATCAGGCCTCCTGAACCTCGGCCCTCCAGATGTTTTTGGCCTACAACTCCCATGATCCCTAGCTAGCAGGACCAGTGGTCAGGGATGATGGTAATTGCAGTCTCAAAACAACTGGAGGGCCGAGGCTGAGGAAGCCTGATCTACATGGACTAGCAGCCAGCCAGGATTTCAGATAGCCGACATTCCAAGCCTTACCTGGAGATGCCATGGATTAAGAACGGATTTCCAGAGTTGGAGAGCCATGGCCCTGCTTCTGATTTCTTGCAGATTTCACCCGGGCTGGACAGAATACGGAGCGGGGCCTTGCCTGATGACCTCAAAGTGCAGGGAGGCCTCATAGCATTTGTACACCAAAGTCCAAAAGACACTGTAAGTTGGGGGGGATGCTTAGACAGTGGCAGCGTTTTCTACCAAAGGCGTTTTATATCAACATTGCACGTCCCTTCTGTATATGGGGAACCAAAAAAAGAACCAAGTGTGAAAAGGGACCCTGCAGCTGCTAAAATGTAAGAAATAAAATCACACATGGATGAAAGCCTTTGGTGTGGTGTCTGTGCACTCCTTGAAAAGGCACTAGGGAAATAAGAGTGAGGGTGTGAGGTGAGTGGGAGGCTGAACTGCAAGCCAGAGGTTGTATTCCAGGCACAGTACAGGCTTCTGGCTAAGAAGGTGGGAGTTCTAGAGCACAGAGGGAGAGCACAGGCTTAGGGGTGAATATTTTAATGCTGACGTAGTAACCCAATTAATTAATAAATAAATTTCTTCTCTCTCTCCCTCTCTCTCTTCCTCATCACGGCAAGTGAATTAGCAACACAATGCAATAAGAACACATATAAAATGTTTTAAGAACCGCCCCGAGATCTACAGATACAGGGAAATATACAAATTTAATAAATAATCATAATAACCTAAAAAATAATAATAATCAAACATTCAGGGCATCTGAAAATAGTCACTCTCATAGCAAATAATTTCAAGGTGGCTGGGAACAGTGCATTTCATTCATCAAGATACGGGGGTGAAGAGCAATGTTCTCTAAACTCCTCCGGGATGTTAATAATGAGGGAGACAGATGCACCACACCATGGATGGCATTCTAGATATATGGGGAGCCACCACAAAGAAGGTGCTGTCACTGGTCACACCACCAATTGAGCGGCACCCATTAATTTTATTTACAGAGCAATAGTAGACATTTACCTTTTGGCAGTTAGCTAGCAGGACTGGATAGGTCTTTTGCTGTTTCAAGTGCTACAATTCTGTGAGTGTAGAAGCAGGTGGCAGTAGTTAGCTGAGGGAAAGGACCAAGCCTGGTTATATTTCTGCAGTCTGGCATTGTCTGTGTGTGTGTTTAAAGGGAGTTGGAACTGTGGCAAGAATACCAGCTTTTCTTGCTTCTGCCACAGCCAGTGAGGAGGGAGCTGTCAGATTAAGCGAGAGAGAGAGAGAGAGAGAGAACCCTAACAAATAATACCTTAAAGCACCCTTCAATGTTTTACATCCAAAAAAGTTCTCCATATTAAAAGGACTTGCTGGCATGCCTGCGTATAAAACCAAGACAGGCTCTTGAATAATAAATACTATGGTAAGACCAGCAATGAGATGGAAGATTATTTGTTTTCTGTGAATTGGTGGGTGCAACTGATCCAAGAGAGAGGTGGTAGGCAGAGAGGCTGAATTTCCATGCCAAATGACGGTGATGCCTGCCAAGGCCTGGTTTGCTGGGTTGTACTGGCAAGGCCAATCATGGCAGCTGAGTTTGACAAGCATGACTCAGAAAGTTTGCACTTGCCAAACAGGCAGCGGATGGGGCAGAGAAGGGCAGAGCTTGCTGTTGGCAAAGCAATCCAGAGCAGCTGCCCTCCCTCTGACAGACTGAGACCAAAGAGGCTTATGGAGCTCCTTAGAAGGAAGGGAAACATTCCAAATATCTCAAGGAGAAGTGGCCCCTGGGCGGTCAATTTATCATTTTTTAACACCAGGAACATGGAAGTGGTAAACAAATCACATAGTCACACATACCCATATCCACTTTGCAGTGTCATGGGAAAAAGTAATCCCATCCAACTGAATGGACCGAAGTCTTCACCGCTTGTAGAACTGGTTGTGCATTCCATGATCATTATTATCAAGCAATCTCCACCCCCACCGCCCTTCAAATGTTCAGGTCTGGGTTTGTTTTGTTTTTTTAAAAAAGGTTCTTTTTCGTACCCACAAAGCTTTGAGTTGATTCTAAAGACCCGACCTTTAGTGAGTCAATGTGGCTTGACACTGGAGGTGGTTTTTGGAATGTTCTGTGATGGCTCCAAGTACCATGCATCTGACAACAGAGCTCAAAGAAGAGGTTGAAATAACAAGATTTCTTGTGCCCTCCAACAAGGGGCCTTGCAGTGTGCTGCAGAAGTCCCTGATGGACAAGACTCAGATTGCTTTCTCAGAGCAAGAGGCTGTCCATACCATAGTTGGCACCTTTCCAGCCAGAGAACATAGTCTGCCACGGTTCCTGGACTCAGAAGGTGAATCCCCTGCAGCACATCAATCTCTCCAGCCTTGCAGAAGTCAGAGATTGCAAAATCAGTTGAGGGCCCTTCAACTAGCCAGCTAGCTTTTCCAGCAGAGGTGGAACAGGTCTTATCAGCCTACTACATAAGGCAGTGATGGCCAAACTTGGCCCTCCAGCTGTTTTGGGACTACAATTCCCATCATCCCTGACCACTGGTCCTGTTAGCTAGGGATGATGGGAGTTGTAGTCCCAAAACAGCTGGAGGGCCAAGTTTGTCCATCACTGACATAAGGCTTCAGTTGGACCTAGATCTCCTTGGGCAGGCATAGGCAAACTCAGCCCTCCAGATCTTTTAGGACTACAACTCCCATCATCCCTAGCTAACAGGACCAGTGGTCAGGGATGATGGGAGCTGTAGTCCCAAAACATCTGGAGGGCCGAGTTTGCCTATGCCTGTCCTTGGGACATATTCCCACAATTATCTTGGTAGGTAAGAGCATCAACATGCAAGGCTCACTAGGAGCTATCCAAGGTCCTGTTTTCCTCCTCGCCCTCAGCTTCTGACTTGACTTTCCTTGCCTTGATCAGACTTTGCCAATTGTGGCTTGACGTCACTGGAACACGGTTAACAGCATGTCTCTGTGTGGGAAAAGATCATTACCACAATTTAACGACCTAAGTAGTCTAAGCCTCTGGGCTCAGCAAGACAGCTACCACCACACACCTGCTCACGACAGTGCAAGGTAGCTAACTACCCTAACCTGGCTGACAGCAACCCAACGTCATGCTAACAATGTTGAAGGAATCCAGCAAAAATGGCAACTATTTCCACTGTCGACAAATGCTTTGTGAGAAGATGCCGAACCTTAAACTTGCTTGAATAATCGAGCAAGGCCTGCTCTTCCATTGGGGCAGTGATTCCTGCAAACCCATCTAAATTGTACCATACAATGTCCTGCTTCAGGTGACATACAGGCAGGCAAACCAGCTGCAAGTTAACAGGAGCAGTCCTGGCATCAGATACTTGCAGCAGTCCAAAGTCCAAACAGGGAGGAATGATCAAGTCGCAGTCCAGGGTCAAGACACTGCATAAATTGAAGTTCAAACATTGGAGGAGGCAGCTAAGGCAACAGGTTATCACACATCAGGGAGCTGGTGCAAAGATGATGTTCCAGTACTCTGTTCTTGAAACTGTAGGCTTTTTACATCTCAGCTTTCAGAACCACACCAGAACACAGCTGCAAAGCACTCATGTTGCTGGAAGAGTTTGTCTACTCCTGAGGAGAGGCTTACTCACAAGTACTCCTTTACTCCTGGGGAGTCCCCATTCTTCAGGTAGGCATTTCAGCGTCTGACTGAGCCTGCACCTTTAAGACCCTGGGCATCCATTTATCGTCCACCTATTCGTCTCTACTCAGCGATGAGAAGGGGGGGAAATGAAGGAGAAGCATGCATGCCACCTTGAACTCCTTGGAGAAAATGTGGGACGTGAATGCAATAGTAAATAAATAAGACCCACTGAGTTCATGAAGACTTACTCCCAGAAAAGTGTTATTGGACTGCAGCCTTAATCAGGGAAAGAATAGTAACCACAATGGCAACGCTCTGTTTCCAGAGTCTGGAGGTTTATGCATCTCAGTACTGGTTGCTGGAAACCAAAGGAAGGGTAAATGTTGTTGAGATTCCCAGCTTCCCATGGGGACCTGGTTGGCTATTGTAAAAACAGGATGCTGGACTACATGGAACACTGGCCTGATTCTGCAGGGCTCTACTTACCTTAGAATGACGAATAAGGTAACAGATGTCTGTGTGCAGAATGATGTGGAATGGGTGCAAAACATGCCCTCCTTCCTACATTACAGAGGTGTGGAACCATTTTCAGCCTGAGGGCCACACTGTCTCATGGGCAACCTCCTGGCGCCTGCATGCCGGTGGTGGGTGGGGCCAGAGGCAAGAGTGCAGCAACATCTATGACTCCAGCCATGCAAAAACCAGAGGTTTCCACACATACATCTCTCCATCCAGTAAAGAAAGAGGCGTGATTATCATGGTTCAAGGACGTATTCCAGGCAGGCAAAAGCACTCAAGGAGAAGACAGAACATGGTTGGTTAAGGGGTGTAGCCTGGGAGGGGAGGGTTGGCAGGGGACAGTCTCAAGGGATAGATACAGAGATCTGAATAAACCACATTGGGACCCAGGTCTTAGGGTTCCCACTCCCACTGTAAGATTCTGAAACCCAAAATGTGCATTGGAGTCTACCACTGAGTATTCGTGTGCAGATGGAGGCTATGTCCTCCATGCCATGCCTGAGGTCTTCCCAAATATATCTGGTTGACAATAGTAGGAAGCAGAGTTCCAGACAAGGTGGCCCTATGATCAGACCCACAAAGTTACACTACACAGTCCACACTTTCACACAACAGGTTGCAGCTATATCAAGTCACAGTCAACCCTAGTGGATCTGTTTAGCTATTGCTGCTTCTGGCTTGGCACCCTACAAATTCCAAAGGTGCCCCTGCAGGGCACCTCCATGCCTGATAATAACTGAAGAGGTGTAAGATTAATTACGGGAAGCAGATGCTCTGAGCTGCATAGGATTTTTGGCACTAATCTGCTAAGGATATAATTAAGCTATGTATATAAATCACCAACACTCCTCCGAGCTCAGTTTTGCCCTGGCCATCTGATGTGGAAATAAATTTCCAAGCACATCGTCTATTTAATTTAGATTGTGTAGGACACCAGAGACGGCGACGAGGCCTTTCCCTGGGATTTGCACAAGGAGGAGGAACAGGAAACAGCCACAGCATAAAGAATAAGGGTGGAAGCAGAGTTCTAAAATGTATGGAGAGATTTTCAAAAGCTTGTTTCATGTCACAATTTTTGCCAGGCATTCTGGCTACAGGGCAGGCAAGTATCACAGGTGGAGAGGAAGGCAGGAGAGAAAGAACAAGGCTGAAGGCAGGCCAACCAAAAACCAGTACTCTGGCAATGACAGGGGAGCACCTAACGCTCTCAGTCGCAAGTTGCCAAGACTAAAGGAAAGCAAGAGATCTGGGAATTTTACATCAGGCAGTGGCTCTGGATTGGTCCTCTGGGGTCACCTGACTCCCTTTGCCATGATGACTCTCATCTGGGTTGGGAGTTTTCTCCAAATGCTGGCCCTGGTGGCAAAAGAGGCAGGAGCCAGCATCCGATTGACATGGCCTCATAGCACATGAGCAGTTTGTATGCACTGGAAATAACCATGTTTGTGGCTCGTCCCATCTCAAGGGCCAGGGCGGGATAACAAGATGTAGTTTATTCCGTCCCAACCATCTCTACTTGCCCACCCATCCCTGCTCCATCAACAAATGTCTAATCCAGAATACGGCAGCTAGACTGGTGACTGGGAGCAGCCACCGAGACCACATAACACTGGTTCTGAAAGACCTACATTGGCTCCCAGTACATTTCCGAGCACAATTCAAAGTGTTGGTGCTGACCTTTAAAGCCCTAAATGGCCTCAGCCCAGTATACCTGAAGGAGCATCTCCACTGCCATTGTTCTGCCCAGACACTGAGGTCCAGCTCCGAGGGCCTTCTAGCAATTCCCTCACTGTGAGAAGCGAAGTTACAGGGAACCAGGCAGAGGGCCTTCTTGGTAGTAGCACCCACCTTGTGGAATGCCCTCCCATCAGATGTCAAAGAAATAAACAACTATCTGATGTTCAGAAGACACCTGAAGGCAGTCCTGTTTAGGGAAGTTTTTAATGACTGATATTTTAATGTAATTTTAATCTTTTGTTGGAAGCCGCCCATAGTGGCTGGGGAAACCCAGCCAGATGGGCAGGGTATAAATATATTATTATTATTATTATTATTATTATTATTATTATTATTATTATTATTACTATTAGCATATGGAAAAGCAACTTCACCACCCAGTGACGATGAGGCAGGTTGTCTGCCTGTCATTGGCTCTGCTTCCACTTACTGTTGGTCTCCCTGCTTTCGACCTAATTGGTCCAATGGGGGCCGCTACCTAGTTGTCACTCTAAAAAAAAACAGTAGTACAAGCAATAACTAGTTTTGACAATCACACACACACACACCGCCTCAAAAAGTTGGCTGCTTCATGCTATCACCCAGTGGGATGATATTCCAGGGCAACCCTGTGAATGTTTTGTTCTATACATTCAAGAGAGGCATTTGTAAGTCTCTGCAGAAATTAGAATCCTGATGGCATTCCGTGCAGCCTTAATGGGGTCAATTTCCCCTGGAGAAGGGAGAGCACTAGAACTTATGGTGCCTTTGTGATTGTTTGCTTACGAATGTTTGCACTGAATAAGCATTATACTGGCGCAGAAGGAAGTATGCAGGCAAAAAGTACTACCCTAGAATTAAACATATACACTGGGGACATATAGCTCAGCCTATTTATTGTCTGTGTCCATTTTACATGTGATCATTCAAAAATCATTTCCTTCCTGTTTCTGCATAATAAGCCTATGGCTTGTTTGTTTTTTAATTATTAAAAATCCATGTGAAAATGTATATTTAAATATATATTTTAGTTCAGGGTGTGCATTTCTAAACATGTTTTGTACTAAATGTACTTTTTACACATTTTGGTAGGCTTTTGAATTGCATCACAAAACTGGGAGTAGGGTGATATGTGCAAGAAAAATTACATTCTGAGCCATGCCAGGAGGTCTAATAATCAGGTAGGTTTGCTTAAAGACACAGATCAAACAAACCTCTCCTCCATTCCTAAAGCACACACACACAGAACGCCAACCTTCTTAGGACCTCCCCCAGATAAAAGACGAAACGTGATTTCAGATCCTACCTTAGACAGGTGACCACGATTTTTGGCTTCAAGCATGGGTTTCAGGGATTATTAAGGGTTTTAAGGTGAAATAATGGTTTGCACAAACACAGACACCCCAGCAACACTCAGCCAGGGATGAAATCTGGTGCCTGGGCATTCTACAGGGGAGGCTTACAGCAGGATTTGTCTTCCACTGCCTGCCACTTTTCGTTTCAGTCTATGCAGGTTGGGGAAGAGATAACCAATGCCGTGAGAGGAAGAAGCAAGGCCATATCGGCCAAGGATGAGTGCAGATTTCTGCTGCCCTTTGAAATGAGAAAAGCACTGAGGTGTGTAAGAGAGAGATGCTAAAAGGAATGGAACGCGGCAAGGAAATTGCTTTCTGACAGCCTGCCACACCCCCTCTTCCCCAGGCAACCGTGCTGGCAGCTTAAAATACAAAATGAAACCCACTCAAACGACAACCCCCTCAGAAAGGATGACCTCTACCCAAGAGGCTTAAAGCAGCTTAAACAAGATAAAAGGTCACGGAATTACCACAATCCAATTGATAAGTATGTATCGCTGGCGATAATTAAAAATATACAGAAGTCAATGATGAAAGTACTGCCTGTTATGCAACGTAACATTGGAAGGATTGCTGGAGAGGTTTCTGCATTGATTCTGGAGACACTGGAGGCTTGGACATAAGCGAACTATTTAAAGCAGAGAAATCTGCAACGTTGAGACCATATGGATGAGGAAGTCCTTCTGCAGCCTGAAAAACATTCTTACCTTTCCAACAGTGGTGATTTTCCTTCTTATTGGTTAAGGCGTCTTGAACCCTGGAGTCTGGCAACCAGCCCCAAGCCTCTAACTCACTGCATTATCATGGTAGCTTGCCAAGAGGGGGGGCTGTTGCCATGCCACCAATACAGGTGAGCTGGAGGGGGAGCACTGAAGCTTCTATTTCAGGTGCTCTCAGGTGACAGATAGGCAGTTCCAGCTCAGAGTCTGAGCAACTCATTGCTTCAAGGAAGGCTAAACAGGCCTCAGACCGTCCACACTGGCTGACCTGCTCCCTGTTTGCTTTGCTCCAAGGCATCAACCCAACACTTATCTTTAAAGAGAGGAGACTTCATGTTGACAGCACATTTGCCATCACCCCCCACCTTCTTCTAGGCTGCTTCTTTCTCACATCATGATGCTAGCCAATCAGTGATCACATGATGATGGTGGTGGTGATGTCAGAACGCCAAACAACCAATCAAGTTAGACATTGTGACAATGCCTTTTTTATTATAATTCAAACAAACCTCCACTTCTTCCTTCCCTAGCACTACTTCCTCTATCAACCACACCTAACGCGCTCAAGGCATTAATCTCAAATAAGACTTCTGGCCCAGAATCCATTCTAAATCTGATCCTAGAATACGTGAACAAAACACAGCATGCCTCTGAGCATTTGCAAAGTGTGTTTCCATAGATGCAGCTCCATTTCCTACATATGAGATTAAGTGAGGCATCTTTCTAAGCAAGCTTTCAGCCCAGTGCCAGCCCAAGACATTTTGCTGCCTGAAGAAAAGGCCTTGATGGCAGCCTCCTCACTCCTCCCATCCCCAAATAACAGCTGATATTTTTAAAATAAAAGTCTTGCTGCACCATCCAGCTCCTGCCTCCATCTATTTCCACCCACCCACCTTTCCTGGTGCCTCCTGAAACAGATCACTTTTACCCTGTCTCATAGAAGGGCAGGCCTTATATGAGCCATTTAACATCACAGAAATTAGCTGCCACATCCCAGGACTCAGAAGACAGAGAACCAAGGAAGAAGACACCCCACGAAGAAGACACAAATGCATGAACAAACCTTCTGCTGCCTCCTCCGTTCGCCTCACCTGGGGGCCTCTCCTCCTCTCCTCACACTGATCTTTTTTTAAAGAGTTTCCTGATTTATTCCTGATTTAAATCAGGACTCTGTTAGCAACACGCTATTACCGCTGCCAAAAAAACAGTAAGCAAGCCGCATTCTCTCTCCCCGCCCCCTCCGGTGCTCCATTTGTATTTCGCTGCTCTTTCCCCATTTGTAAGCCGCGGGAGAGAGCAATTTAAGGCATCTGAGCGAGATGCTTAAATTAACGATTTACAAATAGTTTAATTGAGGTCCTGCTCTCTCTCTTTTTCTGAGCAGAAGCTGCTAAATGGATTCCGAATCTCTTCCCCAGACCCCTTTTAGTAGTCCTTGCTGTGATGTGAATGACAAACCACTGGCTTAGGATATGGGCTCCAAGGCCACGTTCCAGAGCTGGAGACAGTTGGGTGAGTGCTGTTGAAGTCAGGAGAGGGAGCCGAGTTTGGGAAAGGGGGCAACAGCTCTCTCTCCCTCTTTCTCTCTCCAGCAGAGCCTGGGCTCTAAACATGAAGGACAGACGCTGTCAAAGTGAAGGACAGGTGGGGACACAGGACCTTGAAATAGGGGGACAGAACCAAAGGCTGCGATCACATTATCGTTTACTCCGGCTCCAGTGCGCTATTGCTGCTAATGTTTGAAGCCACATACATTAACCACAATCCACATTGATCCTGTAATTTATTGAGAGAGGCTCCTGTCTGATGTGTTTTCCTTCTCACCAGCTTCCACCTGATTTGAAAACGCAAGCTGAGGTGTGTACAGCTCAGGCAGCCATTGCGCATATGCAGATGGCAGCGCATGCGGAACTGACACCGTTAATTTCATATGCTTCTAACATGCCCTCCTCCTGGCTTCAGGCTGAAATCCCTTACCCATTGATCCCTAAGTGGACTTAATGGGATTTAACTCTGCGTAGACATGCATAGGTTCGCATTTACCGCCTCCACCTTCGCCCAAACATTGCATGGGTGCTACTCTAGCGCCCTAGTCGTTCTGCTTGCCCTTCTCTGCACCTTCCAAATATGGATGGCGTGCAAGGTGCACAAATGGAAGCTAGTGCAATGTAAGGGGCAGCCTCACTTCTGGGGTGGAAAACCTGATGCCCTCCAAATATTTGCTGGACTACAACTCCCATCATTCCCAACCACTGGCTATGCTGGCTGGGGCTGATGGGAGCTGGAGTCCAATAATGTCTGGCGGACCACTGATCCCTCATCCCTGCCTTAATCAGACTCACACTTCTCCCACGCCCTCTGTTTAACCTTCATAGACTCAAATGTTTCCATCTGAGTGTGATCCATTTGTGCCTCTTTTTATAGCAGCCTCCTGGCTTTTGAATTTCTTTTTGAAGAGGTCATGCTTGGCCATGGTGCAGGCCCCGGATAGGCACTCAGAATCCCACACTTTAGCAATGCACCAAGGCAGCCCTGAAAACGGGCCCCCAAGTCACTACACAGCACCTCCTGGGGGCAGCAGGGCAGCTCACACGAGCTAAGCGTCGACAGATTCGCCCTGCACCTTTCCTTAATGGCGGTAAGAGGTCGGCAGCATCCACAGAGGCCACCATTTCCACGCAAGGCCCCAACACTCTTCTGTCCCCTCTGCAAGACAGCCAAGGACACCCCTGTCGGCACCAGACAACTCTGTTCTCATTCTAATTCCGGCACATCAGACAGTAATTATAGGTATATCAACGGCACTGACAGATTGGAAGCTCATCATCCCTGCACCTGTCAGTGTTCAAATTGCAGACACCTCGGGAGATGGAACGGAAAGGGAGGGGGGCTGCCTCGCTTCACCTTCGCATCCAACATCACGTCTCCCTTTTGGGGGGAGGGGGGACACTTCACCAGCACCGTTTTGTTTGCAACTCTCAAGGGAATCGCAGAAGTGTTTGGAAGGAACAAAATGGTCTCTCCCACCCCCACAAATACCTTGTGAGTCGCGCTGTTCCCCCCCCCACAGGTGTCTCCTCATATACCCTGGTGGTTCAGCCACCCCTCAAGCCCTTCTTGGGTTCAGAACCAAGTGTGCAAGCCAAGCACAGCCAGGCAAAATAAGAAAATATGCATTCTGAATTAAGAGTCTTTTGGACATGAAATTAAAACTCTGAGGAGCTCAGTTGATTAGACAACACCAAAGTTGCAGGTTTGATCCCTGTATTCCCATAATACTGTATATTCCTGCATTGCAGGGGGTTGGACTAGATCATGAGTAGGCAAACTAAGGCCCGGGGGCAGGATCCAACCCAATCACCTTCTAAATCCGGTCCGCGGATGGTCCTGAAATCAGCGTGTTTTTACATGAGTAGAATGTGTTCTTTTATTTAAAATGTATCTCTGGGTTATTTGTGGGGCAAAAGAATTCGTTCACCACCACCACCCCCAAAAAAATAGTCCCATGACATTTCCCCCACAAGGTCTGAGGGACAGTGGACCGGCCCCCTGCTGAAAAAGTTTGCTGACCCCTGGACTAGATGAAGCTCAGGGTCCCTTCCAACTCTACAATTCTATGATTCTATGGCCATGCAAATTAAGCGAGGTGGCCTTTTCCATGAGTTCTTTTGTCTAGCTTGACAACTTACAAGATGCTTCAATAATGGACACAATAAGAGATTTAGCTAGATGGCTGCAGGTTACTAGCTATCACAACCACCTACTCACCTAAGTACGGAGGACTGATAAGAAATAGTATGACAGGTTGGAACACATGCAGTGAAGGAGGCAAGAAACCAGAAGAAGCCTGTTGGAAGAAAGGTCCAGCGAAAGAAGCATTCTTTAGCATCCAGCAGTACAGGGTGGGATGTGCATGTATGTAAGTGTTTGGTTCCCATGACATTTCCTACTCTTTGCAAACGTCCCCCACAAGCCCCAAAAGGTTGGCGCCCCCTGAGCTAATGAATATGCGTACATAAATACGTACAACTGCTCCAAGCCATCATAATGCAGAATGGGTTTGCAAACCTCGAAGGCGCATAGAGTAACTTGTCAAAAGATGCTTCAAAAGAGAGAGCCTCCCTTTCCCTCTTGAAAGTCTTGTTCCCATTTTTAAAAGTCAACACAGCACAGAGCATACAGATCTGCTCCTTTCCGGTTTGACAAACCCCCAAACTCATGCACAAACCAGCATTTCGGATGCCCCGGGTTAGGAGCTGTGACGATGTCAGAAAGCATAAGAGTGAGCTCCCCCACTCCAGAACCGACGGGGGGACCACTGTCAGAAACTCAGAAAGCATTTATTCTTTCCCTGGCTGCAGCAACACTCAGCCACACTGTCACTTGGGAGGCAGTGCAGCTGCCACTGGAAACAAATGTCTTTGTTTTCCATGGGCTGGGAAAGAAAAATGCAGCATGGATCTCCACCCAGAGGTATGGAAGCCCTGGGCTCAAGCCCTCTGCACTCTGCCAAGAATCTCTTGCAGAATGGGTTGCCATAACTCTGCTTTGCCTTGATGACAGCCTCCCCAAAGGCAAAGAGGAAGGTGAGAGGGTGATGCCTTTCCTATGGAGCACCAGCATTCCAGTTTGAAAGCTTGAAGGCAGCTTAATGGAGTGGTGTGTGTATGTGTATGTGTTTGTGTGTGTGTGTTTGTGCCTCCACTAGGGAAGATGCAGCCGGTAGATCAACGTGAGGTTCCTGTGGCCCTTTAGGTGTTCCTGGACTACAGCTCCCATCATCCTTGACCATTGGGCTTGCTGGGCTGCAGCTGATGGGAGCTGGAGTCCAGCCTATGGACTCATTCCTGCAGTTAGACGTACCAAACAGCATAAGATGCAGAATACTGGCATTTAGAACTAGCAATGAATACAACCCAATGGGAGAAATGAAACGTAGCCCTAAGGCAGGTTTCCTCAAACTCGGTCCTCCAGATGTTTTCAGACTACAATTCCCATCATCCTTGACCACTGGTCCTGCTAGCTAGGGATCATGGGAGTTGTAGGCCAAAAACATCTGGAGGGCCGAGTTTGAGGAAGCCTGCCCTAAGAAGATTGAGCCATTAATGAAAGCATTTCTGCTCACCTGGTGGAACAATCTTTCCTCTCCTTTTTTGCACTGTTTTTGGGGTTATCCACCCCCCCCCCACAAAAACACCAATTTGCAGGGGGCATGAAAAGCAGTGGTGAAAAGTCCGGTTGTACTAATTTACATCCTTGCTTGGGCTTCTGCTAGCGGGACCATTTAATTGACTCTAGCCACGTGAGTTTTTAGTTGCATTGTGTGTTTTAATTAGCGGGCTTGCTTTATTGTTTATTTTAATTAATATATTTTAATGTTGTGCAACTGGTTTTTATACTTTAGAAGCCTGTTTTGGCATCGATGGAATATAAAGAAGTTAGAACAACAGCCAAAAAACATGCATGACATAGGAAATCCATTAGTGGATTTTCCTTTAAAACAAACCCTTGCCCCTAAAACAAACACACTTAATAAAGCAAACAGCGGAGACAGCAGTCTGAATTAGGGCAGTAGTACTGGGGAAGTGGGTATTTAACCTCACCCCTCCAACATTACCCAAATCAAAAACACCCCCGCCACCCGTCTTCCAGAAGCTGCTATTAATCCTGCTGGTGGGAAGGACAGGCCCAATATAAGAAACTGTATTCCCACTCATTCTATCCAGCTAATCAAACTGCTGTTTCAGAGGAAGGATGTGTGATTTCAAATGCAAAAATGGCACAGAAGGCATTACTCCTCCACACCCAACTAATGGCTGGTGCCATGCTGTTTTCATTGTAATTATCTGTAAAGGTAAAGGACCCCTGGACAGTTACGTCCAATCAAAGGTGACTATGGGGTTGCAGTGCTCATCTCGCTTTCAGGCCGAGGGAGCCGGCATCTGTCCACAGACAGCTTTCCAGGTCATGTGGCCAGCACGACGAAACCACTTTTGGAGCAACAAGACACTGTGACGTAAGCCAGAGTGCACGGAAACGCCATTTACCTTCCCAGCGCAACGGTACCTATTTATCTACTTGCACTGGCGTGCTCTCGAACTGCTAGGTTGACAGGAGCTGGGGCAGAGCAACGGGACCTCACTCCACCGTGGGGATTCGGACCGCCAACCTTCCGATCAGCAAGCCCAAGAAGCTCAGTGGTTTAGACCACAGCGCCACCTGCCATCTCTCTCTCTCTCTCTCACACACACACACATGCACACCATATAGATCATATATATTCCATATAGCATATGTATACTATATCTATATAGCTATATCTATATACTATAGAACATAGTTAAATGATGGGGTTGCTTTCACAAGTTATACTGACAGCCAGTAACTTAGACAGCTTTAAAAGGTGATTTAGAAAAATCCATGGAGGTCAGGGCTACTACCAATGACTACTCCAGGACCCAAAGGCAGCATGCATTAGGAGAGTGTTATTACTTCCTGCTTGTGGGATCTTCTCGTAGGCACTGGGTTCAATCACCAGTATGGGAAACAGGATGCTAGACTAGGTAGGCCTTGGGTCTGATCTACTAGGGCTCTTACGATCGCCTTTGCATCTGCTCTACTTGTATATTTGTAAATAAATTAAATCTTTTAAAGAGACCTGGGAGAGGTGTGTTCTACACAAGCTGCGGAGCACCCTGGATAAATTCAATATGACTCACACGGGAATCCTGGAATGCAGATTCTAAGTGTGTGGAGGGCACACAGAAGCCTAGGAAATTTTGTAATAAAGCCTTTGCCTATTTCCAAAAAGACAATAACATACAGGTGCCAGTTAAACCACTCTGGGGAGGTCATGCCACAACTGGGGTGCCACTACTGAGAAGGCCCTCTCTCCAGGAGCCACCTGCAAATCCTACTTTGGTGGCTACACTCAGAGAAAGTCTTCAGAAGATGGTATCTGTGGTTGGGCAAGTCTATGGGAATCTTAATCTTAGGGGTTGTGGGTTCAAGCCCCACATTGGGTAAAAGATTCCTGCAACTTGGTCCCTTCCAACTTTACAATTCTATTATTCTAAGCGGGTGACGATGATTATTTGGGTAATCTGGCCCCAAGTCATTTAGGGCACTTTGAAACTACCCTGGAATCAGATTGAAAAAGTTGCATGCATGTCTTGGGGGTGGGGATCCACATAGGCCAAAAAAAGGGGAGTTGGGAGCACACAACATCTTTGTACAGGGAGAAATTTATTTCTAGAATGCTGGAATGCAAGGACTAAAACAAGATCAGAAATAAGACAGAAGAGCATTTGTTGGAACTTTTTGTTGTTTTTTCCCCTGGGTTGTTTTGTTTTTTTTGCTTCTTGTTGTTAGGGAAAATGGTAATTTTAATTAAAAGGCAAAATGGAAATTGACTTGAAGCACAGAGTTATTAAAAAGCCGTTGAGGCTGTGAATTATTCCTCTCTGTGCTTCCTGCTGTGGGAGGGCAATTACGCTGCAAGTGGGAGCCCTGATGGCCTGGCCTCTCTAAGGAGGTGCTAAGTGGGGAAGGTTGAAAAAGAATCCCTAAGCAGCCTGGAAGGCCAAACCTCATTCCCCCAACCACAGATCTCAGCTAACTTGCCTATGTGGCTCCCCCCGCCCCTTTAGTTTCTCATTGAAGCAGGACTTCTGTGGACATTTGCAAAGGTACTTTCCAGTCTTCCGCTGCATTCAGCCTCACAGCAATCCAGCGAAATAGGCTGCTATTGTTCCCATTTTACAGCTGGGGAATGCAGACCGAGGCCTTGTCTACAAAAAAACTGCAGGTCATGTATTAAAATTGTTCCTGCGCTTAAAGGCGGATTTAGGAGAGTTCCCTGTACTGGGCGGCATGCCAAAAGGGTGCTGCAGGGGGTGCCACAACAATGACTTAGAACAAAAGGCGAGAAGCGGGGAGGCATCAAATTTGGCATCACACAGGGTGCCACTGAAATTTGAAAGCCCAAAGTTTGCCACTGCTGGGCTACACCATTTCACACTAGCAGGTGGAGGGGGGTCAAATGTTTGACTGTACCCCTATGGGGGGAGAATCTGTAAACGTAGCAATCTAGTACGTCAGGGGGAAGTTTCAGCCTTGTCTAAGAGAATTCACACATGTGACCCCCTTGACCTGGATCTTAGGAGGAGGTCCACCCACATAATCTGCTGTTTGATTAACCTATGACTGAAAAAGCATGACTTGCCCTTCATGTCCCACTGCTGTCCCGCTCTCCAAGCACTGCTCCTATGTGCGATGTTTGTGCTAAGTGGTGAGGGCAGACTTGAACCTGCAATAGCCACAGCTTGCTAGCTGGGAACTCATTGATGGAGCCAGCTGTCGGAGTCCAGAGGCTGGCCAGGACAGAAGAGCCATTCCTGCAAGGACACAAAGCAAAGTGGTGCCAGTGCATAGGCCAACCCCTGGTGCATTGGAGCCAGGACAGTGAGGTGTCTCTCCTGCCACTCAAAGCCCAGATCTGAGCATTGGGAGAGTCTAATACGTGGGTTGGGGGCTAGTCATTTATCCGTAGCCTTGACTGTGCAGAGGCCTGATTCTGGGAGCCACAGGGTTCAAGCTTTTCGTGGTGAATGAGCCCAGCATGTAAGGAGAGGGATACGGGGCTTGGTGGGTTGGCAACCCAGAATGCCTCTCGTTTCCCCTTCTGAAATCCAGAGAGGCTGGGCAGGGCTCCTTGGCTCCAGAAGTGGAGGTGGAGAACACAAACCTGCCGGAGAGTGGAGTAGTAGTGCAGGCTTTAGCCCCCATGGAAAAATCTGTAGATCTGGCACTGATTTACAGTCAAATATTGAAAAATATAGAGTATCTTCACAACACTGGTGGACTGAGCCCTCATGATAAAACAAAACAAGCCTGAAAAACAAATAGAGGGAGATCTTGCAGTAAGAAGCTTGTGCCTACATCAGTGCCTCTGCCAGTCTCCAATATCTGCCAATGCAGCTTTCCTCCTTGGAATTTTACAGCGCTGTTAATAAGGGGCAATCAGCTGTTGGCGGCTTTCATTCATTTCCAGCCAATTACTCAACTCATTCCTCAAAAAGGGTAGACCGAGCAAAACGTGAGCAACATCCTCAAGAGCGGAGTGAGGGGGTGTGCGGATGAGGAAAGTTCCCAAGTCAGGTAGGATGGGAGGTTCCCAGCTGTCTATGCCTCTGGCCATCATTACATCTTGTAGCAATTAATTCTGTGGGTTAATCATGCATCACTTGAAGGAGTACTTCCCTTGGTCCACCCTGAACTTGTCTCAAACCAGCATCACCGGATGACCAGAAGTTCTAGGGCGATCAGTGAAAAGGGTGTCCCTTCTGCACTGCAGCCTCTGTAAAACCAACAGGTCATTCCCAATGCTCAGTCAAAGGTATTGCTGGTAGGGGCACAGCAAGGCAACAGGAACCAGAGGCATGTTTTGTTCCTGGCCATTGGTGGAGCTGTTGCATGCATTTTTCAGCACATGCTGGTGACAACCGCTGCACCCGCTTCTCAGACAGCACTCCAAGTCACTCTCAACTGGCTGGGGAGAGATTTGCACTTTCCAAGCACCAATATACATATTGCAGGCTTGAAGGATGGGGAACCTGTGACATTCCCACAACAGACATGCTTCCACAGGGCATGGGCAGCGTCTGAATACAGAAGAATGCTTTTATCATACAAACAGGGTAGGGTCATAGGATTTGGAAAGGCAAGGAGGGTTTTTCTCTTTTCACCCTTTCCAGGATTATGCAACCTTTCCACAATTCGATAAGCATTTTCGCACCGGCAGATTTGCCGCTAAATGACTGCAAACCTTAAGTGACTTATATGTATGAAAACAGCCAACACAGTTCCTTGCAACACTTTTCAGTGAGGGCATTTGATACTTTCCACTTCAAGGCCTTGTGTGATTTGTCACCGACTCATACACATGGGTGTGTGATGCAGCTCTTTGCTGACTAAATCAATAAATCATTTTGGAAACTAACAAAACTCTGAAATGGCGAATGGTGCTGAAACACTGGCTTTTACGAGTCAGATACAGCCATAATTCGGCTCCAAATTGTCTAAGGTTCTGCTTGATCCAAAATGGGCCTAAATTATAGAGTGGCATTGTTCTTGTTAAATAATGATAATGATGAGGATGTTGAGGATAATTTAATCCTGCCCCTCAACATCAGGTCCAGGGCGGGTTACATCAATTTAAAATTCAATGTTGAAAAAACGATTTAAACAAATCACAGTCACAGGAAGGGGGAGGTGTTCCCCCCACCCTGAAAACATGTATCTCAAGTGTCAAAGGCCAGGGTAAAGAGGTGAGTCTTTATCATATGACAGAAACTATACAGTTGTACCTTGGATCCCGAACACTTTGGAGCTTGGACGTTTGAACCCAAACGCCGCAAACCCGAAAGTGAGTGTTCCAGTTTGTGAATATTATTTGGAACCCGAACGTCCGACAGGGCTTCCACAGCTTCTGGTTGGCTGCAGGAGCTTCCTACAGCCAATCAGAAGCCGTGCCTTGGTTTCCAAACATTTTGGAAGTCAAACGGACATCCGGAATGAATTCCATTCGACTTCCAAAGTACAGCTGTATAATGAAGGCACCAGATGGACCTCTGTGGGAACGGAATTCCACAACCTAAGAGGTGCCTGAAACAAAACTTCAAAAACAAAACTTCTTGTGGCACCTTAAAAACTAATTGTTTTATTATGGCATAAGCTTTTGTGTACTACAGTAGATGTCATCTGACACATGAGGTGTTATCCTTGGTTGGAAGAGGTGTGCATGTCACACAGATAGACACACACATGAGGAGGTTCAAGTTGTCATGAAATATATTAAGGGCAACTTGTGACAAATCAATACAAGCTTATATGTATGCAAAATACAGTGGTACCTCAAGTTAAGAACTTAATTCGTTCTGGAGGTCCGTTCTTAACCTGAAACTGTTCTTAACCTGAGGTACCACTTTAGCTAGTGGGGCCTCCTGCTGCCGCCGCGCAATTTCTGTTCTCATTCTGAAGCAAAGTTCTTAACCCAAGGTACTATTTCTGGGTTAGCGGAGTCTGTAACCCGAGGTACCACTGTAGTATGCAACAGCCTCTGTTGTGGTGTTCCCTGAAGCCCTCCCCAGCACCACAACCTCGCACACAGCTGTTGTTGTGTGTTAATCTTTTTTTATTGCTTTTGTTGACTGGTTTTATTGTTATGGGTGAGAATGGTTGCAATTAGCTGTGAGCCACTTTATAAACTTCAACAATAATCTTATCCAGACTGGGGTAGGTAGAGCTGAGAGAAGGACTTAATAAAATGCTGAAACAGGACCTGAGGCCCTGGACCCTGGTGCAACAAAGCTGAGGGGCCACTTGGGAAAAAATCCAGATCTTTGGCCAATATAAAGTCCATGGGCTAGTGGACAGATTTGAGTGTGGTCCTTTGCTAAATTCCCAGTTCTGCCATGGGCTCACTGATCACAATCTAGCAAATGCAACCCTCATCAGAAGTGTGGAACTCGTGACCAGCCAGATGTTGTTGGGTGCCAACTCCCATCAGCTGCAAGCATATGGGGAGTCGCAATCCAACAATGTCCAACTGGTCACAGGTTCCCCTCCCCTGCACTACGCAGAAAGAGGCTTCTGCAAATAGCTGCTGCAAAGTGGGGCTGCATCCAGAAGTGGGATTCGGTTTCCCATCTGCAGAATGGGAATAAGACTCACCTACCTTATGGGGTTGTTGGCATTACACAAAAGTGCAAAAACATTCCAAAGCACTTTGCCAATTGGGAGTGTTCTATTGTAACCCAGGTTTCCACCCCACCCCCCATTTATAATTCACTGGATAATATCTTCCAGATACCCAAATCAAACCAACAAGAAATGTAAAGTTTCATCATACATTAACTATCCCCCTTTAACATAAATAATTCACCCTTCCCTCCTCCCAAGCAGTACCAAAATAAAATGTATTATAATAGCATGTTACACGTGAAGGTCGAGACCAGACAACCAGACCTTTTTGAATTCCTCAACCTTGTTTCGCCTTTTATATTAGCAAACCTCATGCTGTCAAGTCCAAAATGAATTGGTCTATATATAAACAATACTTATCACTTATATAGCAATTTAAAAGCGTTCCAAATCCTTCCTATCAATTACCTTGTTATAATTCTTGCTTTAACCCTGTAAGATCAGACAAGTGACGTGATCCCCCATATTTGGAGATAGGGCTGAGAGAGAGAGAGAGTGGCTTGCTTTAAGGTTACCTAGTAAGTTCATGGCAAAGGCAAGATTCACAGCTTCCCAGTTCACAGCTCAGTCTCTTAACATCTATGCTAATCCACAGCATACATTTAAACACTCTTATGGCTTCCCCCAAATGATTCAGGGAACTGTTGGTTGTTAATGGTGCTGGGAACTGTAGCTCTGGGGCGGTCTCCTGAAAACTCTCAGCACCCTTATCAAACTATAGCTCCCAGGATTTTTTGGAGGACACCATGACATAAGAATGTTTTGAATGTATATTGGGAGAATGTGACCACCATCTCATTTTTACAGCGTTGGAGGATCAACCCTTTTGCCACACAGGCTGCTCTCCCTAACAAAATAATATCCCTGCTTCCCCCCGCCCCACCCCATGGCTCAAATTCCAGACGGCTTATAACCAGTGACTCCTCTGGCCACCACAGTGAGGAAAAATGAGAGGAAGAAGGAGGACCTTGGTTAACTAGGAAAGAACAAGCCCCTGTGGTGCATCCTATGCAGGGCTGGATTTAGGCCTGATGAGGCCCTAAGCTACTGAAGGTAATGGCGCCCTTTATATGTCCAGCTGTCCTTTGTCAACAACAAATTGTCACTGTTTTTGTGTTGAATATATGCTATATGGTAATTTATGGACCTCATAGGTATCTAAAGCCATTTTCACATAACAAAGTATGTGATATTTTAGGGAGAAGGCTAGCAGGTGGGGCCCATTATTTACATCATAGGAGCCTACACAACACAAAACACTGTCAATGTAGCTTTTATTTTATTTGTTTTTTATCTTATATTTTGGAAATGTACATCCAGGGTTTTTTTCCTTTACATTTTTTACGGGCCCCCAAGAGAATGGGGCCCTAAGCTGTAGCTTGTTTAGCTTATACATAAATCTGGCACTGATCCTATGCAAGCTTTCTCAGATGTAAGTGCCACTTATTTCAGTGTGAAGCCGGTTCGGATTACAGTCTAAAGCTGCACGAATATAGAGTGAATACAGTATGGACTAAAATGGCTGCCCGCAGCTCGCAACAACTATTTGCTCCCAGATACTTCAGGGGCATCTAGCAACAAGAAGGGTTTTTGTCTGGGAAAGGGCAGCTGCATATCTCATGGGGTTGCTTTTCCTTCGCCATTAAAGCAGCAGCTTTAAGCAGGCTCTTGTGCTTAATTTAAGATAACTTTGGAGAACCTGCGGCCCTTCAGATATTGCTGGACTACAACTCCCATTAGACATCTGGACCACCTGATTCCCTTTTTTGTGCCACCTCAAACCATTGAGGTCTCCTGACAGGGGCACTTTTGGTGTCCCACATGCCCCTGAGGTTCAGTTTGAGCCTTAATGTGGCAGGCCCTGCCCTGTGGAACTCCTTGCCAGTAGAAATTTGGCAGGATCTATATCCCTGCTCATCTGTAAGGTAAAGGTAAAGGGACCCCTGACCATTAGGTCCAGTCGTGACCAACTCTGGGGTTGTGACGATCATCCCGCTTTATTGGCCAAGGGAGCCAGTGTACAGCTTCTGGGTCATGTGGCCAGCATGACTAAGCCGCTTCTGGCGAACCAGAGTAGCGCATGGAAACGCCGTTTACCTTCCCGCCGGAGCGGTACCTACGTATTTATCTACTTGGACTGACGTGCTTTCAAACTGCTAGGTTGGCAGGAGCTGGGACCAAGCAACGGAAGCTCACCCTGTTGCGGGGATTTGAACTGCTGACCTTCTGATTGGCAAGTCCTAGGCTCTGTGGTTTAACCCACAGCACCACCCACATCAGACATCTTCTAAAAACAGTATTCAGAGATACCTTTCAAACCTGATATCCTTTGCCAATCAACTCTTACTAACCTGTTCATTGCCATACTTTGCTTCAGGTCCCAATGAAAGCATGGTTTATAAATAAACAAATAAATCCATTTAGAACAATGCTACCTAAGGCTGATGGGAGTTGGAGTCCAAACCATATATGACAGGCCATAGATTCTCTACCCCTGATGTAAGATGCCATTAGGCCCTTAGTTCCAAGGCACAGCATTGCACTGAACGTCATAGGTATGTGTGAGGCGGCAGGATTAGTAAACAAATTTCTGCAGCTAGTAACTTTCCGGGGCCTATTAGCAAGGCTGACATAAATGATAAATAAATAATGGCAGTACAAGTTTCTACTCTCTCTTGATATGTTTCCTTTTTTACACTCTTTTCTCTCCGCACACACATACCCCGCTGCTCTCTGCTAATTTAAATAGGCTTAAGCATTTCTTGGCAGCTGTCTCACTTCAAAATGCATCTCACCCAGAACATTCAAAGCCAGCGCTTGCCATGGAAATAAAATCTATTATTGTGACAGACGCAGCAGGGTTTGCTGCTGCGAAGGCTAGAGTGCATTTTGCATTCCTATTATTATATTTTTATTAGTGTTGGGCTTGTTTGGTTTTTAAAGCCATCGCTTACAATAAAGCCACAGCCATTGGGCTAAAAATGGAACCCCTTCAGCATAAAGGCCGTTAGAGTCCGCAATAAGGATATAAGCTTCAGCCAGGCCACTGCACAAGCCTGTTCACTTGCACTCTCCAATATGAAGAATGCCCAGATATAGCTCCATTGGTTAGAGAGTGGTGCTGTTAACACCAAGGTCATAGGTTCAATCCCTGGGATGGCTGGATATTCCTGCATTACAGGAGGTTGGACTAGATGATCCACAGGGTCCCTTCCAACTCTACAATTCTGGGATTACGGGATCCACTACTGGAGTTTGGCATAGCAATAAGAAAACGGTGAGCAGTGACGAGAGCAAGGAAAAAAGGAGTTGTGGAGTGGGCCCAATGTGCAGGGCCAGCAAAAGGGCTATACTATAGCAATGAGATGATGGCGCCTTGCCCAAGGCCCAAGCCGCCCCACAAAGCTAGAGAAAAGACTGCCAGCAAAACGCTAGTCACTGTAAGGACTGCTGTAAGCAGGGACAACCAAACCAAGGAGGTCAAAAGAGCATAGACAAGGGTAGGGAAACAAATTTGCTTCATTTGCCATTTAATGCAAACTTCCTGAATTGGCACTTCCAAAACCAATACACAAATCGAAACACAACTCTCTGTCTCACTTCTCTGAATTTTGCAATGAAAGCTGTCCAGCCAAAGAACATGTACAGAAAAATGTGTACGCCTGTGAAAGTAACATGCAAACACTACATTCTGCTTGGGGGAAACTGCTTGCAAAAAATGCTCACACTAGGCAAAATTGTAAGACAAAATACATGTATTATGAAAATGCATACAGCTTTTCATCCATACGTTTCCCCCACTTTACTTTTTATTTTTACAATCGCAAAGGGGGCAAACTGGCAGAAGGGCACACGAGACTGGCAGAAACTGAAATTGACAGGTTTGTCTATGCCTGAGCAGCATAGACAGCAGGAGCAGAGACCAACATCAGCTTGATCATCATCAGGTGGCAACAGTCCTGATCCCTCACTGGGCAGGAACAGCATGGAAGTGAGGCTTTAGTGACCCTTTCTAAATCAGCAGGCACTGACAAACGATTCACTGTTCGCCTTAGCAAAAATCCACAAAACAAGCAACAGAGGTTTGCTCCCAAGCCTGGAAGGCATCATGATGACTAAGATTCCAATCACACTTTAAAAAGCATATATATGCGCGCAAAATAAGGAAAGGGGTCCAAGTGCTACATGAGGTGGTTGCAATGGAAGAATGGTGACTGGAAGGGTTGGTGGTGTGGTTTCGGAGGAACAGTTAAAATGGTGACGGATGGAAGGGAGAGGATCCCACCAGTTAATACAACCACCCCGGATACTAACCTGGTGACTTTAAACAAAGGGAACAGAGTCCAGGTTTCTTCCCTCCTGCAATTCGCCCGACGCCTGGTTAAGGACAGGAAAGGAGGAAATTCAGGAACAAACAAATTCAGAAAGGGATTGGGGGCAGTGGGTGGGGGAGGATGAACGGTGGGTGCAGGAGGCAAATATATTGGGGAAAACAGTGGCGTGGGGTTTGTTCGTTTTTTAAACAAAACAACATCAGGAAAGATTTTTTTGTTTAAAAACTTAAAACACAAAACACAATGAAAGATGGGAAACGAGAGAGGAGGCCATCATTATTTTTGTTTTGTTTATTGCATCGCCCCAGGTTGCAGTCTTGGGACTTCACTCACCAGGCTAGAGATCGATTGCCTGCCACCTGCAACAACCACAGGAAACGAAAACAAAACCCACACAGGCTTGGTTCGTACACTTACCAGGTTCACACACTTACCAGGCCGGAGCAGGTGCCACGCACCCCACCCTCTCTTCCGAACACCTGAGTGGCAGGTAGGGGGCTCCTCGTGGAAAGCAAGACGTTTCCCCTCCCCCAGCCACACAATGCTTCAGCCTCAGAAAGGTGGTGCCTGGAAAATTGGGATTTCATGGAGAGTGCCAACATCAGATGTCACGTGGAGAGGGGGAAGATGGGAGGAAGCATATGGCGTTGGCTCAGGAAGCTTCTGAGTCAGCTTGCACATTGCACTAGGGCACCTCCCCACTCTGAAGCACCATCCACTCACACAATGTGTGAACTGGCAGCTTCCTGGACCCCCCCCCCCACTGCTCCAACATTCATTTCAGAAATTGTCAAAGATGCAGCTGCAGTTGGCAAGTTAGGTGGATCATCACACCAATGGATGGAAGCCTGATTCTTGATACCCCCACCTTTAAGTGGTGCATGTGGAATTATAGCTGCTGTATCCCTTGCCTCTTTCTTTCAGCAGCCCATTCTCCTGCCTTCACCCCCAGGCTGCTGCAGTGGTATGGGTGTTGAATTAGCACCAAGAAGACCCGAGTTCAAATCCCCACTCAGCCATGACATGCACCGAGTGACCTTGGGTCTATCACTGCCTCTCGGTCTAACCCACCTCACAAGGTTGTTGTTAAGATTAAATGCAGAAAGGAAGAACAATGCACACCACCTTGAACTCCCTGGAGAAAAGATGGGAACTAAATAAATAGATAGATAGCAGAGAAGCTGGCAAAACTGGAATCCTTTTGACCACAGCAGGGGAAGGTGTAAGTGGGCAAAAGAGCCTTGGATTAAAGGTTGATTAAAGTAAATTCGCAACTCATTGTCCTGCAGTTAAGCATCCTGAGAATCTTTCATTTAAACACCCACAAACAAGTGTCTAGTCTTCATGACTCCACAATACATTTGAGAACAAGTGGACAACGCAGTTCCTCAAGGAAATATAGAAGACATAGAACGTGAGCTTAGATGCAGAATTTAGCTTTCCAAGCATACTAGCCTAGCTTTATTTTATTTTTATAAAATGATTTTCTAGCCTTCGTGATTATAAAACTTTTGAAAATACATGGGTAGCAGCTGGAGAAATCTTAGATGTCAGAATGGTATCTGCAGAAGATCTCATGCTCTCTGCCTTTTCCCATGACCAGCAACAGCAGTGGAATAAATAGGGAGAAAGAGGGGGCGGGGACTGCAGAAGGACAAATGGTACAGTAGGAAAATGTGTGCTATATAGCAGGAAGGCAAGGTATAAAGAGTCTCATTAAATTAATAAAATCAGTCATTAAAATAAACAAAGAGAACAGGTTGCAGAATCCTGCTTTTCTTGTCACAAAATATGGGGCACGGGGATATATTGGAACACATAATGCTTTGAACAGAGTTAACCGTATGCAATAACTGTGAGAACAGAAAACACACCTGCTACCTTCTCCAACTCCCCAGGTCATTTTCCATACAAACGGGACACACAGAAACCCCCAATACCCATGACCCTTGAGAACAGCATGCACACACTTAATTCCACTGACCCCCAAGGCCATTTCCATCAACAGTGTTGTGTGCAGATGAGCCACAGGAAACTTAACCTAGTGCAGACGAAACACCACAAGCACAGAGTTGCCCTCATCCACAAAAAGGCACATTCTCACCTGACACAAAACCTTACCCAAAGTGGTAAAGAGGCCCAGTGGCATTTTCATGCATAGTCAGGCTCCATTAGAGCCTGCAAACCACCAGAGAGCAGTTGGCATCTTCACTATCTGCAAACCTCTGATTAATTCTACAGCTCCTGCACTTCCTTCCCTCCAGAAGGAAAAGCCTGGAATCAGATCCAACTTCCAAGCACTGGAAGACTCCACAAACCATCAGAAGGGCTGCCTCAGTGGGCCGTATATTTGCAATGAGGAACCAGCCCCTAAGTCCATTTTGACCAGCTGAGATGCTAGGGATGCCGTCCAAATATGCCTGGTCTTTGGCTGAACCAGGCTAGAACATGCTATGGAAGGTAAATGGTTCCCTTGAGCCTGATCTTCCTACCACCTAGGAAGGTCATCATTTCATGGGATTATATGATGTTAAAAGAGAGTGAAAGGCAACAGCGTCCCACCAAGCCTCCCACAAGTGAGCCCAGCAATCTGGAACGTTAACCGGGGTTGAGCGTATGCCACAATTCCTTGGGAGAGCAGGAAAAGGGAAGAATGTAGTATTGGTTGCAGAATTACGCTTTCTGAAATAGCTCAGTTTCCCTTAAAGAATAAAGGGCAAGTTTCTAGCACTGCTGGTTGCAAAGTCATGTCTACTGTAATCTTAGGCTAGAGATGTGACTGCAGTACATAAAATTTTCAGTGTTGGGGGTGAGGGTCAGCGTTTAGCAAAACCAGAATCAATTCTGTAAAAGAGTAAACATTCAAGAATCAATTGTGCGAAACAAGGCAGAATATGTAAATATGTACTATGTTTCTCTCTCTCCCTCTATGCAAAATTGCTGGATAACAAGCTACAGAATTCACATGAAGGGAGCATTGTGGGCAGGTTGTCACAGGGCAAGTTTGTCTAAACAACTATCTGACTTTTAGAAGACATCTGAAGGCAGCCCTGTTTAGGAAAGTTTTTAATGTTTGATGTTTTATTGTGTTTTTAATATCCTGTTGGAAGCCACCCAGACCAGCTGGGGAGGCCCAGCCAGATGGGCGGGGTAAAAGTAATACATTATTATTATTATTATTATTATTATTATTATTATTATTAGCCTTGAGGAATGCTCCCCAGGAAGAAAACACTCACACCCTCAACGGGGTCATCAACCTTTATGATCAGGAAGACCATTCTTTTCCAACTTCAGTTACTGAAGATGCTACTGAACAATACCTTTATGAGTCATAAACTCATCCTGGAGCTTATTATCTTAGGTGGTGCAACAGATCCCGCAAAATATTTTTTTAAAAAATGGGGGGGGGGTTCTGTAATTATTATTTTTTAAATCCAAACAGCAAAATTTTACATGATAGATTATAAATGATGCATTTTATGATGTTAAAGTAGTAAAATAAGATTAGTTTTAATTAGAAAGTTGACTACTGAGTACCTTTCCTCCAAAAGGTCTGTGTCTGGCCCTCTCACCGACAAACTCCATGCAAACCCACACCTCAAAATTCACAGAAATTTTACATTTCTAGTTACATGCATCTCCTAAGTGGCATTTCAATCCAGGATGTATCCAATCTCATCTGTTATGTATTAAAGATTCTTGAGCTGCAGCTGTGCAAATGTCAGAACCGCTGACATATCCGGAAACCTACTGCAATAAAAGAGGCAGCTTTATGCTGATCCCCTTGACCTTGAAAGCCTCACCTTCCACACTTGAGCCATAATAAAAATACAGTCAAGAGAGCTAGTGCTGATGTGTCAAATCCAGACTAAGTTAGTTGCACTTTGATTCTGCTCAAATCAATGCAACAAGTAAGGCATCACTAAGCACATTTCCCACCTGCCCCCCCCCCAAGATCCATAGTAAGTGTTGGGAACCTTTGACCCTCCAAATGTTGCAGAATTCAGTTCCCATCCTCCCTGGCTACTGTCCATGCTTGCTGGGGCTGATGGGAGAGCCCCACACTTGATCTACAGTGTGGGACCTTATGGAGAAGCTGCCCTCCTCCAGGCAATGGTGCAGTCAGGGAAATATGGTCTCATGCGGGAGAGAAGCATCTAATTAGAAAGCATTGTATATATATCCTTCGCTTACTTTAAATGTGGTAAGCCAGCTTTGCTGTGTTTGGGTTTCCTCCTGCTCATTCTGCTGAACTCTGAACCTTCTGCACCAAAGTTCTGCCCTGGTGGCACCACTACCTCCAGGGATGTCTCATGGCATTTCACACGAGCGGTAACCTATGATCTTTCACATGTACAGCCAGGAAGGCTCCCGTTTCTCTGTCCCAGCTCCTGCCAACCTAGCAGTTTGAAAGCACGCCAGTGCCAAGTAGATAGATAGGTACTGCTGCGGCGGGAAGGTAAACGGTGTTTCCGTGCACTTTGGTTTCCGTCACAGTGTCCCCTTGCGCCAGAAGCAGTTTAGTCATGCCGCCCACATGACCAGGAAAGCTGTCTGTGGACAAATGCCGGCTCCCTCGGTCTGAAAGTGGGATGAGCACCACAACCCCCATAGTCGCCTTTGACTGGATTTAACTGTCCAGGGGTCCTTTACCTTTACCTTTAGGCCCATGAAGACCATGGGATGTTGGCAAAGTGTGACAAGCAAAGAGAGAGAAGGGAAAAGCCTTATCCAAACTCCTTGGCGTGTTTTTTTGTGGGTGTATCCTGCAACACGCCACTGACACAATAACAGTGTGTTAGTGGAGGATTTCTACTGATGCATCCACAGATCACCATTCTGCTTTATTAGTTGTTCTGTGATGCTTCCCCAATGTTACTGCATTATGCTTGTCTGGAAGGGGCCCTCTCGCACTGCAGCGCAACAAAAGCGGGGCAACACACAGACACACACACGGGAACATTTGCAGCATAAAAAGGTACAGGATTTCAGAGGAAGCTATGGGACATGCGCCAATTCAAAACGAAGCATGATGTCCGCCGCCAAACTTTTGCAGGCACAAAGAAAGCGGGATCATGTGTAACCAGCCTGATATCATCATGAGCAAAGGACTTCTAGAGGAGCCCAGAGAGAGAGAGAGAACCCTATTCCTTCTGCAGCCTCCCTTTCGTTTGCCGCCACCTTCTCAATGGATTCCCAAAGCTTTAAAAGAGCCTTTTGGTTTGGGAGGCAGCTGACGGCAACTGGTGCCAAACGCCTGGAGAAAGCAACCCTAAGATGCCTCTTTGATCCTTTGTCCTGCCAGGGAATAAGACTCTTTTCTCTTCTCCTTCCTCTCTCATTGTGCTTTTTAATTCAAGGTCTCCAAGGCCTGGGGTGAGAGAGACAGAGTGGGAAGAGGAGGAGGAGGGAGAGATGACACAAACGTTTAAGCTTTCACAAGAGTCTCATTCCGCAAGGGTTGGCAAGAGAAGGAGCAATGCCCAATTCCAGGAAAGCAACAGGCGCCTCTTCTGTCCTCCATCCATCAAGGGCTGTCATTGTTTTGACCCTTTTTGTCCAGTTTCTTGTCCCCTGGCTTCCACTCAAGTGCCATTCTCTGGCTTCTGACGCACGAGCTTGCAAGTTTTGCAAAGGTGGCGAGTGAGGGTGGAGGCCTTCTTGACTGGGCTTCTGTACAGCACCAGCACCACTGTGATCTACATAATGAAATAACCCAAACAACAAAAGAACCAGGGAAGGAAGTCTTGCGGGGTTGGCGGCGGGAATTGTGGAATTAAAGCCTGGAGTTCTTCAGCTTCATCTCACGGCCAAAAACCTCAACCAAACACCCAATCTGAAAGGCCTGACCAACGCTGAGCTTCTCTGTTGGCTTCATAATCTTTTAGATCTAAATTCTTGATTGGCTGCTCACCCTCTGTAAAGTCTTCCATGCCAGATCAGACCTAGCCCTGGTGATTCAGTTGCTCTCCACACCCATCAAACCAGGGTTTCCTTATTTCAGTATGATGTTTTGAGGCATTGTGATAGGGGTATGGCTTCCTAATCCTTATGTGAACCTCAGATGTAGCAGGCTGGGCAAATGCAATTAGGACTCCAGAATGCAGCCTGAGTAAATAAACCACACAGCAAACCAAGAATTTTTTAACAAATAACGACACTTATTTTCCACTCTTACACAGACTTACACAAGTCTCTCATTAGCCAAGCCTGCTCAGCTTCAGCAGCATCACAGCATCGTCTTTTCCCAGACCATTCACTGGGCCATAGGAAACTTGAGAGAAAAAAATCAGGGCCAACAATCTACCTGATACGGAACTATGGTTGGTTGAGTTTTTTTGGGGTTTTTCCACTATTGATAGCATCTGGGACTACCAGAATGCACTGCCACACAGGATTTACTTATTTATTTTAACACACAAGATTCACTTATTTATTTTAAGCGAGTTATTTCAGTGAATAAATGGTGGTAGCACCCCCAGGCCAACACAGGTCACTTCAGGTTGTGGCTGTGTTGAGGATCATGGAAGAACGTGTTTAGAAGATAAAAGCAAAACCCACAAGAAACTATATGCTACCTCCAGAAACAGAGGTCACAACATGCCTGGGAATACCACTCACCGGAGAACTTCATGGCATGTTTGAGGGCATCCTGTTGGCATCTGCTTGGCTATTATGGGAAGCAGGATACTAAACTAGATAGGCTGTTGGTCTGAACCAGCAGGGCTCTTCGTATGTACACTTTGGACCTGCTGAACACCACACCCCCAGGAGAAGCAATTTTTAAGTATCACCATCCAACTCACTAGGTTTCTCCAACTAATGCTGAATGCTGAATCTTCCCTTGCTATGACATTCTCCGAGAGAGAGAGAGAGAGAGAGAGAGAGAGAGAGAGAGAGAGAGAGAGAAGAAAATAGATTGAAAAACAATGAGAGCGACTATGTTGAATCTGGAGAAGGATGAGAGAAAATTGTTCCAAGCAAGGTGAACTGCAAAGAAATAAACTGCAGCAGCGGTGTAACGAAAAGAGCACCCGTGAGAAAACAAAAATTAGCCAGGATAATCTTTCACAAAACATGCCTTTGTTCATTTGTTTTAATGATTGTCATTTACGATGAATTATTTACATGGCATTTATCTATGCAACCGCTTTCTGGTCCCTGTTAAACATAAGAGTATTGTGCATTCAGCAGTAGCATCACAAAAACTCAAGTGTTCGGGAACAGAGGCAAATAGGTCTGGGATGCCACTCGCCTTGGACCCAAGACACTGGGTCAGTAGCACCTGCTGCTCAAAGCAAGAGTACCCTGAAGACAAACAGATAAGGCAAGAGAGAGGGGAAGACAAGAGTGCTACACAGCCTCCCTGCTCCCATTTGAAAGTCACCACTTGAATGGGAGAAGCACGACAAAGACTAAGGCTGTGTACACACTATTCTTTTAATGCACATTCAAAGCACATTTATTCCTTTATCAATGAATTCAGGGCACTAGGGTAAACTACAGTGCCCCAGATTCTTTGAGAAGAAAACATGCTTCAAAGATATAGCATGTACATAGCCATGGAGTTAAGGAATACAATGCCTCCTGGGACAAACTGAATGCTGTTCTTAGCCATGATGAAGCCCGAGGTGTATCACTCAACCATTTCCTCCCGATGGTACAAATCCTACCTGTATACCTAGCAAGCTGCATTACTCGAAGTGTCAAATCAGGACTGCATTGGAACTAGGCCCCTTTGGGTGAGGACAGTGGAGGCACACTGCCCCGTATGTCTTTGGGACAATACTCTATTTGCTGGTGCAGGCAGCAAGTGAGAATGTTTAGTAGGAAACAGGAAGTATTGAAGTCTCTGCCTTTTCAGGGATCTGACTAACTAGGCCAGCTAGCATGCATCCTATTGGTTGTTGGGACTACAGTGGTACCTTGGGTTATGAACTTAATTCGTTCCAGAGGTCTGTTCTTAACCCGAAACCATTCTTAACCTGAGGCGCGCTTTCGCGAATGGGGCCTCCCACTGCCGGCGTGCCGGCGCATGATTTCCGTTCTCATCCTGGAGCAAAGTTTGTAACCCGAGGTACTACTTCTGGGTTTGCAGAGTTTGTAACCCAAAGTGTTTGTAACCCGAAGCGTTTGTAACCTGAGGTACCACTGTATATAAAGGCAGCTGCAGGAAAGAGGAAATTGTCAATGCAAAGTGATGGCTGTTTTGTCATGTATAATAGGATTAGAAACCAAGCAAATAAACACCATGTAATCTAGATTTCTAAATCTGAAAATCCAGGACCATTTGAGCCACAAAATATGCCAAGGCTGAGCCATAAAACATGTAACAACCAAACTACATGGTACATTAAATATGTAGCATGAAGCTGCATCTCTCTTTGTTGATCTAATCCTGCAGCGCACAGGGAGGGGAAGTTTTACCCCCCATTTCCCAAACCGTAATCCCTACAATATCACCTAGCTCACCTGGCCTGCAGTTAGACACAAGGGGGGAAAGCCAATGGGAGCTTCCTACTTCCTGGCTAATTGCAGCATAGGGTGAGGGGAGGACTGGCTATCTTCATTGGGGTTTTGGTCTGGGAGGGAAGGGTTAAATTTCCCCTTCCTGTGCGCCATGGTTCTGATGAAAATAACATACACACAATTTAGGATTAATGTTGTTTGGCGTTTTCTTTTCTTTCCTTTTTTTTAAAAAATACAGATATAATTGCATGCCACACATTTAATAAAAAGTCTCATTTATCCCAAGCAACTGCAATAATCACCATGCATCTAAGCACAGAGAGGCAGTCCACGTTGGCTTCAGACCTGTTAAATCTCATTTTTTTAAAAAAGTACAGTATGCAGATTAAAACCACTTGGAACATGAGCCCATTGCTCAGCTCAACAACAATGAAACACCAGAGAAGTGCCTCTGAACATACAGAGTGTGTGTCACTCGCTATTGGATAACCACAAGCCCAAGCATACATCCTGGAACTGAGGGGCAATGTTTTCAGGTCTGAAATTGCCAATGGTGTAAGCAGTGCGGGGTGAGACGGATTATTTTGCAGGTGTCTTGCAGCCCCACTTATCCTCCTTATATCGCACCACCTACTTCTTTAAAAGTAACTGATACGATGTTATGCCAGCGATTGCAAAACTCACTTTTCCTGTAGACCACTTGAAAATTGGTGAACTGCTTCATCATGTTTTCTGCCTGTTGAAGCAAGTGCGATGCTAGATGCTGTGCGACTGTGTTTTTATTGCTTCTTTTGTTTCTTATATTTTATTTTACTGTGTTGTGATTTGAATGCCATATAATTCAAACTGTAATACAAGATAAGAAATAAAAGAAACTACAAAAACTCAATTAAAAATCAATGTGGATATTTAATGCAGACATTCCGTGGACCACCTGCGTGAAGCTTGTGGACCACCTGTGGTCCACAGGCCACAGTCTGGGAACAGGTTTTATATACAGAAAATAACAGTATGTGTGAGCACATATAGCGTGCCTTCTACTCAGCACTGAGTAGCTGCAGTCTGTGATTTCTTCCCAGCATCCCTCAATAATAATAATAATAATAAATTTTATTTATATCCCGCCCTCCCCAGCCGAAGCCGGGCTCAGGGCGGCTAACAACAATAAAACAGTACAAAAGTACAACATAAACAACATTCTAAAATCATTCATTATAAAAATTAATTAATTCAAGCCACTGGCAACCATTGGGCCAGAGCTCTGCGAAGATTGCCGAGGGAGGGAGTCAGGCTGTGCCCTGGCCAAAGGCCTGGTGGAACAGCTCTGTCTTGCAGGCCCTGCGGAAAGATGTCAAGTCCCGCAAGGCCCTGGTCTCTTGTGACAGAGCGTTCCACCAGATCGGAGCCACAGCCGAAAAAGCCCTGGCTCTAGTTGAGGCCAGCCTAACCTCTCTGAGGCCTGGGACCTTCAAGATGTTTTTATTTGAGGACCGTAGGTTTCTCTGTGGGGCATACCAGGAGAGGCGGTCCCGTAGGTACGAGGGTCCTAGGCCATATAGGGCTTTAAAGGTTAAAACCAGCACCTTAAACCTGATCCTGTACTCCACCGGGAGCCAGTGCAGCTGGTATAGCACCGGGTGAATGTGATCTCGCAGCGAAGACCTCGTAAGGAGTCTCGCTGCAGCATTCTGCACCCGCTGGAGTTTCTGGGTCAGTCTCAAGGGCAGCCCCACGTAGAGCGAGTTACAATAATCCAGTCTGGAGGTGACCGTCGCGTGGATCACAGTGGCTAGGTCAGGGCGAGAGAGGTAAGGAGCCAACTGCTTAGCTTGGCGGAGATGGAAAAATGCCGCCTTTGTTATAGCTGCAATCTGCGCCTCCATGGAAAGGGAGGTGTCGAAGTGATGAACTAGGGCTTCCTTCTACATCAGGTGGCCTGATTCACATATTGACCACAGCCTGAGAACTTCCTGGTGGCACTCTGAGGGTACAATCCCAAAATGTTTTGAAATGTGTATTATTAATTATATTTGCATCCTGCCTTTCTTCCAAAGAATTCAGGGCAGCATAATGATGTCCCCTCTTTCACTTCATTCGTACACCTCTATCAAGGTTGAGTGGGGATTTGAACCCAGGTCTCCCTAGTCTTAGACCGACACTCTAACCACTAAACCACAATGGCTCTAAGTTCCCCATCCAGCACCATTGCTACTATCCAGCAGTCCATGCTTGATTATACCCGCGCACTTGCTTCACTTGGGGTTGAATCTTGCAAGGAGTCTTGAGTTCAGACACCACCTCCTGCCTTACAAATCTAAAGCATTTTAAGATATTGAAGAAGCATCCTAAAAGAGCTGTGGAATGTGGAGATTTTTCAAGGGCACAGAGAACAGTGATACTGAACAGGCAGAGGATCATGCATATAGGAAGGGAGAGCTGAAAGAAATAGGTGGTGCATCATATTCTCTTCTAAAACTAAGGTCCGATGGTTCAGTAGGGAAAATTGGTAGGAGACCTGCAAGGCAGTATCAAGAAGCAACCCGGAGGTTGTCAGATTTTTTCCTCCTTTGCAAAGAGGGAAGAAGGGAGAGATTCTCAATAGCGTTGTCCTTGAGTGTCCTTTACCAGCTTTTTACACGCAGTGCAGTGGATGAGAAAGGATTGAAAAATCCCCAAATGCTCTTTTTGTTGATTTCACTTCTTCTTCCCTCCCCACACCCTCTCTCATTCCTGTGTGCTAACTAAAGCAAGAAAGGGAGGAGGAAACATTCAGAAAAGGGAATGCAAAAGTAGGAAGGCGGGGGTGGCTAATTTCTGTCACTTTATCAAAGACTTTTAAAGCAAGCTAGTTAAAAATAGAAGGTAAGGAAGGAACTGGGGTGTTGTTAGAGAGTAAAGTATGAAGCCCAAACTCAGGGTCTTTTGCCCAGGATCTCCAGCCCCAAATCACCCCTTTAAACATTTTTTTTTCTTTCCTTTGCTTACAGGGTGTCTGAGTGTGCTGCAAAATGCCGTGCGGCTGAGACCTCATCTACCCGTCATATGAATTCGCTTGAAGAGAAAGCATGCATAACACCCTATATAATGTATGAACAGGATTGTAGCTTAAGTTGCATTTTGTATTAATGATGATCATGTTGTGTGAGCTGCCTTGGGCACCTCGTGTTGAGGCAAAAACGCAAGACAGAGAAATGTTTTAAATAAATAAATCAGCCACTCGTATACCCAGCATGGATAAATTGCATCCAATTTGCTCAAAATGCACAAGGATTGGGGCTTTTGCATTTCAGAAACTTTGTCTGAGATCTCAGACAGTGTTTCTTGATTGGGAAGGTTTTTGCTTTGCCTTTCTCTCCTTTCCTTTTTATACAGAAAATGCCTCTCTACTCGGCCAAAGATTTCGATTTCTTAAGCAATGAGAGCAAAACCCTTCTCAGCACTTTGCTCATGTTTGTCCTGGTTTTGCAGGAGTGGCACCAGAAGGAAGTATGTATTAGCCCAGTGTGATGGTGCAGGGGGAGAGCCTGTCTTGCAGACCTTCATGGGGGAGGCACACACATCCACTGAAAAACAAAATCTGGAGAAAGAAATGGCAATACGTAGCTGAAGAAGAAGAGTTGCTAACCTTGCTCCTATTCATCATTATATTATCTGATATTTATTGTGGTGGAAAGACTTAACCTGAGAATAATGTGCAAAAACAAAAAGGAATGCCAAAAATTGATTAGAAATTGATGAGGGGAGGGATTATGTCCCATGGCATCTATGATGCCCTCTATATTACCTGCACTGCAATGGCACCCACAGCAAGAGCAATGGCAACGGAGAAGCAAGAGAACTGCATGGAACCAGGGAAATCAAACTGCAGGAGGATATATGTTCACAAACAGGGTAGGCCCAATACATTTCAGTCCCTGAGGCAAAAACCTGAAATGGCACTTGGCATTTTAACTGGCATGGGCTGTAGTCAACAGAAAGTTGCCCTGTGGAAGTCCCATTGCATGGGGTTTGCACAGCTCCCATGTAGCTGAATGGAGCTTGTAATGGAGAATGTCACACAGATCTGAATCCTTCTCCATCTCCAGTGCCGTCCCTACCATTAGGCACAGCAAACAAGCTGCCCAAGGCAGCCAATTTTAGAGGTGTCATGAAACAGAAAGTTTCTAGTTACTACATTTATTTTCATTTTATTTTTACCAGCAGGATGGATATTCAAATAATTTGCCCAGCTTTGTTGGGTAGTAGACATCATGACTTAGGGGCAGGTGTGGCTGCCATTTGCTATTCTGCCTTAGCAATAATAATAATAATAATTTATTTTAAACCCGCCCATCTGGCCGAGTTTCCCCAGCCACTCTGGGAGGCTCCCAATCGAATATTAAAAACAATACAACATTAAATATTAAAACTTCCCTAAACAGGGCTGCCATCAGATGTCTTTAAAAGTAGGATAGTTGCTTATTTCCTTGACATCTGATGGGAGGGCGTTCCACAGGGCGGGCGCCACTACCAAGAAGGCCCTCTGTCTAGTTCCCTGTAACCAGGGACCGAGGCCATTTAGAGCTTTAAAGGTCAGCACCAACACTTTGAATTGTGCTCGGAAACGTACTGGGAGCAATATTAAGCTGTTGTCCCTTTGCCTTTCGTCTGACTGCTGCTCTTCTCCTACCCCTCTGCCATACTTCCTAGTACAGACCTCAGGAAAGGCCCTCAACGACGCCTTTGAGCCGGCAGACACCAGTCCACTTGGCCTGCGCAATGTCTTTTTAATGAGCCATATAATGAATGCTCTTCAAATTATGTTGGAATCATTAATTTTTCCAAAATGAGACAGATTCCCCCTCAAATCCTGAGGCGATGCCAAGGCGACTTGTTGTGCTCCTAAGCTCTCTCTCTCTCTCTCTCTCTCTCTCTCTCTCTCCCTCCCTCCCTCCCTCCCTCCCTCTCCTGCTCTCTGTTTTTATGACTGTGTTGGGGCTCTTTGGTATAGCCCAGTGCTGCCGTTGGCCTTTTCACACTCACACAAATGAGCCGGCATGAACTCATCCCTCTCTCTCGTCTCTTCTTCTTCTTCTTTCCCCTTCTTTCCTCCCTCATTTCAAAGGGGGGGGGCAGTCAGGAAAGCAAAGCCCGGAAGCATGAAAGGAAAGGATTCTTAACCGAACGGGTCAGCAGCAATGACAGGCCTCAAATGGATGAGTGTGGGTGGAGGATGGAGGTGAATACAGATATCCAAAGGCGCCAGAAGCCAGGAGGAGTAAACAGCGGGAGAGATGCAAGTGCCAAAGACAGAGCCAAGGAAGAAAACATCCCCAGAGCTCTCCCCAACTTGATTACGATGGCTTCTGGGGCATGCCAAGCACTGGGTAGCCCATGCTAGTAAGGACCACCATCTTATTCCATTATTTAGTAAAAAAAAAAAATATCACAGCAGCAAGCGACTCAACATGGACTCATTAGCGCAGCACAAAGTCAAAACAATACAGGTGAACAAAGTAAACCAGCAGCACGTTGTCAGGCCAAGGCCGCAACGGCAAGCCTTTACGTGGGAAGAAGTCCCATTAAACTCAGCGGGACTTCGCTCTCAAGTAAACATGGCTGCTGCACACCACTAGAAGCTTGCCTAAGCAAACAAGCTGTTCCTCCTGTCTCTGAAATGTGGCTTGTGCTGGACTTTCTCTGGGGAAGAAATCCCCATCAAACTCAGGTCACTTCCAGACATCCTATTCATTGAACGTTCCTTCTAAATTATTTTCAGGGAGTGGGACAATTAGCTAATTTTATTTGTTGTTGTTTAGTCGTTTAGTCGTGTCCGACTCTTTGTGACCCCATGAACCAGAGCACGCCAGGCACTCCTGTCTTCCACTGCCTCCTGTACTTAATGGGTCTCTCCCCCCACCACCACCATCTTTAGATGGCAAGCCAGTCCTTGGGCATTTGGGGGCCCTCCTATTCACTCGGTTGAACTGGGTCTGAGACTTCTGCCCCAAAGTCCTGCTTGATGGTGCCATTGCCTTCCAAACTCTCCTCACCTTCCCATGCTCACACTGCTACCTGTTTCTATTTCCCCGAGTTCTGACCTTGGTCTGCCCCATCTACCTGCTATTCTTGATTCAGTCCATGGGTGTCCACAGGGCACGGTTACTGTCCCACCTCTGAGGAGTCACAATCCCCACATCCCCACCTTTTAAATTTTTTTTAGTAAATTTCTAGCATTTGTGGCGTATGAGATATAAGGCAAAATGTATGGGCACTATACTCCTCATTTTTGGTGAGACGTTAGCAGGTTCCCCTCCTCTTTTCAGCGTTTTACTCCCCACCCAACCTGGGGTGGAATCCTGCAGATGACCAGGGACAACCTGTGGGACAATCTACAGCCATCCTTTTCATACCCCTCAATATCTCCTGGAAGATAGCTGGTACGAATGCAGAGTTGAGATGGGCAGGCCATGAGTGATCAAAGCAAGCACTGGGAGCTGCTTGCCTCCCATACGACAGGTGGCAGGCGGTGGAGAGCAGCAGAGGCAGTTGGCCAGCTCATGTCAGCACATGTCTTGCAGCCGTGTCTGGTTCAAGCAACACCAAAAGCTGTCGCACAAGCCCACACCCTAGCCACAAGGCTCACCCTGCCCCCTTGCTTCGTACCTAGCAAGTAATGTGTGCAGGCCCATCGCTGCACCACAGCAGCCTTCACAACGGGATGTCACAGGAGATGGGAGAGGACTATTCTCATGGTTGGACATTTGTTTTTAGAAGATGAACAACAACAGCCCATTCACCAGGTACAGGATTTGCAAGGCACAGGTATCAGAAAACATTCATTTGGAAGGTATACAAATTTTGAGGTTTGAGGGGGTTCCAAGAGCAGCAAAGTCCATCACCTGTTGACCTTGGTGAAGGACATCTTTACCTGGCCCAGCAGACACCACTAGATGGTAGCAGAGTGCTTCTTTGCACAGCAGATCGATGGAATTCACGACCACAAGATGTAGTGACAGCCACCAGCGTAGACTTTTTATTTTTTTAAAAGGGGGGGGGGATTAGATGAATTCACAGAGGATAAAGTCATCCATGGCTGCCAGTCGGTATATCTATATATTGCCTCCAGTATCAGATGCAGTACGTCTCCTAATACCAGATGTTGGAGAATGAAGCAATGCCTTGGTCCATATTGTCATTATTTATGTGGTACTATGGCTACAAAAGGACAATAGCATTGTTCTAGAGCTGGAAACCATCTTGAAAAGCTTGTCAAACCAGAAGAAGCTCTAAAAAGGAGAGGGGCAGAGAATCATCTAAAAGAATCGGAAGTTGAGGCCTGCGTCATCAGGCTGCAATGTTTACGAACAATACTAGATAGTGCTTATAGAAAAAGGAATATGCTTTTAAAAATGTCTAGGGCTGATAAAATGAGCAACCTCAGTGTGAGGAGCTTTGGAGCAGAGGACAAAGGCAAGCAAGTGATCACTTTCTTGAATCCTTTATTTTGGTGGGACCAAATGGTGCTGGGAAAATGACTATCATAGAATGTCTCAAGTATATTTGCACCAGGGAGAACTCATTTGTTCATGACCCAAATGTCACCAATAAAACAGATGTCAGACCTCAAATTCGACTTCATTTTCGTGATGTTAATGGAGAGCTTGTCCAAAGATCCATGGCATGCACACAAAGGGAAAGAAAATGGAATTTAAAGCTCTTCCTACCCAGGCATGAGACACAGGCTCTGCCATGAACCAAATAGGTTTGGTTGTTCTTACTTCAACAGCAAGAGTGTGGGAGGAGTGTTGCTGAGCTCTTGTCCTGCTTGCATGCTTCCCCTAGCCATCTTATTGGCTACTGTCAGAACAGGAAGCTGGATTACATCAATCTTTTAGCTTGATCCAGCAGGGCTCTTCTTATGTCCTTACCCCAGGGAGACAAACAACCTCGGACAGCTCAATTGGTTGGAGTTTGGTGCTGATAACACCAAGGTTGCAGCTTCAATCCCTGTGTGGGACAGCTGCATATTCCTGCATTGCAGGGGGTTGGACTAGATGACCCTCATGGTCCCTTCCAACTCTATGATTCTGAGTAAATTTCTAAGGTAGCAGGAGGAAACCCACACTTTCCAAAAAGGGTTCCATGGCTTTCTAGCAGAGCATCTGCACTGCATGCGCAAGGTTCAATTCCTGGCATGGAAATGACTCCTGCTGGAAGTGCCTCTGTGAGTCAATGTAGAGGTAGACAGACTTGGTATAAGGTGGCCTCCTGTATTTTAAATGTTCCAAGAAATATGGCGGCTACATTTGAAGAGGAGCAGATTAGGGGCACAAGCACACACCCACATCAAACAAGGCCTAGTGGGGCACAATTGGGAGTCCTGATTGGCCTGAGTAGAGGATGGCATCAACTGTGCTGTCAGAGGCATGGCACAGGAGCAATTCCTACCATGGAATGAACTGTATCCCAGTCCAGCCCACACCCAGCTGCTCATCCGTGCTCTGAGTCTACCACACACAGAACCTTTGGGCCAGATGCTTGACCACAACAACGGGCCAGGCCAGTGGAGAGCTTCTACAACTCCGCATACTGCACACCTTTTCGCCCCAGTTGGAAAGGGAACGGGAGAGTGGCACAGTAGGATAAGGCAATGCTGTAGCATGGAATGCAGCCAACCCACCTTGAAGGCGCTCAAGCTGCTCTGCTTGTTCCTGGCTGGTTTCCCAATGTGCCCCAAGCCCTGTACAGAAACATTAATGGACTCATGCTGGGGAGAGTCGGTGTGTGTGTGTGTGTGTGTGTGCAAAATCATTACTTTCAGATGCCAACAAGAAACTTGGTTTTTCTTTTTTTATAAAACACGTCTTAGAAATAATTATGAATTTTAAGCAGTATCCAAATATCTGAAATACATAAATTAAGTTGCCAGGGAATAGTACTAGTAGAATTAGTTAGTAGCAATAGCCATGGAATTACTAGTTTTGTCGTACGGGATTATTAATATAGCCAACAAGCGGAGCTTGAAACAGAAACGAGACCCTTTTGTTGAATGCCCTATGTATGATGTGAAACATACTTTGGCATTCTGCTCCTGTAATTACTGGTTTTAGTGTTTAAATAAAGTTTATTTAAAAGAATTGCTGTGTGGAGTGTCAGCCAGCCAGCCAGTCAGCCAGTCAGCCAAGTCTGTTTATCGAGAGTGCCCCAAGGCATTTCTCAGTCTGTGGCCTCTAAGCATGTTCAGTTGTCATTGGGGTGGGGAGGAACTGCCTCCTTAAGGTTTTTTTCCCTAAAGCATTTTTATCACAGATAGAGCCAACTTGTACATTCAGCAGAATCAGGTGGTACAGCTTTTCCTGGATTGTGTATCACTTCAGGCATGTTATTTAGTTTTGCATATTTGAATGTTCTCCCGCGGTGGTTGTGTGTGTGGATAACTCTGCACATAGAAAACTAGCACATCAAGAAGAGGGTGGAGCCTAACTTTCTTCCTGATGTGGAAGTTTTCTGAGTGAAGGGAATCTGAATCCTCCCTCAGGAAAATCAGAACTCTCTGCCTGCAGCTTGATAATGTATTAACAGATTCATAGTCTGTTTAAACAACCCAACTCTCCTTGTGTCCTAGAGAAAACTCGGCTTCGTTCGTTCTCAGGCAACACCATCCCAGAGATTAATGCCATTTTTAAACAAATGCTTTTGGGGTTTTGCTTTGAATTCCTGCGCCTGGAGAATTCTATGTCACTCAAAAGCTTGAACACAAAACAAATTTGAACACTCGAATTCAACGAAGAGAAGTTGTTGCTTTCTCCTTCTCTGGAAAGCGCATAGCTGCTGGGGCCTCTGATCCTGTAGCTTTGCACATTCAAGTTTCACAACCCCTTCTCCTCTCTGGAGATCACTTGATTCCAATAATAGAAGGCAAACCGCACAGTATTTTTCCATGCTCTGCGATCTATAAAACGGCTCGCCTCTTCCCTCTTCCACAGCCCTCTGACTGAAAGAGGCAGAGGGAACCGAGTCTGGTTCATTAACATAAAGCCAATCAGCTAAACAAACATGTGCGACAGCATTCGCCCAAAATAACGAGGGAAAGGGATCGTTTTATTCATCTCCGCTTCTGCCCTTGCCAACGGTAATGGCAGCCGTGCGGGGGGGGGGGAGCGCCAACTGACAGGTGGTTGTTTAAGTCCCCATTATCAAGTCATTTAGTGCAGCAGGGACTAGCTGCCTCCCTCTTTTCTTGACAAGACTGATCGTGTTTCCAGCATTGGGGACAGCAGGGTGTATGGAGGTGGGGGAAGATGGTTAGGACAGGAAAGTGTTGTTGCATTGTTTACACCCCTTGTACGCAGTGAGGGAACAGGGGCCCGGTGACCTTGGAGCCTTCACTCTGCCTCAACTTCGTGGCACGAAGCAGTCTCCTTGTGTAGTGAACAATGCAGCACAGAACCATAATTCTGTTTTCACACAAATAAAAGAACAAAATTCAATAGCTGAAAACACCCCTGTGGGAACAGCGAACGGCTGGTGAACAAACTGGTTATGCATGCTGGAAAGGCCTAGCTGGGACTATGGGCAGGTGTCCTTGGCTCCTGAGCCTGGGTTGAATTTATTTATTTATCACAGTGGTATCGTTTATTTATTTATTTTACAGTATGCATTTATAGCCTGCCCGCCCTCAAGCTGTCCCATGGAGGGTAACATACAGCTTAAAAATGTACGGTCTGGATGTGACCAGTGTGGGGAGATGCCATGGGAGAAACATTTCCTTCCTTTTCCTAAAGTGCTGCACTTGGGGCTACAGCACCGAACACATGTCAGGGGAGGGAACTGCCGCATGCTTGCACCCAGCTTGTTAAAGAAAGAAAGAACGGAAAAGCATGAATGAAAGGAGGGAGGAAACTGTGAGGAAGGCGGGGTGGGGGAGTCAGAAAAGGAGAAGGCTTCATCTCCCCGCATGCCTTATCTTCCCTCGATGAATAGGCAGCTAGATGAGTGAACATTGTCAAGAACACCAGAAAGGAGAAGCTGATGCTTTTAATCAGGGAGTATTCATGAGGAAAATGCTACATGCAAAGGGGGGAAAGGCAAGAGCAACATTAAGAGAGGGTTGGAAGCTAAATGCTGCAAGCCACAGAATCATTGCACCATACTTCCCCGCCCCACTTGCTGGAAGGAATGGGGACAAAAGTAGGGTGGTGGAAGTGACAGGAGGTGGTGATAGTGACTGGTTGGGAACAGGAGAGAAAATGTTCTTCTAGATTCCAAGGATAATTTTTTTTTAAAAAAAAATTAAGGCCGAGCATCCCTCCTAAACATATACAGATGAGACCTTGTGTGCCCCTTTTACCTCTGGGGCACAAAGCAATGCTGTAAGCCAGGGGTGGGGAGAATTCCTTTGTTCCACGGACAAGATCCTTATCATGATTGACCTCATGGCTGAAATCTGACAGGGACTGCCTACCTGTCAATCACCTGACTTCACAATGACGTCTGGTGTTTTGCCGCTTTGAAGTCCCAGAGAAAAAGAGCTCTCTAAAATGGAGGGGGAAGCCCTGTTGTTTCATCAGGCATTGATTCAGGAAAGGTTTGCATTGGGAATCTTACAGAACTGAGCAGGATTTAATGCCCCTAGGCTGTAGGATTTAACAAGCATCCATCCATCAGTGGGTGACTGGGTAAAGCCTTCTGCCTTGGCTTCACAGGACAGAAACTGGCTCGTGCAGCCAACAAAGAATTGAACCTCACTCCCCTGCCCATCAGCTGACATCATCTGCAGAATGACATCAGATGATTGACAGGTGGGGGAAATGAAATGGTGTCTCAGGGCAAACTGGAGCCCCTGGACTGGACCTGCAGGCCGGAAGTTCCCCACCCCTGGTGTAAGCGAACAGGATGCTGGGAAGCAAGTTGCTGTATCAAATAACATTTCCTTGGGATGGAGGTAGTGGGGTTTTGCTCAAAATGAAGATCTAAGCCAGGGGTCACCAACATGGTGCATGTGGACATATGGCTGCCCAGGGAGGCCTTCCCTGGTGCCCACAGGGTCCCTCCCTCCTCTGCCCATGCTGAAATTAGGGTGCAGAGCTCCTACCTCTGCCACAGCAATGGCAGGGGACCCAGGTACGCAGCCTCACTTATCTATATCACAAGTGCCCACAGAATTGTAGAGTTGGAAGGGACCCAAGGACCATCTAGTCCAAGTCCTGCAATGCAGGAATATTTTTGTCCAACGGGGACCTAAACACACAGCCCTGAGATTAATGTTTGTGTGTTTTAAATTTCTTCACTGCTGTCAGTTCCTTCAGGCTTCATGGCTGCCTAGTAATGTGGTTAAGTTTGGATGTGTAATAAGGCAGGGTTATCTTTAAAATGGTTTATTAAGGGGACTTTATATACAAAAGGGAGATCTGACACCTATTACTGGGGACCTGAGGTGCTAGCAGGCAGTTGTCACAGACTTAAGAGCCACTGCTGCTGGCTTCTCCCTCAAGCAAATTACTTCCACACCTCCTTTCACCAACCAACTCCTTACTGACTGACTGACCGACCGACTGAATCTCTCACTGACACTCTCTCTCGGACTGTTGATCTCCAACTGACCATTAATTGTCTGACTAAATTTTCTAGCCAATCAGAGTGAAATTTGCCTGACCCAAGCCCTGCCTCTTTCCCTCTCTGCCAGGAACTTTCACCTAGCAATCACTGCTATACAGGCTCAGAATGTTTTAACATTGTAAGGCCCTTATGACAGTCATGACGAGGTCACAGCATATATCCTCTGTTTGAGCATAAACAGATACAGTATACAACTTTTGCCATGGGGTGAAAGAAGCATTATGTTGCAGCCCATGGAACAGGTTGCAGTTTGTACTTACTACGTTGCCATGTGCGTGTGGAGCCGCAACAGATTCTCCAGTTTGCAAACATGCACACGTGTCCCCAAAGAATACCAATTCCTGATCTAAGCCATTGTTATACTTGTGGCCAGGAAAGTTATTTGTCCCAGAACAGATTGATTAGTGGTTCTAGATTCAGGTAGGTAGCCGTGTTGGTCTGACGCAGTCAAAATATATAAAATAATAATATTTTAATATTTTAAAAATTGTCCAGTAGCACCTTAGAGACCAACTAAGTTTGTTCTTGGTATAAGCTTTCATGTGCATGCACACTTCTTCAGATACACTGAAACAGAAGTCACCAGACCCTTATATATAGTGGGAGGGTGGGTTGGGGTATGTTTACCATACCCATTGAGTCGATCACCCATCTCCTACTACCCTCCTGAGAGTGAGTGTTTTAACTTTACATGGTAGCTGTACAGCTTGGCTCACTTGCCCAAGTCATCTGAAGCTATTGTTCCGTAAGTATTTTGTATTATGTACTGTGCACACAGAAGCCTAAGGTTGCATAGTCAGTTCTTTATTTGATTGTATGGACAATTTTGATGACAAGGGGCTGAACTTCTTAGAAAGGGTCATCTTTATAGTTCTACGAACATGGATTTCCAGCAGCTATGAATAGCAGCAGACACCAGGGCATATGAACATTCAACAGTACAGCTTGTAATTTATTTGTGCTGAAAAGTATCCACACAACAAAATGCTCACTTTACGGTGGCTTATAATATCCTCAGAAAGAACAAAATGACACAAAATAAGAGGGGGAAATAAATGTATAGCAATAAAAACAGAAGAAAACAGAAGAGAAGGGAAAATAGCAGAAAATTAGCAAACACCCCCAAAAAAGTCTGCTTAAATGTTTTCCATGCCCACTGAAGGTGAGCATTGAGGAAGTCTACTAAACCTCCCCAAGGAGTGTGCCAAGATAGAGGCCGTCCATTTCTTTGCTTGTTACATGGAAGCCTTATTATGCAATTCCAGTGGCAAAATCTCAAAGTTGTAATGGGAAGCTGTACATGAACAGGAATACACACACACACACACTTTATTGAAGTTCCTCTTTTATAACAAATTACAAAAAGCAATTATCCAATTTTTCATTTTTCATTTCCTCCCCCCCCCCCCCCCGTGACTTCCCTCATCTTCCCTTTCCGGTTTGTTACAAAAACTGTTATCTTCTTCATGAACAGGAAAATATTAGAGAAGATGAATTAGGATATACTGCTGGTAACTCTGCTTTTCTTTTTTACAGGCATCCAGAAAATACTATGGGTTGGATCCATACTAAGACTGCAGTCTAACCCCAAGTTACATAGGAGTAAGTGCCTCTGAATTCAAAGATTCACTGAATTCATGGTTAGGATTGCAGTTAGGTGCAGTTCATTCTTACTGAAATCAATGGGACTGACTCATAAAACTGGAAAGGATATCTTAGGTCAGCGACTACATAAGCCTGTTGTTGAGGGACTATACTGCTATAGCAACCTTGATAGGTGGTCATTTAGCCTCTGCTTAAAAGACTCCAACAAGTGAAAGTTCACCACCTTCCAAGACAGGCACTCATGAAGTTCTTCCTAATGTTTAGCCTTAATCCTTTTGTTTTGTAATTTCAACCCACAGACTCAGGTCCTGCCCTAAGGAGCAAAAGAAAACAGATTTGCTCCATCACCTATGTGAAAAGCCTTTCAAATATTTGAAGACGGCTTATCACATTGTCTCATAATCTTAGCTTTCCCCAGGCTAAGCGTATCCAGCTCCTCCAACCTCCCCTCACAGAAGATGGTGCTTCACCAGCCTTGCCTGCCCTCCACTGGACATGTCCCAGTTTGTCAATATCATTTCTAAACTGCTGTGCCCAGGACTGAACACAGAGATCTGACCCAAGATGAACAGAGTGGTAGCATTATAACTGGATACTATGCTCCTGTTGATGCAACCTAGGATTACATTAGCCCTTTTAGCCACCAGACCGCACTGCTGAGTCATGTTTAGCTTGCAATCTACAAAACCTGTAGATCCTATTCACCCATCCTGTATTTGGGCACAAGTTACTAGAATTGGAGAATGCAAAACCGGGGAGTGGGGAATCTAGGCAGGCCATTTTATCTTCAAGCATGACTCGCCACAGCACATGCATGTACCTCAGAAGTGGGGGGTGGGAGAAATTTCAGTCCGGGGGCCACATTGATAGGCAACCTTTTAGGGCCACATGCCAGTAGTGGGAGGAGCCAGAAGCAAAAGGAGGTGGAGCATCAAGTGTTAATTTACTCAAACCTCCCATATAGGCAAGCCAGCAAGCAAGCATTACAGTTGTGCCTCGCAAGACGAAATTAATTCGTTCTGCGAGTTTTTTCGTCTAGCGAATTTTTCGTCTTGCGAAGCACGGTGTCAGAAAAGTTTTGGAAAAGCTTCAAAAATCGCCAAAAACCTCAAAAAAGGCTACCACACCGCGTTCTATGAGTCGCTCCTCGAAGTCAAGTCGCAACTGTATTAAGGGTGTTAAGAAAAAGGAAACAAACTTGCAAAAAACGCAAGACGTTTTCGTCTTGCGAAGCAAGCCCATAGGGAAATTCGTCTTGCGAAGCAGCTCAAAAACCGCAAAACCCTTTCGTCTAGCGAGTTTTTCGTCTTGCGAGGCATTCGTCTTGCGGGGCACCACTGTATCAGAGTTCAAGGGCACATTCCAGCCAGGCAAAAACATTCACAGAAGGTGCAAAGCAGGGCTGGTGAAGGGAATGGCCTGGAAAGAAGCCATACAGTCCCAAGGGCCAGATAGAAAGGTCTTGAGGACCACATTCGGCTCCCAGGCCAGTTTTTAGATCCTGTGGTACACTAACCCCTAAAGAGGGGCAGTATTTATAGTGTAACACAAAGATGCATGCGTGCGAAGTATGCCACACAGTGGCGGTGCCTGCAGCTGGCAGATAATGGCTTTGTGAGCCTGCATGCATGGATGCATGTTGGTTTTCCAGCTATTACATAGGGCTGCCAACCCATATGGAGGCAAGCACAAGCCTCTCTTCCTCAGCCAAGCGGCTACCTGCCTGCCACATCATCCTAAGTCAGCTTTCAGATCAGGTCAGTGCTCAAGGTGTAACTGTCAAACTAGGCAAGGAAGCAGAAAGGGTGAGAAGCAGTGTACCAGATTCCACAGCACACTTGAACTGCCTCTGGACAAAAAGGGAAAACAGTACTTTTACAGAGGAAATATTTTTCAAAGGGCTTTCGGAAGAGGAAGAGAAACCCTATAGTTACTGCTTCTATTGAGCAATTGTTCTTCTGTGATATGTGTTTTTTAGAATATTGTGTTGTTTTATGGATTTTTACCTGTTTGCCTTGTTCAAACTGCCCTGCGGGTTGCACAAAGGTTGATATTATCAACAGATATATATAAATCTCTGCATATTAGAGCCAGTCAGCGTGAAGTGTCATAATTTTTAGTCAGCAGCAAGACTCAGCTGCTCACGCTGCACATTGGCCCCTTGTCATAAGAAGTCCTGGGTTGATGATTGACCCTCGCCTGACCTGCCTTGCAGCTTTTTGATCTGGGCCTTTGTCACTGTGATCAGCATATTGCTCAGCCCGACTCTGCACTCCCTGCTGCTCTCCACAAACCTAGCATGTGTTCGGTCTTATTGGATCACCCTTTCCAGGTGGTCCTGGCTCTTCCAGCTTTAACCCCACACATTCAAGATCCAGTTACTGGTACATCCTGTGTACCATCCTGTCCCAATCCAGTTATGGTTCTCAACCAAAGGAGAGGGATTTCTCACCTGTGGAACTCCAGGTACAGTACCCCATCCCCAAGGAGACACGCCTTTTGGCATCAGGTTATTTTAATTCTATTTATTTATTCATTTTAGGCCATTTTTTATTCTCAGTGTCATTGGTTTGTAGTTTAAAATAGTATTGTCAGGATGTTATATTTTAAAACAGTATAATTGAATGTTTTGCATTGCTCTGTTTAAAATAATAATAATGAAGGCTTTTGGCCAGTCACTATCTCACCGTCTAACCTACCTCACAGGAGAGGTGTGTATGCCACCTTGAGCTCTTCACAAAAAAGTGGAGTAGAAATATATTTATTGCAAATAAAACAGGAAAAAAGGAAATCAGCTCACAAAAAATAAGAATAATCCATCAATTCTATTTTAAGCATATATAACGCTGCTTTACTTAATTACCGTATTTTTCGCTCTATAACACGCACCCGACCATAACACGCACATAGTTTTGAGAGGAGGAAAACAAGAAAAAAAAATATTCTAAACGAAACGGTGGATGTATGATTTTTGTGGTTCATGCTGCGGCCACAGACATGTGATCTGACGGTGAGTTTGGGGTAGCCCAATGCAAAAATCCTGAGGATCCATGTGGATCCATGCTTTGTAACCATGTTTTTGCACCATTGTGGCCCCAGGCAACAGTGGGTGCGTGATTTTTTTGGTGCAGGCTGTAACCATGGATCCTCTGCTCACGACTGCAGCAGATCCCCCTGTCATCCGTAGGCATTCGCTCCATAACACGCACAGACATTTCCCCTTACTTTCTAGGAGGAAAAAAGTGAGTGTTATGGTGCAAAAAATACGGTAATATGCTTTGCTTATTTAATTTCTGTACTGCACTTATTATGTTATTGATCACTTTATATTGGTTTATTGTATATATTGTTGTTGTTCTGCTTGTAATTACATGGTAAACTACCCTGGAATAAACACTGTGAAGGGTGATTTATCTTAAAACAAATAAAGATCTTAAAACAAATAAAGAAAACTTCAGTAGACCATTCCTGACTTGCCTGTATATCTATGCTTTAATCTAAATCTGCTGGAAACTGATCAACTGCCATGGCTTTCCTCCAAAAAATAATGGAAATCGTAATTTTTGTCAGGGTGCTGTGATGTGTTTTATTAATATTAATGTTAATAACAGCTCAAGAGTCAAATTGCATGTTATTCCAGAGATCTGTGAGTGGACCTGTCAACATTTTGATTTTATATATATATATATATATATATTTACTTCAAATGAGCCACTGAGGGAGAGAGCTCCAAATTCTTCCTGATCTTTGTGTGCAGGTATTTTCTTCGTGGGACTAACTCCAGGCTCTGGGGAGCAAATAGATCAGGAAAACTACACGGGCAATGGTTTAGTGGTAACTGTTGAACTGCAGGAGCTTATAATGACATCTCCCCATAGCCACAGTCCCCAAGGGAATCGTATGCTTAGTTACCTCTGCATAGTTACCTGAAAGTGAACTCTGTTGCATTGAGTGGTGCTTACTTCTGACTGCACAGGTCCAACCCTGGACAGAATCCCAACACAGAAATTGTGGTGGGGGAACTCATAAGGGGTGTTGGGTGTGGCACACAATGGCACCGGCTCCAGCTTAAAATGGGGGGGGGGCACTGCTGCCTACACGGCCAGGCTGATGGAATGGACCACTGGAATGGACAACACTGGGGCGGCCCCAATTATTGGCCAGCTCCCTGGTGGAGGCAGCTCAGCAAATGGCTGGGCGAGGATTAGGCTAGCAGGTGAGCCCCAATGTTATGGTCAACCAACACTTTGTGTGTGTCATTTTAAGGGGCATGTGATGGCCCCCATAAGCATGCAGGCAGCAATAGGAGGGGTCTTTGCTGCCTTCCTGCCCAGCATCTGGCTCTGCTGAGACAGGCACAACATGCCACAATGCCTGTGGGACAACCATGTGCTGTTTTGGTCCCTGGAGAGGGGTAGGTCTGAGCCAGGTGTGGCTCCCCATTTGGCCCTCCCACAGCCCCAAAGGTTGAGCGAAGGAGTATGGAGAAGTCTCTCTACCTTGCCAGTCTAGATCTAGATAATTTATTACGGTCAAAGACCAGCTCACATAACATAACACAATAAAAACAGCGTTCATAAAGATAAAATATACAATCAGAGCAGATTGCAGCAATAGCTCATGAGTTAAAATTGAGATATATACATACACCCGTACAACTGAGATTTGGGCTACATAAAAAAATTTGACCCAAGGCGCCCCAAAGGGCGACTTCAGCATTTCCCTAGTAAGCTATTTTATTCTAGAGGATGATCTGTGCCTACAAATCTGGGCGCAGAATCTGGCTACCAGCCAAGTCTTCTTGTGATCTTTGCCTAAGAGGAGAGAATTAAATTTAGACTTGTCTGAAAGATCGGCGAGCCTCTTCAGCAAAGGATACCTTGCCAGTCAATGGACGTAGTAACCCACCCTTCTTCCTTCCCTCCAACTTCAGCCTCTGCTTTGAAGAAAACACGCACGCCCACTGAGCTCTAACCAAACACAAAACAAAACAAAACCTGAACCGCCAAAAGGTAACATTTAACTTTTAATTAGAAATCTGAGCAATATTGCAAAAGAAATGTTACTCATTGAACTGCTAGAAGCCTCATCAAAGGGGGGTAAAAGTATTCCAATCTGTGCTCCATTATTTCCCCCATTCTCCTATTTTTCTACGCAATTGTGCCACAAACAATACTAAAACTTGGGAGCCTTGTTATCTCCTCGTTCACTCCAATTATTCTGGTGCTATGACAGATGACATCATTCTTCCTGCTCTGAAAAAAGTGCTTCCCCGCTCCCTGCCTGCGCTATTATATAACAAGTTAATGCGCCAAATCAAGCACTACTGCTCCAAACAATTTCAGATCCTTCCAAAGGCGATTCATCATAAAAAGAAAAACGTTGGGAGAGCTAGTCACCGATTTCCCATGGAAAATGTAGTTTAGCTTAAAATCCCCTTATGAAACTGCAGTTCCAGGAGATGCTCCTAAGTTGTGAGAAAAATCCTCAGCCTGACAAAGGGATAGCAGGGCCTGCTGGCCCCTAAAGAAAACCTGGGCTGCTTGCAAAACCACCACCATTTTCTGCTGGATTTCTGCCAAGTTCTGTGAAATTTTCTGAGACTGCAGAATCTACGCAGCCCTGGCATAAACCATAGAAATGCTTCCTTGCTTGTTTGTTTTTTTCCTCCCTTTGAGGCACAACAGCAAGGAGCTTAAACAGTGTCAGGCATCCGAAGTCGTTTGGGAGCAAGCACTTAATTATGAGGCCTCTTGAGAACATGATGCTGTAGAGGACAGAAAGGCAGAAAAGCAATAAGGCACATTATTTCTCATCTGAGAGGTACCGGCTAGGACAAGAAAGATGAGAAGAGTGGGGCAGGAATCTAGCCCATTGACAAAGGGCCCTTGCAGACATTATTTTTTATGGTGCATTCAAGAAGATCTGTGCTCATGATGCTATTGGGCTGGCTATCCTGCTTTTAATACTATTAGCACCTGCAGAGGTTGGGGTGAGGGCATACTGCTTCGTTGACAATCAGTGCATGCCCCATAACGTCCTTCTGAATTCTTTTACTTTTTTAGACTGCAAATGCTGGAAGTTTGTTTTTAAGCTATATCACAAGGTTGCCCTCTCAGATGGTGTTCATGCAGTAACAAAGGGGAAGCATCAGAGAACTATGTGTGGACAATCCAGAATAAATCCATCACTAATGCACTACTATTATGTCAATGACATGGTGCAGAAAACACCCACTAAAAAAACCCAAAGGCACTAGGGCCATCTGGGGAAGTCCTCAGACAGTCAACCTTCAGAAGGACCCGTTAGTCTATTCATTACACATAAACATATGTAAGCAAACCCAAACAACCCTTTTATTTGAGGAAAAGCGGCTTCAGAAGGAGGGAACAAAGGGATGCCAAAAATGTAATGATTGAACTGGCTATCTGAACTGTGCTCTTTGTAAGCTGATCATAAACCTGGGAGAGGGAATCTAAAGTGCATGTGGTTAAAAAGGCAATCTGAAGTTTTAAGTACTCCCCAGATTTCATGCAAGCAGATAAAATTTCAAATGGTTTGTAATTTATCACAACTGCAAGGGTCAACAAGGGCAGAAAGGTCCTGCAATAGCTTCTGCGGCAAAGTGCCTCTTAAGTGATGTGAGTTTTTCAAGGCTGCAGAACGTGAGGAAAAGGGGAAACTGTTTTCTCCCAAATCCATGCATGGTCCCCCTCTCATTTCTTCAAGGTGGCCCATTGGATCCTCCCTGATCTTCCTTACCTATACTTCCAGAAAGAGTTTGCACCAGGACTGGCTCACCCATGAGGCAAAAGTGAATGGGCAGCAGGATCCACAGGGGCAGCAGATTCCACCTCCAAGGAATGCATCACCTGCTGCTGCTGCTGCAATGGCGGCAGCCTTAGCTGTGACTCACTCCTTGGCCAGATTTGCAGCCTCCTTGGCAGCTCCACCCTATGTTGCTTCTACAGTGGTCTCTTGGAAAACAGGAGGTGCTGCTGGTCTCCTTACACCCTTGTTCCCAATGTAGATCTTTATTTCCCTCCTTGTTCCTGATGTAGATCCTCAGCCAACCATTATTCCCTGGTGGGAGGTGGGGGGGGGGGCATTTTCTGGTTCGCCTCAAGTGCCAAAACGTCTTGGCACAATGGTTTGCACAACGGTCAACTGACTGCCTATTACTTGGTGGCTGCGTACACACTATACCTTTGAAGTTTATTGGAAGCACATTCTTTCCCTCAAAGAATTCTGGGCCCTGTAGTTTATATACTGCATATCCATCAAAAAACCCTCTAAGAAGTTTACATAAGACAAAATAAAGCATATGTACTGAAAAATACAGATAAAACCAAATGTTTAAGACAAGTTGGCCTATAAATCAGTATTATTATTATTTTTAAAAAGACACATAATAAAATAAAAAGACATGTCTGGGCAGGCTTAGCTAAATACAAAAAAAAAAAATTAGCAGGCACCAAAAACCATACAGTTAAAACACCTGCCTAATATTACTGGGTAGAGAGTGCAGGCAATGCAACCCAGAATAACAGATTCCTTGCACATTCACAATAAACATTATGTGGCATTTGTAAAAGTATCAGTTCCAAAGACTGAAGCAGCCGAGTAGACATATATGGCGTAAGGGAATCCTTCAAGTAAACTGGTCCCACGTTGTTGAGGACTTTATACACTGGTAGTAATAGCACAAATAGCATCTTATACTTTTTCAAAACATTTCATTATGATGCAGCACTTGCTAGCAAGGGCACCAATAAGGGCTATTTGTGCCCTGCAGCAGACAGGACCTAGTAGCACACTGAAACTTATCCCACCAATTACCAGCTATAATTGCAAATGTTTCCAGACAGGAGTACCAGCAGTCATCAATAGCGAGGGCATAGTAAGGTACAGTGTCTAGCTAGGACCAGGGAAAAGGTAAAGGTAAAGGACCCCTGACAGTTAAGTCCAGTTGTGAATGACTCTGAGCTTACGTTTGTCCGCAGACAGTTTTTCCAGGTCATGTGGCCAGCATGACTAAGCCGCTTCTGGTGAAACCAGAGCAGCACATGGAAACACCGTTTACCTATTTATCTACTTGCACTTTGACGTGCTTTTGAACTGCTAGGTTGGTAGGAGCTGGGACTGTACAACGGGAGCTCACCCCGTCGCAGGGATTCGAACCGCTGACCTTCTGATTGGCAAGCCCTAGGCTCAGTGGTTTAGACCACAGCGCCACCCGGGAAACCCAGCTTCAAATCCTCACTTAGACAAGAAGTTCACTAGGAGATCATGGGTTAGTTATAAATGCTTATAAATCTTCCTCACAGGGCTCTTGTGAGGATTAGATGGGGGGGGGGTTGGGAATGACTGCTGCCCCCAACCTCCTTGGGAGAAGGGTGGGATTTAAAATGTTTCTGTAATTAGTGCAACTATTGAACGTCCGTGCTTTAAAAATGCTGCATCATTATTTGATTTGCCAAATGCACAGCCACAAGTCTAGTGACAGATAAGCCCTCAGTAATACTCAGTCTTCCTTCTCATATTTTGGCCTAACAGCTCCCCTCTCAGATATCTACGTGTGTGTTTTTTGTCTGCCACTGTCCTTGAACCAACCCAACCACAGATTCACACAGACTTCAAAGCTCCCTTAGTTTATAATGCACTCTGCTTTTGTATCAGCCCTTCTGTGGATCTGGTCTGCTGATCCCACTCTGGTCCCAATCATGCTTAGAAAGCCCAGCACTGGGATTTAATAAGGAAAGTTACTCCGGCTTCTCGCCTGGGTCACCAAATGTCAGGATCCTACCCAACCCATATCTCAGAGAGATCTCCTGTGATTAAGAAGTAGGGGACCCTGCAAAAAAGCCCAGTACCACTGATTTCACTTTCAATTTATTAAACTCACATATTGCTTCCCACTAATTTTCTTTTTAATCCCAAAGAAACGTAGAGCCAAATAAAAAAAATGTGATTATGAAATCACATAAACATATAAAAAACAGATTTATTAATGCAATATTATATCATCGGTGCTGCCTGAGAAAACAAAAGTATATTTGCATGGGGCCAAAACAATGGCAAGGTTGGCACCAAGTGAGCCTCCCTGGGGAGATAATTCCATAAACAGGGGGCCACGACAAAGGAGGCCCATTCTCTCATCACCACCGTCTGGACTTCCCGCAGAGGCAGCACACAGGCAAGGATAATGATCGCAAGATCTGAGGAAGTGCAAGAACCCCCATTAGTCCCAAGGTAGCCTGAAGAGTCTGCCTCACCTTGCCCCCCCCCCCAATAACCCCTCTGACCATTTCCCAAGCCCTGCCTTGATGCGGTTCACTTCCTTCACTGCTGCCTCCACCACAAAGTTTCAAGCGCAAAGGTGGCAACAGAGCTGGTAAGATGCCCAGTGTTGCTGTCAGGGGTTCCTCTTTAGCTGCCAGGAAGGTTCTGTTGCCAGTGGTCTTCTCTGGAACAAGGCACTACCCAGGAGAAGGAAGAAGATCCATTAAATAATGACCCAGCAGATGATCAAGAAGAGGAGGAGCTAATGGAAGCTCTGGGCCTTGCTGGGCTAGCAGCTTCCTCCAGAGCACTCTTGTTCACTGCCAACTCTCATGCCAAGTGCTGGTCATGAGCAGCAAAGAAAACAAAGTCAACCCCTGGCTTCTGTGTGGAGCAGAGCTATATAAGACTCTGTGATATGATCCTGCATTTAATATATACTGATGGAGTCCATTTTAAAAGGGGATGTGTGTATGGCCCTTAAAATGGCTATTGAGAATATTTTATTACGTTCATTAGCATGGATGGTGGTGCTAATCTACAAGAGAAAGAAAGCACAAACAAAATACTACTCCACTGAGTGCCTCAAACTAGCAAGAGGAAGCTGTTATGCCTGGAGAGGCCCATGCTGGGAAAAACCAGTTTGCTTCAAAACTTCAAAGGAAACTTAATTTACACATGCAAAGGTTTCTTTCAGAGCTTTCTCTGTTTCAAGTAATAACTCATTAAGGTGCAAAAAGACTTGATTGCCCTGGTACAATGGCCCCTTGGATCATTCCAGGTCCATTAACCCATCCTTTCCTGTTTGTGCCTTACTAGCATGGACTTGGTCTTTAAAATTTGGCCACTACAGGCAAGTGTCTCCTGACTTATACATGAGCTGTGGAAAGCAAAACCCTACAGATCACTTTGTTGAGAATGAACTGGGCATTACTAGCCATTGTGGTCAGGCTTCTCCCATGTCAAAGGCCTGGAAACGATGCCTTATGAGGAACGGCTAAGGGAGCTGGGCATGTTTAGCCTGGAGAAGAGGAGGTTAAGGGGTGATATGATAGCCATGTTCAAATATATAAAAGGATGTCACATAGAGGAGGGAGAAAGGTTGTTTTCTGCTGCTCCAGAAAAGCGGACACGGAGCAATGGATCCAAACTACAAGAAAGAAGATTCCACCTAAACATTAGGAAGAACTTCCTGACAGTAAGAGCTGTTCGACAGTGGAATTTGCTGCCAAGGAGTGTGGTGGAGTCTCCTTCTTTGGAGGTCTTTAAGCAGAGGCTTGACAACCATATGTCAGGAGTGCTCTGATGGTGTTTCCTGCTTGGCAGGGGGTTGGACTTGATGGCCCTTGTGGTCTCTTCCAACTCTATGATTCTATGATTCTATGTACCTGGGGTCAGCCTAAGACATTTTGGTGTCCAAATGACACACGCCACCCCATCAACAATAATTAACACGAAACCACAGCACTGGTTCACTACCAGGAACTTGTCTTACACGAGCTTAATGGAAACAAACCAGAGTCACCTCCTAAGTTCAGGATACTTTGCTCCCCAAAACAAAATATATAGGCAAAAGGTACTATATAAAGAGAAGATGTATCATGCCATATATATAAAGGTACAGCCTTATACTTTAATTAATTCCTACTTCATATACTTAATGCAGTCCATCTCCCCACTGAGATTTCGTGTTGCATGTTAAATCTCTGCCTCTCTCAGGACCTTTCCCGCATTTGGTTCGCCTCCCCATTACCAGTCCTACACCCATCTTATCCTCACAACAGCTCTGTGTGGCAGGTTAGGCCAAGAGATGGTGGTGGGCTCAGGATAACCCAGCCAGCTTCATGGCTGAGTAGGCATTTGAACCCACATTTCCTCATTCCCAGTCTGACATGGTCCCTAAACATTTGGAAGAATTTCCTGAGTCTGCAAGGTGTTCAGCAGTGGAACAGGCTGCCTCAGACATTGGCAAGATCTCCATCACTAGTGGGTTTTTAAGCCATCTAGCAGGGATACTGTAGCTGGGAATTCATTGCATTGGTAGGGGTTGGCCTAGATGATCTCTGAGGTTCCTTCCAACTCTATGATTTTATGACTTTAGGCACTACAGCATGCTGGCTCACTACCTTGAGGGGCTGTTCTAGGGATTACTAAGGGAATATGTGTGAAGCAAGTGAAAAACTCAGAAAGTACTATATAAGTATTATTATTATTATTATTATTATTATTATTATTATTATTATTATTATCATTGCAACATATGGAGCAGATTAAGGATGACTGGATAGATTATGACCTCCACCACACACTTTATTATCCACTGAAACATTGTGAAAAGTTCATTCTGCTTCTGTGTACAGCTGGATGGTTAAGAAACATCAGGGGGAAACATACATTACATCAATACTATGCACCTTCAATCTATATCAGGGAAACGCAATGGGAGCAACCTCTCCAAACTTCATTTTTCGTTTTGCAAGAATGTTCTCAATCCCAAAATAGCCTCTCCCTGGGTGAATCAGTAATAGCTTGGGGTTCTCTAAATTCTGCACCACACAGCTCTGCAGCAAGTTGGGGAGACTGTATGAAACTGCAGCCTGCAACATCCCTAGACAAGCTTTCTCTTACTCATTTGTCCATTCATATCAGTGAATGTGGCACGTTACAGAACAGCATACATAAGAGGTCTCTGCCCCATGACACTTACAGTCTAAAATTTTGATAGAAATAGAGGGCGGGGGAAAGGAAAGACACAGTAGTTCCACACCCTGAAAGAAAACAGTATTTGCTGTCTCTGGACAGAAAATTGAAGAAGTTCCCTTTCCATCAGCTTTGGCTCAGGGAAGGCCAAGCCTACACACCCAGGGCCAACATAGTGGCAGGTCCCTTAAAAGAGGTTCCCCTTGCCCCAACAAAGCTGAACATTGGAAGATTCAGGACAGAAAAGAGAAAGGACTTCTTCACACATTCACATACTGAAATTCTGGAATTGAAAGAGAATTGGATAAATTCATGGTGGATAAGTGCTATTGGTAATGGCACCAGCCCTGTGGAACGCCCTCTCACCAGATGTCAAAGAGAAGAACAACTACCAGACTTTTAGAAGACATCTGAAGGCAGCCCTGCTTAGGGAAGCTTTTAATGTTTAACAGACCACTGTATTTTAATATTTTGTTGGAAGCCACCCAGAGTGGCTGGGGAAACCCAGCCAGATGGGCGGGGTATAAATAAATTATCATCATCATCAATGGCTACGTTCCACCTCCACTGTTGGGGGCTGTATGTCTCCGAATAGCAGCTGCTGGGGGAATCCCAAGTAGGGAGAGTGTTGCTGCACTCAGGTCCTGCTTTGGGCAAGCTTCCCATGGGCCCCATGAGCAGAGGATGCTGGACAAGACACACCTTTGGTCTGATGAAACAGGGCTCTTCTTACGATCTTAAAAGCCATATAACGAATAAGTGTGATTCCTGCATTGCAGGGGTTGGACTCGATGACCCTCAGGGTCCCTTCCAACTCTACAATTGTATTATTATTTTTGACGCTGTCTTATTCTGAGTCAGACCATTTAGATGTTTAGTCCACTACTGTCTACTCCAATTAGCAATGACTCTCCATGGTCTCAGGCATAGATATTTCCCAAGGTCCTTTTAGCTGCAGAGGCCAGGGAGAAAACCTGGGATGCTTTCTGCATGCAGTGCTGAGCCCCAGAGGTTGTGTTAGCCAGCATAATTAACACTTTAAAAAATAAAAATAGCAACAAATATGATATGACAATCAACATGGGATGTACCACTGTTTAAATCAGGAAGCAATTTTTTTTAACTTGCTATTTATTTATTTGACAAGATTTATGTTCTGCTTGGTTGCCAAAATCCTCCAAGCAGTTTACTATGGAACTTGGAAACCAATTATTCATTTAGGCCCCTATGTCCTTGCTGTTAGAACCCTGCACTCAGATGGCATAATCAAGAGGGAGATCTCAGAAATAAACAGGGTTCTGTGTACACTGCACCAAGCTGGCACCAAAACCGAATTATGCAGCCTGTAAAATGATGCCAAACAAACCAGATGCACATATAGTTGGTTATTTTGCACAATTCGTTTTGCTTATTTTAAACAATTTATGCTGCATTCATCAGAAGAGCAATGCAGGGCACTGAAACCCTCTCCAATCCAGCCACTGAGATTTCACCGGATGCTGTTTGCATCTTTTCAACTATCCTCATAACCTCAAGGTGTACAAACTCCATTAGAGATGCGATGGCCTCAAAAAAAGAAGAGAAGAATAGGAGGCAACATATTCCCCACCGCCACTCCATTTTTCCATTCTAGGGCCTTCATATCTCCATCCAAGCATGTTTTCAGTTCTGTTTACTTCAATGAGAAAACAAAAGATTTCCCACTGAAAATGGCAGGATGGTGCCATCAGGAAAAGAATTTGGGACAGAAGCTAAGGGCCTCAGTCAGAAGAATGAGCAGGAGGGGCCTCATCAGCTTACCATATTTGAAGTGAGTGAAGTAATACAGAATGGGGTCTCCAATGTGGTGCCCATAGGTGACCCTGCACCCGCAGGTGTCTTCCTGGGTGCCCACAAGGTCCCCTCCCCCACCTGCTGACAATTCAGTCAAGGAATGAAAAGGGGAGATTCCCAGGATGCTGAGTTATCTCAACTGAATTACATATTCTGTGCTTTTTTCTGCACTTGCAGAGAATCTTGGCTTGCAACTTTCCACCCCACGCCAGAAATAACGAGTCTGAGTTCACTGGAGAATAGTAGTTACAATATAGAGGTGGGAAGACTAAGCAAATGAATCAGTCTTGCTCAGGTAAGCAAAGCACAAAGAGAGCAGAGCTGACAAGTGTTAGGTATGGGTGGCCCAATTCCAGTTTCTGAACAGAAGAGAAAGTAAGGTGTTAGATTAGAAGAATCCCTAATCTAAAACAAACCCTACCTACCCAGTCCCAGCCTGTATCCTTACTGAGATAATAAATATGTCCACCTTTCATTGTTTCAACACCTTTTTGTGTTATTTTTGGTCATGCTCTGCCTCCTACTCTCTTCTATTCTGTGAAATAGCATCTTGTTTGTTTGTTTCTATGACTTATTGATATATTACGAAGCAGCTTAATGGCAAGAAATAGAACAAAGCCCCTCTCTGTCTTCTGGAGGCCTGAGGAACAATGCTGAATATTAAGCGTCCAAAGCGCTTCCCAGACACAATTGTAGAATTCATCACAACTATTAAGCTTGGTCAGTATCATTATCCCTATATCAGAGATGATGGGCTGAAGTTGAGGAAGGTACCTTGCCTGAGACTACCTGCTGAGTTTGTGGTGGGATTTTAGCCGAAGACCTAAATCCAGGGGATGAAATATATGGCTGGTGTTATATTGCGGGGGAAGAGGCATAGCGCAGTGAAAAAGCTTTAGTTTTGTATTCAGAAGGCCACAGGTTCAATCCCTGGCAGCCCATATCTCCTCCTCTAAAGTCTGATGGGACACCTCAGCCACCAGGCTCTGAAGATTGGCCCACAGACTCCTCAGAGAACCCCAAGAAGATACCCTCACAGTTTGAAACTCCAAGGCCTAAAACATAGGTGGCTGACCTGCAGCCATCTAGATAAAGACCGGCCCACCCATGAAGCAGAGTGAATCTGCCACCTCAGGCGGCAGAAACCTGAGGCAACATCCCCACAAATGTCCCACTTGCCCTGTAGGCTTCACCGCTGGTGGAGAAGAGGCATCAGCATCAATGCCAATTTCTGGCGAGATCTTGTGAAATATCACGGGAAATTGGTACCGGCGGCAAAGGCAGATGGCGCAGCAGCAGTACTGGAGGCAGCACAGCAGGCAGGGACGCACTTCCTGTTTTGCCACAAATGGCAACACGGGATGAGATACGCCTGTTCCAGATATTGTGATCGCAATAACTCAGTTGGATAGATGCTGATAATGCCAAGGTTGCATGTTCGATCTCCGAATGGGACAGCTACGTTTTCCGGTATTGTAGGGGCTTGGACTGGATAATCCTCAGGGTCCCATGCCATTCTACAGTTCTATTATTCTAATTCTCTTCTTCCCTAAACATTGGTCATGCTGGCTGGGGCTGCTGGGAGCAACAGTCCAACAACATCTGGAGGTTCACATGTTGGCAAACCCCTGGTTTAAGAGAAGCCAACAGCTGTCGAGGAAGGCAGTAGCCCTTTTAACTAGACATGTGCAGCATTCAGAGGGTGAGGCCCCCCGTCAAGCAATACCTAGCCCAGACTATGAAGATCTCCTAGTTGCTCCAGGGCAACTTGTATGCTGTGCCGTAGTGCAGGACTGTGAACTGCGCTCACGGGACACACACCTAGGTCCCTCTCCAAGGTGCTGATCCAACTTTTCTCTGCCTTCCTGTGTGCCTGGAACCCTGGAGCTTCTCATCTCCCCTTTCCTTGGGCCATCATCACATATACATCGTGTTGGGTATCCCCCTGGGGCAGGACAGGCCCTGCCACTGAAGGACCCCGTCCCTGGTACCTCAGATGGTGGTGGAATCTGGAGAAGTGTCATAGCTCAGGATGTAAAAATAGCCACTATGCTGCTTCGTTCCCTAAAGGAAACAAATTCTTTCCCTCCACACCCACATGACATAGGCAGCCTGATTCCCTCCTCATGCCAAGAATATTCAGATGCAGCCACCCTCCCCTCCCCTTCCCAACAGCACGCTGGCAGAATGAGAGGAGTGTGTGTCTGCTGTGTGCGTACAATGGGAGGCCAGCTTACCACAGAGGGCAGAAGGCAGCTGCGCTGTCTCTAGCAATGACTGCCCAGTACAAATCAATGTACAGCAAAGAGAAGAATCAATCCTATAATTAAATCCCAGCTTGTTTCATTTTTATTTAGTTAGAGGACTTCTCTTTTTTTCACCCCCTTTTTGGCAGCCGCCCTCCTCGCATGGTTACAACGGGCCTCTTTGCTACAGCAAAGGTTTGGTCCGACGCCTGGTACCGCTGTTAGCTCTGCACAGTCTACGCTTGGCTACAGGGCAGCTGGCTGGAGCTGCGTGCCTTCTCAGTGAGAAGCCTGTGGCCGCTGGAGCACTGAGCAACACTCCTTCTTTGGAGCATTGAAGAAGAAGCAGCAGCAGCAGCAGCAGCAGCCATAAAGAGGACATTGATGGAAAATAAGCACAAAGATCAGTTCCCCTGCATCTCACACATTTGGCTTTTCACACAGACACAGGCAAGCAAAACAAGTGGATTTTTCCAGTGGGGCTGCAGACATTCAAGCTGTTTTTTTGAATACTCAGTATCACAACTGGAGGAGGGGAGCCCCTTCAGAAAAGCAGTATGAACCACGACATGATGAGATGCCAAGTGGACCAGTTCAAAACACGAGAAATTGCAAAAGGAAAAGAGGAATGCCATGAGGGTGGGGGCACAGCAGGCATTTGCCGAAGAACCCTGAAGTTTAGGAGATGTGTGTTGGCAAGGAATCCATCCTCAGCATCCCCATGAGCTTGGAGGAGTATCAGTGGGCACTTCCAGACTACTGCTATTTTTGGTAGGGCTCAAGCACAATTATAGTGGGTTCGGAGCTCTTGCACAAAAAACTTGCTTCCCAACCCCCCAATATTTGACTTTTTACAGTAAGGGGAAATTGCACAGGAAGGTGTGGGTTAACATCTGCTTTGACATAAGGTCATCTAGCCTCCCTGAAAACAAATCAGAGCAAATGCTCATTATAAATAGGCATCACTGTCTTATCTGCCTGCAAATAAAACAGGACGAATGCTCATCTGGAAATGTCCAGTATTGCATGACCAAGTGGCCAGACCTATGGAGTGAAGCAAGGGTGGACAGACTTCAGTCCTGCAGGATCTTCTTGGTTGTTGTTCTTTTACTTGAACCCCAAGGGTCACCAACCTGAGCCAAGTGATACAGTTAGAATTAAAATATTCAGAGCCTAGGAACCTGTCTTGAGTATCAGAACTCATAGTCCTTCCACTCAGCCCAAGCTTTCTACATTTCAGCAATATAATTCAGAGTGGAAAGGGAGTCATTTTGTTACTGCTATTGTTTAGCGATTTGGAGTCAGATATCCTTGCTGATCTACTGCAAACCAACCAGAGATCTGTCAGAAGATCCAGCTCTACCATCTGCCCAAGCCTTGGGCTAAATGACCACAGAGGAAAGGCTAGGCTGGTCATTGTGACATACTGGATATCCTAGAAGAATGCCAATCTGGGAACCAGGGGAATAACAAACAGCAGTGATCTGAATGGCTAAGTAGCAGGGCCACTGCCGAGGACCCCTGGAAGGACTGCTATTATTTTACCCAGTGTATACCTTGCAACTTAAGTAAGTTTAATGGGCTGAATAGTTCAATATGCTGATGTTTTAAGAGAAATAGCTACACAGGGCACATCAGCGTGCTGTCCAATTCATCTTAATGCACTCTGAATGGAAGCCAAGCAGATTCGAGAGGTGATGAACTAGTGAGCTGTTAATAGCTCTAGAGCAGCTTCTGAAGAGTCCTTAATACATAGGAAGCTGCCTTATACTTGAGTCAGACCACTGGCCCATCTAGAGACTAGTGGTCTTTCCCAGCCCTACCTGGAGATGCCAGGAGTTGAATCTGGGACCTTCTGCCAAAGAGATATGATCCTTCCTCAAAGGCAGAACAGTGTAGTGTGGAAAGGAAGCAGAAGTGAGTGTTGCAATATGGGTCTCTCTGTTTCAGAGCAAGAAAGAGACCCCAAAGTTTAGTTGCTGGTGGGTGGGCCACACATTAGGACTTGGCTCTGCAGCCCACCCCAGTTTTGATTCCTTAGACCTGTGTCAGCAATGCCGACTCTTTTCTCTGTACCCTTTTCAACACCTCCACTGCTTCCCCCCCTTTCTAGCAGTTGCTAAGCAACTGCAGGCTGTCCTCCCTGACCATCTCCAAGTCAATCTCCAGCCCTCAGGCCCCAGCACACAGGACAAAAATGATCCATCCATTCAAAGGCATGGGCCAGCAGTCCTCTGCTACTACTCCATCTCCCTAGTCTTCCACCACCTACTTCCTACGTGCCCCTATTTCCCATGAAAATAAAGACTTCAGACTTTGGGGGGGTTAATGTATTTAAGAGTTAAACTGATCTAGTTCGGCATTCAGCTAGGTGCCATAACAAACATCACAAGCAGTCCAGAAATTGATGGCAGAAGCTGGTGTTTCACTGAGTGGCTATGAACAGAGTGCTCCTGGTTCAAATCTCACTTCAAGACCGAACTCAACAGTTCAGGTGTGGGAAACCTTTAGCCCTCAGGTTGTTGCCATTACAGTACTGGCCATGCTTGCTGGGGTTGATGGGAGTTGTAGTTTGACAACATCAGGAGGGCCAAACTTTCCCTACGCCTGCAGTATGCGGTCTTTGGCAAACCACTCATGCTGAGCCCCAGTCCCTTCCCCTTCTGTAATATGAGTCGGCTACACGGGGTTATTGTTAAGGAATACTGAGATAAAATTTTGAGTGCTAAGGAAATAGGAAATATAGATATACCTCTCCAGCGGGGTGCGGGGAGAGAGAAGCAAGTGCAAGTGGGACTTGCAACAAAATGTAGTGGTATGGATTGCTGCTCCACAGGGCTCCAGCCACTCAAATGCACTCCCTGCTCCCATTTTCCCATCTCCTCCTCACCCGCAGTCTTCCATGCCCACTGAGCATGCTCAGTCATCATTGAGCTGTTTTGCGGGGGGAGTCCCCCTAAAGTTTCTTTCCCCGCTAAATATATTCTGTACTTTTGCAAGCCTTTGGGAATCTCCTGAGTCTGCTAATACCCCCCGCCCCCTCCTGTATATGGGTATGCTGTTTCGGCTACATAAGCAATGGCACTCGCGGCCTGAGAACATTGGAAATGGAAGGAATCATAAATACCAAGCATTATTATTTTCCCAGTAACTGTGCATGAAATTCAACAGCTGTGATGGGGCGTTTGAGAAGGAATAGGGAGTGCCTTCCCTCTTGCCTTCCCCTCAATCCACCCGCTTGCTTCTTTCACCCTTCCCCACTTAACCCCACACACTCCTGCCATCAGAGCTCCTCAGCCTGTTTCAGCTCCTCCCTCCTTGCTGGGCCCCACTACCAACTTTTACTGCTAATTTACCTCACTCCCCCTCCAGTGCTTCTGGCTCCATTCTTTTTTTCAGGTGGTATGACAATCTTCCATCCCAACACTGAGAGTGCTTGACCAGGAAGGCTGTGCCTTGCTGTGTTGCTGGGCAGCCTAACGGGGCGTGATTTTCTGAGGATACAGTCATCCAGAGCACTACATGCTCCATTTAGCCCCATCCGAAAGTGAGTTATTGAGATGAACATGGGCAACACACACCATACCACTCTTCCAACTCAAGAACTGGCCTTCTTTCCCTAGATCTGTTTCCCTATCCCTTTCAGTACTCCCGTTTTCCTCTCCCTAAAGCACGACAAAGAGATGGAATTTTGGGAACGGTCTGTTTATATATACAAGTAATTATCAACCCCAGTCGCTAGATTCTGGCTGAAAGAAGTAACTTGGCCCTGGAGCAGAAGGCTCCACTGCTGGCTATCATGGTTTGTAAATACTAGGGAGACTATTCCTCCTGTGCCTTGATTTGAAAAGTGGCTTGTTCTATTATTATTCTATGATGGCCATCAAAACACACTGTAGCAAAGAGTTTCACGGATTATATACATGCAGAGTGAAGTGGTTTTTTCTTTTTGTTCCAGTGGTGAAGGAAGGAGCATATCTTGTTTTCTCCTGCTCTGGAGGATAGGACCGGGACCCATGGCTTCGTTACAAGAAAGGAGATTCCTAGTAAACATCAGGAAGACCTTTCTGATGAGAGGAGCATTCCATGGTGGAATGGGCTCCCTTGGAAGGTGGTGGACTCTCCTTCCCTTGGAGGTTTTTAAGCAGAGGTTAGGTGGCCCTCTGCCATGGATGCTAGGATTGAGATTCCTGCCTTGCAGAGGGTTGGACTAGATGACCCTTGGGGTTACCTTCCAACTCTTGCCATTCCATGGTTCTGTATTTTTAAAATGCTGTGTCTTTCTCTGGTGAGCCTAGTCTCTGGGGAGTGGCTGGGGAGGCCCAGCCAGATGGGCGGGGTATAAATAATAAATTATTATTATTATTATTATCTCTGCCCTGCTGACTCCTTTAAGCTCCCCAACTCCTCCCTGACTCACACGCCCTTCGAAACTCTTCCTTCCTTGCCCTGTGTCACTCTGTCCTCCTCAGCAGCCTGATTCTAAACAAAGGGAAAAGTTCCAAACCTCTCTATTGTATTATACGAGCCAAGCGGTTGCTTGTGTACCTAAGCATGGCATCTATTTTATTTTTTGATTCAACAACGTTGCAGCACTTCTACGAACATAAAAGGCCGGTTTTTTTGCTTAGAAATGTCTTTCTTTACCCACCACCAAACACTGAGAATCTCACAAACCTCAGATTTATTCATCTTTGTCACTAGCTTTATTATCAGCACATACATTTTGATTTTCAAATCTCCCCTACTGCCAGCAGATCAAGGCCAGGCACCGCGGTAAAGGGGCAGGTGAGGGCAGGGGCAAAACAGAGAACTTTTTGGAACTGGACAACTCCCGCCTTAGAGGCCAGATCACACATACCTAGGAGAAAAAATCCTTCTGTTGCTCTGTCAAGGATAACGTATGAAAGAAACACAAAGGGCTTCTGCTCCTCCAAACCCTTAAGCAAATCTCTCTTGCCTTTTAGAATTCCCACTTTCCCCAAGGTTTCTTTTTGCTGCTGCAAATGAATTAAAATCCATGCACCTACGCATGTCTTATCTGTATTGTCTTATCAGTAGCTGTATTGGATTTGAAATCACTTTTATATATGAAATTATTTTAAATTGTTTTTTGTAAATGCAATCGTCTTTATGTTTTGTTGTATTGTGAAATTGCCTAGAGACGCTTCAAACGAAGTAACTAATGAATTAAATTATTGTTGTTATTCATGATAATGTCTTATCAAACGGCAAGTGGAATAGCAATAGCACATTTAATGATCTAAAACTTGAGCGTTATCCTATTTGCCTCGTATTCATGTTTAATTTCACTCCCTTCTTTTTAAAACTGCATCGGTGCCAGGAGGGAGACAGGTGAAGATAAGAAGATTCCTGCCCTGTGTGTCCCAGTGAAATGCAGGAGGGGTGGGGGTTTCACCCCTCGAGGGAGCTGTTAAGCTGCTCTTGTGCACTTCTTGCAAAAGTCAAGGCAGGGGCTCCCTCTTCAAGACATCTGCATAGCTAAGGTAAGATGCCCCTGGAATTCTGGCAACCCCAGGCCATTATGTGGTTGCCTCCATGGCCAAGCCAGCCGTAACCCCAACATCAACCATCTCTCCGTTTCCTTACTCCTCCCAACAGAGACCGGTCTCGCACCATAAGACTCTTCTCTTCCAGACCCTCTTGTGAACCTCAAGTGGACACCCAACTCAATCACAAGCTCTTCCTTTGAAAGAGGCTGGCACATGGTAGCTGGCCAAGTGGGGAGAGGGTGAAGAGAGAGAAAGAACCTTGCTAGGTGATTTTTTAAAAAAGAATTGCACATATCTAAGATACCTCCAACACGTACATTTGCGTGCACAACATCTCCCGGGAAACGTGCTTCTTAACCATCCGTCATGCATGTCCCCACACAAGCATCCTATGTTCTGCATCACAAAGGTGAGAGAGAGAAAGAAATCAATGCATTCTTTTCTGTTCTCCCCTCTCATATCCTTGATGTGGCTTTCTTTTCTTTATTTTGGTCCTGCACCGATGCTCAGGGAAAGAAGCAAAGAATCCCCAAGTTGGCGATGCAACCTGAAATCCAAAGGGTCTCCCACTCTGCGATCACACTCAAGCTACTGAGAAGACGAAGAAGAAAACCCCCATCAATCGTCTCTCCTCTTCACATCTTTTCTCTTTCTTTCTCTCAGTTACTTTCTCTTCCCCCAGTCCCTACTGCCTTCCTGAGTTAACAAAGCAGTCAGCAACAACCTTAATCTCCAGCAGGGGAGAAAAAATAATAATAATAAAAAGGGGTGGTTTGTGTGTGGGGAGAGGGAGAAACAGCAGTGCAACCATTGACAAACGGAAATCAGCAGGCAAATCTTTATGTACCTTTTCATGCCAGGTGGCGGGGGGGGGGAGGTAACAAAGAGGTTCTTCTACCTATCAATATGTGCTGCCTGTCCCCCCTCCCCCCTCTATTTTCAGCAATATTTCTAGGGCAGCGGATTCGGTAGCTAGTTAATCTCCCCGGAGCTCAGCAGCCTTGACAACAATGGGGTGGGGAAATATACAGACCCAAAGAAAGCACTGGCCACACAACTGCTCAGTGTTTATATATTAAGATCTCTCCCCCAGCACACACACCCTACCACCCACTTAAGTGGCAGATTTGATAGTCAGAATCCTACCTTGCCTCCCCAACCACAAGGGGCAGGGGGGAGCTTCTGTCACCCCGCCACACACCCCTTTTTCCCATTTACAAAAAAATGATAACAACACCACAACCACGTCCATTCCCTGTGTTTCGATTCCAAGCAAAACGCCGACACCTCCGGCTATAAGGGCACGACCAGAGCAGCAGGAGCATCGTTAAGGTATCGGCGGGGTTTGGGAAAGAGAAAGGGAGGGTTGAGAAAAAAAACAAAACACCAATAAAAAAAAATACCTGCTACTTAAGAATGGATGAACATTGACATGCCTTGAGACGGTGTATTTCCCATTGTTGTCTCGGCTTTGTTCCTCTGCCTCCGTCTGCCTTGTCTGTCAGTCACTCTGCCTCTCTCTTTCTTTCTCTCTCTCTCTCTCTCTGTCTCTCGCGGACTCGCTCAGGCCCAGCCAACCATCAGAGCTCGGTGGCAGAAGTGCAACAAGAGAGTGCGGGTGAGTGTGTGTGTGTGTGTGCGGGTGGGTGAGTGAGTGTGTGTGTGTGCGCGCACGCCTTGGCGATAGTACAAAGGAACAGAATGGGCAAAACACATTAGCTCATGATAGATTAATGTGCTGGGGGGAGACACATACTCTCTCTCTCCCCTTCTCCCCCTCTTAAAGGCCCCTACCTTTTATTCAGAGATGGGTGTCTAGCACAAACGCCAGGAGGATATCACGGTGGTAATAAGAATACAAGGGCGGTGCATAATTACTGGCATATGCTGCCAAGTCTGGTGGAGGCAGCCGAACCTGTGTGGCCGCAATGCAAAGGCAAATCCGTGGCTTCCCCCTTCTCTCTCTCTCTCTCTCTCTCTCTCTTTCTCTCTCTCCCCTTCTCTCTGCATAAGCTGGGTTCCACAGGTAACGTATAGACAGGGTAACCCTAGAACTGCTGCAACCATGAACCTACATGTAGTAAAGTTGTTCACAGGTATGTGCTGTGAAAACACATATATATTCCTATTTGACAGGAGTATTGGGGGTGGCAACTTGCCAAAGGCTATGGCACGACTTGAGTCCAGTGGCCTCCCAATCCCCAGCCACTTTATCCTCTGCCCACAAATGTATGCCACTGGTCAGAAGGCAAAGATATGGGACTCAGAAGGCCAATGGAGCAGTCTACGCAAATCACATCCACAGCTGCCTGGAGATAGGAGCCTAGGCATTGTCCTGTTCCAAGCCCTACCCTGCAGGGTTGTTGAGAAGACAAAACGACATAGAGTGCAAAATGTTACTTGAAAGATGCATTTGAAACAGAGAGGGCGGAAGAGAAATCAGCGGAAGCTCTACAATCTGCGGCCATCACTCACAGCACCCCCATCCCCACCCCCATCTCCAGATGGAAATTGGTATTGATTTCACTGGAAGGGACAATTTCATCAGAAAAGAAAATTGGAAGGGGTGATGGGAGTAGGAGAAGGAGATGGAAGAATAAGCTCAATGCAGTTTCTTTGTTGCAATCATTTCCCCCAGACAGCGTGGCAGCTGTCAATCATGCCTCAGCCATTCTCAGTCCACTGTTTGGCAGCTCAGCGTTCTTTTCACAAAATTATCACCAAGGCAGCAGCAAGTTTGGATCTAGTTTTCTAGCCTGGAAGCTGGTCACTCTCCACCCTAACCCCCAACCTGGCTTGCAAGAGTATCTCTGAATTTTTATTTTAAGAAACGCTTCTAGTCCTCAAGCTTGCCCCAAACCTGCAAATACAGACATTTGTAGTGAGTTAAGGAGGGTGAAGAGAACCAAAGAATTATAGGATCTATCTGAAGATTCTCTAAAACAAGGGAGTCCATCACAAACAGCAGGCAGACAGTTCACATAGGTTATCTGCAACAAGGCATTTATTTTAGAAGTACTCTTTTATGTGCAATTCCTTGGTCGCTTCATGCCTATGAATATGGGTGCCTATTGGATTGCATCATGTGAGGCAATTGGTAGGGAGCATGCTGGAGTGCTGCAGAAGACAGCACTTTGTTTAAACCCTACTGACTGGAGGAGATTGTTAAATGAACAGAAGGCACTATCATACTGTGTTCCCGGCTGGAGGGAAGCTCGTTTTCTTTTGGCAACAATATGTGGGATAATTAATCCCGGGCTTAAAGTGAATATAAGCAGGCTTTCTGTGTCTGCAACTTGCCACTGACCTCCCTCTAGTAACCTGGTTCTACAAAACATACAAACAGGTCCACCCCATGCAGAGGTTTATTTATGTGACATTTTCGTGCACATAAAATGCAATGCCATCATTCCTCCATAGCAACCCTGAAAGGTAGGGCACCGCTCCTAATAATTTTAGAAGGGGGAGAATGAAGGCTGAGAGAGGAAGAAGATGGCCTGCTAGACACCATTGGACTTAACTGGTCATACTTCCAGGTAAACTTACATATGATTGCACTGTTAGAAGGCATTTACTGGGCTGATGGATCAGCCGGGAACTGAACCCAAGTCAGAAACCAATCATTTTGTCTGTTATTCCATGTCAATCTCAAAATAGATGAAGAAGGAGAGGTTTATCGAAGTCTTGACAATCCTTACCAGAAATGCCCTCTTTTTCAGGCTGTGTACACGCCACGGACATGACTTCGCCCAAAGAAATCTGGGAACTCTAGTATGCCCCTCATGTAACTGCAAATCCCAGCACCCTTAAAGTACAGTTCCCAGTTTAACCCAGAAAACATTACGCAACGCCTGCAAACGTACAGCCCACTGCTGTTAAACCTACGGCCTGCCCTTTGTATGCAGCATGTCAGCCAGGTATTTGTTATTTATTTTGAATATCAAATGTTTATACTCCACCTTTCCCTTTATAAACTAATTTTCAAGGCAGCTTAGAACAAAATTCATAAAACAATGAAACCACGAACAGTAATAAAATAGCAGCACAAGACTAAAAGCAGCAGCCATAAAGAGACATAAAAGGTGCGCTATTGTTAATTAAAAGCTGGGGAGAAGCAAGGCAGTCTTGGCATGGCATCGAAATACAAGGCTGATTTAACAACTTGGCTAATAGCCTGAGGCTGTGATCATGAACTCTGGCAGAAAAGAGACAGAGTATTGCCCATCTCCTCTGCCTTTCCACTCGGTTCCATGCTAGCCACAACAGAAGGGAATGGCAGAGAGTAGATGGAGCAATCTGTCATTCCTTAACCAACCCACTGGGTAGGAGTCCTTCTTTTCCTTTATTTCATTTTCTTACTAGTCTAAGAAGCCAGCAGCTTGAGTATCATTGCCAGCCAAGGAGGAGGGGGCTTCCCCGTCTGTGGCCAGCATGGAATCACAGGCTATTAGCCCCTCAGCAGGCAAGCAAACATTTTTGCATGTTATTAACTTCTGTGGGCTTCCTTACAAGGCTGATCTAAAGGGCAATAAGGCTGGCCTGCCTGGAGCTCAGTGGACCCCTTGATTTTGCAGCACCAGCTTTGTAGTGCTATAGTGCTATAGACAGCCAAGGGGCCTTGAGTCAAATGTGTGAGCCATGCAACATGAGATGCTGTTGACTCTTCCATATCACATCACCTTGCACAATATCTAATGCTCTTGTAGGAATGCCCTTGTTTATTCAACAAGGGTGTGCAGAGAGGCATTCATAGTGAATGTTCCATTGGGGGGGCGCGCCAAGGCCAGAGCCTGTGCATCTTCTAAGTAGGGATGTATGAATTTAGGGTCCTTAACAAGGCTCTAGGGCCTTTAAGCCACATAGGTTGGTTGGGAAGCATGGAGATGACAGTGTAGAAGCCAAAGGCAAGTGGAGCTGAACAGGATTCTCGATTGCAAAGGGACCAGGGGTTCTGTGCTCAGTACAACTCCTTCCCCTGATTAGTAGAAGAAGAAGATGCATGATACACAGAATTCAGCTTTTCTTGCGGGAGAATGTTCTTGCTGATATTTCTCCCTTTTCTCTCTGTCCTTTAGCACAGAGTAAGTACAGCCCTGCTTATGTCCCATCCCACTAAGATCAAACATCCTCTTAGCAACAGCAGCTATGCACGACTTTCAAGACAGCCAAGGACACATGGAGAGGCTTTCTTCGTGACTGTCCTGGAGTAATAAAACTCTCCCCCCCCAAAAAAACACATTATTTTTCCCCCTTTTCTTTTCTTTTTTGAAGCTCACCCCATAGGCTGATGTTTGGGGTCTGGGTATAATTCTAATGAAGTAATAATAGTGTTTTTTTCATCTACTATGATTTTTAAAGTTTATGTGGGATTGGCGTTTAATGGGATACAGTAGTTTACATTTGCTTTTTAAATCCATTATTGCCTGCCTTTAACCTTTTGGAGGGGAACAAGCATAATAATAATAACAACAACAACCCTAAATGATTATGAAACACAAACTTCCATTGTGCTTTTGAGTGTTCAGAGATTGTTCATGCATTACATTTGTTGCAATAAACAACCCAACAAGACAGGTGAGTATTATTATCCCCATACTGCAGATGGGGTGTGTGGAGGCTGAAATAATATTGGGCACCCCAAGACTGCCTAGGCAACATACGAACCAGGGGCTGCCTGATTCATCTCTCAGTCTCTTAGCGACTATGCAGCACCAGAAAGAAATCCAAAGAGAAAGTTCTCAAATGCCTATTTCAAAGAACAGCGACAACACATTAGCTCCACCTATCCACCAAGCCCTTTATTTTAAAAGGGCAGGTCGTCGTTTCTGAACTGCAAAGTTCAAACAGATCTGGGAGAAGTGACAGCCCGGCTCCACAGCATTTTTCTCAAGGTAAGATATGTAAACGCAGCACAGGTGCCTCTTGCCACCGCCACTCATTTTCACATGAATTATACCTCTCCCACCCTTTGCACCTCTTCGCCGCTCCAAGCCATGCACTACTAAGCAAAACTGGTTACTCACCTCACGAAAGGGACAGCCAAGGTAACACAGACTGGTGCTGGGCTCCGCTTTGAAGTCCTGGTGAGTGGAAAGCAGGCCTGGAAAACTGGGGTGCCTTTGTCTTCTTTTTCCCCTCCCGGCATTTGGTACCTGTAATTTTAGGAGCGCGTTGAGACAGGTACGTACAGCGTTTGCTCTTCTTGGGGCTTCCAAGGAGATCAGGTATCCACCTCTGGGAAAAGCGCACGGCAGGAATGAATTAGAGAGAGGGGGGTAGGGAGGAGGCTGATTGGTGTGGGGAGGTCTTCCCTGGAGGAAGCTTCTCCATCACTAGAAAGCAGGTGTGTCTCTGGGTGGAGGTGCTTGAAACTCCCATTGCTTCTTTCCCCCTGCCCACCCTCCCTCACACAAACACACTTGTTTTAAGAACAAGCAAAGTGAAAAGGAAATAAATCAATGAATAATTGAAAAGATGACCATTGATCTTTTTACATCCTGGCTGTCTAGACCTGGCTGGCACACACAGAAAGAGAGCGAGCAAGACAGAGAGAAAGAGGGGCCCAGAGAAAGGGATTACTTCTAAAAGGTTTGTTCCAGGTCCTCAGCAAGGAAACATTCACAAAAAGGAGGCATATTTTAGACACCAGAAGAATCAGCCAATTCAATCAGCCTCCTCCATTCCACCAAGATCATATCCCTCTTCTAGCCAAGACTTCCCTGTTGGCACCAAGAAGGATATTTTCCCTTCTGGCTACAGGGGTGGGGAGTCTTAGGCCCAGGGGCCAAATGTGGCCCTCTAGGCTTCTGTTTTGGGCCTTTGGAACCCTAACCAACCAGGCCACACCCCTTACTGGCCCTGCTTCACAGCCCAAGTGTTTATGCCCAGCTGGAATTTGTCCCTGAACTCTGATCGTACTCCTCGGCTGCTTGGATGGATGATAAAGAGGGGTGTGTGAATATGTGGCCATCTCCCCTGATCTCACTGCTCCCTCATTCTGCGCCACCCCAGCATGCAAAAGTGCTGTCACTGCTACTCCACACATTCCCTCACATAAAACTGCTGCACGGTGCACTGCTCCCCATGTCGTCACACTACCTCTGAGGATCAGAGCGCTGAGAGCCATAAGGCCAGGGTTGCTGATGGTTTCTGAACCGAGGGATACATTCGGAAAGCAAAGAAAGAAACTCTTGTGGTCGGTACCAAATACTCATTTCACAGAGAAGTGGAGACCTTAAAAAAAAAAATTGATCACCCTTAATCACACGATAATAAAAGCAAACAAAACAAAACAAAAACACCAACCCCTTTTAATTTTGTTTTTTGTTTTTATATTTCCAGTAGGGTCCTGCACATCCCTTTGCTCTTCTGAAGGCTCAACAGAAATTAGGAAAAGAAAAGTATGCAAAACAAGCAAATACATGCAGATTTGCTCAATTTGCATAGTACATACAAGCTGCGAAACTTGATGGGAGGCTTCAGATTTGATATTTCTCTAGTTCAAAGTATACCCAAGATCTGACTGTAATGCAGAAAGAAAGGTGGGAAGGAAGATTCTGAAAACCTTCTGAGGTTTCTTCTGCATGAGTCAAGGCCCTTTGAAAAATCTGCAAAAGCTTCCAAAGAGTACAGGAGCTTTTGTTGCTTTGGGTAGATCCTTAGGATACAGTTATGGAAAGAGATGAGAAGAGAGTTATAAGTGGCTGTTTTTAATGGCTAGCCCTGCACAACCTGCAAGGGCTAGTTGCATGTTTGCACAGAAGACAAGGCAGATTAACACGCCTGTGTCCACAACACTGTTGTCAGGGTGCGATTACAGGGATGACAGTATAACCAAGGGACAGATGTGTGTGGGAAGCTTGTGTGGGAAGACTTTATAAATATATAGCCTCTTTTTAAAAAAATGAGTCACTCCGAACTTGCTTTTACCCGCTCCCAACACATACAATTTCTTCTTCTGCTGCTTCAGATAAGACACCTTTCATGCACCTTTTAACCCACCCATCCCCTGACTTGCATATATGTGGTTGGGGAGAGAAAGGTGAGCCTTATTCACAGACAGATCAAAACATTTTGCTGACCAGTGTGGCTGATCCACACAATCGTAGGGTGCTTCCAGCCAACCTCTTTATGGAATGTCCTTCTGGATTTGTTTGCAAGGAGATTAGACAACAGCATCTGTTTAAGAAGCCATTGCTCTCTCCTTGTTTGCAGGGAGCTCAGACGACGATGTGTCATTCTGCACTTTCTAGCACATTTTCCCATCCTTTTACTTCGTAGCAAAAAGTCCATTTTGGGGAGGGGGCAGGGGGAGAAGGCTTGTTGAGCAAGAGCTTCCAATCCACTGTAACTGTGATACCTGAATCTGCCAGCCATGCGACTGAATCTGATGCGCAGCGTAAATTAATAATGCAGAGTTTTAAAGAATAAAAGCTTTTCTGAGTTAAAATAAACTTCTTCATAAACAACATGGTTCCAGACAGTTCGACTGAGATTACATACAGACTCTGTTCATAGCTAAAGCAGACAGACTCTCACTGACATCTTACAGAGAGCACAAAAGAGAAACTGGCTCCTAAGTTTTTCAGTCAGAGTGACTCAACAGTTAGCAGTTAGGCCTGAATAACTTTAGTAGGCCCAAATGACTGTGCAGTCCCAGCACTTCCCAGCCTGCTTTGCTGCTTCTGCTCTCATGTGTCTTTGTCACATGACAGAATCTTACCCCAAAATAGTGACAGTCTGGAAGTGACCCCCGGAAATGGGGAGCGCCTCATGCTGCAGCATGGTGGAAGCTAAGCAGGGATTTGACTGGTGTAATGGTGGGCTAGAAACCCATGTATTTATGGTGGCGTGATTACAACATCAGGAAAACATGTAGCACATTATTCATTTGAAATGGGACAATTTCACTCGCATACACACCACGGTCATGCTTCTCCCAACCATCCAGTCAATGAAACTATCACACCGGTAAACAACACTCCAAATCTCACAAGTAAATGCATCTACCCTCATCGCCCTGAAGACTCCGATTTCAGATACTGTTTTCTGACATGGCTCCTTTAACTGCTAGGGAGGAATGCAAAAGGGAAATTGCTCTATTTCCTCTATACTGGGGAACAGCTATTTATGTTCAGTTACTGCTTGTCACAGAGATAACTCAGAGTCTCCTAGGAAAAGGACAGCAACCCTAATAGTGGGGGCTATTCTGTTTTGCTTCTCCAAAACAAAGGTCCCTATTTGCATTGGATGTGGCTGCTCTGCACATCTAATCTGGATTTTGAAGTGTCATAGGCTGCACACACACACACACACACACACACACACAGAGAGAGAGAGAGAGAGAGAGAGAGAGAGAGAGGTGCAGTACTGCCTCTCAGCCTACCCTACCTCCCAGGGTTGTTGTGGGGATTAAAGGGAGAAAGGGAGAACCATATATGCCAACTTGAGCTCCTGGCAGGAAAAGGGGAGATATAAACTAACTAACTAAATAAAAATAAAGCACATTATTTCCTGGGCACTGAAATTTACCGCTCACAAAGCTACAATTCCCAGTAACCGCACTGCCCAGAATCCTTTGAAGGGAAGAATGCCCTTTTAATGTATTTTAAAGTTATAGTGTGCACACAGCCATACCTCTGCATTGCCACCCCCATATAGTTTTGTGAGGACGATACAAATTGCTTCAAGCGGTAAAGAGATCCCAGCCCCTTACAGGGCTGCAAGTCCCAAGCTTACTTACTCTGGAGCCATTACAGCTAAGCAGGTCTGGACGCCTGTTTACATTTGCAGTGTACACAAGCCCGGGGAACAAATTGCCTTGAGCTCCCAGAGAGCCCTTTTGTTTTTGATGCAGGCTTGAAATATCACTGTAGTGAATAGTGCTGGCTTTCACACATAGTTCCACAGGCTGAGCAAGGCATTCTGAGAAACATGGTGTCGCTGCCAAAACCAGGATCCCTGGGTCAGGTAAGGTTCTCCACTTTCACAAGGTGTGATTAAATTGTCATCTGAGGCCATCACGCTGTGCTTTTCCCTTCCAGCAGCAGCCAATGATGCATGGTGTTGGGGAAGACGCAGAGTGATGATGTCACAAGGGTACATTTCACTACACGCTACAGAAGCTGAAAACTCAATAGGCCCTTTCAGATGCAGCAATCCTAGCTTGCTAAACTATCATTTTAACAAGCCAGAAATGACTGTAGGGCCCACACGCTCTCCCCTGCCGTCATCTCTTCCTTTCATGTTCCAGCTTCAGCATCTGATTCTGGTCAGAGTTGCTTAAACTGCATTTTCCTGTTAATGTCCGAAATGGTGGCTTAATGTTCGTTTACCAAGCAAAGCTGTTTCCAAGCAGTTTTGTAACAAGATATATATGAATGAGATGTGCCATCATTTGATCAAGGCAGGGGGAAATGGCAGTCTATGTTTGTGAACAAAGGAGAGAGATGGGGGGAGAGAGTCAATTCAGTTTGCATCGAGAGGTGAACCTAAGTAATTTGCATTTCCCAAAACAATATGCGAACCAAACTCAGCCTTCTCCAAATTTTGCAATGCAGTTCTCCATCCAAGTGAATATGTACAAGATGTATTTACTAGGTTAAAGTGCACACAAAAATGCTTATATTAATGAAAACAATGCACAAATATACATTGTTACATATACATATACAGTGGTACCTAGGGTTAAGTACTTAATTCATTCTGGAGGTCCGTTCTTAACCTGAAACTGTTCTTAACCTGAAGCACCACTTTAGCTAATGGGGCCTCCCGCTGCTGCCGCGCCATTCTCATCCTGTTCTCATCCTGAAACAAAGTTCTACACCTGAAGTACTATTTCTGGGTTAGCGGAGTCTGTAACCTGAAGCGTATGTAACCTGAAGCGTATGTAACCTGAGGTACCACTGTACATAGGGGGGGAATGCATTGGAAAAATGTGTGTATTAGGAACAATTGCATACCAAGGTTCGTACATTAGGAGAAATTGGCACTAAAATGCTGGTGAATATTCACATGGATTATTTTTTTTAAAAAAACCCACAAACTGATATGGAAATACAAGAAAACTCAACTCAAGACTGGATAAATGAGAAACCGAGGAAAATCAAAATTGACAAAGATTCACATATCCCTTGAGAAAAGGTGTACGTATCAACGAAAGCTAGTAGCATCAGCTGCTACTAAGCCTACCACAGGGGCTATTATTCAGGAGGGTGCACCTGACGTTTGAAACAGTTGACACAATCTTTATATGCAGGGGTGCACATTTCCCAACTTTTTCTCCCCATAAGAGAAGATCAGGTGAGGCTGCCCCAGTTTGTTCTGTTTGCTAGTGAGGGGGGCTTTATCCACACTTAACTTCCCTCTGTGCTTTCAGGCACAGTCCAAACTTTAAAGCTTCCTGCCTGAGCGCTCTTCTTTTGCTCCGGAGCTTTCCCGTGAAAATCTGTACTTTACCGCCGAATCGGAGCAAACGGCAATCCGAAGAACACCCAAATTGCTATTCATTGTGCTTCAGCTTTAAAGAGCGGATTTTCACAGGGAGAACTCAGGGACAGGAAAAAAGAGTGTTTGGACATCAAGCTTTAAAGCATAGACCTGTGCCTGGAAAGAAAAGGGCAAAAGGTTACCGTGGATAAACCCTGAGAACATCTTTCTTCCTGGCAACCTGCAGAGAAATGGAGCAGGCTGCACTGTTGTAAAACCCACAAGTAGGGAGGGCAACACCTTGGTGACAGAGGGCACAGTTTGTACACAGTAGATCCCAGGCTCAAACTCTGGCATCTCCAGTTAGAATGGGCCCTGGGTGGTGATGGGAAAGGCCTCTCTCACACCCAGAGTCTGGAGAGCTGCTGCCGGTCCGAGCAGACAATACTGGCCTATATGGCCAGCCGTAAGGCCGCTTCCTATGCTCCTAAATAGTTGAAGAGCAAGGCGGGTGGAAGAAGCCATACTCTTGGGCTTTCCTTCACTTTAACCTCTCTCAGAGTGGAATCACACATTAAAAAGGGAGGAAAGGCTGCCTCCAAAAACAACAGCTTATCTGCATCAAGCTCACTCTCCATATATAACACCTACTTCTCTGCCCCAACCAACAATAGCAAATGATGTGGTAGAGGAAGCAGAAGGTAAATAAACTGGGCATTATGGAGGAGGGAATGAAAGATGCTACTGCCATTTCCTGCAGCATTGTGCAAGTCCTCTGTAATGAGCAGTGCTTCCTGTTTTCAACAAACATGGGGCATGCGGTAACCAAAAGAAAAGAACTATTATTATTATTATTATTATTATTATTATTATTATTATTATTAGTTTATTCCTCACCTTGCAAAGACTTATAAAGCCCCTCCTCTTGGAAAGTGCCTCACAAGACGAAACATAAATTACACAATTATCGGTCCTGGGTTTCAGCACCAATTTTTAAAAAATAAATAAATTACAATATTAATTAAAGCCGCACGTTTAAAATAGCCATACAACAAGAGAGTTAATGGATGTGGCGTGAAGAACATAACTGGACTCCCCTAATCTTGAGAAACACACTTGAACAACAAAAACGTCTTTTACCAGCTCGCGCCCCAGCCTCACTGAGCCATGCACTTTACTCATCGCGACAGCGTATCTATTCTGGGATGGCAAGTGGCAGCGTCTGGCATTTGCAACTGCGGGAAAATGTTTCGGAGGATTGCTAACGCAGCTGAGATTTTGCCTGGGAATGTCTGCAAAATGTGCCATTACAGTCTGAGAAGTCTGGACATGTTGGCAATCGACCTGTGGCAAGCCAGTCATACAGACACCTGCTAAATACTCATTTTCGGTATGCCACTATCAGCAGTGCTCTTTGTTGTTTTTTAAATGATATTTATTAAAATTTCAGAAACAAAAAATTACATAGTTAAAAATAAAAGAAACAAGGGGAAATATAGGAGAGGGGGGGGAAACATACAAAATATAGGGGGGGGGAGTTAGAAAAAACACTTAAAAACAGATTAATCCTTCCGTATCTTACATTTCATTTCCTTGCTTCCCTGACCTCCTCTCACCTCCCTTTTTTGTATTCCAGTTCAATTGGTTAATTCAGCAATTCCTTTCCCTCTTTGTTTTTGTCTTAAACCTTTAACCTAATATTTTATGGCTTTAAGTTCTCACCTATTAACCGGCCATTTTTTCATACACCTTTATGACATTGCTGCTAGAACCACTTAATTTCATTCTAACATCATTCTAACATTCATTAATTTTACAATATTTCTGTAAATAGTCTTTAAATTTCTTCCAATCTTCTTCCACCAACTCTTCACCCTGGTCTCAGATTCTGCCAGTCATTTCCGCCAATTCCATGTAGTCCATCACCTTCATCTGCCATTCTTCCAGAGTGGGTAGATCTTGTGTCTTCCAATATTTTGCAATAAGTATTCTTGCTGCTGTTGTGGCATACATAAAGAAAGTTTTGTCCTTCTTTGACACCATTTGGCCGACCATGCCCAGGAGAAAGGCCTTTGGTTTCTTCAGAAAGGTATATTTAAATACCCTTTTCATTTCATTATAAATCATCTCCCAGAAAGCCTTAATCCTTGGGCACGTCCACCAAAGGTGAAAGAATGTACCTTCAGTTTCTTTACATTTCCAACATTTATTATCGGGCAAATGATAGATTTTTGCAAGCTTGACTGGGGTCATGTACCACCTGTATATCATTTTCATAATATTCTCTCTTAAGGCATTGCATGCCGTAAACTTCATACCTGTGGTCCATAACTGTTCCCAGTCAGCCATCATTATGTTATGTCCAACATCTTGTGCCCATTTAATCATAGCAGATTTCACCGTTTCATCCTGTGTATTCCATTTCAACAGCAAGTTATACATCTTTGACAAAATCTTAGTTTTGGGTTCTAACAGTTCTGTTTCTAATTTTGATTTTTCCACCTGGAAACCAATTTTCTTGTCCAAATTGTATGCCTCCATTATCTGATAATAATGAAGCCAGTCTCGCACTTTGTTTTTTAATTTCTCAAAACTCTGCAATTTCAGTCTATCTCCCTCTTGTTCCAAAATTTCCCAATATTTCGGCCATTTGACCTCCATATTGAGCTTTTTCTGAGCCTTCGCTTCCATCGGTGACAGCCACCTTGGGGTTTTATTTTCCAGTAGGTCCTTATATCTTATCCAAACATTAAACAATGCTTTCCTGACAATATGGTTTTTAAATGCTTTATGTGCTTTGACCTTATCATATCACAAGTATGCATGCCATCCAAACACATTATTAAAACCTTCTAAATCCAAAATGTCTGCGTTTTCCAGAAGTAGCCATTCTTTCAACCAGCAAAAAGCTGCTGATTCATAATAGAGTTTAAGGTCTGGCAGGTCAGACCTTAAACTCTATTAACCTCTTTGAGCATTTGCTGTCTATTGAGGAAAGGGCAAAGTTCAGTGGTCAAGTACAATACTGTTACACACCACTCAAATCTCCGAGCATGCTTACTCAGGACGTTATTTCCTTTTGGAAAATGAGGCACAATGGAGACTGCACTGTCTTTATGATAGATGGTTTGCTTATACAGTGGTACCTCGCAAGACGAATGCCTCGCAAGACGAAAAACGCGCAAGACGAAAGAGTTTTCCGTTTTTTGAGTCGTTCCGCAAGACAAATTTCCCTATGGGCTTGCTTCACAAGACGAAACGTCTTGCGAGTTCTTGCGAGTTTGTTTCCTTTTTCTTAAAGCCGCTAAGCCGTTAATAGCCGCTAAGCCGCTAATAGCTGTGCTTCGCAAGACGAAAAAACCGCAAGACGAAGAGACTCGTGGAACGGATTAATTTCGTCTTGCGAGGCACCACTGTACATATATACAACCTGAACCTACAATGGAGGGGTTCACAACATTAACACACCAAGTGGCTCTGGCTTCTCCCATAGCCACAGCAGCCTTGGACTTAAGCAGACCCCAACCATTACTCTCAAATGTTACTCTCTGACTCTCTCTCCAGCCTACTGCTTGCTAACTCCATTGCATAACTCCTAACTGAAATCCCCGAACTCTAACCTATAACACTGGCATTGAGAGCGCTCATCTGCAAAAGAGATTTGCCCTTGATCCTTTGTGTTGTCTTAATGGCTCACCCAGGCTATCACCTCAAAAGGAAATTAGGTAAAGGTAAAGAGACCCCTGACCATAGGTCCAATCGTGACCGACTCTGGGGTTGCAGTGCTCATCTCGCTTTATTGGCCGAGGGAGCCGGCGTTTGTCCGCAGACAGCTTCTGGGTCATGTGGCCAGTATGACTAAGCCGATTCTGGTGGACCAGAGCAGCACACAGAAACGCCATTTACCTTCCCACCGGAGCAGTACCTATTTATCTACTTGTACTTTGACGTGCTTTCGAACTGCTAGGTTGGCAGGAGCAGGGACCGAGCAGCGGGAGCTCACCCCGTCACGGGGATTCAAACCGCCAACCTTCTGATCGGCAAGTCCTAGGCTCTGTGGTTTAACCCACAGCGCCACCCGCGTCCCATCAAAAGGAAATTAGCCTGACTTAATTAGCTTTTAGTAATTGTCAAGCCCCCTAGGATTAAAGAGGTGTCTGACACACATCTTAATACACATAGGTCCTGATTAGGTTCTAACGTGCGAATCTGACACAAAGTTTTAACACAGAGATTAAAATTCTAACACCACCTCGATCTGGAATTTAGGGTGTCTTGCACCCACCAACTCATAAAAATACTTTGCTGCATTCACAGCCCTATTTACTGTGCACTCACTTCTGGGTTCTTAATCTGCGTTCACATGACATTATCCAAAATGCATACATATTCTGTACTTTGTTACAGGATGCTATGGTTTGATGTGTTGTTTCTCAAAGAAGCTTAACGCCAATTGGATTTATTCTTTTTCTTGGAGCAGTAGCAAACCTTTTACCTTAAGAAGAAGAAGAAGAAAGGAGGGAGGCCCTTGACCACTTCAGTCATTTCACACTTATTAAAAGTAAGACCTGCCATTGAAAAGTCTACAATTTCTCTTCCTAATATTCATTTGATTTTTTTGGGGGGGAGGAGAGGTGCATTCCACAAAATGTAAAATAAAAAGCTTAACAAAATGATTCCACCGTGCTGTAACACTGACTTGCAGTGATTCTCCAAGGTCCCAGGCAGAAGAGTTTTCCCAGCCTTACCTGGGGACATCAGGAATCAAACCTACGACCTTCTGCATTCAAAACATGTGCTCTGTAGCTAAGCCATGATCCCACCACCTTTACTGGTTATAAGAGTGTGTGTGCGCACGCACAAACACACACATACACTCTTGTTTTTTAAAATGCCTGCAGCCATAACCAGACAGCAGATTTTCAGAAAATTAATTATTTTAAATCAAAGCAGGCCCCAGCTTGGAAGGGCGCTTTCCTCCTCCTCTTAACACAGGAGGGATGGCATTTGCTGTGAAAGGTCTGGTTCCGTACCAAAAACAAAAGGAATAAAGCATGTGTGGTTTTTTCCTATGGAACTACTGCTCAGCCGTAAAAAAATTCATTCTAATGCAATTGATGAACTGACTGGGTTACGGCTCATGCTGCTAATCAGCTAAAGCTGCAATCCTGTGCACACGTACCTGGGTGTAGGTCAAAGGGGCTTGTTTTTCAGTAAACGTGTATAAGACGGCACTGGACAATTCCTTGCACAGTTCTGTTTTCCTCTGGTGACTTATAGCCAGCTGTTGTGTGAACGGGTCCTTGCTGAGAACCGGAGTTAAACAAGCATTAAGGGTTTGTTAATCTCATGTGTCTGTTTGGGTACATGTGGCTCGGGCAACCAGTCTGTCATCGTCCATGGCCTCATTTCGAGCCTGGATTCGTTGGCCCACAGACATGAAAACTTGACCCTCCGGGATATGATCAATTGACCCAACCGCTTGGCCCCTGGACCCCGGCAGAAGCTGCAATGACTGCTAAATAATGCATTTGTTGGCAGATGTTAGGAATCAGGACTATCGGGGAAGGCTGAAAGAGCTGCTTTGTTATGGTTTGTTGTTGTGCACTCTCTCCAAAGGTGGGAGTGGGTTGCTTTGTTGCTCATCCCTTTCCATCTGGAACGTGCAGAGAAACCAACAGTCCATCTTTCAGCTTGTCCATAGCTAATTTCCACTGGGAACAAGTGAGCTGGAAAACTCACGTAGATGGAGCTGCATTGAAAGGATGCTGATTCTTTCTCTCCCTCTCCCTCCCCAGCTTTTTTGCCTCCTTTACCCACCGCTCCATTATTAGCCCTGTAGGCAAAAAGAAAATGAATTGAAGTGTGCTACCTCCTTACTCCATAGTCCCAGATACTGAGAAGGGAGGGAGTAAGCGAAGCTCTGGGCCATTACAGGCAGCACAGTTCTTATGGAGGTCTCCATGACCTCAGCTGTAGCACGCAAGCCTCTGTCCCTATTGAGGGCAAGCTGTTCCCCAGTGAACACGGCATATTCAGAGGCATCTAAAGCTCCAAACAGATCTGGCGGCCGATCACAGAAACAGAGAGAAGCTATGGTGAAGGTGTTTTGTGTGTGTGTGTGTGTGTGTGTGTGTGTGTGTGTGTGGACATTTCCCATTTTAAACATTCCTTTGAAGGGAGACGTTAAGAACTCTGCCTTGTGATGATCCTTGTAATCTCAGCCCCAGGTAGACATTATAATGATTATATTATAATTTAGCATAATTTGTAAGGCAGCTTACAAATAAAATAGAATAAAATACAACTGTAGCCGTTAATTTAAAAAACCCAGTAGACAAAAAAAATATATACTGAAATACATTACCTAATGATGACCAAACTCATCAGAAGAAAAGAATGTAAGCTTTAAAAATCAGAACTGTATCAGGGGACGGACACACACACACACAGGTATCATACATCAAAATAGCATTCTTGCCATGTTGAGTAAGGGTCTCTAAAACTTTGGCCTGTACTTAAATGAAGCTGCAGACTACCTAGGTGTCAGTAAATGTGAGAAAACCTATGCCTCCAATCAATAGAAAGAACAGGAAATTCAGGGGAAATATTTGTTCATTTGGCCTATTTTTATCCCACCCTTTAGCACAAGTGCTCCCAGAGTGGCTAAGAAAGTGGCTAAGTTAAAATAACAATCATGAAATGAAAGATTAATAATAATAATAAATAGACCAGTCACATTAAAAAAAAAACCAATGATGAACTAAAAGTTTTTAAAGGTTGAGGGAAATGTACTTGGCATTGAAAAGAGGCCAGAGATGATGGTACGCAATCATCCATGGGGAGGGCAGACCCAAAAGCTCTCTTCCCAGTGGCCACCTGCCTGGATTCACCTTCAAACCATTAAGGGTAAGCACCAGCACTTTGAACTGTGGTAGGAAGCAGCCAATAAAGCTGTTGGTAAACCAGTAAGATATGTACAGTGGTGCCCCGCAAGACGAATGCCTCGCAAGACGGGAAACCCGCTAGACGAAAGGGTTTTCCGTTTTTGAGCTGCTTCGCAAGACGAATTTCCCTATGGGCTTGCTTTGCAAGACGAAAACATCTTACGAGTGTTCCGATTTTTTTTCGCTTCCCCCCCTTTTTCTAAGCCGCTAAGCCGCTAATAGCCTTTTAGCCGCTAATCCGCTAAGCCTTTAATAGCCGCTAAGCCTTTAATAGCCGCTAAACCGCTAATAGCGCTAATCCGCTAAGCCGCTAATAGGGTTGCTTCGCAAGACAAAAAAACCGCTAGACGAAGAGACTCGCGGAACGGATTAATTTCGTCTTGCGAGGCACCACTGTACATAACAGCAGGCCCCAGTTAGCAGCTGCAGCAGTTTAGACTAAACCAGTGTTTCCCAGTCTTGGATCTCCAGCTGTTTATGGACTACAGTTCCCATCATCCGTGACAACTGGTCTTCCTAGCTAGGGATGATGGGAGCTGTAGTCCCAAAACAGTTTGGGAAACCCTGGACTATGCTTTGCAGGCAGTCTCCAAAGGCAGCCCCACATACAGCAAGTAGCAGACTAGTCTAGTCTGGAGTTCATCAAAAAATGGATAAATGCATAGGAGTGGCTGCAGTTTGGGCATCCAATGGCAAAGCTAGATCAATGAAGATCCCATCGCGCCCCCCCCCCCGATGGCGAATATAATCCTGTAGGAGGGCAACCCTGTCCAGGAAACATTGAGCATCACCTCTCCAATCAGGCCAACCAACAAAAACAGCATCTTTGTCTTCTCAGGATTGAGCTCCAGTTTATCGGCCCTCAACCAGTTCATTACTGACCCCAAGCAGGAATATTTATAACTGGCTTCAGATTTTTGAAATGAGCACATACAAATTCTAAGCACGTGCCGCTCTGAGGTGCAGGAGTGAGTTAGGGCGTGTTCTTGTGAAATACTGTACACTGTGGAACTTGGCTATGGAAGAGGGCACCGCATGACAGCATGCTGGATTAGATGAGCTTCAGCTACATCTTCCAAGAGTCTATAATTCCAGGGTTTGTTTTGTTTTCTTTCCCAGCCCCCTCCGCAATTAGAACCACTGAAATCCTCCGTTCTGCTCCTTGTTTTGTTGGCATTTCCCTGATGCTTCTCTCAGGGCTATTATCAAAAGCTCTCTTTTCCTTTTGGTGGATTTTGATGGACAGGCCCCAGGGAGCAGGTCGGAATGTGCCACGAATTTATCAGCTTCCCACCGATGGCCCGGCATGCTAGCGTTAAAGAGATGGCATTATCTTTTATCATACGGTGGCCAAGTTCCCTCCCCGCCCCCCGCCTCCGCTTAGCATTGCGTGGGTAAAAGGATGGCTAATGCATAATGTATGGCAAGAGCTTAAAAGAGGGACAGAGGAGGAGGGTGGGAAATATGAAGTACGGATGCTTAATATCCCCCCCCCCAAAAAAATGAAGTGTTGTGCCCTTAAGTCAGCCCAGAAGACTTCCTCCTTGATCCCAATTATGTGGGGGCTGATTGCAAGGTTGCTCCAGCTTTTTGAGAAGCCCATGAACAATCTGGTGTAGGATGACTTATGCACTGTCTTAAGGGTGTGTTGTATGTGTTGAGAAATAGAAATATGGCCACTAAGAGTCATAGAATCATAGAATTGTAGAGTTGGAAGGGTTCCCGAGGAACATCTAGTCCAACCCCTTGCATTGCAGGACTATGGGGGCTATTGGGTTGTTGTTTTTATTTTTATTATGTATTTTGTGGTTTTATATCTTGATGCTATTCTGTGAACTGCCCAGAGACCCCCAGGTATAGGGCGGTATATAAAGTCAATCAATCAATCAATCAATCAATCAATCTATAAAGCAGCTATCCCATACAGGGATTGAACCTACAGCCTTGACGTTACCAGCAACACACTCTAACCGACTAAGCTATCCAGGCTGACCAGGTGAGTACAGCATTCCTTTGAAAGGTTGGTCAGGGTGAGCAATTGGCCCAAGATCATTCAGTTACTTTTTTTAGCGCTCTCTCTCTCTCTCTCTCTCTCTCTCTCACACACACACACACACACACACACACACACAGTCTAACACCATAGCTGTCAAGTGTCCCTTATCTGAAGGGACAGTCCCTTATTCTAGCGCCATGTCCCGCTGCTGTCCCTTATTGATGGATGTCCCTTAAATGATGTCCCTTAAATTTCAAAGGAAGCAGCTCCTCTCCCTCCTTCCCTGCTGGCCAGGGAGGAGGGAGGCTCCAACTGTGTTGCTCGGCTGTGTTGCTCACCCAATAAGAAGTCTAAGAACGACTGGGGGGTGGAGCTTGAATGCCTTGTGTGTGGCTAGTTAATGCAAGCTGAGGAGGTTTTTGAATGCTGGACACCATTTTGTTGCACGTGCTGCTGCAAACTTTGCAGTGCAAAGCCAGGCCGGGGTGCCATCTTAAGTTGAAGCTGCATAGGCCTTGTGGTGCATGTGATTCAGATTCTATTCAGTTGAACCTCTGGTTACAAAGCTGGTTGGACAGTGTTCTCGAAGCTACCAGCATGAGTTTGACCAGACTGCAGGAGGACAGGAAGACTGGAGTGCCTGGAGCAGGTGAGGCTGCAGGTCCCTTATTTTGACTGCTGGTCCCTTATTTTCAAGGTTGCTGGTCCCTTATTTTCAAATCTGTAAGTTGACAGCTATGTCTAACACACTAACCACTGCACTAGGAGTGTGGAACTGTTTCCAGTCTGAGGGCTACTACATTCCCTTCCTGGCAATTTCCTGAGGGCCGTAGATCAGAGCTAAAGCATCTGCTTTGCCTGCAAGAGATCCAGGTTCAACCCTCAACATCCCCAGGTTCAGCTGGGAATGTCCCCAGAAAAGTGCTGTGAGTTAGCGTAGGAAATACTGAGCAAGATGGACCAATGTTGTGACTTGGTAAAAGGCAGCTTCCCATGTCCCAATGACTCTACCCCTGGAATGATAAGCTGTTAGAAGGAGTCAGTCTGACTAGAGAGACTAGAGGGCCTCTCTCCTCTGCTTAGCTGGCCACAGACAACATCAGGCTGAAGGATCCACCTATGTTTAGCCTGAAGAAAAGAAGATTATTGTGAAGGGAAATATGTTGACAGCACCTTCATTTATTTCAAAGGGTACTGAGAATAAGACAGAAATCACTGGGCTTAAAAATCACAAGAGGCTAGATCTATGCCAATGCTTTAGAAATGAACCCTTTCCAACCTAAAAAGCAGCTCCCAAGCAATGCAAATAGCCTGTTTAGACCATTTTCCCCTCTGAGATTTTCAGGAAAAGGCCTATCAGTAGTTGTCAGGCATACTTTAAGTGTACAATTTCCATTTTTAAGGGAAAAGGACAAAAGCTGGTGTGACCTGATATCTACAAGCACCTAGAACAAACTACAGTGGTACCTCGGGTTAAGTACTTAATTCGTTCCGGAGGTCCGTTCTTAACCTGAAACTGTTCTTAACCTGAAGCACCACTTTAGCTAATGGGGCCTCCTGCTGCTGCCGCGTCGCTGGAGCACAATTTCTGTTCTCATTCTGAAGCAAAGTTCTTAACCTGAGGTATCATTTCTGGGTTAGCGGAGTCTGTAACCTGAAGCGTTTGTAACCTGAAGCGTATGTAACCCTAGGTACCACTGTAATTCAGGACACATCTGCCTTATACATTTAAATCATGCCACTTTGAATAGCCATGGCTTCCTTCAAATAATCTGGGGAACTGAACTATGTTAAGGGTGCCAAGAGGAGATCCTTATTCCCCTCACAGAGCTACAGTTTCCAGAGAGGTTTAACAATCAATACTTCTTTCCCAGGAAACTCTGGGAATTGTAGTTCTGTAAGGAGAATAAGGGTCTCCTCTCTGCACCCTTGACAAACTACACTTCCCAAGCAAACGTCCCATTCGGGGAAGCCATTGCTGCCTGAAGTGGGATACTGCTTTAAATGTACAGCTGTACCTTGGATCCCGAACGCCTTGGAACTCAGACGTCTTGGATCCCTAACGACACCAACCCGGAAGTGACTGTTCCAGTTTGTGAACGTTCTTTTGGAACCTGAACATCCGACTGGGCTTCCTGCAGCCAATCAGAAGCCGCGATTTGGTTTTTGAATGTTTTGGAAGTCAAACGGACTTCTGGAACAGATTCCGTTTGACTTCCAAGGTACAACTATATTGTGCAGATAGGGCCTAAATCTGCAATTTCCCTTTTCCCTTCTTCAGACTAACAAATGCATGGCGGATAAAGCTATCATCAGCAGTTACTAGTCACAATAACTATGTACTATCTCCATAATATACCATTTGGTGGGGGTCATAGGTGGGCTGTTGTACCTACCGTATTTTTCGCCCCATAGGACGCACCGCCCCATAGGGTGCACCTAGATTTTTTGGGGTCCCCCGACCCCAGCCCCCAGAACAGGCTGCTGCCTGCAAGGCTTGCGAGCCCGGCGGGACCGCCCCGTGCTTCACGCTGCAGGCTGCCGCCCCAAGCCTTGTGCGCCCGGTGGGACCTCCCTCCCTCCTCTCGCTCTCCAGGCTTCAGCGAAAGCCTGCATTCGCCCCATAAGACGGACACACATTTCTCCTTCATTTTTGGAGGGGGAAAAGTGCGTCCTATGGGGCGAAAAATACGGTATGTCCTGCTTCTGGACTTTCCAGAGGCAACAGGTTAGCCACATAGAGAACAGAACGCTAGATGGGCTTTTGGTCTGATTCAGCAGGTCTCCCAATGCAGCCCTCAAGCCTTCAACATGCAATATCATCATCATCATCATCATCATCATATTATTATATTATAATTATTATTATTACTTAAATTTATATATTGCCCTTCATCCGAAGATCTCAGGGCAGTTCACAACATAAAAATATAGGATAAAAGCACAACATTAATAGTAAACAAAAGCAAAACAAAACAATACCCATGAACATATTTAAAAGGCCATAGTATATTAATAAGCCCAAGGCCTGGTTGAAGAGGAACATTTCCGCCTGGCACCTAAAGATGTATAATGAAGGGACCAGATGAACCTCCCTGAAGAAAGCATTCCACAAACAGGGAATTGCTGCAGAAAAGGCACTGCCACCCTCCGGACCTCATGGAGGAGGCACATGAAGAAGGGCCTCAGATGATGTTCAGAGTCTGGGTTGGTTTATATGGAGGGAGGAGGTACTTGAGGTATGGCGGTCCTGAGCCGTTCAAGACTTTATAGGTCAAAACCAGCACTTTGAATTGGGCATGGAAACTAATCAGCAGCCACTGCAGTTAAGTCAGGATTGGTGTCTTATTCTCAAACTGTCTTGCACCTCTGAGCAACCTGGCTGCCTAATTCTGCACCAGCTGAAGTTTCCAAACCATCTTCAGAAGCACCTCTACTTACAATGTACTGCAGTAATCTAACCTAGAAGTTACCAGAGCATAGACTTGTGATGCCCCCACCCCTTCACTCTTGAACTGTTTTAAAATTTAGCATGCAAAAGAGCTCTGTAGAACTCAAAAGCTCACTATTTTCTTTTCCTTTTTTACATTCTGGTCGGTTCCTAATAATGGTACTGTCCAATTATGTATTGTGGAGGCTTTTTTTCTTAATGGATAAACATGGCTGGCTTTGTTTTCTTCTAACTTCCATTGAAGATGGCAAATTCTCCCTCCTTTCAGTCCTTTAAAGAATGAAAACCGGAATAATGGGAACTACTAGTAAAGCGGAGGCTGCAAGAGAAATTCTGGACTTCTGGGTTCACATTCATATCCCCTGCCCTTTATGGAAATCACGTTTCCCCCCTTCTTTCGCCTCTAGCCTGCAAGATGGAGAATAATTATCCCTCTCACAAGGGAGTCGGGCAGCCTCATTAATGGTTTGCAAAGTGCTTTGCCAATCATCAGACAAGGAAGGGCAGAATGCAGGTAATTATTTTTAGCCACTGAAGGAGAGCTCAGTTTCTAGAGGTGCCACATGCTGGAAGGGTGTCCCCCCCCTTCCTCTTTTTCTCCTCTCAGTGAGGCGCCTAGAGCAGCTGAGGACTCCTGGGTGTCTGCGTATCCCTTCAAACAGAAATACTGTTTCTTGGCCTTCTGGCAAAGATCATGTGCAAACCAGCAGGTTTTATATCTATATCTATTTCTCGCCTTGGTGACTCTACACAGAGGGTAGGCTGTGTTGGTGTGTTCAGGAATGGTTTGAAAATGTATTTTTGGTAGAGGTCCCTGAACGTTGTTGGAAAAAATATCAGGGATAATAATAATAATAGTAATAATAATTTATTATTTAAACCCCGCCCATCTGGCTGGGTTTCCCCAGCCACTCTGAGTGGTTCCCAACAGAATATTAAAAATGCGATAAAACATCAAACATTAAAAACTTTCCCCTAAACAGGGCTGCCTTCAGATGTCTTCTAAAAGTCAGATACAGTGGTACCTCGGTTTTCGAATGCCTCCGTAGTCAAACGTTTCGGAACTCGAATGCCGAAAACCTGGAAGTAAATGACTCCGTTTTTGAACGCACCTCGGAAGTCGAACAGGAAATGCAGCTTTTGTTTTGAGTTTTCTGTATTGAGGCTTCCGTTTTGAGGCTTCTGCTTTCAGTTTTCGGTTTTCGAACGTTTCGGAACTTGAACGGACTTCCCGAACGGATTACATTCGAGAACTGAGGTACCACTGCAGTTGTTTATTTCCTTGACATCTGATGGGAGGGCGTTCCACAGGGCGGATGCCACTACCAAGAAGGCCCTCTGCCTGGTTCCCTGTAACCTTACTTTTCACAGTGAAGGAACTGCCAGAAGGCCCTTGGAGCTGGACCTCATTATAGGCGGGCAAGGGATAGTTGCAGACCCATGTCTTTGCCCTTTCCTGACTACCACAGATAGTGTCATAATTTCCTTGTCTTCATACTTGAGGTACTTCCAACAGGCTTTTATTATTTTTAGAAGGGACTCAATCAATTATTTATTGTATTTTACTAAAAGCCATTGCAAATCCAGTTACAGAACCAGTAAGTCCAATAAAACCTATTGAGAAAGGGACTCCGTCATGTACTGGCAAATTCATGAATTCTGCAATTACACCTAATTTAGACTTCTCAAAAACCAAGCAATGAGGCAAGTCATGCAAAAAAATTATCTTTTTTATTATTACAAGTATATCCCGCCTTTCACTCAAGATGGTGTACAGAGTTCCCTCCCCGCCCCATTCCATTTTATCCTCACAACAACCCTGTGATGTAGGTTAGGCTGAGAGGCAGCGATTGGCCCAAGGTCACCTGAGTGAGCTTCATGGCTGAGTGGGGATTGCAACCCCACCAAGTCCTAGTTCACTGGAGAATGTGGGGTAACATTTACTTGATGCATCATGTAGCCTCCTCGCAAACAAATCAGGACAAATGCACCATAAACAGGTCGCCTGGAAACAACCTAAGAAAACTGGTCCCTCAGTAATTGAGGGAAAAGATGTGACTGAGTCAACTTTTGTTTTTACCAAATGTCGATAGCCCTCTTCAGATACTCTGCTTGCTTGTGAAAGGAGCACAAGAGTGTGAATAAGTGAGCTAAGCTCCGCCATTCCCCTTCATTAATTAGAAAGTGAGATTCTGATGAAAACCAACTTCCAAAATGTGGTAACACCACTAGCAGGCAAAAAGGGGTGAAAAAAACTCCAGGTGCCACAAATAAGGGATTAATGTGAGCCCACAGTTGGGCGGGGGGATCGTTTCTCAAGGGCAGGGAATTTCCTGTATTCATGGGGGTTTCATGCACAATTTAAGGCTCGTCCACACTTCTGCTTGTCCCAAACAGTTTTCCCCTTGCCCCGCTCCTTTTCAGGAAAAACCCACTCTTTAGTGCTAAACTGGAGCAAATGTCAATCTAGAGAAATTGCCCTTTGCTCCGATTGAGAGCTAAAGAGTGGTTTTCCTTGGGGGAAAGCAGCGAGGCAAGAGGAAGTATGGATATGCCCTTAGAGTACAGGAGCTATCTGCTTCAGACGCTCACCCTGCAAGACAGAGTAGCAGCAAAGCTTAGGCTGCATACACACAATAAGTTAAAAGCTGGGGAACTGTCGCTTTGTGAGGGATCAATTACAGTTCCCGGGTTTCCTTGGGCAAGCCACGTGATTCAAACGTGCTTTAAATGTGTGGCGTGCACGCACAATGAGTGTGCATGTCCCCGATGCCACGTTGCTTTTACACACAAGTAGAATGCCTGAAGACGGCTTATACTATGCAGCAGATCAAAGTGCTGAATTCTGATGGGGAAAACCAACATTTGAATTCCTGCTTAGCCATAAAGTTTACAGGGTGGCCTTGGGCAATTTTTTCACTCGTGCCCATGTTCGTTCGTTCTCTCTCTCTCAGTGTAACCTACTTCACAAGGTTGATATGGGAATAAATTACATGCTGCAATTTGTGCACATTATTATAGGGGGGTGGGGAGTTTATGCCAGTACTTGTAGCCACACGCCGCACATTTACTCGCATAGAACATCCTCTCACAATACTTTCAGCACAAACTTATTCCAAGTTAACTCTCCATTGCCCTTCCCTATTTGTTAGCAAAGTGACCTCAGGAAAGCTCCCTAGATATTCTCTGGACAAGTGCTGCACAACACTTCTCCTTGTTGAAATCATAGTGGAGAACTATCCTGTTTTGGTATAAGCTGGCACCCACTGCTCAGCAACTACTTTTGAACAAAAAATCGTGTTTTGAAATCATCCAGGGGAACGAAAGCTCCTTCCACACAGGCTCTGCCCTCTGAGCCACAAAAGGACTCTTTCCCTGAGGAAAGGTGGTCCGAGCTGTCTCCTTATGCCTGGGCTGCCTGCTTCCATATGCCTATTCTGGACTCAAGCGCACCTGAGGTACATAATGGAGGAATTCCAGCAGAACTTCTCTTTGTTGTTCTCTCAGTAGAGGAGTTAAAAGCGCCAGGTCTCAGCAACAGAGAAACTGGCCAAGACATGTATCATATGGAGAGGATTGGAGTCAGCTGCAATGGTGGAGCCAGACTGAGCTGGTTATATGAACGGGAGACTATTCCGCTCCAAATCACTCCTATGTTAAAGGTGAAGATACACTTCCCAGGCAAATTTCAGACACAGTTGAGGTGGCTCTCTTTAAGCCATGGCAAATCAGCACATTTGGCAACCCCACAGTGGATGCATGCAGGCCTTGGTTGTCTCTTGTCGGGACAGAAGGAACATGTGCTTGCTTGCTCTGTTCTTGCTTCTGGGATAAATGTGCAAAAGGGAAGCTTGCACATCTCTCTCCCACATTGATCTCTGTGAATTCCATATGCATTCGGAACCTGCACAGGTCGCCACAGGGGAAATCTGTGTGCGTCCCCCTTCGCCTGTTACATCAGTAGCAAGAAAACAACTAGTGCAAGTCACTCATCATTCCTTATAACAACTGTCAATGCTTCTTTGAACATCTGTGCCTAGCCTAAGCTGCTCCTCTTCACAGTTCCAGTTCGCATCAGATTTTCCCAACAGTTTGTGCCTGACAACAACTCAAAGCTCTTGGTCAATTCCCATCCATTGGATAAAAAAAGTGATTCCTTTTTTCCTGGCCCTTTTCTGAAGAAAACATAGAACTATCATGGGGAGGTCGAGGACAGAAAGGGAAGGGATGAGCTTCGATTAGCCCTGCGATAAGTTTCTACATCTTGCGTACTGTTTGTTTTTTAAAAGATCCCTGTTGTTGTTTAGTCGTTTAGTCGTGTCCGACTCTTCGTGACCCCATGGACCAAAGCACGCCAGGCACTTCTGTCTTCCACTGCCTCCCGCAGTTTGGTCAAACTCATGCTGGTAGCTTCGAGAACACTATCCAACCATCTCATCCTCTGTCGTCCCCTTCTCCTTGTGCCCTCCATCTTTCCCAACATCAGGGTCTTTTCCAGGGAGTCTTCTCTTCTCATGAGGTGGCCAAAGTATTGGAGCCTCAGCTTCAGGATCTGTCCTTCCAGTGAGCACTCAGGGCTGATTTCCTTAAAAATGGATGGGTTTGATCTTCTTGCAGTCCATGGGACTCTCAAGAGTCTCCTCCAGCACCATAATTCAAAAAAAGATCCCTACTTTATTTAAAATCTTTCTTAATGCATCCATCATCAGACAATTTCAGGCCTGAAACAGAGCCTTTAAAAGAGCAAGTGGGTTATAACCTGGATAGTTAGCAACCCACCCACCCCTTTCATCATTTGAAGGCTAAGAACTTCATACTATTTAAGGAAGGATGGTAGGCTTGATTTGGGATCAATCTCAGAATCCCACAGTGAACTGTGGAGGAGAAGTGTGTAAGAAGAAACCTCAAAATAGCAAGAAGGGAACCAGTCCTAAATGGGTGTGCTTAAAGGCTCAAGACCAAAGAGTAACCAGTATTTCTTATTTAATGTCACTGGCTGTATCTGAGCTCAGAGAAGCCACTTGACCTTAAGAGCCTGAAGGTTGCAGAAGTGTAATTTCACAAAAACATTTGGGGGGTTGATACCAAGGAAGCACATGAAGTCGCTTTGATCTGGGGCTGTACAAAGGGGTCAGCAACTGTGAATTGATTTAGAATACTGTGTCTTATATTTAAATTCTCTCATGTGGACCGGAACTGAACAGGTTCATTATGTGGGCCAATCTCTAGTTGCTGACTTTTTATAGGATGGAAGTGGAAGAAAACCGGAACACGTTCAGTTGAAGCTGAACTAGAGTGGGAACTGAACAAAACTATTTAAGTAGTTTGAATCCTTTGAAGCAGAAAGGAAGGCTTCCTGGGGGAGAATGTAAACACTGGGATCACAAAGGCTATTATTTGGGGTTGCTTACACATTGATGGGGGACAGCAGTTCTTACATTCCCATTCCTGGTCCCAAAATAAACTTAATTGCCTCCTTTATGAACTCTGGAGAGGCTACAGTAAACTGGAAACCATGCTGTGAAAGCTCAAACACACACCAAGTGAGAAGGTGAAAGGAAGCTGGAGGCTGAGGGGCACTGGTTCCACTCATAATGTAGTTTAATTACTTTTTAACCATTATCTTTTATATGTGTTTAGCTTTCTATATTTTGTGCACGCTGTTTTAATTTTTGTAAGCAGACTAGAATACCGGTCTGGGGGTAAGGCAGTATATAAATAAACATATAATAACAACAACTCCTTTTTAAGGCTTGAAGAAATGCAGCCAAGTAATGCAACCGTAAAGAAGGAATATGCTTCTAATAAGTAGATGCCAGGTACCTCCCTGTTTGTTTGTTTGTTTGTTTGTTTGTTTGTTTGTTTGTTTGTCTGCCTCTGCTTGTTTCTCTCTCTCTCTCTCTCTCTCTCTCACACACACACACACACACAAAGTATCACAAGATAGCATGGCTGCCAGGCGGAACTGAGCTCCACCATTTCCAAATGGTAGAAATTAAGTGTTGGAAGGAGATGAAAACAGGGAAAGGGAGGAAAGAAACCATGTACAGTGAAAGGAAACAAAAGGAAGAAATAGCGTGTAAGGGAATGTGGGGAAATGAAAGAGGAAAAATCATGGGAAGGCCACCATGAACTGTATGTTGTGACAAATTTCTAATCCTTTGCCCAAACCTCCATTGGCACACAGCAACACACCCCTTATTCACATCTCATTTACCTTTTGCAAATCTTGGGACTCAACTTCAGAGGGTTAGGGATTGGGCAACACACACACACACACACACACACACACACACACACACACACCATGGCCTCTGAAGGATCAGGGAAACGAATCAGGTGAGAGGTGGGGCTGTGGTGGGGGATGGAGGAAGACATACACATACAGGTATACGGTTGCTGTGGAAACCAGCTATAAGAAGATCAAGATGAAAGATGGAGGCAAGGACTCTGGCATTTTTCTCCTACCCTTCTTGCCTTTTCCCTCCAACTACATGTCATCCCACAGCTCAGGCAAAATGATGGGCACAACAGAAGGTAGAAGGCTGTAGCAAACGGGTCCCCGCTGTCCTTTTCGGAGAGAGCAATAAGAGATGGGATGGTTTGGGCCTACCTGCCCTGTTGGGAAACCTTTCCTCCTCATTTCCAGCTGCTCTTCCAGCTCCGCCCTGCCTTCCAGCTAGGTAAGAGAGCAATGTCCCCCAAACTAAAATTCCAGAAGGGAAGCAAACCCCTCCCACCTCCTGTCCTCTCAAACCAAAGAACACGTACTGTGAAAATGCATCCGCATAGAATTCTCTTGGCTTGTTCTTTTTTTTTCGCAACCTGACTGCAAAAGTGGTGCAGTGAGGGATTTAATTTGAACAAGGAGTTACCAGAATTTAAACCCACCTGAAATCCCACCCCGTTCTCACATGTAAATAGATTACAAGGAAGCCCCAAATGTTTTGCTGCCTGGGGTGCCCTCACCTGCAAGTCAAGTCATTTGGAGCCTGAGGCAAAAAAAAAAAAGGAGGGGGGAATCACAAGCATCTCTCCTTCCCTGGCAATAAAAAAACACAATAAATATAAATTAAATAACTAACAAGTTGCTGCCCTTTCTTGATACCCAAAATTAGCTCCCGAGGCAGCTGCCTAATTGCCAGCCCTGGTGTTATTGTTGTTGTTTAGTTGTTTAGTCGTGTCCGACTCTTCGTGACCCCATGGACCAGAGCACGCTTGGCACTCCTATCTTCCACTGCCTCCCGCAGTTTGGTCAAACTCATGCTGGTAGCTTCGAGAACACTGTCCAACCATCTCGTCCTGTCGTCCCCTTCTCCTTGTGCCCTCCATCTTTCCCAACATCAGGGTCTTTTCCAGGGAGTCTTCTCTTCTCATGAGGTGGCCAAAGTATTGGAGCCTCAGCTTCAGGATCTGTCCTTCCAGTGAGCACTCAGGGCTGATTTCCTTCACAAATGGATAGGTTTGATCTTCCTGCAGTCCATGGGACTCTCAAGAGTCTCCTCCAGCACCATAATTCAAAAGCATCAATTCTTCGGCGATCAGCCTTCTTTATGGTCCAGCTCTAACTTCCATACATCACTACTGGGAAAACCATAGCTTTTACTATACAGACCTTTGTTGGCTTGCCAGCCCTGGTAGTTTAGTACAATTTGGTGCCACAAACCTAGAACCCTTGTTCTTTATCTGTACTTCAGTTCAGTAACAAAATGGCAGCCAAATTGGGTTCCAGGTTCCCCTCCTTTTTTCCTCATCATACCTAACTTCTGAGTAGCAGCATAACCTAGCCTTCCACAGGTTAGTATGTCAGTAAGTAACTTTACCATTCAAGTCTTGCACAATGTAGCTTAAATCCTCCCTCCCCCCCCCCCTTATATTTGTTCCATATCCAGTGTGGTGTAGTGGTTAAGAGCGGTAGACTCGTAATCTGGTGAACCAGGTTCGCTTCCCGACTCCTCCACATGCAGCAGCTGGGTGACCTTGGGCTAGTCACACTTACTTGAAGTGTCTCAGCCTCACTCACCTCACAGAGTGTTTGTTGTGGGGGAGGAGGGGAAAGGAGAATGTTAGCTGCTTTGAGACTCCTTCGGGTAGCGATAAAGTAGGATATCAAATCCAAACTCCTCTTCTTCCTTATCTCATTTTATCTCCACTTCAATGAACCACTTTCATTCACTAAAATCAGACTGAAGTGTTGCAAGTCAAGGGGTGAGATACAATAATCAACTTTGGGGAATTGCTCTCTATATCAGCAGATTTAATTCCTTTTCAAATTTTCCTCATGCTCCCTGAAGGACTGACTGGAGTATCTTAGGGTCACGTGATACACCTCCTCATGAACTCTGTTCATGTGGACAGCAACAAGATTACGTTCCCCACAGTGCCTTTCCAGGGAGCTTCTGCCCCATTCAAAAAGGAGAGCGAGCGAGCAGGGGTGGAGAACCTGTAGCCCTACAGATGTTGCTGGTCTAAAATTCCCATCATCCCTGACCACCGGCCATGCTGGCTGGGGCTGATGGGAGTTGGAGTCCAACATTAGGAGAGCCACAGCTTTTCCATCACTGAGTAAAACAATGAAGAACCCTGGAATATCCTTCTATGACCTGCACAGAACACACATGCACCGAGGGCCTTCTGGCGGTTCCCTCATTGCAAGAAGTGAGGTTACAGGGAACCAAACAGAGGGCCTTCTCGGTAGTGGCGCCCGCCCTGTGGAACGCCCTCCCTTCAGATATGAAGGAAATAAGCAGCTATCTTTTTTTTTAATGACATCTGAAGGCAGCCCTGTTTAGGGAAGTTTTTAATATTTAATGCTGTATTGTTTTTAACACTTGATTGGAAGCCACCCAGAGTGGCTGGGGAAACTCAGCCAGATGGGCGGGGTATAAATAAAAAGTTATTATTTTTATTATTATTTCTGGCACGGAATTTATATTTTTGTATGCAGCATGAGAACTTTATGGAAGCAAAGCTGTTACTCCTGAAATACAGCAGTGGATAGCATGGTGCAGCAGCAGCGCTCACCTGATTCCCCCAACCACTAAGTCTCTGGTGCTTCCCAGGAAGGAGGGATGAGGTGACAGGGAAGTTAGCATGGTGCAAACGCACCAGCAAATCCACCCTGGGGCTCCTGCTGGCGCATTTGCACCACAGTGGCTTTCCCACCACCTACCACCTCTCCCTTTCCTTCCTGAGAAGTAAGAGCAACTCAGGTGTCAGGTGAGAGGCAGCACCCTACCGTGCCATCTGCTACTGCTGAAATATGCCCTAGAGAAGGGGCAAACATTTTATGACACAGAGAGATTTGCCCCACTACATTAATGCTGAACTGAAACAAATAACAATTGGGTTTTCAGCAGATTACAATTTGTTCCGATTGAGCACTAAAGAGTGGGAAAGTTGCGGAGCAAAGGCAAAACCACTCGGACTCATGCCTAGAAAGCATGGGGCAAGCAAAAACTGCTTATTAGGCCAGGGACAAGTGGAAGTGTGTTCGTCCAGACACAGCCCAGGCCAGTTACCAGCCAATGTCTGCAAATCCAAGAGAGGTTAGTTTAGGCTATGCTCACGTGAATGCTCATTTCTGTTTAATAAAGTGTCACTGTGCCTTAGCATTGCAGCCCCAAAACACATGCTAAAGCACATGAGCGTCTATTAAGTAGAAATGAGCGCTGGCATGAGCATGGACTAAAATGACCTCCTTTAGATTTCCAACTGCTAGCAGGTACCAGACCTGTGCTGCGTTTTGAGTGTCATGCTGCCTGCACGATTCATATATCCTTCTCTGTGAATATCCTATTCTCTCTCTCTCCCTCCACTGACCTAGTTTTTCAGCATCTCTGGAAGGTAAAGGATATGCACACAGCGTAGTAAAGCAAGAAGGCCTCAGGGGAATCGCCCCCAAACAACTGCACTGAATTAGCAATTCTCTTTCATAGCTGCCTCCTGCCAAGCAGTACAAGTCTCAGAAATTTAGACAGAGAGATGTAGCCTGGCAGCAGTGTCCTCTGGTGCGGCATGGGAGCTGGAACTTTGATGTTGCCCAAACAACTTTTGCCCACCCAGCTCTATCTCTAGCATACCCAGCAAAAACTCAAAGTAATGAATGCTTGGGTTCCTTTATGAACTGCAGCCCACAACCAAACTGAGGTGCAGTGTGGATCTGTGGAGTTTGGGTGCAAAATTCTCTGTGATACCCACTTACCAAAGCACAGCTCAGCCTGCCTTTGGAAGCATGCATTGCCACTGTCAAGACAGGTGAAGGCAGTTGAGTTGAAGGCCTGGTGGGTGGCCAAGCGGTTGCATAAAGCTCTACACTACACGCTGCCAAAATTCTTCACATTTCCATTCAAGCCCTATTCTCAGCGCTGCCTGATCATTCATTCATTGCAACAGCTGATTCACAAATGCATCACTCAGCATCTGGCATGCAGATACTCATTGTGAGCAGGTGACTATGTGAACAGTTTTCACAGAACATTATTGCATTTGAGGTTTGTGGCCTGCTGGGTGCTTGGCAATCCTCATATTTCTGCAATCTCAGACATACAGACAAATCTGAAGTTCATCAAGCATGGTATATAGCTTATGAGCTGCATCTATTCATTGATAGGCCAATTTTGGCAACAGGGGAGCTTTGTCTAGGATGTTTGCTATTTGGTTTCTTCTTGCATCCATTGCCATTGCAGTTACTGAATGATAAATTCACACACACACACAGGAGTTCACTCTGTTTACTAGATAAGAGTCTGAAATACAGTAAAGCCTTGCCCAAGGCCACTGAGTAAGAACTGAAAGCTGAGGACTTGTGGATACAGGGCAGTATATAGATTTTTTAAGGCATCTGTGGTTGTGTGGTTGCCAGAGGTGCTTGACGCTTTCCATACCTATGGTTAGTGTCACAGGGAATGCAAGATGCTAGGAAAATTATCCCCAGAATCAGAGGCAGAGCTAGCTGTTCTGGCACCCGGAGCGGTGCACATGCTGTACACCCAGGGGTGGGGCTAGCGTCCCAGGGGGGCACCACTCATGGTGAGAGTCCCAGGGGGCAGGGTGGTGATGTCACACACACCCCTTAGGGATGACACCTGTGGCGGGCCACACTCACCACCCACCCCTTCCTCCACCAGTGCCCAGAACCCCCCCGTCCTGCAGGAACTGGTTTCAGATCAGTAAGCTCTGTTATAAGTGGTGGAGGATGGTGAACACTGAACCTAAGAATTGCTTTGCCAGTAGTCATCACTACATCTTGTAGCAATGAGTCCCACACAAGTCAATAAGGTGCACTGCCTTCCATTTACCTCCTACCAGTGTTTCATTGGATAACCCCAAATGTTATTTCTGACGTGCTAAAAAAAAGAGAAAATAATTCCTCCCTATCCACTCTCTCCTAGCAACATGCTTCGATCACAAATCTTCCTTCTTTTCCTCCTAACTGAAAAAGCACCAGTTTTTAAAAGGCTTTTCTTTCTCCATTCTCCCCGATGACTTTAGAAGCCTTTCTTCTGTCCCTTCTCTAGTTCTGCAGTATTTTTTTTAGAAAGACAAGAACAGCATGCAGCATTCTAAATATGGACACACCACAGATAGATACACACACACGCAATCACACACACCAGCCATAAGGGCAATAACACAGGTCAGAGTTCTCCAACTCTCCAGCACAATTACAGTTTAGTCAGAAGAGGGCTGTGAATTTCCTTGTTTTATTTTTATTTAAACCTCCCAATTGTGGATCTGTTTACATGAAGGATCTTCGCACAGAATATATTAAAACACCAGCCCAGCATTTAAAACAAAGGTTCAGATCTAAAGGCCAGATGAGCAGCGTAAGATGCATATGGTTGTCCTTGTAAAAGAAAAAGTAAAATCCAGTGCTGCTTCCACAAATTTGGCTGTCTAGTGTGATCCCTGCACACTTACCAAATTGTTGACCCCTGCTTTTTGTCTGCTTCCCATTCACATTAGTCTCAAATATGTTCATTCTTAAGTTCATCACATCCCAGTTTTATCATTAATAAAATTTGCGTTATTTTTAGCATAATTTCACAAAATATGCATTTGTACATGCATGTTACCACAACCCCACCCTTTTTTTGTATGCACACTAACCTTATTTGCACTTGGGAGGTTTTTTTTTCCCCAGCCATAAACTAAAATTACAAAATTTGGAGAAGCTGTGAAAAATAACACCTGCATTCCAATTCACATATTAGTCCAGGAAATGCAAATCTGGTCAGTTTGCTTTAAAACGTGGGCAGAAATGACTTCCGGTCGGTGCCAGCGCTTAATGGCGGTCCTACCTCCGAGCTCCGGAGAAGGACTGCTTCGCAAGTTCGGGTCTTACCCGCTACGGCGAGCGGGGGACCCCTAAAATCCCAGGCGCTGAAGCCTGAGAACAAGGAGACTCGGTGGGCACCTTCGCGCCCCCCCGGTACCGTGAAAGAGCCTTTTTAAAGGCTACGGATCGACATCGGGAGAGAGCGCGGTGCTGAGAGTCGCTACCCAGCCTGCGAAGTGAAGCCGCGTCGCCATAAGCGGAGAGCGCCGATTCCTTCCTGAAAAGAAAATTTGGACTGAATTCCCGTGAGTAAGAGCTGGACAATAATCGGGACCCTTTAAAATTTTAGAAATTGGGCTAAAAACGGGGAGATTTAAGCAAAGGAAGTCTGCCTCCCCCCGACTGCATGAAAGTGAAAGCAACGGAACTCTAAACTTGCATCCGTTTAAATCTGCTCTTTGATCATATAAACCGGACATTTAGACCTTTGATCTCCCCTCTAGCAAGCAGGGCAGAGGGGAGGTGAATCTGACCAACAACTGCATGATCTATTTGGAGGAAAAAAACCTCTGCTATCTCACCTATTTGAAAGCATGAAACGGTCTGCCTTGTTAGTACACTGAACTGACTTTTTCCTGTGAAGTGATACTTTGATACAAAGTTTCCACAGTGCCTGATCACTGTATATCATAAGAAGAAACAGTATAAACTGGGCAACTGTGGCAATTTGAAGTTATAAGTTTTTAGCAACATTGACTTTGATTGTGTTAATCTCCTTCTTTTTACATCTTGGACTGTCTCCTTTGTTTTTGTATTTGGAAATCCTGTTCTATGGCCATTTTGATTTGCTCCCTCTAGAGGATAAAGTAAAACTTGACGGCCTAAGACAGTGGAATTTTCCAAGGGAGAATAATCCCGTGGGAACTGACCTTGACATGAGTGGCCCACAAGAAGAGATAGTTACAAGAGCCAAGATCAAGCAACAACAACAACAACAACAGCTGCAGCTGCAACAGGCAAAGAAAAGAGGCTCAATTTCAGGCGCAACAGCCGGATCAGCAGGAACAACAGGACAAGACAAAGGAGCAGCCGTCTCTATGGAAGCTGTGACAGAGGCCTTGCTCAAGATAAACCAAACTCTGGAGTCTTTGACAAAACAGACTTCAGAGAACACACAAAAATTAACAGAAATATCAGCAAGATTAAACCAGAATACAGAATCTATAAATAAATTGGTGGAGGAAAACGCCACCACGCGTCAAATTGCCGAAGAGGCAAAAGCCACTGCCGGAGAGACACAGGAGAAATTAGAGCCACTTGCCAAGAAGGTCTATGAGCATGATGCAACTTTGGCCTTGTGGGAGTTACAGAGGAAAGAGAGAAATTTAAAATTAAGACTGATTCCGGAGAATGAAAGAGACAACCTTGTGGAATATTTGACACGGGAGTTTGTGGATTGCTGGGACCTTGAGGAAGACGAATTTAAAATTACGACTGCCTTTAGACTGGGTAAAAAGCAAGATAGAAAGACACCGAGAGACTGCTTGATTACATTCAGATCCAAGGAGGAAAGAGATAAAATATTAGGACTACACTTTGAAAAGGCCTTGCAAATTGGAAATTTAGCTGTACAGATCTTTAAAGACATCCCAAAATATATTTTGGATTTAAGAAACTTCTACAAGGACTTGGTTCTCTTGCTAAAGAAAAATTCTATCCGTTTCAGGTGGGAGTTCCCACAAGGACTGTCATTCGACTATAAGGCAAAGAAAGTGAAAATAAAGACAATTCAAGATAAAGACAAATTTTTGGCAAGATACCAGGAGGACCTACAGAAGGGGACTGTGGACGTACTTGCAGAACAGAGGAGAGCACTGGATATCCTGAATCTCTCGTTTGGACAAAAACCACCACCATCAGAAGAAGAACAACAACTTGGAGCTGTTGGAGGAGTCTTAAGAAAATAACAAGATGGCTTTGCAATTCCTTAGTTGGAATTGTAATGGACTGAATGGGCCTTTGAAGAGAAGACAAGTATTTCATATTTTGAATAGAGAACAACTGGACTTGATATGTCTACAAGAAACTCATATAACTAGAGCCCACAGGAGATTACTCACAAATAAAAGGCTAGGACAAGAATTTATCTCATCAGACAAAGTTAAGAAGAGAGGAGTGGTAATATATGTGAAGGAGAAATGGGCTCCAAAAATGATATTCAAAGATGAACAAGGGAGATATCTGGCTGTGGAGATACAAGTACAAGGAGAAAAACTTCTAGTTGTTGGAATTTATGCACCAAATGAAGGCAAATCTGACTTCTTTAAGAGACTTCATGAAACTTTGATGGACTATCTGGATTACAATATGATAATCATGGGAGACATGAATGGCGTGGTCTCCACTAATATGGACAAGGCACAAAGACTAACAGTCACTAAAGAAGGGAGACTCCCTAAGACTTTTTTCGAAATGACAGAAAATATGGACTTGATAGACATTTGGAGAACAAGGAACCCTCTGGAGAGAGAGGGAACCTTTTTCTCCCAAGCAATGATGACCTGGACCAGAATTGACCAAATCTGGGTTACTAGTGGACTGGCTCCAAAGATTAAGAAAGTGGAAATCTGCCCAAAAACTTGCTCCGACCATAACGCCGTGAAGATGGAGATGAAACTCACAATAACTGGTCAATTTAGATGGAGAATGAATGACACCCTCTTTCGAGATAAGGAGATTCTCACGAAGGCCCAAAAGACCCTAAAAGACTATTTTGAAATAAATTTGAGGACTGACGTGGAGAAAAGAGTGATCTGGGACGCAAGTAAAGCGGTTATGAGAGGATTTTTGATTCAACAAAATTCAATAAAGAGGAAAAAACAAACTGAGAAAAAAGAGAAGATTTTGGAAATGATAAAGGAAGGAGAGAGGAAATTAAGAACAAAACCAAAGTCTCAGGACATTTTAAGAGAGATCAAGTTATATCAAACACAATATATGGAATTGATGAACCAAGAGATTGAATGGAAGATAAAGCAAATGAAGCAAAAGACTTTTGAATCAGCAAATAAATGTGGTAAACTTTTGGCATGGCAACTGAAGAAAAGGCAGAAATTAAATACAGTTACAAGCCTAGAGGTGGATGGAAAGAACATATCTAAACCCAATGAAATTAGAAATTGCTTTTTAAGTTATTTTAAAAAACTTTACACTCAAGGCCCGCAAAATGAAGAAGATATAGATAAATTCCTTGGAAGATATGGACTACGAAACATCTCTCATCAAAGTAAGATGGATTTGAACCAGAGAATCTCAGATCAAGAGATAGAGGCTGCCATTCAGAATATGCAATTGGGCAAATCTCCGGGACCAGATGGACTGACTTCCAGATACTACAAATCGCTGAAGGAATGGCTGACTCAACCACTAAGAGAAGTTTGTAATGAGATTCTTGAGGGAAAAAGGGCACCTGAATCGTGGAAAGAGGCATATATTTCACTCATACCAAAGTCAGAGACTGAAAAGACCCAACTTAAGAACTACCGCCCAATATCACTGCTTAATGTGGATTACAAAATTTTTGCAGACATTTTGGCAAAAAGATTTAAAAGAGTCTTGATGGAGAAGATTCATAGAGACCAAGCAGGCTTTCTCCCTAATAGACACCTAGCAGATAATGTAAGGAATGTAATAGACATTTTGGAAAAGCTAGAGGTGAATATAAACACTAAAGCAGTATTGATCTTTGTGGATGCGGAGAAAGCCTTTGATAATATTTCTTGGAGTTTTATGAGGAAGAATCTTCATGGGATGGGGGTAGGCCAGGGTTTTGAGAATGGTATGGCTGCAATATATTCTGAACAAAAAGCTAAACTGATTGTAAATAATGTTGTGACTGAGGAACTTAAGATAGAAAAAGGAACACGACAGGGGTGCCCAATTTCCCCATTACTTTTTATTTCAGTTCTGGAGGTGTTGCTGAACATGATAAGAAATGACCAGCAGGTCAAAGGTGTGCAGGTCGGAGCTAAACAGTATAAGTTAAGAGCGTATGCAGATGACCTAGTATTGACTTTGCAAGAGCCAAACACTAGTACGAAAAAGGTCCTAGAAATAATACAACAATTTGGCCAGGTAGCTGGATTTAAGTTGAATAAGCAAAAAACTAAAGTTTTAGGGAAAAATCTAACAGATATGGAAAAGGAGAAATTTCAAGAGGAAACAGGTTTGACTGTGGTCAAGAAGGTGAAATACCTAGGGGTTTATTTAACATCTAAGAATGCGAATTTGTATAAGGATAACTATGAAAAATGTTGGTCAGAAATTAAAAAAGATCTAGAAATATGGTCAAATTTGAAACTGTCAATGTTAGGCCGAATTGCAGTAATTAAAATGAATGTATTGCCTAGAATGTTATTTTTGTTTCAGACCTTGCAGATTCTTGACAAGATGGAATGTTTTAAGAGGTGGCACAAAGACATCTCGAAATTTGTCTGGCAGGGCAAAAAGCCCCGAATTAAATTTAAAATATTGACTGACGCTAAAGAAAGAGGGGGTTTTGCCCTGCCGGACCTAAAATTGTATTATGAGGCAGCAGCTTTTTGCTGGCTGAAAGAATGGATGCTCCTCGAGAACACGGACATCTTGGATCTGGAAGGTTTCAATAATGCTTTTGGCTGGCATGCATATCTTTGGTATGATAAAGTTAACAGCGCCTTTAAAAATCACATTGTTAGAAAAGCATTATTTAATGTTTGGATAAGATATAAAGATCTATTGGAAAATAAAACCCCTAGATGGGTGTCACCAGTGGAGGCTAAAGCAGTGAAGAAACTCAATATGGAGGTCGGATGGCCGAAGTATTGGGAAATCTTAGAACAGGATGGAGAAAAATTCAAACTACAAAGTCAGGAGAAATTGAAGCATAAAGTAGAAAATTGGTTTCAATATCGCCAAATAATGGAATTTTTTAAACAGGATAGGAAAATCGGTTTCCAGGTGGAAAAATCAAAACTAGAGACCGAACTGTTAGAACCCAATACTAAGAATTTATCTAGAATGTACAACTTGTTGTTGAAATGGAACACACAGGATGAAACAGTTAAATCGGCTATGATTAAGTGGGCTCAGGATGTTGGACATAACATTATGTCAGCTGACTGGGAATGGTTATGGAACACCGGTATTAAATTTACGGCATGTAATGCCTTAAAGGAAAACATTATGAAGATGGTTTACAGGTGGTACATGACCCCAGTCAAACTGGCAAAAATCTATCATTTGCCCGATAATAAATGTTGGAAGTGTAAAGAGACTGAAGGTACTTTCTATCACCTTTGGTGGACATGCCCGAAGATAAAGGCCTTTTGGGAAATGATCTATAATGAAATGAAAAAGGTACTTAAATGTACCTTTTCTAAAAAACCAGAGGCCTTCCTCTTGGGCATTGTCGGCCAATTGGTGACAAAGAAAGATAGAACTTTTTTCATGTATGCCACAACAGCAGCAAGAATACTTATCGCAAAGTATTGGAAGACACAAGATTTACCCACTTTGGAAGAATGGCAGATGAAAGTGATGGACTATATGACACTGGCCGAGATGACAGGCAGAATCCGTGATCAACGAAAAGAGACGGTGGAAGAAGAATGGAGAAAATTTAAAAGTTATCTTAAGGACTACTATAAACTTAATGAATGCTAAAATGTTGCGGTTTCCAGAAGCAAAAGGGTACAGGGATACAAGGTTAGACTATAAAAGAGACTAAGTTGACAGAGATTAGAAAGTAACAACTGGGAGTTGCTTGTTGAATTATGGGCATTGGGATGCAGAGAGGGGGGGTATGGGGAAGTTCAAGAAAAGAGGTTTATGAAAATATGTTTGAAACTATACATGTATGTCTGTCACTTTTTGTGTTTGTTTGTTTTTCCTAAAAATGTTGTAAAACCAATAAAAATTTTATAAAAAAATAAAAAAATAAAACGTGGGCAGAAATTCTCAGGCATCATCCTCTCCCCACCATTGCCTTGCGGCAGGCTTTTTCGCATTCATTACAGCCAGAGTCTCTCTAAACACCTGTATCCACACATGAACCATATTATTTACTTAGAAGCCTTCCTGTGGGCCCCCTCCTATGCCAGTAGATGATGACACCGCCTCTCTCTGGCCTTCTGCAGTGATGCTCACCGACAATGGTGATCCAGGTAGGAGGCATTTTAAATTTCCCACATGCCCTGGAGGGTCCAATTTAGGCATTGGGGGAAATTAAAATGAAGGTGCCTGCAATAATACTACCCCAATCCTTTGGATAGTCACGTATCCTGCATTATAGAGGAAGACAATTCCTTATTAGAAAGTCTGTTAGAGGAAAGGTAAAGGTTAAGGAACCCCGGATGGTTAAGTCCAGTCAAAGGCCACTATGGGGTTGCCGCGCTCATCTCGCTTTCAGGCCGAGGGAGCTGGCGTTTTTCCACGGACAGCTTTCCAGGTCGTGTGGCCAGCATGACGAAACCGCTTCTGGTGCAATGAGACACTGTGACGGAAACCAGAGCGCATGGAAACACTGTTTACCTTCCTGCCACAGCGGTACCTATTTATCTACTTGCACTGGCGTGCTTTCGAACTGCTAGGTAGGCAGGAGCTGGGACAGAGAAATGAGAGCTCACCCCATCACGGGGATTCAAACCACCAACCTCCTGATTGGCAAGCCCAAGAGGCTCAGTGGTTTAAACCACAGCACCACCCACGTCCCATTTTCAGTCTAAGCCCAGTTTAAAGAGAAAGGACTCTAAAATGGAGAGCAGCAGGAACCTTGAAGCTGCCCATCAACGTTACCACCTCAACAGCAGACTGAGAAGGCCATGCAGGTCTCCTGGTCCCAAGCCTTCCTCTCTACGGTGTTACTACAACAATGGTGAGATGTGTTGTTATTTCTATCTAAAATTATAGCAATTTGTCACCCCGCTTTGTCTTATGTCTTTGTAAGTTATACTGCAAGCTATACAGGTCAACTCAGAAGTAAGTTGAATTCAATGGGTCCTATTCTCAGATAAATCACTGCAGGGACTGCAGCCTTAATAGGTTTAGGGTCCAATCCTATGAACTCACCTATTGCTAAGACATGTGTAAGATTCTGCTGCAAGAGACTTTAAAAAAGCAAGAAATACATGCAATTTGAGGAAGAGACTTGGAAGAGCCAGTCTCTTCACAAATAGCTACTGTGTGGTTACAACCTTGGATGAGCCACACGGCCTATTGCTAGCACCTGTCCTCCGCCACAATCCTCCTTCCAAGAGTTGTCCCTTCTCTGAACCCCGATGAAGGTCTCTTCAATGCTCTGGGTTCCGTCACCCCCCCTTCCCACCCCCAATTTTGCAGCTGCAGCTGGGGGAATCTTCTGTTCACCTCCAGCCTAAAAGAGCAGCTGCTCACAGCTGCACAGCCCTGGATAAAAGGTCACCTCCGTGCCAGGCATGCATATATACCCCGAACCAGCCTGCCCTAAATGGGAATAAAGAAATGTGCAGAAAATAAAGAGAAGTGGTCTTTGCTCTCCACTTGAGAACAAGAGCCGTTGTGTTCAACAAGACACGAATACAAGTATACAAGAGACCTGCAGTCAAAAAGAACGGGCGAAAAAGAGGCCGATTTACATTGACTTACTGTACTGCGAAATTTAAATTCCCACCCCAGCCCCCTTAGGACTTCTTCAACCCTGCAACATTTCAACTTGTGTAAGGAATACTGTGTAGGAATACTATGGAGCTCACATACAAATTGTCATATAGATTGATTATTGCATATACTCCCCCCCCCAACAACCCTCTGTTTGTGTGTGTTTTGCTTTATGCATTCATGCTATTTATCTTTGTAGAAATCTTTATACCTCTCTGGCTTCAAACTAAATTATTCGTAACATGATACAAAAACAAGTTACAGTGCAAATAAACCAGAATGATTTCAAAATACAAAGACTTTGAAAAGGTAGCAATGCCATTAGAAACAAAATAGTGGGGTTAAAATTAAGTCTAAGATGGATGGCTGAGGTGATAAGCAGGTCCTAAGACAACAAAATGGACATTTCTGGGCTGATCATTCCTCAGCTGGGGTGCTATCATTGAAAAAGCCCTTCCCCTCACAGCCACACGTCTTCCTTGAACTGTAACACCTCCTGCTTGCCTGTATAGATGTGTGTGTGTGTGTGTGTGTGTGTGTGTGTGTGTGTGAGAGAGAGAGAGAGAGAGAGAGAGAGAGAGAGAGAGAGAGAAGAAATATCTCTGGAAAGGAGCAAAAGGGCAAACTCAAAGGCCCCAAACAAGCCCCCTACCATCCCACAAGGCTGCAAAGGAAGGCCTAGAATGCTCTTCCCCACTTCCTGAATCAAGGAGGAACAGGTCCAGTAGCAAAGGCCCTGCCCACAAGGAAGGAATCAGAAGGGCTATTCGTGCTCATTCCTGGAGGAGGTGGGGCATTTCACAGTAAGTTCAGTGCATGTTAGTGGGGAAACAGCCTAGTGCTTTCAAGCCCTCTTCCCTCTTCAAGCCCAGTCAGGAATGGACAGATAAGAGATTCCAGGGATAGGGTGTCTAAACCCGCCCACCCAGAGTCTCCTGGCTGCTGTCTTTACTCACTAGAAGTCCAGGCAGGGATCAGGTGTATGGTGAAACAGCAGGCTCTGAATCATGTTTTATACGTATTGTGATTTTAGGCTGTAACCGCCCTGACACCTGCGGGTACAAGGCAGTATACAAATTTAATAAATAAAATGATCCTCTCCTTCCCTTCTAGGGGATTTGCTGTGTTTACGGTATCTTGTTTTTCAACTTTAGACCACTAGTAGTCAGGCTGTCATCCATTTTGGTGGTAGCAGCCAGAATGAAAGCTGTGTTACACCTGCTGGCCCAAAAACAACACGGCGGGGGGGGGGAGCTCTGATTCCCTTTCTGTAGTGATGGAGCTGGCAACAACCTGTAGGTAATAAGGCCCAGTTCAGGCACTGCACCAACATGTGATTAAGAAAGCTTAACTGTAATTTTGTGTGATGTGTGGAATGATAAGCTGTGGTTTGTTAGCAGGAAACCAGAACCAAAAGTGGACTTGCAAACCATGTTTGAGCTAACCATGGCTAGGCATGATATACAGCTGTACTGGGGTGGGGGATGCCCTAACATACCCCATAACCACACTATTTGGTAGAACTTTGTTTTTGTATCCCAGTACACTGTATGAACGGTCTTATACATTAGCAACAGCCAGAATATCTGCATGTTGCAAGATTTTAGTTTCTTCCCATTGTAGATGGACTTTCTCTTTTCTTCTACTTGATTGCATCTCAATAACCTCTTGACCTCATTCTTGGGGTTATATTTGTGTTCTTTCCTTTGTTGTGGATGCTGTATTTCTCTATTTTTATACTTGAAAATATGGTGTTTTTTTAAGCTATGGCTTGCAATATATTTTTATTGGTAAATCATAATGGTGATTTCAGTCAAAAGTGGATGAGCTAAAACCAGAAGTGGGTGAGGCAGCCCCCTTCTCTTTCTCTCTCTCCGACACCCCTATTCATTCTCTTCTGCCTCCTTTCTTGTTTTCCTCTGTGCCCCCTTTCTCTTCTTGCCACCCCCATGAAGTTAGACTGAGGGCTGCAAGTGGGCTTTGGGTCTCAGGTTCCTGAGCCCTGTCCTAAACCTTGGTTTTGCCTGTATATTTGGAAGATCACCTTGGCTTGGTTTCTAAACTGTGGCTTGGCGTATTGTCTGAGTTGAACCTAAGAGAGCCCGACTTCAAAAGCTCTCTGCAAATGATCAGCTCAAACCTCTGGCATGAAGGATCTATCCCTTGCCCCTGCAGGCCTCTTGGGTTGGAAAGGAGGAGAGGAAGAGATTAAAGGGAGTGGCAGAAAAAAGAAAAGAGCAGGGAGAGGTGATACCACAGACCTGGTCTCCTGGCACCAGCATCACTGCCACTGACAGCAATAAAACCAAGGCAAGGACAAGGGAGGGGTGGTACATGTGTACTGGTCAGAGTGCAGCATTAGTTCTGCCAATGTACCTGGCATCACTCTGACCTTGCCACCACCCTGCCCTGCTCCTGCACCATTGAGGTCGAGGTCTACAGTGGTGATGCTGCAGTTGGGATACCATCTCCGTGGCAACACCCCACCCCAGCCAATGCCCCTGGAAAAGCGGGTAACTCCAGCCCCACTTGCCATTGCCATGCAGCCCCTGATAAATTGCCCCCTAAAAAGGGGGGGATTCCTGCATCTGATTTAGGCATACCTTTATTATTTGCATTTTGCTCTGTCTGTTTGCAATGTGCACAAATAAGCAACCGTACATTAATAAAAACTGGAAAGATGTTTGGTGAGGGAATCTGTGAAAAAAAATTGCAGGTCAGGGAGGTAGATGAACAATTTTGTTATTGTGCCGAGATCTATACCTGAATTCCCATATCAAATAGAGAAGGAAATTGCCTCATTCTGCTCTTGATGGGTTGTCCAATTTCTCTCCCCCCTGCCCTGCAGCCCTCACTTCTGTTGCTCTGTTGGCAAGAACAGTGTCACTGTCAATGCGGTGCATGGATAGAGAGGAGGACACAGCGGAGGAGAAGAGTGGGAACAGTCATCTTTTCCCGTTTTCCTCCCATCTACCCGCATAGGTGGACTTTGTATGGTCAAGGAGAAAAAATGAAGGGGGGGCAAAAAGAGGGGCTTCGAGGATCAGAGGGAGAAGAGATAGAGAAGATAGAAGCAGAGTGATGCTTGCTTTTATTTTAAGATGTCATGCTGGGCAGAATTGATAGCAATTTTGTGTTGCCAAGAAATAGAAGGGGGGAACGGACATTTTTTTGTGAAACTAGCGTAGTGCTCTAATGGAAGAACATCAAAAGGTGAGAGGGAAAGCGAGAATGCAGTATAAAAGTACACACACACACACAAGCTAATTTTCTGGTGCAAATGCATAAATCTGCCGGGTGTTTTTTTGTTTTTTGTTTTTTTTTTGTTTGTTTGTTTTTTTTTGCCTGTATTCTGTTCAGGGGATTAGAAATGTGCTTGGTTCATGTCTTTCATTTGAGTGAGCTTCACTTCTCTTAGGACTGCGTCGTGTGAAGTAATGCCGTCTTAATAAAATAATGAGCAATTTCTCTGGCTGTGAAGAGGAAATTGATAATTACCTTCACCACCCTGCTCCAAAACACAAACAATGAACAGGAACTGACTAATTAAGAACCAGTTCTGGAATGCTGTCGCCAGGCAGGTGAACAGGAAGAAGCTACTTAAAGGGGTAGAAACCTAAGAAGCAAAAGCCATTTTGAAAGAAAGAAACAAGGAGGAAATTATTACTTATAAGAGCAGTAGCCCAGGGAATTTTTAGTGGCATGTTGCCAGTCCACACTAGACATGTCAGCAATAAAACTGTGTTTTACGTTTTGAAAATTAGTGCAGATCAGTTACAAAAGAAGACAGGAAGATAACACGGAGGAAATTGGGATCCAGTTGGCTGGCTATGATGTTGTTGTGTGAATTCTCTCCAAAAACTATATGAACAAATTACCGGTATTCCATTCTTGGGGCAGCGGGGAATCAGCTACTGTGGAATCAGCCTAAGATCTTCCAGAGTACCTACTTTTGAGCAATCATAATGATTTGCTTGCACAAGGTTTGTGGGGAGGTTATATGATGCCCACTACTTATTGAGCATTCTGATTTGTTAGCAGGGAGGTTATAAAGCATTGCAACAAGCCACTGTTATTCTAGCACATTTTCCTATCACTTTTCTTATTACAAGACGTGTTCCCCCCCAACGCTTTTTTGGTGTGTGGAAGCAAGCAAGTTGTGCAAGAGCAACAGTTCCGCACTGTGCAACCTGAATTTGCCAATATGCAATTGAATCTCAGCCACAAAATTCTCTCTGGTCTGGAAGCAGCCTAAGTCAGAACAAAGGATCCCCACTGAGTGCCGAGGAATCAGAACTATTTCCACCCAAGTTGTAACTCCAACAGTAACTCCACTGCAAAGCTACTGAAAGGGCTACAGAGAAGGGTGCTGGGTGTGCTGTGAGCTGCGTGAGATTGGTAACCCAATCATATGCAAAGGAGCCTGTGTAACATAGTAACTGGGCTGTGAGAACCTTGACATCTCCAGTTCAAATGTTGCCTTTGCTGTGAAGTTACTCTGTGGCAAACATAGTTTCCCTTCCCTCCATCTGCAACATGGGGACAATAACACCGACCTACCTGCAATTGTTGCTAAGGCAGTAGATTTTATCCAGTGCTAGTCTTACTCAAAGTAGATCTACTGAAGTTAATGGACACGACTAACTTAGGTTTATTTATTTCAGCAGGTGTGCTCTAAGTAGGATTAGCGTTGGATACAAGCCAATGTATGTGAAGTACTTTGAAAAGTCATAAAGCGCTAGATAAAGGCCAAATATTACACCAAAGATCCCATGGATCACATCTGCATCAACATTTTTATTCATTTAAAAGTTTGTGGTGTGGAGTTAACCCTGATAACTAGCCTTTACTATGGCAACAAGCAAAAATGATAGTCTGCATATATTACTGCTTTTTCAGCTAGCTTTCAGAGTCTTAATTTCCACATCTTAGTATCTTTTATAACATACTTTTTGATTCTAATAATAATAATAAAGGAATGACTGCTGGACCGTAAGAAGATTATTTATTTACAGGGTGACCCAAAATGTGCTCTCTGATATCTTGCTGCTGCAGAGAGCTCATTGTTAAGATGGCATTTATGGGAGAAATACTGATCACATTCTTTCTTTCCTTTACTCGTAATCTTATCAGGATCTCTTCCCTTGCAAGCCCGCAGATTAAATTAATTAAATGGTGGAGGCAATGGCTATTTTAACTCAATCTCTTTCTGCCCCAGAAAAACAAAAAAAGAACATTGTTCTGAAGAAAGAAATACTTCGTTGAAATGGCCACTAAGGTAGAAGGCAAGGCGGAAGGAGAGAGAACCTGCAGATTCTGCACTCCTAGATACTGCAAAAAGGGACAACATAATGACAGCAAATATAGAATGAAGACGGTGCCATGCAGATCAAGGTTTGCTAAAGAAATATATTAAAATCCCCTAGAGATGCCATAGATAACTTTTTAAAATAATAAATTTCATGATGGACGAATCTATCTGCAGTTAAATAGAACCTTCATGAAGAGAGGCAATATACCTCTGAGTGTCAGATGGTGGGAACAGAGGAGGTCTGTGGTCCTCATATCCTATTTTGAGCTTCCGAAGGCACCTTGGTAGCCACTGTTGGAAAAATGAAGGTGGACTAGATAGACGGTTTATGCTACTGTCAGGGCAGTACTTTGGGGCAGATGTCCAGGGCCCACTCTGTGCAGTGAGGAGCCCCCACCAAATGCATCAGGGCTGGCTTACCACATTTTGAAGCAAACTACCATCTGAAGAAGATGGTACCACTGATATGGACCTAGATCAGAGCCAGCCAAGGATAGTTTGTGTGGGAGTTCCCACCACACTACATCAGCTCCCAAATTTGGCTAGGTTCAACAGGACCCATTCCAGAAGTAGGCGAAGGTGGCTACATGCCAGGACCCTAAAATGGAGGGAAGGGGCCACCACCCCAAAAGCACCGCCGTCCTTGCTTTTGCACCGAGCACCCAGGATGGTCAAATGCAGTGTCAGCAGATTCTGAGTTTGTGCACTCCAACTCTTCCAGGTTAAAGAAAGTGGTGCATTGTCCAAAGACACACACCCCAAATAAAACCCCACTGGACTCGAAAAGGGAGCTCAACCGTTGTGCTGAAGATGTGACAAAATGTCATGATGGGGAGAAGGTGGAGCGTTGGTGGTTAGAATTCAAATGCTTCAGCCTTGTGGGATATTCACATCTCAGCAGCTACTGTGTTCATGAGTTGAAATTCAATTTGCCTGTTAAATTAATTTGAGCTCCTTTTTCTTAACCGCTATCTTATACAACGGGAAGACAGCAAACGGTTAGATGAGAGGTTCTCAGCACCTTAACAGATTCCCCCCCCCCCCCCGTTTGTGGCTTGGGAGTTTGCAAGAAAAGGGAAACACATATTTGTGAAAGTCTTGAGTGGAAAGGGTGGATTTCAATAGCAGGGGTGTGTGTTAAGCCACATGGTAAAAAAAGGTCAAACTAGGAGCACCTAAATCCACTCGTAGAGAATTCGCAACATGCTTCGGTCCCAGACGGACAGACCTGGGGTCTGGATGGTCAGCCAAGGATTTAAGTCTTCAGCCGCCTCTCCATAATCAGCAAAGCTGCACGTTCTAATGAGAAAATCCTCTTAAAACTCCAGGAAGAAAGTGAATCTTGTTCAAAGCAGCTGGATTTTCTTGCTGCATGCATAGGATGACTGCTGGGATGAGCTTGTTGGTAGAAAAAGGACAGAACAAGGAAGAAATGGAACAGGAGCTCCGCCTTCCCTTCTGGAGAAAAGTGGATAGAATAATAATGCAGAGATGGAAGGGAATGACTTGGTGAGGGCAGGGATCCCAAGCACCCGGAAATCTCATGTTGGCAAATAGGAATTAAGGGTCCGCACTGACCAGAAGATTCAATTCAGACCTCCATTAGGTGCTTTGGAAAATAGCCCCCCAGATCCAAATCACTTTGTAGACTGCCAAATTTAACTCAGGGGTCCATTCAAAGCTGCTTTACCTTTTCCACGCCCCAATTCATTTCTGGGAAATGTGGGGAGGGACAATTTTGACGTCCCCCCCTTTTGGCAGAAATGGATGAAATTTGCAAACACACTACCCCCTCCAAAGTGGGTGAAGCTTGCCCTAGTACAGAGAAATAGATCCTGCAGCTTTTGTATTGAGCATCTCTAAAGTCTAATATTTTAGGGTAGAACTGGATTAAATTTGTAGGAGAGGTCGCACCTTCTGAAGACCTGAATCCTGCCAAATCTCATAACAGTTGCTGATCTGAAAATTGCAGACATGAGAGAAGGGCCGCTGGGTAAGAAACCTGACAAATTGAAGGCAGTTGGGTACAGGGGCTTTTGTGCTAGGCACTTTTTAAATTTTATTTTCATGTCAGAAGAGAAGAAAGCTAAGGGGAATCTTCACAGTCAGAAGCTGTCCGCCTCTGAATACCAGCTGCTGGGTGTGAAGCACAAACTTTGCCTTCAGGTCATGTTTCCTGACTTCCTGGAGCATATACATGGCCACAGTTGGAAACCTTTTGCTAGACTAGATGTGATACAGGGGCTTAATCTGAAAAACAGGTTGCTGAGATATCACAATATAGGATATGCAATATAGTGTGCCATTGTGAACTAGGTGTAGTGCAGTTAGGCTAGGATCTGGGGGACTAGGGTTCAATCCCCACTCAGCCATGAAACTCATTGGGTGACTGTCACTGCCTCTAGGGAAGTTTTTAATGTCTGGTGTTTTATCGTGTTTTTAATATTCTGTTGGGAGCCACCCAGAGTGGCTGGGGAGGCCCAGCCAGATGGGCGGGGTATAAGTAATAAATTATCATCATCTCAGCCTACTCTACATCAGATGGTCATTGTGGGGATTAAATGAGAGGGAGGGAGAATCATGTACACAACCTGGAGATCCTTGAAGAAAAAGATGGGCTATAAATGCAATGGATGATAGACAGACAGCAGAATTAAATAAGGGCATGGAGATTTTTTTCAATGATCAAGGAGGCAATGATCTTGTGCAGATGCGGCAAAAAACTTACATGCATGAGGAGCACCAATCCTATAGTAAACACTTGTCTGGAAGCAGCCTAGATCAGCCTCTGGTTCTGACCCAGCAGGGCTCTTATGTAGTGTTGGGAAAGGAAGTTACAAGGAGAAAGAAGGATGGCGTACGCAAACCTCACTTAAAGAGAGAGGAAGGGCTGTATGCTAAGAGAAATTGAGAGAAGAGAGGGAGCTCTGGAGACCAAGACTTCTGCGCCAGGGAGCCGAACAAGCAGGGAGGCCAACGGAGTAGGGAGCCCACATTTCGTACGGATTGGAACAAATCAGCTAAATCGTTGGCTGCAGGTCTTTTCGTTTCAAATATTTATTCACTGCTGTGGAGAGCAAGTGCTTGAAATATTGATGTTGGAGGGCTACGGTTTTGAAATATACATCTTTTCTCCCCAAGGCCTGCCAGTGGGTTACCTGTGTTGCGGCATTATTTCTTAGACCAGGTATGGGGAACCCGAGGCCCTATAGGTATTGCTGAAGTACAGCTCCCCTCATCCGTAGCCATTGGCCATGCTTACTGTGGCTGATGGAGTTCAGCAATATCTGGCGGGACAAAGGTTCCCTACACCTGGTAGAGAGCTCCTCTTTAACTTTCAGGGTTGGCCAAACACATTTTGCAGCCTGAGGCAAAGAACAAGATGGTTCTCTCCCATTCCATGTACAAAAGTCAACCAGACTGGTATCTTCCTGTACCAGGCTGGTGATGGGACAGTGTGTTTTACTATAGCTCAGGGCGGTAGGCCAGCTTAGGAGGCACAGGGGAGGACAGCTGCCTCATTTTGCCCAATGGTAGCGCTGGCCCTATATATGTGCTATGGGAGAATTTAGCCCTGAAAACAAGTGCTCTGGATATGAATCATCTTTCCTCTGGAGATGCAACTAAGCCGACGCCCACTGGAGAAGCATTGCAAGGTCCTTCCTATTTGATCTGGTGTCAGGGTGGCTGGAATTGGACCTCTGAATCAGGCCTGAGGTTTTTATTCTCCTTGTGTATTCTCCTTTTGTATTCTCTCATCAGAACTTGAATCTGTGGTCTAGAAGTTGTCTGACAAAAGTAAAGGTAGCACTGTGAAATGGAACACTGCCTCCTGATCTATAGCCATATGTTGCATTGCTCACGTGTTGCCAGTTCTTCTCCATCTGCATCTTGACAGCGAATTAGGCATGTCCAAGGATTTGTATATGCTGCAATTATGTGACCACATCAAATAAGTGTGGCAGTGCCCTTAAGGGAAACATGGAGTGTCCTCTTTAAAAAACAAACACCAATATTCTAGTCCTTAAAGTCTGCAAACGAAGGAATGAAGGTATGTAGGCAATGCATAGTTTATTTTATTTTATTTTATTTTATTTTAGGTATGATTCCATTGAACCAGAGCCTAACTAGACATTAGTGATAGAAGCGTTTGTTTAAAGACGGCCATATCCCAATCGCATACGAAGTGGATGGAGTGGGGTTGCATACCTGATTATTTTTCAAAGCAAAATAAATACAGTGGTATCTCGGTTTTTGAACATCTCCATTGATGAACATTTTGGTTTTTGAACACCATAAACCTGGAAGTAAATGCTTCGGTTTTCAAACATGCCTCAGAAGTCGAACATGCCACACAGCTTCCACTGAGTGCAAGATCCTGAGGCCTAGCTGTCAGCTATTGAGTTTTTGGTTTTCAAATGTTTCAGAACTCGAACGGTCTTCGGGAACAGATTATGGTTGAACACCGAGGTACCACTGTATGTAGGTAAGGGGTGCTAAGTAAAAATTTCAACAGTCCAATGTGAACTTGAGTGCCCTTTACATCTCTGTGTTCTTCCAATTGAGTAGTAAAAGCAAAATACATTACACAACACACACACATATATACACATTGTGTACCGCTGGGTGGAGGAAGCAAAGCTCAAACATGGTCAGTGAGTTAGGGGGTGCAGTCAACAGTCTGGGGTCCTGGAGAGAAGCAGGATCAATGAAAGGGTAGTGAGCTTCGCCTGGGGGGGGGAGGGTCACAGAGGCTTCAGACACAGTAGTAACTCCCAGAAAAGGGATCCTGGTAGGGTGTCTAATGAAGACCAGCCAGCCATAAGGCTTGCAGGACCATGGACAGATCACTGGAAAGGAACAACGAAGTCTTAACTCCAGCCTCTCTCTACGCAGGTTCTGAATAGCTCACCCAGCTCCCAAACACTCTCTGCTCAGCATCTCCAAGTTGCTTTGGGAAAGGCACCCATATTGTGTCGAACAGTGGAGGCTGATCCATTTGGGCAAATAGGGCACTTCCAGCCCGCAGCCAAAAATCATCCTTCAACCACCTACCCTCTCACATATAGGCATCTCCCCACTTACACACCGCGCCGTGAAATAGTTAAATAAATCAATTTAAACTGCAAAAAAGGGCAAGAATGGCCCCCAAAGAGCAGGAGAGCTGCAAAAATGGTGCAAAAGAGCAGGAAGACAGCTAGCAATCCCATGGGTCTTTGCGTTGACCTGTGGAGAGTTGGCGCTTGAGAAAGCACTTTGGGGTACCCGTCTGCAGAACAGCCAGGCACTGTGGGGTACTGATCTACCCCCCTTGTTGTTGTTTGTACACTGTCCTCCAGTGATGAGGAAGATTGAGAACCACCATTCATGCCAGTCTGGTAAGTGCTGCTGGGTTTTTTAAAGGGTTTTTAAGGCTTGCCAGAGGTTTAAAGGGTGTTGGCTGAACAGCACTACCAATCAGCACTAAGCAAACAGTCTGTGAGCACCTAGAAAGGAATGCTGTGATCACCAATAGTCAGCATGGATTTCTGAAAAATAAGTCATGTCAGACTAACCTGATCTCATTTTTTGACAGAATTACAAGCCTGGTAGATGAAGGGAACTCAGTGGATATAGCCTACCTTGATTTCAGTAAGGCATTTGACAAGGTGCCCCATGATATTCTTGTAAAGAAGCTGGTAAAATGCGGTCTTGACTCTGCTACCACTCAGTGGATTTGTAACTGGCTGACTGACCGAACCCAAAGGGTGCTCATCAATGGTTCCTCTTCATCCTGGAGAAGAGTGACTAGTGGGGTGCCACAGGGTTCTGTCTTGGGCCCGGTCTTATTTAACATCTTTATCAACGACTTGGATGATGGACTCAAGGGCATCCTGATCAAATTTGCAGATGACACCAAACTGGGAGGGGTGGCTAACACCCCAGAGGACAGGATCACACTTCAAAACGACCTTGACAGATTAGAGAACTGGGCAAAAACAAACAAAATGAATTTTAACAGGGAGAAATGTAAAGTATTGCACTTGGGCAAAAAAAATGAGAGGCACAAATACAAGATGGGTGACACCTGGCTTGAGAGCAGTACATGTGAAAAGGATCTAGGAGTCTTGGTTGACCACAAACTTGACATGAGCCAACAGTGTGACGCGGCAGCTAAAAAAGCCAATGCAATTCTGGGCTGCATCAATAGGAGTATAGCATCTAGATCAAGGGAAGTAATAGTGCCACTGTATTCTGCTCTGGTCAGACCACACCTGGAGTACTGTGTCCAGTTCTGGGCACCACAATTCAAGAAGGACACTGACAAACTGGAACGTGTCCAGAGGAGGGCAACCAAAATGGTCAAAGGCCTGGAAACGATGCCTTATGAGGAACGGCTAAGGGAGCTGGGCATGTTTAGCCTGGAGAAGAGGAGGTTAAGGGGTGATATGATAGCCATGTTCAAATATATAAAAGGATGTCACATAGAGGAGGGAGAAAGGTTGTTTTCTGCTGCTCCAGAGAAGCGGACACGGAGCAATGGATCCAAACTACAAGAAAGAAGATTCCACCTAAACATTAGGAAGAACTTCCTGACAGTAAGAGCTGTTCGACAGTGGAATTTGCTGCCAAGGAGTGTGGTGGAGTCTCCTACTTTGGAGGTCTTTAAGCAGAGGCTTGACAACCATATGTCAGGAGTGCTCTGATGGTGTTTCCTGCTTGGCAGGGGGTTGGACTCGATGGCCCTTGTGGTCTCTTCCAACTCTATGATTCTATGATTCTATGATTCTATGAATCATAAAACATTACTAGGGAGAGCAGTTCCTATTTGAAGAAGACAACAGCGAAGAAGAAGCTACTCTCACTTATAGGTAGGAAAGGGTTAAGCAGGGCTAGAAGACTCCCTGCTTTTCCATTTATCCTTTTGTGCCCTTCAGTTCCCTGATCAGTAGCACTAGCCAATGAGAGGAGTCCCTCAGGGCCCATTAAGTAACTTAGGGGATGTTATGCGGTTCTGGAGAGCTGCCTGCCAATCAGGTGCATTGTGCCTTCCATTTCAATCATCTTGACCTATCAGGTACATTTTCATTCTGTGGGTGTTGGGGTGGGGTGTTTCTTCTGGGTCTGCAGAAGTTTTTCCACTCTCTTCCAGTACTGAGACCAAGCAGTAGTCAGCAAGGCTTTCAGTAAATGGAGAAACTTCTCAGTAAATGGATTTTGTTGTTGTTGTTGTTGTTATTCTGATATAAAGGCAGAAAGCAGGGAAATACTCTAAGTTAAGTCTAAGTTAAGTGCACACCATTAAGAGAGCAGTCAGACAGCCCAATGGACAAATACAGGTGCAGGTCCAATTCAATGAGAAAGGTTCAAAGTCAAACCATAGGGCCAAGTTCCCACCTCAGAAGATGATCCAGGGCTGGAATCCTAAGTTCAGTTTAGAAATCGCAGCCCATTGGAGTTCCTGAAGCAGCCAAGCCATGGTCCACCTACAGTGAAAGTTGATCAGAAACAGTGTGTCTGCCTTCTCCTTTCTTCCTCCCAATATTATTGATGCACCTGAGCTTGCTCCAGCTGGGTAGCTGTGTCTCCTCTCCACTTAACAAAGCATGTGATCTTCACCTGCCCTGTGCTTAATCAAGCTTGGTGGCCACAAACCTCCTACAGGACGAGTCCCAGGATCTTCACCTAAGCAACTAGTAAGCTGGGCTGTGGTCTCTTGCCTGCCTCAGGCTCTTCCCATTTTTCCTGATGCCTCAGAGCCCATGCTGTTTGTGGAGACGGGCACCTCTGGTTCTGATGATGTGTCCGCCTTCCCAGGCTTCTGTGAACTGTCAGGTGCCCCTTCAACATCCACTGGTGTCCCTTGAGTACCTTCTAAATCCTCAACCTCCTGTCCCCCATCTTCAGCTTGTCCTGGTGTGTCCCATTGGTGGCTACACCCCTTGCCAGGATCCTCTTCTCCTTCCTCGGTGTCCTACCAGTTCATGACAGTGTGTGAGAGGGGGGAATACTCACTTCTCCTTTCACCTTTAATTCTTGTTTATTTTGTTCAATGAATAAAGCTATCAGTGGCTACTACCCCTGATGCTATGTTCTGGCTCCATCGCTGGGGGCAGTAAAGTTCTGAATACCAGTTGCTGGAAACCATAGATGGGGAGAGTGCTATGACTCTGTCAGGTCCTGTCTGAATGCTTCCCATAGCCATCTGTTGGCTACAAGAGAATGCTTGTTTCAAGCCTAATTTCAGTGGGGTGGGACCCCTTGGGCACATGTGTGTCTGTGGGTGGCACAGTGGTACCTTCTAATCTAACTGCTGAACTACATTGACACTACAAGGCTTTCACTTTAAAAGCAGTGGGAAAGTTGGAGGTGGTACCTTTCCTCCAGGTTTCAAGGTTCTGGAAAACTTTTAATTGGTAGTTTTTTCTTTGGTTCCTTCACTAGCAAAATAATAGATGAACCGAGCGACCCTGTTGGGAAAGGTCAGTAGTAAAGCGAAATAATTATCATCTCTGTTCCTCAACAGGGATGTCTCCAAGGCCTTCTCAAATCAGGGATGTGCCTCCTACTTACCCAATTAGTCAGATTCTCAGTGGCCTCACAATCATTCCCTTGCCTCCAGATAGGATGTTTCCTCACCTAAATTATTAGAACCGGTCGTGTTCATCAGGCCTCGCAAAAATGACTCTGGTTTCTGGCTTCTTCTCACATACCAGAGGATGAACTTGGCACTTCTTGAAGAGGTTGCATAACCTTTTCAACCAAGGACAGAATGGGGAATAGGAGAGAAACCAGGGTTGTAGTGCCTTCATGCTGCTGTTAACTTGGGACGTCCAACACCACCAAACTTGACATGAATTTGCTATCACGCGCATCTCGTGGAGAGCTGGACTCAAAGCACATATTGTCAAAGCGCCCTCCAAAACTTGTTGTAATAATTATACCAACAAAAGAGGTGGCAAGCATTTCACCTGAAGCATTTAAACTGGCCCTGATGTTAATCATTTTGAAACAATGTAACCATGACTGGGGATGGATTGTTTCCTAGGGTTCTAAATCTTCATAGAATCAGAATACAAGGACTGCTAAGAAGTCCTCCTTACATATTAAAAGATGTCATGATTTTCTGCACAGCTACGCATCTCTAACTAATGTTACAATTCCCCAACAAATGTACTCTAACAAATAAAATGACTCCCTAACTTCCCCACTCTCTCTTCAACTTGCTATCTAACACTCACTAACTCCCAGCCTTTTTGAGGATTTGGAAATGGGACTGATAATAAATTAACATCTTTCATGCAGCTGTACTTCAGTAGGCGTGGGCAGGAGTGAGCAATGGGCTTGTTCTTACATTTGGAACTGCAAGTTTGGATACCGGACAGTGGAAACAGACCTTAGTGGCGATGTCTTTTTCTGAGATCTGTTCATAGGGTAGCATGCATTACATGCTGGTATGTGGGGCAGGGGGCGAGCAGCGACTCTGGGCGGCTTCCAACACTGCCCCAATATTTGCCAAACTTACAAGTCCACTGTTTTCACAGCCCACCCCGCTCTCTAATTCTCGCTACCTCTTGCTCTCTCGCCTTACTCACTCACTCAAAGATCTGCTCTTACCAAAGTTCTCTGGTATGTCACACAGCAGGCAGGCATGTCACGATGGGGGGTGTCACCTTTACCTTGAGCAACCTTGGTCAACAAAGGGCAGTGTTCCTCTTAATAGGCGGTTTTTATTGCTTTCAGTGTACAGTGGTACCTCGGGTTAAGTACTTCATTCGTTCTGGTGGTCCGTTCTTAACCTGAAACTGTTCTTAACCTGAAGCACCACTTTAGCTAATGGGGCCTCCTGCTGCTGCCGCGCTGCCGGAGCACGATTTCTGTTCTCATCCTGAAGCAAAGTTCTTAACCTGACTATTCCTGGGTTAGCGGAGTCTGTAACCTGAAGCGTATGTAACCTGAGGTACCACTGTATTAAACTTGCTTGCTTATTTATTTATTTATTTATCATCTAAACCATGGGTAGGCAAACTAAGGCCCGGGGGCTAGATTCGGCCCAATCGCCTTCTAAATCCAGCCCGCGGACAGTCTGGGAATTAGCATGTTTTTACATGAATAGAATGTGTGCTTTTATTTAAAATGCATCTTTGGGTTATTAGTGGGGCATAGGAATTTGTTCATTATTTTTTTCAAAATAAAGTCTGGCCCCAAACAAGGTCTGAGGGACAGTGGACCGGCCCTCTGCTGAAAAATCGTTTGCTGACCCCTGATCTAGATCTCCCCTCATCCAATGGATTCCAGTGCAGTGTCTAATCGTAACAATGCAAGCAAGAAACTAGATGGGTTGATAGCCTGCGGCTGTATAAGACCCTATTCAATGCTTTGAGGAGTAGAAATGCCTGGCATTATGGAGTTGGGCTGGGCTGGGGAGAGTCATCACAGATGTGAAGTGAGAGAAATGCGCTTTGCTACTTTACGAAGCTGGTTCTTGCATTGGTCAAACTTTAAGAATGACATGTTTTTGAATTTTAAAACTTGCAAGCTTTTAAAGCTCCTGAATATATATTTGCTTCAAAATGTCTTGAGTTTCTATAAAGGGTGTTGTATCTGTGAGCACTGGAGCATATGCACAGCGAGAACAAAAAGACTTGTGTCACATCAACACCATACATTTAAAGCATGTGTCTTCCCCCAAAGCACCCTGGGAACTGTAGTTTTACCCTCAGAGCTACAGTTGCAAGGACCCTTAAAGTGCGGTTCCCAAGATTATTAGGGGAAAGCCCTATGTTTTACATGTGCTTTAAATGTATGATGCGGATGTAACCTTACTATAGCTCTCCAGCGTGCAGGTCTGTTGCTATTGGTTGCAGGCGCACCATGCATTTGAAGCACATAACTTCCTCCCCCCAAGAATCCTGGGTACTGTAGTTTACTAAGCATGCTGGGAACTGTAGCTGTGAGGGGTAAACCATGATTCCCAGCATTCTTTGGTGGAGGGAGCGATGTTCTTTAAGTGTATGGTATGTGCACAGCCTTTACGTACAACTCTGAAGATGCTACTAAAAAGGGATAGACTAGGAGAAAGAGTAGGTTTGATAGAAGCAGATGTGTTCATTAAATTCTGAATCTGAGTATGAATAAAGCAGGGAGATGGAGGTTGATCTTAGAGCAAAAGGTGGGGGGGAAGTGAACTTTCCCCATGCCTGCTGCTTGTTCCCTTGTATAACCTCCCACCCTGAAGTGCTTTTCTCCCAGCTGAGCCCGTGTCCTATGTCAAAGCTTAGCTAAGAAACCACTTGAAGGAGAAGGTAAAAACTGTGTGCCTAAAAATGAAACATCTCTCGATTTCCTTGCTTTCCATGTGACCTGTGACTGACCTGGGTTTAAATATAAAACTGTTAATGTTCAGCTTGGTCCTGAATCAGTGGAATGAATTGCTTTCATTCAGGCAAGCGCCAAAAAAAACCCCTCACCATAGCTGTTTGCAGTAGCAAACAAGAGTGTGTGTGTGTGTGTGTGTGCGCGCGCACGCACGCACGCACGCACACACACACGCACACACACTTCCAGCAAGACAAGGCATTGCTCTACTGGTGCTGTGTCAGCCCTTGGGGGACATGCTGCATTAAATATAAATTATGGCTGGTGCACTTTGGAGTGGGGGGGCGATGGGGACAAGGCTATTATTTTATTTTGTATTATACGAAAAGCCCATTAATGCTCTTTCTTTCTTTCTCTGCAGCGAGAGGAGAGAGGCTAGAGAGCAGCATTTCTTCAACCCCACGTGTGTTTGCTAGAAAAAGATCATGGCTGATTAACCAATCTAGCGGGTACCATCTGGGGCTACGGTTTTGCCGAGTGTCTCAATTCCTTCTGCCTGTGCTGCTGGGAGCGCTGTTGAATAATCAGCCAGCCACCTGCCCCTCTGTGGTTTTATTTCTTATAAATGCATATTTCATCTCTGTCACTGGCTTCATCAGTACAACAAACTTAATAATAATAATAAGTACAATTCTATTATTGTTATTGTTGTTGTTGTTGTTGTTGTTACATTGTGAAGTTTGGGCTTTTGTTGAACTAAGCATTCATGTGCTTGGTTTCCCCCTCCTTTTTAAAACAAAAACAAAAACTTTACTCTTTTGCATTTGGGGGTATGTCTTATATGGAAATTGGCAAGAATGTGTGTGCTTGTACATAAAGTTGATAACTGCCTATTCTTCAGGCAGAGGGCAGTGGCCGTCTCAGCTGGCAGACTTTAGTCTTTCAAAAACAGAAAATTGTCACAGGACTTTCCAAGTGCCACTACAAGACTGCTTCTGATCCATCCACTTTTCAACATTTAGATCTGTCTTAGGAAGCCAGGTGACACGTGGAATGGCTATCTGTTGGGATATCTTCGTTAAACTGTTTTAATTGTAAGTTCATCTCCTTAACGAGCTCTAAAAGTGGGACTAGGCATTTCCAAGAGAAAATTGTCAACACCCTCACCAAACTAACCAGAATTCTTTGCAAAAGCCATGAAGGTTAAACGCTCTCTTGGATATGTTTTGTTTTCACTTGGGGTCTGATCACCATGCCAGAGGCAGGAATTCCCCTCTTCCAAATCAGATTTGCTAGGGACCTTGACAGCATGAATGTGTTTGCCTTCATATGTAGTCCTACTGGTCCATGACCGTAATAAAACGACTTGACTAATATGCAGCTTGACTTACTTGCAAGAGTCAACCAAAGCTGTTAATTGCGGCACATGTGATCTCTACCCATGGGCTCCCTGTGTTACGGATTGTATTGGTCAGCCAAGTTGGGTGTTGGTCAGGCTGGGGATAACGGGAATTGTGGTCCAGACACATCTGGAGGGCACCAGGTTAGCGGAGGCTGGTGCTGGTCGACAGAGGAAAGGTCTCTTATTAGGACAATGTTCTTGTCTTTTGTACAGGGAGACGACTGAGATTCTATGTTCTTGTATCCCTAGCCATACAGAATCAGTGTTTCTGAAAAAGATGGGCAGGGGAGGCCTAGCTGTGCAATAATGGTTGGTTGTTTCTGACTCAAACAACTGCTCCGGAAAAAAAGCATCTTCTCTAGACTTTGCAGCAAGTGCCTTGTTAGCCATTTCATTTGGCAATGACCCATGTGCACCGCCTTGCACTTCTCAGAAGAAAGGTGGCTAAACAAGTAAATAAGCTTGAGGCCTAGCTCAGCCACTGTCTAGCCCCAGAATCTGCACCAGCATGTTCCTCTCTTGTGGACCATGCTGTCTGACATTGAGACTCATACAAGAGCACCATGGTGTCCTTTCTTGTCCGACAATATCTATTTCAGTTTGAGGACTGAGGAAGCCTTGCACCTTTGCTTCCCACCCCCCAAAAAATATTCCGCACAAATGTCAGAATTTTAAGCAGCATGTAGAGCAAGGGGACCTTTCAGGCCAAACACTGCAGGCAGCGATTTCATGTTGCCTGACTTAACTAGAAACGGTTCACACACTCAGCAGTGGGTCACTGAGTGATGACATTTCAAACGCCATATACATGCACGTGCGAATCAACTCCAAATCTCATGTGGAAAGAGGTCAAGTCATCTTTCTATTAATGAATCAGCCAGAGACAGCAGGGAGGTCCCTCTCTGAGAAGTGTTTATTCTCTCCCTCCAAAGGCAGAAAAGTATGGTCTCTAAAGGGACAGAGGGATGGGTTCATTACCAGGAACCAGGTCGCCTTGGGCATTGAAGAGCGGGCAAAGGCCCGCCCCATCTCTCCCAGCCTCGTGTTTTCAGTAACGAAACAGGCGGAAAGGAAAGCCAAAGACCTAGCTGTCACTGAATACACCACAATGCAGTCAAAGCACATGGCTTATCCTCCCCCTTTCCAAAAATCCCAGGAACTGTAGTTTGCCCCTCACCAAGTTGAAATTCTCAGCACCCTTAACAAACTACAGTTCCCAGCATAGGTTAAAACTAAAACCATTATACAATTTTTTAGGACGTCAGTAAGTACAATAAAGCAGCCATAAAGCACTAGAACAGCAAATAGAAAAAGATGAGAAATACTATAACCATTTAAAAATCATTTAACTGCAGCAATTAAAATTATTCCAGTTATTCCCCTTTTGATGGCCACAGGCTCCTCTTTCATATAGAGAGGGATGAGCTGCTGTGCAGGCTGGGATTGTTTAAGATCAAACGTTTTTTATTCCAGCTTAATCAATCTTAAATGAGCACCTCTACAAGGACTGTTTGCATTCCATTCATCTACCATCTCTCTCTCTCTCTCTCTCTCTCTCTCTCTCTCTCTCTCACACACACACACACACACACACACACACACACACAGCTTCCACTTGCTGACGCAGAATTCAGCCTTCTGAGAATTTCAGCTTTTTTATTTAAAAAAGGTGATTCTAGCCCTCATGACTGAAAAGATACATAGGCAGTATGTGCTGAATTTTCAGAAGCCAGACAAAGCAGGACTTGAAATAAGCAGAGGGTGGGGCTCAAGTGTTCTGCATGGCTTTTATCCCACCCAACTCTATAGCTATCAGAATCAGGACAAAATGTGCAATTAGCATTTATGCAATTATTCTTAATATGCTTGTTGATGCATAAATTCATTTTCCAAAGTTCCTACCTGTTTCAGATATTCAGGTAGGCTTTCTTCTTAGCAGATTATGCGCAGAGTTCAATCAAGATGCCAAACTTTGTTGTTATTGTCATTCAGTTAGGCTTCTAACCTGTCTGACTACCTGGGAATATGGAGAGAAAAAAGTGGGATAAGAATATTTCATCTCCAACATATAATTATCAGCAGGTTTTTGCTCATCAATAGTTTTTCTCCACAGGCACCTACCTCCACATGTGGTGGGAATGCCCCCAAAACCAACTATTCTGGACAACAATCATACAAGAAATATGCAAAATAACTAAGTATTAGAAGACACCCCAGAACTGGCAGTACTAAACACCTTCCAAGAGAATACTGCCCACTCACATCATAAAGAGCTCATAACCCACCAACTTATAGAGCTCATAACCCACCAACACGGGGACAAATTGAAGAAGACGCCTTCACCCCGGTATGGCTCCCCTTTATTCACATACACAGCCCAATACGACAACATCAAGAATCCGCCAACAGCATACGAATCAGTATCTGATTCAAAAACACACACACACCTCACTCACACACGAAAACAAAGTTCACCACAGCCAATCACAAACAATCAATCACACCCTAGGCCAGGCTTCCTCAAACTTGGCCCTCCAGATGTTTTTGGCCTACAACTCCCATTATCCCTAGCTAGCAGGACCAGTGATCAGGCATGATGGGAACTGTAGTCTCAAAACATCTGGAGGGCCGAGTTTGAGGAAGCCTGCCCTAGGCCAACCCCAACCTCTCTCACCACCAAAGGAATACAAGCAAATAGTAAAGAGAACCCGCACAAGCGACGCCGACACAAAACCCCACACATACATTAAGTAGAAAAGAAACATTGCTACCCAACCCCAACTCCACTCACCATAGCCCCCTCCACCTCTTTCCCCCTTTTCAACCTAATGTAACACTAATGTCTCAACAAATGAAAGTGATCTGTAGATGATTGTAACTTGAAAAAAGAGACATTGCACATACTTTTGTAAACCAATAAATCTTTAATAAAAATGTTTTTTAAAAAGTTTTTCTCCAGTGCACAAATACTGACTTGTCGTTGTTATAAACTACTGTTTCTTAGAAACAAATGAGATGATTGTAGGAGTGTTGAAAGATTTCAACTTTTGAGCAAAGGATAAGGAAAAATTCAAACCTGAACATGGTGTATTCAGAACCACCTTGATTAGTACTTCAATCTCTCACTCAATTTCAAAATTTTTACACTTTCAGTCATATATTGCCGCTTAGTGGCCAGCATTGGTACTGCCAACTTGTTGTATGGACATTTTGAAAAGGGGAAATTACAAAGAAAACTAATTTAAATCATGGCTGTGAAAGGCCTGCAGATATGTGTAGCTATTCCATTGGTGTTAGAGTGCGAAATTCTCTATCAGAACTGACTAAATGTACCAGTATATAAACATCCTCCTTTGTGTGCAATGAAAAACCAGCTGGGTTTCTGTTCTGTCCGATGAAGTCTCCTGCGTCTGCTGAAAGCTAGCTATGCTAATAGCAGAACTAGGATGGCTACTAAGGCACTGTCAAAAAAAGAGTGGAGATTTGCAAAATATTTGCATATGCTAATTTATATGTCCATGTGCAAACACAGAAATGAATGATGTAATTTAAATATAAATACATCTTACCATAGTGGGGAAGACTGATTAGGTGAGCTGTGTTGTGCAGGGACCAACTTGCCAAAAAACCATAGAATTGTAGAGTTGGAAGGGATCGCAAGGGTCATCTAGTCCAACCCTGTACAACGGGGGGGGGGGATGTCTGTAGAACAAGACACAGCCACCATATCAACAGAAGTCACTTCAAACAACAACAAAACATTTGTTTGTGTTGCACAAGTGAAAGTATGCCCTTATTTGGACTTACTAGTGTTGAAAAGCTGCCAGTATAATTCCTCTCCAAAAATGGGGGAAATTACTTTGCATTGTGAGGCTGATGCTTATCACTCTGCCCATGAAATTAATTAACACCAATGTATTAGATTCAGGTGATAGGTTAAAAAAAGGTAAAAAGATAAAGGACCCCTGGAAGGTTACGCCCAGTCAAAGGCAACTATGGGGTTACGGCACTCATCTTGTTATCAGGCCGAGGGAGCTGGCGCTTGTCCACAGACAGCTTTCTGGGTCATATGGCCAGCATGACTAAACTGCTTCTGGCACAACAGAACACCTTAATGGAAACCAGAGCGCACGGAAACGCCGTTTACCTTACCGGCACAGTGGTACCAATTTATCTATTTGCACTGGCGTGCTTTCGAACTGCTAGGTTGGCAGGAGCTGGGACAGAAAAGGGAGCTCACCCCATCGCGGGGATTCGAACCGCCGACATTCTAATCAGCAAGCCCAAGAGGCTCAGTGGTTTAGACCACAGCGCCCCCCACGTCCCTTTTGCAGCCATAGTACCACATAAATAATCACAATATGGGCCAAGGCATTGCTTCTTTTCCCCAACATCTGGTATTTGGAGACACACTGCTGATACTGGAGGCAGTATATAGATATCCTGACTGGAAGCCATGGATGACTTTATCCTCTGTGAATTCATCTAATCCCCCCCTTTTTAAAAAAAAAATTAAAAAATGTCTTAAGTTGGTGACAAGCCTGAGAGGCTCAGTAGTTTAGACCACAGCACCACCCACATCAGATGATAGGACTCCCCTATCAGCTCTCCTTTCCATGCTGGGGCAGCGATCCTCCCTGCCCCTACCCCACAGTATATCTGCCCCCACTAGATACCCATGCAGTAGCAAAATATTTAATTAGGGTATACATACAAACTGGCTTGCACCCACAGGTAAGTGGCTAATGCCTGAACTTTATTAAGGATGATGGTCGCACTGTTCAGGCCTATTGTCACAGTTACAGTTTGATGCAGGGTTGAGATGGGGGTGGTGCAGAGCCAAGTCCCAGAAAATTCCAGCTCTCCCCCCCCCCCAACTGCCCCAGCACCTGTCCTGGATCTGGCTGCTCTTAGTGGTACTTTGTTCCCCTTGGCCCTTGCTGATTCTTAGTGCGTGATGGTCCCTCGGTGTGCCTCGCTTCCGTCACCTCTGCTGCACCTTAAGCCAGCACAGGTTGTTCCATCCTCCTCTGCACTTCGATGTCCTACGTCACCACCTTGGTTTTCACAATACGCCTCCTCACGCCTCTCCTGGAGAGTTGTGCCAAAGCTTGGGGCTATTAAGGCAGGTTCCAGTCTGAGTCAGCTTCAGGTGCAGGGATCACATGCTCTGTGCTTCCAGCCCTATCTTAGCCTGACTGGGCACAGCTGTGTTTCCTCAGGCATTCCCCACCTGGGTTTAGCAGTCATTCTCTCCAGGGTTGCTGATGTCATGGGCTGGTTGGATGCAGAGGAATGGTGGGAGGAACCACCAGGGAAAGAAGGTTCAGAGCCCCAGGGGTGATGGCGGGACAGTGATGAGTGGTCAAAGGGAGAAGACTGGGAGGAGGAGATGTCAGAAGCTGAAGAGGTAATAGGGCTCAGTGAGTAGGAGAGTCTGTGGCAGAGAGAAGTTCAGACTCAGAGGCAGAAGCTGAAGCTGGCGAGTGGGAAGGGAGATGCCAAGAGGCATGGGTCAGGCTGGTGAAGAGTCGCGCGCATCTCCCCCTCCTACTGCAATAAGCTCCCCTCCCTGCTCGTCTCCCAGAACCAGAAGAGGGCTGAAGCGGGCAGAGGATAGATTGGTGACTTGCAGATGCAGTCTCTGATTCGCTTTGAGAAAAACTCTGGAGAGCAGGGGACTTAAGACAGCTGTGGGGAGGTGAGGACTCAGCAACTGTTTCATAGAGGCAAGACCTACTGGAGATGAGTAGCCGTGCTCATTAGGCCTGACACTCCTGTGCAGATCGTGTTCTTGCTAGTAAAGAGTTAACTCCAACTTGCACAGTGTGATTCACTGCTGGCTCGCTCCTGAAACTATTTTCATGTAGACCAGACAGGGTCTTGATTCCTAGGACTCAAACTCCCTCTGAACAGATATATGCAAACTGCTTTCTACTCACCACTCTGGTAACAGCAAGCACCTCAGTTTCCACCACCAACTCTGGTGGGTCCTGAGGCCAATCTTCAACATTAGAAAACATGGTTTCCAGTCAGTCTTAAGCTATGGCATAATCTTTTTAAACAACAACAACAATGTACTGTGGTGGTTCAGCTATTTTGCTTGATATATGTCCCTCGAAAATCCCTGCTTGCAAAATTTGCCAGAAGAGATCAGTTGAGGCGGAGGGGAATCTTTCTCTGCATCCAAAACCATTTGAACCAGCAAAATCCTGCTAACATTGAAGTGCAGTGCTTAATCTTACGCCTTCCTTGGTCGTGAAATGCCCCAGACTAAATGAGTACATTAAGTTTCCATGTATAAAATCTTTATAAAGGCTTCAGTAAAGAGAGATGGGTGTTTTATCAGACAGTTAATCAATTGTTATAGGTCGTTGCAGAGTCCAATGGGTAAATTGGTTGTCTTAACTAATGTTTGTAAGCCTTTATCACGCTGGTGCAAGGAAAGAGAGGGAGAAAGAGAGATCAGGTGTGCAGCATTCTTAGGAGGTCTATAAAATCTTTTTCCTGCCAATGTACATTGTGTGGTTCATTTTGGGTCTAGAATAACAGCACTTAAGTTAGCCCTTTACAGTTCTCACCTCTTATTTATCTCAGTTCATTCAGAAATTTTAAAATTTCATCTTACCTTTCCCCCCACCCCCCAAATAAATGTTGGTACCTGATTGCCAGACTGGGCTTGTTTGAGTTGGCCCCATACATCAATAGCACCCCCACTTTAAGTCCCTAATCTGGCCTTATTTGGGTGAAGATAGGGGGCAGTAGCAGCAGGGCTCCAAATAACATGCAAACTAGGGGACGGCCCCTGACTCATTAGCAAAACACATGCTTTGCATGTAGAATGTCCCAGGTTCATTCCCTTGACCTCCCTAATTAAAAGTGGTAACAGGTGATGAGAAAAGCCACCAGCTGAGATCCTGGAAAGCTGTTGCCAGCCTGTGCTACTCCAGAGATAAAAGAAGGGTTTCGAGACTTGGCAGCAGGAACTGCATTGCAGGGGGTTGGACTAGATGACCCTTGAGGTTCCTACCAGCTCTGAAGTTCTACCGATTCTTTGATCCTGGGGTGTGAGGTTGAGCCTTGCCAAGAATCTCTCCCTTCTCATCACAGCCCACCAAGACAGGCATCTAGTGTTCTCTGCTCTAAAGGCAGCTTGCTCTCTGACCTATGGCCTGGGTTCCCCTCCTGTGGTGTAGTGGTACATGTTGGAAGTCTGGGAGTTCATCATGACAGCCCCCTGTCCTGCCCAAGTCACATCCCCAGAGAGTCCATAGCCAGACCCCAAAAGGAATATCGAAGCACAGATGAGTTGGCAGAGGGTAGTACAGTGATATGGAATGTTAGACTTGGCTGGGGAAACATGAGTTCACATCCCTGATCAGACAGGAAACTATCTGGGTGACCCTGGGCCATTCATTTTGTGAGCCCAGCCTACCTAGCAAGGGAACATATGCCAGCTACCTGCCCTGCCCCTCAAGCTTATGGTACATCACAGGTAAAAAAACACTCCAGCAAATTACATTGCTGAGAGCACAATTCAAAGTGTTGGTGCTGACCTTTAAAGCCCTAAAAGGCCTTGGTTCTGTATACCTGAAGGAGCGTCTCCACCCCCATCATTTAGCCCGGACACTGAGATCCAGCGCCGAGGGTCTTCTGGCGGTTCCCTCACTGTGAGAAGTGAGGTTACAGGGAACCAGGCAGAGGGCCTTCTCGGTAGTGGCGCCCACCCTGTGGAACGCCCTCCCAGCAGATGTCAAGGAAATAAGCAGCTATCCTATTTTTAAAAGACATCTGAAGACAGGCCCTGTTTAGGGAATTTTAAAATATTTAATGCTGTATTGTTTTTAACACTCAATTGGGAGCCGCCCAGAGTTGCTGGGGAAACTCAGCCAGATGGGCGGGGTATAAATATTTTTTTAAATTATTATTATTATTACTACTGCTGCTACTACTACACTCTTGCTCCTGCTAGAGCTGTGCTCCTCCACAGGGCTGCTTTATTCTGCCCTCCTTTAGAGAGATGAACACATCAGCCTTCTCATACTTTCCATGTCTGCACCAGCCACACTGGTCTTGTATATACCAAGTCAGGTGTGTGGCCACACAGGGTCAATTCCAGATAGAAGTTCTCAGCATGTTGAAACTATGTGGCTGGAGACGTTTCTGGATTCACAAGTTACACAACCAGCCTACCGTGATGTGGATGCAACACCATTAGTTTAGTTCTGGGGTTCCCAACAAAGCATTCCTTGGCATCATGAAACCCCAGACACCTCCTGGCACACTCCAAGGCCCCTGCCCACCCCTATTTTTTATTTTATATGAGCTTTTTTAGGAGCATAAGGAGTTGCTCTATACTGTACTATGTTAGCTTGTTGATCCCTCTAGCTTAGTATTAGTACCAGTGTTTCCCAAACTTGGATCTGCAGCTGTTTCTGGACTACAATTCCCATCATCCCTGACTACTGGTCCTGCTAGCTAGGGATGATGGGAGTTGTAGCCCCAAAACAGCTGGCGACCCAAGTTTGGGGAACACAGGTCTACACTGACCAGCAGATGCTCCCCAGGGTTTCAGGAAGGGAGTCTTTCCCAGTCCTTCTGAAGATGCTGGGGACTGAAGCTGAGACCTTCTGCATGCTAAGCCAATGCTGTACTACTGAGCTGCAGCCATTCTTGTGGCTTGTTTTTTCTTTGGTAGGGAGGGTGCCTGTTTTTTTAGAGGTGTTGTCTGCTGATTCCCCCTGTCCTTTATTTGCTTCAGGTCTTGGTGTTCTGACTGTTTCGGAGAAAGGTTCTGAGCATCGTCAGATTTTCTTCTATGAAAATGGCATTTTGTGGCGCCTGTTCTTTAGATTTCCAAGTGTGCTCCCAGGTACCAAACAGGTTGAAGACCCCTGATGTAGTTACCGGTACTTAGTCTGATAGCCCACTCCATCTAAAAGCTCAGATGATGAGTTACCAGCACATAACATCCCATACACACAGGAAGAAAATTAAAATTTAAAATCCCATTGCATATGGCCTAAGTACCTCAGTGCTTAGTCAGGTGGGGAATACATTTTGGTTTAAGAAGGTATTCCCTGAATTGTTATGCAGCCAATTTATTGCCAATCTACTACTAATTGTACATTGTAGTAATCCTTTTAGGTCTGTTAACTTTTGTAGTTTATCATATTTTATTTTACTGCACAACCCTTTCATAGATTCTGGCTTTGATGCACTTTATAAATCTGTAAAATAACAAATAAATACTGAATTTTTAATACTCTTATGAGAGTTGTGACATTTTGAAAGGCCTTTCCAATAAACAGTGTAATCAGTACCTAATCAGAAGTAAATACCACGGAGCTCAGTGAGACTTACTCTCAGACAAGTGTGGCTAGGAATGCAGCCATCATCTTATATAGAACATAATGTGCAATAAATGCAGACATACCAGTATAGTACAGGCTGGTTTTATAGAGCACTTATACCTTTTAAGTCCATAAGTGATTAAATTATAAAGAACATCTAATACCGCCAACTCTATAAAATTAGGATATGGACTTCTAATAAATAAAATATTTACAGACCCCCATGGCTTTCCATCCAACCCTCATAGTCTCTAAACCCAGAAAGAGGAGAAACTCAAAGGCTCTCTCCGCAAAAGCTCAGGATAAAATATTACTTTCTTTTCCTGGTTGCAGTTGAGGCTGGTGATCACAAGATGGCACTAAACTGCCCAAATACAAAGTTGGGTTTTGTAGGGTTTTTAAGAGACAAACTTTTTTTGTCTCTTCTGAAATCTTAATTTGAACCAGAACTTACTAGGGCTCAAGCTTTAAACCTGCCTTCATTGTCCCAGATTTTCTCTTAGATGCATGGGTTTTTCCTTGAATGTGAGTGTGCCTCTGAGTGCTGGCACATTACCTTCAGAGATACTGCCATGCGTCTGAAATTAGGGCGCAAGATCAGAGAGTATGGTTTCCAGGCAGGTTTGAGCCCCTTGTCTTTTTAAAAAATGTAAATGAATCCTCTGTCAGTTATATATATGAATTACTGCTGCCAAATGGTAAAGAATAAATATTTTCTGGCGGAATCTCACTCAGGGCTTATCCACAAATTTTCTTCCACTCTTTCCAGGCACAGATACTCTTTAAAGCTCTGTGTCTGAGCGCCCCCCCCCCTTAAATTATAAGCCCTTCGCTGGTGTAAGAGTCTGCTAGAGATGATTTTCCAACCTTAACGTTATGGACATAGAGCAATGGATGGCTCTCTCTGTCATGTCCTGCTAATGCATTTTCCAGGGGCATGGGTTGGCCTGTCACAGATAACACAGGATTTGAACTTTGTGCCAATTTCTTTTTTCAAAAAAACAAAACAAAGGAGGGGATGAAGACCCCCTCTTGTAACATATCCATAGAGATAAATGAAATAATTCATTTAACTTTGAAAACTGATTTCTAAGGTTGCAATCCTAACCCCATTTATGTGGAAGTAGGTAGCCCCAACTAATTCAACAGGACTTACTTCTGAGCAGACGTGGTTGGATTTCTTTGTAAGCATGAGATTTTATTGTTCCTTTTTCCTTTTCCTTAGGCCCAGGTCGAGTCACACAAAAATCTAACAATTAAAATAAGTGTAAGGTAGAAATTAAAATAACAAAAAATTACAAGAAACAGCCAATACAGTACCTGCACAGCAGCATAAGCGAAGGGAAGATAATCCCCTGACCAAAGGCCTTCGTGAAGTATATTGAACAGTTGAGCAAAAGCACAGTCAGCGAAGGTGCAAGGAGGGTCTCCCCTGCTGATTTTAACACCCAAAGCATGATCATTGTGCGCAGAGGCCTTCCTTCAGATTCTGTGTTTGTAAAAGCCTGCAGGCTGGGCCTGTCTTAATTTTGATTTCATGTAAGCTACTCAGGGACCCTTTTCAGCTGGAAAAGTAGGATACAAATCCTCAAAATAAGTAATTAGCATATACATCAAGAGGTGAAATGCTGGACCCAGGAATCCTTTTGCTAGGGCTCCACAAAGATCTCTTCAGAAAATGGGAGTTTCCTTTACTCTCAATAAAAGGCCCTTTTACTCTCCTCCCAGTTTCAGTTGGGTACAGGCAGTAGGCCACAACCAGTTAGGCTTTAGAACTAGGACTGTCTGTATGGTACCTGGTAAAACAAAGGAGAACTTTGAATACTTTAAAACCCAAATTTTATCCTGGTTTCCTCTCCTGCTGTCAACTTACCCACAGAGGGAGCCAAGCTTCTCAGGAAATGGACAGAAGAGTCTCATCCTGAATTCAGCTAATAGCCTCTCCTTAAGCTCATAAGCTATGTGACTTGGGGAATTTGTCCCTCACTGAGGATCCCCTGATGGGTTTTGAGGTGAAAGGACCTTTTAATTATACTCGAATTTGTACTCTGTGGATGTTCAGAAGTTAACTTGAAACAGCTGCAGGCTGACTGCTGTGAAACCAATCAGCTACTAAGATCTACCTGTTGGTATGCAGATCCATCCTGCTTTCTGTTATGCATAAGAGCCTTCCTGGAAGATTGAGTGTGATTTAGGGAATGGGGGGGGCAGCATTTTCCACTGAAAAGTATTTGTAAGAAAAAAAGGAGGTGTCTGCATATATTGTTAGGAAGATTTGGGAAGGTGGGGTCAGGGAGATGTAGGTTTGGAGGAAGATCTTAGCTCACTGGCAGATCTTTGGGCATCTACCAGTAAGGCTAGGAAAGTGGCCTGTCTGAAGCCCAAGACAGTTGCTGCCACTCAGTGTCATATACAGTGGTACCTCGGGTTAAGTACTTAATTTGTTCCGGAGGTCCGTTCTTAACCTGAAACTGTTCTTAACCTGAAGCACCACTTTAGCTAATGGGGCCTCCTGCTGCCACCGTGCCGCCAGAGCACAATTTCTGTTCTTATCCTGAAGCAAAGTTCTTAACCTGAAGCACTATTTCTGGGTTAGCGGAGTCTGTAACCTGAAGCGTATGTAACCTGAAGCATATGTAACCTGAGGTACCACTGTATAGAGAGAGGGGCCAATTATCTGACTTGGTCTATGCAAAATCCTGTGTCCCTAGGCCAATGGGTAGCACTACCTGTGCTACCATGCTTGCTTATGAAGGGGAAACCAGAACATCTACACTTTTCTCCCAGCAGACTGCTTGCAACTTCAGGGGACAGTGGTCAAGGGAAGGGCTGAACAACCAGCCCCTCGATAGCTCTGCACCCCAGTTAAAAGTTCCCCCCAGTAAGAGCCAGCATGGCATAGTGTTTGGGTTAGGACCTGGGTGGCCGAAGTTCAAATCCCTTCTCAGCCGGAAAGCTCACTGGGTGATCTTGTGCCAGCCACTATCTCTCACCCTAACCTACCTCACAGGGGTGTTGTGAGGGTAAAATGGAGAACCTTGTAGCTACCACAAGCTCCTTGGGAGAAATGGGAATAGAAATATAATTGTGAAATACGATAAAATAAAGATATTGGGAGATCAGATCGCTGATCTCTCCTGTGTCACATCTGTTGGTCAAGGATGGGGAGCCTGTCACCCTCTAGGTGTCATTGGATCCAGTCATCACCAGCTCCAGCCGGTATAGATTAATGGGAGCCACCAGTTCTGCATCCTAGATTCATAGTCAGAACAAACTAGTGTGATCTGTATCTTCCATTGAACCAGGGACACTGCCAGCTCCTGGCTTCCTGAGGCAGCCACCAGAGCACACCTCCCAGGAAGACCCCTCTGCTGATACTTGGTCTTAAAAATATAATAATAATATCAAAACCCTAAAACTAAAATAATTAAAAAAGAAAACCCACCTCAGTACTCCAAACAGTACTGGGTGGCTGTGTCTAACAAGCATAATTTCCCACCGTGCCCCAAGGTAGCCTCACTGCAGGGCATTGTGGGAAATCTAAATGATGGCTAGCTGCCAAGCTGCCCATTACTGCTCAGAGCGCTGCTGCCTGCCAATGCTGCCAGAGGAGGCTTTCTGCCCAACGCCCCTCAAACCCAGAGCCAACCGTGCGCTTCAGCAGCACCCAGAATATTGTGTGTAGCTGAACTGTGTGGGGCTCCTTGCCCCCCCCCCAAATGAGAAAGGTATAAGACATTTTGGGGGTGGTATCTGAATTAGCACCAGCCGGTATATTTATGTACCTACTCATCCTTCCCTGGCGGAAAACCTACAAGTAAACAGGCATAAACTAGTCAGAGTTAATCACTTTTTTCTTTTTTGATTTCATGTAAGCTACTCAGGGACCCTTTTCTTGTCCCTGTAGGAAAACCTACAAGTAAACAGGCATAAACTAGTCAGAGTTAATCACTTTTTTCTTTTTTTACCTTTCCTTTAATTTCAGAGGGAGAAATCTAAGCATGTGCTTGACTGAAACATAAATTTAGTTTATTCGGTGCACTTGGTTTATTTCTGGATTGCGGCCTACCATGATTCATGGATTATCAAGAGGCACTTCACCAGAGTTCCCTATGAAGAGGAGTTGTTTGTTAAACCACTCTTGAGAATTGTAGCTCTGCGAGGGAAATAGGGGGGCCCTAAGAACTCTTAAGTGGTGCTGTGGGCTTGCCGATCAGAAGGTCGGTGGTTTGAATCCCCGCGATGGGGTGAGCTCCCGTTCCTTCGGGTCCCTGCTCCTTCCAACCTAGCAGTTCGAAAGCACGTCAAAGTGCAAGTAGATAAATAGGTACCGCTTCGGCGGGAAGGTAAACGGCTTTTCCGTGCGCTGCTCTGGTTCACCAGAAGCGGCTTAGTCATGCTGGCCACATGACCCGGAAGCTGTACGCCAGCTCCCTCGGCCAATAAAGCGAGATGAGTGCCGCAACCCCAGAGTCGGTCACGACTGGACCTAATGATCAGGGGTCCCTTTACCTTTACCTTTAAGAACTCTTAGCACCCTTGACAAACTAGCACATTTGCAAAGGAGGGTCTGATATGATTTCAAATTGGGCTGGGGGGCCACATGTTGAGATTGGTGTGCTCCAAATGTTGTTGGACTACAAGTCCCATTAGCCCCAGCCAGCAAGGGCTAATGGTCAGGAATGATGGGAATAGTAGTCCAACAACATTCCACAAGCCACCAGTTCCCCATCCCTCTATTCAAGCACTTCACTACCGTATTTCACTAGCTACGGACAGAAGTCTTCATCTGACAAGAAAATACTATTTTTCTGTTAGATGTGCAGCTGCCATTCACTGCAAGCACAAATGTACTGCATGTGGAGAAGTTGTGTTGCTTGATCTCTTAGAGCTGTGAATTAGCTATCATTTATTCACAAAGAACTCTGTGTTACTTGGACACTTGCATGCACCCAGAGCAGGACAGAAACCCATTATAGATACCTTTCTGAACCATCTATCTATCTAGACAAACTATCCATCTATGCAAAGTATCACTAGCTAGGGAAAACCACACTGCTTGGTAAATCAGCCCCTTCCATGCTTTCCAAAGAAAAACTACCACTTGGTGGAATCCGACTCTTTTATATGTTTCAATAATACAAATGAAATTTAAGACTCCTACAGGGCTGTAAAGCTGTAAAATATTTGCCTTTCAAAATCTCCCCAGCCTAATAAATGTCTCACGCTTGCTTTTCTTTTTATTCTGTTGCATTCATAGCTTTTTTGAAATATACTGTAGTCTCGCCGATGGGCCTCAGCCACAGAACCTGCTTTCAGTACCAGAGTCCATCTCTGAAACATGTTGAATTTTTCAACTTTGCTAAAAAGTTATAATATGACTTGGGAATTCAAAAGATAATTTGGTTAATTAATACTGTATACTTTAGTTTTGCTCGGTAAGTAAAATGTGTGTAAAATTGCATAGAAATTGTTAAAAATGATTGCCAAGTACTATTCTTTATTCTTATTATTTAGCATTACCTGGCATTTTCAGAACGTAAAATTAAAACTATTTGGTTTTCTGAAAGCAGTTTTTGTTCTTCTTCATCAAACATATGCAAAGTTAAATGTTGTCCAGTCACAATATAATAACAGATTTGAATTCCTCACATCTCAAAAGTATATTTTTAAGACCCCTCATTGAAGAAATTTGCAAAAATTATTTTTCACCTCCTAAAATAGCATGCCCTAGGAGTGCTTTCCTTTGCCATTCAGGAGCTATGCTTCTCTCCTACACTTTTGGGAAGAGAAGAAAAGGCTTCCATGATAAGGAGGGCATCTTCCTGATCATGGCTGAGCCCCAGTATCTCCTAACTTGAGAAATTAGCTGCTGTCTGTCCTTAAATAGGTATTTTAGACTGTGAGTTAGCCTCATTCAAGGGGTTGCTAGGGGAGGCAGGAGAGCCTGAGCCCCAGGATCTGCCTCCCCACCCTTTGATTAAACAGCCTAAATTGTATCTATATATAAAAATTAGCACATTTTGTGCAATGTTGCAGCCTACGTTTGTGCCCCAAATCTTTCAAGTGTGGGAGATTTTGCAGTCAAACCTAACAATGCATGTCTGTGCTAGTTAGTAAATGAAAGGGTTAAGGAACACAGAGCTGTAAATTTTCTAGAGAAAATAAAGGGTTGCATGGGTTGCAAGTAGCCATGCAGGCAGTGTGCGTATTCCAAACATTAATATTTCTGAGGCGAAGATTCAGTCTTCATAGGGTGTTGCTAAGATGTGGGAAGCTTATTCAAATAAAGACCAGTTCCTTAAGGCTGCCTTAAAAACCATCTGCTTGGCGTGCCTGCATGCATCACTTCTCTGTGCAGAAACAGGAGAAAATTCTCCAGCATTTAACACCCTGCAAGATGCATGCACATGACCTTGTGAAATTTGTGGGTCTAGGCCACCTTTTACAAGGATCTGCTGCAAAAGAACAGGAACAGGAATATATATATATATATATATATATATATATATATATATATATATATATAATGGTTTGAAAACCTGAGTAGAAGTTATTACTTCAAATTTACCTAAATTACTGGGTTTGAATGCAGCTGGCTATAGAAAGTCCATACTGCAGTCTAAGCTGCAGGATATTAAAAAGAGTTGGTGTGAAGGGAAAGGGGAATCTGAGAGTAGGTGGCGCATATAGCAGGACTCCATACACTCCTACATTTCTCCGATGAAAATAGGGACATCCTAAGGAAAAGCGGGACATTTTTGGATCAGATTAGAAACCAGGACAGCTTCTGTAAATCTGGAACTGTCTGTGGAAAATAGGGACATTTGGAGGGTTTGATTCCAAGGTCATTCCTGGACCTAATTCCTGAGATCCTTCTACATGGAGATGCTACAGCCCAAACCTGGGGCTTCCTGAAATCTGACTGGCATGAGCGTTGTCCCGATGAGTGATCCGAAGAGTACAGAAGAAGCTAACCTGACCACACAACTAGCTCTCTAACCCACCATAGTGATTCCTTTGCGCACAGAAATTCACCTTTTGGCACATTTACTATCATTTTAGGCCAGCCTTGTGTTTCAGCACTCACATGGTTGCCAGAGGCGAGCAGGAATTCCACGCAGGCAAGTGAGAGGGCTCCTGGAGAAGAGATGGATCACTTAAACCTTTCTGTTTAGCAGCCCATTGGGTTTCTGTGCTAGCCATGAAGGAACAAAAACACCTTTCGTCACCTGCATGGAAATGCAGAGGGCTAGTGGAGGAGGAATGGAGTGGTCCATTTGAAAGGAGACTTTAGAAAAAGAAAAAGAAAAACTAGTCTTCCAGGAGACTGAAAGTCTGCATTTCTGTTGGGCTTCTCCTCTCCCGTGGTCAGCCAGAAAATGCAGGCAACTTTTGCAGGCAAGGAATTTCTGTAGGCTTATTAGGCATCACACAAACATGACCCTGTCACTCTCTTCCAGGACTTTTAGCCTGTAGGTGTTGGTATTTTAAGTCTTCTGGTCACTCCCTGGCCCATTGTTTGTAGTCTTTTCCCTTCTTTAGGCTGCAGTCCTCTACCTACTTCACTGGGAATAAGCCCCACTAAATTCAGGAGAATTTTGTTCTGAGTAAACATGCCAAGGATTGCGGTTGTTTTAAACTTCTTTTGAGTACAGTGGTACCTCGGGTTACATAAGCTTCAGGTTACATACACTTCAGGTTACAGACTCCATTAACCCAGAAATATTACCTTGGGTTAAGAACTTTGCTTCAGGATGAGAACAGAAATAGTGCTCTAGCGGCACAGCGCCAGCAGGAGGCCCCATTAGCTAAAGTGGTGCTTCAGGTTAAGAACAGTTTCAGGTTAAGAACAGACCTCCGGAACGAATTAAGTACTTAACCCCAGGTACCACTGTAATGTGACTGTTCTAATTATTGCAAACAGCCCCTAGATCTCTGGATGAAGGACAGCATCATGATGATGATGATTAAATTCAAAATAAAACTTTCTTTTTAGAAAATTGCTTTTTTACTCTCCCACCCCCCCTCCTTTTTTTTAAGGGAATGGGATTTCAAAATATGGGAGTCACTGGAAAATAATCACACTTAGAAAAGAAAGGAAAGGAAATCTGATAAAGGAGAAAAGGAGGGAAGTAGTGACCACATCAAATTAAATATTTCTGCTTCCTGAATCTTCTGCTTCTTGAGTATCCCTGATTAGAATCTAATATTTTAAACTGCCTCCTGTAATCTATGTAATGGCTCTGATTGTTTTCGCCATGTGTTCGTTCCTGTCTGGCCCCTAAACTGGTTTTTAACATCTGCTGCAGACCATTATCTGCACCTTCAGGCTGCTGCGATCCAGTACACCAGAGATAGCCAACGTGGTGCCCTCCACATGTTGGGCCACGCGTTCAGTCATCTCTGGCATGTCCCCTTCCACAGAACATTTTTCACTTTCCCACCATAGCCCTTCGGGGGTGGGGGGAGGAAACCTTGCCCTGTTTTAGGCTGTGGATATAACATTTGAAGCATGTCCCCGTAAAACCCTGGGAACTGTGGATTGCCCTTCAAAGAGCTACAATTCCCAGCACCCTTAACAAACTAATATTTCAAAGATTGGGGGGGAGAGAGAGTTATTTGCTTTAAATGTATGGTGTGTACACAGCGTAGTTTTCGCCTTCCCTCAGGGCAAGATGATATTTGAGGTGATTTTGTTGCCATATACCCCAAATTTCCGGACATGCATAGAATACTGCTGTCAGAAAACATGTCTGGGCAAAAACCGGCAAAAAAAAAAAGATGTCTAGGAAAATGTGGTGGGCCAGACTATATTTGGGGGGGGGGGGAGGACCGAATTCCTATGCCCTACAAATAACCCAGAGATGCATTTTAAATAAAAGGACACATTCTACTCTTGTAAAAACACGCTGATTCCCGGACTGTCCGCAGGCCGGATTGAGATGGTGATTGGGCCTCATCCGGCCCCCGGACCTGCCATAGACGAAGGTATCTAATGGTGCAATCCTAGGTATGTCTATGCAAAAGTAAGTCCAACTCTTCTGCAAACGAACTGATTTTTATGTTGCATGTTCCCAATTTCATAACCTTTAATATCCAAGTCCTCTTTCACCAGCGGTTGCGTGATGAGTACAAAAAGTAGCGGTGAAAGAGGACATCCTTGTTCAGCTCCTTTCAATAGTGCCATTTCCGAAGGCATTTAATCTTATGCTAGCTATGCCTCCTGCATTTAGAAAAGACCGGTTAAAAAAAATTCAAAAGTTTTCAATGCATCTAGTTTAAAAATGGGCTACAGGCTTACTATGGCGTTTGCTATCCCTTATAATATTTAAGACTGCGAAATAGGTCTGATGCAGTGGTACCTTGGTTCTCAAAAGCTTTGGTACTCAAACAACTTGGAACCCAAACATTGCAAACCCAGAAGTAAATGTTCTGGTTTGCGAACTTTTTTCGGAAGCTGAACATGCTGTTTTGAGTGCTACACTTCCGTTTTCAGTGTTACACTGAGGTCTGTCTGTTTTTGCTATTTATTTTGCATTTTTGTTTTTTGCGGCCCTTTTTTGTTTTGTTTTTGTGAATGTGTGGAACCCAGTTCAACTACTGATTGATTGATTGATTGATTGTGTGACTGCAGTACATTGTTCATTGCTTTCATTTTATGGATCAGTGGTCTCGTTAGATAGTAAAATTCATGTTAAATTGCTGTTTTAGAGGTTGTTTTTAAAAGTCTGGAACAAATTAATCCATTTTGCATTACTTTCTATAGGAAAGCGCACCTTGGTTTTGGAACACTTTGGTTTTGGAACAGACTTCTGGAACGGATTAAGTTTGAGAACCAAGGTACCACTGTATTTGTCCACCTTCAATGCCTCATCTTCAGGGGCAAGTGATGGAAGGATATTTCTCAGAGACCGCTTTCCTGTCTGACAGTGAGCCAAGAGTGGCATGATCAGAGGTGGTTGTACTTGGTTTTAGATGGATTTGAACAATCAGCCATAAATATTTTTTTTGATACTGATTTAATGAGTTAATTGGTCTGTAGGAATTTGCATCAGTAATATATTTGCCTGGTTTAATAAATAAAATTATTCAATATGATTGCCAAGTGTCTGGTATTTTATTCACTGAGCCAAATTTTATCGAACAGAATGAAAGAAGTAGGTCTTTAAATTTCTTGTAGAAATTTGAAGGAAACCTGCTTGGGCCTGGCATTTTGTTAGCTTTCTTTTTTATTATGTTCTTCTTATGTTTTTTATTATTTATCTTCAATAAATTTCAAATGAAGGGTGCTGTTTTGTTCTTTATACAACACTGGCAAATGTTAACTTGTAAAAAAATGTATGAGTGATTTTTACTAACAGATTAGTGGTAGTGGTGGTGGTGGTTTGAATTTCCTTAGTATCAAAAGTACTGTATCCATATTTGCCCCCAAATGTTCCAGATTCAATTTTTAGTAGTTTTTGTTTTTAATATGTTGCCACTTTAGAGCGGCAATTTCCTTTAGCATTAATTGATTCAAATACATAGAGGCTTTCCAATATCTCTGGTATTTCCAAAACTTCTTGTTTAGTATATGTTTCTATTAGATACATCTTCAGTTTGTTTCCTAATTTTTATTGAACCAGTTTGCTTGTGTTGGATGTTTTAATCTCAGACTGGTTTCATGCATACTGGGATTTAAAACTTTACTGACCAATTGTCAGTTACTCCAGATCTAAACCCCTCTTTATACAGTTCGATCCTAAAAGGCATTAATTCATTAAATGTTCAGAATTTCAATTTGTGCCAAATTAATTCATTATGTTGGGGTTGACATATAAAAAACCCTAAATAAACCTTTTCATATTAATTATAAGCAGATTATATGGAGACTACACACATGCTTAAAATGTGGAAATCTAAATACCTTCAATTTTATGAACAATAGCCACAATCCAAATGAAGTTTCATCATGCTTTTTATTTTTATTTCAAGTTCCACCTATTTATATTTCTGACAAATTACTGGGAAAAAATCAAATGGTGATAATGAATTTTGACTTCCAAAGGGAGGAAACTAGATTAAGTAAATATTTTTTGTTCCACAGGACAACATCAGGTGGATGGGGTATACCCAATTTATATTATTATTATTATTTGTTTGTTTTCCAGGTGAAACAAGTCTATAGAATAAGACGAGATTACAGTAAACATTGGGTAGATACCGAATCTAAGCTTTCTACAAACCTCCCGCTGCAAGCTCTCTCTCTTAAAAGCATTGAAATAAATACAAATCCATTTACTAACTGTACAGTTCTAACCTAGAAACTTTGGCAACATAAATTAACACCTGTTACTTCCCCACTTATCCCAATATTACATCATCCAAATTTTTGCCAAGGTGAGTCTGATGTCTACTTTGAATTTGGGAATCTAAAGGTCTCTATACTCCCACGAGCCTCTGGTGCTAATAATTACCCTATATTTATTTCTCAAATGAAAATGACAGACACCAACACAAATTAGATTTATTTTAACCAAATTCACAGCTCTATTACAAAAGGACAAGTGAAAATACAAGCCCTTAGATCTCTGACAAAATTTGAAAGTTTACTGTTCTCAATGAAAAAGAGGAAGAAAATTTCCTCATTATATTCTAAATTACTTAATGTAGTCTTTGGATCTGTGGAACCCCACAAAAGAAATATGGGAACAGGATGCTGGCATATCAATACAAACTAATGATTCGAAAAAGATTAGGGAATCCAGACCTTTTAAAAACTTTAGTAGGGAAAGCTCATTAAAATTACTGTGTAGGTAGTACACACTCCATTACAAATATCTAAAGAGTTCTCCATATCACCTATTTGTTTGAAAGATTGCGATGAAACTGATACATACTGTATTATCATTTATGGTAGGACTGTACATAGTTTTAAGATTTCTGGAATTTCATTTTGGCAGAAATTATCCTCTTTGCTACTGAATCTATTATTTGTTGCCCCAAAGTAATGTTGCTGAGTACTTTCGATAGTACAAATGCAGACAAACTACCCAAAGAATTAGTCTTATAAATGATTCTGGCAGTTCAGTTTGGCACTAAATGGGAAAACAGCTCATTGGATAGATAGTACTACTCCTTTTGGAATATAGCTGCTTGTGTGTGTGTGTGTGTGTGTGTGTGTGTGTGTGTGTGTGTGTTGTGTGTGTGTGTGTTTTGATTAAATGAATATTTAGTTATTTAGTTATTTATTTAACAGCATTCTAACACTGCTTGTAATCAGAATCAAAAATAAAACTGTCTAAACGATTTATAAAAAACAAAAAACATCAATAAACAGTTAAAAACAGGCGTTTTTTTAAAAAATAATAATTAAAAAATAATTAAAAATCACCCATAAGCAAAGAGTTCAAAGAGTCAGCATTCTGCATTTCTAGAGGTTTTCCTAAATTTCATGATTTATTTTTTATTTATTATATTTATATTGAATCTTCCCCCCTGCCCCAGGAGCTCAAACTGATGTACATGTCTCTCCCCCTCCTCATTGAATCCCCACAACAACAACCCTGTGAGGTAGGTTAGGCTAAGACACAGTGACTGGCCCAAGGTCACCCAGAAAGGCTTTACTACAGTACTGGCGTAAAGCCTTTTCATTTTAATTTGCCTGACGCAACCGCTGCAGTTGCTAGGAACTAGGGAGCAGAGCATGCACACCCACAGCATGTTCCTTGCAGTCATACCATAGTTTGGCTGCGATATCTGACCTGGACTTTAGTGCAATTCCAAAGAAAATTATATGTAACTTTAGATTCAGGCAAGCACTAGAACCTCCAGACACATTCTATATGATATTACATAGGACGTCCCTATTTTCATCAGAGATACGTTGGAGGGGATGGAATAAGACATCCCTCTTTTCACAGGAGAAATATCAGAGGGGATGCATAGTCAGCAAACCAACATTCTCAAGACAACCTTCTCCACAATCCTGGCAAATCCGGAACTATACTCATGATGTGAATCTGCCTTATTTCCGGTACATGAGAACAACCTTCATTTTCACTACTGTCCTCTGAAACTTGGACACTTTTGCTCAACCCATATACAAATGTCTCTCTCCCCCCCCCCTTTTATTTATCGTCATAATTCTTTCATGCTTTCTTTCTGTACATAGAAACCCAAAATAAATTTTCTATTAAAAAAACCAACAGCTGAAACTGTTAGAGCTGTTGTTTTACAATGGAAAATTTATTGCAATTTTCTATGCATAGAAAGGTCCTTACGCCCCGGAGGGTGACAACTTACAGTATGCACTACCCAAAAAAATAGGGACACAGCTTTGCATATACTAATTTACGCATATAGATACAAATTTAGATATTGGTAGTATAATTTAAATAGAAACACAACATAGCTCACCATACTGGGGAACAGTGCTACCGGCCAGCTGCTGCTAGCTGTGGATGAGCAGCTTCCAGGCCCCTGGTGCTTTCCCCTCTTAGAGTTATTTATCTTTCAGCCGGACATGTTCTGAGCAACCCTTCAAATAGAGGGGTACCTTAAAATAGAGGACTGTCTTCTGATAGCCCTTCATGTCATCTACAAAGCAAAACACATGGTTACCTTAACTCCCAAGTAAGTGTGAGTAGCAGGGGCAGGAATCCTGCAGCCCCTCCTGAGATTGGTGGACTACAACTCCCATCATCCCTGAAGATTGGCCATGCTGGCTGGGACTGCTGGGAGTTGGAGTGCAACAGCACCTGGAAAACCACAGGTATCTGCATCCTTAGCGCCGATAATACTTATAGTTTATATAAGGCAGCTTCCTGTGTTCCTTCCTAAGACAGAAGCTGCTGAAAGCAAAGCATCTTCTTTAGGGTGCTTCTGTATGACTGCAAAACAAACAAACAACAACAACAATTTATTTATTTACAGTGGTACCTCAGGTTATATACGCTTCAGGTTACATACGCTTCAGGTTACAGACTCCGCTAACCCAGAAATAGTGCTTCAGGTTAAGAACTTTGCTTGAGGATGAGAACAGAAAACATGCTCCGGCGGCGCGGCAGCAGCGGGAGGCCCCAATAGCTAAAGTGGTGCTTCAGGTTAAGAACAGTTTCAGGTTAAGTACGGACCTCCGGAACGAATTAAGTACTTAATCCGAGGTACCACTGTATACCCCAGCCACTCTGGGCGGCTTCCAACAAAATATTAAAAATACAATAAAACATCAGACATTAAAAACTTCCCTAAACACCCACAAAGACATTTTGAGTGTGTGTTAGTCTTTACCGGCACCATCTTCTTGTTCTGTGGCAATTGCACAATATCTAGTCCCCTTGTGCTAACCAACAACCATCCATGCCACCGATTATTCCTGTACACACCAAGCCAGACAATTGTGATAGTTACTTCATGCCTGAAAGGCTTGCATTGCAATTACAGTGGAAGATTTAAACATTTGCAGTAACCCAGCACTTAAAAAGAAAAGGCAGAGGATAACAGGAGGGGTGAGCACAAATGGGAATCACAGAGTGAGAAAGTCCCAAAAGTGTCATTTAGTCTAACCCCCTCCAGTGCAGGAATCTTTTTGCCCAACATTAGGGTTGCCATATTTCAAAAAGCGAAAATACGGACACAAAAGTTGTTGAGATTCTTTTGGCCAAAGTTGTTCAGCTTTTTCTTTTCGCAAAAAAATTGAAGTTTTTTGAGCTATTTTTAAGGAAATTCACCAAAATCTACACTTCAGACATGAGTTGTCATACGTCGTCCAGATTTTCCCGGACATTCAACCGCTTTCCACCTGGGCACTGTTTCCGACAGCCGAATCCCAGCTATGTCCGGGAAATTCCAGACGTGTTGCAACCCTACCCAACGTGGGGCTTGAAACCACAACCCTGAGATTAAGAATCTTATGCTCTTATTGACCGAGCTATTCCAGGAGTCAGAAGGACATCTTTCAGATTCTTCATAAGAACCGAGTGCGCAAATAGTGTCGATGGCATCAAGAAAGGGTGGTGTGGAAATAACCCTTAAGCACAGTGTCTTAGAATTAAGTTTATTGAAAGCAGCGGGACTAGCTCCTGAGTTAACATGGTTAGGATTGAGCTATAAATGTGATCGCAGGAGTTAGGACGAGGGGATAGGGCTGAATTGCAACAAGAGAGAAAAAGAAAGAAGGCAAGGAAAAGGCTTGGGGGGGGGTTTCACCAGCATTTCCTTTCAAAAGGAGTGTTTTCTATAAAAAGCAGACAGTATCTTTTTGTTCTTTAGAAGAGGGTAAAATATTTATGAGATTATGAAACCGGGGGGGGGGGGCGTGATGATCAGGTTGCAGAGGCCAGAGTTAGTTTTAGTGCCTGGGGTATGTAAATAAATATTTTACGCTATGTTTATCGGTTGTGGCTGCAATCCTGTGAACCCTTACTTGTGAGAAAGCGCTGCTGATATCTATGGGACCTACTTTTGAGTAAACAGGCATACTGGGCTGTTAATTGTGTACTTAATGTGTATGGATCTGCGTTACTGGTTTCATATGGCTGCCTCATCAACAGTTGTATACAGTATTAGAGACTGTGATTTACTTCTTGTTTCTATCTGATAATACTGCAATAGGCTTTCCTAAACCCCAATTTGGGAATGAAGAGTGTGGTTGCTGGTCAGATTTTTTTTTTAAAAAGGATTTTAGTTGCGGTGGTTGATTTGACTATTTCCTTGAAAATTTTACTTTCAATTAGGCCTTTGATGCGAGGACCTGTATACTCACTTCTGTAACTCAAACTGAAATTGGTTCTGAGTTAGGGCAATGATTAATGTTTGTATGCTGTAGTCGGTAAACTGATTTTTTAAAAACAATTACAGTAAAAAGAAATTTAAAAGAGAAAAAAGGGAACAATGGAAAAGATACAAAGAAAATGAAAAGACAAAGCAGGGTGGGAGTAAATGAAAGGAAAACACACACTCTCTCTCATTTTCAAAGTGACGCATTCTATTTTCTTGTTCCCTATAACTTGATAAAATGCATGCCAAATTTCTCTAGAGTCCTTCTTCAAAGGATTCCAACCTGCCTTTCTCCTTGCTGTTCGGCAGATTTGCTGGAGGGCCATTAAAAAAAAAAAAAAAGCGTTTAAGTTAACCAAGTTTCCCCCTTTATTTCCATATGGCCTCATTTAAGGTAAATTCCCCAAGATTGGCCTGAACTGCATCCACTGAGCCATTAACATGCAGATGTTAATAGCACAGTGAGATTCATAGTGTCACCTTGGCAGGCCGGAGTTAACATTCCAGGCCGATTGTTGTGGTTAGAGGGGGGAGCGCGTTTAAGGTTTGGTGGGTGTCCTCCCCTCCCTTATCTCCCAGAAAAGAAAAGAAATTTTCCAGGGAAAAGAACCTTCCTTTCAGGCTCTTCAGAGACTGATAAACCAGAGTTTAAAAAAACATACCCCAAGCCCTCCTCTCTCCCCCCCCCCCCGCCAGAAACCCTGGTCCATTCTTCTCGGCTGACTATATGTAAACATAATACATGAAGACTTTTAAGGAGGGCTAATCCTTCAACCCCCTTCTAGGCTTCAACTCCCCCCACCCACCCACCCCTCCAGATCCCAGATTAAGGAGCTGTAGCCTCGCCTTCCCCCTCCAACCAAAGCTTGCTGTTTTAACTTGCTTTTATCTAATTTATCATTGACACTTTGACACCACATTAAAATCAAGGAATCCGCAGCCACACACACACCCTCGCCTCATCTTTCCTTTTCCCAGGCTTCTCTTCCGTACTTCATCCCGCCGCATATATATCCCCAACCCCAGTTATTCCCCTGACGTTTATTAAATGAAATAACACAAGCGCAAGCGCGCGCACAGACACACAGAGAAAAGAGGATTCAGGGATATGACGCTTCCGCTCTGGAAAGTTATTAAACAGGGGAGCTGCTGCCCATACAAAATTAAATTCCTTATTGATCCTCTTCCTATACATCTAGCCAATTTATTATTAGTAATCAGATCTATAAAATACAGAAGAGGAAAGGAACTGATCTGGCCAGAATTTTACTCCGCAGAGAGCAACAATTTCCAGCACCCTTAACAGTTCCTGGGATTATTTTAATGGGGGCGTGAGAATGGAATAATGTGCTTTAGATATATTGTGTATACTTATTTAAATACCACTTCTCCCAAGTTTTTCATTCGGGTTTGATTGAAGAGGAGAGGAAAACTTGCATTTCAAGAAAGAATCCTCTCGTCATTTTTTTTTTCCGGCGGGGGGCGGGGTGCATGAAATTGGAAACATCTCTTTTGTATAATATTTAACATAGTTTATGGTTAGGTTCGAAGGTTTGGTGCAGAGCGGGTTAACATTTGATCATATCTCGCTCTTCTGTTCTTATTTTTCAAGATGTTTCAAAGCAGAACGAAATTGAGGGCATAAGCCACACCGATTTAGAGTGTTGTTTTTTTTTAAGCCCAAATTCAGTTGGTTTGATTTGAACAATACAAATTCCCTTCGAAGGCTCGGTTGCAAAGGAAAGTTTCAAAACCGGGCAAAATACTCCAATGTATATTTTTTCACTGAACTGTGGTTTCTTGCAAAGGACGGTTTAATATTCGCATGCTTGGACTATTATGATAAATAGTGCTGCTTCTTTGAAAAGAACAGATTTCTCTTCAAAATTAAACTAAACTTAATACTTCTATAGTATAGTTCAAGCATTCAAAGTGTTTCCTTTAAGTATCTCAGTTGCGCTTACAACAGCCCTGTAAAGCAGATCAGTCTTATAATCCCTATATCCCTATACTGGAAGAGGGGATGAGGCTGGTTAGGTTTTGTTTTTTTAATGTCACCATTAAGAGGAAAAACCGTCCTGAGGCAACATATGATTAAAATATACCACACTACATGTATAAACCACAAATATTCAGCCTCACAAATACCAAAGTATAGTTTATTGCTACCACCCCCCTGCCAATAAAATAAAATAAAATAGAACACAACTTTTTAAAAATTAGACAAAAGGGGAGGGCTGTCTTCAGGGCTTTCCTAACACCTGGAAAGATGAAGCTGCCTTATGCTGAGTCAGAACACTGGCCCATCTAGCTCAGTACTCTCTACACAGACTGGCAGCAGCTCTCCAGCACTTCTGACAAAGGACATGCCCAGCCCTACCTGGAGTTGTCAGGAAATGGGACCCTGGACCTTCTGCAGATGCTCTACCACTGAGCTACTTGTCCCGTTGGAGCGAAGCTGGTAAATTGTCCCAGAGATGTGGGGCAACTGCAGATAAGGCCCTTTTCCCTCATGCTGGCCAACTGAATTATTCTCTGAGGCAAGCAGGTCAGTAGGGCTCCTCCTGCCGATATCACACTAGTTATACACAGACTGATATGGATGGAGGTGGTCTTTCAAAGAATTGGGGGCCCAAATAATGGGTGTAGCCAGGATTTATGTTGGGGGGGGAGGACACCCACCTGTCATCCTCCTTTGTCTGGCTCTGTCTAGCAGATTCAGAATGAAAAGTCTCAACAACTTTTAAATTGCTGTTTTAGATTACTTTCTTTTGACCCCAAGGGCTCAGAAAAATCTGTCGAACCATTTCAAATAGTCTGATTATTTCTACTTTTAGTGAAGTATTTTTATTTACTTGATTTGGGGGGGGCAGCTGCCCCTCCACCCCCTGGCTATGCCCATGGCCCAAACCTTTTAAGACTTAAAGCAACTGTGAGGAACCCTTGGCCCTCCCAATGTTGCTGAACTACAACTCCCACCACCCCTAGCAAGCATGGCCAACAGACACACTTGTTGGGAGTTGTAGTTCAGCAACATCGGGAGGGCCAAAGGTTCCCCACAGAAGGAAAAGTGAGGACAAGGCTTCTATATCTTTGGTAGCTACAGAGAAGAGGGAATTTCATAAGGAGGGTGATGGCAGATGCACCTCTTGGATTTCCTATGCAGCTTTCAACATCCCTTCAGAGCGGGGATTTTAAAAATTGGATTCGGAAATTGTATAAACACCCCTACTTTTAGCTGTTTTTATATATGCAATTATTTTATATCGGTTTGTGTTTCATTGTGAAATTGCTGCAAGATGCTTCGTGGGAGGAGATTCGTAAATGAAAGGAACAGGAGCTTTTAAAGCACTTTCCCACCTTTGAGAGCCATTTGGAAAGAAGGAGTCCCCCTCCCCAAATTCTCTCTTCCTGTGCTTGCTGTTGTGAAAAGCAAGCACCAGCTTTGGCCAGACTTCAGTGCATGATGTTGCAGAATCTAAGGCCGACTAGGGAGCTCGTGACCCGATCCGTAGACTTTGCAACTGGCAGCCTATTAATCCTTATTTTATACTGCACCAGCCTTTAACAACACAATATATTGCAGGATGCATGTTGATTTATTATGACTAGCCAAAGTAACTGCGATCAAACCTCTGTCGTCGTCGGAGGGAGTATGCCTATGAATCCCAGCTGCTAGGAATCACAAGTGAGGAGAGTGCTGTGGTGCTCAGCTCCTGCCGTTGGGCTTCCCGTAGTTTGCAGGTTCGATCCCCGAATGGGACAGCTGCATATTCCTGCGTTGCAGGGGGTTGGACTAGATCAGGCTTCCTCAACCTCAGCCCTCCAGATGTTTTGAGACTACAATTCCCATCATCCCTGACCACTGGTCCTGCTAGCTCGGGATCAGGCCCAAAACATCTGGAGGGCTGAGTTTGAGGAAGCCTGGACTAGATGATCCCCAGGGTCCCTTCCAACTCTTTTATGTATGATACCTAGTTGGCTGCTGTGAGAACAGGATGCTGGACTAAAAGGGCCTTTGGCATTATCCAGCAGGGCTTTTCTTATGAAGCCAGCAATGATAAGTAGCCTCCCAGAAGTACAGTGTGCCATTGTGCCCTTGGGACTTTTGCAGGAGAACTTACCTGCCAGCTAAAGGCGGTCATCTCACCCCTTGCTTTGAAGGAGGAGCCAATGTTTTCTACATCCTGCTTGTCCACTGATTCCAGCATTGCCCACTAAACCCTTTCCTACTCCAGCAGTTTCAAATGTTTCTTTCTGACGTTCATTGCGTTACTAAATACACTTTTGGGGGCAGAGGCAGCAATCTCAAAAGATCCTACTCTTGACTCAGGGTTGACACAGAACTTTAGTTCCCTTTCCCTAGCGATAATGATGAAGATCCCAATTTCTGTCCCCACATTAGCAGACACATGAAATATATGCTGTTTTTAAAAAATTAGATGTAGCAAAAAACCTGAAACAACCACCAACACAAAACTTTAATTTTCTTCAGATCTAAGATTTGGGTTTGATATTTGCCCCCACTGGATCATGATAGTGCTGGATCTCGCCTGTCTTTGATCCTCTTCCTCTTCCTCCAGTGGATCTGAATGTGAAACATTTCTGGAAGGTGGTCGTATGAGGTTTTATAATACCTGTAATAATAATAATAATTTATTATTTATACCCCGCCCATCTGGCTGGGCTTCCCCAGTTTTGGCGGGAAAAACCTGGGTACAGTGCAAAAGATCTCCTAGAGACTTGGGCTGAAAATTAGGCGGAAATGTCTATTGATTTCCGTTTAAATGTTTCATTTGTCCACTGCAACGCTGTGTCATAAAAAGGGCAGGCACAATCAATCAGGGAATGCGCGGCTAGATCACTCCCACAATAATTGACTTAGCCTAAGTCCCTCTCACCCACCTATAGCTGTATGCTCTCCATCTGTAGCTCTCAACCCCTGGGTAAAAACTGCCCCATCGTTTTGACAGTCAGGGTCAAAGGACCATGAATTGAAGGAATCCAACATCAATCTCCACCAAAGATGCTTAAATCGGTACTTTTCACAGCATTCTCCAGCTCTTCAAAGCAAATAAAAAACCTGCATTTGTTAGAATGCACATTTGATTCAAAAGTGGTTCTCCTTTTTTATTTACTTACCATATTAAGTTTCCAATCCTGAGCACACTTGCCTGGGAGTAAAAGGAACTGAAATTAGCGCGATTAACTTCTGAGTAAATATGCAGTTTATAATTTGTTTTGTCCCATCCTTTCTCCAAGGAGCTTGGTGGAGTAGGGAGGGTGCATATTTTACCCTAACAACCCACCCTGGTAGGTGGATTAGAATGACCAGAGAGAGTGATTGGCCACTTAACATGTTTTTTGGCTGTGTGTGCACAATACACACATGCAAAGAACACACTTTGATGCAAAGAATTCTGGGAACTGTAGTTTTCTCCTCACAGGGATATAATTCTCAACAACCCTTAACAGACCAGTGCCCAGAATTCTTTGAAAGATGTAAAGTACACAGCTTTAGTTGTTAGCACCACATTTAGCTATTGGCACCAATAGCATTCCCCCATGCTAGTTTTTTGGCTGTATTATTTTGATTCTACACTGTTTTATGCTGCTTTTTAATGTGGTCTTAGCCAATGTTTTGCCATCTTGGCTACATTATTATGTTATGTGTCTAGGTGCACTTTTACACTGTTTAGTGAACTTACCCAGCCGTTTTGTTGAATGGGTGGTAGGGGAATTTAATAAGTAAGTGGCCAGATTCCCTCAGAGGTAAATTCCAGTGGGGCTTGGTGTAAGATTGCAGTTTTACCTCACTTGTGACAAGACTCAAATGGCAGAGCTGTAGTGTTGCTGAAAGAGACAATGTTTGGTTCTTCACAATGACATGGTGTTAAAGCAGAGTCCTTTTACCACCTGTACCAACCTCAGGTAGCCATTGGCTTTGATTGCTGGTGTTATATTTCCTCGCAGGAATAACCCTGAGCCCTCTTAGTTGTCAACGGTTGGAAGAATTCAGCTTTCTTTGGCTCAGAATTTGGGTTACTTCATTGCAGGAAAGTAAGATATGCACATTTTACTTTGTGGAATTTTGCTACTCACAGCTCTTGAGGTCTGCACAGAAGGAAAAGGGTGCCAAAAGTTGGTCTAAAAACATGAATCTTTGTAGCATTGGAACTGTTCAGCTACTACTAAGATTGTGAAGAAGAGGAACTAGAATGGAGGGGGAATGATACCTTGTGGGGAAGGAGTGTGCAAAATTTCAAAGAATTAATTTTTCGCCTGCCTACTGAAGGGTTAGAAGCCTGCGGTCGTGGAATACACACAAAATCAGAAAGCATGCATTAGCTTAAACCCATCAAACTATTTGCAGCCAATAAAACATATATAGCTTTTGCTACTTCATTATCTTCTGCAGAAAGCAGAACAAGACAGCCAAACAGCCATAAACAGGATGACTCCTCGAGCTATGTAATTTGTGAAGGGGGAAAGCTTCTGTTAAAAACAACAGCAACATACACACACGCTTGTTTTACTTAAAATGTCTTTTTATTCCTCAGTCAAGGACCCATATTGCACACTGGGGATTACAGTTTTTTCCCTTATATACAGTACATACAACAACTTAAAATAAATAAAGGTACATATCGCTGCCTCCCCCTTTCTCTCCTGCCCTCTTCTCAAGTCAAGTATATTTTCGGAAGGGTGTGGGGAGGAGATGGAAAACTGAACTCTCTCCCCCCTTCCCTCCGTGTGTTTCATTTTCCAAGGTGTGTTCCAAAAATGGAAAGGATGCTTTAAAAAAAGAATAAAAATGGTGATAGGAAATGCAGAATTTTACGGAAATTCATCTGAGGAGAGAGGATGTAATTGTAGCTACATGTAACCAAGGCTACAATCCTATACTGTACATGTTTACCTGACTTCCACTTTGCATTGCACTGCAAATCATAGACATTATTCACTGGGAAAAGCTGATTTTTCACTCTCTCTCCATCTCCCATTTCCAATTCCTTTGGAGGAAAAAAGTAATAAATATGTTTGGGGTCTTTTTCTAAGGAAATTCCTCTTCTCTGGTTCAGACCTAAGAAACTTTAATTAATAAAGGCATTCCCAGATTACTAGCACCTCACTTGTGTGTTTTTCCTTATTTTTCCTCTTGAAAAATGGAGAAGCACTTCTTTAAAACCTGAAAGTGATGGTCAATGTGGTGACTGCATATTTCCTCTTCCCTTTCTTCCAACCATCTCTCTCTCCCTCTCCCCGCCCCCTTCAGCCTTCCCTCAAGTCTGCCCAAATATATCTTTCTCTCTTGCACAGTTCAACTGATTTACCTGAAGGCTCATTCTGCTTTACATTTCAAAACTAATTATGCAAGGCAAGGAAAAAAAGGGGAGGATAAAACCTTGGGACGGGAACCTGAGAAATTCACCTCTACTTTTGTATTCCCCCCTCCATACAACTCCACTAAAAATAGAACGTAATGACAAAACACAGTCTATATATATCTCTGAACTGAGAGCACCTGAGTATGGCAGGTAGGGGAACACACTAGAGATAGTTCTGTTTGTGTGAGGTTTTTAATTCCCCCCCACGCCTTTTCAAAAAGCAGTTGCACTGTACAAAAGGTGGTTGCTGATTTTTTTAAAAAGTATTTTACTTTTCCCCCCGTCCATTTCTTCCCCCAAATAATCTAAGGCCTGCTCGCTCTCTCCCTTGTAAAAAGTGGATCTTCTGATCACCCTTTTTGAACTAATTTGAAAGCTGCCACCACTCTGTTGTGAACACTTATTGTATTATGTTGCTAAAATATGAGTTTCCTTTGGGAGCTGTAGAAAGAACTAACACAATTCTCAGGCATGTTTACTCAGTTTGTTTCTGAGTTCAAAAGGGTTTACTCCACTGTGCATGGGGGGAAAAACCCCACCCATAGCCAAAGTGTTGCATCCAACTAAAATGTTACTCAGGCTAGACCCATTCAAGGACCCAAGTTAGTCATACCCATTCATTTCAATGGGTCCCCTCTATGACTAACATTGGATACAGTATTGCAACACTATAATTAAAGGAGCAAAGTTATTGGTACTCATTCATTTCAGTGGTTCTACTCTGACTATGAATACCATTGGATGCAATATTGCAATACTACAGTAACCTGGACTAAGCCCCATTGAATACATTGGAACTTGCTAGTAGGAAAACATACACCCACTGTTTGCTTTTCTTCCTATACGGAGCTTTAGGGACACAATCTAGGGGGGAAAGTCTTATGGAACTCACACAGGAGGATATTAGATTTAAAGCCCCAGAAAAAAACCAATGACTGCTTCTCTATATTTCCCCCACTGGAAATTTTTGGTGTGTTCAATTTGCCCATCTTCAGCTTCTATCAAATATTTTAATATCTTAAGTTATTTGTGTCTATTTATAGCATTGCAAAACACTTCCAAAAATCTTTCAGAAAGATATAGCAAGTTGCCAAGGAATTTTAGAAGGATTTAAAAAGGGAGTTTACAGATGGGGAGAAGGAGGATTGTTATATTTTGCACACTGAATAATTCCATGTTGTTGAGAACTTGTTTAAGGGATACGAGAGAGAATATTTAGGCATTTCATGGAATGCAATTCCAGAATGTATATCTATTTTACACTCTCATCCATATGCTTTCTCCCCATCTGTTAATAGGCTGCAGACACCACTTTCTTGGAAGTAAGCCCAGCTGCACTCAATGGGGCTTGCGTCTGAGCAGAGACATGCACAGGATTGCACTGTGTGATCTCATCCATTTCAGTGAAACCAACTTACAAGGGCGTGATTTAAAGTCAAAGTCAGAAGTAAATCTCAGTAGGATTTACTCCCAGTTACGTAAATGCGCTGAGGACAACAGCTTCAGGACTGCAGCCTCAATTGGCTAACTTTAATCTAGACTCAGTTTAAGCAAAATAAGCAGGGGGAATTTCTTCCAACTACTGTTGTTTTCTACAAGTATCTGTCTTAGTAAAAACACACACACATAAGGCATAAATAGAACCCTGTGATGAAAGTGCAACAGTGCTGCAGAGATGATATTGGCTTCTACAAATAAGGCTTAAATCGTTTTTTGTTTTAAATTTCTTGCACAAGAATAAAGTGTTTGTACACGGCATGAAGCATTTCTTGCATTTTTAGTTCTGCAATGCAATTGTGAAACCTATCATTGGTTAGAACAGTGGATCCCAAACCCTTTTCCCCTCCATGGGCCACTTGAAAATTGCTGAGGCTCTTGGCAGACCACTTAGTGGTTTTTCTGCCTGTTGTAGCAATTGGTAATTCACTGTGCCAGATGCTGTATGGTTTTTAATTGTATTTCTATTGCTTCTTTTATTCCGTACGATTAAAACTGTAATGCAATAAAATGCAATAGAAGAAACGAAAGAAAGACAAATACAATTTTAAATATCAGGTCAACTGAATGGAGCTCGTGGACCAAAGTCTGGGAACTCCTGGGCTAGAATGTGCAATTTTGAAAATGCCCCACTTTCACATCCTATCTTGCACTGATAACATTGACATATGCCAACAGGGGCAGGAGGAAGAAAGAGAGGCTCCAAGGACCATTGTGGACAGTGTTGACTGTCCAAAATGTCATCAGCTACCACTACACAAACTGTAAATATTTTTGCATTTCTAGGAAAAAGCTCAAAGGTCATCCCTGCCAGCAGTAGGCAGACTGAGCTGGTTGGTTCTGGTGAAAGATGGCACTGATAGCAAAGGTAAGCAAATTGTCGAGTTATTTAAACTCTTATTATGATGGTTATTACTACTACTGGAGTGGGTGCCGCTACTGTCTGGATTTCATAACTTCTGACACCTCAAAACCATGCCAAACATTTGGGGACGCGTGTGTCTCCCTGGAAAAGGCGGCAATTAGCAGATCAATTAGGTTACATCTTTAAAAACCTCATATTTTCACAGGGATCGGACAATACACATTTGGCAAATAATCTGACTGTAACGGCCACCTTTGAAAGGGCCATCGCTCAGGTGAAAACTAAGAAGTTCCCATGTTTACATGCACTCAAAATAGCCAGGGCTGTTGCTTAGCAGAAGATAACTTTGAAATAATAATTAAAAATAAAAATAAAAGAACAATACATGCAACTTTAAAAGCACACATGGATCTTTCTTACACTCTTTGGACATATGTGTGAATGTTCTCCATGCTGCATTTTTTATAAAAAAAAGTCACTTTTAAAATTTATGTACAGGCTAGCAAATATGGAATGTATATTTGCATCACAGCTGCAGGAATGACGTGCACATTTAGTGTCATGTATGAAAACATTATCTGTGGATGCACCTGAAACTGGTACATTGCAGCTTACAAAAATCCAGCAACTTCCCATCTGTGAAACACACTCAAAGAGACAAAGGTGTGTTCTCATCAATTTCAGTGGAGGAAACAGACCAGAGCACAATTTACTTTGTACAAATGCTTCCTCCACAGAAATGAATGGGTCTATATACATGTATACACATGTTCCATCTGATCATCAGAGGAAATGTGAGGTTCTGTATTTAGAGAAAGGAGATTGCAACCCTGTTCTACAGAATACTACTCCTGGTAACCCTCAGATCACTGGATAAAATAACCCTTTCATCTGAAGCTGTTTTTTTAAAAAAAAATTAATGGCAACTGTTTTTAGATGTTTTAAACTGTTTTGGTTTTTTTAGAACCTTTTTTTGGGGTGGGGAAAAGGATGTTGTTTGCTACCCTAAGGAGGAATGGTGGGATAATGAAGTTAATATATAATTCATCACCATCATCCTACAATCCATGGGATTTTTGCCACTAAAGAAGCAGGACTGCACCCCTGTAATGTGCTTCCGGAGAAGTAAATTCAGTGGGACTTGTTTCACAAGTAAAGATGCTTAGCACTGCAGCCCTAGTCTCTGAGGTGCTTCTAAACCTGGCAGCTGCTAATACTTTCTTGAATAATACAATTTGGGATAGGTATATGCACACATTGTGTACTCGTAATTTCTTCCTGCACGTTAGCATACACATACATAAACCACATGTGCTTTGTACGCACAAGCTGACAACATAGCATTCACGTCATAAGTACGTGCTCTTTCCAACATGTAAAAAAAAAAGGTGGGGCTGGCGAGTTGAATACCACCACACTAAGCCTTGAAAAAGGAACACATATCCATGCATAGCTGCATGTACATTTTAAAGAACAATGAAACTGAAATTATATGCAAATTATACACACACACACAAACACACAAATGAGATGGGGCACAATCCGCCTGGAAGTTCTCCTGCGTGATCCCTCTAGATGAATGGGTGATGCACAAGATGGGCTCTCATGCACCTCCCATTCAAAGGGGTTTGTGAAAGAGGAACTCCTGGTGGATGGTGCCTGCGATTCCTGTGTAGCAAGTGGGGCAGATGAACCAGAGAAGAGGTTATTCTTTCCTTATATAATGAGATACGTAGAATGTCCCTACTGCAATCTCTTTCTCGTTCTTGTTAACAGTTCAGAGTATTTCTTATATTTATATAAAGGAAAGGGAGAGAGAGCATTGTGTTTAAGCCCTGATCCTGAGGAGAAGGCTGTGTATGCATGCACAGATAAATTACACAATTTATGTGTGTGTGCACAGGGATCTCCTGTGGTGTAAGACATGCATTTTCCCTCTCTGAATGTAACACCCCCAAATTCTGCAGCCTTCTGCATACTGGTTAATATGCTCTGGAAACCTCATTCCACAAACTGCTTTCACTGATTGTGTCTTTCGAAGCTGCTCCCCCCACCCCCATTTTAACAAATCCCTTCTATGTCATGTTTCATACTGAATTTCCTTCCTTCCTTCCTTCCTTCCTTCCTTCCTTCCTTCCTTCCTTCCTTCCTATCACTCTTTCTTCCTGTTTCTCTCTTGTCCGGCTCACTATTACAAAACTCCCAATGAAGTTAAAGGTAGAAATTGAAAGCGGGGGAGGGAGGGAGTAGGGAGAGGACATGTCAATATTTGGCCTCCACTGAATTCCACATTCCTCCGAAAATAAGGTGTGCAGTTAAATGAACAGGGCTGTCTGCCTGGCAAACACCAGGACCCCTCCTTTCTTTTATGCAAAGTTGGGCTCAAATTTTGAACACAATAAGACAGGGCTGAGTAGGGTTGTGAGGTGGTTTTTGAAGAAAATTAAGACAGCAACAAGAAGAAAAATCTCCCCACCCACCCCCGTCATATTCCTCCAGTTTTCCCAATTCGCCAGAACAGCCAAAAAGACCAGGCTATACAAGTTGACAGCAAAATAAAATAAAAATAAAAAGCCCCCAACCCTCTTTTTTTCCTTCTGATATCAGCAAAAACAACTTACGATCTAGGCAACAAATATTCAAGGCTGGTTACTGAAAAGGGGGAGTTTTCAATGTTAATTTAGTCCTCCACATACAAAGCTCCCAAGTTATGCTGTATTCCCAGGAATAATCTGGTTTCATTCTTTTTGTTGTTGGGGGAAAAAAACTGGGGACAATTAAGGTGGAAATCCTCCTTCATCAAGGTGGCCCAAATGAATGTATTCTACCCAAGAGAATTCATACAAACTAATTTAAACCCATTTTTCCCCCTTTAGGGGCATGGGAAAGATACTCCTCATTTCCTTTCAAAATTGATTTGAACAATACAAATTCCCCTTTCTCTCCAACAAAAATGCAGGTTGTTAAAGGGAAAAAATAAACCAACAGAACTACACTAAGCATATTTACTGAGTTCCACTGGAATTCCACCCTTATTCCTCTCAAAAAGAGTGTCAAGACTGCTGCCTGCAGAAGGCAGAATATTTTGGCCAGGGGAAGAAAAAAGGGTTTCGCTATTTTAAACATGTTTAATCAGAAGTGAGTACCAGAAATTGCAACATGGGGTTATTCCCTTGCAACTGTGTCCAGGATTGCAACCTTTTAAAAGCATCTTATTTTCTCCATTCCAAGTTCACTTTGATTCACTGCCACTTCCAAAAATCCGTGAAACTCAAGAAGCCAGAATTTCCCCTTAGTTGAAATCTGCAATTTTAATCCATTATTTATTTTGTTTTATTTTCCCCAGGTAAGATTCTTGGGGTGGTGAGGAGAAAATGTTATTTTAATAGAAGGAAGATGGGAACAAAGATTGTCCAAAATATGACGATTACCCGGAGCACAGTCACTAGGCAGTAAAAACAAGTCTATAATGGGGGCTTACTTCCAGATAAACATGTTTCGACCTTTGGGTTTAATTCCCAATAATTCCAGAAATATTCACCTTATAGAGAACGACCCTTTCTTTGCACTGATTAAAAAACTGTTCTGTGACCTCCACTGATTGTACAGCAACTCCAGAGTAACAGTTCTGGCTTGTGCACTGAGATCCAATTTTGAAACGGGGGAAATATATAGGTTGAGGTTTGGTTTTGATTTCAGGCAGGCAGGCAGGCAGGCAAACCTCTGAAGACAAAGAGGAATAATAAAAGGAAAGAACATTTGTTTGTATCAGGGAGGGAGGGAGGGGATGTAGTTTCCTCTGACAGTGTGGTGGGGGGGGGGAGAATCTCTTTTTTTCTGCATTCCACTTTGGAGATAAAATTGTCCATCTGCATTTCATTGCAAATTTGCCCCTGGATCCAATTTCTTTTTCCAGTAAATTTTTAAATAAACAGAATGTTACCGAAGGCTACTTAAAAGTCAGGGTTCTATTAGGCAACAAACAACAACCTCCTTTTTAAAAAACACAACTGTTTCAAGTAACCCTTTTCTCTCCCTCCCTCCTTCTCTTTCTTTCTTTTGGTTCAAGCAAGATCAGGGATTTATTTATTTTTCTTTTTCCCAAATGAAGTTGCGTCTCCCACTTCTGCACCTTTTCAGTAGACAGTAGAATATACTTAATTTTGCTTAAAATCACTTTTTGCACCATTCAACACACACTATCCCAAATTCAGGCAAAAAGAAAAAGAAATTCCATTCTACTAAAAAAGAAAAATCCCCTTGCAAAATTCTGCTGTTGGGGATAAAACAGTCACTTTTGTCTTGCTTTAGTTTTAATCAGGAAACGGATGGAGGCTGGGGGGGGAGGAGTGATGCTTTGATGAGTTTAATGTGCGGTGGTTGAAAGGCCATGCCATTTCTCTTCCAAATTAAGGAAGAAAGGTGGGGGAGGGGAGGGGAGTATACTTTTAACTTGGCAAATGAGGGAGGGGGAGAAGAGAAGGGTCTTTCACTGGGGAGGGGGAGGGGAGGCTGCCTTGAAACTTTCTCATTCCTCACAACACACCCACAACTCTTTTAAATTTCTCTGCATGGAGCAAACCACTCCAGATTAAAAGGAAGGGGGAGGTCAGCTATGCCCCAAACTTCCTTTGTGTCTTTTCCCCCCCTAACAGACCTTTTCTGTCCTCCCCATATTAAAATGTTGGGCATATTAACCCAAAGTATTGCAACCATAAATATCTTTTTTATTATTATTACACAACACCAAATTTTGTTCTCCAACCTCTTTTACACTCTTTCAGTACTGCTGTGTTTTTTTGTGTGCGTGGTTTTTTTTTCATTTTAAATCATCAGTTGCTCCACACTTGAGGCCTACTTCCAACCAAGGTTCAAATTTCAACTTTTCAGAAGTTGTGGGATCTTTTGAAGAAAGTGAGGAATGAGAAAGCTCTTTAAAACAAAGCTTTTGTTCTTTTTAAAGTAAAGGAATGCCAGAAATTCCATTTGTCAAGGCATCCTTGAGGGTTAAAAAAAAAAAGTAATCATGATTGGAAAGTCGGATCTCTTCCTACCCTTTTTAACACATTTACTTGAAAATAAGCTCCACTGATTTCAGTAGAACCTGCTTCTAAGCAACTGTGTTTTAAGATCACAAGCTGCTGTCACCAACACACTTACTTGGAATTAAAGGCCACTGAAACAAAAAATGTTACAGCCGAGTAAATATTTTTTTTCAGATTGCAATATCAGATTCTCCATCTCTCTCTTTTTTGGCTACATATTCAATTTGCTTCGTCCCCCATCCAAAAAAAAAAAAAAGTCAACCTGTTGCACGTAAACCAGCTTATATCCTCCATCTAGAAGTCCTCTAAACGGTATCCCCGGAATTTCAGGCTGGGGGGCACGGGGATGGCATTGCCCCCCAGCTGCCAGGTCCAAAGCGGGTGCGTTTTGGAGAGGGCGCACGAGTCTTTTACGCACAGAGAGGACGCAGGACACAGATCCCCATCAGAGCCGACGACCAAAGCGGGCGTACAGGGAAAGGTACCCATCAAAGAAAACGGATTCCTGGCGGGAGCCGGGCTGGTGTGGAGCAAGCGTTTGCAAGGCGGCGTGGCCCCCTTTTTGGTCGTCTTCCTCGAAATCTTTGGGGGCCTCCCTTTGGCCTGCCTTTCTTGCTCGGCACGCCTGCGTTTAGCGTTCCTTTCTAAGTCGCTGCCGCTTTTGGCCAGGCTGAGGAGGCCGGCTCTGGAGGCGGAGGAACTCCCTTTGGCCTGCTCGGCCCTGCGCAAACCTTTCCCGTCCACATTGAAGCCTTTGGCGTAGCACCACAGCTTGGACTGCCTGATAAGCCTGTCGAATTGAGCTTCCCTCCCCGTCCCTTCCTTGGAGTCCTGGTGCAGAGCTGATTCCTCAGCCTTGTCAGGCTCGCCAACGCGGAGGTCCTCACTGGAGCAAAGGAAGTCCTTGGAGAAGTCTTCGCGCTCCGGGGCGCACGACTCCGAAGCTTCCCGAAAGCCTCTCTTTGGCTGCGGGCCTTCGCTGGGGCTGCTGGGACGGGCAGGGAAGACGGGAGAGCTCCTCGCCTCCTGCTTTGCTCGGGGTTCCGGGTCGTCACGCGGGGGCACCTTTGGCGCGGTGGTAGGAGCCGGCTTGAAACTTTCCAAAGTGGAGGCGCGCAGCGTCCTGGCCCAGAAGAGTAAGTTCGGGTCAGGGCGCAAGGCTTTGGTTACGCCCGAGAGGGCTTGAGGAGAGGCAGCTTGGGGTGGGAGCCGAGGAAGCGCCGCCTGCCTGTAGCGGGTACTCTGCACCGAGTCCCCGCTACACAGGGAGCTGCTTTCCGACCCGGAGGAGCTGCCTTCTTCGCTGCTGCAAGATGACTCTTCGTCGTCGTCGTCTTCTTCGTCGTCCTCTTCCGACGAGTCGCTGGAGCTGGCCGGGCTGGACGCGCCGCTGGAATCCGAGTCGCTGGAGTAGCCGGCCGACGTGCCTTGCCTCTTGGGGCCCGCGAAGGATGCCGAGCGACCCTTCTCCTTGCCCAGGCACCCGCAAGCCGAGCGCTTGGTGCGCCCGGCCTCCGCCTCGCCGGGCGCTTGGCTGGTGCCGTGCGCCCTGACGGCCGAGTGGAGGAGCTGCAAGTCGCCGGGGTAAGCGCTCAGCACGCCGGCCAGGAGCTGCTCTCGGCCGCTGCGGCTGTAGCTCTTCGGCAGCGGCGCGGCTTTCTCGTAGCCTCTGGCGAACGGGGCCCCTAAGAGCGCGTCCCGTTTGGCGCAGCCGGCACCCACGTTGGCGCGAAAGGCGCCGTCGGCTGCGCTGTACGCGGGAAGTAACCGGGGCCGGTTGAACAGGTCCCCGGCTTCCCTCCTCTTGCTTTTCCTCTTCCTCTTCCTCTTCCTGGGGGCCAGGGCCTTGCACGAGGTGCAGAGGGCCTCCAGGTCCGCCTTGGAGATGAGCGAGCACTTGACGGCGCGCGTTGGCACGGACTGGATGGCTTTGAGGGTGCGCAGCTCCTTCAGGTCGCAGCGGCGGCTCTGGATCTTGAGGCTTTCCATCTTCTTGCTCACGGTGGCCCTCGGGATGTCCTTAAACAGGTCGCTGAAGACCTGCGTCAGGGCGAACATCCGCGTGCCGTTGATCTGCAAGTAGCCCAAAGTGATGCCGTCGATTTCCTGGTAGCCAGCTTGGAAATCTCCATTGTAATCCACGGTGGCGGCGGCAGGAGCCATCCCGCAGGTCAGGAACATGTTTGTTTATCTGCTTATTCGTAAAAAAAAAGGGGGGGGCTTCGCAGCCACCAGCGAGGGGAGAGCTAGAAAGAGGGGTTCCTCTCCCAACCCCTCCTCATGCTCCCTCCTACCCCCCAAAATCAACCCGCCGCCGTTGAGTGATGAATTTTCCTTTCGAAGGCATCCCTTGAGGCTCCAGAGCCGCCTTTTCTCGCTGCCTTTCTTTCTTGCTCCACTCTAGAAATCCAGAGAGGGTTGCAAAGGAGAAGATTGTGGTCTTGCCATGGTCCTTTCCCTCCTCCTCCTCCTGGTACCTTTCCTATCTTAGTCCGGCGGTGTGTGCTTGGTGGGGAGGGGAGGGAGGGAAGAAACAAGGAATCTCCCCCCTCTCAGCGTGCCTCTTTTTTTTTTTTTTAAAAAAAGCTCTCCTTTGAATTTGCAGATAGATCTTTAAAACCAATGAAGTCCACAGCCGAAGAAAAAGAGAGACAGTAGCACACACATTTTAAAAAAACCACGCTCCGGAAAAGAGGTTTTTAAAAGCACCCAGGTTGCACACCAAAATCCTTGTCATGTCCACCTTTCCCCCACCCCCCTTTGGCTTCTTTCTTCAAGACAGACTTGGAAGTACAGTATATTATAGGAAACACCCCACGAAATAATTTTCTCCAGAGCGCGAGCTGATTGGGTACTTTAACCTGGTGATGTCATAAAACCCCCAACATCGAACACACACCCCCACCCCACGTAAAACCCTCATATAAAAAACCCCCTTTCATTTAAGAGTCGATCTGACACTGTCCAAAGAAGTAAGAGGAGCTTCGTATATACATGTGAATTGAGAGGCGGAGGTTGTGAAAAGATTTTTATGTATGCGCCTACGTATGTAGCCCATACAGCCATTTCCCTGCCGTTGCTCTCTACACAATCTCTGCAATCTTTTCAAAGTACTGCTTTTACATTAAAAAATAAAATAAAATCTGCAGTATCTGATATTCCCATCGAACATTTTTAATGTTTTAATACTTGCCAACTGTATTACATTTGAAGGCCCCCCTCCCCCACTTGCCAAATCTCTAGCTAGGATTATATATTGTCATAGGCTTTTTTAAAAAGCAGCTTTATTGGGAGGCAAATATAATTTTCTTTGATAGCTTTCTGTCTTTGGGAATGCTTTTTGGAGTGGGGAGAGGGTGATAGCCTTTATAATTTTATTTTAAAAAACCCCGGCTAAGCTTAAGAATGACAGGCACCCATCAGTTCACACAAGAATGGCTTGCTCTTTTAAAAACCAGACCAATTTTTTTTTTTTGCTCTGCAATAATTACACCCTCTATAACATAATTATTATTATTTAAGCATCTTTTATTATTGTTTTCCCCCCATGAATCTTTTGTCTCTTTGTACCTTTCCCAGGTATGTTTTCTTCCTTTCACCAGACTTCTGAATGAATTGTGTTTTTTAATGAGCTCTTCTTGAGTCCTCACCTTTTTTTTTAAGAAAAAGGAGAGTATTGGGGAGGCAACCGTTTTGTTACTTATAACAATATATGTGTCGCAATACAGCAGGAAGTTGTCCATTTCCAATGTCATTTGAAGTGAATGGGAGCTGCGCAAGAACTAAGGGCACTGATTCTGTGGGTTTTATGTAAAAATCTGTGGGTTGCATTTTCTAGCTCAAAACAGTATGTAAAGAGATTTGACAAATAAAATAAACAGAGTGAAAAACCAGCTTTTTTTCTTTGGAGTAAGAAAGGTTTTTGTTCTTACATGGAATTGTATCTTTTCACAACTGCCATTTCCGCCACCCCCACCCCCCCAAAAAAATTAAAATTAAAATTGGTGGTGAGGTACAAAAGATACCTCCACACTTTTCATTCCTACACTGCTACATAATGACTGACCAAATGTTTTCAAATTCAGTTCTCTGTGGTATGTTCTAGACTTCTCAATTGATTCAATGGCCCATTGCATTTGCAACCATTCAGCTGAATTAAGCATCTTAGGTGATTTCCTGTATTTTGCCAGTAAACAAGTTGCTGTACAAAAGATTCACAAACAAAGCCTTGGTCTTAACTATTAAAATATCCAAGCCACAATTGCGTTGGAATTGAAAGGGCAGGTTTGATTCTATTTCTCTTCTAAATATTCCATAAAATCTCTTTCCGGCCCATTAAAAAAGAAAAAGGAAAAAACATAGGGAGTTTCCCACCAGACATGTAAAAAGTTCAGCATTGTCTATGAATGCTCTCCACTTTGATATGTATATGTCTTATAAATCCTGTTCAGTCTGTAAGGTGTCAAGTGCCATTGATATACAGTTTTTGCATATGATTCGCATTTGCCTCTGTTAAGCCTACAGGTTGTCGGAATTAACCGAGATCAAAGAATCGTAGTTCGTTCCATTCTGTGGGGTCAGAAATGATTATTGATCCTGTTTTTATATAAAATAACCAGCTATATTCGCTTCTGTATAAAATTGTGCCTGAAGAAAGCTAGTTTGCAATCTGGTCTTTTGAAGTTGAATCTCTTCCTTTGTCAATTCTTGGAGGTGGACTTTTACTGATTTCCATGGAATTTGCTTTCAAGTAAATATATATATATATATATTATGCTCAGGGTATCATAACCGTCAGGATGCTTAAGCAACAGTTTTGTCCAATGCAGGCAGGATGCGTAGATGTATAGGTACCATTAATTCATTAATTTTATTAAATTTGTATGCCCCCCTTCATCTGTAGATCTTGGGGGGGCCAACATAATTGGTGTGCCAGAATAGGTTTCCAAGTGTGCGTTTTCCGTACCAAGTGTGAAGAAGGCTGTTGAGCAAAGAACAAGGAGCTGCACATCCCAACCCTTTTGTAGCACATGGGTAATTCCGCGCTTTTGCCTCTGCGAGGAAATGAGTGTTGCAGCTGCTCTTGTGTTCTGCGGTGGGCATGATGTAACCCTCTGCTTCTCCTTGACTTCTCTGGAAAGGAGCCAGGGGCCACAATCCAGTACACAGCTAAAACACCTTTCAGCCCATTGTTTACCTGCACTCTTCAAGTTAGCCTGACAATTTCCGGTGGGAAGGCGGCATCCTTTTGTTGTTGCTGCTGCTAAATTTATATGCATGCTTTCCCTTTCCACTAATCTACGTTCTTTCATTTAATTCTACCTTTCTTTAAAACATCCTCTGAGGGAAATGATTTCTTTGCATGTATTGCCAAAAAAAAAGAAAAGAAAAGTTTTTGTTTCGGAAGTTGATCTTAAGTCATTGATTTCTACTTCTGTGAAGGCACAATCCAACGGGAAGTTCTCCTGCACAATTTCCATTTATTAAAATTGGGGGCGGTGGTGTTTGCGCAGGAGAACTTCTGCTGCACTGTACCCTTCCCTTTTTTTACTCCTGATTTGGTAAAATGGACTCAGAGGAAAAGTGTCACCTTTGGGGGGGGGGTTCCCTGTGTAAAATTGTCTTTAGGTGCAGAACTCCCCAGTTTTTGTCCCTCCACCATACCTCATCAGTTTTGACTTTGCTTTCTCTCCTTGTCTCTCATATCTATTCCACGCTCCCTATCTCTGTACATCATGATTATCCAACCACTCCTTCCTCTATATCTTTTATTCAGTTCAGTATCTGACCCCTTTTCTCTGCTATTATTACCCATGTTGTTGTGTCCCTTTGTAATGGGATCTGCCCCCCACCCACCCAGCCCAGCAATGCAGATTTGATATGGGGACTTAACATCCCCAGATTGGATCTGAATTCAGCAGCGCTTTGTTGTTGTAAAAAAAACAACAACAACAATAAACCAAACGGAATTCACCAACCTTCAGGATAAAGTGAGCTATGTGATAAAAAAGCATGTTGCTATTTTGAATGTGGCTATTAATGTTGCCCTTGCTATATGTTTTGCAAAAATAAAAATCTGAATCTCTTTTTCTCAAGAATTCACAAACTGAAAAACGCAGCAGTTCCAATCACCGCAAACTGAAACACTTATTAAAATTTGTCATTCTGTAGCTTGTCCTTCCCTTGGAAATATTTTCTCCTTAAGGATACAATACGTACTATGTATGTTTACTTGCAGGAATTTCATTTCAGTCAACAAGGCCTGGGCTATCCCCACTTACCTGAGAGTGGGGCTCGCCGGAGTCAATGAGATTTGCTTCTTAGTAGATACTTATTGATTTGCACTATTAGCTTCCAAGCAAATTGTGTGTTTAGGGCAGGGATGGCAGTGACTAGGAACACAATCTTTAAAATTTGAAACACTGGATTAGGATTATACCAAACCATTGGAGGAGTCCCTGATAGCTGACAACCTTATGAGTTGCGCAAAAGAAGAAGGGAGAGATTTGAAGTAAGGGGCATGTGACCTTATTTGCATGTATTTCTCATCAATTATGTCAGTGACCCAAAACCTCTGACTTTTGTTTCTATTGCTTTTTTAAAAAAACCCAACGGAAATAAATGGGAGATGCCTTTATGCCCTTAACAAAGATAAAGATTTCAGAAATATTTAATTGGTTAAGAAAATGACCACGTTCCCCTAAATAAAAATCCACCTCTAATTCTCCCAGAAGAGAAAATTCTCTGTTTGTGTGTTTGCGTATGTGTATATGTTCATGTTTGAGTCTTTCATCCATTTGGGTTCTACTTGTTGCACGACACAGAGGTTTGGATGGGCATCTTAAAATAAGATTCCCCACTCCTTTTTGCAGATGTGAAGAGGAGGATCCCTGATCGGGCTTTGGTTTGTTTGTTTATTCCCACTGAATGCTCAAATTGCAGGCAGCCTAATCCAAGTAAAACAAGGGTGGAGGGATGCTGGTTTGCTCACGGTGGGCAGAATCCTCTGGGAAGGTCTCCTGCACAAGCCTTCCTGAAATGTGCATACTTTTGCAGTGCCATCTTATTTTAGTGCATTTTGTGCAGGAGAGCTTCCTCTGTGGCTGTGCCATACACTCCAAGGGATTGTTTTCCTTTTAAAAAAAGAGAGAACCCTTGTAATTTGTACTTTTGGAGACAGGCAGGTAGAGAAATGCGCCCTTCCCCCTGGCTCTCTTAATTGTGCACACTTTCAAATGCACGTCTGAGCACAAGGTTTTGCCTCACCACAACTGAAGCACTTGTAGCCGTCCTTGATTTCAACCTGCATGCTTGGTATGTGTTTAATAGAGCCGCTCTCGCCCTGGGGAGCTTCTGCCAACACACAATTCAGGACAGCCTACTTTTCTGTGCACGGAGAGCAATGACTGCTACCTACGAAGGGATCAAATTGGACATGATGGGAGCAGGTCTGTGTGTCAAAACCCAACTATGCCCCATGCACAGAGAAAGCAGGTGGATACTAAACAGAATGAAACAGCGGGGGATGCACAGGCAAGGGACCGATGTTCAGATTCCCCTTTTCTGCATGCAGCTGGGCTCCAATACAAGAGGTGATCCTGGCTGGCGGTGGGGAGCAGCTTGGAGCAATGCACACAAGAAGGTAACGTTCAGCTCCTCTCCTCTGGTCAGACATTTACTCATAAAACTGGACCGCCACCCCGTTCTTTGTGTTCAGAACAGATGTGGGCTGGAACACACAGATCTGTCACATCCATTTTGACTGTAGCAATAAGCCAGTCGGGACCAATTCAGGGTCCAAGAATTGCTGCTGCTACTTTTGTTTGGTGGGAGTTGACGGATTCCTTGTACGTTTGCTTCAAGTGTGTACTTCAAAACATGCAAGTGTGAGAATACGGTGAAGGCTGCATGATACAGGTCTCCTCTGCTGGGAGCTGTGATTGTCTGCCTCTGAGTGCAGTCCCCTTGTGTGAAGCCTGTCTTTGCCCCCTGTGCAGAGTTTATGAAATGGCCCTCGGGTGCCGCAGGAGATGTTTTGTGTGAGTTTATTACTTCGCTGTCATACTCTTCAGGGCTAATCCAGATCTACCCCAGGAGAGTGTCATTCCCTTATAGACCTGTCATGTTTGGCCGTTGCTAAAGGAAACAATTTTTTATTTTTAACCATTCCCAAGGCTGTTAACTGAGGATTCCACAGGATTCTTTGCCGGCCTGTCAAAGGTTTTCTGCAGTCGATCTTGGGGTCAAATTTTAGCCCCCTCCTTCTGCGAGCACTTGGGAACAGCCGAAGCATCGATGCCAGAGGCTCACGTTCACCTTAACAGAGAGCTCACCTGGAAGGTGGGTTTTTACAGTGTCCTTTAAACCTTGATCCAGTCCTAAAGCTGCTGCCATTGGAGTGAGGCTCATCGATTTTGACTGGACATAGGATTGTGTGGCTGCTCACCTGGTTTTGAGATGGGAGCTGCAAATGAAGCCATACTCACTGTGATTAATTCGTTAAGTTTCTTAATAAAGAGAGTCAAACAATGCACCCGTATTTCAGTTTTGCTGTGTTTCATACGGAAATGGCTGACTTGCATATGTTTGCAACAGTGTAAAAAGAGTTCCTTATGCCGTCGTGTTTGTTCTTCATGCATTCCAAAAAATATACGGAGAGTGACAACTTTGTTCTTTTAAAATGCACTCATTTCTTGCAAAAGTCTTGGTGGGTGGGCAAGGGTGGGGGCAAATTTGCATGCAGAATTTGGGATTAAGAATCCCACCCAAAACAGCACAAGTGCTGTGTCCCTTTAAATTGTCCATTAACCACAGCAGCTCAAGAGATTAGTCCAAATTCTGAATGGTGGTGGTTTTCAGGCCTTGGTGTGGCTTGAATGAGAAACCTGCAAAGTTTAGATGGGTTATTCACCCTGTTGATTCCAATGACACTTATACAACCACAGTAGTATTTAGCATTTATATAGTGCTTTATGTGTTCACTATAACATTATCTTGCTCATCCTTGAAAGCACCCCATAACGTAAGTCAGTGTTATTATACCCTTATTACAGATGGAACATGCTGAGGTTAATCACTGTCTTGTCAAAACCATCTAGTGTCTTTGCAGAGGTATGATTTGAACCCAGGGGCAGCATAGTTCATAGGTCCTGTCTCTCAGTTCCCAGTTATACTAGATCTTGAAGGAGTGGTGGAAATCAAACAGGAAAAGCAAAATATGTGCATAAATCGAGGTGGGGAAACACTCCTGTGAGCAGTCGCAGAATCATTCCTGCCCCACCCTTCTCCTTGCTCAGTGGAGGATGCAGCTACCAAATCTCTTGTCAGATGCCCAACTGACCTGCACTTTCCAATGAATGAAAAGTCCACCACCTCCTGAGGCAGGCAGTTCCACTGTTGAACATCTCTTGCCATTAGAAATCTTCTCTTGCTGCTTAGTCTAAACCATGGGTAGGCAAACTAAGGCCCAGGGGCCAGATCCAGCCCAATCGCCTTCTAAATTTGGCCCGTGGACAGTCTTGGAATCAGCGTGTTTTTACATGAGTAGAATGTGTCCTTTTATTTAAAATGCATCTCTGGGTTATTTGTGGGCCATAGGAATTCGTTCATTTTTTCCTCTTCAAAATATAGTCCTGTCCCCCACAAGGTCTGAAGGACAGTGGACTGGCCCCCTGCTGAAAAAGTTTGCTGACCCCTGGTCTAAAGCTTCCCTGTCATTTCTACCCTTTCCCCCCTGGAGCAGCAGAAAGCAAGTCTGCTCAGTTGGTGCGAATGTGGTGCTGATAACACCAAGGTCGCAGGTTTGATCCCCATCATGGACAGCTGCATGTTCGTGCATTACAAGGGGGCAGACTAGATCAGAGGTTTTCAACTTTTTTGAGTCCATGGCTCCCTTAACCAACCACATGCTTTCTGTGGCACTCTTGTGGGGCTCAGGAGCCCAGTTATGTCACCCCTTGCCTGCAGAGCTGGCAGCCTCTCGCCCTTTTTTGAACACCCTCCCTTGTGAAGTGTTTCCTCAGCCTCCTCCCCTCTCCTTGGGAGTCCTCCGGGCAGCCGCTGCCATCCCTGGTCTTTGAGCTGCCCCCACCCCAAAGAGAGGTGCCTTCCAGAGGCACCATTCACCTGGGGAGCTTGTAGCCAGGGCTGCTGCAGTAAACAGCTATGCAAACCTTGGGGAGGCAGAAATGTCAGAGGGAATCAGAGCAGGGAGGGAAGGAAGGCAAGAGGGACAGAGGCCAATGTTGCCTGCAGCACCCCTGGCCATCATCCAAGGAACCCCAGGGTGCCACAGCACCCTGGTTAAAAACCACTGGACTAGATGATCCTCAGGGTCCCTTCCAACTCTTATGATTTTATTATTCTACTTTCTCTGTGGCTACACTAAAGAAGAGTTTGGATTTGATATCCCGCTTTATCACTACCCGAAGGAGTCTCAAAGCGGCTAACAATCTCCTTTCCCTTCCTTCCCCACAACAAACACTCTGTAAGGTGAGTAGGGCTGAGAGACTTCAAAGAAGTGTGACTGGCCCAAGGTCACCCAGCAGCTGCATGTGGAAGAGCGGGGAATCGAACCCGGTTCACCAGATTATGAGTCCACCACTCTTAACCACTACACCACGGTGGCTCTCAAGATGTGTGAAGGGCCATGACCATGTCTCCCTTTAACTTTCTCTTCATCAGGCTAAACATTCCCAGCTCTTTCAGCCATGTCCCAGAGGACTTGTTTTCCAGGCCCCCACCCACCCTCAATATTCCCGTTTGTCTGTGTGCTTCTTAAAATGTGGCACTGAGATCTAGACTCGGCACTCCAGAGTCCTGCCTGACCAGCACAGAACAAAATGGAGCTAGATTACTTCTTGTAATCTAGATACTGCACTTCGCTTTATGCAACCTAAGATTGTTTTAGCTTTTTAAAGCAATTGTGCCTCACCTCTGGCTCACCAGCTGGTTTTCTTGTGCTCAGCTAAGGCACCTCTCCACATAGACTGCTCCAATAACTTTGGATTTGAGAAATGTGGTCTAAAACACTGCTTGAGCTGTGGATTTGTTGGGTGTGTATTTTAATTAAGAATGTTTATATTTTAACTTCTGTGTGACTGGTTTTTATACTTTGTAAACGGCTCAGAAGCCTAAGCTGGTCTTAAAAGCAGTATATAAACGGAACAATAATAAATAAGTAAATGATGGTGTTTGAGTCTCCTGGCGTCAGTCTTCTGGTCTGTTAAATGGGTGTAAGAGAGGCGCTTCTTTTTGCAGGGTTTGTGTCAGGATGAACAAAATCTCGAACCTGAAGAATGCTGCATGCTGAAAAGCAGTGGGATTTTAAGATTTGTGGTAAACGTGGGTCGTCAAGTAGATTTCTACCTTTACGGGAGCGGGGGACTATTGTAAGCCTCATTACCCCCATCTGTAAAATAAGAACAATAGCTGCCAACTTCACAGGATTGTTGTGATAGGGGAGGCAATCAATACACTCCTGCTCTGCAAGTTAATTGATGGGCGTGAAAGGGTCGTGGTGCAACTTGTATGGTGGGACTGAGGCATATGCACACGACAGCTGCCTCCCCGGCCTTCCCCCACCCCACCCCACCCCACCCAGCAGCAGTTTGTCCCCAGTTTCCAGGCCAATTGGGACTGTGCTCCCATTTGCACGCAGCTCCCCAAATCCCTGCCTCTGTCCCTGAGCTTCTGGGTTCCCGACATATGGAGTTGATTTGAGATAGGCAGGGCTGACTCAAGACATTGCGGCACCTGAGGCGAACCACGAAACAGTGCCTCACCCACCCGCCAGGGAAGAAGGGGCGAGTGAAGTCCTACATCAAGAACGGGGGGGGGGGGGGGATGAAGATCTACATCAGAAACAAAGGGGGAGTGACTGACTGCTTTGGGAACAAGGTGGAAGTGCAGTGACGGGGGCACAAGAGGGCAGCACGTTCCTGGGATTTGCTGCCAGCAGACTGGTACATATTGATATAGGAATGTATTAGATAAAATGTAAAGAAATATACAATAATAAGAGTACATTCATTTGTAAAAAAGGAATATACAACGGGATAGACAGGAAGTCCAATGTGTTGGTACATATATGATTTCGGAATAGTTTTTTGTCCTTGTTTCTTTTCTTTAGGTATATTAACTTTGTATACATGCTGAAAATTATTTTAGAATAAACCTTGTGATGTAATATGATAACATTTACCGATGTAACATAAGAATGTTAATAAATAAATAAAACTCCCAAAAACACACACAAAAGATTACCGTATTTTTTGCTCTATAAGACGCACCAGACCAAAAGACGCACCTAGTTTTGGGAGGAGGAAAACAAGAAAAAAAATATTCTGAATTTCAGAAGCCAGAACAGCAAGAGGGATCGCTGTGTGGCGAAAGCAGCCATACCTCTTGCTGTTCTGGCTTCTGGGATAGCTGCGCAGCCTGCATTCGCTCCATAAGACGCACACACATTTCCCCTTACTTTTTAGGAGGGAAAAAGTGAGTCTTATAGAGCAAAAAATACAGTTTGTGAAGCGGTGCTTACCTGCCCCCAACCCCAATATCTTATTCAAGTTGGCATCCCTGCACTCAGCTATATATCTCACTGGGTGACCTTGAGCCTGTCACGGCCTCTCAGCCTAACCTACCTCACAGGGTTGTTGTGGGGATCAGATGAGAAGGGAGAGAACCATGTATGCCAACTTGAGCTCCTTCGAGAAAAAGGTGGGATGGCTGTGCCATCCATCCAGCCATTAATAATATCTCCAATCTACTTCAAATCTCCCGGAGATATATCAATAGATCAGGATCTCCCTTCTCATTTTTCATGACATGAATGGGTATGCAAAAAGTTTCATATCCTGGAACTTTATATAAACGATTCCCAATTGCAGGATATTATAAAAGCATGCCTCCTGTCAAAGGGATAAGGGATGAGGTAGAGAGAAAGTCCCAGAAGTTTTGAACTTAAAAATAAATAAGAAGTTGCTGGACAGTTTTTATCCATCATGATGTGGCTGGGTGTCAGACTCAGCTTCAAAATGCTGTCGGGGCTGGATTTGGGAAGTTTCAACATGAGGGAAGTTTGAGATGCGTGTGAAATGTATCTCCCTTTTTGAAAGAGTTCACCTTGAGGCAAGCAGCTGCATCTTGCCAAAGACGACTGTGCTATTTTTAATACCCTCCAGTTCAGAGTTCTGCAGAAAGTACACATGTGGTCAATTTCAGTATCAAAAAAAATAGCATTGCATCTTCCATGTTCTCCCCCCCCCCCCAATTTCATCCCTTCAAACTGTGTCTACATTCTCTTACGTTAATTAAAATGGCCAAATGCAGGGCGTTTTTCTAAACTATTCTCTGCTAAGATATTCCAAAGGGACAGCTGCTCAGAGCAGGTAGGTTATACCAGTGTGGTTTGCGGTGACATTGCTTTCCAGAGAAGCAGAAAAGTGTTCTCCCTCATCCCCAGGTTCATCAAAAACATCCAGATAAAATTTTTAGACCTTTCTGGGAATTCCCAATGACTTGGACTTGGTTTGTGCAGGACGCAAGGGCACTCTGGAAATAAAATTAATAATTATGGGAATCATAGGAAGTTGGGAAAACCTATGACTATTTTCAGAGGGTGAGGGTAGCTGGCTCATAACACCCAAATGCTCTTCCGTACCAGACCTCCCCAAAAACAAATGAAACCCCTTTCCCGTGGAAAACTTCACATCGGGGGGAAATACAGGATAGCCTTATCTCTGACATGATCGTTGTCTGAAGAGGTACGGCTCAGTCACAGGTTGACAACCTCAGATCAAAAGTAAGCCAAGAAACAATCCCTTGGTTGGTTAACTCTGCTTTTAGAACAGGGTCGGGATTTATCTATTTATTTCAGCTCGAGGGTCACTTTCCTCCATTGGAAACCTGTTGAGTTTTGTATCTTTAAAACAGAAGGCAGGCGAAAAGGAGAATTAACTTTTTTTGGGAAACGCATTCTCTTTTCCTATGTGTCAGAATGCAACATCCCCATATAAGGCAGATCTGTATGTCCTTGTTTACTTTCTTATGATTTTATTGTTTGTTTTTTATTTATTTTTTAAAGGCAGTCATGCTTGGCAACCTTTTAGGAGCTACATGCCCCTGGTGGGCAGGGCTATAAGGAAAAGTGGGTGGAGCTATGGGTGTGATGCGTACCCCCATGTGGTAGGCTACATTGCACCCTCGCAAAAGTGAGAAAGTTTCTACACTTCCGACAAGGCAAGCAAGAGGCATTCTAGCTAGGCAAATGCAGACAGAGAGGCCTGGAGGGCTGCATTCAGTCTCTCCCCACCTGGAGCCTGAGGTTTCCCTCTCCTAGGAGGGCACTTTCTTGTTATGAAACCTTGAAGATTTAGGCTGTAGCTCTGTAAACACTTAACACGGAATTTGGTGCCATTAGATCCAATGGAAGCTTTGCATGGATATCAAAGTCTGGTGTTAGGAAGTCGTGCATTTTGCTTGAAGAGAAGGAAAAGGGAATTGCTAGGAGGAAAATACGCAGCCCGTACATGGAAGCTCCATTGAGCTATGTCATTTCAGTTCAAAGAAGACTGTGCCAAAGTGGTGAGACATAAAGTACATGGGGTGGGGGGAAAGGTAAAGGTAAAGGACCCCTGGATGGTTAAGTCCAGTCAAAGGCGACTATAGGGTTGCAGCTCTCATCTCACTTTCAGGCCGAGGGAGCTGGTGTTTGTCCACAGACAGCTTTCTGGGTCATGTGGCCAGCATGACTAAACCGCTACTGGCACACAGAGGACCATGACGAGTGCCAGAGCACACATAAACGCCCTTTACCTTACTGCCGCAGCGGTGCCTATTTATCTGTTTGCACTGGCGTGCTTTCGAACTGCTAGGTTGGCAGGAGCTGGGACAGCAACAGGAGCTCACCCCATCACAGGGATTTGAACCACCGACCTTCTGATCGGCAAGCCCAAGAGGCTCAGTGGTTTAGACCACAGCACCACCCGGGTCCCGCATACAGGGGGGAAAGGTAACTTCAGCTGAAATGGAAACACTTGCCCAAGCTTTAAAAATTAACATAAAAACCCTGTTTAGAGAAAGCTTTGAAATGCACCCCTCCTTCTCTCTATGGTAGTTTGAAAGCTTTGCCAAGTGTCCTTTTTAGTATCAAATTCAGTTCTGCAGGCACTTTCAGAATGAATTGCAGTCCTTTTCAGGAACCACAATGCAATCCTGTACTATTGAGTTCAAGGATATTCATTCCCGGGTGAGTAAAGGATTGTGGCCTTGAGACTTTTGCATTTGTTACGTATGTGTGTCTTTATGTTGTAAACCACTCTGCTATCTTCCTATGAAGGGTGGCAAGAAAAACTTAACAACACCAGCAACAACATTAATCATAAATGAGTTTGGCAATCAAGACACTCTGGCAGCCTGTTCTCTGAATGCTTAATATAGGAGCAAGAGTTTCAGATATAATTGCTTCATGTGTGTGAATGAGATTTGCTCCTCAGAGAATATGTGTGTAAGGTTGCTCTGTAAAACCTTTTTATTTTTATCTTAGCTCAACCAAATGAGAGCTCTCTTCTCTGGGCTGTTGCACCCCACAACACAATTCATTACTAGAATTGTAATGTGTTTGCTACAGTGAGTATCCAAACATGTAATGAGTCTGGATGATATTAATATGCCAAGACAAGATGGGTGAATTGTCCAAAGACTCAAGACGACCGACAGCTGATGAATTGCTGTTATAGAGCCATCAAATTACATGGCACCTTGCAAAGTAATATAAAGCACCCACCCCTCAAAAAAGCTGGAGATTTAGGTGAGAGCCCTGCCCCAAGGAGCTTACAACCCGCAGTTTGATAGTGGGGAAGGGAGGAAAAGAGAGGCAGGAGTTATGAGATGAATAGCAGTTCACACATATTCAGGCTTCGTCTGAGGTGGGGGTGATGATTAAGTGGTGAAGCCAAAGGTTTCACACACCACTGTGGACATGGACAGTCTCCTAAATGTGTTGCGGGTGTCCCCCCGCCCCCACCCACTGAGAGAGGAAGCTACATTGCAAAATCCACAATCACAAAATTCGGTCAGTATTAAAACGTGAATATCAGCATTCAGCCCTCCTTAACGGTTAAATGGATGTCTTGCGGTGTCTATCCAAAATGGGTTGCATGCTGACATCAACGTGGAATATATAAAATCAGGTTTAATGGCCTCATTATTTGTCCAGATGTTGCTGAATGCAGTCTGCACCTGGAAAAGGGATTTCAGAAGGTGGATCCGTTAGATTTGTTGTGCAAAAATGTTTGGCAGGAAGAGGAAAAGCTTCCAGTAGTAACTGTGTGATGCATGGAGATGGCTGCCCCATACGAAACCTCAGGCACTCCAAGTGTACATGCTAGGGACAAAATAGCATATGGGTGAACTACCACCACCACCTTTCTTCCATTTCATAAACAATTGGCTGTATACCCAAGAAACTTTTCTGTATAGATCCCCTGAAGGGAATAAAAGGGGGGGGGGACTTAATTGTGTCCATGTAGCTCAGCTTCTTTCCATAACCAAATCGAATTCCATAACTAACATAAATACTTCTACCATATATATAAAATCCAGCCATGTTCATTAAATTCTGTGGGGTCCCCTCCCCCATTTTTTCCAATAGGATTTTATTTTTATCTTCATTCATTTCTGTATTTTCCTCTAGTTCCCAACAGAAATAGCTTTATTCTGCCTTCCCTTCCCCGAATGATAGCAACCCGCCTTTAAAAAGAATGAGTTTGTACATTCCCAAGGAAAAACATTCATGCATCAGTCTTCAAGACAGGGGGAAAAATTGTACCATTTTTCTGCCTCCCTTTGACATTTTCCATATTACACAGTGATTTGTTTCTCTGCTTAAAAAAAAAAAGCTTTGCCTCAGCTTCTTATAGAAAGAAACATTTATTTTTGCAAGAGAAGGCTTGCAGATTATGAAGAATGATAAAAACAGACCTTTTTCTTTGCAACTCTTTTTTTTTCCAGGTGAAAATTGTATTTTGAGGTTTCTGTGTTTAAACTCAGACAGATGAGAATGCAAAGGTTCGGGTGAAACGTCTAAGGCATTTTATTCCATTGAAATCATCAATTTGATTTTAACAAGTTATCTTTGTTCCATAACTTGAATTACAACAGAATCCTAAAAGTGTCCTGATCGCTCTCCACTACCTGGGTTGCATTCATAAGAGACACATTAGATCACCTTGGGGCTCTTTGTTTTCATATTTTGAGGTTTCTGTGTATAAACTCAGACAGATGAGAATGCAAAGCTTCGGGTGAGGCATTTTATTCCATTGAAATCATCAATTTGATTTTAACAAGTTATCTTTGTTCCATAACTTGAATTACTACAGAATCCTAAAAGTGTCCTGATCGCTCTCCACTACCTGGGTTGCATTCACAAGAGACACGTTAGATCGCCTTGGGGCTCTTTGTTTTCATATTTCCCATGTCTGTACATAAAATGAAAAACTTATATAGACTGGAAAATACATTCACTTCAGAGGTAGTGTTCCTCAGCTTTGTATACTGAGACAGTCCAGATGAAAATGTATTCCTCCCCCCGACACCCTGTTAATTTTCTTATTGAACCTTGGGCCCAGTCTGCTAGAGAGTTCTCCTGAGCAGGCACACTCCTGCACACAACTCCCATTCATTTCAGTTCAGCTTTTGCAGGAGAACTTCCAGATGTATAGTGCCTTTTTATTATTTCCATCATGAAAATTTAGATCCGTACACAGATGTGTCTCTGCAAGTGCTTTCACACAGACCTTGCTTCTTAATTTGATGAACAAATGGAACTTGCTGCCCCAGATGTTTGCATCACTTGTGAAAACGCCCTTCCATCTTCGTCCAGGATTCTTGACTGCCTGCATCTGGTTGGGTGGGAAGACAGTTTAGAAGTTTTCTAAACCATATGTTCAATTGTCATAAGGGAATATTCCTTTCATCACACGGTATTCTCTCCCATCCACCACTCCCAATTTCTTATATTCAGAATGCACTTTATCGCTGTATCCCCTCCAGTTAACTGAGGCTTTGTGCCTTGGTTTCTTTTTAGGTGCTTCTGTGCATCTGAAAAGGTAACAAATGTTTTATTAAAATATGTTCTAAATGGAGAAATAAACATGCCTTAATAGAAGTAAGTTCCACTGGATTTAACAGGACTTTTCTTAATAAGTGCTCTGAGAATGGCAGTCTAAATGCATCAAGCAATTTAGAATTCAAACAAATTGTGTGACATTTAGTAAATTGGTTTTCCAGAATTCAGGACATTGCTATCATTGTTGAACTGATGAGTTTTGTATGTTTTAACAGAAGTCAGCCAAAGGGTGAATATTTTTTTTGGGGGGGGGAGTGATTCTTGTTTCCTATGCATCATTATGCAGCATTCCCATATAAGGAAGATCTATATGTCCTTGTTTACTTTCTTTTGATTTTATAGTTGTTGTGGTTTTTTTTAAAAAAAACAGAAACAAAAAGAAAGTGTACTGCTTGGCATCTGCAGAATTGAAACTGTCCTCAAAGTGCCAACACATTTTTAAAGACTAATGTTGTAAAATGCAAAGCCTTTGTTTTCGGCTCCCTTATCTCTTTGAGGGCAGATATATTTTAAATCAGCCCCTGAAATAAATTTGTGCAGAAGAATTACAATCGGTACAGTTAAAGTCCAGTTTTGATTTAGAGATTTAATTGTTTCTAAGCACTACATCTCCTTCCCATTTTGAATGTACCTTTTAAAATAAAATGGCGGGGGGGGAATATTGCAAGATATTGTTGAGAATTCTCTTTAAAGTTTTGAAATGGTGTGGGAAGAGAATGGTGTATTTTCTGGGCAGAATTTCATCTTGTCCCACTCTGCTTAGGGTATGGCTTCCTCTTCTTTCTTTCTTTCTTTCTTTCTTTCTTTCTTTCTTTCTTTCTTTCTTTCCTTCCTCAGTATTTCTCCTGCCTGTTTTGATTGACAAGGTTGTTATTCGCTTGAATGGATCCCCCCATTTCTCTGTCTTCTTTAAGTCCCGATTTGGAATCGGAGTGTGATCTGTTGCCTATTGACCCGGGGATGGCTATACACTGACCCCCACTGCCTCCACAGCGACCCTTTGACCCCTAGAGCACTCGAGGCCAGCTTAGCTGAGCTCAGATGTGCGATGGGAGACTTTATGGAGTTTGGGGAAGTGAAGGGAGGGAGGAGAAACTATACAGAGCTGGAGGTGGGGTTTGGGAAAGGTAGGATAAGGAAGCGAGATTTTCACCAATATATACACGTGCTCATTGGAAATGTTTCAGATCGACTCTGCAAAGCACAGTACCTGGTTATCAGCTGCTGGGCTTTGGGAAGGAGACATCTCTTGGGAGTTATGCGATTGACGCTGCACAGCACAGTTCCAAGTATACTGTGGGACAAGCTGGGAAGGATTCAGCAGAGAGCTACTAGGTGACTCAAGGATCCAGAAGTCAAAATTGCGAAGAGGACGGGCTTCCCAATGTAGATCTTTATTCTCTCTGGTACAGCTGACTGTACAGCTGATTTAATTACCTGAAAAGACTGCCCTCCATGCCATGCGAGCGCTTGCCAGCCTGGTGCTATACGGAATTGGAGAACAACCGATGGTGTCAATCTAACATCCAATGTAACTTGAACTCTTATTATTTCCACGAGCTAGAGGAGATTATATACACAGACAAATTATCATTAAGGGATTGGTGTCACTGGACAGAATCACTACGTGATCTGAAAGCAACCAAATCATCTAAATGCTCTCCCCTGTTCCCCCTATTAAAAACGGTTCATTTTAGAACCAGTTACCTGCCGAATCTCCAGCCAGCATCACTAAGATTCACTTTTACAGAGTCGTTTTCAAGCTATGCTCTTCCTCATCCTAGACAGACAATACCGCAGGATACCATACAAACACAGATTCTGTATATCTGGGCAACGCAGGTGGAAGACATCTTGCACTATTTACTATATTGCCCGCTATGTATCAGACCCAGGCAATTTCTTGCCCTACCATCCATCCATACAGGAAAGATGTCTCTCCCTGGCAGAGAAGGTCCTATGGCTTCTTAGCAATGTAAACGTTTCAGTGACTCACAAAGTCACTTTTTTGCTTTGGCAGCCAAAAAGATCAGAAAGAAGACCCTGGACAATATAGCCCTGAACTGTAAGGGAAACGCAGAGGTCTCACTAGAGACTATTATTTGTGGCACAACATCCCTTTTGCTTGTATTTATTTTTGATTCAGATATCTCATGGCCAGTGGCTAGTACAATAAAGTAATTTGGATTGGATTGTTCCTGATATAGATCTTCTTCCCTGGCATGTGTCTGTGCTATTTTATGGTTCACCTCAGGTGCAAAAATGTCTTGTTCTGGCCCTGAAACCATGAATTGTGGTCCATCTCTGAAGATGAGCGGGTTTGGACCAGGATGGGAAGTGGACTGAGAACATATAAATGACTCTCAACTCCACAGAGGAAAAACAGGATATAAATGTGATGGTGATGATATTAAAAAGAGAGATTAAAGAGGAAGGGTGGGGAGAGGAAACATGGTGGTCATTTTCCAACATTTTAAGGGATCTCAGAAAGGATGGGTGGAGAGAGATGCAGATACATCTTCAGGCAGAGCTGGGGGAAAAGCCTTTGTCTGAGTTAGATGAACTTAGGCTGCATCTAGACACATCAAAGAAGCATTTGAGTTTAAAGTGTACATTTAAACAGGGAAAACTGGTAGAGAAAAATGGGACTCCACATTGCCATCTGGTGGCACAACGTTATATCACATATACAATGCCTGCACCCCCCACACCTCCTTCCTACACCCCTGCGACACTTACCTTGGGGCCTGCAGTGCACCTGAGCCACATGTCTCTCCTGGAAGTGACGCAGTGGCTCAGGTTCCTGTAGGCTCCACGCCTCCTGAAACAGCAGTGTGGGACTTGTGCTGGATGAACCAATGGCCTGATTGATGTAACACAGCTTTCTTTTCTTAGCTGTTAACAAACAAGCTGGTCCAGGCTCGACTGATGTCATGCGCTCCCTGGCTGCATTGTTTCAATCCGTAACAAGTTGCTGCTAAGAGTCGTGGCCATCCTTTTCAACAACATTGTGGAAGAGGTATTCCCAGCTACCCCACTGCCTATCTTTGGAAGCCCCATAAAAAGTTGCTGCGGGATAGGAACTGTAAGCAACATCACAGGAGAGGTTTTTCTAGGACCAGGTGAAACTGTCAAGCTCCCTTGTTTGTTTTTTTATGATTGGATGTTGTCGATTCAACCTTGTTATATCTATAGCACTGAATTTCTGTTGCTTTCGTATGCTGTTATATTTCCTACTGTGTCATTGTTTTATTATATGGAACGCCCTCCCATCAGACGTCAAGGAGATAAATACCGTAACTATACAGCTTTTAGAAGACATCGCAGTTCCCTCACTGCAAGAAGTGAAGTTACAGAGAACCAGGCCTTCTCGGTAGTGGTGCCCATCCTGTGGAACGCCCTCCCATCAGATACCAAGGAGATAAGTAACTATACAACTTTTAGAAGACACCTGAAGGCAGCCCTATATAGGCAAGTTTTTAATGTTTGATGTTTTGTTATGTTTTTAATCTATCTTGGAAGCTAACCAGAGTGACTGGGGCAATCCAGTCAAATGGATGGGGTACAAATAATAATAAAATTATTACCATTATTACTATTATGTTTTTGTGTTGCTTGATTTTGAAATACATTCATATTTCCTTTGTTGTGAAGTGCATTGAGCAATTTTGTGTGTGTGTGTGTGTGTGTGTGCGCGTGTGTGTGTGTGTGTGTGGAAAAGCGGCATCCAAATACAGTTTTGAATGAAGGAACAAACAAATGATAATGTTAAATTTTGAAAGCATATTCTGCCTTGTGATTGTGGTGGGGGTGCTCTCAGGACAGTAATGAATTAATTAAATGATGATAAAAACCATGTATGAAAGGACTCTTTAAAAACACACCAATGTTAGACTGGGATTCCAGCATAGGTAAAGGTAAAGGGACCCCTGACCATTAGGCCCAGTTGTGACTGACTCTGGGGTTGCGGCGCTCATCTCGCTTTATTGGCCGAGGGAGTCGGCGTACAGCTTCCAGGTCATGTGGCCAGCATGACTAAGCCACTTCTGGCAAACCAGAGCAGCGCATGGAAACGCCGTTTACCTTCCCACTACCTTACCTATTTATCTACTTGCACTTGACGTGCTTTCAAACTGCTAGGTTGGCAGGAGCAGAGACCGAGCAACAGGAGCTCACCCTGTCGTGGGGATTTGAACCGCCGACCTTCTGATCGGCAAGTCCTAGGCTCTGTGGTTTAACCCACAGCATAATCTTACACAAATTCTCCTCGGATGTAAGCCCTTTGGAGTCCAGCAGTGTTTATTTACCAGGAAAGTACATATAAGAGTGCAGTGTGAGAAACACAGAATATGCCATGGGTCCAACTCAGTAAGTTTTTGCTTCACATCATTGTGTGTGTGTGTGTGTGTGTGTGTATGTAGGCATATATGCAAGTATGTATGGAAACTAGCCCACTGTGGAAAGGTAAAGGAATATTGGTTGCTCCACCCACTTTTGCCCCTGGCTCCGCCCACCAGTGGCCCCTCAGGAGCTTGCCTGAGAAAGGAATGTGGCCCTCAGAATTAAAAAAAAAGGTACCCCACCATACACACACTAAGAAACAAGAGACCTCGCTTTCAGAGTTACAAGTAAAAGACACATAAGAGAGGGAGAAAAAAGACGCCTGCTTGTTAAAGAGAGAAAAAAATGAGAGTGTAGAGTTTTTAATTAGGCGTTTAAATACACCAGCAGAAGGTGCCAAGCGGATGACAGAGGAGGTGAAGAAGAGCTCCACTTGCAGGAAGGGAGAAAGGCCAGGATTGGAGGATTCTGGGTTGCTGGAAGGGAAGGCGGCCAAAAGAAAGGAAGAGAGCAAGAAGGAAGAGAGAAGAGCCGAGTGCCTGGGAGCGAGAGAATGAAGACGTTGGAAAGAGGAATGAGGGAGGCAGGCAAAGACATCGGAGGGGAGTAAGAGGCGACGCGACAGAAGTTTATAAAGCCATGCATGGCATTGGAGAAGGAGAACAGTGGAGAAGCGTTTCTTTCTCGCTCCTAACCCTAAAATTCGTGGATGCCCAGTGAAGCTGGAAGATTCAGGACGGATTCAGGTACAGTGGTACCTCAGGTTAAGTACTTAATTCGTTCCGGAGGTCTGTTCTTAACCTGAAGCACCACTTTAGCTAATGGGGCCTCCCGCTGCCGCTGCATCGCTGCTGCACGATTTCTGTTCTCATCCTGAAGCAAAGTTCTTAACCTGAGGTAATATTTCTGTGTTAGCGGAGTCTGTAACCTGAAGCGTATGTAACCCGAGGTACCACTGTACATCCAGGGCACAGGCCATATCCACAAAATTATATTTTAAGCGCTGCAATACCACTTTTGACATTGATGGCTTCACCTAAAGAATCCTGGGAGGGCTGCACTGTGCTAAGGTTGCTGAGAGTCGTTAGGCCATTGCCCTCACAGAGCTACCGTTTTTCCAGATTTCCCTCAGAAGAGGGATAAGTGATAATAATAATTTTATTATTTAAATGCTGTTCACCTGACCCACTCTGGGCGGTAAAATATAAGAACGCAATAAGAAGCAATAAAACGTTAAATACTTCCCTATATAGGGCTGCCTTCAGGTGTCTTCTAAAAAGCAGATAGTGGTTTATTTCCTTGAAATCGAACGGGAGGACGTTCCACAGGGCAGGCGCCACTACCGAGAAGGCCCTCTGCCTGTTTCCCTTTAACCTCACTTCTCGCAGTGAGGGAACCGCCAGAAGGATCTCAGACCTGGAGCTTCGTGTCTGGGCTGAACGATGGGGGTGGAGATGCTCCTCCAGGATTGACTGTTAAGCCCCTCAGAGAACTGTAGCTCTGTGAGAGGAATAGTCTAACAACATGTTTGCTTGGTACATTTATGAACATTTATTATATATCTAAGACCTTAAAATTCTTATAACACTATTCAAGTGGCATTGTAGCGTTTTATATGTATGGGTTGGAAGTGGCCAAAGCATTTGGGTCTTACCAGTGATTTGTTCCCCGCCCCCTTTGTTTGCTCACATTTTTGCCATATAACATTTACAGAATTTGTATTTATCCTTTTTTAAAAAAAATCTACTAAAATTTTAATACAGATCGTCATTTTCTCTTGTGTACTGCAGTGTTTTGTCTAGTTTTCAATTTCTCGCTTTAAACCTATTATCTCTGTTTTCAACCCTTCTACTCATTTAGGCCTTTCTTTCTTTCTTTCTTTCTTTCTTTCTTTCTTTCTTTCTTTCGGAGTGTTTCACCTCTATCTGTTTCCCATTACCAGCTTCCTCTATTGTTCCATATCACATTCAAACGTCTTCTTTTAACCTTTCAGTCTTGTCATGATCTCACTCCTTATCTCCCTTCATTGCTTCTTGTTTTCTCCCTGTTCCTGTCCTCGGTTCCTCTGTTCATCAAATACTAATCTTCTCATTAAGCCTGCATTCCCTTGTGCTGTTTTTCCTCTCCATGCTTTCTCTCTCATGGCCCCTTACACGGCAAACTCTCTCCCTCTCAATATTCGGCTGACCTCTTCCCAATCTCACTTTCATAAATTAAAAAACCAATTTCTCTCTTTCATATTTCCCTCTTGATTTGACTTTTCTTCTTCTCCCCGCACATAGGCCTGCCCTTCTTCTCCCCGCACACCTATTCTCAGGTTTTTTGTTTTGTTTTTTTTAATTCCTTTACCACTCTTTCCTTCTTTCACTCTCTTTCAGATTGTGCAAAGTTTCCTCTTTCCTTCCAGCTTCTTTTGTCTCACGTTTTTACAGTTGTGAGCCCAAAAGGAGGAGGAGGATTTCTATAGGGCAAATGCTTCAAAGTAGGGACTTCATCTGTGGTAAATGGCAAATGGGACCCGCAACAAAATGTTGCAGTGCATTCGGCTGCTTCTGTTTAGGGTTCCAGCCAGCTATTCCCTCTAAGTGCATTACACACACACACACACACACACACACACACACCAAGTGCCAATCTATATTCCATGGTTTATTTAGCATTCTCAGTTGAATCATTCTCAGTGGCGTAGTGTGGGGGGTGCAGGGGGGGCCGGCCACACCAGGCGCAACATCTGGGGGTTAGGGTTAGGGGGCGCAAATCCACGGGTTAGGGGGCGCAAATCCATGGGTTAGGGGGCGCAAATTACTTGCCTTGCCCCGGGTGCTGACAACCCACGCTACGCCACTGATCATTCTAGCTCTTGTCCCAGTTTCTCCCTGCCCCAAACATTTCTCTATGGAGGGCCTCAGTAGAGAGGAGAAAGGAAAAATGGAGGGGAGGCAGGGACGAATGGCTTCCCTGAAATAATCTTGGGGACTGTAGTTTGTTAAGAGTGCTGGAAATGCAGCTTTGTAGACTACCATTTCCCAAAATTATTTGGGGGGGAACCCATGTGTTTTCAATTTTCTGTATATGTTCTGTGTGGATATTGCAGCCAGGCCTCATCGGCTGCATCCTTCTGATCAGGAACAAGAAACACAATTTCCTCCAAGCACAGTAATATTTCTCAGTGCCCTCCTTTTGGCTACAATTGAGGTGCACCCACTATCTTGAGTTCACGGTTAGGAGGAGCAAGAACATGGATGGGGTAGATGAGATTGGGTTTCTGGCCCAAGGTCACCCAGATGTCCCAAACTCCTCTGTATTGTTATGTAATGTGGATAGCAAGCTCTTCTTCCCCTTCTCCTCCAAATCAGTGCGTTCCCACACTTTACCTTCTGTCAGGGCTGCCACTCAGTCCCAGCTCACATAGGACCACGTTAGCCAGCGTTCAGGTTAAAAGAGTCTTTATTGGATTACAGCTTCCATTTCCAAACTGCAATATGCAGCCCTACTTCTTCTAGTTCAGACCAGCGAAGACCCGTCTGAGTCTCCGCCTCTAGCACACCAGCTTAATACCCTAGCCTTGCTCCACCTCCTGCGCCTTTCCCTCCGTCTCTGGGTCCTTCTGCCCCCCGGGGTCTCCTTTTTCCTACTCTCTTCTGACGCGGACCCCCCTGACCCTTCCGCCTCCTTGCGGCGGGCTTTGGGACCTGGTTCACTCTCTGGGCTGCTTACTGCGCCAGCTTCCGCTACATTTGAACTTGGCGCGCGCGCCCAACTCTCAACCTTCCTCTTGATCGTTTCGTCGCTCCCCGAGGTGGGCGTGACTACTCCTGACTCATGCCCTCCCTCCTTCTGAAAGCCTCCGGAACCCGATATCTGGTCCCCTTTCTCCCCGCTGCTCCCGGCTGGGTACGTGGGTCCCGATCTCCAACTGCTGCTCTCTGATTCCTCTCTGGACCCTTCTTCCTGGGGTGTCCCCCTGCTTTCCCCCCTTGCTCTGACCGCTGGCGCTCCCTTCTGGGAATCCTCGGACTCACTGGATAAGCTCGGCGATCTCGGTTCGTCATCCCCACTCATCTTTCCTTCGTATTCCTCCCCCTCGCTCTCTGTCTCCTCCCTTCTCTGCGTCTCTGCTTCTGAACCCCTGACATCCATCCCCCCTCGAAGCCCCCCCTTCCCCCCTCCCCACTTTCAAGGGTGGTTGCAGGGTGCTCCATCATCACAGGAGTGAATGCCGGATACAGTTCGCTCCTCGTTGCTGGCCGCCAACTGAAGACCTCCGAGTCTTCCTCCCCGCGTTCGTCAATGGTGAGCTGCTCCGCCTCCATTTCAGTGCCGCCGTGCTCGAAACCGAGATCCTCCCCGCACACGTCCATGTCAGTCTCTGCGTCGGTCGCTTGACCTGGCATCTCCAGCCACCTCCGGCGCCACTGCTCCTCTGGCCGATCGTCCCACCAATACGAGGTGTCGGACGCCGAACCCTCCGGTGACCCCTCTGGGGAATGTGTGCGCTGTGCGGGCTCCCCGTCCGAGTCGAAGCCATGGAACGTGCTGGAGGAAAGTGTGGGCGTGAACAACCAGTCGTCGAAGAAGCCTGCTGGCATGGGTCTGTGTGGGAAAAGGGCATGAAACTCGTCCTTGAGCAGAGGTTCCTCCAAAGCGTAGTCTGGCACCCAGCTATTAGCACTAGCCCGGGTGCCCTCTCTGGCTAGGAGGTATTCCACTCCGTCTTCCCCCCATCTGGAGTCCAAAATCTCCGTGACTTCGTTGATGGGGTCCTGCTGTGGCAATCTTCCCGCCTCCGACCGCTCCTGAGACGGACTCGGTGCTGTTCCTGGTTCCTGGAACCTGTGAGGTGTCCTGTAGGGAGTGAGCACTGACCTGTGGAACACCGGATGCATCCTGGAACCCTCCGGGAGCACCAGCCTGAAAGCTACTGGGTTGATCTGCGCTTCGACTTGGTATGGACCGAGTTGCTTGTGCCCCAACTTCTTTTTGGCTAACGATCTGGTCGGCACTGCGTGGGCTGCCAACCAGCCCAGTCTCCCACTCGGATCTCTTCGCCAACCCGCCTGTGCTTGTCCGCTTGCACCTTGTATGCGTGCTTCGCTAGCTCCAGCTGCCGTCGGAGTTGATCGTGGACCTCCTGCAACTCAGACGCGAAAGCGTCCGCCGTCTGCGGTTCCCCTTCCCCCACTCTGTCCAGTCCCGGGAAGGTTCTGGGATTCCTCCCATTGTTGGCGAAGAACGGTGTCACCCCTGTGGACACGTGCTTCGTGTTGTTGTAGGCGAACTCGGCGAGCGGCAGGTAATCCACCCACGTCGCAGGCTGTTGATTGGCATAGCATCTCAGGTACTGCTGCATGATGGCATTGACCCTCTCCGCTTGCCCGTTGGTCTGCGGGTGTCTCGCTGATGTCAGGTTGATTTTGACGTTCAGGAAGCCCATCAGCTTCTGCCAGAAATTCGAGATGAACTGGCGACCGCGGTCGGACAGTATAGACCGCGGCAGCCCGTGCACTTTGAACACGTGATCTATGAACAGTTTGGCTGTTTGTTCTGCCGTGGCCACCTTCGCACACGGTATGAAGTGTGCCATCTTGGTGAACAAGTCCACCACCACTAGTACAGCCGTCTTGCCTCTCGAGCTGGGTAGATCCGTGACAAAGTCCAGGGCCACCCTCTCCCACGGTTCAAACGGCGTTTGCAGCGGTTCGAGCAGTCCCGCCGGTGGTTTGTGCACCGGCTTGGCCCTCTGGCAGGTGTCGCACCTCGCGACGTAGTCCGCGACTTCCCCTCTCAGTCTGGGCCACCAAAAGTCCCTTGCGACTAATTCCACCGTTTTTTCCGTGCCAAAGTGCCCGGCCGTGGGTGCGTCGTGCAACTGCTGCAGTACCTTGGCGCGAAGTTCATCTCCCGGCACGTAGATGGCCCCTTTACGTAAGAGCAAGCCGTCCCGTATCTGGAACTCGTCGCTCTTCGCCGTGCCCTTGTGCACCTCGGCCATCTTCGCCTGCGCGAATGAGTCGTCCTGCAACGCCCGCCGCACCGCATCCAGGTCTACTGTGGCTGAAGCGCACGCCCACGCTGTTGGCGCGAAGATGTGCATGGCTGCCGCTGGCGTCGCCTCTTCGAGGTATTGCGGTTTTCGGGACAGTGCATCCGCCATGATGTTGGTGTCGCCTGGGACGTACTCTATTCGGAAATCGAAGTCAGCAAAGAACTCCGCCCAACGTATCTGCCTCTGGTTCAGGAACTTCGCCGTGCGCCAGTGCTCCAGATTCTTGTGGTCCGTGCAGACCTGCACCGTGTGCTTGGCGCCGATCAGGAAGTGCCTCCACGCCTTGAAGGCTGCATGAATGGCAAGCAACTCCCTGTCCCAGATGGTGTAGTTCTGCTCCGACTTGCTGAGCTTTCTGGAGTAGAACGCTCCCGGTCTCCAGACCCCCTGTGGGTCCCTCTGCAGCAGGACAGCTCCCACTGCTCTATCGGACGCGTCTGTCTCTACCCGCATCGGTCTGCTGGGGTCGATATGCAGCAGTTGCTCTTCCGACGCGAAGAGACGCTTGAGTGCCTGAAAGGACTGCTCTGCCTGCTCCGTCCAGATGAATTTCTTTTTCTTGGAGCTTAGCGTGTCCGTAATAGCCGCCGTCTGCATCGCGAACCCTTTGATAAACTTGCGATAGAAGTTGGCGAAGCCGACAAACCGCTGGACCTCCTTCCGGTTGCGCGGGCTCTTCCAATCCAACACCGCTCGCACCTTGGCGCTGTCCATGGCTAGCCCCTTGTCCGACAACTTGTAACCCAAGAAATCCACCTCCGTCGTGTCGAACTGGCACTTCTCCAGTTTGGCGTACAGTCTATGCTGCTGCAACCTCTCCAGCACCTCCCGAACGTCTTGGTCATGCGCTTGCTGCGACTCGGAGAATATCAGGATGTCATCCAGAAAGCAGACGCACTTCTTGTAGAGGAGTCCCGCCAACACATGATGCATGAAAGCTTGAAAACAGTGAGAACCGTTTTGCAATCCAAACGGCATCACTCTGTACTCGTAGGTGCCCAGAGGCGTGAACATGGCTGTCTTCCACTCATCGCCCTCCCTCATGCGGATGAGATTGTACGCCCCTCGCAGGTCCAACTTGGTAAACACGCGTCCCTTGCGCACCGTCGCCAGTAGGTCGTCAATCCTGGGCATGGGGAAATCAGAGGGCTTGGTCATCTTGTTCAAGAGGCGAAAATCCACCACCAGCCTCTTTTGGGGCGTGTCCTTCTTCTTCACAAAGAAAACAGGACTGCCCCCTACTGCCCTGGACTCCCGGATGAAACCGCGCTCCAAATTGTGATCTATGAACTGTTTGAGTTCCTGTAGTTCATCCTCAGACATGGAATACAGCTTCCCCTTCGGTAGCGTCGCCCCTGGTAGGAGGTCAATCTTGCAGTCATATTGCCTGTGCGGTGGTAACTTGTCTGCCTCCTTCTCGCAGAAGACCTCCAGAAAGTCTGCGTATTTGTGGGGGACTGCTTGCAACGTTCCCAACTGCAGTTGTGAGTCCTCCTCCTCTCCCTCCTGTCCGGGCAGGATGCAGTGTTCTGCGCAGTAAGAGGAGCCGAAGATCAGCTGTCGCTGGTACCAAGCCAGTGTCGGACTGTGCCTGTCCAGCCAACTCATGCCCAACACAATGGGTGTGTCCGACAGTCGTGTGACGTTAAAACTGATGACTTCCCTGTGGTTGCCAAGGCGCATCACCATTGGCGGCGTTTGCTTCACCACCTGCCCCCCCCAGCAACTCTCTGCCATCCACTGTGACGACTTGCAGGGGCAGAGTGGCCGGTAATAGCTGTATAGCGTGCTGCTCCACAAAATCCTGTGCTATAAAGTCTGCGTTGCTTCCAGAATCCACAGAAAGCGGGACTTCGATAGTGACGCCATCGGGCAGCTGGAGAGATGCTGTGAGTTGCACTACTGGTTTGGGTGGGAGGGGGTCTGTGGGTTGCAAGATCGCTGGGGACTGCTTCAGTGATGCGTCTGGCTGGGCCCCAGTGCCTCTGTCTCCAGCCAGACATCGTCGTTTCCCTGCTGGTGTTCGCTGTGTTGCATGGCCGCTTTCACCGTTGCGGAGGCTGCAGTGTGCTTGGAGCTCCTCTGGGGACACTCTTTCGCCAAGTGTTGAGAGCTGTCGCATATATAACACTTCCTGGTCCCTCTAGGAGGTTTAGTCTTGACTGCCGCCGGTGCAGGGGCTCTGGTAGCTGACTGAGCCCTGGCTCCTCCCACCTCCATAGGTTCCACTCCCCCTCCTGGCGGAGGTGTAGATTGCGCACGCGTAGCGTCCCTGGGAACGAAAGAGAAACTTCTCGCTGCTTCGCGCCCTCCACGTCCTTCGTCTCTGCACCATGGACGTTCTTCCAGCCTCACCCCCACAGTCAGCGCCCTTTGGACCACCTCCTGCGTGCTCCGGGGCCTCTCCCCCCTCGCAATTTCGTCTTTAACAGCACTGCTCAAACCCTCCCAGAATAGGTCTCTGACTGGGGGCGAATCCCGGTCCCATTCCAAGGCACTGACCAGCGCAAAAAAGCGGGCGTGATACTGGCGTACGCTCGCCCTCCCTTGTTTCAGTCCATGAATCTCCCGTCGGGCAAGATCCACGTCAATGGTAGATAAAAAGCACGCATCCATCGCTTTGATAAAGGCATCTGCATTCTGAAGTGCCGGATCTTTATCCCTCCACAAATTGCGTAGCCACGCTTTAGCATCCCCATGCAAATGGGATAGTATAAACCCCACTTTCTCTTCCTCATCCCTAAAGTCTTTCGCCAGCAGTTGCAGTGCGCACATTACGTCTGCTCGAAAATTGGGGTACTGTTGTAAATTCCCATCGAAGTGAGCCACAAGCCCTCCTGCTCTCCGTGCCAACCCAACCCCCTCCGGTCTGGGTCCTGGCTGCCCATGCTTAACCAATGCTTCAAACCTGGCGTGGAGATCTCTGTAGGCGGCTGCCGCATCCTCCTCCCTTTTCTTGGATGCCTGTACCTCCGCGTTCAATTGGGTCACTGCCTGTTGCAGCGCTGAAATTTTCTCTGCTTCCGTCATCTCTGCCAACCGTTGTGAGCTCGCTCCCAAACACCAATTTCCTCCTCTCGCTGCTTCTGCCTCCGCTGCGAGGTATCAGGTGTCCGAAGCTTAAAAGAGACGGGTCTTACTGTCAGGGCTGCCACTCAGTCCCAGCTCACATAGGACCACGTTAGCCAGCGTTCAGGTTAAAAGAGTCTTTATTGGATTACAGCTTCCATTTCCAAACTGCAATATGCAGCCCTACTTCTTCTAGTTCAGACCGGCGAAGACCCGTCTGAGTCTCCGCCTCTAGCACACCAGCTTAATACCCTAGCCTTGCTCCACCTCCTGCGCCTTTCCCTCCGTCTCTGGGTCCTTCTGCCCCCCGGGGTCTCCTTTTTCCTACTCTCTTCTGACGCGGACCCCCCTGACCCTTCCGCCTCCTTGCGGCGGGCTTTGGGACCTGGTTCACTCTCTGGGCTGCTTACTGCGCCAGCTTCCGCTACATTTGAACTTGGCGCGCGCGCCCAACTCTCAACCTTCCTCTTGATCGTTTCGTCGCTCCCCGAGGTGGGCGTGACTACTCCTGACTCATGCCCTCCCTCCTTCTGAAAGCCTCCGGAACCCGATATCTGGTCCCCTTTCTCCCCGCTGCTCCCGGCTGGGTACGTGGGTCCCGATCTCCAACTGCTGCTCTCTGATTCCTCTCTGGACCCTTCTTCCTGGGGTGTCCCCCTGCTTTCCCCCCTTGCTCTGACCGCTGGCGCTCCCTTCTGGGAATCCTCGGACTCACTGGATAAGCTCGGTGATCTCGGTTCGTCATCCCCACTCATCTTTCCTTCGTATTCCTCCCCCTTGCTCTCTGTCTCCTCCCTTCTCTGCGTCTCTGCTTCTGAACCCCTGACACCTTCTTTCTCCCAATCCAGATTTTTTCATACCCTTTCCTTTTAGAAATATACCTAGCATGCCCCCCAACATTTCTCTGAGGAAAATAGTGACGCCCCATTCCATAATGATAATTTTATTCTTTATACCTCACACATCTGACTGGGTTGCCCCAGCCACTCTGGGCGGCATCCAACATATATAAAAACATAATAAAACATTAAACGTTGAAAAAAACCCTTCATTATACAGGATTGCCTTCAGACGGCTCGGGAGTCGGATAACTCCATACCCCCCAACATTTCTCCGTTGAAAATAGGGACACCCTAAGGAAAAGAGATTAAGAGTAATCCTTCTAGTTGGTTGATCGGATTGGCCTAGAGTTGGTTAACTGCTTAATTGGTGAGCTATGTGATGAAGGGGAGGGTCAGATGCCTTGTCAATCCCAGAATGCCTTGTCAACCAATCAAAGGCAGCTTTGTCAATCCCAGAATGCCTTGTCAACCAATCAGAGGCAGCTTTGTCAATCCCACCAGCAGGTATAAAAAAGGATGACCCGGCCTGCCAGGCCATAGGCAGTGCATTCATAGGCTTGCCCATATTCAGCAATATCAAGTTACAGTATAGGAAAACTGGTGCTATTAACAGTAATCCTTCTAGTTGGTTAATTGGTTCGGCAACTTCTATGCACATGATGTGTGATGCTAATTATTTCCCATGAGAGTTAAATGATAACCAATCAGAGGCAGCTACAGGACAGCTATGAGATTAAGGTGAGGGTCAGATGCCCTGTCAATCCCAGCAGGTATATAAGAGAACAACTCGGCCTGGCCAGGCCCCCATTCTGGGATTGTTAACGGAGAAATCCGAGGGCTCCCTTGGACAAAAAAACAAGGACACCAGCCAGGAATACCAGAGCAAAACAGCAGCCAGTAGGCTTGGTATTTATTGAAGATTGTCGCGACAGGACTCCCACCTGCCACCAGGTGAAACAAAGTGGAAGCCCAGAACAAAAGAAGACCCCAACTTTTATTAGTTACTAATCCCCCAAACTACACCCCTAGAACATCACAACTACATCATGACTACATCATTGACACATCACAAAAAGGAGGGGTTGAGGGAGGAGTTGTGGAGGTAACCTGAGTATCGAGTCACCTGGCTGGTTCCTCCTTTCCCCCTCCCCATGAGTCATTTCCAGAAGACAAAGGGGAGCTGGCAGTTTCCTGCCCCCAGAGGGAAGATCTGATCATTGTCCTTTGTTCCAGTCCGTGCTGAATCCATTCCTATATGCAAGTTCTTTGTGACCTTGATGGTCTTCTGTCTAGGACCATCAGGGTTGGCATAGCAACTGGGCAGGGCTCCTGTGTATGTGCTGGTATGCTCAAGGGATTATGGCTGCCCTGTATCAAACCTTCCCCATTTTGTAGTCCTTCCTTCATGGAGTAAAATAAAAGTTGAACGGTGCAGATCCGATGTATGGTTGATTTTCTATGAATTTATAACAAAAGTGTAGCGTATGGAGTGTGTGTGTGTCAAGTTTGTACAAACCGAATGATTGGAGGGGGGGGGGGGTTCCTGCGACAGGATCAAATCAGAAACTGGGACAGCTTTTCTAAATCAGGGATGTCCCTGGAAAATAGGGACATTTGGAGGGTGTTCAGTATGAGAAAATCCGGACTGAGGGAGGGGAAAGTGTAGGAAGGCAATAATTTGGAGGAGAACATCATATGCGTAATGCCAGGGGTCAGCAAACTTTTTCAGCAGGGGTCCACTGTCCCTCAGACCTTATGGGGGGCCGGACTATACAGTGATACCTCTGGTTAAGAACTTAATTTGTTCTGGAGATCCGTTCTTAACCTGAAACTGTTCTTAACCTGAGGTACCACTTTAGCTAATGGGGCCTCCCGCTGCCGCCGCGCGATTTCTGTTCTCATCCTGAAGCAAAGTTCTTAACCCGAGGTACTATTTCTGGGTTAACAGAGTCTGTAACCTGAAGCGTATGTAATCTGAAGTGTACGTAACTTGCGGTACCACTGTATTTTGAAAAAAAATATGAACAAATTCCTATGCCCCAAGAATAACCCAGAGGTGCATTTTAAATAAAAGGACACATTCTCCTGATGTAAAAACACGCTGATTCCCGGACCGTCTGCAGGATGGATTTAGAAGGCGATTGGGCCGGATCTGGCCCCCGGGCCTTAGTTTGCCTACCCATGGAGTAAGCTGTTGTGGTCCACCATGCAACCAATATGCCTTGAGCTGCCCATGAGCATCAGAGGCAAATATTTTGTGGAATAGCACCTGTTGGGCAAAAGATTCCTGGATTTCAGGGGGTTGGACTAGATGATCCTCAGGGTCCCTTCCTACTCTACAAATTCTATGATTGTGAGGGTTCCTCATACTGCTATGTCACTTCCATGTACCTGACAACACAGGGACTGCTATCAAAGCTGACCCCAGCCCTTTCAGCTGCCTGCTTGCAAACCCCCCTCTCCCTTCGCTTGGCACAGGCCTTGTGCTAGTTGCCTTTTATGGGAGCCAAGGAAGAATGTTTTGGGTAATTGTACCTCGATATTGAGAACACAGCTTATTCTCCTGCTCCATCCTGCTGACACTCTGTGACTGAGGCGGGGGCGGCACATTTAACTTGGCTGAATCAAGTTCCTTTGTTGCAACTTGCACGTGGCACAGGCAGAGAGAAGAGATGGTTTGCCTTTGCTGCCTGGGTGATCACTCGAGGGCATCTGGAGGGTGAATAAATGCTCTCCTGACCTCCCTCTCATTAAAGGCTGTTTCAAGGGGAAACAGGACAGAAATATAACCTTCGGACCCAAGGTTTGTGTGTGTGTGTGTGTGTGTGTGTGTTTAGTGTGCAGTGGGACACAAAGTGTGTAGTGGGGGTGGGAGTTGTGCAGCTGGACAATGCACAGCTTGAAAAATGGGGGGAATTAGACATGATAAGCATATGTGTTTGGGATGCACTTAATGGGAACAGCATGTACACCAATCGCAGGAGGGCAGACAGTGTTCAGTTTTCACGCTTAAAGCAAACTGACCGAACCATTTTAAAACAACTTCTTCTCTTGGGCCACAACTTCCTCTTCTTTGCCTTCATCTCTGCATCGCATCTTTGTAAATACCTTTGAGAATCAAGATGTTTCTCTTCCTTAATTTATAACTGGTATCTTGTAAACTTTGGCTAGACCTTGCGTTTGGCACTGCCTAGCAAAGTGCTCAGCCCAGCCCAGCTTCATCCAGCCTCGCAGTTTAGGGGAGTTAGAACAACAAAACAATGAGATAAAACAATAAATTAAAACAACAAAACGAAGCGCTAAAAGGAGTTAAGAAGTAAAACAGAAAAGAGGATAAAAACAAGTGCTAAGGGTTAGTTCTAGAGCAAAAACTTGCCTTAGAGTTGGCCTTAGAGCTCAAAACCCTGCTATACCTTTAAATTACTCCTGGTTTAGTGCCTCTTAGTTACTGAGCTTAGGCAGACTCAGAAGTGAGTCATCACTGTATAGTGCTTTAGAACTATTGATTCCCATGGAGAAGCCAGTGCAGATTCAGGGTGTAGCCAAGGAGCAAAGCACACTTTTTGTTTGTTTGCCTTCCCGCCCCCCTTTTAGTGTGGGGAGTTTGCACAGCTGGAAAATCTGCTTTAAATAAAAACCCTGCTTGGCTCCTGATACATTTATCCCCCTAGACGCCAGCGGGAGAGCTGCTCCATTCAAGAGTCCTCAACTTTTTAAAACAACTGGGCTGATCAGTTGATGATTGATTTGTTGGTTGATTGCATTTATACCCCACATTTTTCTCCAAGGAGCTCCAAGGTGGTGGTTCCTCACTGAATCCCCACAACAGCCCTGTGAGGTAGGCTAGGCTGAGAGATTGTACCTAGCCCTTGCTTACCCATTGAGCTACATGGATGAGTGCAAGGATGCCAACTTGAATAAAATATTGGGGAGGGGGGCAGGTAAGCACCGCCTCACATAGTCGATCACAAGGCGCAGTGCACATTCACCGTTTGAATGGCAATGCCCATCAACTTTTTTTGGGGGGCAGGCCCCTCAAATATTTTAATTGGGGGAGTCAAAGGGACCTTGGCCCCTAGGAGTTGGCTCCTATGGCTGAGTGGGAATTTGAACCACGGTCTCCCAGGTCCTAGGTCAACACCCTGGCCATTACCCCACACTGGCTGGTCAGGGGCAAGAACTCCTCCTGACCCTTTCACCGTAGGGTTCATGGAATCATAGAACTGGGATCCTGAGGGTCATCTAGTCCAACCCCCTGCGATGCAGGTATCTCAACTTGCGTCCGCCATCCAATTTTGAAACCGTGCTGTATCCTGCTTAGCTTTTCAAGTGTTCTCATTTTTAAATTTTTTTTATATTGAATTTATATACCACCCTATACCCGGAGGTCTCAGGGCAGTTCACAGAAAAGATCAACATAAAAACCCACAATATATATATAATCAAAATAAAAACAACCACCCAGTAACACACCCCACCCCTCAAAAAAGAGCCACCTTTTAAAAGATGTCAATCAGATCTACCAAAGGCCTGGTTAAAAAGGAATGTTTTTGCCTGGTACCCAAAGGTGTATACCGTATTTTTCGCCCTATAGGACGCACTTTTCCCCCTCCAAAAATGAAGGGGAAATGTGTGTGCGTCCTATGGGGCGAATGCAGGCTTTCCCGGGCTTCTTGCAGCTCCGCGCCACCCTCCGGATACCGGCACAAAGCTGCGCGGAGCTCCGGAGGGTGGCGGGGAGCTGCCTGTGCTCCAGGGCTTCTTGCAGCTCCGCGCCACCCTCCCGATCCCGGCGCGAAGCTGTGCGGAGCTCCGGAGGGTGGCGGGGAGCTGCCTGTGCTCCAGGGCTTCTTGCAGCTCCGCGCCACCCTCCCGATCCCAGCGCGAAGCTGCGCGGAGCTCCGGACGGTGGCGGGGAGCTGCCTGCGCTCCAGGGCTTCTTGCAGCTCCGCACCACCCTCCCGATCCCGGCGCGAAGCTGCGCAGGGCTCTGGAGGGTGGCGCGGAGCTGCCTGCGCTCCAGGGCTTCTTGCAGCTCCGCGCCACCCTCCCGATCCCGGCGCGGAGCTGCGCAGGGCTCTGGAGGGTGGCGCGGAGCTGCCTGCGCTCCAGGGCTTCTTGCAGCTCCGCGCCACCCTCCCGATCCCGGCGCGAAGCTGCGCGGAGCTCCGGAGGGCGGCGCGGAGCTGCCTGCGCTCCAGGGCTTCTTGCAGCTCTGCGCCACCCTCCCGATCCCGGCGCGGAGCTGCGCGGGGCTCCAGAGGGTGGCGCGGAGCTGCAAGAAGCCCTGGAGCACAGGCACCTCCGCGCCACCCTCCCGATCCCGGCGCGAAGCTGTGCGGGGCTCCGGAGGGTGGCGCGGAGCTGCCTGTGCTCCAGGGCTTCTTACAGCTCCGCGCCACCCTCCCGATCCCGGCGCGAAGCTGCGCGGAGCTCCGGAGGGTGGCGCGGAGCTGCCTGCGCTCCAGGGCTTCCTGCAGCTCTGTGCCACCCCCCGGATCCCGGCGCGAGGTCCTGCGGGGTCGCAAGGCTTGCAGGCAGCAGCCTGCAGCCCATAAGCTCGGGGGATAGCAGGGAGGCGCAGCGCCGCCACCCCGCTATTCCCTGACCTGATCTGAAGGCTGGGGGGGGGGGAGAAGCAAGCTTGCTTCTCCCCATCGCCAGCCCCATAAGCTGGGGGACAGCGGGGCAAGCCGCTGCCCCACGGAGGCTAGAGATGCTGTCCCTGAAGGCAGAAGAGGGAGATGGAGCGCTCTGTCTCTCTCTTCTAGCTTGGGGATGGCTGCGCAAACCTGGGGGGGAAATAAATTTTTTTCCCTTGATTTCCCCCCCAAAAAACTTGGTGCGTCCTATGGGCCGGTGCGTCCTATAGGGCGAAAAATACGGTAATGAAGGCGCCAGGCGAACTTCCCTGGGGACAGCATTCCGCAGACGGGGAGCCACTGCAGAAAAGACCCCTTCTTGTGTTGCCACCCTCCAGACCTCTCAAGGAGGAGGCACAGAAAGAAGGGCCTCAGAAGATGATTTTTTATCGTTGCACCACTAGAAGGACATGTTTTAGTTAGTAGTACCTTGTTGCAGATCCCGTATACCCCACGGAGTATATACGGAGTATATGCCCCACGGAGGACCTTAAGGTCCATAAATAGCAACACCCTAGAGGTCCCGGACCCTAAGGAAGTCAGATTAGCCTCAACCAGAGCCAGGGCCTTTTCAACACTGGCTCCGGCCTGGTGGAACGCTCTGTCTCATGAGACCAGAGCCCTGCGGGATCTGATTTCTTTCCGCAGGGCCTGTAAGACAGAGTTGTTCCGCCTAGCCTTTGGCTTAGAATCAATTTGATTCCCTCCCCCTCTTTCTTTTTTCCTTTCACCTCCTGTGAAGAGGCTGCATTTTAATGTTTTAATGTTGTATTTTAATCTTGTTTTTTAAGTTGTATTTTAATCAACTTGTTTTTATTATTGGTTGTTAGCCGCCCTGAGCCTGGTCTTGGCTGGGGAGGGCGGGGTATAAATAAAATTTATTATTATTATTATTATTATTATTATTATTATTATTATTATTATTATTACATTGTTGTGATCTTATGCCCAACAACCTATTGCGCCTTCATTCGAGGGTGCATGGACAATGATATCACAGAAGAAGAGGCTAGCCCATTAAATCAGGGCTGGGGCGTACATGTCAATCCATTCTGGTCCTTGTAGGCCTACATTTCCTACTTGTAGGCCTCTACTTACAGACAGCGCCCCCCACAGCTACTTAGCAACAACAAGCAGGTCACTCTTAGGCAGAAGAGTAAATGGACACAAGAAGGACATGGGAAATGTAGGCCTCTCTGGGCGGCTTCCATAAAAACCAAAAATACAGTAAAATGTCACACGTTAAAAACTTCCCTGAACAGGGCTGCCTTAAGATGTCTCCTGAATGTCAGATAGTTGTTTATCGCTTTGACATCTGCTGGAAGGGTGTTCCACAGGGCGGGCGCCACTACCGAGAAGGCCCTCTGCCTGGTTCCCTGTAGCTTTGCTTCTCGCAGTGAGGGAACCGCCAGAAGGCCCTCGGCGCTGGACCTCAGCGTCCGGGCAGACTGATGGGGGTGGAGACGCTCCTTCAGGTATACTGGACCGAGGCCATTTAGGGCTTTAAAGGTCAGCACCAACACTTTGAATTGTGCTCGGAAACGTACTGGGAGCCAATGCAGGTCTTTCAAGACCGGTGTTATATGGTCTCGGCGGCCGCTCCCAGTCACCAGTCTAGCTGCCGCATTCTGGATTAGTTGTAGTTTCCGCGTCACCTTCAAAGGTAGCCCCACGTAGAGCGCATTGCAGTAGTCCAAGCGGGAGATAACCAGAGCATGCACCACTCTGGCGAGACAGTCCGCAGGCAGATAGGGTCTCAGCCTACGTACCAGATGGAGCTGGTAAACAGCTGCCCTGGACACAGATTTGACCTGTGCCTCCATGGACAGCTGTGAGTCCAAAATGACTCCCAGGCTGCGCACCTGGTCCTTCAGGGGCACAGTTACCCCATTCAGGACCAGGGAATCCTCCACACCTGCCCGCCTCCTGTCCCCCAAAAACAGTACTTCTGTCTTGTCAGGATTCAACCTCAATCTGTTAGCCGCCATCCATCCTCCAACCGCCTCCAGACACTCACACAGGACCTTCACCGCCTTCACTGGTTCTGATTTAAAAGAGAGGTAGAGCTGGGTGTCATCCGCATACTGATGAACACCCAGCCCAAACCTCCTGATGATCTCTCCCAGCGGCTTCATATAGATGTTAAAAAGCATGGGGGAGAGGACAGAACCCTGAGGCACCCCACAAGTGAGGGCCCAAGGGTCTGAACACTCATCCCCCACCACCACTTTCTGAACACGGCCCAGGAGGAAGGAGCGGAACCACTGTATAACAGTGCCCCCAGCTCCCAGCCCCTCAAGACGGTCCAGAAGGATGCTATGGTCGATGGTATCAAACGCCGCTGAGAGATCCAGCAGAACTAGGAAACAGCTCTCACCTTTGTCCCTAGCCCGCCGGAGATCATCAACCAGTGCGACCAAGGCAGTTTCAGTCCCATGATGAGGCCTGAATCCCGACTGGAAGGGATCCAAATGGTCCGCTTCTTCCAGGCGTGCCTGGAGTTGTTCAGCAACCACTCGCTCAATCACCTTGCCCAGGAATGGAAGATTTGAGACTGGGCGATAGTTGGCCATCGTGTCCGCATCTAAAGATGGTTTTTAAAGAAGCGGTTTAATAACCGCCTCTTTCAGCGGGTCTGGGAAGGCTCCCTCACGGAGGGAAGCATTCACCACCCCACGAAGCCCATCGCCCAGTCCTTCCCGGCTAGCTTTTATAAGCCAGGATGGGCAAGGATCCAGGAGACAGGTGGTTGGTTTCACTCGTCCAAGCAGCCTGTCCACATCCTCGGAGGTAACAGATTGAAATTGATCCCACTCAACTTGACTAGACAGAACTCTAGCACTCTCCCGCCCCGGCCCTGCTCCCACGGTGGAGTCTACTTCTTCCCGAATCTGGGCGATTTTATCTGCAAAAAACTTTGCAAAATCATTGCAGGAGAACATGTGGCCCGTACTGGGCCCCGATGTTGCAGGTGGTTCCGCTAAATTGTGAACCACCTGAAAAAGTCTCCTGCTGCTGTTTTCTGCAGATGCAATAGAGGCGGTGAAGAAATTCTTCTTCGCCGTCGCTATCGCCACTTGGTAGGCTCGACGTTGAGCTCTAACCTGTGTCCGGTCAGATTCGGAATGAGTTATCCGCCACCGGCGCTCTAGCCGTCTCAACGATTGTTTCATTGCCCTCAGATCCGTGGAAAACCACGGGGCTGTCCGGGCTCCATGCAGTCGGAGAGGGCGCTTCGGAGCCAAACAGTCAATAGCCCTGGTTAACTCCACATTCCAGCGGGCCACCAGGGAATCGGCTGAAAGGCCATCAACATGGGATAAAGCATCCCCTACCACTCTCTGGAAACCATTTGGATCCATTAAGTGGCGGGGGCGGACCATCCGAATTGGTCCCACCTCCCTGCAGAGGGGATGGGTCGCAGAGAAGTCCAATTGCACCAGGAAGTGATCTGACCATGGCACTTCTTTCATTTCGCTTTTACTTAGTGTCAGATCACCAACATCCATAGAGGTAAACACCAGGTCCAAGGCATGTCCACGGCTATGGGTTGGGCCAGACTTATTCAGGGACAGCCCCATGGAGGCCATGCTTTCCACGAAGTCCCGAGCGGCCCCTTGTAAGGTCGTGTCGGCATGGATGTTAAAATCCCCTAGGACGACCAGGCTAGGTGTCTCCAGGAGAACATCCGCCACGACCTGAAGCAGCTCGGGCAGGGACTCCTTGGTGCAGCGGGGAGGTCGGTACACCAAAAGGAATCCTGTACTGCTCCTATTGCCCAACTTCCAGAACATGCACTCAGAAAACTGGGTCTTCCCAATAGGACGCCTGGTGCAAACTAATGACTTCCTAAAAATCACTGCAACCCCCCCTCCCCGCCTACATGTGTTATTTGGCTTATCAATGCTTCCACCAATCCTGCCCTATTAATTGTTCACTGTAACCAGTGCTTTCTGGGGGGACGCAGGGGTACACATACCCCTAAACATTTTGTGAATCTAAGTTTGGCCTCATTGAGGGGCGGTATTTCAATATGAGTAGAAAAATGAGTAAACATTTTTTTAAAAAAGAAAAAAAAGCACTGATTGTAACTATTCTGGTTTCAGATTATCATCACTGTCTGCTTCCCACCCCCATTTCATTTTTGCTTTTTGCATGACACTTCCAACATGTTAACCTCTGTCCATGTTAACTATAGTCCATAGTTTTGGACTATAACTCTTATCATCCTTGCCTGTAGGCCATCGTGGCTGAGACTGATGGGAGTTCATTGTCCATAAAATACGGAGGGTACCCTCACAGCTTATCCCTGAAATAGGCTTGCAGCCTGAATGACAATTGGGGGCAACGTTGAAGGAATCAAAGACAGCAGTCTGTGAAGACCTGTAGCTCTCAGATCTGACCAGTAGAGGTCACCTTCCCACCACAAAATCTTCTGCCTTTCTCAGCATACACTACTTAGTTCTTTTTAAGAGAAAGCCTGTCCCTCTTGTCGGAAGTAGGGGTCGCTAACTGCTGGCCTTATGGACGGTGTTGGACTCCAACTCCCATCAACCCCATCAGCATGGCCAGTGGTCACAGATGATGGGAGTTGTAGTCCTGGGAGGGCCACAGGTTAGCTACCCACTGCTCTGAAAGCCACTTAATGTTTGTTCTCTCATTACTTATGCTACAGTTGATGGCCCCTACCCTGGCAAATAGAAGGGGAAGAAATGGAGGCAGTGAGAGATTTTACTTTCTTGGGCTCCATGATCACTGCAGATGGTGACAGCAGCCATGAAATTAAAAGACGCTTGCTTCTTGGGAGAACAGCAATGACAAACCTAGATAGCATCTTAAAAAGCAGAGACATCACCTTGCAAACAAAGGTCCGTATAGTAAAAGCTATGGTTTTCCCAGTAGTGATGTATGGAAGTGAGAGCTGGACCATAAAGAAGGCTGATCGCCGAAGAATGGATGCTTTTGAATTCTGGTGCTGGAGGAGACTCTTGAGAGTCCCATGGACTGCAAAAAGATCAAACCTATCCATTCTGAAGGAAATAAGCCCTGAGTGCTCACTGGAAGGACAGATCCTGAAGCTGAGGCTCCAATACTTTGGCCACCTCATGAGAAGAGAAGACTCCCTGGAAAAGACCCTGATGTTGGGAAAGATGGAGGGCACAAGGAGAAGGGGACGACAGAGGATGAGATGGTTGGACAGTGTTCTTGAAGCTACCAGCATGAGTTTGACCAAACTGCGGGAGGCAGTGGAAGACAGTAGTGCCTGGCGTGCTCTGATCCATGGGGTCATGGGGACACAACTAAACAACAAACCCAGCTGGTACCTAATATCAAGGGTTTAATTTCAGATGGGTCTCGTCAGCTTGGGAAGGTAGCTCATTTATAGGAGAAGGAAAACTCTCATCCTAAACCTCCACTGCCTTGTGAGACATCTTTGAGAGAAGAAAAAGCTAAGAAGCAGGAGTGCCAGTTTGGCTTGTGGGTGCCCGGGGCTGTGGGTGCCATAATAATAATAATAATAATAATAATAATAATAATAATAATACATTTTATTTATACCCCACCCTCCCCAGCCAGAACTGGGCTCAGGGTGGCTAACACCAATAAAATCCACAGTAAAAACTTAATGGGGGGGAAGGGGGGAAAGAAAAGGAAAAAACCCAATTTAAAATACAAGTTAAAATGCAATTTAAAATGTAGCTTCATTTTAAAGTAGCTAATAAATCAAGACCATAAGAGGAGGGAAACATAAGGGTCAGACTGAGTACAAACCAAAGGCCAGGCGGAACAGCTCTGTCTTGCAGGCCCTGCGGAAAGATGTCAAGTCCCGCAGGGCCCTAGTCTCTTGTGACAGAGTGTTTCACCAAGTCAGGGCCAGTACTGAAAAGGCCCTGGCCCTAGTTGAGACCAATCTAACCACCTTGCAGCTTGGAACCTCCAAAGTGTTGTTATTTGTGGACCTTAAGGTCCTCCGCGGGGCATACCAGGAGAAATTTGTGGGTGCCCAGTGCCTTCATGGGTAATTTTGTGGATGCTCGGGCACCCAGGACCCCAGGGAGTTGGCACCTATGCTAAGAAGTCCCTAAGATGGTTGGACGGCGCCTTGTATGCCTGTATCTGGCAACTCCTGCAGCCAAGCTGGTGCCAAACGTATTGCTGCGCTTTCCTTTGGACCACATCAGCGAGGCCGAGAGCGAGGTGACACCCTGGGGAGGTCACTTTGGTGCTTCTAAAACAGCAGTTTGACTTCACCCCCCTTGTCTCTTGAGGCAGACGGATGCCAACAATTTCAGAGTTTTGGCTCTCTGAGCGCCTCAGAGCCGCTTCTGTATTTGTGGTCAGCTTTAGGAGAACACAGCGAAGCAATAGGAAAATCATCCGATGTGTGCCGAGTGACTTCCCTTGACACTGACTAACCACAGCCTACTCCCACAACCTTGTAATGTGGTGGAATGAGGGGGACTCATTTAGAAAGCCATTTGGTATCAAGCCAGATGACTGATCTGTCTAGGTCTAGGCTGTTTACTCTTCAATGTAGCAGCTGTTCCAGACTGTAAGGGCCTTTCCCAGCCAACGCACATTAGACAGAAGAGTTGTTGCTCAGTAGGAGAGCATCTGCTTTGAGTGCAAAAGACTCAGGTTCGATTTCTGGCACATCTAGGTCGAGGCTGGGAGAGACCCCTGTCTTAAACCCCACAGAGCCACTACCAGCTAGCTTAGACAATAATGTAAGTAGCTGGACCACTGATCTGATGCCAGTGGCTAATATTCATATGTTCTTTCCCTTTGCGCTCATATTTTGGAAACAAACGTGATGTACAAAGTGAGAACCTGTGAATGAAATAGAATGGCCCTGTTTCCATAATTACCCATCTTTCCATGTACACAAAAATTTGAATGCACATAAAAATATCTCCCCACCCAATAAAAATACTGATCAGCTGATTATTTCTAATTTATAACCTGCCCTTTCTCCCCAAAGGGAGCCCAAGGTAGCTCATAATAAATATATATAATAATAAAACACATAAGAACAATTTAAATTCAGGGCTTGCCAGAAGCAAAGTGGATGTGCTCCAAAGTAGCCTGAACACAATCAAGTTCTTCCTAGAGTTTTGGGAACAAATTAGAGGGACACAAAGACAGGGGCATAAATTAATAAATTTCTCTGCACGCTTTCCATGTAAGGAAAACTTTCACAGGGTTCTCATTTTTATTTTTATTTTACTTTATTATACATTTATATGTATAATAAATAAGAGGGATCTGGAAGGATCCTTATCAGTTGTCATCAATTAAACGAGAAGCAAAAACGGGAGCCTAAAAAAAACTTCCATCAGAATAATTCCTCAGCCCCTACACCCATCCTTCTGAAATTTTTCTGGTTTCTTACCCAGAGGTACCTCTAGCTCATATGCCATTTTATTACAAATTCCTCCCCAAATAACGGGGGGACAATCAATGGCACTTCAGGTAAGGCATGATGAACTTGTTCCATTGATTTCTGTGAACTCTGTGAAAATGCAGCTGCCACATCCAATGCCCCATTGGAGGGAATGGAGTCCTCAGTTCAAGTTTTGATGCAGCTCCAAACCTATTTATAAGGAATTTGGGGGAGCAGGGGATTTAGTACCCCATCAATCCACTGTGGCCCTGACACCACTTAGCACACCTCATCTCTGGCTCTACCACTGATGGAGCACCCCAAGGAGAACAGCAATGGTTTTTTGTTGTTGTTTTTTTTAAAAAATGTTGCGTATTGGATTTTTGTTTCAGTTGGTGATGAATTGCCCTTCTTTGTCATAGCTGTCTTGTTTAACAAATGCATTTTTCATCGACTGATTTGCCCGCAATTGCTTAGCTTTAAAATTCAGAAATCTCTGTGCTGATTTCCTTCCTCTCGTCCTATGAACGCTAAGGATAAAGGATTTGAGGAGTGTTTAGGGCTTCCTCGACCTGGTGCCCATCCGGAGATTTGGGACTACAACTTTCCATGAGAGCTTAAACCATCATGGCTGAAACAGAAATAACGGCTCATGGGGAGGGGGAATGGCAGGAGGGAGCCTACGAATCAGAGAAACAGCCCCTCTCTCACCCCTCACCACAGCCATTTTCAGGGACTCTCCCCTTCTGTCACAGCTGCTCAGTCAGTGCGAAATGGGTAACCTGAAAGCTCTGGAAACTTAGCGTCTCCTGGGAGACAGAAAAACCTATTAGTCAGAAATTAGTCACACATGACTGTACAAGTGGAAGTAACATGCTCTAACTAACTGCTAAATTTCTGGTGAGTCATGGGGTGAGGAGGAACAGCAGCAAGTGAAATGGCTACTCCCCCCCCTCCCCGGTCCCCCTTTTCCTGTCTGTTCTTTTTTAACAGAGATGGTGTAATTATAATAGCTGGGAACCTTGTGAACCTAAGAGAATGCCCTGTTTGGGCAGGGGGGGCAGGGGGCGGGGGGCAACCCTACAATTAAGGCAGAGCTGGGTTGGGAACCTCAAGCAACAGATAGGAATTTGTGTGGAGCAACGTCGAGATGTTGGGAGACCAGAGGCACACGTGTCACTTCACCCAAACCTGGATTGGAGCAATTGTCCACTTCAGAATCTGCAGTATGGCGGATTCCAAAACATGGCGGTCCAAAGGTTGCTTTGTTTATGTTTCCCTCTGTTTACTGGGAGGGCCACATTCGCACCATACATTGAAAGCTCTATGATCCCCCCCCCTTAAACTGACAGGGCTTCCCCCAAAGAATTCTGGGAACCAGAGGCACCAACTTCTCAAGATGTTGGAGGGGGCTTGACACAATGTCCTGACGTTGCGTGATGTCCTGACGTCGTGTGACATCACGAGGAGTCGGGGTGGGGCCAAACGCCCTCTGAACATTGATGGGGCCTGCCCCCTAAAAAAACATCGGGGGGCCAAAAGTGCCTCGGCCCCCTGGAGCTGGCGCCTATGCAGGGGAATGTGGTATTTTAAAGGGAGCTGAGAGCTGTTAGGAGACTCCTCTCCCCCTTCACAAAACTACAATTCCCAGAGTGCTTTAGCAGTCAATCCCTCTTCCCTGTGAGCTGTAAACCGGGAATAGGGTTTGCAATGCAGATAGCTTTAATTTCCTTCCCTTTTTAAATAACAACCAGTGGAATGGAATTTGCCTTTACTATACTGCAGGCTGAGTTGATGTTTTTGTTTAGTTATCCATCAACCCTCCTGACCCCAAGATCCTTTTCTTGGGTTCGCACTGCCAGTTCAGACCCTATCAGCACATTTGCTGGATCCAGGGAAAGTTAGATGAATTTAGTCCCATTGTAATTAGTGGGGTCATGATGAGCAAATTTTCAATGTGAGCTGAATCCAACCCAGAATTATTTGCCCCAGTGTGCATCATTTTACACTTATTTATCTGGTTCTTCATTTGATATTTTGTTGCCCATTCATACAGTTTAGAGAGATCCTTTTAGATTTCTTTGTGGTCTTCTTGGGCTTTCCCCGTGTTGCATAATTTAATGACATATTCCAACTTGCCCGCTTCATTGCTTACCAGAATTCGTGCCTTTTTTGTTTTGTTTTTTGTTCTTTCATTTGGGGCAACCTTCTATTTTTAAAGGAAGACTTCTAGCCTTTCATCTTGACTCTGCTCATTAGCCATACTGACATCCTCTTGAACTTATTTGTGCCTGTCTTAATATGTGAATGTCATGCTATTTTAGCTTCTGTGACCATCATTTTAACTAATTCCAAGCACCCTGGAGAGTCTTGCCAACTCATATTTTCAGCTTCCATTTAATTTTAAAGCAAGTTTCCTCTTCTGAAATCAGATGTGACTGTTTTGGACTTTCTGGGCAAATTCCCACTTGCACATAGATTGAGTTTGGTAGTAGATGGGATAATCTTTAAAGAAGAATGCTGTGTGTCACCAGCAGAATTTAGAATGTTAACTTGCTTTATGCTTTCATATATAGTTTTGTTTGAGTCCTTGTAAAGTTCATTTTCATTTTCTTCAACTTTATGTAGTTCTCTTAAAAAAAATAAAAATCTTATTTTGTGATGGATACAACATAAACCAGTCCTGATGTGATTTGATAACATGGTGGTCACGATTCCCAATCATCCTATCGTTATTTATTCCTAGTTCTGAACACCATTCAAGATGGACAGAGCAATCTAAACATGCTTTACGTGCTATGGGATTTTTGGATTGAACAGAGACTCTTCTCTTACTCTATTGACTGCTGCCCACTTACCCCTTCTGTTCTCTGAACATGTGGCCACTAGTTCCACTAGTGGTATCCCTGCCAATAGAGACCAGTGGAAAGTCCTGAAATTAGGCATTTCGAGGGTAGGAAGGGAGCAGGACTAAACCAGCACTGGATCTGCTGGACCCTAAACTGGTCTGACTGATGTTATATGATGGCATTCAGCTGTCTGTATCACCATGGAACTGGTGAATGGATCAGGCCTGACGGTGCCAGAGGTGGAGCAAGGTGGGTGCGGTCCGCCCCGGGTGTCATCCCTGAGGGGGGGTGACATCGCCACCCCGGCCCCGGGACACGCTTACCTCGGGTGGCGCACCCCTGGAAAGGACTCTTAAGTTTTCTTTGGATTCTCTTTGACATCTAGAGCAACATTCTCCCCACATGCCCTTCCCAGTCCTCACTATAGATCTTCTCTCCATGGATAACTGCATCCTGTTGATTCTCTCAATCAACATCTCTACCTACGTCCTCGTTTAGCACCAAGCGCTCAGATGGCCTACCAAGATTATTCACAAATACATTGCATCTGTTTCCCTTTTGCTCCTTTCCAAGCTCAACCTTAACCCCATTTAGGTCACCTAGAACATTTATAACCACATTCCTTAAAGGTGAGCTGTCTTGAACTGGGTGTTCCCCACCTCTGGCTGGCCTCCCCCCAGAAATCAGTTTCACAAAAGGGTGATTTACAACCTTTTTGATATTAAGTACTGTACCTCCGGCTCCAATGCAGTTCAAGAGGAACAAGACTCACCATGTTCCAAGGTGTTCCCCAGTGCCTAACAATTCTAAAACCTTCTTCCCAACTACCACCACCTCATCCATGTGCTGAGACCCCACAGCTCTACCTATCTAGCTGGTCCAATGCATGAAATGAGTGGCATTTCTGCTACCATGGAGTTCCTTGGCTTTAACAACTCAACTAGCAACCTATTTTTGGCTTCCAGGACCTCTGGATCTCAATTCCCAGACAGGAACTGGCACCAGGTAGCCTCAGGAGAGCTACTGTCTACTCCTCTCTCCACCCCAGTTCTCCATCTGCAGGATGTGGCGTATGGTGGTTAGCAGTACTGGTCTACCGTACCGTACCGTTGTGATGATTGCTTAGATGATTGTATGTGAAATGCTCTGAACACTTTGTAATTGTTGTAATTTGCAGTACAATTGTATAATGATAATGACAACAACATTTTTATTATTTATGTGCCACCCATTTGACCGAGTTGCCTTAGCTGCTCTGGGCGGCTCCCAAGAAGGCATTAAAAGCATAATAAAACATCAACCCTTAAAAACTTCCCCGAACTGCCTTCAAATGTCTTCTAAAAGTCAAACAGTTGTTTACCAGTCTGTATACATGGTACCCAAAAGAACTCCCAAGGGCAAGAGGATATAGGATTGCAACCTTAATAGCCTGCTCTTCTTCAAAAGAAATGAAGGTCTGTGATATTTATTTGCTTCATAAAATTTGTAAGAAACCCCAAATAAGCTTACAAATTAATTTAAAAAACCAGTTTAAAGCAACTATTTAAAAAAGTTAAAATCAGCAATGAACTCAAAACAGATTAAAACACACATCATTTATTGTATATTTCTTGATGGGATATGCTTTGTTGTGATGTGATGTTTGTTTGACCATTTTTGTTTGTAATAAAAATGTTCAAAGCATTAAAGAAAAATAGTCCGGAAGGTTGTCGTCTACCAAAATGCATTGTTTTTGCACAGACTATCATTATAGGACTAATAATACTGTACTTGCCTTTCAGTACGATTCTGAGGAATTTGGAGTGGAGCTATGCAGATGAAGGGGTGGGGCTCTGCGCTTGGGGGCTGGTTCTGTCTTCCAGGGTTCCCGCTGAGTTCTCTGAGAAACTAAACTGGCTGCAATGCACAGGTGAGAAGGGACACATCCTTTCCCTCCTAACCCCATGGGCAGGTGGCTTTTGATGGTTTTGATGGCTTTTCCCTCCTAAGCCCAGGCAGGTGGCTTTTGATGGTTCCTACGGAGAAAAGTTAAATTCTGTGCTGGGGGACCATGTTGTAGGTGGGGCATGGCACTGATCTACTCTTTGGGAATCTCATTTGGTGAAAGAGGGATGCATGCACAGTATGTCAGGGGTCCCCCCCTGCAATATGCAGACCTTAGGAGCTTATATTGAGGGAGCCAGTCCAACATCTCTTCTTCTTTGGCGATCACTCGTAGCCAAGTAAGATTGTCTTCCATAAACACGGTTTTAACAGTGAGTCCATAAATGACTGTGGAGGCCAATTCTGGATCCACACATCCTTCCACAGTGGGGACATAGGTTTCTGGGTGGGAGTTGATCACGGTGAGGGTTTGCCAAGCGTGCCTTCCTCTTAGCACATTTCTCCCTTTCGTCCTGAGTTTGAGTGTCTTCAAAGCCCATTACACCTTTGGCAAAGGCTGTTGTCCAATTGGAGCGCTTGCAGGTCAGTGTTTCCCAGTTGTCGGTGTTTAATAATAATAATAATAATAATAATAATAATAATAATAATAATAATTTTTGTTTATACCCCACCCTCCCCAGCCAAGGCCGGGCTCAGGGCAGCTAACAAGCAATAATAAAAATAAGTTGAATGAATACAACTTAAAAACAAAATTAAAATACAAGATTTAAATATTGAAACATTAAAATATTAAAATGTAGCCTCATCGCAGGAGGAGAAGGAAAGGAAAAAAGAAAGAGAGGGAGGGAATCAAATTGGCTCCAAGCCAAAGGCCAGGCGGAACAACTCAGTCTTACAGGCTCTGCGGAAAGAAATCAGATCCTGCAGGGCCCTGGTCTCATGAGGCAGAGCGTTCCACCAGGCAGGAGCCAGAGTTGAAAAGGCCCTGGCTCTGGATGAAGCTAATCTAACTTCCTTAGGGCCCGGGACCACTAGGGTGTTGTTATTTATGGACCTTGAGGCTCTCCGTGGGGCATACCAGGAGAGTTTAGACTACATTTTTTTAGATTTGCCTTGAGAGAGGCATTAAACCTCTTGTCTATATTGATTCCACAACAGCAAACCAGGATTTTAGACAGGAGTTGTTCCCAACTCTACCTAGAGATTAAATATGGATTAATGCTCTGCCACTGAGTCTTTCCCATGCCTTCCTCTTGCATTGATGCCGACGGGCATCTAGCTAGCATTTTATTTATTTTTTTAAAAAGTTAAACCTTGGGAATCTGGCAAATCAGAAGCTCTTTGATGAAGTTTCAGTTCATCAACGCTTCCTCTTCAAGAGGTAGCTCTCAACCACCCCACGGCTTGACCACATCCCCTCTTCGTCGTCCTGCCCACCTCCGCAACCACACTCTGAGACAGGATGCTCTTTCTGAGACTTCAGACTCTTTGAACACACACACATATATACAAATATGCACACAAAACCTCTAAGCCACCGATCTTTTCCTGTTTCTTTTTTACTCGCTGAGAACTTGCAAGAGCTGGGTGGATTCGAGGAAATGGAAAGGAGCTGAGAAGTGAGGCTGGTTTTCACTTTGCCCTCATCCTGCACCACCAAAACTCCTATGCCTTCCTGCTCATGCTCATCACCCACCAACCTGCACAATTGCCACATCGATGGAGGGAGAGGGAGAAGGAATATCTCGCCAGTGAGGCTGGTCTGTTAGGGCAATTGGAGCCTCCTTTCGTACAGGCTTGGGCTGCTTTGCTGTTGTAGAACACATCAGGGAACAAAGCTAGAATTAGGCCACCATACACACATCAGGGAACAAAGCTATAATAATAATATAATAATAATAATTTATTATTTATACCCCGCCCATCTGGCTGGGCTCCCCAGTCACTCTGGGCAGCTTCCATAGAAACCAAAAATACACTAAAATATCACACGTTAAAAACTTCCCTGAACAGGGCTGCCTTAAGATGTCTTCTGAATGTCAGATAGTTGTTTATCGCTTTGACATCTCGTGGGAGGGCGTTCCACAGGGCGGGCGCCACTACCAAGAAGGCCCTCTGCCTGGTTCCCTGTAGCTTTGCTTCTCGCAATGAGGGAACCGCCAGAAGGCCCTCGGCGCTGGACCTCAGCGTCTGGGCAGAACGATGGGGGTGGAGACGCTCCTTCAGGTATACTGGACCGAGGCCGTTTAGGGCTTTAAAGGTCAGTACCAACACTTTGAATTGTGCTCAGAAACGTACTGGGAGCCAATGTAGGTCTTTCAAGACCGGTGTTATATGGTCTCGGCGGCCGCCCCCAGTCACCAGTCTAGCTGCCGCATTCTGGATTAGTTGTAGTTTCCAAGTCACCTTCAAAGGTAGCCCCACGTAGAGCGCATTGCAGTAGTCCAAGCGGGAGATAACCAGAGCATGCACCACTCTGGCGAGACAGTCCGCAGGCAGATAGGGTCTCAGCCTACGTACCAGATGGAGCTGGTAAACAGCTGCCCTGGACACAGATTTGACCTGTGCCTTCATGGACAGCTGTGAGCCCAAAATGACTCCCAGGCTGCGCACCTGCTCCTTCAGGGGCACAGTTACCCCATTCAGGACCAGGGAATCCTCCACACCTGCCCGCCTCCTGTCCCCCAAAAACAGTACTTCTGTCTTGTCAGGATTCAACCTCAATCTGTTAGCCGCCATCCATCCTCCAACCGCCTCCAGACACTCACACAGGACCTTCACCACCTTCACTGGTTCTGATTTAAAAGAGAGGTAGAGCTGGGTATCATCTGCATACTGATGAACACCCAGCCCAAACCTCCTGATGATCTCTCCCAGCGGCTGCATGTAAATGTTGAAAAGCATGGGGGAGAGGACAGAACCCTGAGGCACCCCACAAGTGAGAGCCCAGGGGTCTGAACACTCATCCCCCACCACCACTTTCTGAACACGACCCAGGAGGAAGGAGCGGAACCACTGTATGACAGTGCCCCCAGCTCCCAGCCCCTCAAGACGGTCCAGAAGGATGTTATGGTCGATGGTATCAAACGCCGCTGAGAGATCCAGCAGAACTAGGGAACAGCTCTCACCTTTGTCCCTAGCCCGCCGGAGATCATCAACCAGTGCGACCAAGGCAGTTTCAGTCCCATGATGAGGCCTGAATCCCGACTGGAAGGGATCCAAATGGTCTGCTTCTTCCAGCCGTGCCTGGAGTCGTTCAGCAACCACTCGCTCATTCACCTTGCCCAAGAATGGAAGATTTGAGACTGGGCGATAGTTGGCCATCGTGGCCGCATCTAAAGATGGTTTTTTAAGAAGCGGTTTAATAACTGCCTCTTTCAGCGGGTCTGGGAAGGCTCCCTCACGGAGGGAAGCAGTTACCACCCCACGAAGCCCATCACCCAGTCCTTCCCGGCTAGTTTTTATAAGCCAGGATGGGCAAGGATCCAGGAGACAGGTGGTTGGCTTCACTCGTCCAAGCAGCCTGTCCACATCCTCGGAGGTAACAGATTGGAATTGATCCCACGCAACTTGACTAGACAGGTCTCTAGCACTCTCCCACCCCGGTCCTGCTCCCACGGTGGAGTCTACTTCTTCCCAAATCTGAGTGATTTTATCTGCAAAAAAAATAGCAAAATCATTGCAGGAGATCATGTGGCCCGTACTGGGCCCCGATGTTGCAGGTGGTTCTGCTAAATTGTGAACCACCTGAAAAAGTCTCCTGCTGCTGGAGGACACATCAGGGAACAAAGCTAGAATTAGGCCACATTCAAAGCACATTTCACCCCTCAGAGAATTCTGGGAACAGTAGTTTGTGAAGGGTTGCTGGGAAGTATCACTCTGTGAGGGGTAAACTACAGTGCCCAAAATTCTTTGAGGGAAAGAACATGCTTTGGATGTGCTTTAAAGGTGTAACCAATGCTGGTCCTGCCTCTCATCGCCTCTGGCTCCACCTGTTGTTTGGGCTACCTGCATTCTGCTCCACCAGCCACCACAGTAATCTTACCTCTCATAGACTGAATAGAATTTATTGGGTAAATATATCCAAGTGCCAGGAATGTAGTGCTCAAGGAGAAGACTTGGTGGTTGTTTCTCACCGGGGCCTGCTCCCTAGACAAAGTGCCCAGTCATTAAGGTGCCCAGTGTTCCCTATTTTACAGTCCTCTATTTGAAAGGCTGCTTGGAGCAAGTCTGATTTAAAGGTAGGTATCTAGAAGAGTGGAGAGCAGAGACACAGAAGTTACATATTCATGGCACCTGGAGACTAGGCCCAGGGAAGGTCACCTGGTCACAGTCCTTCCTACTGTGATGAGATGCTTCCTTTATAGGAGATGTTTCCTTTATAGCAATCGTTTTTAAATTTGCATCTAAAAGGTAAAGGTAAAGGACCCCTGACAGTTAAGTTCAGTCGCAGACTCTGGGGTTGCAGCGCTCATCTTGCTTTACAGGCCGAGGGAGCCAGCGTTTGTCCGCAGACAGTTTTTCTGGGTCATGTGGCCAGCACGACTAAGCCGCTTCTGGCGAAACCAGAGTAGTGCACAGAAACATTGTTTACCTTCCCGCCGGAGTGGTACCTATTTATCTACTTGTACTTTTTGGTGTGCTTTCGTACTGCTAGGTTGGCAGGAGCTGGGACCGAGCAACGGGAGCTCACCCCGTTGCGGGGATTTGAACCGATGACCTTCTGATTGGCAAGCCCAAGAGGCTCAGTGGTTTAGACCACAGCGACACCCATGTGGTTCCAAATTTGAAGGTGCTAAGTTGTTCCGAATCCCTCGCTGAGTTGTTCCAAATTTTAATTTTAGAGGTTCACCTAAATAATGCAGAAGTGGCAAAAATAAAATAAAACAAGTTATTGGAATGTTGATTCTGATTTAGAAAGATTGGAATTATCTGTGATGTTATGAACCATACGTCTCTGTAATTATCCTAGTCCCACCAACCCATCCATTTTCTCTCTGTCTGCAATGCAGTTTAGGAGTTCTGCTACTGTCAGAAAAAAGACCAGTCCTTTATTTGAAGGCCTGTTGTAGCTGAAGGGCTGTCCCAACTCATGTCTGGTTTAAATAGCCTAAGAAGGGAGACCTGCAAGTTCCTTAAAGTTCCCTATCCGCAGCCAGCAGCATCTGATCAGCAGAGGACATCTGGTTACAACCATCCCCTGTGAGATGTATTATATTTCTATTTAAATTATAGTCATAATTTGTAAATTTGCATCTACGGATATAAAACAGCACACACAATTTATGCAGATCTCCACCATCTTTTCTGGTGGTAACATTTCTGTGTTCTTAGTGATACATAGTGTGGTTTAGTTGGGTTTTTGATATGCTGTTTGTTTTTGAGTTGTGGAGACAATCGATTTATAAATTTTAATTGCATTTTTTTTATAAAAAAAGATCTGCTTTAGACCCAGCTTGTACAACTCTTATGTACATGATGATGATCGGATAAATCTTTTAAGCGCTGCAAGCTTTAACAGGTTAATGGTATGATTCATCAACCAAAAGCAGAATCAGTGATTCATCGTTTGGCCTTGTTGAATTGGTGGGGCTGGCATGAAGCAGTCTGTGGAATGGGAGGCTTTGAAAGGGATCCACTGCTGTGCACAGAAGCACCTAGATTGACTTCCCTCTGCCAGATCTGATGGAACCAAATAATTGAGGTCGTAATTCACATCACATGCAAATGTGCGTAGCTCAGTCCCTATGGCAACTTTTCCAAACTAACACAGCCTCAGAAAGGGTCTGTTTTGGGCAGAGAAACAGAGGGTGGGGATGGGGTGCTAAAAAATTTCCTCAACCAGTTATTTTCTGCTCCATTTTCACCCCACCAAGCTGCTCCCCCCACCCCACAGTATCTAGGCACAGCTTGTCTGCCTGCCTTGGGGACTCCAGTGGGAGCAGAAGCAACTTGGGCAGAGTAGCGTCTCAGGGGAAGGGTTAAGCAACACCTCTTTATGCTGCTTCTCTGCTCAAAATGACAAAGCTGCTTTTCTTTCGGAAAAGTGGCTGTTGGGCCTGTTTCACATGTCCCATCAGTGCTGCAGTTGAACAAAAGTGAAACGGCATGATCCTATGCATGTTTACTCAGAAGTCATTCCCCACAAATTCAATAGAACTTACTCTGCCTAAGTGTATGCTTAAGTCTCACAGAATTTAGTATCTTTCTGGGTTGCCAGTTTAAGAGTCCTCTGCTCAGTGACTGCCATCTCCTGTTAGAGATGGAAGAGTTGTTGCCTCAGTCAGTGTAGAAAATGCTGAATTAGACGGAGCAATGTTGTGACTCAATATAAGGCCGCTTACTGTTTTCATTTGTTTTGAAAATGGAGAGGTCTCTATTTAAGCCACTGCTGATCTGGTTCGTTACTGTACCAAACAATAGTCTATATTCCCAATGTGATGAAAAAGTGACATCAAAGGCTGAGAATCAAAACCACCACCTTTCTGCACGTCCCATGTCCTGTGTTCTGCTACTTGGTCACACTGCAGTGTGACAGAGAGTTGGAGGAGGGGGATGGGATGCTTGACATTGTCTTTTACAGAAGTACATTGCAAGTGGGACTTTTCCAGGGAGATCTTCAAAATGGGGTTTTGCAATCTGTAAAGGCGTTAACATTGAAATGATGATTTATTAATGTGTCAGTAAACACAGAGTGAACATCTAGTGCGAAAGCCAAGCATCACATTTTAAGTGTAGTGGTAGTGGCTTGAGCACATGTTTGTCAGAAGAATGTGTGTTCGCCGCACTTAAAATGTGACATTTGCCTTCTTTCTGTATGCAAACCTGTTCCAACTCTTCATCACTATGAGGGGGCGAGAATTTGACTTCCTTCCTTTTCTTTCGCAGTTGCTTGGATTTCACTTTGGGAGAAATAAAACTATAGCATGGTTTCCTACTGTTGTGCAAGCAAACATAAAGTGTTATCTGAAAACTAAGTCTTACTGGAGCCTTGAGTGATAGAAACATGCCTTTTCTTTTCAATTAAAAAGGAAGGAAGGTATATGGGAGAAAGAAGTTACCTGAGATCCTCATACTGTAATGTTGATTTTGCAGTGGGTAGTGAATCAGCCCTGTATATGAGCTTTTTGCATTGTTTGTTCCATTATTGGATACCCCCCATCAAACTTTTGCATACTTGCTATTGCAGATCCACACCTGTCACTGTGTGTAAAGAGTTCTGGTGCAAAAGTTGACTTCTTATCCATCATGACTGTGTTCCACATGCCTGTCCCACCCAATGTTGGGTGGCACCTAATTTTTGATGCCTGATAGAACAAGAGAAAGTCACCTTTCTTCTTCATGCTGGGAAGCTTTTGAAAACACAGAATCACACAGTGCACTGAATAGGATATACCGTATTTTTCGCCCTATAGGACGCACCGTCCCATAAGGCGCACCTAGTTTTTTTGGGGGGAAATAAAGGGGAAAAAATTATTTCCCCCCCAGGCACGGGGCTGGGGCGGCCCGAGCTTCCCCCGACCCCAGCCCCCAAACAGGCAGCTCTCTGCAAGCCGTGGGAGCCCACCGCTGGCGCCCGCTGCTTGCGGAGAGATCCGCGAAGCCTGGACGCGCTGAGATCAGCGCGCGCAGGCTTTGGGATGCCGGCAACTCTCCCCAAGCAGCGGGAGCACTCCCACTGCTTGCGGAGAGGTCCGCGAAGCCTGGAGAGCGAGAGGGGTTAGTGCGCACCGACCACTCTCACTCTCCAGGCTTCAGCGAAAGCCTGCATTCGCCCCATAGGACGCACACACATTTCCCCTTCATTTTTGGAGGGGAAAAAGTGCGTCCTATAGGGTGAAAAATACGGTACCTAAAGTTGTGTCTTGGGATGTGGGTGGCGCTGTGGGTTAAACCACAGAGCCTAGGACTTGTCGATCAGAAGGTTGGCGGTTCAAATCACGACGGGGTGAGCTCCCATTGCTCCGTCCCTGCTCCTGCCAACTTAGCAGTTCGAAAGCACGTCAAAGTGCAAGTAGATAAATAGGTACCGCTCCAGCGGGAAGGTAAATGGCGTTTCCGTGCGCTGCTCTCGTTCGCCAGAAGCGGCTTAGACATGCTGGCCACATGACCCGGTAGTTGTACACCGCCTCCTTCGGCCAATAAAGCGAGATGAGCACCGCAACCCCAGAGTCGTCCGTGACTGGACCTAATGGTCAGGGGTCCCTTCACCTTTAAAGTTGTGTCTTATGTCACACTATGGAAGTACACAATTCCTTTTCCTGAGGTTCACAGCTTCCTTTCTTTTCTTTCTTATCAAGATTCTAGTCCCTATGGCTGTGGTGTCATGCCTGGAGATTTGTGGGCAATTGCTGCTAAAACGTTAGAAGTTGCTGAATAAGATTTCTAGCGGTCCAAGGTCTGTCTAGTACTGAGCCCAGCCCTACAACCAGTGTTCTGCCAAGGGCAGAGGTTCTTTTTGAACTTGGGCAAGCCAAAGAGTGTGCTGGGCCTGTTCCTGGATAAACAGACTTTATTTACAAGGAACAAAAAGCAAAGCAAAAGAAAAGGGACAGGCAGGTTACATCCCTTCAGTCACTGGGAACACCTCTGAACAGCAACTGCTGAGCAGCTGCAATGGCCAGTACGAAGCACTTTCCGCCGTCTCCAACAACGCCGAGATTTGTGTGGCAGAATCTCCAAGCCCTTTTTATATCTTGCAGACGTACACATTCTCAGGAACTATATAACTGACCTTGCACACCTGGGAAGAGCTGCTCTTGACGAAGCAATAGATAAGTTAGCTCTTATCAGCAGGTGCCTGAGCACACGGTAAGAGATGCCACCAGCTAATTAATGGGTCCCAGACCCCAAAACAGAAGGTCTGGGCAGGAGAGGAACCATTGCTGTATGCCGCTGACTCCTCACAATACAAAAGTATTGCATTCCATTGAGTGACTGTTATTAAAATAAAATACACAACTTTTTACATTCTAAGTTTATCCTCAGGAATGCCCACAACAGGGGCAGACTTTGTTTTTTGTTTTGTTTTTTTCAAATTTCAGCGGCGCCCTGTACGAGGCCAGAATTTGGGGTCCCCGCCTTGCTGTTCGACTTCTGTTCTGCTCAGTTCACTATGTCATAGTTGTGACGCCCTGCGGCACCCCCTAGGCTTGGCCTCCGGTACGCCGGAACTGATCACACTACATTAAATCTGCCTCTGTTTCCACTTTTCCATTACAGCCTGCAGAAAAACTGATCAGCTAACGTACGGAGCAGACCCGTGATGTCAACTCAAAAATGTATCCTTGAGTTAAACAGAGCTCATTCCCAGGTAAGGGGTGGCGGGGTTATAAGACTGCAGAGGTAGATAAAATAAATAAATAAATTGCAGAGAAAGATTATAGGCAGGAGGGGAAGCAACACACACATGTGCATGATATATACAGATTGCAGAATCCATCTTTCCTTAGCGCAGAACTGAGAGTCCCTTGATGCAGACGTTTAATGCAGCGCTGAGTATATCCACCGGCCTCAAGCTTTTCCCGAAGCACTTTTTCTCCTGTTGTCATCGCCTTTACTCCCCCTGCCCGCTTCCCTGCCTGCCACATACTTTCCCCTCTTTTCTGTCCTTCCCTCACCACAGGGGCGAGTTATGTAAATGGGAACTTAATCCTTTAAAAGCAAGCTCTGCCTTGCAGTTCAAGTCCAAGTGTCTTTTCATGCAGCCAAGTAGAAAAAACACTTCTCCTGAATCCTAGCTTTCCCCCCACCCACCCACTTTTTGTGCAGCAGCTGCATACAACTTTTAAAAGTCAATATATAGAGATATATAATTTTCTATATATAAAGACAAAGACACACACACGTGCACAGAGGGTACTGGATACACGCCCGCCTTTTAATACTTGGCAACAGAATGCAGAGGATAAAATTGAAAGTTTCCTCTCTCCCCGCCCCCCCTCCGTCTTCCCCCTCCCCAGAATGCAGCAAGGCTGAGTGAGCTTCCACCAATGTGGCGAGCATATTGTCTGCCCTTGCAACTTTCAAAGGAATGTAATAAAAAGGAGACAGGGTCCCAGCAGGCAGCTTCTGGCTTCTCTTCCCTTGATGTGACGCTTGAACAGGTGCAGCATAAAAGGTCCTAAACTAGTGATTATTGGGCCGTTGGAGAAGGGTTCTCTGTGATGTGAGCACAGAAGGAGCCTTAAGAAGACAGGGTTGTGGGGTAAAGGGGTGGGGAGGCTGGTTGTCTGTGCCGCAGACAGCCTTTGCGGCTCACCTAAGGAGGATGCTACTGTCGCATGGCAGAAGCTTACCGAAAGAGTAGGAATGGGTCTCATTGATATTGCTGCACAATAGGAACGAAACAGTAGGGCTTTGGAGTCCACATTCCGCAGTTTCCACCGCAATGTTGGCCTGGCTCACATTGATCCCTTGATGACTGTGATACCGAATGATGATGTGTGTGTGTGTGTGAATTGGTCTATTGTGAACGTAATGCTGCCGAGAGAACTTTCACATCAGTGTTCAGTGGTACCTCAGGTTAAGTACTTAATTCGTTCTGGAGGTCCTTTCTTAACCTGAAACTGTTCTTAACCTGAAGCACCACTTTAGCTAATGGGGCCTGCTGCTGCTGCCGTGCCGCCGGACCCCGATTTCTGTTCTCATCCTGAAGCAAAGTTCTTAACCTGAAGCACTATTTCTGGGTTAGCGGAGTCTGTAACCTGAAGCGTATGTAACCTGAAGCGTATGTAACCTGAAGCATATGTAACCTGAGGTACCACTGTAAATGCTTTTTGAGGGAATCTGTCCACACACAGAGAGATCTGCTAGCCTCCTGCTCCTTATTCCCATATTTACAGCATAACCCTGGCCATGACTATTAAGAAGTAAGTCCTGTTGAATTCAATGGGGTTAACTCTCAAGTAAGCAGGGGCAGCCTAAGCAGTGCTACAAATTAGGAACCCTTCCATAAACAAGGAACAGTGTGGGTTCCCCACCCCTGTCATCTTTCGATTTTAATTCTTTTTTTTTGGGGGGGGTGAGAATATGAACTTGAACTATCAGAAGCTTGGGAAACACTGATGAAGAGTGTTGGTGATATGGGGAACTGAGACATGAGGATCAAATGTCACATCAAATGTCAGCCCTAAAACTCAGCAATAGCCAGTGATGTACCTTGGGCTTTAAAATTTCGGCAGTGATGTCAAATTTCGGCACACCCCCCTGCGCTGCATGCTTTCTGCTGTTTGTCATTGTTGCAGAGCTCTGCGGCGCCCTTTTGGCTTGGCCAAGTCACCTCTGCCAATAGTACCAGCCTCTACAGCAGGGATCTTCCAGTTTTGCAGCAGGGAAGAGGAACCTGTGGCCCTCCAGATGTTGAACTACATCTCCCCTACAACATTCTTGACCATTGGCCATGCTAAAGAACATCTGGAAGCCTGTAGGTTCCCCTAACAAGCGACTTTTTGGTTGATTGAAAAGGTGTTCCAAATTAACGGGGAAGTAAATAATTTTTGCACATTGATTTTCATCGAAGTAGACCTGAAAATGGGACTCTCAATTTTGAGAAGGCATTTCCTTTTCTTGGTCACAGCAGAGGGAAATCCTCGTTAAGGCAGTGTATACTGTGACACATGCACACATCAACACTCCCCCCCCCCCAAATCAAGTAACACTTTTTATTCAGAACTAGTCACATGCAAATGTATTTTAATTGAACCAGTCAATTCAAATGTAAACAGTTAATTGACTCTGAACTAGGGTCCAAGCCCAGGGCTTCCCCCCACACCCAGATGAAACTCGTTGGAACTCATCTGGGTGCGACTCCCATTATAAGAGAACATGGTGAGTTCCAGCACCACTTTTTCTAGAAAAATAGCACTGGCCGAGCAACTAGAATTAGTTGCTGACATCCTTCCCGTTGGGTGGTTGGTTTCTTCCATCTGCTTGACAGGTTGTTAACACAGCCAGAGGGAGGGAGGGAGGGGAAAAGAGAAATGTGGTACTTGCACAAGTTCTCCCACATGAACTTCCCTGTCAACTGAATCTTTTAAAAGGCTGTTTGACAGGTGCACTCACTTTTCAGGAGTTAGGTAGGTGACAACCAAACAGGGCCTTTTCACTGACAAGGCCTGAATTATGGATCACACTTCTTAGACATGTTCTCCTGTATCTTTTAGGTGCCTTGCAAAGCCCGCCTGTTCTCTTGGGCTACCTGATAGCTTTTTAATTTTTTAAAAAAAGTGATATCTAGTCCTCCCTTTTAATTACACTGGCTCGCATTTTTAATTTCTTCAGTTTCAGTTGCTTAACTGCTGTTTTGTTGAAGTAGTATGATTTTACTAGCCACCTTGAGACGTACACGAAGGATAACAATTCCCCCTCCCCCCAGATCGATAAGAAAAGAAATATTACAACCCCTAGCAAGTCTGTTATTATTTTAGTTCAGGTATGTAGTGGAGGGACTGGCAGTGTCTCCCTCAGAAGGGTTTAACGGTCAGTCCCCCTTCACAGGGAACAGTGGGAGCTGCAACTCAGTGAAGGGAATAAGGATCTCCTCACAACTGATAGCACCCTTAACAAACTACAGTTCCCATAATTATTTGGGGGGATAGCTATGGCTGTTTAAAGCGGTATCATAGCACTATCAATGTATAGTGTGGATGTATAGAATTATAGAATTGTAGAGTTGGAAGGGACCCCAAGGGATCCAGTCCAACCCTCTGCAATGCCAATGTAGGAATGTGTCCTGAATTGTAAATACAAATGGACTGGGCTGCTGGTTATGATGCATAAGTCTCAGGAACAGCTGACCATATATCAGCTCTCATTTTCCTTCTTTGTTCTGGTGCTGCAGCTTTGAGATAATGGGGTCCCTTGAGCCAAAAAGGCTTCTGGCCTGCTCCAATTGACAACAGCTGTCCAAATGTAAGAGACATTCCCATCCCCACAATCTAATATCTTCTGCATGTAAGTCAAAAGCTCTACCTTTACATTAAGTCAGCAGAGTGGTAAACACCACCAGCCCTGACACTGAGGCACCCACTGACTGGTGGAGTTAATTTATGGAATTTTCTGCCCCACAAGGTGGTTATGGCCATGCATTTAGATGTATTTCCAAGGCCGTTAGACAAATAGAGGTTGAATCTATCATTTGGCAACAGCCATGCAAGTAGTTGAATGGAGTTTCAGAGGCAGTATACCTACCCCACCCCAGGTATCTGATTGGCCAGTGTCGGAAACAAGGTGATGGATTGGAAGGGCCATTGGTCTCTCTTGGCAGGTCTCAAAGTGTTAAGGGTCGTTCCCCTGCATTGGTCCTCTTTGCTTCAGTGATGGCGTTTGCTCAAGGGAGCTTTGTGGTAGATTCTGCCCCCAGGTTCATTCTTCAGAGCTAGAGGCACGCCATTTGCATTTTGAACCACAAGCACGAGAATTGCTTGGGCCTGTCCCCAAAGAGAGAATCACTGGGTGGTATCCAAGGTTAGTCATACTCCTAATAAACCCATTGAAATTAATAGACATGACTAACTAAGGCCCATTAATTTCATTGTGGGCCTACACTCGGTATAATTAAAGCTGTGTGCACATTACTGTTTACTTTGGCTCCAGTGTGCTCCCACTGCTGGCTTTTGAATCTGTGTACGCATAGCATTACCCACGATGCAGAGCTATTCTGTAGCTTCTTGAGAAAGGCTGCTGTTTGCTGTGTTTTCCCTCAAATGAGCTTCAATAGCTTATGACCTATAAAGCCGTAACTGGTTTGGGCCCAGGCTACCTGATGTATTGCCCAGGTGCTAAGATCCTCTTGGCCCCATCGACACCAGAAGCACAATTGGTGGTGACAGGAGAGAATCTTTTCTGTGGCTGCTCCCATGTTGTAGAATCGGCCCCCAAGAGAGGTTAGGTAGGCTCCCTCTTTGTTAACCCTCTACAGTGGTACCTCGCAAGACGAATGCCTCGCAAGACGAAAAACGCACAAGACGAAAGAGTTTTCTGTTTTTTGAGTCGTTCCGCAAGACGAATTTCCCTATGGGCTCGCTTAGCAAGACGAAACGTCTTGCGAGTTCTTGCAAGTTTGTTTCCTTTTTCTTAAAGCCCCTAAGCCGTTAATAGCTGCTAAGCCACTAAGCTGCTAATCTGTTAATAGCCGCTAAGCCGCTAATAGCCGTGCTTCCCAAGACGAAAAAACCGCAAGACGAAGAGACTCGCGGAACGGATTAATTTCGTCTTGCGAGGCACCACTGTACTGGAAACCCAAGACCTTCCTTTTCAGACAGGCTTTTGAAAATTAAAGCGCAGACAATACTGATCGCTGGGCTGCGGTCAGAGCAAACTGCATTTGAACTGTTGGTTTCTGTTGTGACGTGGGGTTTGTGATTTCAGCTCTCTTGACATAATATGCTGGAGACAGTTCTCTAGTAACACTTCTTTATTAAGGCAAACAAGACTGAAGACTGAGGAGGGGAAAGCTACATTTATAGGGACAGGGAACTAGCTAGAAAGGATACATTTTGGAGGGAACAATATCAGGCAATCACAGTCCTGCCTTTTGGAGGAAACCAATAAGACAGAGGATCCAAATACAGCAACTTAAATGAACCAATAGTAGCTGTACCCTTTGAAACCAAAAGGCAGTTACTTTGCCCTAATGCAAATACAGACAATAATAATACAGATATAAAATCCTTTGACTCAATACACAACAGTTTTGAATGTGTTCTGCTGCATTTTAATTATTGTTTTTGTTTTTATTATTTTGTACTTTACAAGGTTTTAAGTGTTGTATCCCTTGAATCCCAACTTGGGGGGCAAAGGCGGGATTAGAAATACACAAAAAATGACTAATAATCTAAAAGAAATACTTAAGCCACATTCATTTCGCAGTTAAGCTAAGCGTGTACATTTCAGACAGTGGGGGGGGGGCAGCTCATGTGCAGGTTAATGAATAGGTGCTGGGAGAGTTTTAGGCATGGAGAAACGAAACAGGTGATGCGCTTCAAGTGAAGACATTCTTTGCCCCTCTCTGGCGCATACAGCAATGTGCAATCGTGACTTGAAGTGCAGTAGGTTGGGGGAACAACCCTGCTGTATTTTAAGCTGCTAATCTGTTCATAGCCTAGGTAAGTGGTTCCAGTGTGTCAACCTGTACTTACCGTTCAGACACTATTTGCCATTTATTTTATTTACTGCATTCTTACTTTGCTTTTTGGACAAGTATTGTCTCCAACATGGATCAAGAATAGGGAGGGGGAAAGAGAGAGACAGAGAGAAAGGCCCTGCCATCAGTCTTATGAACTTAAAAGACAAGAAACACAAAGGCAATTGAGTGGAGGGAAAAGATAGAGGGAGACCAGTTCTTCAAGGCCAGAACAAAGCTATGAGGGCATTCATATCCAGCTCAGGCCACGCTGATCTCTGCTTGCTGGCATTTTTGCTTGAATAGCAAGTTTCTCCTGTTGTTCTTCTGAAATCTACCCTCCTGTCTCTTAAGCCTTGGAGATCTAACTCTTGCTCTCTGAGAACAAGGCCTTGCCCTCTTCAGTCAGCACTTCTGGTATCTGAGGAGCGCAATCAGGTCCCTTTCAAACATAAACCAAAAGTTACAGTGCTGTAAGAAAATTATTAGGTTTTCCATTGTGACCGTTTGGTTGGTTGGACCTAAAGGCGTTACCAAACTTGCTTGGGGGTTTTTCCTTTTTCCTAATGAGTCAGCAAGGCTACCTCCAACTCTGCTTTGAAGAGCGTAAAATAGATTCACGGAATCTCCAGGTGTCCTTTTTATTGTGCTTTCAGGATGAGTTGTGCTCGTGATCCTGTATTCAGTGCTGCTTCAGTGCCTGCAGAAGTTTCAGGTGGGTGGGAAATACAGTTGTGTTTCAAATCAGCGCACGACCCGCCACCTCCTCCTGAAATCCTGTAACTTTTTATACCTCTTAGGGTCTCTCTTGACTGTGTTTATTGGGGGGGGGTTGTGGGTGGGTGTATTCTGTGACATGTCACTGACACGGTAATAGTGCATTAGTTTATACTGGGCCGCCCACACAACGTTCCATTTCATTAGCTGTACCACAACGTGTCTCCAAAATTATTGCATTATTGCTGCCTGGCATTTGCGCTATAGCATAACAAAACCTATAAACCAGAAGAACATTTGCAGTATTAAAAAGTTGCAGAATTTCAGTAAGGATAGGCGCAGCTGGGAAACAAAGCATTCGTATGTCTACCTCTCAACTTTTGCAGGCACAAACAATCCTGAAAGCTGGCTTATGTATAACCGCCCCAATATCAGAATGAGCTTGAATCATCAGTGAATGCACACTAATAAAAGGATGTCTGGAGGACAAGTTTCAGTATATATAGGGATAGCTTTCAAAATCCACACGCTCCTCTTGTTGTTGGGGGGTCCACTTCTCCTCACTGGCCGAAGGGTGGCGCTGGCGGAACCCTTATCTGTCAAAAGAAGGCAACGTTACAGATAATAGGATTTAAGGGGGTGGTGGGAGATATTCCTCCTTTTTTCCCTTTTGGTCCTTTGCTTGCTTGATCGCTCCATATTGAACAACGACCAAAAAAAAAAAAAAAAAAAGGGAAAAGGGGGGGAAAGAAGGGAAGGTGGAAATGTTGCTCGTGCACTTCAGATGCCAGATCCGTTCCCCTGGATGAAGAGAAAGGAAAGGAAGAAAAGGCGGCGGTGGCGGGTGGGGGACCCCGAACACTTCAATAATTGCAAAAGGGAGCTGCTGGCGGGGGTGGGGAGGAAGGAAGCAGAAAAATACCTCCCTCCCAAGTGAGGCAGCTGTTCCTGAACCTAAGACTTTGCAAGCGCGTGGAGCCATGATTGCTGGGTTGTGGGCTGTGTGCCGCCAAGGCGACGTTTTGTGCGTGTGTGCGTGAGTCTAGCTTGTGTGCATGCGTGTGTGTGAGTGTGTGTGTTTGTGTGTATGACTAGCAACCGCGTCTGCTTCAGCTCAAGCAATGCCGCCGATCTCCCGTTTGCAAATAACAATGTGGCATTTTTGTCCTGCGGGGAGGCTCCGGAGTCCCCTTCTTTTTTTCCCTCCGCCGTCCTAGCAAGATTGTTGTCTCTGAAAGGCGAATCGGAGAGAGAGAGAGAGAGAGAGAGAGAGAGAGAGAGAGAGAGAGAGAGAGAGAGAGAGAGAGAGAGCTGGGGAGGGAAGGTGGGGTGGGGGGGGGGGAGAGGAGGGAGAGAAACAAACCCGGAGATTATAAAAGAAGGAAGAAAAGGACGAGGAGTGACTGCGTGTTTGGAAACAACAACATCATCATCACCCCCAACGACAACAAACAGGAGGGTAGTAGGAGGAAACCAGCTCAGAAGAAACTTATGGAAGAATGAAGGAGATGGTGGGTGGCTGCTGCGTTTGTTCCGATGAGCGGGGCTGGGCTGAAAACCCCCTGGTGTACTGTGATGGGCATGGCTGTAACGTGGCGGTGCATCAAGGTAAGACCCCCCCTAACCAATCCCTCCGTATTGACACCTTTTCCATCCCTCCGTCCCTCCCTACGCCTCTCTTTCCTTCCCTCCCTCCCTCCCTCCCCAGCCAAGCCCCACTTTGCATCTTAACTCTTTGCCAGACTAGATGCATATATCTATATAAATCTATGTGCGCGTATATATCTATAGCTCTGGCGATGGAGTCAACAGAGAGAGAGAGATGTGGTGTAATTTCCCCTCCATTCATCTCAAGCCTTTGCAAAGCTTTGAGCAAATAATAACAACGATGATAATAATAATAATAATAAAAGAGGTTTAGGCATGGAGTTGCAAAAAAGAAAAGAAAAGCGGGTGGGAGGATTTTAAGTGTGCGTCGTTGTTATTCATAGTAAGTAGTGTGATTTCTATTGTTCTGTATAACGGTATTCTTGACAGGGCCTTCTTGGGGAGGGGGATGCAGAAGCGCAACCTTTGGAAGAAAGGGGGGTGTCGGAGCTGTGTCTGTATCGCTGGGAGGACAGGTTTCTTTTAATTCTGCTAGTGCCGAGAGGGGGGCGCAGATCTTAGGCTTCCCCTCCTTTCACTGATGTGTGTGTGTGTGTGTTTATCGCTTTGTGTTGTTTTTTTTATTTATGCGTTTTTAATTGCACCGGCCTATAAAGGGATGTGTGTGAGAGAGAGAGAGAAAGAGGGAGATCTAAAACAGCAGCAGAGACAGAAAGGTTATACGGGGGTGGGCGGCTTGTTGTGTTCATGTTTGTATTTGTATTATTATATTATTTGACGTAGCTTCAGAAGAATCGTATGGCCGTGACCTCTGACGGTCTCCCTCAGCTTCCTTCCGGATTAGCAGGGGTGCTATTATTAGCCACCCTGCTGTCACTTTTTTTTCCTGTGTGGGTTGTGTGTGTGTGTAGAAGGGGTGCTCTAGCCTGCAGTTTCAAGGTAAGCTAGGGAAGGGGGGATGATGTATACCAGAGAGAGATGGAGCAGAATTTGGGGGACATCCCTTCTCTGCAAAAGAACACATTTGAGCAAGGAAAACAGTGCATGCGGTTTGTGTGCCTCTGGGCTACTATTCTGTCTCTTAGTAGATCATTAACACTGGAAACAGAAGGGCAAGGAGGAATCACCTCAGCTGCACCCAGCCCCACAGATCTAGGGCTGGTGCTGAGCCTGGCGTTATCTTTTCCAACAGGGCTTTGCTTACTAAATAAATGAAAGTAAAAGAACGACCAACCGTTGTGGGAACATCACAGGCTCCCTTATACTGTGTCAAGCCATTGGTCCATCTAGAAAGTGTTGTCAACATTGTACTGTCAACACTGTATGTATGGGCAGCTAGTCTTTGCCGCCTGTACTGGGAAGATGCCAGGAACTGAACCTGGAACCTTTGGATGCTCTGCCGCTAAGATACAGCACTTAGGCTTACCCCACAAGTCCCCAGTCTCTGATCCCTAATCCGAGATGCATGAAAGCTCCCTGTGGTTATTCTGTAGTGCGGAGGAAAGGCACTCTGTCCATGCTCACAAGCGCTGTCTTCGCACATCAAAAGCCATGTGTTTATAGACAGGATTTTGAGCTTTGATGGAAGTTGAGCTTCTTTACCATGATATACTGAGCTTGGTGTGTTTCATGTTTTATCCTGTTCCAATGAGTGGTGCTAATTCGGAGCAGACCCATTGAAATCAATGAACTTAAGTAACTTAGGCACCATATTAATAACAGCAGATGTCACCCAGTCTGTTTGGCTTTTATATAAATTTTACATATCTGGTTTTATTTCTAGTGGCTTTCAATGACAGAAAAGTAGGAAATAATTATGTTTTGTTTATCTATCTATCTATCTATCTATCTATCTATCTAGGTAATTAATTAATATATAATTTATTTTTTATTTTTTAATCCCGCCTAAGCATTTAAATTCTATGCAGCAATTTAACATGTTTCCAAGCTGAGTCTTGGTTTTGAAGATAGTTTTTGGGACTCCGTTTGACATTTAGCCTTAAAATGAAATCTCATTCGTTCACTAGTTTTTGATGCTGCCTCTCAAATCACCTGCCCATTAAAAACAATTCATGCACATAAGCAAGTGAGGAAAGGCACTTGCAAAAGGGAAACTGGTGAAGGGTTGCAAAAAAAGTTAGCCAAATCAGGAAAGGATTGTAGCTCAGGGATAGAGCCTGCCATGTAAATAACCCCACAAAGTTAGTAGCCTGCAACAAAATTCAGTTGGCCGCTAGTAACCTGCATTTCCATGCTGGTTACAGAGGAAGGAAGCCCCCTCCATCAAAGTCTACAAAGGGGGGGGGGGCTACTAGAGCAAACAATCTAACCCCTGCCTTCTGCCATGGTGGCTGACAGAGGAGGGAAGGATTGACCCTTTCCTTCTCTGCCTTCATGGAATTTCATTCATTCGCCTGGTTGGATTTCCTGATCACCCATGGCTACCAAGCAAATGGTTAAATACAAAGCTGAGTGGACCAAATGCTTTGAGTGGACCAATTCAGTCCCAGGCATCTCTAAGACTGGGATGGATTCCTACCTGAGATGCTGGAGAACAGCTACCAATCAAGGTAGATAGCATTGAGCTTGATGGACCAATGGTCTGATTTGCTATTAGGCAGCTTCCTGTGTTCCTACCTCGAAAGTTGTTGGGAAGGGCACAGCACCTGAGCCCAGTTTCCCCAAAGGCTAGGTACCTTGCCTTTTGTCTTTCTTTTCCTGAGAAATCTGTGACAGCAGCTCTGTCAGCAAGGACCCTTTCAGGAAGACTTAACGGTTGATACAACTGTTTGCTAAATCCTAGACCAAAAAAGCAACTAGGCTGCAATCTGTAAATACGTTCTGTGTATATTCTGGTCTGGTCAAGGGATGGACGCCGATGTAAGCATTATGCTGTCAGAGATGCATTGTCTTGAATGCATGAAAAGGAAATAAACAACAACCTGACTTTTAGAAGACATCGGAAGGGATGTTTTTATAGGGAAGTTTTTTTAATGTTTGATGTTTTATTGTGGTTTATAATTTGTCGGAAGCTGCCCAGAATGGCTGAGGCAACCCAATCAGTTGGGCAGCATATTAATAAATAATAATAATAATAATAATAATAATAATAATAATAATAATAATAATCCCTGTCCACGCCCTCTCCATAGGAAGGGAGTAAGGTGGGGCAGAATCCTACTCACTGACAGGAATGCTTTGCTAGGCAATAGGAAATACATTGCCTGGTTTAGGAATAGCCAGTTAATGGTCTGTGGCCTGCTTTTGGTCTCCAGAACTATTTCATCTAGCCAAATTGTATGGCTAAAAAATGCCCTTAGTTACTCTCATAAGGTAAATAAAAATAGAAATAGATTTTAGGAGGAGGAGAAAGAAAAAGACAATGTGTAGTACAATGATTAAACTTTGGGGACTAGAACTCAGAGCTTCACCTGACCATAAAGTTCACAGTTTGGTCATTGAATATGAAGCAAGTTTTATAAAATATTAATAGTTGTTACAGTTTTGTTTCATACAAGACAGGCTTGCTTACTTTGTATGACCAGAACAAGAAGCTGTTTATTATTGAGGCTAATATAGGCTTCCTCAAACTCTGCCCTCCAGATGTTTTTGGCCTACAACTCCCATCATCCCTAGCTAGTAGGACCAGTGGTCAGGGATGATGGGGATTGTAGTCTCAGAACATCTGGAGTTTGAGGAAGCCTGGGCTAATACACAACTACTGTACAAAGGAAAATTAATGTAAACACAAGAACAAGCTAAAGGGTGGAGTCTTTGCTCCTCCAACCCATAATAACTGGAGACAATATTTAACTCTATAATTACCAATTGCTACTACTACGATGATATCACAGCTTTCAAAAAATCATCAAGAAATTACACCAACCGTCTTGCACTAGACATGGATGAGGATATAGCTCACGGGAAAAGCAAGGTGTACCTTTCAGATATCATAATAACTTCTGGACAGCTGTGGAATGGTTTGTCTGCATTTGCTATGATAAACTCCCCATGATGCTGTTACAGCGAACAATTAAGACAGCACACAATATTCCTTTCTTGGAGCGTTTAGGGGATTTCCTAGTAAGGCTGGAAGATAGATGCTCTGCCTTATGCGAACAGTTTTGGGGGATTTTGCATGTAGGGGAAGGAACAGGGTTAAGGCACTTCAAAAATTTGCTTCCTCACATCAAAAGGTTCAACAAGCATTTCCTTTTTTATTTTTTCTTTGCTTGTCAAGCCTCCGCTCTAATTGTTCATTAGGTCATCTCAGTTCGCAGAGTTGGTGAACACCAGGGAAAGGAAAAGCCTGTTTGCAGCAGTGAGAGTGACTTCAGATGTCAAGTGTGTGTTTACCTCTGTGTCCTTGGGCAGCTGCTGGGGCTCCAGCAGGACTCTGGCAGGACCCACTGACAATGCCTGTCCCGGGACACAACTATTTTTTTCTAGCCTAGCACTCCAAGTCTAGCCACCACATACCGGTACATTTTCTCTGCTCTGGGGTATCATTGGAGATTAAAATGAAGGCTTGACCCAGCTATCCAGAGCACCAGGTTAAACCCACCAGGGCCCACTGACAGGGGAGCCCACTACAGCCCACTTTCCCTGGGCTTCCCTTAAACCTGGAGCCAGCCCTCGTATGTGTGACCTCTTTGTGTTTCCTTCTGTGTACCAGACGATTATTCCTCAGGACCAGAGTAGATCTGATTGGGATAGTCATACTTGTTTATTCATAGGTCTGTCCCATTAAAATTTGAAATGGGGATGGCTTTTTTATATATATAGGCTTAGATGTGAGACATTTAAACAGCAAATGTCGTTTGTTTGTTTATATTATCAATGCTATTAATTGCATTTATATCTTAACTTTCCCCCAAGGAGCTCGGGGTTTCCCCACTTCATCTCCACAACAACCTTGTGAGGTTGGTTAGGCTGTGAGATGGTGGTGATTGGCCAAAGATCACCCAATGAACTTTGTGGTTGTGTGTGGACTCGAACCCAGATCTCCCAAGTCCTAGTCTAACACTCTAACCACTACACCAAACTAGTCGCTTGTATTATGTCTAGGTTGGGCCTCAGGAGCACCCATAGCTCAGGCCATCTCTTTGGTGTGCTGCACTGAGCTACTGTTGGTGAAACAATTTAATCCATATATGTAGCACAAATCCCCTCATTTTTTAATAAAGGGTAGCATTATAGATCTTATGAGTTATATAAGACAGCAACCACCACAAATGCTCATACGCAACACTGTTTTTAGTGCAATATAAGTTTGAATCTAGGGGATAATGGGCCTTTGACCTTCGCTTAGCCTTCCATAATCTCTCTGGACTGACCCACCTCCCAAAATTTTCATGTTTCTATGTATTTGGTAGCATATGAAATGTTTTTCCTAGTACAGTGGTACCTCGGGTTAAGTACTTAATTTGTTCCGGAGGTCCTTTCTTAACCTGAAACTGTACTTAACCTGAAGCACCACTTTAGCTAATGGGGCCTCCTGCTGCTGCCGCGCTGCCGGAGCACAATTTCTGTTCTCATCCTGAAGCAAAGTTCTTAACCCGAGGTACTATTTCTGGGTTAGCGGCGTCTGTAACCTGAAGCGTCTGTAACCCGAAGCGTCTGTAACCCGAGGTACCACTGTATTGTGTAAAGTGGTCCGTAGTGTCATGGAAAGCATAGAGGACACAGCAGTCAAGAAGCCGAACAACAACTTTGTTGTGTTTGTGGAAGAAAAACAGAGCAGCTGTCTGAAACACTCGACTCCACCTAGTGACTAAACTGTATAATGATACTATCCACACTGAGTCAGGACAAAGATGGGAAAGAAGTCAGGGGTTTGTTAAACCAGAACTGGGGTAGAACTTGAAGGCTATAAGAGACAGTTGCAGCAGCCCAGTGAGGAAGGCCTGGCTTGTGAGGGACTTAATGTCTGGCTAATTTAGCAGCATCTGCCAGGCCAGGAGGTTGAGCGTGGCAGCCAGAGCACCTGAGAACTAAAGGAGAACAGAAATATGTATGCCTTTGCTCTATAACTCTAGTCTATTTTATGGTGTTTCTAATGTAGTGTTAGGTGCCTCAAAGGCTTCAGTTAACAGGCAGGTTATAAATACTCTCAACTACATAAATAATAATGTGCCTCTTTTCCAGCAGCGACAGTATAAGGCTCCATGGCCTACTTTGCCAACTCTGTTTGCGCCCTCTTCCATGGGCTGGAGGCTGAGATAGGGTAAATTTGCCAGCCACAAGTGGATTTTGGGAATGTGATTCACTGACTGAGGCTGTCCACAAAGTATGTGACCAGACCCTCCAAGTGTCCCTATTTTCCAGGGACAGTCCTGGATTTACAGAAGCCGTCCCAGTTTCTAATTTGATCCCAGAATGTCCTGCTTTTCCTTAGGATGTCCCTATTTATATCAGAAATGTTGGAGGGTATGGAGTTATGTGACCCCCCCTCCCGAGCCAAATAGATTAGTAACTATACAACCTTTAGAAGACACCTGAAGGCAGCCCTGTATAGGGAAGCTTTTAATGTTTAATTACTTATTATGTTTTAATATATGCTGGAAGCCGCCCAGAGTGGCTGGGGCAACCCAGTTGGATGTGTGGGGTATAATATTATTATTATTAAGGACATTGCTATTTTCATCGGAGAAATGTTTGAGGGTATGTGTGACAACTAAATGTTAAAGAAAAGAGAACACCACTCTTGTACTTTCCTCTCCCCATAGCATGTCACACATGATATTGTGCATGCCTTTGGCATAATTTTTTATATAATTTTTTAGTTTTATCCGGAGCTAAGACTTATTCAGAGCAGACCCATTGAAATTAAAAGGCCCAAGTTAGTCACATTCATTATTTTCCATGGGTCTACTCATAGCAGGACTAACATTCTTCACAACCTAATAATTTCAGAGTCTTTCAATGTAATCCTATGCACATCTACTTGGAAGAAAATCTTATTTGAGTTTACTGTAACTTGCTCCCAGGTAAATGTGTATAAAATTCCAGGCTGAAAAACATGATTCTTGGAGAGGGCAGCATGCGAATATTCATTTGTCACATCACCCAAATGTGCATTTCAATAATGAATACGTTTAGGCGGTTTTGATTGACAAATTTCATTTCTGATGTAAAAAGTCACAAGAAAGGACTGAAAGTGCATAATAAGAAACACAGCTGCACTTCACAAGCAAGTCAGGCTCTCTCTCCCCCCCTCCCTTTTATTGTTACATTACCCACATTCCCTGATAAACTGGTGTTCCGTTTCATGCATAAATTTAAAATTTATTAATCAGGCAGCCCAATACAGGTTGTTGCCAAACAGAAACGTAAGAGCATATATACATAAGAATTATACATAAGAAACAAACACTTGACCTTTACAAAAATTAAACATAGATCGAAAAGCAGAACCTTAAATACACAGGGGAATCTTCCTGCATAAAAGATAGCAAACAGGTACAGACAGTAAACAGGACATGGGAACAGGAGGCTAAGGGATGTGAAGCTGAGAACAGGCAAAGATTAAGCCAAGTGGAAAGTCATGCGAACACAGGGGGTCATGGGAAAAGCAAGCACATCTGCCTGCTGGCACTAAGAAACTATGTGCCGTGATTATGCTCGATAAGCAAATGCATGGGCTGATGTCAGGTTTCAAACCGTATTCCTTTCCTCATTTGTCACAAGCAAGCAGGAAGGGCGGTAGCTCAACGGCCGTAGAGCACCAGCTCTGCATGCCTTGGCTCCCAGGTTAAACCCTTGGCCTCTCCAGATCAGGCTGGGAAAAATTCCCATCTTAACTCCAGAGAGTTGCAGCCTGCCAGTGTGGACAATATTGAGCCGGAATGGAGAGAGTATAAGGCCTCACTGAAAGTATGTTCCTGTTGCCGTTTTGCTGCCCCTGCCTACCTCTTTTATTTGTGGCATCTTTTATGAAAGCCCCTGATTAAATTGTCAAATTAGACATGTACACGTGTCCCTATTTTCTGGGCAAGATTCGTGGTTTCCTGTTATGAGACCGGAAATTCCATGTATCTGGAAATCTTCCTTCCTTCCTTACCCGTATAAACAGCATTTAAGCCATTATGGGCAAATTAGACAATTGGCTTTTTGACAGAAGCCGGCACCAAACCTATTAGTGCTCCCTAAAATCTCATATTAGTCCTTTAAAATGGGCAGTCGGCCACATTTGTTGTGTATGACTCAGTTGGAACTGTGCTTGTTTCGTAAGTGCAGGATTTGGGTGCTGTGTGAAGAATCCGGTACTTTTTTCACCTGAGAAGCCACTAGTCCTTAGCACTGAGAAAACAGCCTTGATAATCTGGGCATTGCCTGCTAAGATTGCAAAAGCTGGAGCGTGAGGCTGAGCGGGGAGAACCTTGATGAGATATTTCCTTTGGATTGTAAAGGAAGGTTGTTTAAGGTCAGAAACCAGCTCCTCCCTCCCCCACCCCTCAAAATATTTGCCGAAGAAATAAGTGCTTTGTCTACAATGAATGGGTGGGCATGACTTGTTAGCTGATAAAAGAATTTTTGGCTTATTAATCATCTGCCTTTTAGCCAGTGAATGGAGGAAAGAAATTTCAATACATTTGTATTTTGCCAAGCACTCAGTATAGGTGTCTTGTTAAGTTTCTGACATACTGATTGAAGTGTAAGGTAACTTACAATTAAGTCTACAAAAGCTAATATTCATTGTTAGAAAAGCTTTCTTTAGTACGTCCTTTTTCCTCTTCCTATTATAGAAAACATGCCATAACCAATAAGAGTCTGTAGGTGAAAAAAAATGGTCCCTATAGATTAATCAGGTAAAGCTTTAGTTGATAAATCTGCTAATGAAACCGATGGATCAGGCTTTCAGGGCTAACATATTTCTCATATGCTCCAAATATGTGATGTCATGGTTAGAGTGTTGGACAAGGACCAGGGAGACCCAGGTACCAATTATTTGGATAATAATTACAGTGGTGCCTCGCAAGACGAAATTAATTCGTTCCGCAAGTCTCTTCGTCTTGCGAGTTTTTCGTCTTGCGATGCACGGTTTCCCATAGGAATGCATTGAAAATCATTGAAACTGGGGGGGGGGACAAGGGCTTTTCTTCCCACCCCCAGCATTTTAAAAAAACCCGGGACAGCGGAGGACTTCTCCGCTGTCCGGGCGATCTTAAAATGCTGGCAGGCGGCATTTTAAAATCGCCCCGGGACAGCGGAGGACTTCTCCGCTGTCCGGGGCGATTTAAAAGCCCCTGGGAAGGCAGGCAGGGGGGACAAAGACTTTTGCCCCCCGCCAGCCTTCAGGAGAGGTCCTGGACCTCTTCTGAAGGTGGGCGGGGGGCGAAAGTCTTTGCTCCCCCCCCCGCCTGCCTTCAAAAGCCCTCCGGGACAGGCAGGCAGGGGGGAGCAAAGACTTTCGCCCCCCGCCCGCCTTCAGAAGAGGTCCAGGACCTCTTCTGAAGGCGGGCGGGGGGCGAAAGTCTTTGCTCCCCCCTGCCTGCCTTCAAAAGCCCTCCGGGACAGCGGAGAAATGCGCTGTGTTTCTCCGCTCTCCCGGGAAGGCAGGCAGGGGGGAACAAAGACTCTCGCCCCCCGCCCGCCTTCAGAAGGTGTTCCCTCCCCGCCGCCCGGCTTCGGAGCATCGTTCCGAAGCCCTGCGGCGGCGGGAGGAGGCGTTCCCGCCCCACCGCCCGGCTTCGGAGGAGGTCCGAGGACAGTGGGGAAGACGCGCTGCGCTTCCCCGCTGTCCCGGATATTTCCCTATGGGCTGTCGTCTTGCGAAGCAAGCCCATAGGGAAATTTGTCTTGCGAAGCGCCTCCAAAACGGAAAACCCTTTCGTCTAGCGGGTTTTCCGTCTTGCGAGGCATTCATCTTGCGAGGTACCACTGTAGATGAGCAGTGCTGGCTTCCGCCAAAGCCCATCTAGTCCGACATTCTGTTCTCACAGTGGACAACCAGATGTTTATCCTTGTAGGGAAGCTATAAGCCATTGATGGCCTTCTCCTCTGTGAATTTGTCTAATCTTCTTTTGAAGCCTTCCATGTTAGTGGCCATCATGACTTCTGGTGGGAGCAAACTCCATAGTTTAACTGTGTGTTGTGTGATGAAGTTCTTTATTTTGTCTGTCCTAAATTTTCATTGGATGTCCCCCGAAGAGGGAGAAATTTCTCTCTATCCACTTTTCCAAACCACACATGTTGAAGTTCAGTCTATAATAATAATAATAATAATTTATTATTTGTACCCCGCCCATCTGGCTGGGTTTCCCCAGCCACTCTGGGCGGCTTCCAACAAAGATGAAAGATACAGTGGTGCCCCGCAAGACTAATGCCTCGCAAGACAGAAAACCCGCTAGACGAAAGGGTTTTCCGTTTTTGAGCTGCTTCGCAAGACGAATTTCCCTGTGGGCTTGCTTCGCAAGATGAAAACGTCTCGCGAGTGTTCTGATTTTTCCCCGCCCCCCCTTTTCTAAGCCGCTAAGCCGCTAATAGCCTTTTAGCCGCTAAGCCGCTAAGCCTTTAATAGCCGCTAATCCGCTAAACCGCTAATAGTGCTAATCCGCTAAGCCGCTAATAGGGTTGCTTCGCAAGACGAAAAAACCGCTAGACGAAGAGACTCATGGAACGGATTATTTTCGTCTTGCGAGGCACCACTGTACACTAAAATGTCACATATTAAAAACTTCCCTGAACAGGGCTGCCTTCAGATGTCTTCTGAATGTCAGGTAGATGTTTATCGCTTTGACATCTGATGGGAGGGCGTTCCACAGGGTGGGCGCCACTACCGAGAAGGCCCTCTGCCTTATTCCCTGTAACTTGGCCTCCCGCAGTGAGGGAACCGCCAGAAGGCCCTCGGTGCTGGACCTCAGTGTCCGGGCAGAACGATGGGGGAGGAGACGCTCCTTCAGATATACTGGACTGAGGCCGTTTAGGGCTTTAAAGGTCAGCACCAACACTTTGAATTGTGCTCGGAAACGTACTGGGAGCCAATGTAGGTCTTTCAAGACCGGTGTTCTATGGTCTTGGCAGCCGCTCCCAGTCACCAGTCTAGCTGCCGCATTCTGGTGACCCCAGGCACATCGCTTAGGAGGAGAAACTGGGAAGGCTCTTTGAAGGATGGATGGGATATGTTTGCACCTAGGCAAGTCTCGTTGTTTTCAATGAACTTACTCCAGGTATTTGTGTCCAAGGTTGTAGCCTAAATATCCCCATTTATCAGGGCCAGACACAGCTTTCTGGTTTTTATTCCAGGTAAATTGCAGCCCCGTGCTTTGCCTTTTGGGATGCCTTGTTGCAATGTTGTTCACATGAGATGCCAAACTCTGAGACATCGTCCATCAATGCTCAGCTATCACCCTGGGGTTTTGACAGCTTAAATATCTGGGAGTAGTACCGTATATCAACAGTGCTGTATACATCTTGCCCTTAGTACACAGTCATGTTAATGAATATGCATGAACATTTAAAGGCGGGAGCTGCCAGGCTTCAAACTTGAAGGGTATATTTTATTTCTCAGTCCTGAGGCTTACCAACCAGAATCAGGCGGAAAATAGAGATTCGGGGTAGACAGAATGACATACCATTAGAAGTAAGAGGCAGCGTACCCAAAGCACCTGTTCAGTCCAGGAGGGGTTTTTTTTAAGTACCATGACTGAGCTTTTACACATAAATCCGCTCCTAGCTTTCTGCTAACCTTTCTTCATTTCAGTAGCCTAATTTAGATTTTTTTTAAAGCATTATTGTTGCTGCTACTGTATTGTTAAATAATTAGACCCAGAAATCCTTGCTGATCCTATTGCAAATCATGTAGGGATCTCCCAGCAGACCTGAATTTGCCCTCTGCCCATTCCTGCATCCATCCATCCATCCATCCATCCATCCAGGTAGATAGATTTCATCCTCACCTTTCCTCCAAGGAGCTCAAGGCGATGCACACGGTCCTTTCCACCCTGTTTTATCCTCGCAACACCTCTGTGAGGCAGGTCAGGCTGAGAGATGATGACTGGCCCAAGGTCACCCAGTGAGCTTCATTACTAAGGGATTTGAGCACAAGTCTCTGAAGTCCTGGTCCAACATTCTAACCCGGGGCAGGCAACCTATGGCCCTTCAAATGTTGTTGGACTACATTTCCCATCATCCCTTACCATTCGCCATGCTGCCTGCGGCTGACGAGATCAACGAGCAATGGGAGCACATGTTCCCTTTTTCCTGTTCTAGTATTTCTTTAAAAGAACATATCCCTCCTCTTAAAACCAGCACAGGACAGGCTGTGGCAGAATAAACGGAAACAGCGCGCAGAGCAGACTGGCCCTCAACGATTTGTAATGGCAGAACCTTGAGCAGTGATCCTTGTTATGAGCAAGGGGAATTACAAGTATGTCCCTGTTTCCATTTGTGAAACATGGGAGGGTATGATGATTTGCAGACAGGATTGTTGTCACTTAACCGAAGTCAAAGGTGGAGTGTCCAGGAATACTGAACTACCCACGGGCACTGTTTTGAGTTTGTGAAAAGCGAAGCTTTTTGTCAGGTCTGTCACAGAGCAGGGGCAAGCGGTTGGTCCTCAGTTGCATTATTCAGGGCAAGGCAGTCCTCTGCATTGCTACTCCATCACACTACCTCCTCTCCAATACATTTACAGTGGTACCTTGGGGCTCAAACTTAATCTGTTCCAGAAGTCTGTTCCAAAACCAAAGCGTTCCAAAACCAAGGCGCACTTTCCCATAGAAAGTAATGCAAAATGGATTAATCCGTTCCAGACTTTTAAAAACAACCCCTAAAACAGCAATTTAACATGAATTTCACTATCTAATGAGACCATCGATCCATAAAATGAAAGCAATAAACAATGTACTGCAGTCACACAATCAATCAATCAATCAATCAGTAGCTGAACTGGGTTCTTCCACACAGTCACAAAAACAAAACAAAAAAGAGCCGCAAAAACATAAACGCAAAATAAATAGCAAAAACAGACAGACCTCAGTGTGGCACTCAAATCGGAAGCGTAACAATCACACTTGGCTTCCAAAATATGTTTGCAAACCGGAACACCTACGGTTTGCAGTGTTTGGGTTCCAAGTTGTTTGAGTACCAAGGTGTTTGAGAACCAAGGCACTACTGTATTGTTTTCATTTATTGCGTTCTTCAAACTCGTATGCTTGGGCTACAATCCTAGGCATACGTACCAGGGAGTAAGTCCCACTGAACACAGTGGATCTTACTTTATTTTATATTTTATTTAAGATATTTACCATATTGGCCTGAATATAAGATGTACCAGAATATAAACCACACCTTTAAAATGTAGGGGGGAAAGGAAAAAAGCTCCCAGGCTGCTTTCTCCGAGCGGGAGGGGGGGGGGCTACGCCACTTTGCCAGCGCCCTTCCCCCCTTCCCCCTTCTCTCAGACAGCATAGGGGAGGCTTGGGAGCCGCAGTTGGGATGGGCGCTGTTGTACCGCACCCCCAGCAGCCCTCATGGTGCATAGCTGTCAAGCGTCCCTTATTTGGCGGGACAGTCCCTTATCCCAGTGCTGTCCCTTATTGATGAGGATTCATTTGGCTGCTGGCTGGGCTTCCTGCCTTTGGCTCGGAGGGGCTCAGAAGTTGAACATACCTGTGTCCGGAAAATCCCTTATTTTGGCTGCTGATCCCTTATTTTCGAGGCTGCTGGTCCCTTATTTTCAAGTTGACAGCTATGTCATGGTGGCATCCTGGGCTGGAGGGGGGAGCTCTCCATTCTGGCCTTGGAAGACAAGGCAGGGCTACGGACCTAGGACAGCTGTTTCAGCAGTGATATTGTAGGGTTGTGAAAATAAGCCGCACTTTAACTTTTCATGGTCGGAATTTGGGGGGAAAGTGTGGCTTATATTCGGGCCAATATGGTACATACTACTTTATTCTTTGCATTTCAGCAGTGTACATAAAAAAACCAATCCACAGAACATGGGGCAATAACAGAATTAAAATGTATCATAAAACCCAAGCACTACCTTAAAATGCATGATGAAAGTCTTAGCGATGCACCTAAATTTCAGCAAGGAGGGTGTCTGTCTAAGCTCAAGGTGGGAAGGAGTTTCACAAGCTTGGGCCCACTACACTCAATGCATACAGACATAGGACTGTGCTGTAAAGTTCATCCATAAAGGTAAAGGTAAAGGGACCCCTGACCATTAGGTCCAGTCGTGGCCGACTCTGGGGTTGCGGCACTCATCTCACTTTATTGGCCGAGGGAGCCGGCGTACAGCTTCCGGGTCATGTGGCCAGCATGACTAAGCCGCTTCTGGCGAACCAGAGCAGTACACGGAAACACTGTTTACCTTCCCGCTGGAGCAGTACCTATTTATCTACTTGCACTTTGACGTGCTTTTGAACTGCTAGGTTGGCAGGAGCTGGGACCGAACAACGGGAGCTCATCCGGGCGTGGGGATTCAATCCGCCGACCTTCTGATCGGCAAGTCCTAGGCTCTGTGGTTTAACCCACAGTGCCACTCGCGTCCCACTAAAAAAAAAGAAGTTCATCCATAGATAGTCTTTAATTTCTGCAGTGGTATAGCACCATGATTTGCAACACTGCACTGATGCATTTGATCCTATGAGCTTCCTAAAAGAAATAAAACAACAGAGCACATTGTGAGAACATTTATAAGTGGGTCCTTCTGTATTCATTTTAATGTACTGCCAATTTGAAGCTGTCTCTTGATGCTGAGTGCTTATGGTGCCTATCTCTTAAATGGAACAAAAATGGATCCACTTCACTGCTCCCAGTTTAACAGGCAAGCAGGATATCACACAGATGTCCACCAGGTTGAAAAAGAGTTCTCTGTAATTCAGAAGACAAAACTATTACTTTGTTTGGAAAACTGGAGAGGAAAGCAAAGGTGTTAAATTAATTTGCTCTTGATTTGGACTTTAGGAACATGGTTAAGTATGCTTCATAGGACTGAAGCATTTGTGGCAAAGGAAGGAGAAAGAGTGCCATGGATCTTAAAGGAAATTCTGCCTGAGTGAGAAGCCAGCTTCTTAAGTTCTCTGGCATAAGTTCTGTGTATGTAGATGAATAATGAGATGCTCAGTTCTCTGCCCTAGTAACCAAAAAGGTACAGTCGCTGGAGGATTGCTTCCATGTAGCATTCTTAGTTTCAGCAAACAGAGAGGGAGGTGACAAAAGATAGGAAATCTGTCAGTTCCAGAATCTAATTATGCCAGTCTTTAGTTCTCCACATTGCCACATCAATTTATGAATATTTTTTAAAAGTCCTCATGAACATTCATCAGAATTTTGGTGCAAATTTCTCCCCATATACACATTTTTGTATGCCATTTTGCTGAAGCTACACATTTTTGCAAAGCAATTTCCCCAGATATAATGCATTCTTGTATGCTTGCTTTCACTATTATGTGCATTTTTATGCACATTTTACCCCAGTTTACATGGCTGGAGACCTGTACTGCAAAAATGGGAGAAGTGTGACTTTCGAAAGTTTGCTGCATTTCAGTTTGTATACTGTTTTAGAAAGAGCAAATTGGGTAGGTTTGCCTTTAAATGTGGATCGAATCAAGTTTCCTCACACACACACCCCCCCATCCATAGTGGTGGCACTTGCAAAACGTTATTTGACTTATTTGGCTTTATTTCAACATGATGAAATGAATGTGCTAAGGCACATTCTGTGCAATCATTCTGCATTGTCAGAAATTGCATTCTAATCTCTTCAACCATGGTGTGAGTCAAGCAAATGTGCTTATATTGAGTGAATTTGGGTGCAGTATTTTGCTTTGCTTCAGGGAAGGGCCAAAGTACTCAGCAGGACATTGAGCCTTTCATCGTGACTGCTGGGAATACTCGCTTAATTTAAGCCAGAGCGCAATTTAGGGAGGGCAGCCAGGGACAGACCCACAAACACACTCTCTCACATGTTTCAGATCACGTGGACCAATATCTCTTGGCCAGCTTTGCTGGTTCTGCACTCTGAATGACTATTCATATAAACAGCGAAGTGTTCTTGTGCTCTAAGTATGCATGCCAATTACCAAAGTCACAAACCCTTCTTCTGAAAAAGAAATGGAAGGGTAAATCTCTGGCAGCAGTGCTATAATTATTATGGGGAATAAAAAGAGTCACCGCATCACATGTTCTTAAAATAAGCAGCCTTTTTTGTGGTAACTTACAGTGCAATTCTGTAAGCGTCTGTTCATAAGTAAGCCCATCTGAATCCATTTGGACTTACTCCCATGCAAAGTATGTATAGGATTGCACCCTTAGTCTTAAATATATCCAAAAGAGGAGCTTTCAAGCTTGTGGACAAACTCTGTATCTCTGCCTCCCTCCCTCTCCTACTAATACGTACATGAAATAGTTCTCCTAAATGTCAGTGCTAATCTCTGGGTGACTTGAAGCTGTACTCAAAGAGAAAGGACCAACTGGGCATGCACAGAGTGTTTTCTTCTCCCTGTTGCGTAACTGCAGCTGGTGCCATTCAGTATTTATCCAGTCACCTGAAGATTAGCTTTCAGAACAGAAACCAAGATGCCCAGTCTGCCCTGAACACCTCTCATGTTACATAAAGCTGTAAATTCTACAAAGACCTTTTGTTTTTGATAAGCAAAGTTTTAAAATAGCAATGCAAATATATATATTTATTCATTTGCAATGTTGATGCACTTTTATCGATTGCATTTTCCCTCATTTATAAGTTCGTATGCTTTCTTTCCTGCCCCTATCCTTTGTTCTCTTCCTTGCCTTCGTAACATATTCCTTTCATCTCTTCCATGAAACAGGAAGGAATATAAACAGGAAGGGATTTTAATACAATTTCTCAGTGGCGCTGGATTATTCTTGCCTCTCCTGCTAAAGTGGGACCCAAGACCTTTTCGTCTGCCAGAGCTTTTATATATAGCTCTCTGTTTTCCATACTTGTCTGGACTCCTGGACTCTTTTTGGGGAGTTGGCCTTTCCCTCCTGATTTCAATGCGCCATCTTTTCTTTTTTTAAAAAAAATAACAACCCACAACAACCTTCTTTTGGCTCAAGTTAAGTTTTGAGCCATAGATAGAGGCATGGAAGAAACCTGTACATTTACATCTGGCCTGGGTTGTTGTAGGCTGCTGTCCAACAACACCAGGTCTGCCAAAGTGTTGCAAATCACAAGGAGAGAGTGATTTATGCTCTAGCCCCCAGCCCTCTTTCCTCGCTGCTTTTTTTTTGCTGAATTACACCAAAAAATCCATCTAGGTTCTGTGACCAACTTTTGGGAAGCTCACAGGTACGGAGCATAGCTCCAAGTTTCTCCCCTTCGTGTTTTGTTTCCAGCGTCTAGTATTCAGAGTTTATGTATTTCATTTTAAACCTTACCTGCTGCTCAAACTCAAGATACTGTTCCCACCGTAGGATTCCGTATAGCAGTTCCAAAGAACACAATCAAACAGTCCTCATAACCTCTAGCTCTAGGGTGGGGAAACTTTCTCAGCCTGGGGGCCACATTCCACCATAGGCAGCCTTACGAGGGCCAATGGTGGGCGGAGCAATGGCTATAACACATACCTTTGCACAGCAGGCTGTATTCCAGCTTCTCACAAGTCAGAGATTTTTACACACACACACACCTCCCCACCCTCCATCCTGGAGAGCAAGAAGCAGTGAGAAGAGGTGGAGGGTGGTGGTGGTGGGAGCCTTCTTCGTGTTGGTGCCCTTCCTGTGGAATTCCCTCCCCAGGAAGGCTTGGCTGACGCCAACAGCATTGTACTTTCAGAATGAGACCAGGGTGTTCCTTTATTCTCCTGGCATTTTGACTTTTTGGGGGCGGGTGGGTGAGAGGGATGAGCTGCAGCAGCTTTGTGTGTTTTCATTTGGATTGTATTTTCTGTATTATGCTTTTAGTTTTGTAAGATCTCATGGCAAACTGCCTTGAAAGCGTGCCTGAATGCTTGTGTTTGTAGAGAGTTTGAAACCCATGTTTATTGGTAGGAATGATGTCCTTTGGCTTGTCTGCTTCGGGAACCACAACGCCTTACAGTGTAATCCTAGGCATGTCTGTGCAGTGGGAATTACACACAAACTTCCAGGTACATGTGTGTAGCAGCCTTCCCCAATCTGGTGCCCTCCAGATGTTTTGGGCTACCTCTCTATTGAGCACACATCCTGATTTTTCTGCAGGGAGATTAGATGACATTGACTATTATTGAGCATTCATTGCGATGTGTTTGTGGGAGGTTGGAGCAAGCATAAGCCCACACTTTCCAACACATTTCCCCTGTCAGTCGAAAACTCTGCTCTCTTGGGGATGCAGGTTTGTTATGTGAGATTTTGCAAGCAACTCTGATTTATAGAATTGTAGGGTTGAGAGGGACCGCAAAGGATCCTCTGGTCCAGCCCCCCTGCAATGCAGGAATCTGCACAATCAGAATTTGCTGGCCTGTTATTGAATCCTGCATGAAAGCAGTGAAATCCTGCATCTGGAAGCACCCTACAAATGTGGCCCGTGGCGAGGGATGATAGGTGTTGTAGGACCCAGCCCTGCTTGGTCCCAAGTCTCGAGGCAGTGTAACACATTCATTGTGCCACCCTATGCCTGCCTCCTCAGAAGTAAGCCTCGCCAAAATCAGGAAAGGGTGCACAGAATTGGAGACTGAAGTTTTCTTCCACATTTCTAAGCAAATCCTTGGCACCTCCAATTTAGCCCTACCTGGAGATGCCATTGCTTGAACAAATGATCTACCCCTAAGCTACAGCCCTCCCCACCTGGTCAAGGGTCGTCGTGTTTCCAGGTAGGGCTTCAAGGAGATAACTAGCAAATTCCTTCCAAAAAATACTTCTAAAACATAGTTTCCCAAACTTGGGTCTCCAGCTGTTTTGGGACTACAGTTCCCATCATCCCTGACCACTGACCTTGCTAGCTAGGGATGATGGGAGTTGTAGTCCAGAAAACTTGGAGAGACCCAAGTTTGGGAAACTGTGTTCTAAAACCTGTTGTCAAAATTGTTTCTCAATGGTTAAGTTCAGTAAATTAAAGCTGAGTGGGAGCAGCTGCTTTTAAGTTCGGATACTTTTATCCATGAGCACCTTCTTCAAATGAATACTTTTCTTTAAGTTACCTCTTACCTTTTTAAGCACTGTGCCAGGTTCAAAGAGTTTCCCCATACAGGATCACTTAACTGACAGAAACGTCCCTAAAAGAAGCAGATTTTATTCTTCAGATGGAAGGTCTTAAAACCTAGGCAGGCAAATCGGTGCTCCCAGTGGGGCAGTGTACTGCTAACCCTACCTTGCTACAGCTATAGAGCTCAAAACTAAAGTCTGGTTGTAGGACCTTAGAGCTGAGCTGCCTTTTTAAGATGAAGGTTGTCAACAAACCGTGGACTCGCTGAGGGGTAGAATTTATATGGTTCTTTTTTGAGGGGAAGGGAACACTGCTTTGGTCTAGCAAGCTCAGGTCTGCTCTCAATTTGCCTTAATTGACAATAACTTTTTGGAAACACTACTCACAACAAAGGGAAAGGCAGGCAACTACGTACTCTATGGAACTTAGCTTTGCAGAGTGCTCCTTCCAAAGCAGGGAGAGTTGGCAGATTTGCAGCCTGGTAGGCCTGCACAACTTAGGAACCCACCAAGCTGAATGGAGCCACTAGCTCAAGTTGTGGCCTGCCAATTGCTTGAAAACCTCCTGTTTTGTGGTGTGGGCAGGCCACAAAAAACCAGAAGGTTTATTGAGCTGTCTCCTATGACTGGCTGGATGTGTTTGGCTCAGTGCATCACAAGTAGTGCAGGCATACAGCATGAGGTTTGAGAAGTCCAGCCGAGCCTCTAAGAGACTGAATAAGGGGGGGGGGGGAAGGGTTGTGTTAGAGGGGACCAGCCCAGATTTGCAGCTGGAATAGGAGCTTCTAAACATACACACAGTACATACCCGCACATTTCACTCTTTGAATTTTCCTCTTCCCTCACAGCGTGCTATGGAATTGTTCAGGTTCCCACTGGACCGTGGTTTTGTCGAAAATGTGAATCCCAAGAAAGAGCCGCCAGGGTGGTGAGTATGTCAGAAAATTGCCCTGTGCTGGGTCAGGCCCAAGTTCCATTTAACCCAGCATCCTGTTACCGACAGTGCCAGGTGCGTCTGTGAAGCTCACAGAAACAGAACATGAAGGCAGCAGCCTGCTTAGGTTGTCATCTGGAATGTTGAGGTAGATTGCCTCTGAAGGTGGAGGCTGAGGCCAGTGAACACTAGGCAACTAAATGGTTGGCACTGGTGCCTACATAATTTGCCAGTTTCTCCACACCTATGCAGACCTGGTTCTAGGGTCACTATCTGAGGTGGGCACAGAAGTAGCACTCCCTGTCTGTATTTATTTATTTTTTACCTCATGTGACCCCCTGTATTGCAGGAACACCTATATTTCGCATTTTCTCTCTAGCTCTATACATTGAGTGGCTATTATTCTAAAAAACAACAACAACAGCAGTGACTTTATATGTGCTAGGAGGTGTTTAAAATTTCTGCGGTGCCCTGTGTGAGGCCAAAATTCAGGGCCCCTCCCACCTCTCGCCTTCCATTCTGCTTATTTCACTACATCATAGCTGTGTTTTTAAAAGGGGACAAATAGTCTTTCCTTTTTTTCCCTTGGTCATTTAATTTTGCACATCCCCAATAATGTCCCTCCCACCCTTAGAGTTGCCAACTTTTTCCATTGGTTTTTGCTCTTGTGGTTTTGATCTGCATACATGAGTAGGCAGCATGTAAATGCATCTCTCCATGCTGTGAAAAGCTTCCGTTTCCCCAAATGAAATGGATATTAAAGACACAGGAGTACCACAGGATTTTTTAAAAAATCAGGTGGCAGCTGTATCCACTGTCATAGGAGGCTGAGCAGACCTAGCAGAGGCTGGTTCATTAGGGCAAATGGGGGAGGGGCTGCGCCACCAGCTTCATTCTCTCCTCAGCCTGCCCCCTGCTTGCCTGCCTTACAACCAGGCCCCGGGGTGGCACTACCTGTCAGCTTAATTCTCCTTAATCTTAGTGTTGTCCTCTTAGGGAGGAGAGCAGGGAAGATGGTGGCTTTACCTGACCAGAGCGCTGGATCCATATGCTGTTTAGGGCCCCTACACACTACCCCAGGCATAGGCAAACTCCAGCCGTCCAGATGTTTGGGACTACAACTCCCATCATCCCTGACCACTGGTCCTGTTAGCTAGGGGTGATGGGGATTGTAGTCCCAAACATCTGGAGGGCCGGGGGTTGCCTATGCCTGCTCTATCCCATCAATTTTGGTGGGCAGCCACTGCTGCCTAAACCATTGACCACGCTGGCAGGGGATGATGGGAGTTTTAGTCTATTCACACCTGGGGACCTAAGGATGAAGAACACTGGGGTCAGAAGACACCAAAGTCAGGAAGCTAGATAAGAACTTTATTGTCTCCCTTAAAGAAAAACAGAACAGCCCACAAGGGCAACCAACCCAGTTACAAATCAAGGTTATGTGGGTTCCAGTTCTCTAAATCCTTATAACACCAAGAAGGGATAGTTTAGTCGGTAGAACCCTAATCTCAGGGTTGTGGGTTCATGCCCCACACTGGGCAAAAGATCCCTGTGTTGCAAGGTGATTGGAGTAGATGACCCCCATGGTCCCTTCCAACTCTATGATTCTTTGATAAGAAACACCTGACTCCACCTGGCTACAACTAAGTCCAGTGCCACCTAGTGACTAAACTATATAACAATGCTGTCTATGCACCCTGAAATGGCAACTTCAGCGGCCACCTTGAAGTTTGATGCCCTCTGCTAGGAATTTGAGACGCTGTTTCCCCCCAAGCCTGTCAGAAAAGCTCCCAATGGGAAAACCCTCTGAATGGGAGCAAATGTCAGTTGGGTTTTCTCCAGGTTGATGTTTGCTCTCATTTAGCGCCAGAGAGTGGGATTTCCAGGGGAAAGCAGGGGGGCAAAACTGCTCAGACGCCTTTCTCAAAAACACAGCGTAAGCGAAATAATTCCCTGCAGACTCGTGTGTTCTAGACATGAGACAAGCGGCAGTGTGGATGAGATGAGCCCTGAGCTATTGTGGCAGAGTAGGCATAACTGCTGCTTCTGTTTGGCAGGGTGAAAATAAGACTGCTCTGTTTGTTATACTCGCTGGGGAGACTTCCCATTTCCCCCAGTTCAGCGGAGCCTTGCGAGGTGCAGCAACTGAGCATGGAAGGAACAGATGCACACAGACAAGGCATCCTGTGGCTCAGATTTCTTCTGAGTAAATAAAAATTGGTTCCATCTGCTGCTTGTCACATGACTAAGTAACGTGATCCACACACCATTGTTGATGAGATTTTGTTTTTTGGGATGAAGCATTAGTTAAATGATAAGGTGCCCTGGAGGGATTTTGATTAAACATACATCGGGTGGAGGAACAGAGTGTGTGGCTCAGGTAATCCTAATGCAAGAGCAATCTGATGTCCACTTGAGAGCCTGTTCCTGCAGTTGTGGGAGGTCTCTCTTTTTTTTGCTTCATTAACTATGTAGCTGTTATTTGGTGCCTCAGACTTACTGCATTCCATTCATGGGTAGGCAAACTAAGGCCCAGGGGCAGGATTCGGCCCAATTGCCTTCTAAATCTGGCCCGCGGACAGTCCAGGAATCAGCATGTTTTTGCATGAGTAGAATGTGCGCTTTTATTTAAAATGCATTTCTGGGTTATTTGTGGGGCCTGCCTGGTGTTTTTACATGAGTATAATTTGCATTTTTATTAAAAATGCATCTCTGGGTTATTTGTGGGGCATAGGAATTTGTTCATTCCCCCCCCATATAGTCCGGCCCCCCACAAGGTCTGAGGGACAGTGGATCAGCCCCCTGCTGAAAAAGTTTGCTGACCCCTGGCCTAGCTTATGGAGAGAGGTTTTAACAGTGATTGCACATGCTAGATCTGATGTATATAGATTTGTGTAAAAAACCTGACATTATGTGTAATCACTTCCGATGTTCTTGCAAAGCTTGATTCATTATCAAAGTGCTCTCTCACTCTCTCTGTGTGTGTATACTTAAAAACAAAAAAAAACCCTGAGAAGCTTTCATGTCTTTGAGTGAGTACAGAAGTACATAATTTAAGCACTAAGCCTTTTGTACAAGTTCACTAACCACATGTTCTTTTTAGATGTATCATATTCTTTCCTAGACAGAGTTTGCGGGAAATCAGTTCTGTGTATTTGCGGTGCTGTGTTGATTGGCTGGAAATGGGTGATGTCAATTTTCCTTGCCCCTCAAAGCAATTTTTCAACATTTAAAAAAGGGATTCTGCTTGCCCACTGCTTTTAAAGAAGGGGGTTGAATATAATGTCACTTAGGGACGTGGGTGGCGCTGTGGTCTAAACCACTGAGCCTCTTGGGCTTGCTGATTGGAAGGTTGGTGGTTCGAATCCATGCAATGGGGTGAGCTCCCGTTGCTCTGCCCCAGCTCCTGCCAACCTAGCAGTTTGAAAGCATGCCAGTGCAAGTAGATAAATAAGTACTGCTGTGGCAGGAAGGTAAATGTCATTTCCATGCGCTCTGGTTTCCGTCATGGTCTTCCATTGCACCAGAAGTGGTTTAGTCATGCTGGCCACATGACCCGGAAAGCTGTCTGTGGACAAACACCGGCTCCCTTGGCCTGAAAGCGAGATGAGCACTGCAACCCCATAGTCGCCTTTGACTGGACTTAACCGTCCAGGGGTCCTTTACCCTTTTACCTTTGCCTGTTTAATAAATGGCACAGTTGGGACTCTTGCCTAAACCCATGGCTATAAAACAAAGTTCAAGACCCATTATTATTATTATTATTATTATTATTATTATTTTCATTTCTATACCACTTTATATTTTTAAGGGGAAAATCTCAAAGTGGTTTATAACACATTTAAACATCAAATAAATAAAAAAACACCTGAATAAACATTATTGAAGAAAATGTCAAATATAAAGTATACCTTCAAAGCAACATAACTAACAAGAAACTAAAATATTACCTTAAAGATTTCAAAAGAAAACATTATAAAGGTCAACTACAAAATGCACATTTAACACAGCAAAGTTAACAACCATAAAAATTACCCAAAACAGTTCAAAAGAAAACATTACTAAAGGAAGTAAATATAAAATGCACATTTAAAGCAGCATAATTAGCAAGAGAATAAGATGTTATCAAAGGCACAGAACATACCGTATTTTTCGCCCTATAGGACGCACCGGCCCATAGGACGCACCAAGTTTTTTGGGGAGGAAATCAAGGGAAAAAAATTTATTTCCCCCCCAGGTTTGCGCAGCCATCCCCAAGCTAGAAGAGAGAGACAGAGCGCTCCATCTCCCTCTTCTGCCTTCAGGGACAGCATCTCTAGCCTCCGTGGGGCAGCGGCTTGCCCCGCTGTCCCCCAGCTTATGGGGCTGGCGATGGGGAGAAGCAAGCTTGCTTCTCTCCCCCCCCCCCGCCAGCCTCCAGATCAGGTCCGGGAATAGCGGGGTGGCGGCGCTCCGCCTCCCTGCTATCCCCCGAGCTTATGGGCTGCAGGCTGCTGCCTGCAAGCCTTGCGACCCCGCAGGACCTCGCGCCGGGATCCGGGGGGTGGCACGGAGCTGCAGGAAGCCCTGGAGCACAGGCAGCTCCGCGCCACCCTCCGGAGCCCCGCGCAGCTTCGCGCCGGGATCGGGAGGGTGGCGCGGAGGTGCCTGTGCTCCAGGGCTTCTTGCAGCTCCGCGCCACCCTCTGGAGCCCCGCGCAGCTTCGCGCCGGGATCGGGAGGGTGGCGCGGAGCTGCAAGAAGCCCTGGAGCACAGGCAGCTCCCCGCCACCCTCCGGAGCTCCGCGCAGCTTCGCGCCGGGATCGGGAGGGTGGCGCGGAGGTGCCTGTGTTCCAGGGCTTCTTGCAGCTCCGCGCCACCCTCTGGAGCCCCGCGCAGCTTCGCGCCGGGATCGGGAGGGTGGCGCGGAGCTGCAAGAAGCCCTGGAGCGCAGGCAGCTCCGCGCCACCCTCCGGAGCCCCGCGCGGCTTTGCGCCGGTATCCGGAGGGTGGCGCGGAGCTGCAAGAAGCCCTGGACCACAGGCAGCTCCGCGCCACCCTTCCGAGCTCCGCGCAGCTTCGCGCCGGGATCGGGAGGGTGGCGCGGAGCTGCAAGAAGCCCTGGAGCGCAGGCAGCTCCGCGCCGCCCTCCGGAGCCCCGCGCAGCTTCGCGCCGGGATCGGGAGGGTGGCGCGGAGCTGCAAGAAGCCCTGGAGCGCAGGCAGCTCCGCGCCACCCTCCGGAGCCCCGCGCGGCTTTGCGCCGGTATCCGGAGGGTGGCGCGGAGCTGCAAGAAGCCCTGGACCACAGGCAGCTCCGCGCCACCCTTCCGAGCTCCGCGCAGCTTCGCGCCGGGATCGGGAGGGTGGCGCGGAGCTGCAAGAAGCCCTGGAGCGCAGGCAGCTCCGCGCCGCCCTCCGGAGCCCCGCGCAGCTTCGCGCCGGTATCCGGAGGGTGGCGCGGAGCTGCAAGAAGCCCGGGAAAGCCTGCATTCGCCCCATAGGACGCACACACATTTCCCCTTCATTTTTGGAGGGGAAAAAGTGCGTCCTATAGGGCGAAAAATACGGTATCTGCTGCTGTTGCTGCCTATTGTGGTTCATGGCAGGTGGCAGCTGTGGAAGCTAAGGTTTGATGACCTGAGTCTGCACTAAGAGACAGCCAAAATGGTCCCACCCTCCCAGGCCAGGTGGGAAAAGGCATGCAAGGCAGGGAGCAAGTGTTCAAGGATTCACAGCCAAGCTGGTCAGCACTATGGGTGAATCAGAATTAAAAGACCTTCAGCATAGTCCTATGCATATTTATTCATACATCGCTCCTGAATCATTTGAACTATCTCCTCAGTAAGTATGATGGGATATGCAGTTAGGCCCATTAAATTTAGCTTCTGAGTAGACATACAGAAGATAGAAAGTTTTTGCATTTAGATCAGGAACCTGTAGTTTTTGGACTACAACTCCCATCTGTCCTATCCATCATCCATGCTGGTTGTGACTTAGGGATGCTGGAACCCAACAACATATAGATGGCCACAGGTTCCGCATCGCTGATGAAGAAAATCCTGGATTCAGTCCCTAGAATATTGAGATTGGGCCAGAGAAAATTCCTGTCTGAATAGTCAATATAGACTATAGTAGTCTGACTCAGTAAAAGGGAATTTCTTGTCTGGCACTTAAAAATTTTTAATAGGGTAGCCAGCCTTCCTGAAGCCTGGCAGAAACGGCAAAATGGTACTGAATTGCCATTCAGTTTGCTGGCCAGTCCATTTGTCAAATGCTTTGTGAAAGCAGGAGAAAGCCAGGCTTGAACTTTAGGAGAGAAAAATAGTGAACCATGATTTGCATGTGTTCCTGTACACACCCTTGTGTGTCCTTTTATAACCTGACACTTAGCATACTTCCATACAGCAATACTAGGGTTGCCATTTCAGAAAGTGATTGTTATTATTTTTTTCCAAAAATTCCAAAGTTGTAAAAACGTACGTTTTTGAGCTTTTTAAAAGTAAAATCACCAGAAATGGCACTGCCCACATGGTTTGTCATACGTCTGGATTTTCCCGGACATTTTGCCGATTTCCAGCTAGACACATCTTCCAACAGCAGTATTCCAGGTATGTCTGGGAAATTCCAGGCGTATGGCAACCCTAGATACATATATCTCTTTATGTTGATTTCCCATTTTTCCATTTTTAAGGTGCTGGATTACTTTGATTTGGGTCAATTCTGTGTGGATTCTTTGTATGGAAAGTAATGTTTTTAAAAACAAGCACACCATTCTCAAGTGATACAAGGTTCTGGGATTCTGTACTTTGGTACCCATCCCCAGCTTTTAAAAGTAGGAAGTTACACCTGGCCTCGTTTGAAGGTGAGAGCATTGGAGATATAGGCTGAACTTGTGAAGATCTGTTTCCACAAAGATTTCTGCAGGTTTTGCCAGGGAAGGGGTGGGTTGCAGACAGTACAGGTAGTTCTAGCCCCACAACTGCTTGGATATAACCCCCCCCCCCGAAAATCCTAGAGGCACAGCAATTGCATGTTCCATAAGTCCCCAGCCATAAGCGGGTTATGGCCACACAAATGAACACGCATTCATTTCTTCCAGAGCTATGTGTTGGCAATAGTTTCTGGGGCCAAGCACTAATTCAAACTGAACCCAAAGCTCAATTTGTGCTAGGGCTCAGTCTACCAGCACCTGTATTCCTGGTAATATATAGAGCTGTAACACATGCACAAATGCCTCTGGGCATGTGCAGAGTGCTTGCCCCTGTATAACCGCAGCTGGATCCCAAATGTCTGAGACTAAACAGCTTCCAAATGTCCAGATGGGCTGAGTCCCAGCTGCTCCTCATTTTAGGAATGACACACTCATTCTCATTCTTCCTTGCATTCCCAAAGCCCCCTTGGGGATGCTGTGCTCCATTAGATGAAGGAAGTGCTAAAGCTCTGTTTGCTTTGTAAAGGAATTGTCTGGCTGGCCCTTTGAGACGGACTGGCTGGAGGGCAACTTATGGGAAAGGGAGGGAGGGAAGTGGGGGGTGGGGATCATGTGAAGGCTTTAACAGTCATGTTACAGCAGGGATATTAAAACCTTCCAAGGGGTGGGTGGGCTGGCTGGCTGGCTGGCAGAGCTGTTTAACCCTTCCTGCTAATGATCAGAGCTTTGCTAATAGTGTGGTGGGAGAGGCGCTTTGATCCGAAAGGGATGGAGGGACCCTTTCAAGTGCAAATTTCCCAATGTTAAGGCCCCCTGCCTGCTCTTCTTCTGTCTCTCTGAGTTCCAAGTGCATCCTTTGCAGTAGCAGGCCTGAATCCCTAGATCTCCATCCCTCAAAAGGCAGCCCACCAAAGATCTTTCCGAGACACTTGCCTCTTCCTCCCCACCCCCATCACTGCTGCTTTCCTCCCTGCTTGCAGTGGCTGGTGGCAACCCCCCTCCTCCGTCCAAAGCAGCTTGTGTGGGGTAGTTTTTTGGGGTGTGAATTTGCATATGTTCACATGTGCAATTTCAGAAGGACACCTTGCAACCAGGATCAGGTCCAAAGGATAGGGGAGAGCCCCCCAGGAGTAATAGCTCAATGAGCCCTGCCCCACATTTTAACTTGAGCAAAGCCCGTCCCCTTTCATTAAGGCTCAGCCACTTGAATAAACCACAGGTCAATATACCACCTTGACACTATGGAGCACCAGGGAGTTATCTGAATTTAGGGGTGTAGTGCAACTTCTGGATAGGAAAGTCTGTGATGCAGGAAATGGAATCTAGTGAAAAGCTGCTACAAAAACATCTCCAGAGAAGCCACCTTTGGAACTGAACCAATCACCACTTTTAATGCAGGCTATTTCCCATCCATGTTGCTTCTGCACATGTTCAACCATAAACCTGCTTTGCTACGGTTTAAAAAAAATATGTATGAAGATTCTCATATAAATGCATATTTAAAGACATATTTTAAATGTGTTTTCTCATGTTTGATACTTTTTTTGGACCAAGAGTTGTACCAAAACATTCAGGAAGTGAGAAAGCTTTGAACGTCTCTAAGGATTCTATGAAATGTATGTTTGTATGCTTGTATATTCGTAATATGTGTGTATTAATGCTGAATTATTTTAATAATAAAAACTTTTCAAATTAAAAAAAGAGAGAGAGGGAGAGAGGGAAAGCTACAGGATCCGCACAATAGTCCAGGAGATGTGGATCATGTTAAGCTCGCATTGGAAAAGATAAAATTCCTTCCCTAGTTGTGTTAGAAAGCGTTCCGTGTTGTTATATTATAGAATGGAGGGTCAGCAACTGGTGGCCTTATGTTCCAAATCTGCCCTGCTAAGGTTTGATTTTTTTCTAATTCCCCAGTTGCCAGGCAAGAGAGGTTTGTGTTGAGAACAGCAGCTGTGGCAGCAGGATTTGCCAGTAGTCCACTTCAGTGGGATAGTGTGGAGCAGGAGCTATCTCTCTGGCAAAACTGGATGTTCTAGAACCATAGAAACGAAAGGGAAACAAAGTCCAACCTCACCCACCTTGTCCCAAAGTTCACATACCACATGCAGAGATTTAGCCTTTGCAGTATAGGCCACAGCATATGCCGCATCAGCATATCACATGTGGGCCCATTGCCATCATCTCAAATGATTTCTGACTTTTTTAAGATTAAAAATCATGCCAAGGGAAAGAGCAGCCTGACCCAATCCATCAGCTGGTAAAGGAGCTCACTCTTCCTTTTTTCCTTTTGCATCATGTCTGTTATGTTATGTACCTGTGGGCAGGGGCATTTTTGGAAAAAAATATGTGTACAGTGCTTACAAAATTGGAGATGGTTTATACGACTTCATTACTGTTGTTGTCGGTTAATGATAAATTATTCCATTAGAGATAACCCATTTGTTCAATGATATGACAATAGGAACTTTCAGGAAAAGTTGAGCTGGAGGTGTAAAAAAAAAAGGCATGGATAATAGTTATTTCATCCAAATTTTAAAAATTCGTTTCACTTGTTCTATAGCTGTCTTTGTGTGTGTGTGTGTGTGTGTGTGTGTGTGTGTGTGTGTTTTCTCAGCACTGCCTGTATTGTTCATCATATTGCCATGGTTGATGCAAGTGAAAATACCTATGCAATGGCCAAAATCAATCAATCAATCAATCAATCAATCAATCTACGAACAAGAATGCCTTCAGTTCAAATCTAGGTTCTTCCATGATCTCACCAGGTAGCCTTAGACAAGCCATTCTTCCCCCACCCCCAACAACAACTGCAATATGGGAGACAGTCATATTGTCTTACCCGACAGGGTTATTATAAGGGTAACAACGATGCAAACACCATACATTTAAAGCACACACCTCTGCAAAGAATCCTGGGAACTGTCATTTGTTAGGGGTGCTTGAAATCATAGCTCTGTGACAGGTAAACTTCAGTTCCCAGAATTCTTTTTCTGGGTGTGTATGTAGCCTAGTATGTAGCCTAATATCTGGAGTGTTCTATACACATGTTTTAGTATTTTCATTATTATATAGAAGTCCTAACCTTTCTCTTTAATTTTCAGAGGTGCGAGCTGTGTCCCCACAAGGATGGAGCGTTGAAGCGGACTGATAATGGAGGTGAGCATCCCATTGTAAGGTGGCAGGGACAGCCCAGAATTTACACAGGAACTCAGTTGAGGAGGGCATGCTCATCTACTTTTGGGTAACTTAGGGTTAATGGCTAGTGCATATGTAAGTTCCCTGGTGAAGCTCCAAAACATGGACCTCTAGCAGGTTTCTCCTAGAACAGCCTTTCTCAACCTTGGGTCCTCAGATGTTGTTGAACTACAACTCCCATCATCCCTAGCTAGCAGGACCAGATGATGGGAGTTGTAGTCCAACAACATCTGGAGATCCAAGGTTGAGAAACGCTGTCCTAGACTGAGTGCGGGGGCAGAAAGACTGAGGGATAAGGAACCTGGAACTCCCATCATTCCTGACAATTGACCACGCTAGTAGTTGGAGGACCAGCCCTGGTGTGGCGTGGAGTTTCACTGAATGGGACTGCACAGTTAATTTACTGTGACTGAATATGTGATAGGCCTTGTGCCATATATGCATCACCCTGCTTGCATGTGTGTTTAAAAACCCTCCAGATCACAGGAACAAATGCATCCAAGTTTTCAGTGTTGCCTTCTGGTTTAATATGAAGCCACTGTGCATATAATCCAGGCTTTTAAAAACAGACTCCTCTTCCCCTGTCCCTCATGGAATATCTGCTTTCTCACATAGCAGGACCAGGCAGCCAGTTCATGGTAGCCCTGCAGGCCGCAGCCTTTAAGGTTTTCGACCCAAATGCTGACACAAACCAGTCAGGACTGACTCCAGGTTACCACGGACCCTTGTATAGTGTGGGGAGGGAGGTCCTTTTCAAGGAACTATGGCTGCACGTATCCTGCCTTGGTGCGGTGCCCAGTGAAGTGAAGTGAGAGCCAAGATGGGGATGATAGGCCTCTTCTCAGGCCCAGGCCTCAGTAGGCCCCCAACCCCTTCCAGCCACAAGATGGGGTAGTAATGGCTACCAACTTGGATCACTTTAAAACAAGATTAGACAAATTTATACGGGAGAAAGCTAGCAATGGTTTCTAACCATAATGTTTTTCTTCTGTCTCCAATTGTCGGAGAGTGCTGTTGCGCTCAGCTCCTTCTTGTGAGCTTCCCATAGGCATTTGGCTTGCCACAGTGAGAACATGATTCTGGAATAGCTGGGCCACTTGCCTGATTCAGCGGGGCTATTCTTACGTTCGTAAACATAAGAACATAGTTTCTCGCCACAAAATTGCAGCCTTACACACACACACACACACACACACACACACACACACACACACACACCCCATAATGGTTATATTAGAGCTACTAGCGAGGGAAAGATGATTAGGGGTGTGTGGGAAAGGAAATGTGGTCATTTAGTGGTCTTGGGAATGCTATGGATGCTGGCCTAATTTTCACTGAGGTGATAAGCCTGTGTCTGGGCTATGCAACTTGTGACCACACGTGGGGACTTGCAGGACTGAATGCTCCTTTGTATACCACCAACCACCCTTTTTTATTTTCTACACATAGAAAACTTCATGTCAGGGAGAGGTTAAGGCCAGAACCCTTCTCTCAGCTTTCAACATGGAAGGATTTGTTTGTATTTGTATTGAAGGGCATTGCAAGGTTAGCCTTCACCAGGGATCTGAGGTATACAAGTTTATTTCCACAGTGAAAACTGAGTCTCCTAAAGGTCTCTCCCAGTCCCACCCCACTGCTGCCTCCCACTGGAGACAGAAGCCAATTACTCTATGTTTGCCTGATTCAAGCCTCTCTGTGCCTTTCCACCTATACTATTGTTGTCTTGTCCTTCACTTAGGCTGGGCCCATGTCGTCTGCGCTCTGTACATCCCTGAGGTGCAATTTGCTAATGTTCTCACCATGGAGCCAATCGTCCTCCAGTATGTACCCCACGACCGGTTCAGCAAGGTAAAAGAGACATGCATGTACAATGTTTTCCCTCAGCACCCCATTTCTGCCTCTTCCAGAGAGGACTGTCCTGTTTTTATTTCCCCATCTCCTGTGCTCTCCTATGCTTTTTAAATTTATCTGCTGACAAGTTGCTGTTGCCCCAAAAACAATCAGGTACATTTTTATTATTATTTTGGCTCTCACAGTATGCTCACCACAGTGTGTAATGCACACCATCTATGTTGTGCCTCCTATTGTTACAGACTTGCTACATCTGTGAAGAGCAGGGCAGGGAGAGCAAAGCAGCCTCTGGAGCTTGCATGACTTGCAACCGTCACGGCTGTCGGCAAGCCTTCCATGTCACCTGGTGAGTCCATGATTGTGTCTGTTTAATGGTCACTTCCTTCCTCCCTGCTCCCTGTTTCCAAACCCAACAATTTTGTCATGTCAGTTTTGGATTCATAGTCATGAGATAAGCCTGCGTGAGTGAGTTACGATGAGGGACTTCACAGATTCTTTGGTTGCTTCCTGCTGAAACTTTGAACCTTCTCGGTTGCCTTCCTTCCTGCCTTATCTTCCCTCTTCAATCCATTTTAAACATTTTTCACGTACTATTTTATGAGAGCCACATGGACATATTGTTGATGTCTTTATGGTTTTCCCCCCTAAAGAAATAGATAATGCACAAAAATAAATACTGTTCCCTCACCCCAGCAATCATAACACTTCAAAGAACTGAGCTTTGGATGTGCCATTTATCCAAAGGTTTGTCAAGATCACCATCCACACATGAACTCAAACCATACAGACCAGGAGTAGGGAACCTCAAGCCTGGGGGTCAAATGCGCCCCCCAGCCCTCTCTGTCTGGCCCTTGGGACTCACTTCTCCCCAGGCCACACTTCTCACCACTCCTACTTCATACCCTCCTTGAAGTAGGGGATGTGGCTTCAGAGGCCTGAGGAGAGTCCCAAGAATAGAGGGGTTTGGCCCTTGAGCCTGAGGTTCTTCACCCCCAGAGTAGATAATTTATCCTAATGGTTTTATTTGCCCATTCTGAGAAGCTAACAATAGAGCAGGAGAGCAATAAGCTTCTGTGCTTGGTACAGAAAGAGGGGGGAATCTGGCTGCTCTGGTCCCTCTGCCACAATCTGTGCTGCCCTGGGCTCGGCTCACACAACCACCTTGTTTCTTTGTTTCAGTGCTCAGATGGCTGGGCTCCTGTGTGAAGAAGAAGTCTTAGAAGTCGACAATGTGAAATACTGTGGCTACTGCAAGTACCACTTCAATAAAATGGTGAGTCCCTCGTCATCATCAAAACCCAAAAGCACAGAGCAGGTGCTAGGATTGAGCAACAACAAAAAATAGATAGTTTTATTCCAAATCCAAAAGCATGGTAAAGAACACACTTTGTTTATGAAATACCCCTGGTACAATCCCTGGCACCTAGAGGATGGAAGATTTGTCAGTCAGTGGTGCTGGGGAAGAATGCTCTATACCGTTCTAAACATACACTGACTTCAGCATGGAAAGTCACCACCCAAGTAAGCAGCACTGGACTAGCTGGGCCCAGTGGTCTGACTCTGTCTTCGGTTTTCAGGTGCACCCAGGTGTTCACTCACAAAATAGCAAATGAAACAATGAAGAAGAGAGACACCCACTATTCCAACAAAGGAGAGTGATGGGGTTGCGGCTACAGCAGAAGCCATGGCCAATGGCACCTGGTTTTAAAGGAAAGGTTGCAGGTGCTGGACTATTAGTTGACAGTAAATGGTTTTGACTGACCTATAAAGCCCTAAATCACTTCAACACTATGTAGCAAGGGTAAACAATAGAGTTTTTTAAATACTATAAAGGCTTTGCTTCCAGTGATCCATGTATTTTGTCCAACAGGTTTTGGGCATCATAAGTTGCATGGAGACTGCAAAACCTGATTCACCTCTGGTAGACCGGGATGCATTTACATTCCCGTTCCAGCCATATTCATCTACCTGAATCACCACCACTTTGCATCCTTCGTGTTTGCCTCTTGCCTTAAGTGTGCATCAACCATACATTTAAAGCACATGGTTCCTCCCATTGTGGGGTGGTCCAGCTCTGGCTTTCTAATGGAATGGGGCAGATCTGTAAGTAAAAAATCATGGCTGCCCTAATCATGTGCAGTTTGGCCCTAGTTAATCCCTAAGGCAAAGCCTAGCACAGATCAAGACAGCCTGTGTTTCTAGAGGGAGCTGGAAGAATTGACTGAATGAACTACTAGGTTCTCTCCATACCAGGTTAATTAAGATCCCTTCATCTTGATACCTTTTTAGCATTTTAGAGGTGGTCATGGTGAGTTCATTGCCTGTGGTACTACTCCAGCTTTGCAGTGCCCCCCCCCCACTAATAATCTTTATTTTATGTTTATTCATTAAAACATTTCTATTCTACCCTACATTAGAAATCCCAGGGCGGTTTGCAACAATCATGGTAAAATCAGCACAATGAAACCAGAAAATATACTATGTCCACATAAGATAATACTTATTTGTGGGTGCTAGACAAGTCTAAATTCCTGGACTCAGTAAGTGTCAGAATTTAATCAAGGCAAATTTTACAGTATAAACTAGGCCAGTTTCCAGACCAGGAAATTGCCTGGGATGATGAGCCATTAGGAAAACAAAACAAAAAAAAGGTGATGACCCATTAAGAAAGCCAAGAAGAAGGCAAAGGCTCTGTGCCGGAAACACAGACCCTGGGTAAGCCACCTGGAGCCCCTGGAATCTTGCATCGCTTGGAGATTGAGATGGCGTGCAACTCAAATGCCTAAGAAAATAATGAGTCTTTCAGAAGCTCCTAAAACCAGTCGGGGTCAGTGCTTGTCTGGTGTCTAGGAGGAGTTGATTCTAAAGGCTGGGCCCCACCACAGAAAAGACTCTCCGCCTGATAGTGTCCAAATGGATTTCCATGGGCTGAAGCAACCAGAATAATTTCAGTGAATGGGCAGATCTATGTGTTGAATGCTTGAATCAGTGAGTTGCTTCTCGTCCCAAAGAGATGTGACAAATGTTGACATTTTACAGGAGGTGCTGTCTGTGTGCGTGTTTTAAAGAAAGAGGCTACAGCCTACACTGACTTCAGGTCCAGTGTTGGACCATTTCGATCAGATACTCCCTGCTGATGTGGATAGATTCCTCCAAGTTGGTAGGCCCACCACCTGCCTCCTTGATCCGTGCCCGTCTTGGCTGATTAGGGAGTGTCCAGATGTTGCGCGGACCCCCCTGGTTGAAATTATCAATTTGTCCCTTGACACGGGGACATTCCCAGGGGAACTGAAGGAAGCAGTAGTGTGTCCACTCTTAAAGAAAACTTCATTAGATCCCTTAGACCTATCCAATTACCGCCCAGTTTCAAATCTTCCATATCTGGGTAAGTTAATTGAGAGAGCGGTTGCTGAACAGCTTGGTAGGTTTCTGGAGGAAACATCGGCTTTAGATCCATTTCAGTCCGGTTTCCGTCCTGGTTTTGGGACCGAGACGGCTCTGGTTGCCTTAACAGATGATCTCCGTAGACAACTGGATCGAGGCGGGTCAGGACTGCTGATCCTTTTAGATTTGTCAGCGGCCTTTGACACGGTCGATCATGATCTTCTGGACCACCGCTTCGCAGACGTGGGGATACAGGGCACAGCCCGTAACTGGCTGTGCTCTTTTATCTCTGGTCGGGAACAGAGGGTAGCACTAGGGAGGGAAATGTCATCGCGCCATTCCCTGGTGTGTGGAGTGCCGCAGGGCGCAATTCTCTCCCCGATGCTTTTTAACATCTTTATGCGCCCCCTTGCCCAGATTATCCGGAGCTTTGGGCTGGGCTGTCACCAGTATGCTGATGACACTCAGCTCTATTTGCTGATGGATGGCCACACCGACTCGGCCCCGAACACACTGACCAGATGCTTGGAAGCTGTGGCTAGATGGTTTCGTGGGAGCCAATTGAAACTAAATCCTTCAAAGACAGAGGTCCTATGGCTGGGTCGGGATGGCATGGGGATGAAGGACCAACTCCCTTCTCTTGCAGGGGCCCAATTAGTGCCATTGCCTTCTGTTAAGAGTTTGGGTATAATCCTTGACGCCTCCCTTTCCATGGAGGCGCAAGTTACAGCAACAGCCAAGGCGACATTTTTCCACCTTAGCCGCATCAAGCAGTTGGTCCCTTACCTTTCCCGCCCCGACCTGGCCACAGTGATCCATGCGAAGGTCATCTCCAGGCTTGACTACTGTAATTCGCTCTACGCGGGGCTGCCCTTGAAGCTGTCCCAGAAACTCCAGCGGGTGCAGAATGCTGCAGCGAGGCTCCTCATGGGGTCTCTGCCATGGGAGCATATTCACCCAGTGCTTTTCAAACTGCACTGGCTCCCGGTAGAGTACAGGGTCAGATTTAAGGTGCTGCTTTTGACCTTTAAAGCCCTTCACGGCCTAGGACCCTCGTACCTACGAGACCGCCTCTCCCGGTATGCTCCACGGATAGCCTCAAGGTCCATAAATAGCAACACCCTAGTGGTCCTGGGCCCTAAGGAAGTTAGATTGGCTTCAACCAGAGCCAGGGCCTTTTCAACTCTGGCTCCGGCCTGGTGGAACGCTCTGCCTCATGAGACCAGGGCCCTGCAGGATCTGATTTCTTTCCGCAGGGCCTGTAAGACAGAGCTGTTCCGCCTGGCCTTTGGCTTGGAGCCAATTTGATTCCCTCCCTCTCTTTCTTTTTTTCTTTCCTTCTCCTCCTGCGTTGAGGCTACATTTTATTTTAATGTTGTAATATTTTAATGTTGTATTTTAATTTTGTTTTTAAGTTGTAATCATTCAACTTGTTTTTATTATTGCTTGTAAGCCGCTCTGAGCCCGGCCTTGGCTGGGGAGGGCGGGGTATAAATAAAAAAATATTATTATTATTATTACTATTATTACTACTACTACTATTTATGCAAATATGTATTTGATAGTGAGGCGGCACCCACAGCAGCACCCAGGAATGTCAAATGCTGAGATGACCCTGGTTCATTGGATGCCCCAAATGGAAGGTGGGAAGGGAAGGGCCCAAGGCAAGCTGACAGGAACTAGAGCTATCAGAAAGTCATGAGCATTTATCAGCACTGCCACCTTCAGTGATTAATAACACCAGCTCCTTCTCCAAAGCCAAACTAGAGAACTCCACACCCTGCTTTTTGTTAATCATGGTGATGTGCACTGCTTGGCTGATTACCTGAAGCTAAGGTTTGGCTGTTTGCCAACCTTGAGAGCCTTTCTTGTGGCTGGCAGGAGACAACAACACAATTTCATTTTCATTTTTTCACCTTTAGTATTTATAACTGTTTATATAGCAGTGAGCAAATTTGCTTTTGCAATCGCTTATCTTCTTTGTCTTTTTGACAGCCCAGTGAGGTAGGTACGTAGAAGCCACTCCCAGGGCACACCTGGAGTCTGGGCTCAGCCCCAGCAATAGATTAAGTTTCCAAGCCAGGGAGATGGAATCTGAGAAGTGATAGCAAAAGGAAGTGCAGTCCCAAGTTTGTGCAGAGAGACGCCATTTCACTGGGGCTAAGGAAAAGGCTTTCCTTGTCAGCAGGTGAACTTGCACAAATTGTTGAGTCCTGGCAGAAGGCACCTCGGACTACTTTCTATGGATGCTGGCTTTAACACTGTTTGGAAGCTTAGGCAGAAAATCCAAATGGCACCCACACCTCCCACTAAATCTGCCAGGAAGTTCTCTAGCACTCATCTGGTTGAAATATACAGTATACAGAAGCTGGGTGGGGGGGTGTAGCTCCCATCAGTTTCAATTAAGCTTATTCAGGAGAATTGCCAGTGGGCCACATATCAGGGGTCATATCTGTCTCACTCTGCTACTCAAAATCTGCCACCTTATTTTCCCTCTTAGTAGATCTGCCTCTGATCCATAAGTTTAGACCAGGGAACTGAGGGCCAAACTAGACGTGATGTAATTAGAACGTCTCATTTTAATTTGGTAGTAATTAGCAGCCCCAGGCAATTGCTTTGAAGATCAGGATAGGGGAACGGCACTCTTGGAGAGAGTGTTCTTAACTCTTCCATCCCATTCCTCCCCACCCCCAATATAAATTGTGCTCCCATTCACCTCATCAGATGGAAAAAAAGAAGAACAGCATTAGGAGCTAACAGCCCTTTCAGGGCCCCTCCAGGCATCCTTTTTATTACACATTCCTGATGATTTGTGCTCGTGATGCTGTCATGGCAGTTATATGAGAATCCCGCTTGCAGAAGTTTTGGGGCAGACATACTGCTTCATTTCCAAACGACACATTTCCTGTAACTTCCTGCTGGAATCCTATAACCATGACCACAAACGTTTTGGGGTTTTTTGTCCGTCTTTGGTTGTGGAACAACTCCTCCAGATTGCGGTAAATGTGGTAGCTTTGGGGAAGCACAGCAAAACAACTAATAAAGCATAATTAATCCACTACTGATGCACTATCATTATGTCACAAATGTGTTGTCACAAACAATAAAACAGCGCTCTGGAGGGGCCCTCAGTGTGTGCTGTTTCCCTTGGGGAAAGAAAGAGCATGGGGGGGAAGGGTTAAGCACCCTCACCCAGAGTCCCACTTCCCTGATCTTCAGAGTAGCTGACTGGTACCTCTAATTAGCTGATTTGGAGCTCTTTTGCAATAAACCTGCTTCCTCACAGGACCAGACTTTTTGCAGTAAGGAAAGTGACAGGGAAAATACAGTGGAAAATGTGGGGTAACACTTGCTTTGAGGCAGCACCGTCCAGCCTCCCTACAAACAAATCAGAAGGAAGGTTCATTAAACAGCCAATGCTGTCTGATCTCCCTACAAACATATCAGGACCAATGTTCACTAAACAGTCTGTCTGGAAGTGCCCTGAAATGAGTTCATACCCCCATTGGCTGAAAATGAGCTCTGATGCCTTTGAGGAACCTGGGTCTTGCAACCTGCTGTGCAAAAATAATGTCAGTGGAGACATCTGAGATGAAAGAGGTTTTTCTAAACCATCAAGCCAAGATCCAGAGGACCGTTCTTCCTATTTGCTCTTATTTTCTTTTCTTTTCTACTCCTTTCCCATCCCTCCATCCTCATCCATCGCCTGCCCCAACTTCCTATTTGCCTCCAGAAGACATCGCGCCATTCCGGAAGTGGCTCTTTCATTGCGGGAAGAAGGAGCCGGTCGGCGTCACCTACTCAAGAGAAGCATGTTTCCCACCACGAGAAACCAAAGAAGGTAAGAAAAGAAGAAAATAAAATGTTAATCGCTGTGCAACCTGGGGTGGGAGTGAACAGCAAAAAGAAATTAATATGTCTATAATACGTCTTTTAACCTTCAGCCTTTCTAATTACAAGCAGATCAGATCAAACACAAAGGCATATCCAGTGCCTGCATATTCTACAATTCTTTGTTCTTGCATTCCAAAATTATTACTGGTCCCAGAATTCAGCATCTGGACAATTTAAAGTTCTTGCTGAAGTTACTTCCAGATGACAACAACAACACACTTACCAAAAAACCACTGAAACCCTCCCACTAATGCTATCCTAACACAAGCAATGTTCAATGGCAGTTGCACACTATCTAGTTTCTTTACAAAGAGGAAAGCAGTCCTTTGGAAGGACAGTTAGCTCTCTCCATCTCCACCGGCACTAGGCCTCTCTCTCTTTTGCTCCCCCTCCTTTCAAAAAACACAGCTGTATTTGCCTATATTAACACTTGCACTCAAACAGTGAAGCAGCCTCCCTGGAACTCCAGGATCTGATTGCATAATGGTGACAGTTAAGAAGTAAGGGCCACACAGCTATCCAGCCCCCATGTGTGGATCTGCAACACCTCGAGGCCTGAGCTGGGATTGGAGCAAAAAGAGGAGGGTTGGGATTCTGCAGTGCTTTAAGAAGGTCCGAGATGAGGAAAGAAGGAACCCTATAGATCAGATAAATGACAAACATGCAAAAGCAGAGGCCTTCCCTGGTGCCCACAGGGTCCTCTCTCACGCCAGTCTCCATTCTGAAATTAGGCTGGTAAGAAGCCTCTCACAAATGTGCCCTTGGGCCCCAAAAGGTCAGAGACCCCTTTATTAAAGATGAGGCTGAGGGGCTGGCTGAATTCTGCAGGCAAAAACAGCCCAACACCTACAAGGAATAAAGTAGCACTATATTCTCCACAGTCTAAGGCTTTTCGGACGAAGGGCCCACCACTAGCCCACAGATGTGATGGGAGCCCCATTTCTTAATTATTGTTTTTAGCATATTTTTGTGTGGTGGTTGTGGTTGTGCTTCTGTTGTGACCCACCTTAGGTTAAGCCGCAGCCCAGTGAGTGGGCCCCAACCCAACCAGTTGAAGATTGCAGGTCTAAGGTTGTAGGGCACGCATAGGCGAACTCTGGCCCTCCAGATGTTTGGGACTACAATTCCCATCATCCCTGACCACTGGTTCTGTTAGCTAGGGATGATGGGAATTGTAGTCCCAAACATCTGGAGGGCCGGAGTTTGCCTATGCCTGTTGTAGGGGTTTGGTGTAACACTATTCAAAAGCATCCCAGAGAGTGTGAGAGAGAAATATCTTGAGGGCAGGACAACATAAAAAGATGACGCAGCAAGCTGTTGTCAACATGGAGCTTCTCCCTTGGTGCTCCAGCATCACAAACTCATATCCAGACTTAGATTTACAGCAGGATAATAACTGTGTTGCTCTTTTGCAGCCAAAACAGCCCAGAATCTTTTCAGGTGCCACAAGACTTTTCCTTGTTTTTCTGGACATAGATGAAATTAACAAGATACCCTCCCTTCTCTAGCCTTCAGAACCCCCAGGGAAACTGTCAAGGTTTATTGGTTTTACCCAGGCTTCTCTAATCACTGTGCAGAGATAGGGAGAAGCACTGTCGATTTCTTTTTTTATATATAAAATTTTTATTGGTTTTTCACATTTTATAAAGACATAACACACAGAGAAAAGACAAAGACAAAAAACATGCATAATTTCAAGAATCTTACTTTCTTAACCTTGTTCCTTGACTTCCCCCACCCCCCTTCATGCATCCCCATTTCCATAATTCTGTCAGCAAGTTATTATTTCCCTCTTTACCATCTTAATATGACATCTTTTATAAAAAAATTGGTTCTTTCCTAAGTTGGACTCAAATTCCCTTCCATCGATTTCCCAGTTTGTATTAGATAAAGATCATGTTAACTAAATCCAAAAGTCATGAGTGTTTTTAAAGTTCTGTTTTCCCCCTCCCTCCCATCCCCAGTTTCCGTCCCTTCCCAAATACACGTCCATAGTAACAGTTCTTAGCCTGGATTCCTCACATCCGAGGCTTTCAAATCTCTTTCAGTCCCTCTCCGCCGGTCTTGTTGGTAATCCTTTATGTTGGTCATCAAATCTCTAAGGAGTTCTGTCCCAATCAAATCAAATTTTCTTCCCACAAGAGTACTTAAAAACAATTGCTGCAAAGATTCCACGAACCCTTCATCTTCAAAGTGGAGGCCCCAGTTATATTTCTTCTTTATTTTAAATTCCTGTATTCCAAGTACTCCAGGGACCTCCTCCTCCATCTTTCGCATCTTTCGCAGATTTGTAATCCATATGATCCAAAAGTCTTCTTGCTTATACTCCACCAATGTAGCCTTCTGGTTGGTGTTTTCCATCTGTACTTCCTCCTCTTCTTGAAGCACTGTCGATTTCACCAGCACTTGTTAATCACTGCACACCAGTGCTGATGTACACATGGTGAAAATGATAAGGCTTTCCCCCCCACTCCCGCCACTGCTGCCTTAGTGCAAGACTGGAGAATCCTGATGAAATGGATGCCAGTGTCATGGGTCAGTTTGCCTACTGTGGTGAATAGTGGGGAGTGTTGTCAGTTTCACTCTTTCAGAACAAAATAGTGGTGGAGGGGAGAAGAGGGATTACGCACAGTCATCAACAGCACCAGCAAACATTCCTTTATTATCCCAGGTGAGGCAGTCGTGCAACTGTAAGATCACCCCTAAAATTATTTTGCAGCAGTTGTAGTGGAAGTCTTTCCAGCACATGGGGCACCATGGGAATGCCACAGTTTGGGATGAACAAACGAGCTCCCAATACCAGAGAAAATTGCTAGTATGAAAAACCCTATGTCACAATTCTCTTCCTCTGCCTATTTGAAATCTGTAAAGGATTTAACTATTAGAAGACGGACAGTGAAATCCTGAACACACTTAACTGGGTGGGGAGTAAACTCCATAGAAGTCCAGTGGGACCTATTTCTCAGTAAACATTATTTGAACTTATTTCTGAATAAATATTCTTTGGCTTGCACTGTAAATGGCTGGTGAAAAGAAAAAAAGAGGGCATCCTGCAAAAATTGCCCTAACCTTATCTGAGAGGTCTGTAACCAGGGTTTAATTTTCATCTCTAGATAAAGTTTTTCAGGCTTGTGAAGGGAATACTTAAGGCTTCTGCTCTTGTATCCACTGCTGCAGATAAACCATTTTCCAGCTGTTCTCCATACTTCAATCAGTTGTTGCCACTCCTGCTATACAGCAACACTGTGTAGAAAGAAACATACTGTACAATTCACCTATACTATTGTATATCTTATCCTCTCTAGCAAATACGATGTGGTCAGATCATACAGCTAGAACAAACTTGAAACCTGTTTTCAGTGCCAGAAGAAAAACACAAGAACTTGTAATATTTAGAAGAGCATATGCAGAGTGCCTTAATAAAAGCATCTCTTCTCCCCACCCCCATCGCACCCCAACTCTCTAATCTGGGATTGAAGCAAAGGATTTCCAAGTAAGAGGATATGGTTTATTAGCCCAACTTGAACCCTAGCATCTCACTTTGGAGAAATTAACACTTGCCTAGAACGGTAGCAGAATCTGTTTCAGTGCCATTTGCAACTGGATTTGCGGGGGCGGGGACGGCGGGGAAAGAGATAGCTCACCCTTGTCAAGTCATGTTTTATGTGACCAAAAGCTCAGAGTTCCACACAGTTATTAGTTATGCAAAACTGAGAGGCACTGGTTTGTTTTTAGCCCTGCTGCCTTGATCAGTTGCAACTGTACTGGCTGTCAGTCAGTCAGACGGTCATTCCATCCAATTTCCTAGTATAGTGGTACCTCGGGTTACAAACACCTCGGGTTACAAACACTTCGGGTTACAGACTCCGCTAACCCAGAAGTAGTACCTCAGGTTAAGAACTTTACCTCAGGATGAGAAGAGAAATCGTGCGGTGGCGGTGCGGCAGCAGCAGGAGGCCCCATTGGCTAAAGTGGTACCTCAGTTTAAGAATGGTTTCAGGTTAAGAACGGACCTCCAGAGCGAATTAAGTTCGTAACCAGAGGTATCACTGTATATGTACTAGGCCTTTAATGCAGCTTAAAGGTAGGTTGGCTTCGATGCCGAAGGCAGCTGCTGCCAAGGAAAATGGTGGAAACAGGAAAAGAGAAAGAGAGGCAGGAGAGAGATCAGCACAAGGTAAATGGTGGTAATGGAACAGAGTATGAGCCAAAAAGGCAGTGGGGAGAGGAAACCAGGATGATTGGCAGGTGATTTGGAGAGCAGCTGACACCAGGCAGGCTATGGAAGAGAAAGGTTCTATATTTGCACAGACTCAGAAAAGAAGAAGGGGGAGGGAGAAGCAAGATCATTTCTTTCTGTTAATCTATATAGTACTGGCAATCATGCTCCAATAAACAGATGATCAAGGAAACTGTTGGCAAGGTGCAGTAAAGGTACCTGTCCTGGGATCTATAATGAAGCTAGGCAAACTGCAGGCCTACAGAATAAAATAAAAGAAATTGGGGAAGTAGCCAACCACATATCCTTCCTTACGTCCCCCACAAAAGCCTGGAAAATCCTTTTTCCTAGAGGATAAATTATAGCCACAAATTATGTGTACCCTCCCAGGAGCCAAAGCTAGTGTGCATGAAACCTAGAAACAGACTTGGTTAGAGAGGGACAGCTTCCCCAGTACAGCTGAAACAGCTGCAGATTGTTAGAGGAGGGAAGAGGAGAGATCTAGATAGAGTCTGACACTTAACCCTGAACAGGTCATCAGCACCTTGCCTTTAAGCAGGTCTAATCGCCGCTAATTGAACAAATATTGATAATAACTTTGCCTGCCTTCCATTATCTTAGGCTTCATCCACACAGGAGTTTGATATAGATTCTGAGCTGGATTTTTCCCCCAAGGCATTGTTCACATGGCATTCTCTGTATCTAGTGGGCAGCCTGCAGTTTTTCAACAGTAAACTCTGTTTTTTCCCCAATCCAGGGAAAATCTGGAAAAGGGAAGTAAATCCAACTGTGGACACATTGGAGCACATTGTGTTGGCAGGCTCTGGTGCCATCTACCACGATACCTATCTAAAAGCAACAGGATTGGAGAGGATTTTCAGTGGGAGAATAGGAAGAGAAAGAGTTTGTGCTGTTTTTTTCTGCCTCAAACTCAGTCCTGCTGGTTGCTTTGCATAACAAAAGGTGCCCCCCACCCCAGTAATCAACAATCTGCATGTAGGGCATAGCTTCTGCTTGTCACTTCAGCTGTCACACAACTTGAAAATTCCATCATCTCCACCCCTGCTTTTGTTTAGAATTATAGAATTGCAGAGTTTGAGAACCTTACGCAAATTAGCCTGCTGGTTGCTTATGCAGACTCATGCTTAAAGACAAGCCTTTGCCATCCCAGGGCGCTCCAGATGTTTTGGACTATAATTTCCATCAACTCCAGCCAGTGGGCTACAACTTCTAAGTGTTGGGAGTTGTAGTCCAAAACATCTGGAGGGTGCCAGGTTGGGGAAAGGTTGTTGTGGAGAAAGTTTTGGCCCTCCAGGTGTTGTTGGACTCTACACCCATCAGCCCTAGCCAGCATGGTCAATGCCAGGGGATGATGGGAGTGCAGTCCAGGAACATCAGGGGATGTATACCTGTATACCTGAAGGAGCGTCTCCACCCCCATCGCTCAGCCTGGACACTGAGATCCAGCGCTGAGGGCCTTCTAGCGGTTCCCTCATTGCGAGAAGTAAGGCTACAGGGAACCAGACAGAGAGCCTTCTTGGTAGTGGCGCCCACCCTGTGGAACACCCTCCCTTCAGATGTGAAGGAAATAAGTAGCTATCCTATCTTTAAAAGACATCTGAAGGCAGCCCTGTTCAGGGAAGTTTTTAATATTTAACGCTGTATTGTTTTTAATACTTGATTCGGAGCTGCCCAGAGTGGCTGGGGAAACTCAGCCAGATGGGCAGGGTATAACTAATTAATAATAATAATAATAATAATAATAATAATAATAATAATAATAATAATTATTATTATTATTATTATTATGGCGGGCTCAAAGGTTTCCCTTCCTTGCTGTAGAGAGGGGTGTTTATATAGCTGGAATGGGTTAACTGGTGGCCCTGTAAATGATGCTGGTCTACATCCCTTATCATGCCTGACTCATTAGCCATGCTGAGAGGGGCTGATGGAACTTGGGAGTCCAGCAACACTCTGGAGGGCTGTAGGTTCCTCATGCTCACAAGAACATAGAAATCACCTTCCTGGGATCAGATCATGGTCCGTCTAGTCCTGTACTCTCTTTCCAGCAGCCAAACGTTTCTAGGAAGCATGGAGGTGGCACTTGTTGCTTTGCGTCCAATATAATTAACTGACATACATGGCTGGGAAAAGGGAAGGATAGCGTGTGGATTTATTTCTGTCTGCCAGAGAAGGGGAGATTAGGACCGGTCATTGGGGGGAGAATTCCTCCCAACTTCCATCCTGGAGGACGCAACCTTCAGATATGGCGGTGGGCGCTCTGTTCTGTTCCTCCCAAGTTTGGATAAAGGTAAAGGGACCCCTGACCATTAGGTCCAGTCGCGGATGACTCTGGGCTTGCAGTGCTCATCTCGCTTTATTGGCCGAGGGAGCCGGCGTACAGCTTCCGGGTCATGTGGCCAGCATGATTAGGCTGCTTCTGGCGAACCAGAGCAGCGCACGGAAACGCCATTTACCTTCCTGCCAGAGCGGTACCTATTTATCTACTTGCATTTTGACCTGCTTTTGAACTGCTAGGTTGGCAGGAGCAGGGACCGAGCAACGGGAGCTCACCCTGTCACGGGGATTTGAACCGCCGACCTTCTGATCGGTAAGCCCTAGGCTCTGTTGTTTAGGATAGTTCAGATCATTAGCAGGGATCCACGGCCTTGTTTTAAAGTCGTGTAGTTTCAAATTTGTTGGTATCTTCGTCACATAGGCTTTTCCTGCAAGTATTTGTTTTTGCTGTTTCCAATGAATGTGTTTTACATGTGAAAAGAACAAGCCCATTTTGAAACACAGAATTCTGCCCTGAATTTATATGCCCAATTTTATTTTGTATCTCAACATTTCATGGGAGCTGTTATAGTACAAACACACAAATGAACGGAAAATGCCAAAATTGGGGGAAACTAAATCAATATCTCACTTGGCTGAGCAAATAATGTACGTATTTAAAATTTGCCTCTCCAATGCCTTTGTGCCATTTGGCAGTACCTGGCAATATAATAATTAGCTGGACCAGCTTCTATCAGTGTGAAAATACGGGAGCTTTCAAGTGAGTGCTTTAATCTGGAAAAGCTGTAAGAAGAAAGAGTTTTGTCTGTAACCTGAAAGAACCAACAGAAATAGGTCCATTTTTTTTGAAAAAGGTTGGTAAAAGAAGTTCTGTTTCTCTCTTCGCTTCAGTTTTTCTCCTATATCAGTCCTGCAGCATCAGACTAAACTAAAATAGTTAAAAAGTTTAAAGTTTCAGTAATGTGGTTTTCCTCCTTGTATGCTGAGCACACACCCCAGGAAGATATTTTTATACCCCACCCTAGTTTGACAGAGCTGGTAAACCTCAGTTAAACCAGAGTGTGAGCAGTACAACAGTAGCTGAGGACTCAAGCAATTGCACACACACATATATATATACGCGGGTGGCACTGTGGGTTAAACCACAGAGCCTAGAACTTGCTGATCAGAAGGTCGGTGGTTCGAATCCCTGCGACGGGGTGAGCTCCCGTTGCTTGGTCCCAGCTCCTGCCCACCTAGCAGTTCGAAAGCACGTCAAAGTGCAAGTAGATAAATAGGGACCGCTCTGGTGGGAAGGTAAACGGCGTTTCCGTGTGCTGCTCTGGTTCGCCAGAAGCGGCTTAGTCTTGCTGGCCACATGACCCGGAAGCTGTCTGCGGACAAACGCTGGCTCCCTCGGCCTACAGAGCGAGATGAGCGCGCAACCCCAGAGTTGGTCACGACTGGACCTGATGGTCAGGGGTCCCTTTACCTTTACCTTTATATATATATACTTCACACACACACACTCTTCACATAGAACATTATATCAAGGGAAAGAGATTGAACCTGACCTTTTCTCTACTTTGGTCTGTCCAAATGAGAGTATGTGCAGGAAGCTTTTGTGGGTTCTTTGCCTGGAGGAGAATTTAATGACCATATGAGCAATCTGAAATATTACTGCCAAACACACATTCCCTACCTAAGCAAAAACTAAGCAAAGATCACACTCTTGCATTCTTTAACTCTCCCCCCCAACCTTTTCACCTGAAGCATTATAATGCCAGAAGTGTTATTAAGATGTGCTTGCGGATAAACCCTGTGAAAGAGATTAGCCTGAGGCAAAATGCATTTATTCCAAATACAGTATTTCTAAAGTGCCCTTCATTGAAAACAATCCCAAGGCTGAGTGCAACTAGAATAAAATACTGAACTTTATAGCCTTAAATACAGCAAAACCCAAGCTACCAAAATATCAGTAAGGATAAAAACACAGTAAATATCAGCAACATTCGGTACTTTGAACTGAAGTGCATCCTTGCTGCCAGTTGCTTAATTTGCAAAGGAAGTGCCCTCCAAATTGGAAGCCAAGTTGTGTTCCTTCAATGCTACCTTGTTCTTTACATGGTTAGAGACACACTTCTTCAGAATTACTCCACGTTTCAGGGCTCAGCTCGCCTCTTTGTCTGGCTCGGAAACCTTCCACTCTGTTTCCAGAAGCATGGGAGGTGGGTGCACGTTTTAATTGTGTTAAGGTAAAGACACTTTCCACCTGCTCAGTAGTATCTGGTCTAGCCTATTTTGTATGTCTAAAGGGGGGAAAGTTTCCTTAAACGTGCGGTGCAAGTTTTCTGTCCTTGGTCTGCAAACCGATTCTAAACACAGGCAGCATGTGTGAGTGAAGGAGGGGAGGGAAAAATATTGCACATGCCCAGAGACACTATCATTCATCTCATTCCCGCGGGCATTCCAGGGCAACGTTCTAACGCCGAATCCCGGCTGAAACCATGCACATGCTCAGAGGTGCTCTCGTCTCTTATGATTCGTTCACATTCCGAGGCTGAGGCTCGGTAAGAAGCGAAGGCAGAGCTTTACCCTTGGCCCGTGTGCTTCATTGCTCAGAATAAAGAAGGTATCCTTCCAGGCGGGGCAGACAAGACTTTATCGCTCCCCCTCCCCCCCCCCCGTTTTGCTCTCACTGCAGTGCCCAGGCCGGGGGTGGGCGGTGAGGGTTGAAATCTAGGGAGGATCTTGTGGGCAAGGCCCTTTCTGGCATCTGAAGGGATCCTATTTCACTCGCCCTGACGTTGGAGATCTACAAGTTAGTATGTGCAACGTGGGCACCGCCTTCCCTTGCTTGCAAGGCGAGAGTTTCCCCCCTCCCCATTCCTTTCCTCCTCCTTCTCCTCCCTTTCTTTTCTTTTTTTTCAACACCCCCCCCCTCCTTTCCACTCTTCCCCGCTCCTCCTCATTAACTATCGGGCTTTTCCTGTGCCTGCCGAAATGCCACCCCCGCCCCCCACCTCCAGCTGCTCGAAACTCCCAGCGCAGGCTTGGAAAGAGAGACTTTCTTCCTGTTGGTGAACTTTGGGCAATGAAATGAACTTGGCAACCCCAAGGCGATTGACAAACCCAGGCATTCCCAGAGGAAAGGAGTCTGGAGAGTCGGGAAGGTAGGGGTGGCCTTTTATTTCGAAGGGATCTATCATAAGGTCAGCGCCCCCACCCTTCTCCTCCAGTCCGACTTTAATCCCCTCGCCAGTGACAGTGGGGTTTCTAACACTCTGGACGGCAAGGCAGACATTAGCAAAAGTGGGCAGGCATTTAAAAGTTGTGTCAGTGTGCGTGTGGGGGCTGGGGAAGAGGGAGATCTGAGGAAAAGGTGGGTGGGTATTAAGAGTCAGAGGGGAGAAGGTGTGGGGGAATCAGTTGGCATAAGAGAATGACTGAGGGTATTTTGAGTTAAGAGTCAAGACACGGCCATTGACATCCCAGGGTCAGTGTGTGCAGGACTGCTTTTGTGTCCCAACAAGGAAGATAATGCAAACTCAGGGTTTCTCAACTGGCTTCTATTATTATTAATTATTATTATTATTAAATGCTCGTTTTGCATGCTCTTTGGGTATTTTGTACAGAATTGTAAAATTGCCCCAGAGGTAGTATGTGGGACGGGAAGAGAGGTGTGGGGCAAGCGCCGAGCAATGCAGATTTATGCACAGTTTTGCAAAAGAAGCTTTAAAAAACAACAACAACCCATATCCCCACTATGATGTCACATCAGCCTGAAAGATCTATATTTACACACAACAGTTATTGTGTTCTTCAGAAATATCCACCACCATTTTTTTTTACTCTGTGAAAGGTCAACCCTTCAGGTGTTACATTTCTTCTTATGGCAACCAATATGCGGTAAAGTGAATCTTCTGAACTGGATTTGTTCAGATGACTCGAAACCCAGAATGCTGTGTCGTCTTTATGGGGGTGGGGGATATCTTAAGGTTTTTTTGTTTTTTGTTTTTAAGGCAAACAAAGTAAAAGCTAAAGTGAAAACTGAGACTTTTTTTTTAAAAAAAGCACAATTTATAAAACTGGAAATCAACACACGAATTGCAAATAAGCCAAGTAAGCCTTAAATTATTGATTTATATTACTATTGCAAAATTGATTTAATGCTGCAAAACTGTACACACTTTAATGGAAGCTCTATTGAACTCGGTGAGACTTTTTTTCTGAGCTAACATGCATAATAGCATTGGGCTGCATATATGTCAGCTGGAAATACTGAAACCAGATTTGTTAATCTCTCTTATACACTTCTAATCTAAAGTTTGCTCGTTTTAATTTTTTCACAGATTGATTTTTTTAAAAGTAATATTTTTCTCTGTTCTTTTATGCAAAATTTCTTGGTTTGAGGAGTTGATCTGGCATTTCTTTGTTCACGTGAAACTGCTGTTCCTGTACCTGCTTATAGAAAAGGAACTGACAATGGAATCCTGTGTATGTCTTTTAAGAAGCAAATCCTGCTGAATTCAGTTAGACTTATTCCTAGGTAAATGTATATAAGATGTACCCCAAAGCTTCTATTTTAAGGAAATCACTAAATTTTAAGGAAATTTCTGGGCCCAAAAAAGTACAGTACTGTGACTTACCGGTATATAAATAATAAGTGAATGTGTATGCAAAGGTAAAGGACGCCTGGCAGTTAAGTCCAGTGGTGAACAACTCTGGGGTTGCGGCGCTCATCTCGCTTTACTGGCCGAGGGAGCCAATGTTTGTCCGCAGACAGTTTTTCCGGGTCATGTGGCCAGCATGACTAAGCCGCTTCTGGTGAAACCAGAGCAGCGCATGGAAACTCCGTTTACCTTCCCGTTTACCTTCCCGTTTACCTATTTATCTACCTGCACTTTGACGTGCTTTTGAACTGCTAGGTTGGCAAGAGCTGGGACTGAGCAGCAGGAGCTCACCCCGAACCGCTGACCTTCCCATCGGCAAACCCTAGGCTCAGTGGTTTAGACCACAGCGCCTACATACATGTGTATAATTTAACACTTTTATATACCACTCTATGATTGGACTTTAAATAATAAGTAAAACAATGCATTCAATCTAAGGCATACTAGTGACATGGGGGCTGCATATAAACAAGAGGGGCACTCCAGGGACAAATGAATTTGGAATCAGGTGAAGAGGCCAGGGCAGACTAGCCCCCCGCTTTTTTACCTAACAGATTTCAAGCTCAAAGTAAATTAATTCAATAAATATAGAGCAGGCAGGTAGAAAGCCAGCTGAGGTGTGCGGGGTATGCAGAGTATTGTACTGAATCTTACATGTATGACTATCTTGCAACTGGGTAGAACTCATGAATGTTTTCTCCATGCAATATGCTCTTGGTCCTTGGGGAAAACGTTTGTTCCTCAATGGTGATGAAATGTAGAAGTTGAGAGAGGCAGGGGTTGGTGTATGAAGCCTTTGGGAACATGGCAGTGGTAGCCAGGGAATGGATGTCGGATAATTCCCTCAGATATGGAAATGGGAGCAAAAATTTGCCAGTGTGCATGTTCGTCGGAGGTCAGGAACGGAAATAACACAAGTGAATATGAGTGGTATTCACTTTGATTGTATTTTAGGTCTGTAAATGTTATATAAGTAATCAACATTATTTTCTGCATAGTTTTTTTACTTTTCCGTTCCATTTAAATTGATTACAGCCATATTGAATAATGAGACAAATAACATAGGTTTCCGTGGAAACTGAATTGTAGCAGAATGGAAACACTGCTGTTTGCGATGAACACAAAATAGGAGTAAGGCTCTCTGGGAAGGAAGGAATCACTCTGAGGAAGAGACATTCGATCTCCTAGAAGGGACCAATTTCCTAGGGGATAATGGTGAAAAATGTGAAATCTGTGTTGGAGATCATTATGAAGGGGACTGAAAATAAAACTGCTAATATCATAATGCCAGTATACAAATCTATGGTGTGACTGCACTTCAAATACTGTATTCAGTTCTGATTGCTTCACCTCCAGAAGGATATTGTAGACCTGGTAAAGGTTCAGAAAGCGGCAACCTAAATCATCATAGGACTGGAACAACTCCCTTATGAGAAATGGCCACAACATCTGGGACTTTTTAGTTAAGAAAAAAGGCGAGTAAGTGAGGATATAACAGAGGTGTATAAAAGTATGCAAGGTGTGGAGATAGTAGAGAGGGAGACGTTTTTCTCCCTCTCTCGTAATACTAGAACCTGGAGTCTACCAAAGCTAAATGAGGGAAGATTCAGAATGGACAAAAGGAAGTACAGTCGTACCTTGGTTTTCTTGAACATTTTGGCTCCCAAACGTTGCAAACCTGGAAGTGAGTTTCCAAACTATTTTTGGAAGCTGAACGTCTGACGTGGTTTGCGTGACTTCCAGTTGCTGCAGGAGCTTCCTGCAGCCAATCAGAAGCCACACTTTGGTTTCCGAACGTTTTGGAAGTCGAACGGACTTCGGGAACGGGTTCCGTTCGACTTCCAAGGTACGACTGTACTGCTTTACATAGTGCATAGTTAAACTATGGCATTTGCTACCACAAGATGTAAATATGGCCACCAACTTGAATGGTGTAGACCAGTGGTTCCCAATTTTGAGTCCTGGGACCCCTGGAGATCCACGGAACACACCCAGTTAGTCTACCGCCTCCCCCTTGCCTCCCCCCTCCCAACTATTTTTTGTTTGTTTGTTATTTTTTGCATAGCAATATCACAGATTTTAGCGCTGTGTGATTTTTCAATATATTGGCCCAAATCAGTTTTGAAATCACACTGCGACAATGATTTTGACCTGGCAATATTCAGCAATATATTGCTCCTTGTGCGAGGGAGAGCAGGGCAGCTGATTTCAAGGCACTGCCGATATCCCGCGATGATCTCGGCTGATAACGTGGCTGCTCTGAGCTGCCTTACCATGATACTACCTTCCCCTGGTGCTGAGGTGGAGCAGCTTTTCTCAGTAGGAAAGCAGCAGCAGCAGCCACAGCAGACAGTGCATCTTCACTGGCTGCCACTGCTGGCTGCCCCCTTGACTGTGGCTTGATGTACCCCAATCCCCTCCCACTCAAACCATGCAGTGGAGGTGACTCTGCTTCCTCTCCTTCCCCCACCCATCTGATCTCCACAGCTGCCCCTTCCCTCATCCCCACACCTGATCTGCAGGCACCCGACCCACACGATCTCCTTGACTGCTACTTCCCTCATCACCACGCCTGATCTGCAATTTCAGACATTGTGATATATCAGAATAATGTGATGCTTAGCTGCTGATATATCACGATGTTGAAAACCAGATAACGCTCAGACCTAGTCTGTTTTTTTAGTACAGTATACCTAAAATCCTTTGCTTGTTAGGAGCTACCCCACATTTTGTTCCATAAATAAATAAATAAATAAATAAATGCAGAGGTAACTACCATAGAGTTTTCAAAACTTTCAAAAGTAGGGGGTCCGTGGCTTGGGTTTTGAAAAATAAGGGGCCCTGGGTATTTAGCTAATTGGGAACCACTGGCGTAGACAAGTTCATAAAGGATAATGGCTACCTGCGCTATTAGAGGCAGTATGTCTCTGAATACTGGTTTCCAAATGCATCTAGTTGGCCGCTGCAAGAACAAGATGCTGGACTACATGGGCATTTGGTATTATCCCACAGGGCTCCTCTTATGAGACCAGTGCTTTGAATTATACCTGGAAACAAATTGGAATTCAGTGAGGATGTTTTCAGCCCTGGAGAAATGTGATCCAACTGGTGATTCATTGATTTGCATAATTTATTCTGCTTACCATGAGCGCAAAGAGGGGAAAGAGCTGCCTGACCATTGGAATTCTTCTCAGGCCTCTGCCTGGCTTTTGGTCACAGAGATTTTGCCAGGCGTTAGCCACACACTTTGTCAAGGCTGTCCCTGGAGCCACAAGCAGGGCTGAGTGTACTCCACTCTGAAGGGGGGGGGACCTGCTGTCAGGAAATTCAGATTCTGTGCCAAGAAAAGTTGACTTTTGCAACATGTATAAATCATGCAAATGGAGGTCATTTTCATGGTTTGCTTTTGCTAGAAACAGGAGGGGTGAGGTCATTGATGCACCAGTCTCCACTCTTGCAAATCTTTTTCAGCTATCTCTGGTTGCAAATATTTCCTCAGCGATTACCCGCATATTTCCGTGTATATCTTAAAATCCATAAAGACCTAGACAGCTGCATTTTAAAAATGAAACTTGAGATTCTCAGGAAACTGAATTTCTGTACCCACTACGCAACCTGCATTTCTCTTCTGTGATCTTCCAGAATTGCAGCATACAAAAAGTCCTGATCAAGAGCTAGAAGTTTGCTTTACAAAAGAAAAGGTGTTCTTCACAACACATGTGGGTTTTGTTTGTAGCACAGGTGGGCAAACTATGGCCCCAACCTCATTTTATGCAGCCCCCAATGCCTCTTGTAGCTGTCCCATTCCTCTTTAACTGCGCAGGCCTACATTTCCAAGTATGGGTTTGAATCATCCCCGCAAAACAGTGACACTCTGAAGGCAACCTAAATTTAGCAACGATTGCTTTATGTCCTTCTATCATAGATTGCAATTAGGAGACACACCTAATTCCAGTGCGAAGCTTGATTGCTTGTTTATTTAGCGATTATCGAATTTTATACCTCATTTTTAAAATAAAATACTATAGTCAAGGTGGGTTATAATCGGTTTAATACAGTATTGGAGTTCAGACACAGCATGCTAGTTTATCAAGGCAAAGAACAGCAGAAGCGCCACAGGTTTATGACACAGGTGCTAACACCTGCAGAAACAATGTGGGTTGGGTAACAGATGCCTTGTAAGACTACTTAGCAGGGTAAGAAGAAAAGCAGGATGTACACAGCAAGCGGACTAATACCCAGTCTTCTGATGTGGGATTAGATGCCATCCTACCTCTTTTCCGGCAGACGTGCCTAACTATCCCACTTCCTTCCATTCTTTTCCAACTCCTTTTTCTCTCCCAGTTCAGCCACTGAAGCAATTTACTCATCTAGCTCAGTAATATCGGAGTGGCAGCATCTGTCCAGGGCTTCAGGTACAGGACTTTCCCATCATCTCCTTCTACCTGATCTTTTTTTAACTGGAGAGGCCAGGGTGCAAACTTACATGCAAATGATGTGCTCTATCACTCAGATACATTTTCTTTCTCTCAATCTACATAAAAGTTGTGAATGAATCAGGTCTGTTATAGGAACCTGGACCTCTGACATGTGATAGTTGTCCTTTAGCCATGGCTATCCCCGTTAAGCCACAAGAGATTAATAATAATAATAATAATAATAATAATAATAATAATAATAATAATAATAATTTATTTATACACTGCCCATCTGGCTGGGTTTCAACTCTGGGCGGCTTCCAACAAAATATTAAAATACAGTAGTCTGTCAAACATTAAAAGCTTCCCTAAACAGGGCTGCCTTCAGATGTCTTCTGAAAGATGTGGCTGGAACTAAATGTCACACACATTAAGGGGGGGGGACCCACAACCTCTTCCTGAACCCCGAGACAGCAGGAGCTTGCAAATTTATGCAATGCGCCCCATGAATGCAAACTAAGTCTTTGAAATGTTAGGGAGAAGCTGCCCTTGTACAGAATCATATGGACAAGTGGTTCTTCCAGGGGACCTGGCATGTTCTATAACTAATGAAAACGACACTGCAGAAAGAGGGGTTTTGATATTGGGCACAGATTTTGTAATGCTGTTTTATTCATTTCAAGAAATGAAATCAAGTTTCTAGTCCCTGAAGCAGGAAAAAGAAGCATGAATAACAGTTACTAAGCAGGGTTCCCAGTGATTCACTGGATGGTGTTTGAGGACCTCCCTAAGCCTCCCAAGAAATGTATAAACCATAACAAAAATTAAACAAATATTTTCAAAACCATTTAATTAGCTGTTTTCAGGATGTATTGGCCAGCTTTTCTGGGCAGTGAAAAATCTCGAATAACCTTTTCTTGGGATTTAGTGATTTCTTTATTTTTTAAGGAGAGGCAAAATTCAGGTGTCCTCTGATGAAGCTGATGCAGGAGAAGGAATTCCCGGTGAATAGCTGGAGGGCCTTGTATGGTGTATATGCATGTGTGTATATGTATAATCTTAATCTGAACCTGATATGGATTTTTGTCATGGATCTGCATGCCAGATGTTGTCTGCACCTGGAGGAGCGGTTACTCCAGGCAGATGTTTTTGGTGACGAGCCAGAGTTGCTGTGGATGGTGGGGAAAGAAACGGCTTCTGAGATATACACTCTAGACTGTCATCCTTGCTTGATGCCTTCTCCTTACAGCTTCCTTTCTCACTTGCTGCTGGAAGGGTGGAAAACATTGTCTTTTGATCTTCCTTTTGCAGAGTCGGAAGGACAAGGAAAGGCCTAAACAGAAGCACAAGAAGCATTCGGAATCACCCACAAGTCTCACACTGTCCTCCACTCCCATTGTCACTGAAAAGGTAATGAAAACCCCATGTGAGGTGTTTGCAATGGAGCACCAATATTTGTTGGTTGTTTGTTTGTTTTGGCAAGTGCTGTGATATTTGGTATCGGTGTCTAATATTCAGCCTCTTGAAAAAGCGTAGAAGTTGTTTTCATTTTTCAGATTGCAGAATTCAGTTTTTCTGGGTGTACAAACAAGATTAAACTGTCCTATGATCTTTGGGTGAAGGGTGGTATATAAATTTTATTATTATTAATAATAATAATAATAATAATAATAATAATAATAATAATAATAGTTTACCCGAATACAGGACCTGTGTTTTATACACAGCCCTCCCTTGAGAGTGAAAAAAATAGATCAAGCAAGAGAAGAAAGAAAGATAGATAGATGTACAAGTCCTTCCTTGCTGCACCTACTCCAATTTGTTTCAGGTCCTAATTGCACACATTCCCCCAATGCTCTTCCCTTCACTTTCCTACCACAAGCAAGCTCTGAGCCCTGAGAAGCTCATATTGCAGCTGTCTGCTGCTGATGACATAATCGCTAAGCTAAACCCTTGAGTGATTTCAGAAGCATGTCACAGCTCGTTCCTGAAGAACATGTTTCACTTCAGGCCTTCCGTAGCATTAATAATCTAATCGCAGAGCTTTGCTTTGCTCTCTCTCTGTCTATCAAGCCTGATTGTAAACCAGGTGAAATGACTGGGCTACATTTTCTAGGGCCAAATCTCACATTATTTAATCTGCATCAGGGTTAGCCCATTAGGCTAAGTAGGGAAGTGAAAGCCTGCTGGAGGAATTCCATTTCCAGCTCTGTTTTCCAAGCCTCTGGCAGCAGATTTTCTATGGAAAAATCAATCTCTTGGCTTGAATTTCAGGCAGTTCTGTTTGTACTATGATTGCTTCAATGTTGCCAATTGCTTGGTTCAATAAAAAGTCCCATATGTGTTCACACATAGGTTTTTGTTCACATGCGTAATGCATAATAATTGGACTTTGAGGCTGGAGATGGGCAGTGTTTTTTTTAAAGAGCTGAAAGTGGTCCAAGAGAGAGGAATCTGTTTCTGTAGTCATTGCACACATACTTCTTTTGTCCCACTGTTACCTCTGGCCAAACAGGTTTTGCAGGGTTTTGAAACAATACAAACTCCTGCAAGACCTGTTAACCGGAGCTAAAAACGGGATGCGTGTATTTGCTGCTGAAGCAGTTATCCCTCTTTCAAACCACTTGATCTAGTTCCATCCTTAAGATAAACATTTTTACTCACTTTGTACCAGATTGCACTGGGCACGGTAGGCTGTTTGAAAGCGTGCATATTTTAAGTCATGTATTGAGATGATGTTGCTGGATTTTGTGAGATTGTAGGATGTGGTTTGATGTTCAGATACCACAAAAATGCAGCTGGTATGAAACAAAGTGATTAGCTGTGCAATCTGAACTCCCTCAGGAAGAAGGGTAGGATATAAATTTAATAATAATAATCTTATGTATGTCTACTCATGCATTATTGGAGGGGATTATTGGGTTGTCTTTAAATTTTTTTATTATTGTGTATTTTGTGTTTTCTATATTGTGATTTTATGTTGTGAACTGCCCTGAGATCTACATGTATAAAGTGGTATGGAAATTTAATAAAATAGTGGCAGGAAGTGCCAGCTGGTTACCCACTCTGAACCTTGCCAGCTCTTGGACCTATGCTCCTTATAATGTAGCTTAGGGGCTCAATGTTTGGGGGCACCAGCGGGCTAGGAAATCGGCTTCCTCCCTTGAAGACCATAGGAACAAAATAATGCATAAATCTGCAGCAGGACCCTGAAGTATGGTTCTCATTAGTTTGCAGCGGGCCTCATCCATACAGGTGCAGGGTGTGGAGCATATAAGTGGGACCCTTAGTAGAGCTTGCTTTCACTTCTTGAAAACATCATTTGTTTAACCATCAGAAACCCCTCTGCTAATGAGTAATTCCTGGGGAAACTGTCGTCTGCCCTGCAATCCTATCCTGCTTAATTAAACTAGATTGTTTTAATTGGATCTAGCCTAGCCTGAATGTGGATTTATATTCTTGTGGGATTAGTTTAGTTCAACTGTTGTTCTCCAAAGGTTTGTCCAGAAGGGGCCTGGTCACCCCCTTTCGCCTCTTCACTTGGAAACGCTGTCTATTTCATGTGAATGAAATTAAACATGTGTGGAGATGCTTAACAGAGATTGTGAGCAGCCACATGGATTGGATGAGGAGCTCAATGTGTGTAAGCCCCCACCACCATATTGTTAATGTTGATCAGATAGACTAAGTGCTTGGTGACATCTTCATATTGCAGGTAAATATCAGTCATGGATAATCTGTGGAAAAAAATATTTAGTGGAGGCATGTAAATAGAGTTTCTAATGTCATTTTGTGATTAGAACCAGAACCAATGGGGCCAACTGCAGAGTTTTGTAATGTGTGAACACTGGGGGCAAGAGATTAGAAACCACATGGTATACCATGGGTTGCCAATGTGGTGCCCTCTAGATGTTGCGGACGACCAGGGACGTGGGTGACGCTGTGGTCTAAAACACTGAGCCTCTTGGGCTTGCCAATTGGAAGGTCAGTGGTTCAAAACCCTGTGACGGAGTGAGCTCCCGTTGCTCAGTCCCAGCTCCTGCCAACCTAGCAGTTCAAAAGCATGCAAGTACAAGTAGATAAATAGGTCCCGCTCTGGCGGGAAGGTAAACAGCATTTCTGTGCGCTCTGGTTTCCATCAGGTGTCCTGTTGCGCCAGAAGTGGTTTATTCATGCTGGCCACATGACCCGGAAAGCTGTCTGTGGACAAACACCGGCTTCTTTGGCCTGAAAGTGAGATGAGCGCCGTAACCCCATAGTCTCCTTTGACTGGACTTAACTGTCATGGGGTCCTTTACCTTTACCTTTGTGGATGACCTCATCCTAACATCTCTGATAATTGGCCATCCTGGCTGTGGGACGTATCAGTGGTCAGAGCCAATATTTCTGCACTCTCAACCCTTTCCTAAATTCAAAGCATATTCCTTGTTCAGAAATACTAACCAGCTAATCACAAACTGAATTTTAACAGCAGAACAAGAACTCATTTATGTTATGTGTCTCATAGCATCCAGTGTCAATGACTTCCATTAGTGAAATGCACACTTTCAGTCTTAACCTGCCTTCCTGGGAATATTCTTGATGAAGAAAGAGAGTTAATAATCCCCCCCCCATGTGTCCCTCTGCTGCTTGTAAGCCTCCAAAGTGTCCGTCCCTTAGACATTGTGGAGCACAGAATGGGCTGAGAATCTTCACATGGCACTTTTCCCACTCTGCCACCTGCGTGGCTCCAAGAATCCTGGAAGGAGTTAAAATTGGCCATTAAGAAAATTATGTAGCTGTGTAAGACAACCTGTTAGGAGGCCCAGAGCTGGAACTGCAAACAGCAGGATATCTCTCCAGGTCAGGACAAGGGTGAGGCCACAGAGATATGTGGGAGACCCAGGGGGAGGGTGGCAGGGCGGGGCTGGGGGGCTGTTTGAGACAGGTCAGGATTACACAGCATTAGTGAAATTTCTCTTTGGGGCCTGTCAAGGGTTCAAAATGAGCACATCTAGGGTAAAGCAGCATAGTGCATGTAAGACAATACATCTCAAATCCAAAGATCTGAGGATAGTTTAAAATAAGTGTGTGGTGATTGTGTGAGCGCTTGTTCAAACGCACAAACTATGCTTTTAATTTAGCGTATGTTCCTGTCTATAAGATGCCCCCTATTTTGGGGAACTCCAATTTAAGAAAATGGGGGGGGGGATACTATCTGTGTATAAGACGAGCCCCAATTTTGAACCTTATTTTAGAGTAAAAAAACACAGTCTTATACACGAAAAAGTATGGTAGTTTAGGAGTTGTGGTGTTTCTCCTGTGCCATCCATGTACATGGCACACAATAACATGGGGAAATATGACAAGATACCTGCCCCAAGAAGCTTACAATCTACATTTTAACAACGGGGGTAAAGCACTAGAGGCGGGGGAGGGTGGAGATAAAGCTGTTTGGGGGCGACCGTGAATAAGCAGGAATATGCTTACAACATGCTTAGACTCCCTTTCAATTCAGGATGAGGACTAAATGATTTATTTTTGCTACTAATAAGCAGTAATGAGTGCAATATAATAATGAATCAGCGTTGTTGTTGTTCTTTTACATTTCTGCCCCCCGCCCCCCCACCATATCCAGGTTAGACATAACATTGTTAGCAAATTAAAGTCCAGAAACATGAAAAATAGAGGTGGAAACAATTGTTCGAATGTTTACTCATATGTTACAATGTCCTGTTTGGAGATATTAGCTGGATTGCTTAGAGGGAGGGGAAGATAACAGACTGTGTTTAGGGAACAGGCACACTTTCATCATTGGGGAGAGCTGCCCCCCCTCCACCTGCAGTTTTTTTAAACCTCAGAATTGCTTATTGCACTATCACTGCTTTATGGAGACATTCATGCCTTTCTGGCATCGAACGCAAACCACATCTTGGATCTCTTTGCATGCTTGGAAATTTAAGGAGCAAGGACTCCAGTGTTTAATAGGCCTGGAAACAAAGGCTCAATAATGAATGTGCACATACAGAGGTAAGCAGCTCACCCACTTGCTCAACCACAGCTCTTATTTTACAGCTGTTGCTATATCCACATGATGCGCACTGAGTATCCCTTGGGATACATTCATGTGCAGGTAACATGTGGCCAAAGCCACCCGTGAATTCAGCTGCAGCTTCCCACCAAGAAATTGTCAGACTGCAGGTGGCACATTTCCTCCCCTAACCCGGCGATATAGGAATTGAAACATTTGCTTCCAAGTAGCTGCATCCACACACGACCTGATGAGCCCTTGGTGAGGGGAGTTGTCGTCCTATGAAGCATACTTTGAACTTCTGAATTAGCAGGCCGCACTTTCAAATACAGTGGTACCTTGGTTTAAGAACATCTTAGTTTATGAACAGCTTGGATTAAGAACTCTGCAAACCCGGAAGTAGGTGTTTTGGTTTGTGAACTTTGCCTTGGAAGCAGAACATGTTTCGCTTCCTGTTGAGTGTGTTCCATTTGTAAATTGAGTCCCCCGCTGCTATGGGAAAGCACGCCTTGGTTTAAGAACGCTTTGGTTTAGGAATAGACTTCTGGAACCGATTAAGTTCGTAAACCAAGGTACCCCTGTACAGTTTGAGGAGTCTCAGTTTAACATCAGGTTCATGAACATCTCTGGAGAGTGGGGCTGCAATAGCTGTGGGTGTTTACAGTTTGGGGAAGAGGAAGAATGGCTTTGGGAGTGAGAAGGTGGTTGGGGGGGTTTCTTGGGTACGGCAGCTTCTGTGCCCTCTGTCCCCATCATGGATGAGGTGAGACTTGCAAACTGAGAACACACTTAGGTTGCGTCCAGTCTTCCTGAGAACTCTGTCCAAAGTGGGCATGATACTGTTTTAGGGTAGTGGGTCCTGTGCAGGTCTTGAATCCCCAGCAAATGCCCAATTTTACCAACTAGGCGGCAGCAGCAGGGCTAGGAAAGAGTGGCAGCCCTTTGGGCAAATTTGCAGCCTTCACTCAGCCAGCAGTGATACCTCTGGTGGGGCAATAGGGGCAGAGTGCTACTGAGATCTCTGCCTTAAGATCATAACAGTGGCAAGGGTTGCCATATTTTGAAATGGGCAGAAGAAAAATGCAGGGCAAAGGCAAAACCACTTGGACCTGTGTCTAGAAAAGCACAGGTCGTGCGGAAAACTGCTCAGACCCATGCTTTCTAGGCACAGGACAAGTGGAAATTGCCCACAGATAGGGCAATAAAAGATAAGGAAGCAGCCAGAGCTCCAGTCCTGTAACTGAGGGCTCAAAGACAGCAAAACGACCCAGTTACCTGAATAAATTAAATAATACTTAAGCTGCTTTGGTGTCTGGGTGGTGTCCTTACCAGGAGAAAAATAATCTGGATTAATCCTAATTACCGTATTTTTTGCACCATAACACTCACTTTTTTCCTCCTAGAAAGTAAGGGGAAATGTCTGTGCGTGTTATGGAGGGAATGCCTACGGGTGGCATGCCTACGGATTTTCCTCCTCTAAAAGCTACGTGCGTGTTATGGTCGGGTGCGTGTTATAGAGCCAAAAATACAGTACATTGGTGGAACATGGACATCATAGTGGGAGCAGACACAAATGCCCTCTCCCCCCTGCATCCCCACCCTCCGCTTGTCCCTCAGCAGCTGGTATTCAGTGGAGTGGCTGAAGTTTAGCCATTATGACTAATAGCCATTGACAGACCTGTCCACCGTGAATTTTGTCCAGTCCCCTTTGATCTAAGCCCACGGCTATCAGCACGTTTGTGGCAAGTTTCATACATCAGATAGGCACTCATGCAGAAATTTACCAAACACAACAGAGAGACCCAGTGTTCCCCAGGCAGCAACAATTTATATATTGGTTTAACACTGTAGTCTCTAGACAGTGTACAAGCAGGTTACAAAAGACACAGCAGATATGAAATTATTAGGACTCTTGTAGGTCAAATATTTGATACATACTACTGAGCTGATAGCTGAGCTCCTCCTGCTTTCTCCCGAGCATTGAGGTTCTGTGTAATACCCCGGAGACTCTTGGCTCTGTTGCTGTCTTCCTGGAGATATTCATATCTGCTCAAGTCACAGCCTATCCTTTTGTAGAATCTAGAAGAGTATTACCAGGAACTTGAGAGTGAAAGCCCACCTCTCCTGAGGCACGGGAGTCCCATTGCCCACTGCTAAATGCCACTCAGGCTATTAAGACGTGGCAGAGATTGAGGAGCTTCACCTATTTCCTGGACCAGTGAGGCAGTAGCAACAACAAGAGAATATCCTCCATCCCAATGAAGAAAGGCCCAGCTGGGTAGTGGACTTCACTACTCAGCCCAAAGCAGGTGTTCCCACTGGCGCTCCATCAGCTTCCTATGGTTATGTACCGGTTGGGCATATACGATGCAACTATGCCTACATACATGGACTGTTCCCATTATCTCTTGTAAATAAGACGATAGTTCAAGGACAAACAGCAGAGGTGTTAACTGGATTAAATTTTCATATGTACCATTCAGGGATGTGTCCAAGACGAAATCCTACTGGCTCACTGTATCCATAAGGACAAAGAGCCCTTTTGTACATGGGCTGCTAAGTAAGAAATAGGCATATAAGTCCACCTTATGAATTGTATTTCCGTGGCACATGCTGTAGTGATAAGCCGGGTTGGCCCAATTTCCTTCTGTTTTGTGCCCTGGCCCAAGAAGTAGAGTGGGGTGGATGGAATAAGTTCTACTACGGGCACAAAACAAACTGGGAATCCACCTGTCCAAGATTTTAACTATCCAGTGAGTTGATACAACTTCCCAGAATGCCAAGACTGTCCAGATCACAATGATGCCCTTCAGATTCCATGGGAAAGCTGCAAGTTTTCAGATATGTACAGACAAGGTCTTGTTCTGATTTGAGAATGGAATCATAGATTCATAGAGTTGGAACGAACTCAAAGATGTCCACATTCACGATGGTGTCAGTGTTTAGCAAGTATTTGGGGGTGGGGAGTCCTGTGAATCTTCTGTGCTGGGCGCATTGATAATACCATTAAAATGCAAATTCAGTATTTTGTTTCAGAGTTTATCCTGTGTGACAGGATACCTGGCCTACCGCTGGAATGAAATGTCAGCAGATTGGGAGAGTTGTGGGCTACTGCCAGCAATTCACTGCGAACTTAGTTGCCTTGTTGGCTAACCTTTTGACTGATTTGGTCACGGGGGAAACAAACCATGTGGACAGATACTTTATGGACTTCCGTTTGCAACACATCCCTGCTGTGCTGTGTGCAACAAGCTTCAATAAACTGTCCATTGTTCACACTGATGCCTCTAAGTTGTTGTGCCTGAACAACAGATCCCTCCCATACTATCCCTGATATGCAAACTCTCCCATCACGAGTGAATGAAAATAATTTAAACTCCACAGGGTGAGAGCATGCTCTGGTTTAGAATTGGGCTCCTCTCAGGTGAGAGAGGAGAAAATTAGATAGTCCATTGCGTGTGAGGCATGACTCCATTAATGCTTCAGAGATGGGTAGAATCTCTTGCCTGTGTATGCTTGGCAGTGATCCTTTTTGGGTCGTAACATTGAGTGTAAGTGGTTTTGTGTCCGAGTGGTTGGTATGATTGCAATGGTTGCGAGTGAGGTTGACTGAGTGCTTGGGTGAATAAACGTGTTGCATTATGCTGCTTTGCAATGCTCTCTGGTTTTGTTTATAGTGATAACTGTTTCTATATGTGGATGTTGTTTGTGCATTTGTTCTGTTACTATATAAATAATTTGAGATTGTTTTTATTGTACTTATTGTGTTTATATATTTTCAAATGCCTTTTTTTCATTCAGTATTGTGAACTGCTTCGAGGTCTTTTACTAGTAAGCAGTCTGTAAAGGCAAACCATCATGGTCACTGAGAGAGAGGCTGTGGCAACAACCAACATTACTTAGGGGAAGGTGTCTTCATTACACATAAACAACCCCTCCCCCTCCCTCACACAGTGGTACCTTTCCCTCTAGGGCTTCCCTCCCACTTCCTTTAAGGTGGTTCATCAGGCCAGGCACCGCCATGATACATGGGATTCCCCCCCCCCCACGATGAATCATTGCCCTGATATCTCTGATCTCTAAGGAGTTACCTCCCAGCCATTAATACCTGGACAACAAATTCTTATTGAGTTCATTGTCTTACTTTTTTTTTCTCAGTCCCTGCAAGGAATTATGGGGTCACCATTTCTGGAATGGAGTGTTTTGATGAGGGTGTTCAGGAAAGATTGTCGCTGCTGCTTCTTCTTCGTGGTTTTCTCCCCTTTTCTCTCCCTCCCTCCCTCTCTCACCCTCCCATGTGTTCTCTTGGCTTATACTAGTGCAATTAGACTCTCTCTTTCATCACCCATGGAGTCGCCTGGTTCACGGAGCTGTCTGGAGCTGACATGCTAAGAAGATTATTCTCAAGGTCTCAGTGAAACTTAAAACCTGGCTGCTTAGCTTGAGTTGTAGACAATTAACCCTCTGTTTCCTTTAAATAATAAAAAAAAGAGGGAGAGGGAAGCCCCATCAGACTTTTATTGCATGTAGACAATGAGGGAGAAGGAAAAGAGTCTCATCAGAGATGAGGCAGCCTGATCCATTTTTGGGAAATTACCCCTCTCCACAAACACATCCATGTAAATAAACATGGGGAATGGTCCATCAGGCAGTTCTGCACAAGTCCCATTGAAATTGTCATAGAATCATAGAATTGGATGGGACCCCAAGGTTCATCTAGTTCAACCCCCTGCAATGCAGAAAGAGCTGTGCAAGAGTGCAATAGTTCATTTCACTGCAGCTTAACAATAACAACAACAATTTGTTATTTCTACCCCGTCCATCTGGCTGGGTTTCCCCAGCCACTCTGGGCGGTTCCCAACAGAATATTAAAAACATGATAAAACATCAAACATTAAAAACTTCCCTGAATGGGGCTGCCTTAAGATGTCTTCTAAAAGTCAGAGAGTTGATTATTTCCTTGACATCTGATGGGAGGGCGTTCCACAGGGCGGGCACCACTACCAAGAAGGCCCTCTGCCTGGTTCCCTGCTTGGCAGGGGGTTGGACTCGATGACCCTTGTGGTCTATTCCAATTCTATGATTCTATGATTCTATGAACCTCACTTCTCGCAGTGAGGGAACCGCCAGAAGGCCCTCAGAGCTGGACCTCAGCATCCAGCCTGAACGATGGGGGTGGAGACACTCTTTCTGCTTATGCAGAAGAATTTCCTGGTGGGTTATGCCTTGTGTTAAATGGTAAGAGAGGTAGGTGCCTTTTAGATTTACCACCTCATGTACTAATTGGCTTGTGGCCAATGCTGCTTATCTGATCTAAGGAGGTAAGTAGCCTTTTGTGAAAGCAGAACCTCACCACACACACACACACACACACACACACACACACACACACACACACTCACACTGCCCTATGCTTTAGTGACTGCCAGCTAAGTATGCAACATCCTATTGTTTTGTTGTCCTGTCTGGCAAAAAAACAACACCACACAAAACAAAAAAAACCTATGTTTGAATGAGGGCTGATCTGACCAGTCTTGGCATGAATGGTTTTAATGATCTTGTGAATAAGGAATGATACTGTGCTCTGATGAATGCAGATTGACACGTCTGTGGCAAAAGCAATACCTTGAAAACTTGCCAGTAAACACAGCAAGGTTTGTGATCTCAAGGCATGTAGTTGGAAGTACAACCTGCCTTCTTGTCTGAAAAAACCCCCCAACCCTGATCTCATCCATCAGCGTCTCAAAAGTGAAGGAGAGAAATGGATTCAGCTTTGGCACCTGCACCTATGGATCCTTCCAAGATGTACAGGAATAAGCCTTCTCCCTGCTAAACTTAATGCTGGAGAAAGGGCAAGCATGCAGCCCTTGGCTTCCACAGCCCAGTGCCAACAATGCTGGTTGTCTCCTTTTGATTGGCTGGGAAAGAGAGAGTTGGTGGTACCGTTGCTAAGGCAGCCAAATTTGTATTCTGTGCCAATATGCAAATAAGTAGGTGATTTCAAAGCCTATTAAGCAAAAAATTAGTTCAAGCTTTTACTTTTTAAGCCAACCAATCTGGTGGGAGAGGGAGATTTCCCATCTCATTACTATTTTTATTATTACTATATTATGTTATTATTTTTCGCAGATTTGCTTCTGTTCCTCACTCATTTTCTTGTTGCATGTTAGACAGGGTATCCTAGTGCTGGAAAAGATTAAAAAGAAACAGGATGACAAAAACGATTGCTGGGGTTGCAGCATCTCCTACATACAAGGAAAAGCAAAAGTGTTTGGGGTTGTTTAGAAAGGAAAGAGGCAAGATTGAGGTTTATTACATTAAGTGTTTCCTAGCCATGAAGCCCTTTTTCATCTTCACGGTTGCTACATGGCACTGAACTTCTTTCGCAATTTTGAATAACTTTTGAGAGGAATCCTGTATCTTTGAAATAGCAAGGCTCTACAGTGAGGAGGGTCAAGTTCTGCAGTAAATATAGCTTTTGCTCCTGGACCACTATTCAGAGAAGAGAGAGACCCTTGGAGGAGAAAACAGCCATCCCTGCATTAATTCATTAATCAATAAACCGCTCTGAATCTATAAATGCTAAAGGGAAATACTGAATTTTCCTTCCTTCAGCAGGACCAATAGGTTTTGCATCCACAGGCACTGCCTCCTTTTCTCTTATTGCTGGCAAGGCAAGATAGCCTCTTTTACACTTGGGGGAATCCATACCCTGCATTCTCTCTCCCTGCAATGTAGTTGAATTGAGGTCTCGGTCTACGCATGCGGCAGAATGAGATTACAGATGAGAAATAGTGTTTATGAATGACACAAAGCCCATATTAAAAAAATAATAAGGTAAACCTGATTCTGTGATTCTCCCTGCAAATAGAAAATCGGCACATGATTGAGGAGCAAAGTTTTTTGCCTACCATGTTGATTTTCTATTTGCAGGGAGTTTTTAAGCACACAGGAGCTTTTGAAAATGAAAATGGAATCCCCCCCCCTTCCTGAAGTGGTGCAGTCCACTTTGATTCTACCTAAATCTGCTACCTAAATCTGCATCCTTTCACTCCTCTACCCCACTCTGGATGCCCACCCCACCCCGGCAGCTGCAGACATTCTGATTACTTGTTGACAGGCATTCAATACATTGCCACAGATGGAGACCCTCAACATCTGGCTCTCCAAATTGAAAACTTTCTCTCTCTCTCTCTCTCTCTCTCTCTCTCTCTCTCTGCCGTTTGCCCCTCTTGGTTTATGATCCCTCCCCAGCCTCCATAATCCAGGTCAGGAGGCTGTGACGGAGGAAGAAGTATTTTAATTGGATGCTCTCATGCCATAGGCGGAGTTCCCACTGGGTTTCCTAGTGTCACCAGAGATTGCAGCTGACCTAAATCCTTTTGGATATAAAGCAAGTCTGAGAAAGAAATTTTAAGGAGGCTTTAATTTCCCGACTTGAGAGGTGCTCGCTGTTTGAGCCTGCCTGGAAGTCATATTCCCCTAACTTGAAAGCTCTGTTCCCCATTCTCGGATATTTGTGGGTTAGGCGTGTGAGGGAAAATACTCTACACATGCACAGTAGTGCTCTTATCTTCATTATTGTTTCACACGTCTCCGGGCATCTTCCTTACACTGGAAAAGAACTTCTAGAACTGTTTCCCTAGCTCAGTATTTTTAGTTCAGCATGTTGTTTACTGCAGCGACCAACTGGGTGCCTTCGGAAATCACACAAACAGCACAGTTGAGACACATCCTGTTGTGTGTTCCCAACACCTGATAATCTGATATCATTCCTCATGCCATGGAGGTTCAGTTTCACTATTATAGTTCCTGGCTATGGATAGACCTAGCTATCTTCCAGGAAGGAATAGGTCTAATGCATTTCTGTACCATCTATATATTGCTTTGTATATTTTAGTTGTCTGTATGCACTCAACAGCGATGGCATGTTTTCTACCAGTTGCTTGTATGGGGTTTTCCGTGTATTTGCAAATGCTGCTGAATAATGCATCTCATTTCACACTCGGTAAGTGACAACCTTGTTGGGACGCGGGTGGCGCTGTGGTCTAAACCACTGAGCCTCTTGGGCTTGCCGATCAGAAGGTCGGCGGTTCGAATCCCTGTGACGGGGTGAGCTCCCGTTGCTCAATCCCAGCTCCTGCCAACCTAGCAGTTCGAATGCATGTCACAGTGCAAGTAGATAAATAGGTACCGCTCCGGCGGGAAGGTAAATGGCCCTTGCGTGCACTGCTCTGGTTTTGGTGTTCCATTGCACCAGAAGCAGCTTAGTCATGCTGGCCACATGACCTGGAAAAACTGTCTGCAGACAAACGCCAGCGCCATCAGCCTGTAAAGTGAGATGAGCGCCGCAACCCCAGAGTCGTCTGCAAATAGACTTAACTGTCAGGGGTCCTTTACCTTTACCTTTTTAAGTGACAACCTTATTTTTATGAATAGTATCGTATCGGTCAGAATATAGGCCACACCCCCCCAAAAAATCTGGCTTTTATAAAACTTGAGCGTTGCCTATAATCATCCTCTTGTAGATAGAGAGGTCATGATTTAAGAGCTCTCCTGGGTATGTGTGTCTATATATTGGGGGGGGGGAGCTTATATTTGGACCAGTATAGTAATAATAATTTAGGAAAGGCTTTTAATTTGCAAGGTGTTTTACCAACCATACCTTCTTCCTCTTCACGACACCTGTACTGACACACTGTTCAGCCATAGAATACCTCTGTAACAGGATACATGTCTGCTCTGTGTTCCTTGTTTCGTAGGCAGATCTTGCTCTGCTATCATTTATTTATTTAAAGTTAAATAATATTTACCCTGCCCTTTAGCTTAAAAAAAAAGGCACCCCGAGCATCTTGGAAAGATCAGTAATAAGATATCCTCTGTCCTCGGGTTTATGGTTTAAAAAATAAGCTACAAAAGGAAAAACGGTTTGGGATGGAGGAGGAATATCGCAAACCCAGGCACTAATTCTTAATTACATAGTTTGTATAATGGCCTGCTGGGAAGGAAACAGCTTGAGGAGAGGGGAGCCAAAGGTTGCTGGTCCCTCCACAGACCAGATGGAGTGGCCCTGCTTCCCTCCTCTCCTCTCCTCTCCTCTCCTCTCCTCTCCTCTCCTCTCCTCTCCTCTCCTCTCCTCTCCTCTCCTCTCCTGCAACCTAATGAAGGAACTTGATGAAGCAGGTTTCTCAGCAAAGCTGGTGGTGGAACCAACCTGCTTCCCTTTTCCTCCTCTGCCGTATCCTGATGGGCCTGTTGGCTGAGCAAGGCAGTTGCTGCAGCGGCTGCAGCTGCACATTTTGGCGGCCAGTTGTCCCATTATTAAGTTTGTTATTTGTACATTTTGGGGTGGGTAGCCCTATGGATTTTCTGTTTGGGCCACCCCAAAATTGGGACCCATCTCTGTCCGCAAGACTCCTGCTGGATCAAATTAATGGCCAGGAGCTTTTGTGGTCCCTGGGCAGGAAGAGACTGTCAGGAGCCTCTTAATGCTTTCCCTCCCCTTTGCTTCCCTTTTAGTTTGGAAGCCTGCAGGCAGGAGCCGTTCCTACTTCATCATCTGAAGCTGCCCTTACAACTGGGCCAGGCAATTTGGTCTGTCTAGCACGGCCTAGATCAGCTTTCACCAACCTGCAGATCAGCTTTGGAGCTGATGAGGGTTGCAGCACAAAACATCCTCAGGGCACTAGGTTGGTGAAAGCTGATCTGGCACAACATTGCCTACCTCTCCCTGACATGCTGCTTTTGTGTGTGTTAGATTACTAGTAGCAGCAGCAGCCACAGTATTTAACAGAGAAGCATCTGATGGTGTGAGCTCTCACCTGCATCCAATGTAACACTTCTCCCTGACATCCTAGTTCTCTATGTGAGGAGGACCTATGGAAAGATTCAGACATCTGACCAACACAAAGTCTGAAGTTGTACAGCATAGGCAGTGAACCACTCAAATCTGTGCACCATTCTGGACACAGGAAAACACCCCCCTCCCCATTTTATTCCTTTATTTTGGGCTTGGGTCTGTTTGCTCTGACAAGACAGACAGAAGTCCCCTCTGACAGGCTATTTCTCTCTTCCCAGCAGCTTCTTGCATTTCGCTCGCAGTTTCACTGTATCCCTTTTGTCTTGTTTGCAGGAGAAGAACCCTCAACTGGGGTTGATTGTTTATTGTTCTTTCCCCCTCCTCCTGCTGTCAGAGTAGTGCTAGTCTAATCCGAGGCACACAATTCAGCTGCCGCTGGTTGTTGTTTTTTTAATTCTCTCCTCCCCACTCCACCAGCATCCAGCTTCCTTGCTTCTTCCTCCAGTCTCTGTCATTCCTTGTAGCAGCTCATCTCACAAGTCAGAATCTGGGAGATGTTCCTCTGCTTTATGGGACAGATCCTGCCTCCAAGTACAAGGGACGGGAGTGCTGGCTGAAGGTGGCTGTGAATCAGGTATACTCTCTCTCCAGGTGGTAGTTTGTGGCTGTGGGTGCTCTGCTTGTCTTTGTGTCTAAGCTCTCGTTGATTGTTTGATTGATCTCTGAATATTGCTGAGAATGTGTCTTGGGAGATTGGAAGCGCTTTGCGAGGAGAGAAGAAGGGTGAATCGCTCGATCTGGGGGTAATGCTTCTAAACCGTTGAAACAAAGTCAAGGAACTGAGGGTGATCGGGGTTTTTGTGCCCCCACTGAAGAACAGATCCACACTCTACATTTAAAGCACATTCACAGACATTTGGAGCACATGACTTTCCCCAGAGAATCCTGGGACCTGTAGTTTCCCCTCATAGAGCTACAGTTCCCAGCACCCTTAAACTACAATTCCTAGGATTCTTTGATGGGGAGAACCCTGTGCTTTTAATGTGCATTGGATATACTTAAAGCGTGTGGTGTGAATAAGTTATTCCAGTTGCTGTCAGATGCCTAGCTGGCTGGACATCACCCAACAGGCCAAGGGAGCAAAAGAAAGAACTAGAGAGGGCAGAGCAAAAATTTGATCAGGTGTGAGTGAGGAAGTCCTGGCTTGCAGACAGACTAGGGGGTGACCTGCATTAGGAAGGGTTTATATAGAACTCCCACTGGCATCTAGTCAGAATGTAAGGCTGGGAGCCAATCAGGACACGGAAGGTCCTTGTTCCAACAGGGGAAGTTGGAGAACTTCCCATGAAGGATGAATGGCCGAAGTCTCTGTCTCTAGAGATGAGCAGAACTCGACTCCCACCAAAGGAGACAGGCACTATTTGTATAGGATAGTGACAAGTTGGTCTCATACATTGGGTGCCTTTGTTTGAACTTAAATTGAAAAATCTGAACTTCTCATCAGCAGTCCCCTAAAACATCTGGGTCCCTCTACTTAACTGCTTGCTGTTTGAAATTTTAATGAATTTTCCACTCAGGATTCATTTTCTGAGTCAGGTTTTTGCCCAGCATTAATACATTATTATTCACTCCATCACCTTTTGGCCTGACGGATTAAAAAGAAGGCCTTTGATGTGGATTCTGGGTTATTTCCCACCCACGTATGGCTTTGTATGTGTTGTGCATGGGTTCCAAAATGCTTTTGCAGGGAGAGGAGTTGATGAGAGGAAGGAAATTCTTTGGGCTTCTCTTTCAGAGGTGTGGTTAGTGAGGTCAGTGTGTCGGCTGAACCTGCTTGGGATATGGGTCATTTTTGCGGTTCCTTAGAGGGTTTAGCATAGTTGACTGCTGCTCTTGCATTGCCCCATCTCTTTTCTGCTTCCCCTCCATTTGGCAGATGTGGTTGTCAAAGATCTGCCCCCCCCCCAGTTCGTAAATCAGAAGGGTTTAATATTTTAACATCCCAGGAGTTGCTGGCCTGGATAAGGCACAGGCCTCCCGCTTTAGATTTTCACCCCTCTCTTTTCCACGTACTTCTGGCACATCTGGAATGCATTTTAACCTCCCAGCTGTTGTACGGTGATAGCTTGATTACACACCACCGGGGAAATGGAGATTTTGATTTTTTTAAACCGTGTATCAAAAGTTTTTGCACTGCACACTACTTTTTTCAGGGAAGTCATCTGGAAGAATTCTTGATTGCCCACAGGGGGCCACCTCACAGTCTGGCTAATAATTGCTGCAACTTTTTTTTTAAAAAAAGCACACACATCAAGTTTCTAGTCCTTCCTTTGAAAGCTCTTCAGCTTTTGTTTCCCCCCTTAGGCCCTTACAATGACTCTTTGCTCTCAAATGAAGACTGTGTGCACATGGAAGTTCCAAGTGGATTAAATGCAGCCCATGTATGTGTGTGCTTTTTGCTTTGCCTGCACAATGTCATTCTCATTGGAGTGGCAGCCTTTACTCCCTGCCCACATTTAATTCGTATTTTCCCAATCTGTAGATAATGCAGTAAAGGGGGGGGGCAGGAAATCTAACAGAAAATTGCATGCTACCCAAGTGTGGACATACTGAAGCACATTGTGTAGACAGGAAGTGGGTTTTTCATGTGTGTGGTGACCTTTTGCTGGGTATCATCTATGCCCACATCCTCTGTTTCTGTAGGTGAGGCACTGCTTGCTGGACTGCTAGAGAGGCTGGGTGTGGCATACTTTAAAAAAAAACACTTGCTGTTTTGTGCAAGTCTGGTATATCAGAAAACTTGTGTTTCAGAAATAAAAATAAATAATTCGGTACCTCATATTTCTGAAAGTCAGCGGTGTACTCCTTGTACCAACTATGATGGTTGAATGCTTATCATTAAATTATCTTCCTAATGATACCGTATTTTATTGAATTACTCTGAAAAAGTCTGGTGTTTCGAGTCATTAGACCTAAGAAATAGCAACTTTTCCTAAATTTATCCACAATTTTGGCCACTAGCATAATTGAACTATGTCGGTAATGGCAACCAACTTGGATGGCTTAAAAAAAATAATCATTGAGGATAAGTCTGTCATTGGCTACTAACCCTGATGGTTATTGTAATGGGTATGAGTTACTCGTGCGTAAACTGGTGCCTTTCTCGGTTAATTTGCCTTGTTAAACCTTTCTGACTGCACAGCCCCTTCTCATGGTGGCTGCCTCAGTCACTGGCAGAATCCGTCAGTGGGCGTTTCTTGAACCTCTTCCAACATAAAAGTTGTTTGACACCCAGTCTCCTCCTCCTCTCACTGCGCGGGAGTCTTCTGCGCAGGGAAGGCGTGGGTAGTGGAGGACCTGGTCTCTCCTCACTGATGTCCAGTGAAGAGTCCTGGAGCCCTCTCTCCAATTCCCCCGTCTGCCTCCCTTTATCCCTGGTGTTGCGCTGATTGGCTTCCCCCTCTACTGAGCTGTTTCTCCCCCTGCTGCTGGGTCCTTCGCCAGCATCATCTGGGATCCTCCCCTTCGCCTCTCGCTCCGATGTCAGTTCCCTGACAGTTATGTTGGAGGCAGCAATGTTTCAGTTTCTGGAAACCTCTGGAGGGGAGAGCGCTGTTGCACTCAGGTTATGCTTGAGGGTTTCCCATAGACATCTGTTTGGCCTCTGTGGAAGTGGGACCCTGGAATAGATGGGCCACTGAACAAGAATTTTAGGGTTTGAGCTCCAAAGATTCCTGACAGCAGTAGCATGTTCCAAAAATGTCCCAAATTCACATGTATTAGGTGTGATGTATTCAAGACAATGTCAGCTCAATGTCTCAAATCTCTCTCTCTCCTTATGTCATGTGTCCATTTCAGCAGACTTCCACCAACCACCACGAGAGCAGTAAAGAAACCACAGAGGTCATTCGGTCAGAAGTGAAAGGCAAGAAGTCTTCAAGCCATGGCACAAGCCACAAGGCCAAGAAGTCAGGAAGTGGGAAAAGCTCGACGGGTTTTGGCACATCCTCTTCCAGTGGGACATTTCCACCTGCAGGTGAAGCATGGGAAGGAACTGGGAGCCAGTAGGGTCAGCCATGACAGTGGGCTTCAGTCCATTAATAGCAATGAGTCTGTTATGAATAGAACTTAGTTGGATGCAACCTAGCCGTATGAATGTGAGTGCATGCAATTAGACATGCTAAGTATTCTTTTCAGTTGATGCATTCAGTGTGTGTGTGAGGGGGGTGTCCCCAGATGTTTTTTGGACTGCAAGTGCCATCAGCCCCCAGCCCACACCACCAGTGGTCAGGGATGATAGGAACTGTAGCCCAACACAATCCAGAAGGAACCACATTGTCCACCTGGTGGGTTTTGCCTTTTCGATTGCAGTCTTCGTCAACAATCCAGCAAATGAGAAGAGCATCTAGTTTTTTTCAACTGTGAGCAGTGAGGCTTTCTCCAGCGCTGCCTTCTGCACCCTTAGGCATTTTGCAAGCAAACAAATGAACACATAGACTTAGATCTGTGACAGCTATAGCTCTGATGCCTCATCTCTGCCTGCTTAAGGTTTAAGATTTCCCTTGATCCCCTTCCAGGTACCTCATGCAGCTCCTTGCCCTTCTCCCAGGACTTCGTAACCTTCCCAAAGCTGGAGCAGCAACAGCAACAGCAGCCCGAGGAAGAGAAATATCGCAAGCCTGTCTCTTCCTCCTCGTCTTCCGCTCATTGCTCCCCGTTGTACGAAGGACAGAAAAGCGACGTCTTTGAGCAAAAGGTGATCTTCTCGGGTTTCGGCTCCATCATGCGCTTCTCCACTTCGGCCGTCAGCCAGCAGAGGGGGCACGACGCTTCCCCCGTAGACTACAAGGTCTCCAACTCTATTGGGGGCACCTCTGGCGGAAGTGGCGGCAGCAGTGGTGGCAGCCACAAACGGATGCCGTCCCTCAACGTTGAGGAAGGAGAAGTCCTGAAGGAAAAAAAGCACAAGGCCAGCAAGAAAAGCAAGCATGGGCCAGGGAGGCCCAAAGGGAGCAAGAACAAGGAAGTCCCAGGCGCCCAGCTGGTTGGATCCACAGCTACGTCGTCTTCGCCCTTCTCCGGGGGGTCCCTGGTCAGCTCCAGCATCGGAGGGTCCTCTCGGTCTTTCAGCCATGCAGCTGCCCTTCCGAGCCTCAGTATGGAATCTCCGCTTCTGGGATCAGGTAGGTACCACAGCCTCTAGGCAGGATGCTGCACAGTTTTGGCTTCTGGTGCAGAGTTCTGAGGCTCTCAGCTTGAAAAAACAAAACAAAAGAAACCAAGAGTGAAGGCAGGTACTTATGTCTATCTATCTAGAGAAATAAGGGACGTGGGTGGCGCTGTGGGTTAAACCACAGAGCCCAGGACTTGCCGATCAGAAGGTCGGCGGTTCGAATCCCCATGACGGGGTGAGCTCCCGTTGCTCGGTCCCAGCTCCTGCCAACCTAGCAGTTCGAAAGCACCTCAAAGTGCAAGTAGATAAATAGGCACTGCTCCGGCGGGAAGGTAAATGGCGTTTCTGTGCGCTGCTTTGGTTCGCCAGAAGTGGCTTAGTCATGCTGGCCACATGACGTGGAAGCTGTACGCCGGCTCCCTCGCCCAATAAAGCGAGATGAGCGCCGTAACCCCAGAGTCGACCACGACTGGACCTAATGGTCAGGGGACCCCTTTACCTTTACCTATCTGGAGAAATATTGAGTGGTTGCAGTGGGTTCTTTACCCACAGGGCGAACCTGACCTTGCAACTCTGTAAAATGGAAGCAAACACACAAGCAAGTTGAACACCCTCAGTCTCGCCTCTGTCATCATGTGTCAGATGAGCTGTCTGCTTTTATAGGCAAATCTGTATGTGTGTATGTTGGAGATGACATGCATGCTAGCTAGTAGGCAGTCGTCGCAGTCCAAATATAACCCGTGCCGGAGAAGCTGTGATAAAAAGTTGCAGAACTTTTCATTCCCCCATCGCCATCAGTGTTCACCACAGTGCTGGGGAAATGTGTGTGTGTGTTGAGGGTTACAAAGGTGCTATCAACCCTAAGTTTCCAGTCGCCATCCAAATCCAATGTAGCTGTGAGGATAAGGTTTGCAACATGGATAGTAATACTGAGAGAACAGGATACTAGACTAGATTGACCTTTGGTCTAATCCAGAAGGGCTCGTCTTACCTTGCGATATCTCAGGCTTTAAAACAGTATTTCCCAAACTTGGGTCTCCAGCTGTTTGGGGACTACAACTCCCATCATCCCTAGCTGGCAGGACCAGTGGTCAGGGTTGATGGGAATTATAGTCCGAAAACAGCTGGAGACCCAAGTTTGGGAAACACTGCTTTAAAAGACACATTCACAAAGGACAGGGCCATCCGTGGCTGCCAACTGTGATGGATGAGTTCTGCATCTACTGTTGAAGGCAGTATGCCTCTGTAGACCTGTTGCTGGGAATCAGAACTGAGGAATAGTGCTTGTCGTACTTAGGTCTGGTTGGCTTTTATAAGAACAAGATGCTGGGCTAGCTGGCCCTTCTGTTTGATCCAGTAAGGCTCTTCTTATGTTCTTACCTGGTGAAATCTCAGAGCCGCTTCCTGCGCTCTTTGTGGCAAGGCACCCGTGATGTGTGTCAGTGTGATTTCTTTTGCGAGTGCAACAAGCCAGCAAACCACAGCGCATCTCAACTTCCTGAGCCAGGTGCTTGCAGCAGAAAAGATGTTTGCACTGCTAGTCTCAAAAGCCAGAAGGCTGCTGAACCACAAGCAGGACTTCCAGGAGCTGGGAGGGTGGTCCTTCTGAGCTCTGCGCTGTTCCTTGAACCGGTTAACAGAAACAGAATCTGTTTTGCAGCACTTGTGCAATGGTGGAAATGTGTATAGAAACATGGCCTAGAGTTGGGTATGTCCTTGTAAAATGAGGGGTTTGTTTTTCTTTGCCCCAGAGAATATGCTTGTTCTTCCCCAAGTCCTTCAGTGTTACTCCAGTTGTGCTTTCAGGCAGTAGCTGTGCCGGTTGTTGCTCACTTGTATTGCGGACTCTTTGTATCTGGGCATATTCATCATGTCAGCCTTTGCCTCTTCCTTTATTCCAGGTGTGGAGAAGACTTGGCCTTCTGGATATTGCTGAACTACAAATCAGCATGTGTGTCCAATGGCCAGGAGTGATAGAACTGTAGTTCAACAACATCTGGGGGAGGCAAAGGTTCCCCATACTTGTGAGGGTGGTTGTTTTTTTAACACTTTCCCATGTGCTGTGAAACCCACAAAAAGTCCTTCCCCCCAAAGCTGCTGCTTGACATGGAAGGGAGGCTGTCATTGGCACCAGTGGCAGCATCTTTCCTTTGCCAAATAGCAGCTAGGGAGGGTGATTTTTGTAGCAACCGTGTAGGTTGGTGAAAAATAAAACAGGGCTCTTACACCTTTAATAGTTATCAGTGGAGACTGAACCACCAGGGCAAATGGGGCACAACCCCACCTGCCTCAGCCAGCTCCCATCTGTCTGCGTTTTTACTTACCGTATTTTTTGCACCACAACACTCACTTTTTTCCTCCTAGAAAGTAAGGGGAAATGTCTGTGCGTGTTATGGAGGGAATGCCTACGGGTGGCATGCCTACGGATTTTCCTCCTCTAAAAGCTACATGCGTGTTATGGTCGGGTGCGTGTTATAGAGTGAAAAATACGGTACATCCATGGGGGGGGGTTTCCTGCTCGCAGCAGCTTTTTCTTGTCTCCATAGTCTTGCAGCAAGGAGGAAGATTGGAGCAAAACTTAATTCATTGGCTTTGCCTGCCATTGACTCTGGCGCCACCTACTGCTGGCCTCCTTCCCTCCCACTCATAACTGGTTGGGCACCGATACTTACACAGGAGAGGGGATTTCAGCAGATGTTGTTCGGCATGCATTCTGCAGCTGCTGAAATTCTCTTCTAAGCAAGTATTAAAGGTGCGGGAGCCTTGGCCTCACTTGCCCATGGTCACTCTAGGGTCACTTTTCTCAGCTTTGGTGCCCCAGATGTCATTGGACTACAACTCCCATCATCCCTGACCGCTGGTCCTGCTAGCTAGGGATGATTGAGAAAGGCTGCTCTAGGGCCACGGACTTATTTTTCTCCATGTCCCAATCCCGATTCTACAGCCTCCCCACCTTGTGATGAATGCTGCACACAAACTAGGGCTAATGCACATGGCTGTGGTGCCCACATCCCAAGCCACAGCCTTGTGGCAGAGCAGCCCGGCTTCCAAGCATCCCGGCATTGCGGCGGAGTGGAATCGCAACACCTGCACTTCATTTCCCTGCCAAATAGTGATCCCATTACATGCTGAAGGACGTTCCCAAAAGTCCTTCGTCAACACACCCATTGTGTGCGTGTTTGAGACTGCCGGGAAGAGAGGCACTGTAAAAAAAAACCTTTAAAAACCCCACCAAAAAAACCCACTTTAAAAACACCTTCCTGGCAGTGACACTAATGGCAAAGAAGGGGCAGCTTCAGCAAAAAAGGGTTAAAGGGGAAGGAAGTGGGAGGCCTGACCTGGGCACAGCTGATTTGGCATGCTCTCATCTCTGTGCAGGCTTGCTATTCAGGTCACATGGACAGATGAGAGGGTGGAAGGGGAGGCATAGGAGGCGTAGCTGAGCTCTGTGTCATTCCCTGGTGACGGCCTTTTGCTCTCATTGCTTTGGGGCAGGGGAGGGGCCTGTGGAGTGGAAGAGAAACCAGGATGCAATTATTTCTCAGGGAGGAGCTGCTGCAAGCCACACACGCCTAGCCTACCCATAATCGTAACCTCAGGCCATACGGATTTTCCTCCCCTGTTTCCCTCACTCCCTTGAGTTCAAAGGAATCAGCCTTTTTTGCGTGAGGTGGGTCTGCCTGTCAACCCGTAATCCAGGCCTACTAAGGGCGAATTTTTCCTCACACAGCTGCAGCCAGCACCAGCTCCCTGATGAACTTCTTGCGATAGGCGTGCTTGCAAAAGTGCTTTTTGTTGTCGTCGCGTTCACACATTACATTTTCGGTGGCCGACAGAGATGTTGCAAGTGCGCACTTAGCAGGCGCAAGTGTCTAAACCAGAGCTTTCAGAACTTTTCATGTTGGTGGCACACTTTTTAGACTCACATCATCTTGCAACATAGTAATTCAGTTTTACTAGCAAACCAGAGGTTAAACTAATCCCTTACCAGCCCCAGGAGGAGCGTTCACGTGACACACCTACACACTTTAGCCGGCACACTAACATATTGCAACACACTGTTTGGAAAGCTCTGGTCTAAAGAGTGTCCCTTAGAGTGCCGACGGCATCATCCTAAATGGAAGTGAAGATTCCAGCAGATACCTACCCATTTGCTAAATTTCTTTCTCTCCCATTCTCTCTCTCATCCCCTCCCAGTCCCCATTTTCTGCTTCTTGTGCTGGTTGCTTACCTAGGCAAGAGTCATCCAGGTGGGTGGAATATAAATGTAGTTTTCTCATCTGCCAATATGGAATCGAGAAGTAGGTGTGTTCTCTTCTCAGTTCAGCAAGGTGGCTGGGCTGTGGTGGGCTGGATCAAATACCTAGAACAATATTAAATCTGCAAATATTGAAGGCAAGAGGGTTTGGTAGGCAGTAAGTGGAAAGAGAAGGTTCCTAAGGGTTTCCTAGATTTTGCCCTCCCACCTACAGGCTGCTTCAGCCTCATGTGGCTCAAAGTTGTGAGGGACATGCTGCAAGGATATTCCTAGGTGGAATGTGCTAACACTTGGGAGATCTCTGAAGCATGCACCAATGTCAAACATGTTTTTAGACACTTATGTTTCTAGCATGGACAATTCAGGTACATGGTTCATAAAAGTGGCCATCACAGGAGACCCTGGGATCCACCTCATTCTTTGAGTGAAATTGAATCAGTTGGATGAGTGGAATTGTGCATATGTAATTTATTACTAAGGAACTAAGAGAGGGGCAGGTCAAATTTAGAACTCTCTTCAAGCAAGTGACTACCGTATTTTTCACCCTATAGGACGCACTTTTTCCCCTCCAAAAATGAGGGGGAAATCTGTGTGCGTCCTATGGGGCGAATACAGGCTTTCGCTGAAGCTTGGAGAGCGAGAGGGCTCTCCAGGCTTCAGGAAGCTATCAGCAAGCCTAGGGAGCCCGCGGGAGTTCCCGCAGGGCTCCCCACGCTGCAGATAGCAGCCTGCCGCCTGGCACGCGGGGCGCCCTCAAGCAGAGCGCCCCTCGCACCGGGCAGACATCCGCAATTTTCCTTTATTTCCCACCCAAAAAACTAGGTGTGTCCTATGGGACGAAAAATGCGGTATCTCTCAAGCCTCAAGGATTGCAGACCTGATACTAACTATAGTTTAGGGATTGTAAACGGGCACATAGATTCCTCCTTTCCTTGATCTGTGTTCTCAAGCGCATGCAACGGTTGACAACTTTAGTTAAAATTAAGCTGGCAAAACTTAATTTTGAAAAGCACTAAAAGCTGTCAGCATCTGAATAACATTTTTGGTAGTTTCCAAATATAACAGTTTTTGCCTGGGTCCCATTAATTATCAGAGCTCACCTTTTGTCCAGACTTCTGTATTACAATAATAGTACAACTTAAATAGTTTTTTAATAGAGTTTTTGAATATTCAGGTTTTCCAACACATCACATACACTATTTTGTAGTCCTTACAGCAGCCCTGTAAAGTAGGCCAGGATGCAGCCCAATAGTTCAAAGTGTGCTTTGGCTGTATATTGTTGGGTTGAATGATGTGCATGCCAACCTCCTGGTTTGCAAAAAGAATAATAGAAGTGTAGAGTTAGAAGGGACCACGGGGATCATCTAGTCCAACCCTCTGCAATGTAAGATTTTTTTGCCCAACATGGGGCTCGAACCCACAACCCGGGGATTAAGAATCTCATACTCTACCAACTGAGCTATCTGGGAGCACCAGGGCTGAAACTATCATGCAATGTATCATGCAATGTGCATTTACTCAGAAACAAGTCCCACTGTGTTCTGTGGGGCTTACACCTGGTAAGTATGTTTCGGATTGTAGCCTGCATCTCAAGGCACAAGACCTGAGAAGCCAATCCCTGACTCCACCCCAGGAACTCACAAAAAAAAAGAGAGCAAAATTTAAAAACTGGCTGCTGGGTTGGGAGGGTGTGAAATTGACTAAGAATTACCCCTCATTTTGACTTGAGGCTACTCAGTTTCAGCTTTCCACCCAACCTGCAAGGAAGTCCCCTTTTGGCAGACTGAGCTAGTATTTCAGTGAAGATTTATGTATGGGGTCTGGTGGGGAGGAAAACAGAGCTTGCAGTGAATTCTTCAGCCGCAGTATGAGCCTGGCTTTCTCTCAGCACCACAACTGAATTGGCAGACATGCATAGCAGTGAATCAGCTCTAGGCTAGGTTGTCATTTATGGCTCTCTGGCCATGGTTCATGCAGAATGTAGTTCTTTTTCTTAAAAAAAAAACAACACACACAAAAAAACCCCAGCACTACAGAAATGTTATCCACTGTTTTGTTTTTGTTTTTAAAGGGTAATGGTGATGGAATTGTAGAATCCTAGAATTTCCATTTACAAGAAAGGAGATTCTGACTGAACATCAGGAAGAGCATTCTGACAGCAGGAGCTGTTTGACAGTGGAGTGGTCCTCCTCAGGAGGTTGTGAACTCTCCTTCCTTGGAGGTTTTTAAGCAGAGGTTGGATGGCCATCTGTCACGGGCGCTTTAGTTGAGATTCCTGCATTGCAAGGGGGTTGGGCTAGATGACCCTTGGGCTCCCTTCCAACTCTACAATTCTATGAGTCTGTTCCACTGTCAAACAGCTCTTATAATATTATTTTTAGTCAACTGTTAGAAAACTCTTCCTGGTGTTTATGCAAAACTATTCTGGGGGTGGAGGAAAGGCTGTTGGTGATGTCAGAGGAGGCCAGCCGTGCTGTATACAGCGTGCTTCTGGGAACTGTTTTGTTCTGAGATTGATTCTGGAGAGAAATGGTTCCATTTGGGTTAGATGCAATGAGGGCGTTTCCAGATCAGTCTCATTGCTCTGCAAACCTTACACCTGTCTTTGCCCTTAGAGTCACTGAACGAACTGGGCACTGAAGGCAGGAATTCTATAATTAAGTCATCAGTAATCTCATGAATACTGTCCAGAGGGTTTCTGTCCCTTCCAGAAAGCACTCCAGACGACATTGCTCTGAATAGCTGGGGAAAACAATGTCATTTCCAGAATCAAAACATTGCAGTTAACAGGCCCATCTTACCCATTGAGGCTAGTGGTGCGGGACGCCAAGTTCTGGAGGGTGCCACGCGAGAGTCCAGGGAACACCGAACAAGCGCGCTGAGTGAGTGAGGCTGTCAGTTTTTTCCCTTTTAGCCTTCTGGCACTGAATTCTGTGGGGCACCAGAAGGCTAAAAGGGAAAAAAACCGAGCCGACGCTCTGCAGGAGTGGGCTCAGCACAAGCCCGCTCGCTTGGTGTGCTGCCTGCCGTGGCCACCGCAGCACGAGGTGGCCGGCTGAGCCAGGAGGTGCCGCATCCAGCCTCCGCCTCTTCCCCGCTGAAGTAGCCGCCCTTCAGCCGCTGCCCACCTCCTCCAGCCCTAAAAAAAGCTCAAGTCTGGGGAAGGGGGGGCACCGGAGGGATCTTTGCACCACGGCCCTGGCAGCTTATTGGCTGAGAGAATGCCTTATCTGGATCCCACATATCAGGCAAGTAACAGAGGTGCATTTGTTGTGCTGTGTGCTATGCTGTGCACTGGAAAAACCCTCAGCCACAGTTGGTCCAGTTCTCTAAAATGGGAACAATACTGGCGTGCCCTAAAGGGATTGTTTTGGGAGGATGCAGAAGGAAAGGAAAGGTTGTCAAACCATCCTGAGAGAGAGGAGCAGAAGCAACATGGGAATTCGATACAAGCACCTATAGACATCCTTTTCCTTGGTGCCTGGCCATCTCTTTTCAAGTCTTGCTTTCATTTCTTCCTGCAGGGATCTACACAAGCAACAAAGATCCGATTTCGCACGGAGGCGGGGTGCTCCGGACAGTGTGTAGCACTCCTCTCTCCTCCAGCCTCCTGGCTCATCAAGGCACTGCGTCGCTTCCCCAGCTCACCCGCTCTCCCTTCGCTAGCGCCATCCCAACCGCCTCTTCTTCCTCCGTCTCCACAACCCAGGTAAGCACTTCAAGCATCCGTGCTCTTAAGTCATTTCTGTGCACTGAGGGGGTGCATGGGGCACGTTCTAAAGGACAACTGTGCTGGCTGGGGCTGATGGGATTTGTGGTCAAAACAACACCGGAGAGCACCAGGCTGGTTAAGACTGATGTGTGTAAAAGGGTAAAGAAGTTAAAAGGCATCAAACAAACAGAAACAGCCTAGGGCTTGACTGACCTCTGTGGAGCGTGATTTGTAAAATGTGAAGCAAACAAGCGTGGCTGCTTCTCAGGGTCTGGGCAACTCCCAAGTCCTCATTGTTCAGGCATGCTGCTCCTCCTGCTTGCTGATTTTGCTGCTTTATAGTGGGCCAACTTGGAATATGCAATACAGAAAACCTGCTGGTGAATAGCAGTATTCAGTGGCTGGGTGCACTTTACGATGCTAGGCTGCGTGAGAAATGTCAAGGGTGCCGTTCTTCTTGGTCTGCAGCCCTCACGGTAAATGTAGGCACTCATTTTGATTTGCAACTTGTACATTCATTAACTGGACTCTGAAACCACTGCCGTTTCCCAAGTAAAAGCAAAACAAATGCTATTATTCTTTGATGGTGGTGAACTGAAGCAGCAATCCAGAAAGCTCTCTCATAATTCCATCCTGATGATTCAGCATCCAAAGCCAAAGCTCTCCCCATTGTTCTAAAGGTAAAGGTACCCCTGACCGTAAGGTCCAGTTGCAGATGACTCTGGGGTTGCGGCGCTCATCTTGCTTTATTGGCTGAGGGAGCTGGTGTACAGCTTCCGGGCATGTGGTGAACCAGAGCAGCACACGGAAACGCCGGTTACCTTCCCACCGGAGCAGTACCTATTTATCTCCTTTCACTTTGATGTGCTTTGGAACTGCTAGGTAGGCAGGAGCTGGGACCGAACAACGGGAGCTCACCCCGTCGCTGGGATTCAAACCGCCGACCTTCTGATTGGCAAGCCCTAGGCTCAGTGGTTAGACCACAGCGCCACCCACATCCTATTATTCTAGTCTCTGGCTAATTTACATGCCTCCAGGTACCCCACCACCTGCGTTTCCTGCAGAAATAAAATGGTTTCATTTCAATGAAGTGTCCCTTCAGCCACATGAGACTGAAATGCTTTGAAGCTTCTTTTTAAGACAGAGGCCCCAACATCATCTGTCTGCTGCCTGTCTGTTCCGCTCATTCATTCAGTACCAGCCTAAGCTCTGATCAGAAGTTTGGAAAAGACGACTCTTAAAATGAAATGGCTGTTTTTCTTTTCCCTTCTTCCTTTGTTGTCCGCACCTCTGCAGGTGTTCTCCCTGGCAGGATCTACATTCAGTCTCCCTTCCTCGCATATTTTTGGAAGCCCCCTCACTTCTGGGCTGTCGGTCAATCCTCTGCTGAACCAATCTGAAAGCAACCGGACAGGTACACAAACCGGAAAGTTTGAAATGATCTCATTATAGAATGTCCTTCTGAAAGTCAAGGCCACACTTGTCTACAAGGTCATCTCCTTCCCTTCTTCCCCATGCTGCTTAGTTCCAAAGTCTTTAGAGCTGATAAGGTTTCCACACATGAGGGGAAGTGTGATGGGTAAGCTAGGAAAAAAAGTTTCACATTTACTCCTTAAAAAAAGAAAAATGAAAACATGCCATTTACAAAGATCAAGCTGTTTGGTGTATAAATACAGCAGGCAAGCTTCAGAAATATGACCTGGAACCCTTGGGAAAATACGTGCGCATGCGCAGTGAAAGAGAGAGACCATGTTATGTTGACACAGTGTCTTCACTAGCCTGCCATCTGGTGGCATGTGGGAGTAACACCATTCCTTAAGACAGGAAGTGGTTATGTTGTTATGGCTGCACTGAGCGTTTTCAGTTTCAACAGGAAGGTTTAAGAGGCTTTGTTTTGAATCCACAGAAGGTGTAATACTGTGTAGTGTAAATGTTAACTGCGTAACTATTGAGTGTAGGACAGTTGTGGGTATGCAGAAATGGAAGCTGTGTTTTGAGAAACTCCAAATTGATCTGTGATTATAATAAATAATATCACGGTTGAATTCACTTGAGCAAAATTGTGTTAATGTAGCAAATCACCCAGGGATTTTGCAGGTCGATTTAGACACAACGATAGACCTGCTTCTATAAACCGTGGTCTTCTCTTTTAAAACTGGGGCCCTTTATTAAAGAGCAAATAGGGGCATAGGGAGAGCTAAACTTCAATCCCTACTTGAAGCTTACTTCCCTAGAATATGCCCTCCCAGATGCCCTCTTTGATATTGGATGTGGCGTGTCCTTGGAGAAAAGGGCAAAAGTTTTTAGGCTTTTAAGCAGCAGGTTTTAATACAGAATCTGGGTTTGAACAAACAGTAGTGCTGCATCATGTCTGGTCAGGTCTTCTGCCGTATCAAGCGTTTACGGTAGTGTTGGGGAGGTTGTCTGTAAATAATTTTTTTAAGCCACTCTATATATTTCCACTTCCAGAAGCAGATTTGGAAGACTGTAATTTTGTCTGCCGAGGGTCATCACCACAAGAAAGTCTTTCTTCCATGTAAGTTTATTTGCCTGAAATACTGCATTGGGGGCGGGGGAGAGAAGGAAACAATGCACTGCTTAACTAGCAAGGATAAAATAATAATAATAATAATAATAATAATAATAATAATAATAATAATAATAATAATATCGTCATCCAGAGATAGGGTTGCACCACACAACAGACTAATAGGGAAGACAAAACCAGTGGGGGCATGACAGGATAACTAACATGTTTCCTTTCACAAATCCTCATTGCATGTGGAGAGAGTAGCTTTTCTGAGAAGATACCCTTGAATATGCAGTGCCTGGTGAAATTTCAGGTGCAGAGAAATGGCAGGGCAGGGGGTGTTGACAAGGTGTCTCCCTGTGGCTGGTGATGCCAAATAAGCAAAAACATATGGAATCTTCATAATACATACAGAATTGAACTTTTTTACATCTTGCAGTCTTCCAGCTGATGTGGAGTTCTTAACATGAGACAAATGGACTTAATAGCTTGTTTTAGGAGGTGTGTTGACTGTCGTTCCCCTTCTGACAACACTTTTCCCACCACTCTGTTCCCTCTGCAGGTCCCCCATCAGCAGCCTCCCCACTCTCTTTGACCAGACAGTATCAACGAGCAGCGGGCAGCTGGAAAACGTTCCCCAGGCTACACCAAACATTGAGCAGCTCCTGGAGAAACAGGGCAATGGAGAAGCCGGTGTTAACAGTGAGTCGCAGGAGACCTTGTGGAACTGTTTGCCTTTGCTCAGGGGCTAAGGATGGGGGCAAACCTCACTCATGTATACTTCTCCCATCAGGCTATCTCCATTCTGCAGAAAACTTCCCCTGCTAAGGCTTGCTTAGGGATGGGGAGGTGGCATTCTGATGCCATATGTCAACAAGCAAAGCAGATGTGCAGAGAAGAGGTTCATTTCTTTAAAAAATAAAATGAAAGAACCACTTCATGCGGATGTTGGAAGATCGAACCTCACACCTCTCAGACCTTTGGACCTCATTCCTGACCATCAGGGAGTACAGGGCCTCAAGTTGCAGGTGTGCTCTGATGGTTAGAGCTTTGGGTTCAAACCATGGAGACCTGTGTTCCAATGCATCCCCCAAGCCAAGAATGTTTTATGACCTTGGGCCACTTACTTATTTCCCAGCCTACTTCACAGGGCTGTTGCAAAGGGGGACAGGGGCGGTCCTATGTGTGCTACCCAGCACTTCTTCAAAGAAGGGTGGGGTGAAAATATAATAGGCGAATGAATGAGGGCTCCTTTCTGTGCAAATCAGTGGGCAGAGAATTATGGGCAGCCTGTTGACTTCATTGATTGTGCTCCTTATTTTACTGCCTCCTCCCTTTCGTGTATGCTCTAACTGTGTCACTGTTGTTCCCTTCCCACCCTTCTCCACTCCCGACCCTTCTTCATTGTCTCTCCTCCTGCCCCTGGCCCCCTTCCCATCCACGTTTTCTGCAGTTGTAGAAATGCTCAAGGCCCTTCATTCGCTGCAGAAAGAGAACCAGCGCCTCCAGGAGCAGATCATGACTTTGGCGGCTAAGAAGGAGCGCCTGCAGCTTCTCAACGTCCAGCTCTCTGTCCCCTTCCCAGTGGTCACCACCAGCAACGGCCCTGCAGGCCAGGCTCAGTACATCCTGGCCTCCAATGGTATGGAGATGAACTCTCCTCTAAGCCCTGCCTGGTTGTTTCTTAATTCCTGACAAGGACATTTTCCAGTCATGGCATCCCATTTATGGGATACCGTGCTTTTATGTCCCTCAACTTCCTTTTCCTTAATCTTAACTAAGAGGGTTTTCAGCTCCTCCTCAACAAAACAAAACTTTATGGTTTGGCCTTTTTTGGTTCCTCAGCCACTTTGCAGACAAGGAGAGTCAGAAATCAGCATATATGGTGGTTTCTGCACATGCTGTAGTGGGAAGTGAGGGGCAGATGAGGCTCATCAACCTGGGAAGGTAGCCCATCTAGGAGAAGGAAAACTCTGATCCTAAACCACCTCTGCCTTGCAAGTTATCTTTGAGAGAAGAAAGGGCTAAGGAGTAAACCCTACACAAATCTGCGGTGAAGTCCCTAAGATGGTTGGATGGTGCCTTGTGTGCCTCCTTCTGGCAACTCCTGCAGCCAAGCTGGTGCCAAACGTATTGCTCTGCTGTCCTTTGGACCACATCAGTGAGGCCAAGACGAGAGTCTTGTCTGGGCAGCCCAGGACCTCCATACACACTGCCCAGGCTTGAACCCAGAGAGGTCACTTTGGTGCAGCTAATGCAGCCCTTGACTTCATCCCCAGAGGCGCACTCCATTGTATCTTGAGACAGTCAGATGCCAACAACATATATAACTCAAAAGAAAGAGGCACAGACCCAATGCATTCAGTGTGATCCAGAAGCTCTTAGCCGTCACCTTGGATAGGGTGGGCTAAGCTGGGCTAAGTCGGAGACACAAGGTGCTCTGCAGCTGTGGAGATGTTCTCTGGAGAGGCTTCCTGATTTTCTCTTTTTCCCTCTAGCGTGCAACAGCGACTCGTTGAGTATCAGCAAGAGCCCTCCTTGCAAGAACAGCTTTGGCATCGAAAACTCGCTCTCCACTTCCTCCGAGGTACGGAGCATCTCTTTCCGTTCTCCCCACTGTTGCTTATTGGAACTTTCACCCCCGCCAGCCAGAAGCGGCTCCTCCATGGCAGATTTGGAGTGCCATGGAGCGTGGCCGAGTGGCAGGCAGACCAGCCAATGGGGAATATCTCCTGCAGCACCAGCTGCCATGAAATCAGTGGGAGCTGTGTATGAGTGTGGCAGCACCCTTGCGTGGCTTCCATTCATTTCCACAGGGGCTGGCACAGGAGACCGCCCACAAGGGTTACACACACACACACACACACTCATTAGCTTGGGCATCAAAATGCCATCCCTGTTGCCAGCAGTTTGGACCTGGCAGATGCCTTTCCCTTTGGTGGGATGTGCTGGATTCAGTCACAGGCAGCCCCTAGGTAGGATCCCTTGCACACCAGAATGATTTCCCCTCCTTTCTCCTCCCTCCTTGCAGGATCCTCACTCCGGCTGCCCCAGCAGAAGCAGCTCCTCCCTCTCCTTCCACAGCACGCCTCCCCCGCTGCCCTTGCTGCAGCAGAGCCCTGCCTCCCTCCCGATGACGACTGGGGTGCAACAGCCACCACCAGTGAACGGCTTGGCCAGGGCAATGGGGACTGTCCACGGGGGAGGCGCCCCTGCCAATCACAGCCTGGTGGATGGTCTACTTGGGAGCCTGGCAGGAGGGCAGCAGGTACCCATCAACGGCATCCTGGGAGGTCTGAATGGAGCAGTGGCCACCCAGGCCCAGAATCCCCTCTTGGTGCAAAGCAGTGGGCCCCCAAACCTGCAGCTCTCCAGCAACCAAAGCAGGTAAGGCTCAGGAAGGAGGGGAGGGAGGGAGGAACAGATGGAGGTGGGTTTGCAGTGCATAAAGGGGCTCTACTTGGCCAGAGTTCTGCCACACGTTCCAGAAAAGCATTTTATTGGTGAAAGCTTCAGGGGCGGTAGCTGTCCCCACCTACTCTGCCAGGCTCCCGGGCATTTGGCTTTCACCCACACCTGCTGTTCATGGTTGGCCTCCCACATTTAATCACATGTGGTGTGTTTTGCAAGGTTTGTGCATACCCCTGAGCTATATCATCCAGGCAAGGCACAAAATGATGAAAAGGCATCAGTGATGGAAGCAGGAGATGCAGAGATGTGTGCTCACCATAAAGCAGGAGTAGGGAACATCAGGCCTGGGGCCAGATGCAGCCCTCCAGGCCTCTCTGTCTGGCCCTCGGAACTCTCCTCAAGCCACGCCCCTCAGTGATCCTGCTTCACACCTAGAGTACTTTTGCCTGGTTGGGATGTCTCCTTGAACTCTGGTCTGGATGGAGGATAGAGTGGGGGAGGTGTATGAACTTGCCTACTGTACAAACATAAAGCATAGGCCCATTGCCCTGCCCACTTTTGACCCTGACCCTGCCTACTATTGCCATGTGGCCCTTGGAAGGTTGCCCAACAGGGAATGTGTGAAAAACATTCTCCACCCCTGCCTTGAAGTGTAGTCCAACCTGCAGTTTGGAAAGATCCAAACTAGGGCTACGTGCACCTTGCAGTTCCGAGACTGCAGGAATTATACCTGGGTGCAAGTAAAAGGGAAAAGAGTTTCTAACCTTTAAGGCATATAAGTGACCAAAGGTGGGGGAAGGAGACACAATAAGGGAAGCATGACAGCAGGGGAGCAAGACTCATGCCTTCTCTGGACCGCCAGTTTGCATCAACAGTTTGCATGGTCTCTTGCCATAAGGCGGTGGGGAAATGAATGCTCTCCTGGATCAGACCAAAGGCCTAGCTGGTCCTGCATCCTGTTCTTACAATGACCAACCAAGTGCCTCTGTGGGAAGCGCCTGAGAGCAGTGCAGTGAGGTTGTATAAGAGCCACGCCGCACGTTGCCCTCCCATACATGAGGCCAGGTGAGGGAGCATGCCTGGCATGCCTCCTAACGCAGCCAATTTTCAGTTCCATTGGAAGGTGGCAGAGTGGGAGGCAGGCAAATCTGACCCAGGGGACACAGTGAACCATTAAGTTATTTTCAAGCCCTCTTTGACCCAAACAGCACTCCTGTTGCCTCAGCTCTTGTTTGTTTTGGGGAGGTTTCTTGGGGTGAAATTAGAACCAGAGGTGTCAGTTGGCTTTTCTGTCTTGAGCACCAATGTTTTGGGGCGTGGCCCCACTCTTTCTGGAGATAGCTGTCTAACCCCCCCCCCCCTCAGCGCTTTGTCCCTCTTCCCTTTCTCCAGCATGGCCAGCACAAGCCACCTGACTGAGCAGCAGCAGCAGCTCCTCAGCCAGCACGAGCTCCAGCTCCAGCAGTTGCAGCAGCTCCTGACTTCGCAGCCACTCAACCCAGTAAGTACCTCTGCTCTGGTTGGCTCCTCCTACTCCTGCCCACAGTTGTAGCAGGCAAGGGGCTAAGCAGCTGATGAGGTGCCTTGGCTTCTTACACTTGGGAGGCAGGGGAAAGGCTGGGGTGGAAGTTCCAGGAAAGGATGAAAAAAGCCTTTATCATCTGGGGGGACAAAGACTGGGGTGCGGAGGAATTATGAGAGAGGTTCATAACATTATGAGTGGTGTAGAGACAGTAGGCAGAGCGGTGGCTCTTGAACTACGGGGTGGAGATCCCTGTGAGGGGGCACCTCAAGAAACAGATGAAATCCCATAGCATAGGGTGCTGATTCAGACAGAGCTTTCCTTCCTGCTCCAGGCCATGACTGGGGTGGCAGACCTAAGTTATGGGAGCACTCCTTCCCCTAGTTCCTCTCTCCTGTTGGTGTGGAGGGAGAGCTGCCAAGATCCTTCTGCAGCTGACCTTTGCAATTTTGTTTTCCCAGGAGCAGCAGGCTTTGGTATTCCAGATGATTCAACAGATTCAGCAGAAGAGGGAGCTGCAGCGGCTCCAGATGGCCAGCTCCTCCCAGTTGTCCATGACTGGCCTTGGGCCGGCTACCTCCACATCCCTCCTTCACTCCAGTGCCCCTGCAGCTTCAGTTGCCAACAGTAACCTCCTGGCCTCCATTTCCCCTCAGCAGCTTAATCCAGCCAGTTCCTTGATGGCTTCCCCATCACTCAGCACCAGTGGGAACAGCCTGATGTCAGCTGCAGCAGGGGTAACTATCCCACCTGTCCTCACCGCACAAACCAACCCTTTCCTCAACCTGCAAGGTGACAACAGCAGCCAGAAGGGAATGGTGGGTATCAGGCCATCGCCTGCCAACAGCTTAGCTGCTGTGATGTCACGGAATGTTCACAGGTTTTCTCCCAGCTAGGGGGGAAAGGGTTAGCCGTGGAACGATGACAAAGCACACGGCTGCTTTGTGGAGAGCAGGAGATAATTTTGACTAAGTGGGGAGGAAATCTACATAATCTAGGGACAGGTTGGATTCTTTCAGAAGGAAATGAGAGGTGATAAGGGGTCTGGGTGAAGGGGAGATGAAGGCTGGAAGTGTTAGTGGGAGAGTCTGTCTGAGACAAGGATGCCAGCAGCAGGGAGCTGAGCAGGGAAGGTGGCTGAAGGAAGGAGGGTTAGAGTAGGCAATGAACTAAGACAAAGAGACCTCAGGGAGCACTAGATGGAGAAGAAAGGAGTAAAGAAATGTGAAGATTTCATAGGAAATTGAAGTGGGCAGGTGAATGGCCTTCAGGCTTGCAGGGCTATTATTGTGGTGGATGCTGCAATTTCCTATATTTTTCTTTATATTTTATTGCTCTTTGACATGCAACCGGTTTAGACTGTCCTGTGCTTCTTCCTTTATCTTCGTGTTTAGGGCATGAACGAAAAGGGAGGTGCCCCAGTTCAGGACAAAGGTTAACTTGGGCGATACCAGGCTGCTCTCTGCTATAGGAAAGCAATCTGTGCCTGAGCCACGGATCCCGAGACGTAGAGCAACCACAAGACTTCAGAGGGAGTCTTCCTACCATGGGCAGAGCAGTGCCAAGCAAAGGTGCACCAGGAGTCTACGTTCCTCGGTTCTGAGCCCGTCGTACTGAACCCTTCCAAAGGAGGCAGGTTGAGCGAACAACACCCAGCTCCCTTGTCAGCTGTCTCTGCGATGCCGCACTTATTTCACAAGAAGTTGCACTCCCAAGGAGAAACAGTGAAGCAGTCTGCTGATCAGATATCTGAAGACACCCCCCTCGAGGGTAGGATCAGCTAATCGGACTGTGGCCACCTGGTCCTGGAAGGAATGCTATCTTTGCAGAGCAGGGCATTTTCCAAACCAGGGATAAGGAATCCAGCAAGGTGCAAGGCAGCGGAAAGGTCCAGCTGCGGCAACAGGGTGGAGCTTTTGAGGTCTCTGATGCACAAGAGGGTGAGATTCGGAAGGCGTTACTTGGAAACCCCACGCAGGAATCCTGTAGTGAGAGAGCCTGGAGGTCTTCAGAAGTGCACTCGGATGAGCCTTTCTTAGCGTTTCTGCTGGGAGAAAAAGCCACTCGGTTCTCCCAAATCTCCCACAGCCAGGGGTCTTAAACACTGACCTGAAGGAAACAACCCCTCGCTTCCATACTTGAGTACGACCCTTCTCTTCCATACCTTCAGGAGGCTTTGTTAGGTGCCCTGCAGTTAACAAGGCCATTGCAAGCAATCACCGCTCACCATCAAGGTGCTTTCCAGCCCCTCCAGAAAAGGACCTTTTCCTACTCGGTCAGACCAGCCACCCAAAGCCAACAGCAAAGAGGCAGGGTGGAGACTTCATCTAAGGGCAGGAGCTGTTCCTTCCACCTCCAAAGCAGCTCCGTTCTGGTGAAGAACATCTTCCAGCCCAGTCAAAAGCTCTAAGCTAAATCAGGTCCTAGCTGACAAGAGCATTGGTCTTCCCACCAGTGTGAGCCCTCTCCCATCTCCAGAGAGTCAGCTCCATTCTCCTTTAAGCATCCTTTTTAAAGGATGTTGTGATGAGGGGAAATGGGGATCCAAGTCAGATATCCTGAGGAATCCCACCCAGACTTGCCTCCATGTCATTGTGGGCACATCCCAGCCACCTCTTCCAATTTGCACTATTTTCAAATGGTGCTGGGCATGTGATGATGACCACAGGAATGGCCACTGCTGTTCAGATTCATCTCCCCCCTCCCCTGTGTGTTTTTTGCTTTTGTTTCTTCTTTTTCTTTTGCCCCTTTTTGAAAAATACCTGCCCCACAGATGAGTTGGATGCTTGAAGTAAAGGGGGGGGGCGGGGAGAAAAATCACAGCATCTTTTCAAGATTTCATCCTTTGGTTTGGTTTGTTTCACGTAAACAGATGTACCTGGCTCCACATTTTGTGTGTGTGTGAATGTGCTGTAGGGGTGTGGTGTGTGGGGGGGGGGGTTAATTTGTTCAACAGAAAACTACTGGAAACTGACAAGAGCAGCAGCTTTTCCACATGGAAACCAGGCAGCTTCTCATCATGGCAGCTTTGGCACTAATAAAGGAGCAGCTAGAAAATGGAATGACGCTTGACATTTCCCCCACCCTTTCAGCAGAGCGTTCACAGACAGAAATACCCATCAACATTATGCACTTACTGCTTGGACAGCAGACTCCTCTTTGAAAGGCATCCAGGCCAGCACTTCTGCCACATTCCAGATCAGTTTTGTCCTTCACTGTCATTCTGGTGTGGATCTTCTTGGCTCTTGTCCAACTGCCCAACTGTGGCCTTGGATCGCTGGTGTTTTTTGTTTTGTTTTAAATTGTCTGTTTTTTAAGAAAGCAATTGCACAGATCAACTGTTTGATTCAGAGTTGGAAGTCAGGGAAGGACCACATCCAGCCCCTTGCCGCCCCCATTCCTGTAAACAACTGGTTGGTGTTGTCCTCAGTCTCCTGTTGGGAATCTGTGGTGCCATCAGGCAGCTGGATTGGGAAGCAGATGCTCAGCCAACACCTGCAGAGTTCCTCATCCAGCCACGCCAGTGGACTTTTGCCCTTCTCACTGGTTTGCGGTGGTATATTCTTCCCAGCCATACTAACTTTCCTCTCCCTGGAATTGCAGGTTTGACTTTTTAAGGTTTCCTGCCAATAAATGCTGGATTTGCACAATTGTTACTCACATACCCATGGACTCCCAACTAAATTTGATTCGATAAGCAGGGGGGAGACAGGAGGGAAGTACCCTGAGGTGGGTTCCTGAAGTGGCCACGTGGAACTTCCCCTAAAAGAAGGCAAGTTGAAGAAGCACACAGGTGAAAATAGGCAGATGTGAAGGGGCAAGTTCACAATTGGGAATGGTTTGGAGAAGAAAGGGGACTCTGTAAGCAGAGGAGGGAAGGGCCAGGGCATTGGCTGGGCAGGAAGGCAGCACAAGGCTTCGTGCATAACGGTTGGGAGAGAGAGACCTGTACCTCTCTAGTGATGGCACAAATACACAACAGTACAAGAAAAAAACATGGTTCCCGACCCCTGGTTCTATTCCTAACACTGAGTGAGGGGGCATATGCAAAAACAACCAAGCAGAAACATGAGCTTTTTTCTCTTTCTTTTTAGTGCTTTTCTCCCAGTTGGGCTCTGAAGCCAGAAGAAGCCCGACTGCAGAGAAAATTGGTGGGGTGTGGGTGTGTAGCATAACATATGAATGGATGATGGCAGGCATGAGAAGGCTTAAGCAGCCCTCTCCTGCTTGTCCACCCTACCCTGAATATGCCTCCCCCACCTACCCCTGCATTTGTGTTAACTGGCAGGCACATGCTTGGAAAATGCATGCCACCAGACTGGCTGGAGACTGACCCATTTCATGGGTAGGTAGATTTGGGGTTCACACATCATCACAAGCATGAGAATCCCACATTCACCCCATTACACTTTCAGGGGTTGCGTTCTGAAATCTCACCCCCCCACTATCTCCTTGCTGCCCCCTAGTGGTTTTGTGGGGATATATTTGTCCTCAAAATCCAGTCCCAGCCCTGTCTGGTCTCTTTGACTTAAGGAATGCTATGTGCCCAGTCCAACCCACCAGGCATGCTTTGTGGCTTCAAAGACTCACCTGGAAGGGGGGATTTTATCAAGTCTTAGGTGGGCTGCCATTCATCTGGAATAATGCCCTAAAAAAACATTAATCTATGCTCTGGATTACATCTGAAAGGAACTAGTGAGTGGAAAGATGGTTTGGGCAGCTGGCATTCAGTTTGGGATGCTGCGGTTCAAGTAGTAGTGAGCTTGTCCTGGCGGGCAAAAGATTTATCTAAAGAGGTGTCAATGCAGGAAATTTTGTGGGGAAGGAGGACATGCACTCAAGTATGCCAGTTCTGTCCATTAGGCCACCACAAATCATGCAGCCTCCCTCCTGAGTCCCAAAGAAAAGAACTGGCAATAGCATGTTCAGGTCAAATGGCAATGCCTGAATGATGCACACAACTCTGTGCAAATGTAGCAGCTTGCTTACTGGTGCTACTTGTCGTAGGATGCTCCTATGAGCTCATAGGCGCATATACCCAACCTAAGAGATGGTGAAGGGTGTACTTAGGGTGTATATTCCACACATCTATGATCTGACAAATAGTTGTGGCAGTCTTTAAAAAATTAGGGCATTTTTCTTTAAGTCACTAAGCAGATGGTAGATCAGATGAACTTAAATATAGAGGAGAGGCAGAGAGCTCACCTGAAACATAGAGGGAAACGCAAGGTGAGTTATTCAATCAGAGTTTAATTTGTTGTTCAATGGGTCTGCCAAAAGAATTAGAACAGGGGTGTGGAGGAGTTGGGCAGCCCACTTTGTGGGGGAAAACACCATGTTGACTCCTCATTTTAAAGTCCATCTGCTCTCAGCCCTGGTTGTGAAAAAATACTTTCCAGTTTTCTCATCTTGCATAGCCTATTGAAGTTGCAGGGTCATGCTGACCAGACTCTTTTTATCTAGGGAAATCACCCATCTTGGAAGTGTGGTTAGACCTGGAAATCTGACTGAGAAAAAGCTTACTGGCTTCACCAAACGTTTGGATCGGAATAGATCTCAAGCTAAAATTTAGACAGCCAGTAGAGAGAGAATGTGTAGGTGCAAGAGGCTTGTGGGGTATGGGAGGAAGCACTTATTTCTGGAATCATCCAAATGCACCTGCTCTCTCTTAAAAAATGGCAGCTATCACCTCCCTCCTGTCTGTTTCAGCCACAATGTTTTCTCCTACAAAGCCTACCAGTTTGGGCCATGGCTTTCTATCAAGACTTATGAGGGCATTCTGACAGTGGTTGGAGAACACAGCCATCGTGGTAGTCATTGATAGCCTCATCTTCCCTAAGTTTCCCTAGTCCTCCTTTAAAGTCATCCAAGTTGGTGGCTCTCAGTCCATCTCATCACAGATCTCCAGCATTTCATGTAGTTTGGCAGTTTGTTATGTTTGGCTGTGAAATTCATCCATTTTTTAAAGATTCAAAAATGCTTCAGCCTTTCCTCATAGGGAAGGTGCTCCTGCAGCCGATCAGTCATTTGGGTTGTCCTTACTGCACCTTTTCCAGCCAAAGCACCTGTCCAACAAACTTGGGAGTTCAGGAACTGTGTCCCAGGAATGAAACTGACTTGAAATTCTAACTATTGGGGTTTTTAAAGCAGAGGCTGGGTGGCTATCTGTCATGTATGATTTAATTGAAATTCCTGCTTTGCAAGGAGTTGGACTAGATGATCCTCAGGATCCCTTCCAACTCTACAATTCCGCAACTCCATGATTCTAACACAGGCATTAAGGTCAGCGCGAAAAATCTGTACGTAAGGCAGACTAGTTGTGGTGCTTTGAAAAAGCACCGGGGCAAGAGCACTGGAGTCTCTTCCTTGGCAGGAAGAGGACAAAAATAAAAATTGGAGGAAAAGGAGTAATCTCCACATTTCGTTGCACTGGGGTATATTTCTTTATACCCATCTTTTAATGCTAATGTCTCGTTTTAGTACCTTGCCTGTGCCTAACACCCCTCCCCTCCTTGGTAGTTGTTATTTTTAATTAAAGAGGAAAAGATGTATATATATATTTTGGCAATTAAGGTAATGTAGCTAAGATATATTTTTTCTATGCTGCTTCACTGTTCTTTATTATAATAAATAATAATAATTAATATCAAAGACTTTAAGAAACTAAAACAATTGGGGCTGTCCCCCTTCAAATTTAACTAAGCATAGAGTGATATCATGGGTGGGAAATTTTCTCCTTCCCCTCTCCCCACACTGGGTGTCCTTCAAATGTTCTTGGAACACAACTCCCATCATTTCCTGACTGTTGGCCACGTTGCTGGGGAAGATGGGAGTTGGAGACAAACAACATCTGGAGGGGACACAGGGCAGCCACCCCCCATTTTAATGCAAGCACTGATCAAGGCGTTGGGTTTCGCCAGCTAGGCCAGAATGGCCCGTGTGAGAAAATGTCAGCAGAATGTGCGCTTAGAGAAGAAAGGGAATACTGTAATGGGAACGAGCATTTCCGGAGTCCCTCAGTAGAGGGCAGTGTGCTAAAGCAGGAGTGGGATATCTGTGGGCGTCCAGGTGTTGCGACTGGGGCTCTCGGAGCTTGGCAACATCTGGGGAGCCACAGGTTGCCTTTTCTTGCGTTGAGCCGTGGAAAGCAGAAGTGATGTTTCTAAATAAATAAATGAATAAATAATGACCAAAAGTTATTCCAGTGCATTTTGAGCTGGCAAGGCTTTTCACGAGGGAACTATAAATTTAGTTTATATTTTTTAAAAGGTCCACCATATAAGCAGTCCTTTTTTAAATAACCCACTTGTATTTCTTGTCTGCAAGCAGATACAATCTTCCAGGTGGAAAGGCGCATTTACAACTTTAAAACTATGTACACCTCTGTGAAGTTTAAAATTAAAGGCTGTACCCATTGCTAACCAAAGAAGGAAGGAAAAAAATCATTAAGAAATAAATAGATGTTATAGTTTTGGGGTATCGGTCATCCTTGTTTCTATTCTGTATAGTTGTGATGTGCTTCTTGCTATGTAGACATTGAGTCCACTTCCAGGAGACCGCCTTTTCTCCCCAGCTTTGGAATACTCTCCCAGGAGACATAGGAAGCAAAAATAGCTGTGTTGTTGGTCCATAAACTGCCAAAATCCGAAGTTGGTAAATGCTTTTATAAGGCCCATACTAAAATGTCACAAAATAGTAACCCGTTCTCCAGAATACTTCATCAGGCAAGATGTTACCCGAAGCAGGAGGTTCTTCTGAGCTTTCTACTAAGTTATCTTTCAGGGCCAGGCAAAACCTTCTTAACAATTGGGAGTTCCTATTTAAATTGCTTCTATGCTGCTTCTATAATGCTGTTGTCTGTTTATTCATTCCGATGGTGCTGTACTTTTATTGATTGTATTCTGTTGTATTTATGTGGTGTCACACTGCCCTGATAGAAGGAGGTGGAGGAGGTCTTCTGGGAGGGCAGGATATAAATTCTTCTACAAACAAATAATTTCCAGCCTTGCCAACTGGAAATGGTAGATGACTTTTGGATCACTTTTTTAAAATAAAAGATTCTTTTTCAATACACCTTTAAGGGTTGTCCCTTCTGCCTTCTGTGGTCTGGTAAAATACAATATATAGGTGTTTGCTTGCTGTAGAAAGAGAGAGAGAGAGAGAGAGAGAGAGAGAGAGAGAGAGAGAGAGAAAGAAAGAAAGAAAGAAAGAAAGAAAGAAAGAAAGAAAGAAAGAAAGAAAGAAAGAAAGAAAGAAATTGTTGTCATCCATCTGTCTTGGGAGACAATGGAGGAGTTTGTGGGTGAGGTTGTGGCACCTGCTGTGGCTGTAGAGACCACTGCAGCAGAGACATGTTTTGTTGCAGCTTGGGCAAATGAAGGCAGGGGGTTGGACTAGATGGCCCTCATGGTCCCTTCCAACTCTACAATTCTATGATTCTAAAACTGGTCTGTCCACCCTCTGGCAGTCTCTGGGCAGGGAGGGAGATGGAAAGGCTCTGCCTTGCCCACTGCTGGCTTCAACCCCACCCACCAACAGCACACAGCCCGCAGATTATGCACCCAATGCCCTGGCATGTGGTGGTTCTCTTCAGGAGAGGCTGCCCCCCCCCACTATGGTGAAGGTGATTACTGGCATGTAACACAGAAGCAACATACAGAAATGCATGGAAGATGCCTGCCTGATGAAATGGGGAATGGAATTCCATGCACACTGGAATTGCAACAGGTCGCCCAATCTCCCCAGATGTGCTTACTGCATTTCTTCAGACAGGCATCTTCCATGCATCGTTGCATTTGCAACAGAGACTCCAGAGTGGGAATCGGGAGATCCCACTCCTGTAACAATTTGATCATTCCCTCCAGAAAATGTAATTAGGATGTGAGAAAACAACTAAAAACCTGCCCCTGCTTTTCAACACACACACACATCCTGTCATATGATATCTTCTTCCCTTTAATTTTGCTCATGCTTCTCCACCACGTACATTGTTGTCATATTCATACACTGCACAAACATGTAAAAATGCTCCAAGGGGCTTCCATGTAGCACCAGGTGTGTGTGAAGGGGTCCCTCAAAGGAGCATGATTTGAATCAGATGGCGACCTATGAAGACTGTGTGGAAAGTAAGAGTGCAAATGGCTCCTTTTTCTGTCAACTTCCTTCCCTGCTTACCCTCAGTCAGCCAAATAAAATGTAAGAGAAAACACACCCTCCGGATTTGTAAGGGAGGCTGAGAGCACTGCTTCATCTCATTCAAGCAGCAGTAATGTCTTTGGACCTTGAACCCAGGCTAAGCGTAGAGTCCAAAAGGGCAGCAGAAATCTTACGTAATATAGGTAAAATAAAGGTAAATGACATACGCAATATGACGACATATAACAGCCCAGTAAGAAGAGAACACAAGACGACACGGGCCTCCTGTCTGAACATCCACTTTCTGTGGGGTTGTGTGGCTTTTCCTCCTCATGCTGGCTCCATCTCAGTTCCCTTGCTTGGGTTCTGTTGCTCAGCTCTGAAGAGTGTGAGATCAGATATTTCTAGGCTGTGTACACTCACCCGTTTACTCTGCATCCAATGCGCTCCCACTGTAAGTTTGGGAAGCAGTATACATACCACGTTCACCACAATCCATATCTGTATCCTGTCTTTTCTTGTGAAACCAGCTTCAATCTGAATTGAAGTAAAAAAACAACAACCTAACTGTGTTTCAAGCCAATAATGTGTATACAGCCCTAATCTCCATTAGAAGTTGTTAGTGAAAGAATGTAACTATTCAATGTGGAATGCTATGGAGACATAGGATTTTGCTGGAAATATCACAAAAGCAGTACATGACCAAGCTGTTTGTTGGGCCGACAGCTAGAGATTTTGCTGTCTGAGACGGAACAGCAAATCCCCTGCAAGTCAAGACTGGTCAAGTTATTTGGGTACCTGCAGCAAAAAATCCCAGAAGTGCCTTTCCCTAGGAATAATGTTTGATGTGTCTGCACAGGATTTGAGCTGGTTTACCTAAACAGGTGCAATGGTATTCCAAGGCAATGGGGTTTGAATAAGCCAATCTAAATCAGAGCACATGCATGTTCTAGGCATGGTTTGGCTGGATATGATGACAAAGGAGAGATTTCTAAATTGTAAATAACTATGAGCCTAAAAAAAAATTTCTTAATTTTAATTAGCACATTTTCCCATAAATTTTTTATTTCTGCCTTTGGGTTTTGGTAACGTCAGACTACGCCAGAACTGATGTTGACAGCCACACTTCAAAAATATGCTTTACTGCAGCTGAGATTGCAGTGTGTCTGATGCAGTTACAGAAGTTACAAAATCATGAATATGCAGATGCCAAAGAGGCACAAAGAACAGGTGGCAGATTTGCAAATTAGTTGAGGGCAAATCCCCTCTCTTCAAAACATCAGGGATGGATGTTAAACTGAATTTGAAATGTTGGCCAACATTTGAATTTGGAACATTCCTATTAATATTTAGCTGTGGGGGAAAGCAGCATAGTAAAACAAGCAGGTGTGTGTACTTTTTCTATTACAGTATATATAAAAGAAATCTGTACTGAGTGAGGGGGGCAGGCCAGATGCGCTAGGTTTCTTTTATGGCGTTTTAACAAAGAGACACTTCTCACGGGGAAAGCATGAGTTAAAATGTAAAACATTTACTTTTTCCTATGAGAAAATTCACAGTGGTTGGAATGGGATTAACAGCAACAGGGAAATCTCAAATGCCCAAGTGCTGCTTACTTACCCTTTGCTTATGCTTTTGCTAACTCCCCTCCTTTCATTCCTGTCCTGTAAAAGGCAGAATAAAATATCTTTGTATCACAACTGTATTTGAGCAAATCCAGGTCACACAATTAAATTATTGGAGCTCCACACAACAAACGTGCTATTGTCAAAAACCAGACTTTTTTGCAAATAAGATGGGGGAAATGCACTGCAAAGTGTGGAAACTGCAGCAAGGAGCTCTGAAGGAAGACTGATTACCAACACTGCCTCCCCACCCCATTCTCATTTTGATAAACTTGTATTTATCCCGAAGAAGGGCCCTTACATTTTGTAAAAATGTAAAACCATCCAGAAGCCTTTTTCAGCTGGGTTGAGGAACTTCAGGCCCAGAGAACAAATGCGGACCTCCAGGTGTCTCTTTGTGGCCCTCAGCTCTCTCTCCCCACTAGCCTTCTCCCAAACCTCTCTGGAGTGCTTTTGCCTGGCTGGGATGTACTCTCAAACTGTGACAATGCCTCTTGTTTGGCAGGGACGGCCCAACCCTTTTTGCCACCTGAGGCAAAATGGGAAGGTGCCGTCCGGTGTGCCTTTTGCTCCCCCCTTGTTGCTCCCGCCAAAGCCCTGCTTATCAGGGTCATGTGACTGCGGCTTCTGGTGAGATCTCACAAAAGCCCCTCAAAATCACGCAGAGGCCCCTGGAGGCCTCCATGAGATCTTGTGAGGTTCTCACAAGTTCTCGTTGGAAGCCACTGCAACTTCTTCTTATTCTCACTGGGAGAGAGGCACCCATGGAGGCATTCCTTGGATTCTGCTGCCTGTGGCGCAGTGGCGTAGCTAGGGCTTTTGTGTTGCAAAGGGGTTTTGCTTCCCCCCTAATTTCTGGTATCCAATTCTTGCAAAATCCAGCAAGTCCTAAGAAACTTGCTTCTGGTAAACCTGAACCTTCTCCCTCGAGGCTCCTCAGTTTTGCTCCAGGGCAAAAGGTCACCCGCCTCTCCCCTCCCTCCCCGGGCTTCGAGCTCCCGCAAGAGCCAGCTAGGAACCTTTCGTCGCCGGTTCAGGGGCTGCCGGCGGGGCGGAAACAGAAACACCTGCGGCTTCCGGTGGGGCTGGTGCCTCGCTGAGGGGGACCGCGAGAGAAGGTGACCCCTTCCACGGGGGCGGAGTTCCGCTGGCGCCTCTCAGCTGCGAGCGATGCCGGCGCTGCGCGGAGCCGGCGCTGCCCTCTCGAGCGCGGCTGGCTCCTTCTTCCGCCGGCTCGCCTCCCCCCAGGTGAGCGCCGCCGCCGCCGCGGGAGCCTCGGGAGTCGGCAGGCGGCTTCACAAGCGCGCCGAGCCGGTGGAGTCGGGGCGTCGTTTGCACGCGCGTTGCTTTTGCACCCAAGGGCGATTCCGTGGAGGCTGCAGCCCGAGTCATACTTGCTCGGGGTCAAAGCCCCGCAGAAGACAGCGGCACCTTCACCTCTGGGCGTGGGGTCGATTGAGCCCGTAGCCCGAGAGACTTCTGCTCCCGAATTCGCACGTGCATCAGTTGAGACACGTGTTGAGTCTCTCTGCTCGCATTGGGAAAGCAGAGCACGCTGCAGTACTTTAGTACTCCTGATTATGGACGCAACTGAGTTTAGAGGTGGAGGGACGGGACGAATCAGGCTTATGTGCGTGTTTGCGGCAGAGATTTTGAGCAGATTTTCATGCCCCTCACCAGGGAATCCTGGGACTTGCCTGTCCCTTATCAGTCTACAGTTTCTATTATTCTTTGGGCAAAAACCTTACCCCACATGTGCTGGCTCGACCCATTCCGCATTTGTAAGAATAAGGTCGTTTACTGTGGCGGCACCTGCACTTTGGAGCTCCGTGCCTCCTGTTGAGATCAAGCAGGCGCTTTCACTGTATTCTTTGCTTAGAAAGTTGAACTAATTCTAACCTATTTTAGTATTTTAACTTTTGTATGTTTTGAATTAGAGTTGTATTTTTTTAAAAAATACTGTTTTTATCATCGGCCTTGAGGGTTTTATTTTTTCTACAATCAAGCAGTGCATACATTTTATGAAATAAAACAAAAGCCATGACTAATATTAAACTACTTACATGAGTATAGATAACATTATTTGTATAATAGAGTTGGGGGCAGCGGAAACCCGCAAACCGATGAGTTCTGTCTTCTTGCTACAAGCCAGGCCAGCAGCTACTAACCATGATGGGTATCTTCTACCTCCAGTGGCAAAGGCAACATGCCTGTGAATACATGTTGTACTATTGTGCTGCTTCTGGGCTTCCCATCGGCATCTGGTTGGCCCCTGTGAGAGCAGAATCCTGGACTAGAGGGGCCTTTGACTTGTTCCAGCAGGGCTCTCCTCATGTTCAGCCATGAACCACAGAAGTGCCCACAATGGCACATCAAGAGCAGAGAGGCCAAACTGCTGATCAAATAATTCTTACGACTCAAGGAAGTGAGCCATAGGACAAGCCAAAACTCATCACCACTTCACCCTGATCACATTTCCATTAGTTGGTTTGACCTGGGAAACTCAAATACGTTGGTCAGTCGAAACCTGTGTGTGCCAGAAGGTGGACTTGTATATAGCAAAAACCAGATGACCGAAATGCACTTGGGATTAACCTATCTGCTCTGCTAAATGACCAGTAGCCTTTGACCTTCTCTGAACTGCCACCTGGTGGTGACTCTTCCATTAGGCTTACCTTTCTAGCTGATCGTTATAAGAGCTGTAGCAAAATGAGACAAGTGTGTGTCCTGCTTTCTGCAGCATGTTGTGTGCAGAAATGAAACTTGTGCATCTCCATCTCGTGGAGTCGATTTGGGTCCAGATACAGGATGAGCTTGAGCTTCTTCCTGCTTCTGTCATCTTCTGCATGCCAAGATAGGGTTCTTGGGCTGCAACCAGGAAGCTCCCCACAATGCCTTTAATTCCACCTGTGCCCTGGGAAATGAGGCTGCACGGATGTTTTCTGGTGGCCAGCTGCTGACTGCAGTAAGCCTGTTCACTAAGCTTGCTGCTCTTTCCCTTTAATAATATTCATTCTTTCCACCACTCCCACCCCACCCTGATCACATTGCAGATAAGGATCTGTTCAACTGCTTCACCATCTTCAGTCCGGCCAGTGATCGCAGCCAAACAACCCTTTCCGGTGGACCTAGCAGCAGGGAAGCGTTATGCATGGTGTGCCTGCGGTCACAGCCAAAAGCAGGTAAACCACCTGTAGTCCTTCCAGATTTCCCACTGTATAAAAATCTTGTGAAATAAATAAATAAAATACTGCAGTTCTTGCATCTATGGGAACATGGTTTCCAAGAACAGAGAGGTTGCAGAAATCATTGCCTCAGCCCAACCAAAGTACCACTCAAAAAGTGGTGCTGGTTTTATTTACACAGTCCCAACTGATCTGCTAGGACTCTGATGGATCAGCACCAAAACTGTAATGGAAACTCCATTGGCAGTGTGATGGGTGTGAGCGAGGGTGTTGTTTTGTGTTTTTTAAAAACTCTTACTTTTGTTTTGCTACGGCAGCCATTCTGTGACGGGTCCCATAATAGATGTGCCCCGGAAATCTCTCCCCTGAGATTCAAACTGGAGGAGGCAAAAGAGGCCTGGCTTTGTGGCTGCAAATACACCAAGAACCCTCCATACTGTGATGGCACCCACAAAGAAGATTTTGTGCAGAAAGCTGATCTCCATTCCCACCCACAGTTGTGCTGAAGGAAGGAGAGGTCTTCATATACAGGGTTTCATATACAGAAACCGACTGAACGAATCAAGCATTCGGTACATGTATGTGCAGGTATGTTTCAATGGCTGGGAATTTGCCACTTTCTGTCCCTCCACCCCTATTTCTTTATTCTTAATTAAACTTTTTTTGAAAATAGAAATTATTTTTTCCCGTAATTCTGAATACCTTTGAGATTCCACCCCCACCCAGGCTTGCAGTGACCTCCTTCTTCTTGGGTGGTGCCATTTTAGTTATATCATGCTTGGCACTCACCACTAGATTTGAGAAATAGGGGGAATAGCTAGGTTTGTTCCATAGCTAAATTTGCTTGCATGAGCATATGAGGTTTGCGGGCATCAAAGTCCACAGGCCTTGCTGTCCAAAGGTACAGCCTTCGATGTCCTTAGAACAGTTCTGCCACTCGGCGGAATGCCAACTTCTTGGGCGTCATCTCTGTTGATTAAGAAGCCAACCCTGTCAGCAATTCAGTGTTCCAGCCACATCAGGTACAAAGACCTGTGACAGGGCAGAGTGCAGAAGAGGAAAGTCAGATTTCATCATGCCAGGCTGCTTTGTGGCAGTCAATCCTAGCTCCTTGTTTTAACTGCTTAGTGACATCTCGTTGGCACCTGCCTGTCTCAGGAGAATGAGTGTGCCTTTAGGAGTGAAGTCAAACTGTTGGAAGGTTACAGTGCCTGCTATAGCTGTAGAGACTGATATGGGAGAGACTTGTTTTGTTGCAGCTGGAGCAGATGAAGGCATCCAGTTGTGCTGCTGCAAATGCACCATGACGTTTCGTCTGTGTTCCTACCAGCGGTCATTCCTCTATGCTCACTGGGTTAGTTCTTGGTATGAGCTTTCACGTGCATGCACACTTCTTCAGATACACTTCAGTGTATCTGAAGAAGTGTGCGTGCACACGAAAGCTCATACCAAGAACTAACTTAGTTGGTCTTTAAGGTGCTACTGAAAGGAATTTTTTTATTTTGACTATGGCAGACCAACACGGCTACCTATCTGTAACTCTATGCTCACTGCTATGGATGCATGACCTGACCGCCTCTCTGCAGGCACTGTGGTTGTCTGCAAGGGATTCCCACAGGAAGGTTAATGTTGCCAGCTGTCAAGTCTTGTTTGCAGACATCTCTATATTCTCACAGTCCTAGGAGTAAGGCAGATGTAGGGAACCTTCACCCCTCCAGCTGTTGCTGAACTATAACTCCCATCCTCCCTGGCCATTGCCACCCTTGACTGGGCCTGATGGGAGTTATAGGTCTTATTATTGCTTATTAAATTTGTTCAGCAACATCTAGGGACAAAGGTTCCCCACCCCTGGAGCAAGGGATTCCAATGGAACTTGAGTTTCTTCAACTTATTAGAAATTATAAGTGCTTCTCTTATTCTCAGTATTCTTTTCCAGTTCTTAATGCAGTAACAAACTTGCATGTGTTTACAGGATAGTCAAAGGGCATCAAGGCTGAGGAAGAAAGCAGGAAAAGGGCAAGAGCTCTTCTGTCATCGAGATTTTTGTACGGTTACTCAGCTTCCTGGTCAGCTCACACATTCCAGCCTGTTCCCACTGTGTGCTAATGCAGGAAGCAAAACGCACGTCCCTGCTGCTCCTTGACCCACTTCCTAGAAGCTCGCTTTTCCCAGGAGCTTTTGACCTATCCTAGAACTGTTCCTCACAGAACCCTGGAGAACCTGTGTTGTAGCAGGAAGGCTTAGGATGAAAAAACGTTCCAGTGGTTTGTGCTAAAAGGTTTTCAGAAAGTAAAAGAAGAATTGGGGCTTGGGAAGTGTTGTAAGTATTCAAGTTTTATTGGCATTTAAAATAAAATAAATAAAGCACCACGGTTTTAAAAAACAACCCAGTGGGATTTTTTTTTTAGAATTGCCATTAAATAAATATATATATATATATCTCTTAACAAAATTCCGTACATTTGCATTTGTCAATCATTGACAGAAGTGTCCTTTGAGGTAAGGACTGAAGACCACCAGAATTAAATATAAAATAAATTAGGATAAAACTCTCAATAAAATAATATCATTAATGAAATAATGTATTCCAAGGGTTTTGCGAGTTAAATAGGCATAAATAAAGCAATGTCCTTCCATATTATCTTGTCACTGAATATGCATTGCTAAACTATATATATTTATGTTGGCAGCTTTGTTGTATACAACTGCTATGAGATATGAGAATCATGGTATAGTGTTATTTTATATATATATATTAAAAACACAAAGCAACGTCCTTAAAAAGTAAGAGATCCAGGCATGATGGTAAAGAGGAATGTTCTTCTGTAGACCAGGAAAGATGCCCCATACTTCAGTACATATGAGGCTATTCATCACGTGCAGCAAACTGCCTTGTGTGGTTGGACTGCAGCCTGTGGACTGTACAGTTTCTTCAACCGTTGCTCAAAGGCTGACACCATCCGCTTGGCTACCTCGTCAAAGAAGAGGTTAGCCAGTTGGGAATGCAGAACTGACTTGAATTCAAAGGAGACCTGGGAGGGAGATAAAAACAATTAATACACTGATACATTGGGAGAAGAGAGGGGAGAAGAGGAGTATTACATACCCTCCAACACCTTGATAGCAAAATCCGGCACACAATCTTTAGGGATGCCATGCTCCCATTTTTTCCTGTGAGAGAATGGTGGCCATTTTGGATGCCATGATCTCGCACAATTCCACGCCATTATTTTCCCCTGAAAAAAAGTGCTTTTGGGGGGACAGTGCCCAAAAACATACCCCCCACAAAAAGCGCTTGAGGGTGGAATTGTGGAGTGAAATCGTGCAAGATTGTGGCATCCAAAATGGCTGCCGTTCTCTTGCAAGAAACAATGGGGTGCCCCGTTTTTTCTGGGACACTTGCAGGGTATGACGGTATTACTATGCCAAGGTGAGCAGCCACATCTGGCAACCTTGGGCAGCTGTCAGGGCCCAATACCTGCCTTGGGGTCTACTTGGGAGGAGGGAAATTGGCCTAGTGCTCCAACAGGCAGCTAGGTCTATTTTAATTTTCCTCAATGCAGCATCACTCTTGGGCATTGGAGACAATTTATATGGCAAATGAGTAAAATTTGATTCTTCAAATTTAGGGCTGTATTTTGCATTTCTGCATGCAGAATTTAAATTAGCGAGAACATCAAGAGGAGGAGTTGTTGTTTTTAAGCAGGTTTCTACTTCTTGTGGCTGTGAAGATATGTGGATGAATGTGTAGGCCCAAATACTGAAAATTGCACAAGTAGCTGAATAAGACTCCTAGCTGACACATCTCTGCTTATGAAAGGCAATCAATACTTTTTTTAAAAAAGGCAACTGTGGAAGTACCTAATCAATTAATGACCCATATTGACAAAGCTGCAATAAATCCTCCAGCGTAATCTTTGAACCTATGATGAAACGGGACTTTGCCAACTCTTAGCACACATCCTATTGGCCTTGCAAGTCACACCCTCGCCAGGAGCTGGCATACAAAGGGCACTTACGTAAAACTTGAGCGTGCAGCTGCTGTCCTGCTGCCCTGGACGTCCTGGTTCAAACTGCCACAGTGTTTCCAGATGCTGAAACAACCGTCCGTCATTACTCACAACCTGAAGGGTAGAGAAAACAGCACAGGGTTAGTGCTCACAGTTTTGAAATCAGTTCAAATACCCCAAAACCCACTGCCGTGAGTTCAACAAACCCACTGTTGCAAGTTTTCATTTACCCTAGACAGATAGGAATTGGGACAAACTCTGCGGCTGAGTTTCACGCATTTGGGGAAATCACAGGGGTCAGCACACCCAAAGTGCAGTGCATGAGCCTTATCCATGGCTTTAGTATGCAGTCATTACACCAAATTGAAATATTATAACAAACAACCAGAGTTATATGCAGTTTACTACGATTCAACCTGAGCACAGAATTTGATACTGTGTCCAGAATTCAGTAGCACAAGAATGTGGTCAAATGAGAAACTGTGTTTCTGCAGATGGAACTGTTCCAGGTAGTGATAGAGAAAGATAAATTATATTCTGGAGTGAGGTAGCATGGGCAGCCTCAGTTCTCACCTTAACATAAAAAATGTGGAAACTATAGTCATCCTGATGCCATTGGACCACAACTCCCATCAGCCCCATTCACTGAACATACTGGCTTTGGCTGATGGGAGTTGGGAGTCCATCTATCTCTGGAGGGGCACATTTTCCCACCCTGCCAGTGCCCATGCCTGGTGGGAGTGGGTGTGGGTGTGGGTGTATACATTTTTAAAAACAACACAGTGTTGCAGTTTGTAATGAACCTCTGGCCACATATACACCATACAATTAAATCACATTCTGCACCAACATGAGTCCTGGGAATTTGCATACTGTGCTACCATTCCCAGCATCCTTAACAAAACTGCAGTTGCCATGATTCCTTCCTGGAAGCCACACACTTTGGGCTTTAAGTGTATGGTGTGTACATAGCCAGAGTCAGAAGCTGAGAAAGCAGTCTTGTGAGATGAAAGCACAGCACAATGGGTGCCCATCTCTCCCCCTTTCTGGAAATGTGGACAGTGGATCTGCTGCTCTCTATGAGTGTATATGTTCCTTGCTTTCTTTATAACCAACCAATATATCTGTAAATAAAATTACAAGAACACTATACATCTCTAGGGCTCTCTCCTCTGATGAGAACACAAACCCAGCTAGGTCAGTCTGCCTCTCCTTGAAACACTCTTTTGCAATCCCAGGTCATATAGGTGGAGATAACAGAAATCTCCACATCTATAGTTTCAACACTGCAGGCCCTCGCACCAGCGAGTTCCAAAAGGCCCTGTGTTGGGAGCAACAGGACTCTTTGCTCTGATGAATTAACTTTTTGAAGTTTCCAGTGACCACTGACATCATTTCTCCCTGGGTGTTATTTATCGCAATGTGAAGGAAGCATGTGCCAGAGAGGGGAAGTGAGTCAAGGAGCTGCTACATCATAAAACTGAAACCAGATTAAAACTGGTTTGATGGCAATAGCTTTCACCCGGCAAATTCCGGAAATCATAATCCTGGACCACAAGTTACTAAGAAAGAATAACTCAGTGTGTTTGCTTGGATTAACAGTTTTCAGAGTTCAGTGCAGGTAGCCTTGACAACTAAAACAACCCCACTTGACACAGATGAACCTTTAGCCCAAAGAAATTAAGATTGTAAGCATTTCTCAGATTTCTGCTAATGGTCAGGGAGAATGGTAGTTGTGGTTCAGTGGAACTGGATGGATGAAGCCTCCCCCCATCCCTGGCTAGCACTGCCAGCTCACAAATGGCTGGGATCCTGGGATAAAACATTCCAGGTGAGTGAGTGTGGCTTCTGCAAGGGGATATAATTCAATCCCTTGGTTTATAAAGTGACCAGTGACAAAACACGAGCGCACAAAACCTCGCCAGCAAGGTCATCCAAGGGAACACCCGAAGCATAAGCCCCATCCTCCAATGCTTCCTTACCCGGATCTGATGGTGAGGCACCAAGGATATGTCGGAGGAGTAGCGCTCTACCACAGGAGGGAATCCCACTTCCAGTTCAGCCTGCAGGAACCCGTTGCGATGGGAAATGATGCGGGAGCCGGTGCACCAGGGCACAAACAACTTGTAGCTGCCCACATCTGCCACCGTATTGTAGATCTGCTCAATGGAATACCTGCAGGAGAAGGAGGTGCAAAGGCAATGAGTGAGAATGATCGGCCTGGAGTGGTGGGAAGTGGCAAAGCACAAAGGCTGTATAAGGAACATGGCTTTCTTTCTTTCTTTCTTTCTTTCTTTCTTTCTTTCTTTCTTTCTTTCTTTCTTTCTTTCTTTCACACACACAATCTAATATATATGGGAACTGCTCATCTTGAGCTAAGCATCACCACAGAGCCTGTTTCTGATCTCTGGCATGTGTGAACTAAAAAATAAGAGGGTGTTTCTGAGTCATGTGCAGAGTGCAGCAAGCAGAGGCCTGAGGCAGTAGTGTCAGCTAAATTGTTCTCAGAGAAGAGCTATTTCAATGGGTCCCGCTCTGCAAAGGAGTAACATTGGATGCAATCCTCTCTGCTGAACTACAAGTCCGACTGTAGTGCCCCAGTCATGTAAAAAACACAGCACAATGCACAACTCCCATCAAACAGAAAAGTGTTGCTGCAGAGTGCTAGGAACAATGGGTGAAAATGACAGGGAGGCAGATTTCAGCTAAATGTTAGGCGAAACTTTGTATCAGTAAAAGCTGTTCGACAGTGGAACAAGCTGCTGCAGGAGAAGCTGGGCTCAACTTTGCTAGAAATATTTAAGCAGAATCTGGATGGTTATCTGTCAGGGAAGCTACCTTATGCCAAGTCAGACAATTTGCTCATCTAGCTCAGCATTGCAGACACTGACTGACAGTGACTGTCCAAGATTTCAGGCAGGACACATTCCCAGTTCTACCAGAGGATGATGGGGATTGAACCCAGGACCTTCTGCATGCAAAGCAGATGTTCTCCTACTGAGCTATGGTAAAGAACTGTAGTAGCATCCAGCCCTGAAAAACCTGCACTCGGCGGGTGTGTGAGTGGGCGGGTTAGACTAGATGTCCTTTAGGTTCTTTTCTGTATGATTTTATGATGCCAGGGGGATGAGTTCTCTGACATGCCTGTTGTCTATATGCAAGCTGTTTGTTCTTATAATTGGAGAGATCACTGGTGGTTGTTTCCTGGCATCTATAGCAGGGCTGTCCAACAGGTGCCGCTGGTAGATCCTGACTGATAACGTGATCCTGAGCGACCGACCCCTCCCCCCAAAAAAGCTCAACGACTTTGGCCAATCCAATGGGTGGATCACTTCCAATTTTTTTATAGTGGGGGTAGATTGCAGTCTCTTGGAAGTTAGACATCCCTGTTCTATAGCATGAAATTTAAATGTATTTATTTTTAAAGGAGGATCACTTCCATCATGCAAACCCATGTTGGCAATTTAGCTTGGATAAAGTTTTACAACTCTCGGTTAGAACTAAGCTAGGTGGGCGTTTCTCTCATTCTTTTGGCATACTCACGGAAGCTGACGGACTTCTGCATACTCCATCCGCTTGGCACCAAGCAGGGGGGCTGCCAGACTCAGGAAGGGCCGGCTCTGCTGTTTGGTGGCTGACTTTGAAGCCAGGGAGGAGCAGGTTTTCAGGATGCAAGGGGCAAGAACCCCTTTGGAGCTGAAGCGCCTGCAAGGTGGCAAATGCAATCTGCACCAAAAGAGGAAAGAAAACACCAAATAAGGGAATCTATAAGGAGAAGGGAGTGTCCATTTCTCAGCCAGAGGGGGAAATGAGAAGCTACCACTATTGAGAAATCAGCACTTTCTTAGAAGTACCTAGAAGGGGAAGGTGGGAAATGGTCAAACTAGTTACATCCAGCTTTTTCTCGTGCTGATCTTTTGTTATTAATTAGTAAGGCACGTTCTAATATGGGCACAGGCCATCCCAAGTGAAACATTAAGGCTGCAATCCCAGGCATGCCTAGCTACAGAGCCGGCTCTGCCATTAGGTAGCCAGAGACGGCTGCCTCAGGCAGCACAAGCTCCTATGGGGAACCTTGCCTGCCCCACTCACTCCTCCACTGGCAAAGAAGCACTGATTTTGGCCAAAAATGACCAAAATTGGCGCCGCTGTGTTGGCACCACTTCTCTGCCAGCAGCAGAAGCAGCAGGGCAGCAGGGAAAGCAGCACTGGTAGCAACAGGTATGGTGGCAGGAGCAGGGCAGGGCAGTTTGCCTCCAGCAGCGGGACAGGACACGGTACCCCTACATATCCTACATATCTAGGTGTTAAGTCCCATGAAACTCAACTGGACTTGCTACTTCCAAATTAAACTGGCTGCACAACCTATTGTTCTTAATGGGACAGTTGTGACTGACTATAATGTTACTCCCTCACTGAAATCCATGGGAATTCAGGATGTTATATTTTGGAAGGATTAAACCCTATTTTAATCAATCAATCAATCAATCAATCAATCAATCACTAATAATAAACACAATCAAAGAGAATGCATTATTTTTATTGATACTACATAATTCACTTTAATTATTATTCATTTAATAATAGTTGGAATGATTTAAAACATCTCTGCTAAAATGCTATGGTAAGGTCAATTCACTTAAATGGGACCTTAGCAGCTGAAACCGATGCATAGAACCTATATACACAGAAGTAAACCCCAATGAGTTCAGTTCAGCTTATTCCCAATTAGGTCTGTTACAGCCTAATTTTGGCAGGATTCCATGCCGTGTATATACTTCAGCTGCTGCTTTTAGTGTTTAACTTCTATTTTATTTTGTGTGTGCTGGAATTGATATTTTAAATGGTTAAATTCCATGGTTAGCCACCTGCAGCTTCTTGATAGGAAAAGGCAGAGTACCCGCCTTTTTAAAGAAACCACAGACATATACTCGAATATTGCTATTAACATTAAAACTACTACTGTATTCAAATAGCTCAGTCAGTATAGCATGAGACTCTTAATCTTGCACTTTGGGCAAAAGATTCCTGATTGGAGGGAGTTGGGTCCCTTCCTATGATTCTGTAATTCAGAAGTTGTCTCTATGACCGGCGCTCAGCAGCCCAAAAGCTCTCCGGGCAGAAAGTTTGCGCCTTTGGGCAAGGCTGGTCCCCCCGACGGCGGGCGCAAGCATTTGGGGAGAAGGCAGAAAAGGCGGGACAGAAGCCGGATCCCCTGATCTCCAAAACCTCCCTTCTCCGATCAGCCCCCTCTCTTACCCGGCTCCTTTCGAGCATCGCGGGCGGGAGCCCATCTCCACCAAACCCCGGACGGCGAGGCGACCGCTTCTTCCTGCCATCGCTTCACGCTGACCAAGAGAGAACCGAGTGCTCGCGACGGACCGGCGGCTCGCTTTAAAAGTTACCCAGATCCAAGTGCGTCATCGCCGGGGAGGGTGGGCGCGCGTCTGCCTGTGCGCGTCTGCGGAAGGGCCAGCCCCTTCCCCGCCTTCCTCGTGCGCGCCCGAGGTTGGGGGCGGCGGGGGAGGGGGCAGTTAGGTAATGCCGGACTCTGGACTTGGTGGCCTTGCGGGTTCTCCCGCTTCCCGCTTTTTAGATGGCCATGTGTAACCGCGTCAAAATGTGGTGTAAGCCAGCCTTGTTGCGTTTGGACAGGAGCCCCTCTACGCAGAAGCGCTCCCGGGTTGCCTCGCGCCCTTGGCAAGGAGACCTGTTGACACCCCCGTCTCTTGCGCCAGCTCAGCACACTTGACAGGCGGCGTCTTTCCAGGATTTCAGCCAGTGGCTTCACCCAGCTCTGCTTGGAGAGATCAAGGATAGAACCTGGGACGTTTTCGTGCAAGGCAGGTGCTCTACCACTGAGCTATGGGAATGTGCCTTTGCTGGAACTGCTATAGCTACTGCTTTGGATTAAAATAGCCATTAAACAATTTGTGCTTGGCACTCTGAGACTGACCATGGAAAGAGCCTGGTCTGTTTGCATTAAGCCCCTGCTTTGTCTTTATTAACAAAATGTTATGTGTATATTTAACAAAGAAGAAATTAGTCCTAATATATACACACAAAGCAGATGGTGTCTATTATTTTTGGCTCAGCTTTGGAACCCTTAAAGGCTGAGCTAAATTGGAGCTGGTAGTGGCAGCCCTACAATATTGGGGGGGGGGTGCTTCTGAGCACATGTGGAGTTAGTACCTGTTATAATGCTGCTGCCAGACTCAGATCCATCTTCCGCATCACCAGAGATTTATAGCTTTCAGATTCCAAGGTTGATCTTCAGCTTTAATGAAGCCCTGTCAATTCCCCTACTTTCTGAGGGAATATTTTGCATAACTGGAGTGTCTTTGGCTTTCATGCAACAGTGTCTTGCGGTTCCTTTGAAACAAACGGATTTTATTGTAGCACAAGCTTTTGTGGATCCAGAGGCATTGGATAAAAGTGGACTCTACCCCATGAAAGCGTTTGGCACAATAAATATGACGCCAAATGACTGTTTGCTGCATTTGCACTGCAGGTGCACATGGTTACTCCTCTAGAAATTTATTTTATAATTGTTCCTTGGCCTCAAGCGTGTTATATAGGAGCCAGGTGGCATTATTCACCTTTACATCAGCCAAGGCTCCCGTACCCTAAAATGTGAACAACAGGCCAAACTTCAGCAGGACAACGTTTCTCCCTGAGAGAACTCGTGCAGCTGTTAAAGCCAAAAGATAGGCAAGCAGCCCAGAGCTTCCAAAGGGACTTGGGCAAAATAGCTGCCAAAAACAGTAGGACTGCGTTTGGAAACCCACGCCACATAGGATCTGAAGGCAGTTGTTATAAAACAAAAGACAGGAGTGTATTCTGCAAATCTTGTAATGGGAAACAAAAAGGGGCAGAAGTGCCGAGGCTCCCAGGCTTGTTTCTTAAGGTAAACACACTGGATGGTCTTTAAGTTCTCTTGGTATCCTGTTAATGAGCAGCAGGGTGGGGAGACTGGTTTAGCGTGTCTGGCAGCTCCATTGTACTTCGCCTTCAGGTGCTAGGATACTAATCTCCCAATGGAGGGCACTTCTGGGCGGGTGCCTAGTCCTAACAGCTGCTGGACACCATTTCTTTTGAGCGGTCGGCCATTGCAATCATGACAGCCACAGGCAAGCAAAATGCAAAGCACATTGGCAGGCTTTCCAAACTGGTCTGGTGATGCCAGAAAGGGCCACAAATGACCCCACCCCTTGCTCACTGCAGCTGCTATGCAATGGCCAGAGAGAGAATTATGGGAGGCAATGCTCCACCATTAGCAAAGTCAGAAGGATCATGGGGCAGAGATGGCTTGCTTGAAGATCCAGTTCCAAGGGCCTTCTGGTGGTTCCCGCATTGCGAGAGGTGAAGTTACAGGGAACCAGGCAGAGGCTATTTTCAGTAGTTGTGCCGACCCTGTGGAACATCCTCCCAGCAGATGTCAAACAGATAAACAGCTATGTGATTTTTAAGAGACATATGAAGGCAGCGCTGCTCAGGGAAGTTTTTAGTTTTTTGGTGGTGTATTATGCTTTTTTGGGATGCAGGTGGTGCTGTAGTGTAAACTGCTGAGCCTCTGGGCTTGCCAATCGGAAGGTCGGTGGTTCGAATCCCTGCAACAGGGTGAGCTCCCATTGCTTGGTCCCAGCTCCTGCCAACTTAGCAGTTCTAAAGCATGACAAAGTGCAAGTAGATAAATAGGTACCATTCCGACGGGAAGGTAAACGGTGTTTCCATGTGCTACTCTGGTTTTGCCAGAAGCGGCTTAGTCATGCTGACCACATGACCCAGAAAAATTGTCTGCGGACAAACGTCGGCTCCCTCAGCCAGTAAAGCGACATGAGCACCGCAACCCCAGAGTCGTCTGCAACTGGACTTAATTGTCAGGGGGTCCTTTACCTTTATTGTGCTTTTACTATTTTTTGTTGAGAGCCGCCCAGAGTGGCTTGGGCAACCCAGTCAAATGGGTGGCATATAAATATATTATTATTATTATTATTATTAAAGAGAAAAATATATAATATTGGAAAAGGCAATTTAATTCAACACCTTCTACAAGGGCCTGACCACACTCCATTTCTCTCCTATCATAATGATTCCCAAATGCATGTGCCAAGACATTGGGTGATCTAAGAAGAGCTGACAAATGCCTTGGAAAATTAAGTCACCATGTTTGACACATCCAATATTTTACACCCACTGGAAAGCAGATGTTCCATGTCTTTTATGCCAATGCCAGTAGTTGACATAGTCAGATACCACAACAGACCAGAGCCCCCAAAACCAATAGCAACTTCACCACATAGGAAGTTACATCAAACCCAGTCAGACCATTGGCTCATCTGGTTCAGTATTGTCCACACTGATTGGCAGCGGCTGTCCAGGATGCCGGGGATTGAACATGGGATCTTTGGCCGGCAAAGCAGATGTTCTACTGCCAAGCCACTGCCCTTCCTACAGTGTGGCACAAGCAGAGAGTAGTTATGCAGACAAAACGTGCCTGCCCAGTAAATAGCCTTAAACAAGTGGACATGCTGCACAGAAAGGCCAAAAGCTGGCAGGGCCACTGGCCTGATAGAGGTGGTGATGGTATATCCTCCATCACTTTTGAATTCTAGTAAGAAAGAGGAAGACAAAGGACCCACATGGTGAAGAAGGGCCATCACAAAGGTGTGCACACATGGAGAGAGAAGCAGGAATTGGCTGTCGGGAAATGTAGAAATTATCTTCAATTGGCTTCAAAGAACTAGTCTTCAGGGGCAAAGGCAAGAGCTCATGAGAGAACACTCATTTTTAGAGGGTTTTTTAAAAACATTAAATACTGTGTTATTGAGGAAAAGGTTAAAGCGACCTGACAAACACAGGATGGCAAGTCTTTTTGTTTTCAAAAGCTTTACATACTTGGGAGGGTTGTCAAAGGAATTGACTGGGGCCATAGAAACTGGCACAAAGCTCAGATCAAGAAAACGCATCTTTAGCTTTCCCCGCTCTGCCAGAAATGTTTTGATGACTGCAAAAAGAGAAGAATTTGTTCGCCAACCGCTGTGGAACAGACAAAGAGATATCCCCACCAGGTGTTAAGATGTCAGGCACAACCACGCAGAGACGGAGCTGTCGAGAGATGTCATCTTTATGTGTAGCTTATGCACAGGGCACACAGAACAGAGCAGTGGTGGGCTAAAGCAGAGCAGCCCCTCCCCACCCCTGTGACCTCTGAGTGTCGTCATTGGTCAGTCGTGCTGCTGAAAGGTTGGTCTCCATCAGAATCATGAAACCCATCAATGGCTTTGGATGCTAAAAGCTGCTCCTTCTTACTCCATCAGGCAGCCCCTCACCCCTCACTTGTTCATGCCTCTCCCTCAGCCTTTTTGCAACCGGGGGGGAAGCAGAGGGAGGTCAGCTCTGTCCTCTCACCGTCAAGCATTTTGAACTCCCCTTTCCCCCCACCTCCACCCTCATCTGTGGCCCCTCGTCGGGGTGGGGCCCACCTGCCGTAGACTTTTCCAGACCGGCAGCACCGAAGGAGCAGAGTGAAGAAGTGATTCCATCTCGGTTCAAAGCTCTACTCCTCTTTGAGGCGTTTTTGGAGCAGGGCCCAAGCCTTTTCTACCTGTGAAGAAAGGACAGGTGATTGATTATTCAATAAGTCTTACAGGGAAGGGGCTCAGAAAAGGGATGTTTATAAGGGAAGCTGTGAGGTTGTCTCTCGAGTAGTGGCAGCAGCAGACTCTTACCAGCTCACAGGTAACTGCTGGCTCCCACAACGTGGAGAGAACCACGTGTGACTGTTTCACACGCTGGCTGTTGGACATTTGGCTTTGCAGACGCAACCTGGCAGATTCCTCACTGAGCCTGTCTCTGGCTACGATGCGTCTTAGGGCCTGAAACAGAGAGAAGACAGAAACTGATTAGAAGCGTATCTTTCTACAGGGAACCAGGCAGAGGGCCTTCTCGGTAGTGGCACCCACCCTGTGGAACACACTCCCATCAGATGTCAAGGAGATGATTAACTATACTGTATAACCTTTGGAAGACAACTGAAGGCAGCCTTGGATAGGGAAGCTTTTAATGTTTTATTATGTTTTTATATATGTTAGAAGCTACCCAGAGTGGCTGGGGCAACCCAATCAGATAGGCAGGGTACTGTTATTATTATTATTAATTATTATTATTATTATTACTATTACTATTCAGAGTAAACATTCTACATATGGAAAGCACTTTTGCATACACTCATCTATTTCACTGCCATGTACACACAGCAAAGTGCACATTGTAAAATAAATAAATAAAAGGTTCTCCAACCTATAATCTAAAGGCAGTTTCCATGTTTTCCCTGCACAGAAGTGCTTTCTGCATAAGAAAGCCACAATATTTGATGCAGCCCTCATGGATTATATAAGCTTTGAGGTTCAGGTTTATTACATTTGTAAGTCTCAAAGTGATTTACAAACAATTTAACAAACAATGAGCTTTTGAGTTTTAGACAGCCTCTGCCTAGCTGGGTTCCTGCAAGTTCTAGCAAGTTTGTCCAACCAAAATAATAATAATAAATCACTCAGAAATCAGTGCGTGTCTGCTATGCTTTTGGTCCAGCATTAAAAATGCCATGTACTAAATTGTTGAGAGAGAGAGAAGTGGAATCGTTTTGCTTCAGCTGCAGAAATGACACAGAGAAAAACAGTACGTACCTCATCCTCCGGGATGATAACCGTCCAGACCTCGTGCACCAAGTCTGCCCAGCCTGCCTCTAGCAACATAGCTGCGTCCAGCACACACACAGCATTTCCTGCAGAAAAGACAGGGGCAGCTTTGAGGCCTTCTTAATGCTTGCCGGTTGACTTTGAGGACTCTACACACTGCCTAGCCAACAAGAAGGCTTTGTTTCTTCAAAGTGAGGAATAAGTGACATGCCACAGCGATGACATCTAGTACAAGGACAGGCATAATAGAATTGTAGTAGCATTGGAAGGAACCAACGGGTTCTGGGCTAGGAATCTCCCCCGCCTGAAACCCTGGAGAGTGGCTGCCAGTCAGAGTAGACAACATTAGACTGGATGGACTTAATACAGTGGTATCTCGGGTTACATACACTTCAGATTACATATGCTTCAGGTTATAGACTCCGCTAACCCAGAAATAGTGCTTCAGGTTAAGAACTTTGCTTCAGGATAAGAACAGAAATCGTGCTCCGGCGGCGTGGCGGCAGCAGGAGGCCCCATTAGCTAAAGTGGTGCTTCAGGTTAAGAACAGTTTTAGGTTAAAAACGGACCTCCGTAACAAATTAAGTACTTAACCCGAGGTACCACTGTACTGAATTAGATGAGCCAATGCCCTGACTGGGTGTGAGGTACCATCCTATATTTGTGCTATCATTGTCAAGCTTCAGGGAATTGGCTTCCTTCCCAGTGGCAATAGATAAGCAGAACAAAGGAAAAGGAGTCTTCTTACCAGTTAGAAACTTCAATAACCACAGCGAGAGAACAAAGAACGCATCTCCCAGAATGGCAGTGCTCCCAATTAAGGATCCCACCCCTATGTCACTTCTAAATCTTGTAATCTGATCCTGTACCCTGTGTTTTGTTCTGCCACTTTCTGAGCTCTCCGTTAACTTTGGGGAAGGGTGTGTGTGTGTGTGTGAATGCTTTCCAAAGACTGTGAATCTGTTAACCCTCTCTCTCCCAGTGTTTCTTCTCCTAGCTGTTCCCCATCCAGTATTTCCCAGCTTCTGCCTTCTGAACTATGTCCCTCGGCAAACCACTGTTCCAAATCTATACTGTCCTCCTGTTCCTGGTAAGATTCAGGATCAGGATCAGGAGGGGGGGCCTCCCACCATTCCTCCTCAGTGCAGCCCTCCCCAGCACGGTCCCTGACAATTATTATTTTAAGCCAGGGGTCAGCAAACTTTTTCAGCAGGGGGCCGGTCCACTGTCCCTCAGACCTTGTGGGGGGCCGGACTATATGGGGGGGGAATGAACAAATTCCTATGCCCCACAAATAACCCAGAGATGCATTTTAAATAAAAGCACACATTCTACTCATGTAAAAACACACTGATTCCCGGACTGTCCGCGGGCCGGATTTAGAAGGCGATTGGGCCAGATCCGGCCCTCGGGCCTTAGTTTGCCTACCCATGTTTTAAGCCATTTCCAAAGTGACTGGAGGACAGTATTTTAAAAGATATGCCAGGAAAAGCTGCTTTGGTGGCTAGGCTCCATGTTAAATGATTGGAAATAGCTCTTGTAGATTACCAACACCTGTTTGAAAAAGCCAAGCTAGAAGCCCCTTCATGCACCCATTTATCCCCGAATCTCCACCCACAACTCCTGCCAAGAACCCAAATCCCTCCTCACCCTGTGCAGCTGCCTCGTCTATCTTTTCTTTCGCTATTCGAGCCATCACTGGCCACATGATATTGTTGAGCCGCGTCAACTGCTCCTGGGCAGAGGGAACAAAAGAGGCTGCAAGTAAGGATCCTGAGGCAAAGGAGGCTGTTGGTCAAGAAACTAATCTGGGTTGGGTGTGTGGCAACAGCCCGATATTGGACATGGGTGGGTAGGGGACTAGAGAAAAACATACATCAGTGCAAAAATCCCAGAGCAGAGCACCTTTGGCTAACAGATCAGTGGGCTGTGATACATGGTACAAGAGAAGAGGTATCCCAGCATGCACTTGCACTATTTCTAGCACTGAAGTGCCCGGTCTAAGGGTCAAACTGTGCATACTGTACAGTGAGAAATTGTTCCAGCATGCACTACTCCCCAGAGAGTACCTTTCACCCACAAAATAGGGACACATTCTGAGAACAGAGGTGAAAGGGTTCTGTTAGTTTTGTGGACTGAAGAGGCAAGCTAGCGTCAGAGGCACAAAGGGGAACAAAATAAATGATGGCCAATTGGGAGAGGGAGGGGTGTGGTGGCTGAAGTTAAACATTGATCCCAAGCCCAGAGGGCTTTTTACCTGGTCTCTAAACACTTTGGCCCCCAGGATTTGTCTGTTGATGGTTCCATCCTCTTTCAAAATATCTGCAAAGAAGGAACGGTGTTACTGTTCTTGGTTCCGTACAGCAGGGGATCTCAAACTTTCTACTCAAGACCCCACTTTACAGGACTGAAAAATTACTGAGGCCCGCAAGTAACAAAAAAGTGGTGCAAGAGTGAATTCAGTCACAACATGGTGACAATGGAAGCAGAATTTGGCCTAATCAGCTGTCAATTATGGACATTATTTTTATTGGTATCTAAACTCTCTTTGGAAATGTCTCAGCATTTTTCTGGTGGCAAGGGGTTCCATAGCTCAGCTATCCTAGAGCTAAATGCAGGCATTTGAACAGGAGGTACTGTGACTCAGCCTCCATATTTCAGGCAGAATTTGCTAACCCAGAGGTAATAAATAGAAAATATTTCTATTTTATATTTTCCCCTTCCTGCCCTCCATCCGCTGGCATCGGAATGTATTTTTACTCATCTTCTGTAATTTATTCTCCTGTTCTCTTTTCATTGGCCCTTATTCCCCACCACAACCTTTCATCCCTCTTCCTAGGTCCTTTCACACTCAAATGCTTCCTCTTATAGCAGCTTCCTCCCACCATTCCTTTCTTTTCCCTAGCCCACCATTTTAGAAACACTGCTATACAATTATTAGCATTTTACCTATAATGGTTCAGTATGCATGTAACATGAAACCATAGTTTGAAACAAACCATGGTTTAATGTGAGCTAGAAAATTCCTGTGATCCTCTCCCACTCCTGCTGCTCCACAAACAAAACAAGTCAGAGCCCAACTTGTATTATCCAAACTCCAAGGTTTGCTGCTGGCTTTCTGCTCATAGATTTTTTGTGGGAACAAACCATGAGCCCTGGTTCAGACAACGTAACAAGCCAGGCTCTGTCTTGTTTTGTCTGCAGCACAGCAGCAGTAGGAAAGGAGTGCTACAGAAAATCATTCACATCAAACCATAGTTTGCAAGTTCACAAACTTTCTAACTGTTTGGGGGAAACTGTCAGCAATAACATGTTGATGAAGAATGCAGCTTTTGTTAAAAACAAAAAGAAGAGAAATAGAAAAGGGAAAACTAGGTCTGGAATTGGGATGGGGGCATACATAGTTTCTAGAGACAAAAAGCAGCCAGGCTGTGGGCTAGGGGACCAAGAGGGAAAGATAACCAAACATTGTTTAGGTGTACAGTGGTGCCCCGCAAGACGAATGCCTCGCAAGATGGAAAACCCGCTAGACGAAAGGGTTTTCCGTTTTTGAGCTGCTTCGCAAGACGATTTTCCCTATGGCTTGCTTTGCAAGACGAAAACGTCTTGCAAGTGTTCCAATTTTTTTTTCGCTTTCCCCTTTTTCTAAGCCGCTAAGCTGCTAATAGCCTTTTAGTCGCTAATCCGCTAATCCTTTAATAGCCGCTAAGCCTTTAATAGCCGCTAAACCGCTAATAGCGCTAATCCACTAATAGGGTTGCTTCGCAAGACGAAAAAACCGCTAGACGAAGAGACTCGTGGAACGGATTAATTTTGTCTTGCGAGGCACCACTGTAATTCCTGAAGCACTACCTATGCAACTTAATTTACTAGTCTCCCTGACTTTAAAAAATGTTTCCCAGGAAGTCTGAAATACCTGTTCCAAATGCTTCTACCACCTGTGCATACACAGGTCCTCCTGGATGGTAGATGTTGTGTCCAAGACTGTCCATATCCAAATGGAAAGCACCGAGGCGAACCAGATGTTGTGCAATGGAACTCTTGCCACTACCGGACCCGCCTGTCAGCCCAATAACGTAGGGGTGGCAAGGGACACCTGGATCTTTCTGGGGGTGGTGAAGGAGAGTGAGTTGTTTGGGGACACAGACACAATTATGCACATCCTAGTTTTGTTGTTATAACTGTTGCTGCTCACTCTGAGCCGCTCTAAGACGTTACAGCAGAGACGTGGCAGCCATTGTTCCGTGGGCTTGTCCTACAGCACTGCTCTAACACTGAAAGCCTGTCACCAGATAAACTTCTGCTCATGCTGACTCAGATAGACATTCCAAGTTTTGCACTCTCTTCTGCGGGCAGCATCCTCTTTCTGGGGGGAGTTTGTCTGTCACTGTGTTTCCTCAAGTACCACACTCAGTGGCGGAGCATATGCCTGGAGCGGCATGTGCATCCTGCAGCCAGGGGCAGAGCGAGCTGCCCATGGCAGAATTTGGTGAGCCACGACTCCCAAGCCTCCCCCAAGCTGTCAAAACAAAGGGGGAAGGGGGGAATGCCCCCAGCAAAGCAGCACAGCTCCCCCCTTACCCTGACGGCTCGGGGTAGGCTTGGGAGTTGCGGGCGGCCAGCTCGCCAAATGTCACACCCCTCCGTAATGACACCCAGGACGGCACCCCCCCACCGCTCCCCCCTTCCTATGCCCCTGACCACACTTGATGACACATGAGGACCCTGATCTTGCACGTATGCTCCCCATCCTTGAGTCCTCTAATCCCTTTCAAGCAGCACACAGAGGAAGAAACAGTGGCTAGAGTTCATAAGATGGGGAAGGGAGGATGTTAAACTAACTCACCTCCAGTCTCTGCCCACTTAGCAGGCCAGACAAAAAGCAGCCTTCCTAGCTGAAAATCAGAATTTGCTCCTTACCCTATATGTGTCATCTTTTCTCCCTCCACCTCGTTATTCTTGCAAGTAAGCCTCCTCCTGGAGATTCAACAACAACCCCATCTAGCCAACCCATAACCTATCCAGTTCATTGCCACAGGGTATTACTCACATGTGGGGGGTGTAACAGAGTCCCAAGCAGCCTGTACCGCAGGCTAGAAGAGCTGATCTTCTCTTCCTCATTCCTGCCATGCAGGGGGTCAAGAGCCAGTTTGATGATGTGGACAGCCAGCTCAGGGAGACCCTGCAACAGAGCATGGGACAGTGAGGAAGGAGGAGCAACAGTGAGAAAGGAAACCAGAGGGCCTTCTCTCTGCCACAGTTTGGCAACCAGCTACAGGGTGGGTTCTGCTGCTCCTTGAAACACAGCCTGCACCTAAACTTACCCAAACAAAATCAGGCTTGTGCTGCACATTAGCGGATTGCTAGTTAACTTCCTGGTTCCACCATTCCCAGCAACTAACAATGATGTGAATCTGAAGTTCACCTATAAGCAGGTTTTGAAAAGGTCGTTTGACTCATTGCTTAGTTATTGTATTTACATCCCACATTTATTACAACAGTAGGTTAAGCTGAGGGATCATGACTGGCCCAAGGTCACCCAAGTGTATTTCGTGATGGAGTAAGGATTAGAGTCCGGGTCCCATCAGTCCCAGTCTTGACACTCCCACCACACTATACTGCCTCTCCCGGGTGACTGGTTTCTCTGCCCCAGTGGTGAGAAATGGGTAGCTAAATTATGTTTAATATTTTGAAATGTCCAAGACAACAAACTAGGACAGGAGACTATTTAAAAAAAAAAAATCAACACCCCCAAAGGCTTGAGATCTGCATAGTTATGCAACTTGGTGTGTGCAATTTTAGAGACCTTAAGCTCTTTTACATACAGAATGAAAAATACTTCTTCACCCAATACACCTTTGACCTTATGGATTTCAATGCCCAGGATGGTGCAGTGCCAGCTAAAACACAGGGGTTCTTAAGAGAACTAAGTAAATGCAAGAGCAGCCGGTTGGTGGCTACTAAACCCTCATAGTTAGAAACAGAACTTCCATTTTCAGAGGCAATATACAGCCAACTACCAGTTGCAGTAAATTAACAACATAGTGATGGATGTTGCTTTATGTCCTCTGTTGGATTTATCAAATCAGGGTTGAAAAAGTCTAAAAGGACGTCTAATCCAACTCTGACAGGGATATCTGTGTTCTCCGTTCAGATTGCTACAAGCACAGAGCCGAAAGAGGCCCTTATACAGAGCAGTTTGAGATTTTTCTCAAGAATGTGAACCAGGCTGCACAATGAAGAAAGAAGGCCAAAAGCTTCCTACAGTCTAGCCTCTTTGATTAAGGGGATTAAATTCCAAACTAGCAATATTTCTGAGCAGATATGCTGAGGCATATACGTGGCCACGGTTGATAAACAGGAAGCCAAGCCATATCGCTTGTTTGCCTGACCCAGCTGGACCATTCGTATGCCCCAAGAGCAAATCTTCTCTGAGCAAAAACCATTGTGACTCAAAGGAAAATAAACACAAGCAGTGCCAGAACACTGGGCTGACCGAGAGACTATGTGTTAGGAATGGAGGTCAGAATTTAGCAGATGGCGCTCACCATCGCAGGATGCTAGCAAGAATGGATTTAAAAAGAGATGAGATACTGTAAATATATGGAGGCTCAGCCTGTCCATGGCAGAAAAGCCTATGTTTATTTCATGCACCCCCAAACTTTTTGATGATCTGATTTGTTTACAAGACTGGGGCTCCCGGCACACTTACATTTTCCACCCTCCTCCTGTTGACGGCAAGACCACCCTTGAGGGTCTCTTCGCTGACTATGATGCACTTCAGTTTGCTGTCAGTGATGGACGGGCCAAAGTAGTCAAACAGGGGGGAGATTTCATACCGCAAGGAGGGCTTGATGTCCACCAGGAATTCACTGAGCTGAGCCACACGCTGCTCAAAGGGCAAGATCAGCTCTTTCAGCATCTTGGCTGCAGGTGGCGAAAGAAGGAAGGGGGAAAGATGACATTTTTAGGAATGTGCAAAATGCCTAGTAAGTTCTCCCACATGTGCTGTAGAGGTGCCACTCACACACCAGTTAATCTAGCTGCCAACATCCAACATAGTACCTGTCAGGCACAAGGATGCTATCACACTAAGCGGCTTACAGAAAAGGGCAAACTGTCCATCACAGACGTATTTTGAGCCTGATAAGACCTGCCACCTCACTGTGTCTCCTGCTGTGTGTAAGAGGCACCCAAAGCAATATTGGAAAAACAAAATCCTAGCAATTAAAAGGTTCGTCTTGCCCAATAATTTTTCACATGACAGTAACATAGGTGCATCTGTGATGAATCCAAAGAAGTATAAGCGAGCTCTGTTATAGCTCCCACTTACAGTTCTCCAGTGCTTGCTTTAGCTTTTCCTGTCTTGTTGCCTATATGTGTGCAGGGCTTGGGACAAACAAATGAGAACTGAAGTGCAAGATCTTGACAGGGGCTTTGGCAGAATCCTCTTTGCACGTTCTGTCTTTTCCGGTTTGTGTGTGGCCAGAGAAAGGGGACATGCAGGATTGCAAGTGGTTCTTCCTATAGCTCAGTGATAGAGCACATGTATTGCAATGCAGAAGATCCCAAGTTCAATCCATAGCATCTTCCGTTAAAGAAAGACCAGGCAGCAGGTGACGTGAAAGGCCTCAGCTTGAGACCCTGGGGAGTTGGTGTCATTCCTAATAGACAATGTTGGTCTAGAGTAGACAAACAAATAGCCCCACTTGCTATAAGGCAGCTTCCTACCTACAGTTCCTGTCCTGTGCAGCAGAGACAGGGAGGCTGAGCTGTTTGCGCTGTGGTTTCCGCAAGAGGCTTCTACCCTGTTCCACCAAAATCCTATTCAGGTCTGCTTGCTATTCCAACCAAACCAAAGCAGACCTGGAGCTTTTGGGCACAGGGACACTCAACAGTTGCACACGTCATCAAAACAAATTATACAAATCTCTTAGAAGCTTTAGAAAAATCACCCTGATAAATTATGTTTGGCAGAGTGCCAAACATATTTTTAAGCATCACTGGACTTTATCCCTTCACCTTTATAAACCATAGCCAAGTGTGGGTAAAAAATAGCAACAAACCCAAGGATCCAACACCACCTTTTAAGACATTAGTTTTAACAAGTCTGAAAAAATATTTCAAATTCCTAGATATGAGCTGTAAGCTTTGCATGCCTGGGCAATCATGTATGTAGGGTGTTCAAGTCCTATTTTTAAAAAACAAGCCTATCCGTGTTCTTGGTTTACTGCTTGTGGTTGAGCTTGAGTTTAGATGTACCACTAAGCCAAACTAGCTCTGGGGAGCACAGCAGGACTAGAGGAAGAGCTTAGCAGCTGTGATTTTTCCTTTGAGTACCACTACCTGCATGTTCACATTTATCCATGTCTTGGTTTAATGCTGTGTGTGAACTGGGCCTTTATCTTGTGGCGCAATAGCCTCATTTCCAAATTCACATCCTAGCCTCCGAAAAAACAGAAGGATTAAATTTCTGATCCTCAAGAAGAGAGAAAACCAAAATTATCCAGCTCATATCAAAACAGAAAAGATGTTGTAGGGTCAAAAATATCCCAGGCATATGAAAGTCTCTGGGTAGTATTTAAGGATTTGGAATACTGGGTAGTATTTAAGGATTTGGAATATTTCTTCATCCTGTTAGAACATTTGTCGCTAATGTTTAGATAATCTGAATTCTTTTTTCAAGGCCTGGAAATGTAACTAACTGGTAAGCAATAGTTCCAGTCAGGGCTAGAAAATGTTTTAAGTTCCTAAGCACCAAAATAAATGTCTAGGCAACAAGGAAATTATCCCGCTCACTCTCTCACCCAATTCTGGGGTTTTCCAAACCCAGATTCTAGTCACAGCATTTGCTCATTCAGTGCTCTTGGTTTGTTTAAGTAGCATTACATAAGAATCTACAAATAGCCTGATGGATCAGCCCACTAGCCCATCTAGTCCAGCATCCTTTTCTCACAATGGCCAACCAGATACATGTGGGAAACTTGCAATCATGACAAGAGTGCTCTGCCCTTCTACAGTTTCAGTAGCATTACCACCTCCAGCCATGGAGAAAGAGCATAGCCATCATGGCTAGTAGCCATCAATAGCTTTATGGGACCTTGGAGAAAGGGCATACATGGTTCAAAGGGACCCACTTTCCAGGAGATCTCTGTCCGAGACGCCCACCACAAGCCGATTTTCTGCCAACATGCAGCTCACGCTCAGAAGGATCTTGTGACCGTTGTGAAGTCTATCGAAAGTGCCCCCTACGACGACATCACTATAGCTCTGCAGTGGCTCCTCAGTTGCGTTGGTCTCATGCTGTGCGGACAGCTCCTCATTGCTGACTTCTAGCTCATACTCAGGGTACAACAAAACAGAGATGAGATTGGGGCGACAGCTGTAGCAGCTGGTAGCGTAACGCTCCAGCCGCTGCTTGACTGGGTTGGATTGCCCTCCATCTCTGGTTTCAAAGTCAGTAAGCACCACTTCAGGAGGTTGGGAGAGGTTCTGCACGGATCCAAGTGCCGGAGGAGCAGCTCCCTGGTTGAGGATGTTGGTGAGCAGCACCCGGACATTGAGGTGGCGATGGATGTCGGCGTTGGCATATAACTTGCTGATAAGGGTGTACACCTCAGATGTAGCAGGGACATACGTGGAATGGGGCTGTGTGGAGCTGGTCAAGCTGAGCCCTGGCTGCAGGTGAATATAGAGTGTGTCTTGTACCAGCCGGGCAGCTGAGGCGAGAATGGGTACCAGACGCAAGGAAAGTGCTGACAGTGGCGATGTCAGAACCAGCAGGCCTGAGCGGAAAACCGACATGCTGTCCAGCAAACACAGGCAGAGAAGGAGGGTGCAAAAGAGAAGAGAGGCAAAGGTAAGTGGGAGGCAGCATGTTATATACAGGGAGAATTTATGCAACAATCCTACCAGAGTCACCATCCCAAAATAAAAAATCAGATCCTGTACCCCAGAAGTACTTTCCCATTAGCAGGGTGGAGTTGGGGCCCCCAAACTGAAATCACTAGCATTGGGCAAGTCACACTGTCTCTCACAGCCTAACTTACCTCACAGGGTTGTTGTGAGGCTGTAGTCCTGCTCTGAGTTTATGAAGAGGAAAGGTTGGATAAGCATGCATATACAATAACCTTCACTACTGCCAAAGAAATGTCAATCCCTGTTTTAATTTCCTTCTCCCCTGTCCTACTTTTTTTGCTTGGTTTTTAACTTCAACGTTTACATTTAGTTAATAGGCAATACAGCATGTGCAAATGAGTAACAGCCAGCATTTCTTTCTCAATTCCTCTGTGCGTATTAACTCTCAGCTGGCTGGGAAGAAAGTGGTGAAAGACAGAGAAGTGGGAGGGGAAGGTGTCTTAACAAGTAATCACTTCTGCCTCCTCTTCACAGCAGCAGTGTTGCAGTACTAATGTGTTGACTATATCACATATTTTTTCAACAGCCCGAGCAAGGAAGGCTCCATACAGTTCCCCAAGACAAAAATGAAAATTAGTTTTGCATTTATTACTTAAAACTTTTGATGTGCAGCCCAATCCCATGTTTGTTTATTTGGAAGTAAGGTCCAGTGGTTTTATTTACTCACATAAAACATTTATACCCTGCTGTTCTTGCTGAATACCCTCGCTGCAACACAACTAAATTAAAAGGGCTTACTCCTATTTAATTCCACTTGGACTGAGATCTAAACATAATAGTAATAGTAATAAAGGTTTCAATAGACATGCCAACTAAAAATAAACTATTCACATACAGTAAGAACTGAAATCCTTAGTATTTTAGTACAGTATATATAATGTCACTGCGATGTACTGTTATGTTGTTTACTAATTTCCAAGTTTCGGTACTTTGCAATAGGGCATTAACATTTCAGACAGTTCTTTGAGGAGATCATGCATAGCATCTTTACTACCTGGGTGTCTCTCTTCTCAAACTGCTTCCTGCTCCCAAATAAACAAGATACAGTATAGGTAGATACATAGATATCACCTACCCTGTCCATTTTAATTTATATAACTCAGGCAGCAATCCTATGAACACTTACCCAGGAGCAAGATGAAGTGAATATAGTAGGACTTATTTCCTAGTAGACATGTAGAAGAATTTGATGTTACTGATTTTCTACTCTAGCAAATCTGCAGACTTAGATTCATTAATCTCAATGGGTTAGCTCCGGTCAACATTAAGTGACCAGAACAGCTGCCCCACCCCCCAAAAAACACTCAGGTAGCCTCTCAAATCTGAGAGTCGGACTAGCATTGGATAAAACCCCATATGTTTATTGGCCCACCTTTCTTCCAGGGGCCTCAAGATGGCATAGGCAGTTCTCCTCCTTGCCTATTTCATTCTGAAAACAACTCTACCAGGTAAGTTGGGCTGAAATACAGCGATTGGCCTCAAATCCCTAAGAAACCTTTATGGCAGCCTGGAGATTTGGACCGGTTATCACCCTGGACCACTGCCCAACCAGTGGCTCAGCTGGTAGACACTTCATCTCAAGGGTTCATGGGATTATTCCAGCCCCACATTTGGGCAAAAAGATTCCTGCATTGCAGGGGGTTGGAGTGGATGAGCCTTGTGGTCCCTTCCGACTCTTATGCCACAGCCCCCAATCTCGGGGGCTTCGTGGACTCTGCCTCTCCGTTACCCCCGGTTACCTCCCAGATCCCGCACCACCACCTCTCGCCTTTCACTCCCTCTGACCTCCATATTCTCACTTGGCTGAATCACCCCAATTTCAAAGATCCTGTTCTTTTCCTCAGCCCACCAGCACCTATGCTTCGGAAACGTAAGAAACATATTTTCAAAAATACCAAACACAATAAGCCTCTGTTCTGCGAGGTGGGGACATAATCAGCGGGCGACCTGTCAGTTAGAGAGAGGCTGCTGCCACCTCTGCAAAAGGAGAGTGTGCGGCGGTTATTTCCTTCCCCCGGGCTTGCTCGCTCCCTCCATTACCCAAGCGCTGCCCCTGGCACTCCCACCCCGCCCCACGGCTCCCCGAACCGCAGGCCGGCCCCGCCCCATACCCCCCCCCCGTCTCCCCTCGCTGACAAGCAGGGAAGAAGGAGCGGCGAGGGTCCGGGGTCTCTCTCACCCACCTGCTGGGAGGCCCCAGCTGAGGCGCCGTGTGATCCGGAAGCGTTTCCTCCCCCAACCGGAAGTGCCGCCTCACTGACAGGGGGGATAAATAAATAAATAAATAATAATTAAAACCGCAAAAAATAACACCACTATATTTTAAAAGGAATAGGTAGTTTTAGGCGAGACTGGGTTTCATTTCTGCAACCCGAAAACGTTTAAAAGTGGCTAAAGGCAGCGAGCCCGGGATTCTTGAAGAAGGCTGTGCTGGGGGCGGAGCTAACCGGAGAGGGAGGGGCTTAGGGAGAATGGGAGGAGCTGGTTTACATGTGGGAGGAGCCACAGAGGAAGAGGGTCGTCGTCGTCCCCCCACTGTTCGATTCCGTGCTTCCTCGTTTCTGAGGGGGGGGGGGAAGAATGCGAGGCGCGTTTGTGAAGGCCAGTTCCAGTTTTTAAACAATGCACTGCGTGCAGAGTTGTTTTCCTTTTGTCCTCCCTCTTCCCACGTTCAGCTTCATGTGGTCTGATATTGCGATAAAGGAGAGAGAAGCTTATCCCTGTCCACTTTCCCCAAACCATGCATAATTGTGTATGTCTCTCTTGTTACCACTTATTAGCCGCGTTTCCTCTCCCAAACTAAAAGGCCCCCAATGTTGCAACCTTTCCTCATAAGGGAGTTGTTGGAGCCCCAGGATTATTTTGGTTGCCTTTCCTCCCCCCAAATTCTATATCCTCTTTGATGTGTATTACCCAAAGTATTCCAAACGAGGCCTCATGTTACATAATTTGCATAACTACATCATATTGGCAGTTGTATTTTCAGACACTTTCCTAAAGATCCCTCATACGGAATTAAGGTTTGGTTTTTTTCAAACTGCTGCACAATAAGTCTATATGTTCATTCCACCACAACTTTCTTTCCCGCTTGGTCACCCACAGTTCAGATTCTATAAGCTGTTTTGTGCGAACTTACCATGTTTTGCCTCATCTTACATCATTGCACACTTACACTGAATTGCATTTGCCATTTTAATGCGCATTCACCCAGTTTGGCAATGGGGTGCCACAATTTTTATTGGAGAAATGTTGGAGGGTATGTTGGCATGATATTTTTGGTGCTCCACACAATCCCTTTTTCTTCTTACTACCTTGAACAAGTTGCTTGTTCAGAAGACCTGCTCATCTCACCGCTCACTTATAATTCAGGCTCATTTATGAACAACTTAAATAGTACAGGTCCTCCTAATACTGGCCCTGAAATGCTTGGTGTCCATATACTAATGGGAATGCTTCCAAACATACCATATGTAGAAAGTTTTATTCTCACCCCTGAGCATCCATCCCTAATAATGCCCACCTATTCCCTCACTCTTTGGATCCAGATGTAAAGCATGTCAGCAGATTTAACCCTCTGCCCCCACTCTGCAACATTTGGGGAAAATAATTTCCTCTTTCTCCCAAAGAAAAAAGTGTGTTGATTGTGATGCCTGTGTTTTTCCTGTGGGGGCTCATTCACAAAATGCCAGAAAAATCAAACCCATGTGATATGTGAAATAAAGAAAACATTACCTCTGAGACTAGATAGAATGCATTTTATAGCCACTATTAATGTGCAAACTACCACTGCATAACTTCACAAGGTATAGTTTCCAAACTTTCTTGACCCCAGCAAAACTACTTATGTGATCATACTGTGCCAGTCCCCTCCCCTCAGGGGAAGGGCCATAGTTCAGTGGAACAGTATTGCATACGGAAGATTCCAGGTTCAATCCCCTGGCATCTCCTGGTAGGAGTGAGAATATCCACTGTCTGAAATGATGGAGAGCCTTCTATAAGTCAGTGTTGAAAATACTGAGCTAGATGGATCAAACAAAGTGGGAAGGGCAAGCGCCTCTCAGCCAAAGGTACATGGTGTTTAGTACTGGTGACAAAGAAGGCAGTTTGCTTAACATTTATATCTTGCCTTTCCTGCAAAAAGCTCAAGCATATGGTATTCCCACCTTGTCTCTTGTTTACTGGCACAGTAAACCTGTGAGACAGGTTAAGGCTACAAAGAAGAGTCATTGGCCCAAGGTCACCAAGTGAGCTTCATGGCTGAGCTTGAGCTGGAATTTGAACCTGTGTCTCTCCATTTTTAATGTGCCACTCTGATCACTACACCACACACCTTCAAATTTAGCGTAGGCAAAATCTACTGAGGATGTGCCAATACATATGAAGAAATTTATCTAACCATCAAAAAGCAATTCTCTGGCAAATGTAAGAAGAATGCAACATCAAAAGCAGCAAATCAGAGGTGTTCAGGGGATGACCAGCTGTTTAAAGACAGTATTTCACCTGAATGGATAAAAAGAAATGACAAAGTATTAGCATTTAATTAGCATTAAAATGTATAACTTACAGTTAGCAGAGAAGAGAAAGGATGGGAACCAGAATCATTTGTACTTGATTTTAGTGGGCTGCATTATTATAAGTACAGTGGTACCTCGGGTTAAGTACTTATGGTAATTCGTTCTGGAGGTCTGTTCTTAACCTGAAACTGTTCTTAACCTGAAGCACCACTTTAGCTAATGGGGCCTCCCACTGCCGCCGTGCCGCCGGAGCACGATTTCTGTTCTCATCCTGAAGCAAAGTTCTTAACCCGAGATCCTATTTCTGGGTTAGCAGAGTCTGTAACCTGAAGCGTATGTAACCTGAAGCGTCTGTATCCCGAGGTACCACTGTAGTAGTAAATCTCTATACTGCCCTTCATCCGAGGATCACAGGATGGTCTATAATGAACTCCCAAACCTTTCTGCTTCTCCCACTTCAACCCTATGTTGCACACTAAGAACTGCTATTTTTTTGCCAGTTTTTAAAATTGGTTTTCCATAATTTTTAACAAATTATCACCAAATTAATACAAATTCAATACAAATTTAAAAGCTAACTTCCCACCCTCCCCAGGTGCCCCCTCTATTTGCTTCTCCCAATAAAATAACTCTTCCAACTATCATTTCAAAATACCTTCATCCCTTCTCCCTCCACATCACCTGTTCAATTACCAATTTCTGCTAAGGCTTTTATAAATTGTTGTAACCTGTCCTCGGAATAGCTGAGCAGAGTAAATCCTCTTTTATCTATCTGTAACAGTCATTCATCAATTTTGAAACATTTCCTTCTGATTCCTCTTGAGTAACACTTTGCTTCCTCCCAGACAACATGCACACATTCCTCCCTACTGGTGCTGCGTTCAGAGGTGAAAATGAAACCTCTAGGGGTTTTTTTTGTTTTTGTATAAATGTATAATATACATCCCCCCATTTATCACTGCCAATCTCCCAGCATCACCCCCAAAAGGACGACTTTATGATATTTTAATGTATTAAATCTTACAACTCTAACCCAATTAAACAAATCTTAGTTGATTAATTGTATGGTTTTCAGATGATTCAGGAAGTGGTCTGGTGGATAAAAGAAGTGTTTGCAAGCTGGGCAGAATAGGTCTTTTTAAACAGACACCTAAAAGCAGGGCGGGCGGCGATCCCCAGTGGAGAGAATTCCAAAGGATTGACACCACCACTGAGAAGGCCCTGTCTGATCTCATGTAGCAACAGGCTGGAGAGCAAGGCCTCTAAAATTATTCTTAAAAGCTAAAGCAGGTCAATATGGATTGGATGAATTAACAGTCTTTTATACCATTGCCTCCAAAGTTAAGCAAATTTATTAAAAAGCTAAAATGTTATGTGCTGTTAGATCTGCAAATTTGCATCTAACACTCAGGATCTGAATTTTGAATTTGTGCCACGCTTCAGCCAATAGACGGTGCACAGTGTTGAACTTAGCAAATGGTAAGACAGATGTGTGGAAACGTTGCTAGCTATTAAAAACAGAAAGAGATGGGGGCAACCTGATTACTACCCTAGCAAGCCTGTGGGGCAACAGGACTGTTGGTTGTAGTTCTGTTATGAGATGCTCACCTGCTGTTCATGCCTATTTATTCATCCACCCATCCACCTCGGGCTCCATGATCACCAGCTCTTGCCCTTCCAGCTCCCCATGTGTCCCAGCGTTGTGATCCTTTAAGAGAAGGACAAATGGCGGAGCAGTTCTCTCCACTTGGATACCCTTGGTGCTGAGGTACGACTGCAGGGCGCTGAGAAACTGTGGGGGGGAGGGGAACAATAACAGATGAATAATGTAAATTTATTGGTCACCCCTGCCTGGAACCTAGATATGTTCCCTTCACAATCTCGCTCCAGTTTGTATTTCCTCTTGCAACTGTGGGAGTACCAGATAAATGATATGGGAATATAGCAAGCTGCCTTATATGAAGTCCATCCAGTCTAGTGTTGTCTACTCTGACTGGCAGCCACTCTCCAGGGTTTCAGGCGGGGGAGATTCCTAGCCCAGAACCCGTTGGTTCCTTCCAATGCTACTACAATTCTATTATTCCTGCCTGTCCTTGAACTAGATGTCATCGCTGGGGCATGTCACTTACTCCTCGCTTTGAAGAAACAAAGCCTTCTTGTTGGCTAGGCACTGTGTAGAGTCCTCAAAGTCAACCAGCAAGCATTAAGAAGGGCTCTGGGGAAGTGGAGTCTTGACAGACAGGATGCCAAGCTCAGAAAGCTCTTGACTTTTAACTTGAGTATCTCTTGAGAGATCAGAGGAAGGGCAACAGGATAGCGAAATTAGAGTGGCACTCTTATGTTTGAGAGTCAATTACCTAATGGAACTTTGTGGTAAAAATGGGCCCTGTGAGTGCACAAGCACCGCAAACCGCAAATCCTCCATCACTACAGATGCAGCTGCCAGCATTTCACTGTGGGTATGACCTGCTCACCCCCACCCTTCTGGGCACTATTTGGAGTAAGACGTGCAGATCTTAATCTAGGGCTGTTCAAACTGTGATGGAGACATTGATTGGTGGCTTGTACAGCAGCCCAACAAGGAATGAACTAACCTGCTTTAGTCAAATCCGGTGGATTTTGTCAGCTTGTGACTCCTCAGTGAGCTGCATTTGGCAGAGAATCGGGCTGGCCTGCTTTAACCATTTTTGTTTTTTTAATGGTAGATTAATCAGTTGACATATTAAGGGACCATTTTTATTTTGCCATTTTTTAACTAATGGGGCTGTAAGTTAAGGGCGCCTGCCTTTATCTCTTGAGGCCAGGGGTTTTTCCCCCATCTGGAAGGTACTGGTGCGTTCCGGCACCTCTCCCCACACCATGCCTCTGGCTCACAAGAAGACTCTCGCTGGAGCGCAAATAGGACACCCTCTATGGGCACTGGAGAGGGTCTTCTCATGAGCCAGAGATGCAGCGGGGCTTTAATTAGGCTCTTCAGCCTCCCAGGCTAACAGTTGAGACATGGAAAGAAGTCTTCCCTTTCTCAGCTCTGCAAGGCTCTCCAGCTTTTGCAAGCAAGCAGAAGTGACAGGGCAGCTTGCAGAGCTGACAGGCAGGGAATAAGCTTCTCTGCGCTTCAGCTCTGCCCGTCCACAGAGCTGCCCTGCACTTCCTGCTTGTGCGCAGAAGCAGGAGGGACAGGGCAGTGTTCTTGCACCTTTTTCTCCTAGAAAGAAAAGGACTGCTTGAGACTGTGTTTCCAGAAGGACAGCCACGTGAATCTTTTGCAGCAAAGTGAATGAGAAGTATTGCGGCGCCTTAAAACAGGGGTGGCAAATCTGTGGCCTGGCCCACAAAACCACATGCAGTGGCTCACCACCTCTCTGCTTAAAGGCTACTGATTGTATATTGGTTGAACTCAGATCAGACCCACTGAAATTAATTGGGCATGACTGATTTAGGTCCATTGATTTCAATGGGGGAGGAGGGTGGCGCTGTGGGTTAAACCACAGAACCTAGGACTTGCCGATCAGAAGGTCGGTGGTTTGAATCCCCGCGATGGGGTGAGCTCCCATTGCTTGGTCCCTGCTCCTGCCAACCTAGCAATTCGAAAGCACGTCAAAGTGCAAGTAGATAAATAGGTACTGCTCCGGCGGGAAGGTAAACGGCATTTCCGTGCGTTGCTCTGGTTTGTCAGAAGCAGCTTAGTCATGCTAGCCACATGACCCAGAAGCTGTACGCCGGCTCCCTTGGCCAATAAAGCGAGATGAGTGCCGGAACCCCAGAGTCGGTCATTACTGGACCTAATGGCTAGGGGTCCCTTTACCTTTAATTTCAATGGGTTAACTCTGAGGAAAACTCAGTTGGGTCACGTAATCCTATCAAATTTAAGCTTTTGTGGACTTTTTGTCAAGTGGTGCATCACCACATATTGGGTTTGGTTTGTTGCTTCAACAGGGAATGTTGAAGAAAATACAAACGTTGGCCTTTCTGCTTACAAGTGGTAGCGTTTGGTTTTTCTTCTTCTTATTTATTAAATTTGTTAAGCACTTTCATCATATCCAAGGCAACCCACAGCAACTTACAAGCTTTTTATGCATTAAATGTATTAAATTGTCTCCCAAGACAGACAGATGCCAACAATGTATTAAATTGTAAATAATTAGAGGATTTTTGGGGGAAAAGCTTGTTTTCCGGAGTGGGCTGGGGTTATGTTGTGCTCTGCCCATTTTTTTCAAAGGCACTCTTTTTCGTTAACTCTCTGGGTGTTGCAGAGCGAATTCTAAATGAAACCTTGCTTCCCATTCCCCAACAAGAGCCCTCTTACCAGCTCTCTGTTCTGCAAACGGTCCAGCATCTTCCACTGCTCATTCTGGGTGGGTTTCTTAAAGACCCAGCCCTGCACCGGCAGACACAAGAGACTAAGGAAGGTGAATAGCAGAAGCAAGGGCATCCCTCTTCTCGCAACAGCTGCCTTTGGGAAGGAGTAGCTGGGAAAGAAAAGATGGCAAGTCACAGCCAGAGAGGCAGGAGGAGTAGAAGATGCCACATCGCAAGTTGGAACTGGCAACAGAAAGGTCCCTGGACCAGCTCACAGTTGGGTTTGTGGCAAAGGTGAAGAGGCAGCCAAGCTTTTAAATCTGAGCTGGAGCTGACCCGCAGAACACATTCAGTCATTTAAAAGTGCCAAGTAAATCTTAATGTCTCTGAGCATGTGCAGTGTACCTCCCCCACTCTAACACACAAATACTGAGAACAGCACTAGACTATGGCATAATTTCCAGGCAAGATTGTTAGTCCAATATCTATTCTTTTACATTTCTTAATGCCAAGTCTTGCACTTGAAGCATGTGGGGTCTTAATAATTAGTTAATCTGCATGTGAAGAGTGCATTTCTTTCTCTCCCCCATTTGATAACAACAGCCTCAGCGCAGGTCTTGTTAAATAAGAATCAGCCTGCAGTCCCAGGTTCTAAACTAAGAACAAATATGGGGGAAGGGGCAATCCTCAACCAACTCTAATTAAGTCTAAATATGTCCAAGCTTAAACAACCAATCATTGCCTCCCTGCTTACTCCTGCCTCCATCTCTGCCCCTTTCCTTGGTCTCCCTTGTGTTGAATTTTAGATTTTAAGCAATTTTGACCTAGCCTCTAGTACACAGTAAAGTATTGTGTACACTGATGGCAGCATTGTAATCTAATCAGGAGTTTTAGCAATTTAAATGAAATCACAACGATCATTTCCATAGATGGAAGTTGTTGCTTGCTTTTAAAAATAAATAAATTTGGAGCCTTGCTGGTAACATTTTAGGGCAACTTTTGGAGAGAAGCACGCATTTACCAAAGCAATAGTTCATCCTCCCTATTTTCCTTAAATGTTTCAGTAGCTTCCAACACCCCCTCCCAATGCATTAAGTATGAATTTGAATTTATTGCAAACAAAATCAATTGGAGGTGAAGACCCCCCCCCCAAAAAAAATCATTTCTGCTCTGCTATGCTTTTCCATTAGGATTCCTGTTGTGCTAACTGACAACTCTCAATGATGGGATCCTTGCAAAAAGAAAAAAAGGAGACAGGGAATCCGTACCTCTTTCTCCTGTTTTGTGTTTCAGGATGCAAAGTCTGCGAAGTATGGAGCAAACACCTTTCCCCCCACTCTTTTTATGTAGTTCTGCGGCTAGAGAGGGAGGGGAGCGAAAGAGCAAAGGAACCACTGCCTGTTACCGCTGGCATTCCCTGCGTTTGCAAGTACGTGCTGTACCACTGCTGCCCCCCATCGCCGGTGATTCTGTAGCCCCCTCAATACTTCTTAAAAGCTTCCCTTCATTTCTAAGGCCTTTGATGGCACTTCACATCTAATCTCAGAGCAATGCTAATGCATTTTTATTTTTACTTTTTAAAGATACAACCCTTGAAGGGCTCTTGCCAAGCCGTTTTGCGTAGGCTGGCGTCACAGCCACGACCCTCCCCATCACAGACCACCCCACCTGCTGCCCTGTAAACAAAGGGTACATATTCTCTATATATGCTACAAAACGGCAGCAAGAATATTAATAGCTAGAAATTAGAAAAGTGAAAAAAGGAATGGCAGGATAAATTATTTGAATACAGTGGTACCTCGGGTTACATATGCTTCAGGTTACAGACGCTTCAGGTTACAGACTCTGCTAACCCAGAAATAGTACCTTGGGTTAAGAACTTTGCTTCAGGATGAGAACAGAAATCGTGCTCCGGCAGCGCAGCGGCAGCAGGAGACCCCATTAGCTGAAGTGGTGCTTCAGGTTAAGAACAGTTTCAGGTGAAGAACAGACCTACAGAACGAATTAAGTACTTAACCCGAGGTACCACTGTATCTCGAACTGGCAAAAATGACGGATCCGATTAGGAGACAGTCTAACCAAAAATTCCAAAAGGAATGCGAAATTTACAGAGATTATTTTAAAAAACAGTGTCCCCAAGTCAAAACCTGCCTGGATTTGGTTTGTGAGGTTTATATTTATGGTTTGTGAGGTTTATATTTATTTATTATACCAAAATTCCCAGAGATGTCTGCAAACTAAGAGATTATGGTGCAATGCAGCTCTTTGAACTTAAGCAATGCCAAGTTGTCCATAGGGTGATTGTACTGGGTGCAATTCCACATCGCTCAACAGGGGTGGGCGATACCAGCTTTTCAACATCGCAAGAAGCAGCATTCAATTAAGCCGGCCCATTAGAGCAAGGATTATTGCTAGCACTACAGGATTTCCCCTGTCTCCGCCCTGTGCTCCTGAAATCTGCTCCAGAGGATCGTGGGAACCCCTAGATTTAGGGGGGCACATGGGGGGGAAAGATCTGTGGTACAAGCAACGATATTTGCATCAGTGCAACTACTCAGTTAAATACACCCCAGTTGCAATTAAGTGGTTGATGGGGTGGAACAGTGCCAGTGAAGGGTGTAACTTGGGTGGAATCTAGACACATATAAAAAAAGTCATGAAGATGCTTTAAAAAAACTGATTTGAAAAATATATATACTGAATTTGCCATAGCTCACCATTGCCATCTAGTGTCACATTTGTATATTGCACTTTACAACACACTTAAAACGTTTTATTTGCAAAGCCCCAAACCCCGAAAGAGCTAATCAGCACGATTTATCCGGAACTCAGGTTGTCTTTTTAATAAAGCGTAATAAAATACACCGATCCCTCATGACGGCCTCTCTTTTGGCAAAAGAGGGCACGTTTTTATACAGGTATTAAACCAGAAATAATTATTCGGAGATCAGACATCTTTGTGAACAAAAAATATATCTACACATACGCATGTAAACTTACCCCTGAGTCACTCAGGGACAGTAAAGGCACTGAGCAAAGTTAAGACAGGCGGAGGAAGGGAACTCTCCTGAGGGAAAAGGCAATGGTCTGAAGCAGGGCTTTTTTCAGGCAGAACTCAGGTGGCACCTCTCAGGTGGGCGCCATTGCCATTCTAAGAGAACAAGGGAGGTGTTCAGGGCAAGTTCCGGCACCTCTTTTTCTAGAAAAGTATCACTGGTCTTAAGGCACGTGAGGCTACGCCTTGCTGAAGCTAAGCAGGTCTGGGTCTGGTTGGTGCCTGGAAGGGAGACCATGTGGGAGCCACATATTTAGCCGCCTCGGCTTCCATGCTGGGGTATTAATGTAATGCAGGAAAATATGTGTTTGTTGTTGGCCCTACATTTTCACTGCGTTAGTACAGGAGGCAAAGAACCCCGAAGGGGTGAATACTCTTAGAAAATATGCCCTGGCTGGCTTGGCCTTCCTCCTACATAGCTTACCAGAAGGAGCTCACCTTCCCTCTTTCATTGCCACCTGGGCTTTCTAACCCTACAACCCGTAAGTTTGCGAGGAAGAAGCAAGGCAACCCTTTGATGCTATTCCTCAAACCTCACTTCATGCTCACCACATCCCCATGATTCCAAAATGACAATGTTACTAATGAGGCCTGTTCCCTTTTCCCAAGGATAAATCAATCTTTTCTCTCCCTACCCAAGTGTTTCTGGCAGAAGGAGCCTAATCACCTCGTTTCAGCTGTTAAATTAACCCCAATGAGCAGTGGATTTGTTGCCAAAAATGCCTTGTGTCTTTTTTATATGTAGAAAAAGGCACCTAATAAATTCAAAAGGCTAAACCAAACTGCAATCAGTGTAGCGCCTTCACGTTTCAATATTTATCCCTATGGGGAGGGTGAGAAACTATGGCTGCACTTTGAGGTGGGGTTTATTGCATTGATTTTACTAGGGCATCTGTTTACTAGGGATTTCTAATGTTCCTTTTATACACCAATACCAGCTGCTGCAGCTCTTTGATCGATAGATAATGCTGCCATGCCAACCTAAATTTCAACAACAGGAAAGACCTGTATACTAAGGATGCCGTCCCAAATTCCTTCACCTGAAATTGCAACACAACACACTCCCACAAGTTTCCTGGTTAATGGGGCTGCAAGCCAGAATTTTCCTGGAAACAATTAACATGGAAATGAGCACTAAACTGTTACTAGGCCACAACATATTTCCACAAGTGTCTTTTGCCTCTTATGAGATTATCCTTTGGAAACGCGGAAATTACCCGGTAAATGGGAAAATGGACTAAAGGTGCTCTCTGAATGCAGCCAACGCCTAGCTTTTTTGGTGGGAAGATCCCTAACGATCCTCTAGTCCAACTGCGAGGAACCTGTGGCTCTTCAGGAATAGTCAGGGGTGCTGGGAGTTGGGAGTCCCAACAATGTCTGGAGGGCTACAGGTTCCCTGTCACTTCATCTGGTCTCTTCAATGCTTCAAATGCTTGCTTGCGGAAGGCAGCTGGAGCAATCTCTTCTGTAGGTGGCGTAGTGGTTAAGAACAGTGGACTCGTAATCTGGTGAACTGGGTTCGATTCCCCGCTCCTCCACATGCAGCTGCTGGGTGACCTTGGGCCAGTCATACTTCTCTGAAGTCTCTCAGCCTCAGTCACCTCACAGAGTGTTTGTTGTGGGGGAGGAAGGGAAAGGAGATTGTTAGCCGCTTTGAGACTCCTTAGGGTAGTGATAAAGCAGGATATCAAATCCAAACTCTTCTTCCAGCGCTTCTGCTTGGGGTGAGCAGGAGAAAACACGGACCACAGCTGAATACAATCCAGCAGGGGTGGCTAACCACTTCAGGGGCCTCATGTCAAGGTGGGTGCGACCAGTTTTTTATATTTGATTATTATTTTTAATGGACCCATTGGGAAGTCTTAATGGGACCACCAAGCCCTTTTTGGCACCACAGAGTCACAGCAGCAGGGGACCCATATGAGGGATCAGTATATATATTAAAATAAAGTACTCATTATTATCATTTTTTGGGAGGAATACTAAGAAAAATTGGGGCAGGGGACCTCGGAGGGGCCTTGAAACATTTTGTAATCAGACTATCACTTTGGAATACCTATGAGAGCAGTTAGTAAAAAAGAATATAATAATTATTTTAAAGGTTATTTGTTTTGTTTCATTTTTAAATGGGGAGCTTTGGAAAGCCCCCCTCCATTCTTATGGCATCTCAGATTTTTAAATGAAATTATTATTTTTAAAATGATAAATGTTGGAGTTGCAGAGGCTACACAAAAAAACCCTGAGGGGCCTACAAGCCACAGGTTTGACACCCCTTGCCTGTGTGGAGGGAAGAGGGCTGCGATGTGGGTGGTCTTTTGGCAGGGAGCTGCGTTGCAAAGCCTTCCGTCTCCGTATTAAGGCAGCAGAGTCCATCTCCACCACACTGTTAACCTTTTTAGAGCTCAATTTGAGCCAGCTCTGGAACACGTGAAAAACAAGGAGAAGTGCCCCTGAGAACCATGTGCTGAGTCCCTGACAATGATCCCTCAACCACAACTAGCCTCTGCACCCATCTGGAGACAGGGCTAAAGGCTTCCAGACAGGCTTTATAAACTCTGTCACCTTTCTTTCTGACCAGAAGTCATTCCCATTCCCACCACCACCAGCTCCTGTGCCACTCGAACACTGGGAAAATGTGCATTTAAGAAGAAGCTGTTCAGTAGTCAGATCTGGCTCAGAACAGCCAACACGGGACGAGTGCGGTGGTTGGGACTGACGGCAAGCAGAGACGGGGGCCTGCCAATAGCGAGTCTCTTCTCACACAGCCCTCGAGCAGTTGTGCTGCACTGCGGAAGGGTAATACTTGAGAAATATCTTCCTGGCTATGTCCAGCGTGTTGCCCATGGCCTTGGCCGGGTACCGCTTTCCGTTGTAGATAAAGCCCCTCTCCACTTGGAAGACAGCTTGGTTGAAGTGGCTCTGGTGGAAAGGGGTCCCGGTGTTGAGGCACTCCACCAGGGTGGACACAAAGAGGCTCCAGCGCACCCCATAATAGTCCAGCACCAGCCCGCCAAACTGCTTGTTGGCGTAGTCCAAGATGTTGCCGTTGGGCCCCCAGAGCGTCAGCTGGTTGCGTGCGTTCAGGTCGTAGAGGACTGCCTCCTGGTCACTGGTGGCCGACAAGCGGGCGGCTTCCAGCCACTGCCCAAGCAGAAACCGCCTGTCGCTCGACAGGAGGCTGTCCAGCTCTGGGAGGAGGTCATAGACCAGAATGCCGCCCGCCGTCAGCAGGCGGGAGAGCATGCGGCTCTGGAAAGCGTGCTTGATTTCCAAGTAATACCGGCTCACCAGCTGCTGCATGGCCTGGCGGGTCACGTCCACCAGGTCGTAGCAGAAGGTGCTGCTGGTGCCGAGCACGTCGACGGAGCTTTGCAGCAGCCGCCAGGCCTCGTAGACGTCGCTCTCGTTGTACCAGAGCTCCGTGGTCATGCGGAAGGAAGGGCGGTGCACCAGCGGGCTGCGGTTGTGGTTGGTGTACGGCCCAGAGCAATTGTAGGCACTCTGGAGAAGCAGCTGCCAAGCTGCAGCCGCCTGGGCGTTGCTGGCTCCGTAGCGCTGCGTGGCGTAATCAGACACCCACTGCCGGAGGTCATGGGGCTCCTTGCGCCAGCCCAGGTCGGTCATGAGCTCGTACATCACGTCGTTCTGCTCGATGCCTTCGGGGGTCAAGCCGATGCCCACCATGGTGGAGTTGGGGAAGCCCCGGGCGGCAAAGGGGCCCTGGTTGATGCTCTCCGCCGTGCCAAAGAGGCCATGGTTGCCGCCGAAGTTGTGCAGCATGCACCAGATAAATGGCTGCCCGTAGAAGGACTCAGTCCAGGGGTAGACGGGCTTGGATTCGGCAAAGAGGTCCAGCACCACCATCCTGCCAAGGGGCACGCCCTGGAGGAGGGCGCGGACTCGGGCCGGCTGCCAGAAGTCGGGCTGGTGTTGGAAAAGCCAGCCTTGCATCAGCCATATGGCACGGGGGTCAGCTGTGGAGAAAGACATTGCCAATTAGCGCACAACAGAGGTGCTGACAGTTGCTTCTGCTTGTGGAACCTCTAATGTACAGTGGTACCTTGGGTTACATACACTTCAGGTTACATACACTTCAGGTTACAGACTCCGCTAACCCAGAAATAGTGCTTCAGGTTAAGAACTTTGGTTCAGGATGAGAACAGAAATTGCGCCGCAGCAGCACCGGGAGGCCCCATTGGCTAAAGTGATGCTTCAGGTTAAGAACAGTTTCAGGTTAAGTACGGACCTCCAGAACGAATTAAGTACTTAACCCGAGGTACCACTGTAATTCCACCCTGGACTCCTATCATTCATTCATTGAGGACATCGACTTCAATTAAAATTATATAGGTCACCATCCTGGCTTCCTGCAGCAAAATGCCTGCAAAATATGGCTAGCTCTTTGGTGCCAAATTCTCTGCAGGAGATCAAATACTCGCAGAACAACAATGTCTAGGAGACAGTAATCCTGCAGTGGAAAGCTATGCCTTATCTAACACATCCCATAAACATAGTCTGGGAGGCTACAGTGCTGCCGTCGAAGGGCTTGGCTGAGAAGACCAGGGCTCAAGCCATAAAATTTGGTGGCCAATGGTAAGTCACCTTCTTTCAGCCTAGTCTACCTCAGAGGGTTGTTAGAAGGATATACAGCACAGTAACAGGAAAATGCTAGGCATGCCGCTCTGAGCAACTTGAAAGAAGGATGATATACGAATGTGGGTATAAAGAAAACAAATAAATTCAGCCAACATCTTGTTCCTAAGCATAAAAAATGGGAGATAAGCTAGCCATGGTATGATCAGGATGGTATCAACAGTGGATGGCACAAACGTGGAGTTTGGAACAATGCAGTTCCCAAGTTTTTAAAAATAATAACAGATTTCTGAATTTGAAGCCATAGACTTGAGGCTTAGAAAATGTGTAGCGAGTGCATAGCAAAGTCTCCAAAGGGGGGGGGGGGGAGGCTTAGCCATAATGTGAAATTCTATGCAAGAGAGAAGGGCTCCTTCAACCTACGATGCCCCCTCCGAGTTATGCAGCTACCCAGATGTGGGCTAAAGCGAGTCACAGTTAGAGCGTTGGACATGGGAGACCAGGGTTCAAATCTCCACTCAGCCATGAAGCTCTCTGGGTGACTTTAGGCAAGTCACCTTTAGCCTGACCTATCTCACAGGGTTGGCGTGAGGATGAAAAGGGGAGGAGGAGAACCCCATACACCACCCACCCTGAGTTCCGTGAAGGATAAGCAGAGTATATAAATGTCATAAAAGATGAGGTGACTGGAAGAGAAACTTGTGCATGTACGGAGGGGAACCAAGAGACCCCGTCACATCCTACCTCCCGTCATGGAGCGGAAGACAGCTGCGCTGACCTGGGACAGGTAGGCGGGATCCGATGAGAGCGGGCGCATCTCGTTGAAGGTGTCGGCGCTGTACACGTGATCCGTACCAAACTGCCTGGTCAGTTCTTTCAGGAAGAGGGTCCCGATGACCTGGAACATGGGGTCTTCGGGCGACAGGAGGTAGGAGCAGGAGTAGGTGCAGTCAAAGTGACTCCAGCTCCCCATTCGTGTGGCGTTGGCCCGGGGGAAAACCCTGAAAGCACGGGAAAGAAATCCAGGAAGGAATTGTGGCACCAACGACCTGAATCTGTGTAAAGCAGCTTCCTGTGTCCCATTCTTCTGCCCTATACCCCGCTCCCCACAACTGCAAACCCTCCTCCATCTCTTTCGTAATGATTTTGCAATCAGCCATACCCTCCATGTGTTCTGATCACGGATGAACTGGCTGCAGAAGCGAGGAGCAATACAGTGATACCTCGGGTTCAGGTTACAGACACTTCAGGTTACAGACTCCGCTAACCCAGAAATAGTACCTCAGGTTAAGAACTTTACCTCAGGATGAGAACAGAAATCGCGCAGCGGCAGTGGGAGGCCCCATTAGCTAAAGTGGTACCTCAGGTTAAGAACAGTTTCAGGTTAAGAACGGACCTCCAGAACGAATTAAGTTCTTAACCCAAGGTACCACTGTACACACTTGCACAGGCTCAGAGGCCTCTGAAATGTCTCTGGGCCACAGCCTCTTCCACTTCCCATGTAAGAGGCAGTGGCGGTGCAAGCCGATTGGGCGCCTGGGGTGGCACGCATGCCCTGTGCCCAGGGGCGTGGCCAGCCACCTGTGGGGCGTGGCCAGCCAGGGCAGGACACTCCGCGGGGCCTCTGAGGAGTCTGCCTGCCTCCTTCCACTCAGCCGCCCTACAGCTAGGGGGGAGGCAGTGGGCGGACCGTTTGAGGTAGCATGGAGCCTGTGGGCGCCCAAGTCACCGCGTCACTCCCAGGAGAGACGCGTGGCTCAGGTGCGCTGCAGGCCCCCAGTGAGTGCCGCCTGGCATTCTGTCACCCCCCTCAGTGGTAACACCCGGGCTGGACCGCCCCCACCACACACACCCTTCCCCCACCACTGGAGAGAGGCCACGCTTTGGATTCTGAGTGTCAGATGGGCAAGGCCCAGGAGAAACATCCTGGTGGGTCAAACTAGGACGGCTGAAGGCCTGTGTGTCCCTGCAGCTAGATGATGGTTTGATTTGGTATACCGTGGTACCTCAGATTACAGATGCTTCAGGTTACAGACTCCACTAACCCAGAAATAGTACCTTGGGTTAAGAACTTTGCTTCAGGATGAGAACAGAAATCGCATGGCGGCGAGGTGCAGTGGTACCTCGGGTTAAGAACTTAATTCATTTTGGAGATTTTTCTTAACCTGAAACTGTTCTTACCCTGAGATATCACTTTAGCTAATGGGGCCTCCCGCTGCCGCCACGTGATTTCTGTTCTTATCCTGAAGCAAAGTTCTTAACCCAAGGTACTACTTCTGGGTTAGTGGAGTCTGTAACGTGAAGCGTCTGTAACGTGAAGCGTCTGTAACGTGAAGCGTCTGTAACCCGAGGTACCACTGTAATGTGGTTTCCTATGTCCCTTTGCTGCCTGCATTCTATTTCTGCTTTTGAAGCATGACCGACGACCTTTACCTTAAGATGCCGCGAGGAACGTATCCTGAGAAGGCAGGCAGCACTGTCAACATCCCCAGGCTCCGCATTCGCTCCAGGATCCTGTACTGGGAAGGCAAAGAGGGCAGGATGGAGCAGTGTAACAAGGCCTGGGGAAGGATCCATACTGTGCCCTGATATTCCCACCCATTAGCCCCAGAAGAATGCCCACATTTTAGGTAGGTCTCTGTCGATTCTGTTGGCTCAGCTACAAGTGGTGCCAAAGATTAAATATTTGCTGGTTTTTTTTCATTTCTTTCCCTTCTCTCTCGCTTTCTCTTTTTTAGGTCTCTCCTTTTCTCATCTTATCTTCTTTCGGACTTTGGTGTTTTCTAGGTAGCTGTTTCATCTTAGTATATTATAAAAAGATACTTTGCAATGGGTATGAATTTTGTATATCTATGAACAAGTATCAACAAATAAGGGGTGTTTTTTTAAAAAAATTATCAGGTGTTTCAAAATTCAAAAATATTGGAATTGTATTAATGAAAAGGCAACTGGCCTTTGGGCTAAAAGGTGTTATACAAATATACAATAATGACAACGGCTTTAAAAATAAAATAAAAAATTGATGATTTGGTTACCTGAGCTTTCTTTTTACCCAAGTGAAGCTATGGGTGCCACAAACTAGCTCGGGCACTAGAGAAGGGTGTGTGTGTGTGTGTGTTTAAACCAGGAATTGGGAACCTGTGGCCCTCCAAATGCTATTGGACTACAATTCCCATCATCTTTGACCAACTGCCATGTTAGCTGGGGCTGATGGGGATTACAGTCCAACAACATATGGAGGGCCATAGTCCCTCATTCCTGGTTTAAACCTTTCCCCTTGTAGTTTTCTGAAACTCAGACTCGACCACCACCCCAACCCCAATTCCTCTTCTGAAACGGTTGATAGCCCCACAGGCAAAATAATATATAGATTTTAGACCCCACATACCCTGTTTTATAAGTGAATGGGGCAGATAGGTGATTAAACAAACATGGCTGCCCTTGGGTCAAGTTTGGCTCTTTATTAGCACATAACATCATACTTCTGCCACCTTGGACTGAGACAGAAGTGGATCTTTCTACAAATACTGATGGAAGAACACTGAAGGGGGAAAAAACAAGCTCCAAAGGTAAGAACTAGAAAAGGAAACGGAATGTAAGAATGTAAGAAAAACCCTACTGGAAAATAAGAAAAGGTCCATAGAGTCATAAAATCAAAGAATTGTTACAATAATTTTAAGGTCTAAAATATAGAATAAAAATTCATAAATGCATACATATCTAAATATATGAACCATGTGTCTGAAATAGTATGGGAGAGCAATCCTGAAGCCATTTTGACTCTCCCATTGACCTCAACTATTCCTCTGCAGTAAGGGAGGCAAATGGGGAAAGCCTTTCCCATTGTCTTTTTGCTTGCAAATCCTGTCTTAAGGGCGTATTTGTATATGGATAGGGTGAGCCTGTGACCTGGATTCAGAAACTAAAGTATTACCATCACAAAAGAATGGCCAGACAGCCCAGGTAATGCAATCAGTGACCGTTATCAGATATCCTTCTGTGATGTATGTATGATTGTTTTTTTTTTGGGGGGGGTGGTCTTAGGCTACAGGATGGGCAATTTCAAAAGTCTATATAAGGGCTTGCACACCATTGTTCAGGGTTCTCTTCCCTCCTGCATGTGGTGGGTGGGGACCCTGTTGCAACAGTTCCTTTAATAAAGATCCAGCTTACTAGCCACTTTGCTTCTCAATATACTCTGGTTGGCCTCTGTTATTTTCTCCTACCAATAGGGAATCCACTTAAGGACTCTATACAGCAGGCTTACTCAAACACGGCTCTCCAGATGTTTCTGGCCTACAACTCCCATGATCCCTAGCTAGCAGGACTAGTGGTCAGGGATGATAGGAACTGTAGTCGAAAAACAGCTGGAGACCCACGCTTGGGAAACACAATGGACTAGACAAATCCTTGGAGGACAAGGCTGCCAATGGCTAGTAGCCACAACGGCTATGTTCTGTGCCACTGTCGGGAGCAGCATTTCTCTGAATACCAATTGTTGGGAATTGCAGGTGGGCAGGGCATCTGGAGGGCTGAGGTTGAGGAAACCTGCTATAGTGGCTCTGAAATACACCATAAGGGAAAAGGAGCAGGTTTTTTTTTCTTATAACAGAATCATAAAGCTGGAAGGGACCCTGAGGATCATGTAGACCAGGGGTCAGCAACCTTTTTCAGCCGTGGGCCGGTCCACTGTCCCTCAGACCTTGTGGGGAGCCAGACTATATTTTTTGGGGGGAAATGAACAAATTCCTATGCCCCACAAATAACCCAGAGATACATTTTAAATTAAAGGACACATTCTACTCATGTAAAAACACCACCAGGCAGGCCCCACAAATACCCCAGAGATGCATTTTAAATAAAAGACCTGAGAGATCTTCATTGGCTCCCAGTACGTTTCCAAGCACAATTCAAAGTGTTGGTGCTCATCTTTAAAGCCCTAAACGGCCTCGGTCCTGTGTAGCTGAAGGAGTGTCTCCACCCCTATCGTTCAGCCTGGACACTGAGATCCAGCGCTGAGGGTCTTCTGGCGGTTCCCTCATTGCAAGAAGTGAGATTACAGGGAATCAGACAAAGGGCCTTCTCGGTAGTGGCGCCCACCCTGTGGAACGCCCTCCCTTCAGATGTGAAGGAAATAAGCAGCTATCTTATCTTTAAAAGACATCTGAAGGCAGCCCTGTTGAGGGAAGTTTTTAATATTTAATGCTGTATTGTTTTTAACACTCGATTGGGAGCAGCCCAGAGTGGCTGGGGAAACTCAGCCAGATGGGCGGGGTATAAATAATAAATTGTTATTATTAGAGGGACACATTCTCCTCATGTAAAAACACGCTGATTCCCGGACCGTCCATAGGCCGGATTGAGAAGGCGATTGGGCCGCATCCGGGCCATGGGCCTTAGGTTGCCTACTCCTGATGTAGTCCAACTCCCTGGTAGTCCAGCAACCTGTTTTCACAGTGGCCAACCCGATGCCTACAGGAAGCCTGAAAGAGCAGGAGCTATGTGCCATAGTACTCTCCCCACCTGAGATTCCCACAAATGGTGGAGGTAGCACTCAGCCCACCATGGCTAGTAGCCTTAACCTCCACGATAAGCATAAGCCTAGCGCCGCCGCCACCACAACAATCAGGCCCAGGTACCTGCAAGTAGAGCTGCTTCAGTTGCCACGAGAGGGGCAGTGGCCCCGCCCAGGTGTGCACGTTCCCCATCCGGTTCCAAGCCAGAAATGCTGGTCCAGTGAAATACTCATCAATTTCTGACTGGTTCAGGCCCAGGGACAAATATACCTGGAAACAAGAGAAGGGGGATGTTGAACTTCAGTTGCCATCAGCTGCTTTGGCAGGCATTCTTCCGGTCTGAAAAGTGCTTCTAAAATATTATCACGGTTCAATCGTTTTTCTGTTTAAACGAGATACTCCACCCGCTGCCAGACAGCCTCCTGCCCGGTGAATGCCAGCGCCATGTTGATGCCGTGGAGTGCCATCCAGTCGATCTCCTGTTCCCAGCGGTCCCAGTTCCACCACACGTAGGAGTAGCTCTGGGTGCAGACATTTTGGTAGAAGCGGAATCTGGGAAGAAAGAACAATGGTACTCTTAAGCACCTGCAAGCTGTTTATTATCTATCCATTCGTTCGTCTTTCTTGTCTTGGGCTTGGCTGAGATCAGGGACTCCTTAGAAGTCATTTTTCTACAAGTAAGCCTCTTTATGTTTAATGGGGCTTACCCCCAGGTAAGTAGGTGCAGCAATGCATCCCAGGCTTTGGTTTAGGGGGAAAGCAGTTATTTTGCCTTTAACAGCTGTGCAGCAGGCAGAACTGAATAGGTTCAGTATTTTCTAGTATGGAACTACAATTATGGGGAGAGCATTGGCACTTTGCATTCTGTCAAACATTTTATTACACATGTGGCCACCTATTTACTTTTTGGGCCGTCCACCCTGCCTTCAAACAATGACACATATTTGCATATAATACAACAAAGATAGGTTTATATCCTCTTTTATGTCCTCTTTTATGAGTCAGAGGGCCATATAATATACTGGGGTCAGAAAATCCTGTTCTGGGGTGAGGGAGAAGGCAGGAGAATAACAAGATGCACACAAGTAGGTCCACAAAGGAGGGATCAAGAAAGGAAGCGGTACCATGGACTCAAAGTCAAGGCACGTCTCACTGGGCAGCACTTGCTAAAATAAATATCAGAAACTGGGAGGAGTATCTTAAGGCAGATTGCCAGTAGTCAGGGAAAGCAAATTGGCAGAAGCTGAATAGTGCTACTAATAAATATTATTTTTAAAAATCTAGGAAAATAAATAAATAAACAGCAAAGTTGCATAATTTATACAGGTTGCAGAACGCTTTTTTATACACCTCCCCCACCTTTTAGCAGCTTTTGTTTGTGCTTTGGTTAGTCTACAGTCGCTTTTGTAGTTTTGTCTCCCAAATGGCCATGGTTGGCAATTTCAATAGTACCAGGCCAGTGAGGAGGAGTTGTAGGTAAGGTTACGCTTAGTGTTATGGTACTCCCTCTTTTACCCACACCTGACAGGGGAGGGAAATAAATTTGCTCAGTTTGCATTTTAATGCTGACGTTCCTAATTATCACTTCCTGAGAGCCAGCATTCCTTTGAAACCTGCACTTCCCCACATTTTGTGTTTTCCAACCAAAAAGAGTGTCCCCCCAAAAAAGTAATATATTATTGAAAAATGCATATAGAACTGCATTACAACAGGGGAAAGTGCTTGCAAAAATGTGCACATGGCACACAAATATGCAAACACGTTAGAAGAAAGGTACCTCAGAAATGTGTAAGGAATTTCCAGGCAGAGTTTTAAAAGGGAAAAAAATTGCACACTGAAATGGGGGTGAGCTGCCTGGGCTCAAGTTTGGGGAAAGAAAAGAAAAAGTAAGCAAGCTGAAATGGACACATTTGTCTACCCTTGGTGGTCCAAGGCCTTGCACAGGTCAGTTGCACTTGCAAGCACGCCGCTTCTGCAACACACAAAGGTACCACCGCACAAGGACTCTGTTCCGAATTTACTTTCGTCCGGCATGGGTTGAGAAACTGGGTGGGAGGAGTGCTAGAGTGATGCTAACTACGCAGTTGTAGTCCACAGTGCGGTGTGTGTTATGTAAACAACGCAGCTATGATCGGTCCCCAAGTGCTTGAGATTAGCTGCCGTGACTCAGGGGCCAAGTCCCAGGTTGAAGCTATTCTAGAGTTGTCATCCCCCCCACCAACTGGGTTTCCCTAGGTCCCGGGGGTGGGCTCTTCTTTTTCAAGCGGCACAAACAATCCAGTCACGCAAAGACTCTCCTCACCCTGCCAACCTCTCTCTGTCCTCGCCAGGACCTTTGTCCGCCTACAAGCCAAGGGACAGCTCCTCTAACGAGGCCCTGGGTCATTCCTCCCCCTTCCGCCCACAAAAGAGTGTCAAGATTAATTGAGCTGATCTTTAAAAGAGCGGGACCGACGGACCACGACTGACGTGACATCCAACACGCAAAGGAGCACAACTGCACAGATGGAACTGCTGGACCCAGTCGAGCGGTGTAGAAAGGGAAGGGCAAAAGCAGCCCCCTCCCTAAATCCGCTTGGCAGCCCTCCGTGGCCTACTCAATACTATTTCCTTCAATGGTCGTCTGAATTTGCTTACCACTGCTATTCAAAGCAGGCAAGGTAATGGACACAGGATGCCCTACAAATGGGGGGGTTCCTCCCCTCTCTAATTTTAGATTTGCTGATTTAGAAACATCCACAGCTAAGACTAAGCTAACACGCTACAAACACAACTGATGCTGGTGCCTTCTTTACAAAACATGTCCCAGACTTGGGGTGCACGTACCCCAAGGTTGTCTCTGTATTAGGTATGATCAAGGCCAGACATAGGCAAAGTCAGCCCTCCAGATGTTTTGAGACTACAATTCCCATCATCCCTGACCAATGGTCCTGTTAGCTAGGGATGATGGGAGTTGTAGTTCCAAAACATCTGGAGGGCTGACTTTGCTTATGCCTGGTCAAGGCATTCAAAAATTTCTGAGCAGTTTATGAGAATGTAGAAGAGCTGTAGCTGCTCTGCATGTAGAATGTCCCCAGGCTCAATCCCCAGCATCTTCAGAGAGGGCTGAGAATGTTCCTTGTCTGAAACTCTGCCAGCCAGGGCAGACAACACTGACCTACATGGACCAATGGTCTGACTCAGTAAAGGGCAGTTTTCCATGTTCCCTGTAGTTATGTTTTAATAGCCACTCCATTAGAAACCAGAAAGATGATCGTTATCTTCTCTTTGGAAACTCGTGGCTTGAGCGTGACTTATGACTGTTCTTTCCTCGCTAATGTTTAGAGACATCAGTGTGCATTGCACTGGAGACAGCAACATTAAGCAAGAGAGCAAGAGAGAGAGAGAGAGAGAGAGAGAGAGAGAGAGAGAGAGAGAGAGAGATATCCCGGTGAATTTACAACCTAATAAATCCAGATGTTGCACACCCAACTCCCAACAGCCTCAGCCAGCATGGTCATTGGTCAGGGATGATGGGATCTGTAGTCTAGTAGCACGCAGAGAACTGCAGATTTTAAGGACATGATACTGAAAGGACACACAAGGGGTCCATGCAGTTGTGATGGCTACCCACCCCCCAAACACAACAAATGCACCGGCGACAACCCCTTCACACAGTTAACCAGTGTGTTCATCAGTCGGACGGAACCAGGTGGTACCATGCTATGACTCCCTGACATGTGCTTTCAACACGTGAGGGGTGTCGTGTGAACTCTTCTATCAAGACCTAGTGTAGGGTGGTGGCTGAGAAAAGTGAACAGAAAGTCATCAGGTTGTTTTTTTATTAAAAAACTCACTTCCTCCAGAAACCCAATAAGAAGCTTAGTCAAGCCACTCTTTCATAGCTCCAGCATTTTTCTAGAAGGTAGGTGTGGCCTTCCAGATGAACTACAGCAGCCCTTAGCAAGCATGGCCAAAGGATAATGAGAGTCATAGTTCAACGACATTTGAGAGACCAGAGCTCTCCATACCTGCTCTCAGGGGATGCTAATCCCGACCCACCTTACTGGTTTGTCGTAATTACTAAGATCATGTCTGTGAAGCACTTTTGTCATTAGTGCTTTATACCGTAATTGCTAAGTATTATTAAAATTTAGGCGAGTGCATGCAATGGGAAGACAAGACAGGAAGGAAAACGAGAGAACAAAGAAGAACAAGCAGACATAACTACTGTGTACGCATATTTAGGATTTCTTCCTGCCCCCCCCCCGCCCCGTTGTGGATGGAGACTAAGGAGGAAAATTATGGAAATTGAGCTAGGATAAGAAGGAAGAGAGCACTTTGCTGGGGAAGGACTTCTTTTCTTTCTTATGTCAGAGCAAAACAATTCAAACACACACAGCCTGGGTATGGCCCCAAGGAGAATTGGGCCACATGCTTTTCTTTCTAAAATGTTTAATCAGCACCTCCCAAGTATTTTCTGCAAGTGGCAAGCAAGGTTCTCTTTCATAATGGGAACAGCTGGGAATATAAAAAAGGGCTGTGTGTTCCTCCCCCCTTTAAAAAATGTAGGTTCTCTAACAGATTGATTTTATATCTACATGGCAGTATTTGCCATCTGTAAACTGCCTTGAAAAAGAGGTTTCACAGATGGGGCAAGGTGTACAAAATGAAGTTGCAGCTCAGTGGTAGCTTAGAAGAGCATTCTGCTTTGGACGTAAATGCTCCCAGGTACCAACCTCTCTGCATCCCCAGGTAGGCCTGGGAATGTCTCATCTGAAAGCCTGGAAAGCTGCAGCCAATCTATGTAGACAATGCTGAGCTAGAAGGACCGATGGTCTGGTGAAGTACAAGGCAGCTATGCCACATTTCTATTTCTTTAAAGAAAATCCCCCTAGCATATGCAGTTTGTTTGAAAAAGCAGAACCTGAAACTCCAATGCCCCTGTGAAGCAGACCTTGAAAAGCAATGACAAACCTAGACAGCATCTTAAAAAGTAGAGACACCACCTTGCCAGCAAAGGTCCGTATAGTAAAAGCTATGGTGTTCCCAGTAGTGATGTATGGAAGTGAAAGCTGGACCATAAAGAAGACTGATCACCGAAGAATTGATGCTTTTGAATTATGGTGCTGGAGGAGACTCTTGAGAGTCCCATGGACTGCAAGAAGATCAAACCTATCTATTTTTAAGGAAATCAGCCCTGAGTGCTCACTGGAAGGACAGATCCTGAAGCTGAGGCTCCAATACTTTGGCCACCTCATGAGAAGAGAAGACTCCCTGGAAAAGACCCTGATGTTGGGAAAGATGGAGGGCACAAGGAGAAGGGGACGACAGAGGGCGAGATGGTTGGATAGTGTTCTCGAAGTTACCAGCATGAGTTTGACCAAACTGCGGGAGGCAGTGGAAGACAGAAGTGCCTGGCGTGCTCTGGTCCATGGGGTCACGAAGAGTCGGACATGACTAAACGACTAAACAACAACAACAAATTTATGTAGCAAAGATATACAAGCGGAGGTAGAAGTCACTCTCTGCATGCTCAGAGGTACTTCTTTCCCCTCCCTCATTTCAATCAAAGCTGGAACTAGGATTGCCATGTTGTGGATGACAAGACACTCTGTGCCTTAAACAACTACTTAACAGTCAGAAATTCAACAAGTACATCTTTCCCGGTCACTGCATCAAGGAAAGCTGCACCTGTTGGATTTCATTTTTACCTGAAGCTGTTCAAAGGCTCAAAGTTTCAAGTCCAATAAGACCAGAGGCAAATTTAATTGGAACAGAGCTCTGTTTTTTGGACATGCTCAGAGCCTTAAAAAAAACAACAACTTCCCACGTGCAAACAGGGAACACAAAATCCTTTGCTCTCCTCCTTCGCCATCGAATCACCTGTTGGGGCTGGTGACGATGATCTCAGTGGGTACTGGCGGCAGGCTATCCGGCAGTCGGAGCTGCTTCCCAGACCAGGAGACATGGCAACCGCAGTAGTCCTTTAGGTACTGGTAGATTCCCGAGGCGGCGGCCACGCCGCTGGATCCAGCTACGTTTACAACACCCGGAGCCCTCGAGCTCAGCCGGTAGGTGTCAAACCCGCCGGGCCCGGCCAAAGACCGGTTGACCGACACCGAGAAGGTGGAGGCAGCCCTCGGGCCCAGCAGCCGCTCCAGCAGCTCCCGCACCGCCACCGCCTGCCGTGCATCGTCCGTCCCCGGCTGCAAACGGGCAATCGAGTCCCACGGGGGCCGGGATGCAGCAGCAACTGCCGCCACCGTCGCCCAAAGAAACAACAACCGGGGTAGCGCCATCGCAAGGCCCCCGCTGGGAAGCGAAAACGGAGCCAACGTCCCAAAGAGCCGTCCTCTCCCGCGCGCTTTAGCCAATCGCCGGCCGAGCAGCTGCTGGGCGTCCCTCTTGTGAGCCAATCGGGAGCCACGCCACGCCCCCAGACATCAAGCCGTAGGCAGACCTGTGTAACCGAAAGTGCCGACGTTCGAATTACACAGAGTTCTTCAGCTCTCTGTGGAAAGGGCAGCTCGGGCTCCTTTTATGTGAGAGGGCAGGACGTGAGTTCCAGTTCTGAACGCGAGGGATAAAGGAGGAGGTGCCTCTGAACATTTGCAGACTACGTTTCTCTCACCACTAGAGCAATTGCTGTCTCACACACATACAGTTCCAGGGTTAGAAAAAATGACTAGCAACTTTAGTAAAAACTGATATTGGGCCTGTGGTAGAGCTCAGTCAGTAGAGCATGAGACTCTTAATCTCAAGGCTGTGTGTTTAAGCTCCACGTTGGGCAAAAGATTCCTACATTGCAGCGGGTTGGACTAGATGATGACCCTTGTGGTTCCTTCCAGCTGTACAATTCTGTGATTGTTGACTAGAGATTTAGATAGCAAATGTACTTTGCAACTGGTCAGAGTTGCCCACCCTTTTATTATTGCTCCCCACATTGTGTTCTTCATTTTGGGCTTCCCCAATATTTGCTCCTGGCAATTTTCCATCAGAAAACATATGAGTAAATGCTCTTGGAATGCAGTCACTGGATGTTGATCACAGAGGAAGTGGAAAGAACCAGAGAGAAGTTCCCCATCCCTCTGAAAAACGGAATCAGCATGAACAGTGTGGAATTCTGCAGCACAACTCTCCCCACACACTCTGTATAGGGATGTGGGCGTGAACTCAGACTTTGCACCAATCAGATCTGGTATGGCTTTTTGATTTCCCTTCCTTCATGCCTACCCTATTGTAGAAATTTAGATTTCAGGATGTTTAGGGGAAGGGACCTATCTTAGGAAGATAGGAAACTGCCCAATACTGAATCAGACTATTGATCTATCTAGCTCAATATTGCCTATGCCAGCTTCCACCAACTGCCCGACAGGTACTGTTGGAGCCGCAGTCTTAACATCTGCACAGCACCCGATTGGTGAAGCCTTCAAGGATTGCTGGCAGGAGTCTCACTCTGCCAGGGATTGAACCAGGGTCTGTCTGCATGCAAAGCATACCACTGAGGTACAGACCTTCCCCATCTGTCTAATGATAGGGCTGGCCAAGATACTGGATTTGAAAAGGAATTTAGGCCTGGGAACTTGCTAACATCACTGTATGCAAAATGCTGTGATCACAAAGAGGAAACAGAAATCAGGGAGGCACCCCAAGAAGTGTTGTAGTAATAAGTGTTTTCAGTCACCATCACATATAGACTATTTAAATGCATGTTCAGGTCACAGCAAAGGTCAAATTTCTATATATTCTAAATAAAAAAATTCCTTCCAGTAGCACCTTAAAGACCAACTAAGTTAGTTCTTGGTATGAGCTTTCGTGTGCATGCACACTTCTTCAGATACGAAGAAGCATGCACACGAAAGCTCATACCAAGAACTAACTTAGTTGGTCTTTAAGGTGCTACTGGAAGGAATTTTTTTTATTTTGACTATGGCAGACCAACACGGCTACCTATCTACTACTATATATTCTAAGTGACAGAATACAAAATAAGCAAATGTGTGCTATCTACACAGGTGTCAGAATCAAGCTTTACTTTGGATATAATAAATACTTTCTGTTTTCACTTATGCGATGTAAGTATGTATGCATAGATAGTTTTAAACCCCCCCCCCAGGTACTATATACTGCTAGACTTGGCTTTACTTGAAGTCTAGTACTGTCCTCTGCGTGTTTACTGCCATTTAATCCAAGTTCTGTGACACTGGCTATTTCAGGATATGAACCAATCCCAAATGCATGGTGTGGAAGATGGATTTATTTTCCCTAAATGCTCACAAGCCATGTCCTCTGTAGGTTTCCTCATCTTGAGTAGCTGTGTGAAAACACTAACATTATTGTATTAAGTATAGAATAGAGAACGTGTGCCCACCCCCAGCATTATGTAAATATGAAACATATCAGTGCCAGAATTGTTTGTTTCTTTGAGCAATATTTTTAAAAGCTATTTGTTCTCCTTTAGTAAACTACATGTGCAAATTGCCCCTAGCTATGACAGTCAAGTTTCCATAAGCTATTTTATAGTCAGCACCAGGCAGACTCTTTTTAGCACTGTAATTTATGTTGTGAACCGCCCTGAGATCTAGGGATACAAATTATGAACAGATGACCTAGAAAAGAAAGAACAAACCCTGGCTTATTAAATAATGTGGGTATTTAACCAAGCCTGCTGTACAAAAAGCCAGAGCTACTGAAACATATGCAATCACTTCGCTATTAGTTGTAAAGTTCCCAACAAAACCTACAATAGTTGGTCAAGAAAGAAAGCAACACACCTTTTGTATTTCAGACATATTGTTATTATTTTTCCTTTTATGTATTTAAAAAATGGAATGGCAACATTATTGAAAGGCCCAGAGTGGTAGAGTCAGGCCCTGCAATTGTACAGGTTAAGCACACAAATGTGGTGGACATAAGGCAACAGTCACTTAAGAGAAGGCAAGTGGATCGTCACTCAAATGCTTCCCCCCCTCTCCATGCCGCTTTTATAAGGTTCCTCAGAGGCTTAAAGGACAAAAAACTCCTCTGTAATTGAGAGGAGGAAGGGTGATGAGCATGCACAAGGTTGGAGGAAAAGACTGGGATGAAGTGGAAGATCTTTGACTTACTTCACAAAGCAACCTTTTTTTCTTATTCAAATTTGCAGCTGAGGGGGTTACGTTTTACACTGAATACCCCAGGGAAAGTGTTAACCAGATGCACACAGCCCCAACAAAATGATGACACTGGCAGCAAGCACTTAAAACAGAGTATATTCCACCTGGGCAAATCACCCTGAAGCAGTCTGGATAACTGAACACAATCTAGTTGTCCATCCACCCCAACTTTCCAACCCTCCTTTCCCATTACCCCATACCTACTGAAATGTGGGGAACCTTCAGATGTTGCTGAACTACAACTCCCATCAGCCCTAGCAAGTATAGTCAATGGCGGGGGGTGATGGGAGGGGGTTAAATGTTCCCCACACCTGTGCTGGAAGGGAAAAAGTGAGTGTGGGTGGGCAGCTTACACTTCCTGTATTAAATATACAGGCCACCAATAAAATGCCACTATTATCTAGGGCAGCCTCTCTCAACTTTGGGTCCCCAGATGCTCTCATTATCCCTGACCACTGGTCATGCTGACTAGGAATGATGGGAGTTGCAGTCCGTCAATATCTAGGGACCCAAGGTTGAAAAAAGCTGATCTAGGGTGTTACACATTTGTTTTTCTCACCACCAGACCCCAGAAATTATTGCAACAAAGGCCTGCAATTCTTCATATGGGGTGGGTGAGTGGGGCTTCCAGATGTTGTTTAACTACAACTCCCATCACCCCCTGATCTTTGGGCTTCACTGACTAGGGCTGATGGGAACTGGAGTCCAATAAAGTCTCGAGGGCCCTGGTTCCCCATGCCTGGCTTAGGGCATTTGATGTCCTCACAATTGTACTCTCATGGCCAAGAGAAAAACAACTGAGCTATAATTTTGTTGCACAACATGGTGACACAGATATTAAGCATCACAAAATTTATAGGGCGCCTGAGGAGAGCGGCTGTGCCAACTTGGCAACTTACCGCAAGTCATCAGAACACCATGATCATTTTAAAGTATCTGGTTAACAGCAAAACTGGCTGCCTCTATTTCCGAAGAAGAAAACAAAGACCCTCTCTGTACCTCCTTTAAACCAAGGCATGAGAAACAGCAAATATGGCAGACACTCACAGATATATGCGTAGGAAAGTGCATGTTGAAGACAGGCAGGCGGGTGGGTGGAGCTCCAATGAGAGGGACGGAATCATTGACACCACTGATACTGAGTTGTGTTCCTGATTATTTTCCCCCACCAAAGCTTGGCTACTCTTGACAGAGTGGGTGGGACAATGTCTGTGTGCAAAAGTTTTAAGTGCAGAGATGAAGACTAAACTCAGATTCAGAGGATCAAATAGGTGTGGGGATGTAAGTGCAGGACAGAAAATAATCAGGAATGGATCATACGTTGTGGATAGAGTGATCAGACAGTCCAGCAGTGGGGAGGGGTCACAGACCTGCTAATTCTGGTCTGGTATGCAGAGAATTTACTACTACCACCACCACCAAGCAGTGGGGTGTACAGTTCCAATCCAGTATCAGGATTTTGGTAAGCATTGAGAGGGTAAAATCTGGCAACTGAGCAAGGGGGTTATCCCCCCCCCCCATATCCTTTACTTGTTTGCCCACCTCCTGCAGCTATATACCGGCTGCATTCACCTGGCAGGTCATTCAATTTTCACGACGTTTTCCTAAAAGTTTACTTTCCACATTGTATTTGCACTTTCACACAATGTAATATCCACTTCCGGAACCACTGTGGAAAGTATAGGGCAAGTTTAGCACTTATTTCCACATCATTTGCAAACAGACCCCCCCCCCCGCAAAGCAAATTACACATAAATGAGCACTAAAGTTCTGGAAGTGGCTTTTAAGTCAGGTGAAAATTCAGATATAAAGTGGAACTTAACTTTTAGGGGAAAGTCGTGAAAATGGAATGAGCTGCCTGGTGAATGCAGTCACAATTTAGCCTAAGGTTCAAAAGGGCTCCTTTCCTCTACAGCAGGGCTTTTCCCAAACGTGGGTCTCCAGCTGTTTTTGGACCACAACTCCCATCATCCCTAGCTGGCAGGACCAGTGGTCAGGGATGATGGGAATTGTAGTTTCAAAACATCTGGAGACCCACATTTGGGAAACACAGCTCTACAGCAGTGTTTCCCAACCGGTGTTCCGCGGCACACGAGTGTGCCGTGAGACACCGGCTGGTGTGCCGCGAGATGCCTGGAGGGAGGCGGGCGAGTCGGGTGGCGAGAGGCGGGGCGGCGGCGGCGAGGAGAGGCCGCGCCTCCTGCTGCTGCCTGGCGCTCCTCCTCGCAGCCGGCAGCGCTGCCTGGGCGCCTCCGCGCGACTCTGCCTCGCTGGGTTTGGTCTCCCAGCAGAGACGGGTCACACGCGCACCTCCCTCCCTCCCTCAGCCTGCGCGGAGGGAGAGCCAGAGAGAGGCATCGCTCCTGCGCGGCGGGAGAGGGAGCAGCCGGAGCGATGCCCCAAACGAAGGCATGGGACCGGAGGGGAAATCCTCCCGGCGTGACAATGCGCGCTGACGTCACGGGGCGGGGCTTCAATGGTGGTGTGCCGCGAGATTTTTTTTCAGTAAAGAGGTGTGCCGTTGCCCAAAAACGTTTGGGAAACACTGCTCTACAGGACAGGCCAACAGCATTCAAACAGGATATTGGGAAGTTGTGAGTTAGCCAAAAACAAAAAGAAGGGCTTCTGTTTTTCATGGTCCCATCAACGGCTTTTGAAGAGGGGGGTGGGGAAAGAAACCTCTTTATTGCTGAAGTCTGTAATAAAGTCTCCCCAACTCTCCTGGTCCTCTTCTACCCCTCAAGTGCTCCTTTTCTACATTCATATGTCAAGAAGAAATGGCTGAATCTTAAAGCAAGGATGAAGTGCAAGCAGGTGAAAAACTCTCCCAATACATGGAAGCACAAGAACATAGAACCACAGACATATACGGAAAAATGGGGGCGGGGAAGAGGGCTTCTCACACCCCTCTTTCCTGTTTCGGATGCATAATGCAAGGATTCAGAATCTTTTTCTGGGGTGATCTCCCAGACTACTCCCACACGACTCTCTTCTAAGAAGGAAGACCCAACAGATGGAGTGATAAGGCTCGGAAATTCGAGAGGGCCGATGGCAGATCCCAGTCTGTTCAGGGGCAAGGAGAAGCATGCAACAGAGATGGCACCCGTGCGCATCCCACGCCCCCTCACGTAAAAGGAAAAGCTCTTTTATCCAGCCAACCCCAGATGTGGTTTGTGCGTGAGGCGCGGCAAAAGGCAGCAGAGAAGCGGCCAGCTGTTCGCCACAAGCCGGAAGAGAGTCCCCACAAGATGGAAGGACGGAGGTGTGGGGGGAAATAAGCCCAGATGCTACTACTTGTCGATGAGGCCCCCTTCCTTGAGCTTGAAGTAGAAGAACTTCTCCAGGGTGTTGGCGCACTTGCAGTAATCGCTCTCGGGGGGGTTGTACTCGCGGCAGTTGGTGATTATGCGCTGCAAGTCGGCGATGAACAGCTTCTTGGTAACGTAGTAGCGGTTCTTGAGCCGCTCCGTCATCGTCTTGAGGTCTGATGAGGCAGGGGAGGAGGCAAGGGGGTTGGAGGGGAGAAGGTCACTTGTGCAGGAAGAGCCACCAGTTCAAAGAAGAAATAATAATAATAATAATAATAATAATAATAATAATAATAATAATAATAATAAAAGATTCTAGCTGGAAACTGTTAATCACAATTCATCCATTCTGTTGCACGTGGCTTGATATCAAGATACAGTGGTACCTCGGGTTACATACGCTTCAGGTTACATACACTTCAGGTTACAGACTCCGCTAACCCAGAAATAGTGCTTCAGGTTAAGAACTTTGCTTCAGGATAAGAACAGAAATCGTGCTCCGGCGGCACAGCGGGAGCAGGAGGCCCCATTAGCTAAAGTGGTGCTTCAGGTTAAGAACAGTTTCAGGTTAAGAACGGACCTCCGGAACGAATTAAGTACTTAACCTGAGGTACCACTGTAGTGGGTTTTTATTAGCTTACCAGTACACCAGGATGTTTGTGTTATCATCAACACTGCTTTGTCATTTATCACTGGAACCATTTTGCTTCTATATATAATTGCCACTGAGGGTTGTTTTTTTGTGGTACAGTGGTACCTTGGTTCTCAAACTTAATCCGTTCGACTCCCAAAAACGTTTGAAAACCAAGGTGTGGCTTCCGATTGGCTGCAGGAGCTACCTGAACTCAAGCGGAAGCTGCGTCTGATGTTCGGCTTCCGAAAAATGTTCGCAAACCGGAACATTTACTTCCGGGTTTGCGGCATTTGGGAGCCAATTTGTTTGGGAGCCAAGCCTTTCGAGTACCAAGGTACCACTGTACTTTGATCTCACTCCTCTCCAAACTCAGCAGCCACATGAATATATATATGTCTACCAGTTTAGGACTACAGTTGAGATATCTGATGACGTGGTTCACAAAGCCTTTTCAGTAATAAATGTGATTCGAGCTTTTCAACAGAGCAGTAATGAAATAGTTCTGTCAGCACAAGGATTTCTGCTTGTGCAATGAAACTCCCCCCCCCCCAGGAGCCCCCTAAATCTCTTCTAGGGTTTCTCCCAACCCCTGGAACAGATTTGGGGACAGTGAAGAGGGAGAAGAAAGTTCTGTATTGCCAGTGTAAATCCTTGCACGCTATTTTGCTGTATGCCACCATAAAGGTGCCACAAGACCCTCTGTTGGGCTTGTGGCAACAGATTAACGAAGCTAGCCTTCTGGAACTTCTGCAGGGTATAGTAAAAAAAAAGTGGATAATGCATGGCTTCATTGCTCATAAAACTCTGTTCATAATCAACAGAAATGGGCAACAGCTTATGTGAGAAGTAGACCGGGTGGAGCAGGGGGCACAAGAGGGAAAAGACACAAAAGCAAATTATAGCAAGAACAGCAAGGCTGTTTAAGGGATGTCTGTGCCTGTTTGCTCTGAGTTCAGGTGCTAGTCAGATTTATTTGCTAAAACCCCTAGTCATCACAAAAATACAGAAGTACAAAGTAGTACACTTCAGCACAGGTGTCCCCAGCACAATGGACCCCATGCTGTATTATACAACAGCTTCCTCCAAGGCATCCTGGGAACAGTAGTTAGTTAAGGGAGTTGTTATGAGACACTATTCCCCTCAGAGAACTACAGCTCCCAGAGTTCCCTGGGAAGAGGGGTTGATTGTTAAACCACTCTGAGAGCGGCAAGCTCAATGAGGGGAATAGAGGTATCCTACTAACTCTTAAAGCCCGTACTAACTACAGTTCCCAGGATGCATTGGGGGTGAAGCCGTAACTGTTTCAAGTGGTATAATGCTTTAAATGTATAGTGCAAAGAAGGAAACTCTCTGAAGATTTTTTGGGGGGAGAAATCTATCCCTGGGGGGTTATACATGGGGCAATGCAGTATGTAATGAACAACAGTCTCCACCTCTTCCTAACCACAGATGCACGAGCGAATGCAGCAAAAAATGTCAAGATCACACTGAATTTACCTTTCTAAGCTCATTTCTGCCCTTAGCAGAATTAGGAACCCTTTTAATGTATTGAACAGAAAAGCGCCAAGTCTCAGGAATCTGAAATCCACACCCTTCGAGACTTCCGGTCGGTGCCAGCGCTTAATGGCGGTCCTAGCTCCGAGCTCCGGAGAAGGACTGCTTCGCAAGTTCGGGTCTTACCCGCTACGGCAAGCGGGGGACCCCTAAAATCCCAGGCGCTGAAGCCTGAGAACAAGGAGACTCGGTGGGCACCTTCGCGCCCCCCGGTACCGTGAAAGAGCCTTTTTAAAGGCTACGGATCGACATCGGGAGTGAGCGCGGTGCTGAGAGTCGCTACCCAGCCTGCGAAGTGAAGCCGCGTCGCCATAAGCGGAGAGCGCCGATTCCTTCCTGAAAAGAAATTCGGACTGATTCCCCGTGAGTAAGAACTGAAAAATAACCGGGACTCTTTCAATTTTAAAAATTGGGCTAAAAACGGGGGAGATTTAAACAAAGGAAGTCTGCCTCCCCCCGACTGCATGAAAGTGAAAGCAACGGAGCTCTAAACCTGCATCCGTTTAAATCCGTCCTTTGATCAGCTAAACCGGACATTTAAACCTTTGATCTCCCCTCTAGCAAGCAGGGCAGAGGGGAGGCGAATCTGACCATTAACTGCATGACTTATTTGGAGGAAAAAAACCTCTGCTGTCTCATTTGCTTGAAAGTACGAAACGGTCTGCCTTCTTACTACACTGAACTGACTTTTCCCTGTGAAGTGATACTTTGATACAAAGTTTCCACACTGCCTGACTATTGCATATTATAAGAAGAAACAGTATAAATTGGGCAACTGTGGCAATTTGAAGTTACAAGTATTTAGTAACATTGACTTTGACTGTGTTAATCTCCCTTTTTCTTACTTTTTGGATTGTCTCCTTTGTTTTGGTACTTGGAAAACTTGCTCTATGGCCATTTTGATTTGCTCCCTCTAGAGGATAAAGTAAAGTTTGGCACGGCTTAAGACAGTGGAATTTTCCAAGGGAGAACAAATCCCGTGGGAATTGACCTTGACATGAGTGGCCCACAAGAAGAGATAGTCACAAGAGCCAAGATCAAGCAACAACAGCAACAACAACAGTTGCAGCTGCAACAGGCAAAGAAAAGAGGCTCAATCTCAGGCGCAACAGCCGGATCAGCAGGAACAACAGGTCAAGACAAAGGAGCAGCCGTCTCTATGGAAGCTGTGACAGAGGCCCTGCTCAAGATAAACCAAACCCTGGAGTCTTTGACAAAACAGACTTCAGAGAACACACAAAAATTAACAGAAATATCAGCAAGATTAAACCAGAATACAGAATCTATAAATAGATTGGTAGAGGAGAACGCCACCACGCGCCAAATTGCCGAGGAGGCCAAAGCCACTGCCGGAGAGACACAGGAGAAGCTAGAGCCGCTTGCCAAGAAGGTCTATGAGCATGATGCAACTTTGGCCTTGTGGGAGTTACAGAGGAAAGAGAGAAATTTAAAATTAAGACTGATTCCGGAGAACGAAAGAGACAGCCTTGTGGAATACTTGACACGGGAGTTTGCGGATTGTTGGGACCTTGAGGAAGACGAATTTAAAATTACGACTGCCTTCAGATTGGGTAAAAAGCAAGATAGAAAGACACCGAGAGACTGCTTGATTACACTCAGATCCAAGGAGGAAAGAGACAAAATATTAGGATTACACTTTGAAAAGGCCCTGCAAATTGGAAATTCAGCTGTACAGATCTTTAAAGATATCCCAAAATACATTTTGGATTTAAGAAACTTTTACAAGGACTTGGTTCTCCTGTTAAAGAAGAACACTATTCGATTTAGGTGGGAGTTTCCACAAGGACTGTCATTTGACTTCAAGGCAAAGAAAGTGAAAATAAAGACAATTCAAGATAAAGACAAATTTTTGGCAAGATACCAGGAGGATTTACAGAAGGGGACTGTGGACGTACTTGCAGAACAGAGGAGAGCACTGGACATCCTGAATCTCTCGTTTGGACAAAAACCACCACCATCAGAAGAAGAGCAACAACTTGGAGCTGTTGGAGGAGCCTTAAGAAAATAACAAGATGGCTTTGCAATTCCTTAGTTGGAATTGTAATGGGCTCAATGGGCCTTTGAAGAGAAGACAAGTATGGTGAGTGCCTGAGGGCCCTGCTCTTGCCACTTACCATCTGGCTTGGGGCAGGGCCTGGGGCCTCACAAGGACTGCTCTGCTGCCCAGGAAGACTCCCCTGTGGTGAGTGCCTGAGGGCCCTGCGCTTGCCACTTACCATCTGGCCTGGGGCAGGGCCTGGGGCCTCACAAGGACTGCTCTGCTGCCCAGGAAGACTCCCCTGTGGTGAGTGCCTGAGGGCCCTGCTCTTGCCACTTACCATCTGGCTTGGGGCAGGGCCTGGGGCCTCACAAGGACTGCTCTGCTGCCCAGGAAGACTCCCCTGTGGTGAGTGCCTGAGGGCCCTGCTCTTGCCACTTACCATCTGGCCTGGGGCAGGGCCTGGGGCCTCACAAGGACTGCTCTGCTGCCCAGGAAGACTCCCCTGTGGTGAGTGCCTGAGGGCCCTGCTCTTGCCACTTACCATCTGGCTTGGGGCAGGGCCTGGGGCCTCACAAGGACTGCTCTGCTGCCCAGGAAGACTCCCCTGTGGTGAGTGCCTGAGGGCCCTGCTCTTGCCACTTACCATCTGGCCTGGGGCAGGGCCTGGGGCCTCACAAGGACTGCTCTGCTGCCCAGGAAGACTCCCCTGTGGTGAGTGCCTGAGGGCCCTGCTCTTGCCACTTACCATCTGGCCTGGGGCAGGGCCTGGGGCCTCACAAGGACTGCTCTGCTGCCCAGGAAGACTCCCCTGTGGTGAGTGCCTGAGGGCCCTGCTCTTGCCACTTACCATCTGGCTTGGGGCAGGGCCTGGGGCCTCACAAGGACTGCTCTGCTGCCCAGGAAGACTCCCCTGTGGTGAGTGCCTGAGGGCCCTGCTCTTGCCACTTACCATCTGGCCTGGGGCAGGGCCTGGGGCCTCACAAGGACTGCTCTGCTGCCCAGGAAGACTCCCCTGTGGTGAGTGCCTGAGGGCCCTGCTCTTGCCACTTACCATCTGGCCTGGGGCAGGGCCTGGGGCCTCACAAGGACTGCTCTGCTGCCCAGGAAGACTCCCCTGTGGTGAGTGCCTGAGGGCCCTGCTCTTGCCACTTACCATCTGGCTTGGGGCGGGGCCTGGGGCCTCACAAGGACTGCTCTGCTGCCCAGGAAGACTCTCCTGCGTGAGTGCCTGAGGGCCCTGCTCCTTCTTGCCACTTACCACCTGGCCCAGGGAGGGCCTGACAGGCCTCACAAGGACTGCTCCTGCCACTTACTATCTGGCCCAGGGTGGGGCCTCACAAGGATGGTTGTTGCCACTGATGCTGCTACTGCCCAGGAGGACTCGGAGGAGTGCAGAGCTCTTTTTAACATGTTTTGTTTTGTTTTTGTTTTTTAATATCTCCCTTTCCCTTTCGATTCTATATATGGGGGTGGGATGGATGTTTGGGTGGGCTGGGGAATTTGTTAGATTTTGATGAATTTGTAATTTTTGCAGTTTTTGTTTGTATTGTTTTATTGTTTTCTGGGTTGTTTTTGTTTTTTGTTTTAATTGTTTTAAGGTTTTATTGTTTTAGGCTGCGAAAGAATAATATTAATTGCCATCAATGGAGGCCACTATGAGGCCTGGGATTGCGACCGTGGAGGGGCGAGGGAGGTATGGCGGTGGGGGCAGATGTTACAGGCGAAGGGGATCGAGATATGGATACGCTCGTACCCTTTCCAATCTGCGCCCCATCCCGAGGGACGAGGGTAGGGTGAGCAAGGATTACTCACCTCCGTCACTGGTGCTGTGCAATGCCAGGTCTATAGGCAATAAAACCGCCACCCTGCGAGATTTCTTTATCTCGCAGGGGGTCGACCTGGCTTGTGTGACGGAGACCTGGGTGCGCGAAGGGGCAACAGTTACCTTACGAGAGATGGCGCCCCCGGGTTTCTCTGTCCTCCACCAGTCGCGGACTGTGGGCCGGGGGGGAGGGGTGGCATTATTAATCCGGGAAGATTGTCCTTTCAGGGCTCTACCATCGCCATCGATCCCCGGCATCGAATGTGTTGGCCTAGTGTGGGGCTCCGAGGAGAGCTTGGCTGTCTGGCTGGTGTACCGGCCACCTAGCACACCAGCAGCCACCCTGTCAGGCCTATTGGAGGCGGTGGCCGGCTGGGCCTTGGAGTTCCCTAACCTATTGGTATTGGGGGATTTCAACATCCATGCTGATGCCACTCCCTCCTCACAGGCTCTGGACCTGGTGTCTTCCATGGCGACACTAGGGCTCTCCCAGTTTGTTTCGGGCCCCACACATCAAGCAGGCCACACGCTGGATTTGATCTTTGGCGTCGGTATAGATGTGATCATGTCTCCTTCGACGAAGGTGCCATGGTCTGATCACTACGCTCTGAAAGCCAGGATTGACTTTCCACCCCCACCCTGCTTAGGTGGCGAGCCAATTTGGGCTCGCCCGCAGAGGCTGATGGACCCTGAGAGATTCCGCCAAGCCTTGCGGGACCTTGCTCCCCCTGGCGACTCATTGACTGAGCTTGTTGAGGGCTGGAATGCCCAGCTCCTGGCAGCCATCGATGAGATCGCACCTAAGCGCCCTCTGCGACCCCGCAGAAACCGGGCTCCCTGGTTTACCGAGGAGCTCCGGAAAATGAAGCGGGACCTCAGACGGCTAGAGCGAGTATGGCGGGGTGCCCGTGACGGAGCCTCAAGAACATCTTATAGGGCTTTTATGAAAACCTACGAGATGGCGGTGAAGGCTGCTAAAAAGTCATACTTCTCGGCCTCCATTGCCTCCGCTAGCTCTCGCCCAGCGCAATTATTTAGTATAATCAGGTCTTTAACGTCCCTTGAGGGACAGCCAAATTTAAATAACAAATTGACACACGGCTGTGAGGCATTTGCGAGCTTTTTTGCGGAGAAGGTCTTGTCGCTCCGCCATGACCTCCCTGCCAATTTGGATACAATAAAGGAACTGGAGGCCCCTCGACTGTCCTCGGGTCCAGTATTGGACCACTTCGACCAGATATCCCAAGCCGATGTGGACAGACTCCTCCGAGCTGGAAAGCCCACCACCTGTCCTCTCGATCCGTGCCCGTCTTGGCTGATTAGAGCGTGTCCAGACGAGGTGCGGGCCCTCCTGGGGGATATCATCAATTTGTCCCTTGGCACGGGGACATTCCCAGGGGAACTGAAGGAGGCAGTGGTGCGCCCGCTCTTAAAGAAAACATCATTAGATCCTTTAGATCTATCCAATTACCGCCCGGTTTCGAATCTTCCGTTCCTGGGTAAGGTGATTGAGAGAGCGGTTGCTGAACAGCTTGGTGGGTTTCTGGATGAAACATCGGCTCTGGATCCATTCCAGTCCGGCTTCCGCGCTGGTCATGGGACCGAGACGGCTCTGGTCGCCCTAACAGATGACCTTCGTAGACAGCTGGATCGAGGCGGGTCGGGGCTGCTGATTCTTCTAGATCTATCAGCAGCTTTCGACATGGTCGATCACGAACTTCTGGACCACCGCCTTGCCGACGTGGGGATCCAGGGCACAGTCCTTCAATGGCTGCGCTCGTTTCTCTCTGGTCGGGGACAGAGGGTGGCGCTTGGGGGGGAATTGTCATCGCGCCACTCCTTGGTGTGTGGAGTACCTCAGGGTGCGATACTCTCCCCGATGCTTTTCAACATCTTTATGCGCCCCCTCGCCCAGCTTGTTCGGAGTTTTGGGCTGGGTTGTCATCAGTATGCCGATGACACCCAACTCTATCTGTTGATGGATGGCCATCCTGACTCGGCCCCAGACACACTGACCAGATGTTTGGAAGCTGTGGCTGGATGGTTACGTGGGAGCCGGTTGAAGCTAAATCCTTCGAAGACAGAGGTCCTGTGGCTGGGACGGGGCGATATGGGATTGGGGGGGCAACTCCCATCTCTTGCGGGGGCGCAATTAGTGCCAGCACCGTCCGTTAAGAGTTTGGGTGTAATCTTCGACACCTCCCTTTCCATGGAGGCGCAGATTGCAGCTATAACAAAGGCGGCATTTTTCCATCTCCGCCAAGCTAAGCAGTTGGCTCCTTACCTCTCTCGCCCTGACCTAGCCACTGTGATCCATGCGACGGTCACCTCCAGACTGGATTATTGTAACTCGCTCTACGTGGGGCTGCCCTTGAGACTGACCCAGAAACTCCAGCGGGTGCAGAATGCTGCAGCGAGACTCCTTACGAGGTCTTCGCTGCGAGATCACATTCACCCGGTGCTATACCAGCTGCACTGGCTCCCGGTGGAGTACAGGATCAGGTTTAAGGTGCTGGTCTTAACCTTTAAAGCCCTATATGGCCTAGGACCCTCGTACCTACGGGACCGCCTCTCCTGGTATGCCCCACAGAGAAACCTACGGTCTTCAAATAAAAACATCCTGAAGGTCCCAGGCCACAGAGAAGTTAGGCTGGCCTCAACCAGAGCCAGGGCTTTTTCGGCTGTGGCCCCGATCTGGTGGAACACTCTGTCACAAGAGACCAGGGCCCTGCGGGACTTGACATCCTTCCGCAGGGCCTGCAAGACAGAGCTGTTCCACCAGGCCTTTGGCCAGGGCACAGCCTGACTCCCTCCCTCGGCAATCTTCGCAGAGCTCTGGCCCAATGGTTGCTAGTGGCTTGAATTAATTAATTTTTATAATGAATGATTTTAGAATGTTGTTTATGTTGTACTTTTGTACTGTTTTATTGTTGTTAGCCGCCCTGAGCCCGGCTTCGGCTGGGGAGGGCGGGATATAAATAAAATTTATTATTATTATTATTATTTCATATATTGAATAAAGAACAATTGGACTTGATATGCTTACAAGAAACTCACATAACCAGAGCCCACAGGAGATTACTTTCAAATAAAAGGCTAGGACAAGAATTTATTTCATCAGACAAAGTTAAGAAGAGAGGAGTTGTAATATATGTGAAGGAGAAATGGGCTCCAAAAATGATATTCAAAGATGAACAAGGGAGATATCTGGCTGTGGAGATACAAGTACAAGGAGAAAAATTCTTAGTTGTTGGAATTTATGCACCAAATGAAGGCAAATCTGACTTCTTTAAGAGACTTCATGAAACTTTGACGGACTATTTGGATTACAATATGATAATCATGGGAGACATGAATGGCGTGGTCTCCACTAATATGGACAAGGCACAAAGACTAACAGTCACTAAAGAAGGGAGACTCCCTAAGACTTTTTTCGAAATGACAGAAAACATGGACTTGATAGACATCTGGAGAACAAGGAACCCTCTGGAGAGAGAGGGAACCTTTTTCTCCCAAGCAATGATGACCTGGACCAGAATTGACCAAATCTGGGTTACTAGTGGACTGGCTCCAAAGATCAAGAAAGTGGAAATCTGCCCAAAAACTTGCTCCGACCATAACGCCGTGAAGATGGAGTTGAAACTCACAATAACTGGTCAATTTAGATGGAGAATGAATGACACCCTCTTTCGAGATAAGGAGATTCTCACGAAGGCCCAAAAGACCCTAAAAGACTATTTTGAAATAAATTTGAGGACCGACGTGGAGAAAAGAGTGATCTGGGATGCAAGTAAAGCGGTTATGAGAGGATTTTTGATTCAACAAAACTCAATAAAGAGGAAAAAACAAAATGAGAAAAAAGAGAAGATCTTGGAAATGATAAAGGAAGGAGAGAGGAAATTAAGAACAAAACCAAAGTCTCAGGACATTTTAAGAGAGATCAAGTTATATCAAACTCAATATATGGAATTGATGAACCAAGAGATTGAATGGAAGATAAAGCAAATGAAGCAAAAAACTTTTGAATCAGCAAATAAATGTGGTAAACTTTTGGCATGGCAATTGAAGAAAAGGCAGAAACTAAATACAGTTACAAGCCTAGAGGTGGATGGAAAGAACATATCTAAACCCAATGAAATCAGAAATTGCTTTTTAAGTTATTTCAAAAAACTCTACACTCAAGGCCCGCAAAATGAAGAAGATATAGACAAATTCCTTGGAAGATATGGATTACAAAACATCTCTCAGCAAAGTAAGATGGACCTGAACCAGAGAATCTCAGAACAAGAGATAGAGGCTGCCATTCAGAATATGCAATTGGGTAAATCTCCGGGACCAGATGGACTGACTTCTAGATACTACAAATCGCTGAAGGAATGGTTGATTCAACCATTAAGAGAAGTTTGTAATGAGATCCTTGAAGGAAAAAGGGCACCTGAATCGTGGAAAGAGGCATATATTTCACTCATACCAAAGTCAGAGACTGAAAAGACCCAACTCAAGAACTACCGCCCAATATCATTGCTCAATGTGGATTACAAAATTTTTGCAGACATTTTGGCAAAAAGACTCAAAAGAGTTTTGATGGAGATGATTCATAAGGACCAAGCAGGCTTTCTCCCTAAAAGACACCTGGCAGACAATGTAAGGAATGTTATAGACATTCTGGAAAAGCTAGAGGTGAATATAAACACTAAAGCAGTATTGATCTTTGTGGACGCGGAGAAAGCCTTTGACAATATTTCTTGGAGTTTTATGAAGAAGAACCTTCATAGGATGGGGGTAGGCCGGGGTTTTGAGAATGGTATGGCTGCAATATACTCTGAACAAAAAGCCAAACTGATTGTAAATAATGTTGTGACTGAGGAACTTAAGATAGAAAAAGGAACACGACAGGGGTGCCCGATTTCCCCATTACTCTTTATCTCAGTTCTGGAGGTGTTGCTGAATATGATAAGAAATGACCAGCAGGTTAAAGGTGTGCAGGTCGGAGCTAAACATTACAAGTTAAGAGCGTTCGCAGATGACTTAGTATTGACTTTGCAAGAGCCAAACACTAGCACGAAAAAGGTATTAGAAATAATACAACAGTTTGGCCAGGTAGCTGGATTTAAGTTGAACAAGCTAAAAACCAAAGTTTTAGGGAAAAACCTAACAGATATGGAAAAGGAGAAATTTCAAGAGGAAACAGGTTTGACTGTGGTCAAGAAGGTTAAATATCTAGGGGTTTATCTAACATCCAAGAATCAGAATTTGTATAAGGACAATTATGAAAAATGTTGGTCAGAAATTAAAAAAGATTTAGAAATATGGTCAAATTTGAAACTGTCAATGCTAGGCCGAATTGCAGTAATTAAAATGAATGTATTGCCTAGAATGCTATTTTTGTTTCAGACCTTGCAGATTATTGATAAGATGGAATGTTTTAAGAGGTGGCACAAAGATATCTCGAAATTTGTCTGGCAGGGCAAAAAGCCCCGAATTAAATTTAAAATATTGACAGATGCTAAAGAAAGAGGGGGCTTTGCCCTGCCGGACCTAAAATTGTATTATGAGGCAGCAGCTTTTTGCTGGCTCAAAGAATGGATGCTCCTCGAGAATACAGACATCTTGGATCTGGAAGGTTTCAATAACGCTTTTGGTTGGCATGCATATCTTTGGTATGATAAAGTTAACAGTGCCTTCAAAAATCACATTGTCAGAAAAGCATTGCTTAATGTTTGGATAAGATATAAAGATCTATTGGAAAACAAAACCCCTAGATGGGTGTCACCAGTGGAGGCTAATGCAGTGAAAAAACTCAATATGGAGGTCGGATGGCCGAAGTATTGGGAAATTTTAGAACAGGATGGAGATAAATTCAAATTACAAAGTCAGGAGAAATTGAAGCATAAAGTGGAAAATTGGTTCCAATATCGTCAAATAATGGAATTTTTTAAACAGGACAGGAAAGTCGGCTTCCAGGTGGAAAAATCAAAATTAGAAACCGAATTGTTAGAACCCAATACTAAGAATTTATCTAGAATGTACAACTTGTTGTTGAAATGGAACACACAGGATGAAACAGTTAAATCGGCTATGATTAAGTGGGCTCAGGATGTTGGACATAACATCATGTCAGCTGACTGGGAATGGTTATGGAACACCGGTATAAAATTTACGGCATGTAATGCCTTAAAGGAAAACATTATGAAAATGGTATACAGGTGGTACATGACCCCAGTCAAGCTGGCAAAAATCTATCATTTGCCCGATAACAAATGTTGGAAGTGTAAAGAGACCGAAGGTACTTTTTATCACCTTTGGTGGACATGCCCGAAGATTAAGGCCTTCTGGGAAATGATCTATAATGAAATGAAAAAGGTGCTTAAATGTACCTTTTCTAAAAAACCAGAGGCCTTCCTCTTGGGCATTGTCGGCCAATTGGTGACAAAGAAAGATAGAGCTTTTTTCATGTATGCCACAACAGCAGCAAGAATACTCATCGCAAAGTATTGGAAGACACAGGACCTACCCACTTTGGAAGAATGGCAGATGAAAGTGATGGACTACATGACACTGGCCGAGATGACAGGCAGAATCCGTGACCAACGAAAAGAGACGGTGGAAGAAGAATGGAGAAAATTTAAAAGCTATCTTAAGGACTACTATAAACTTAATGAATGTTAAAATGTCGTAGTTTCCAGAAACAAAGGGGTACAGGGACATAAGGTCAGAGTGTAAGAGAGGACTAAGATGATAGAGATTGGAAAGTAATAACTGGGAGTTGCTAGTTGAACTATGGACATTGGGATGCAGAGGGGGGGGGTATGGGGAAGTCCTAGAAAGGAGGTTTATGAAAATATGTTTGAAACTATACATGTATGTTTGTCATTTTTAAATGTTTGTCTGTTTTTCTTAAAAATGTTGTAAAACCAATAAAAATTTTATAAAAAAAAAAAAAAAAATGAAATCCACACCCTTCACCCCTGTGGCACGATTATGATCCAGGAATTAATCTCCATCAATTCTGTCATCTGAAATATTTTCACAACAGCCATACTGACTCCACCTTACTTTTATCAATCCTCTAACCAAGGGCCAAGTCAAACTACCTACCAATGGGGAAACGGATGATCTCATAGTAGTCTGGAGCCTCAGATTTCTTGACCGGTTCCATGAACGGCCAGGCGCTGGGATGGGTCTGGCCAGAAAGGAGAAAAAGAGCCAGTTAGTTAGAACAGTAATGCCACCTTTCCAAAACAGGGAGATTAAATACATTTATTAGAACTAACAGAGATCCACAACATGGTGTGAAAGCTTTTCAAGTAACACAGTTCTCTGGCTAGAAGTTAAAAGAAGATTAAGAAGAGAAACTGTGATGTTGGCAGTGGGCAGGCCTCAGTCAGAAACATTTTCAAAAACCACTTATCCCTTTTTACCCTTTTAAACAGCCAGCCAGAGGAAGAGTTCTGTGTAACTCAAAAGCATGCACACATTATGAACCTCGGTTTTAATAAATGGAATAGCTGTATTCTCCCTGTTTAGTTTTTTTTTTTTAACGGTCTTTAATCTATTTTGGAAATGGTCTCCAGTTCATAAAGTGTTGTTGTTGTTGTGAAAATTTGTGTGTGTGAGCTAAACAAGAAGGTTGATCTTTTGAGGCCAGAGAAACAGCTAGGAAAAACAATACGTGGGCAGGAGCCTGAAAAAAGTTTTCAGTTTGCATTTACAACAAAACAGCTTTTTAAAAAAAAAAAATTAGTGCATCTTGCAAAACTTGTATGAGTGTAAAACAAAAGACCCTTACACCACCCACAATCTGCCTCCATTCACTCCATGAGTTGCAGAAAACCTCCAGAACAGGAGCCTAATTATCGAGTCCAATTTGGTCCTGCCCCAGCCCACGGAGGAAGTGGTTTTGATCCAAACTGCTTCCTTTGAATGCAGGATTCTTTCCTCTGCAGGCTGCTGCAGTGAGCTCCTCTGAAGGTGTGCTCCAAGTGTATCTTCAAAGGCCGTTGCTGTAACTACCGACCAGCTGACGCACACTTACAGTGATGCCCTTTGAACTTTGGGAAGGTGTGTCAATCACCTGATGTCAGGTGATTGACAGGTGAACACTCCCACCCACCTTTTCAAAGCTAGCCTGCTGGTGGGCAGGGGAATTAGGGATTCAGTTCTCTGAACCAGATTCAGTTTGTCACCCCTGTTACACACAAATCCAAAATGCCCCAAACATATTCTGAAGATGGGCTGGGTAAGGATATCTTTCCCCAGTTAAGTGTGGGTTGGACAATACCGCGAAACTAGGACTGCAACATGCAACTATTTCTCCACTACATCAGGTGGAGAAATCTTGCTTGCACCACCAGCTCCCTGCACCGCCCCACCCCACCAAATTGTCATTCAGACAAGTCACCTTGATTTGCGCCAGGAGGTTTTTCAAGGTTATATACAGCTGGTCAGGATCCCTGAGCTCCTTCCTGCAAGAGAAATTCACAGTCTACAACATCAGCTAATAAGAGAGATTTGAATGACTCTCTTAAGGTAGGAACAAGATCTTGTTGCTGCTGCTGCAAGAGAGAGGAAGCATTGCGAGGGGGAGAACATGAAATTTGTCACATGACTTACCCTTTCTCCTTCCCCAAGGGTTTCCATCCTGTCTCTCCTGGAAAAGAAGGAGAGTCCCTGTATCATTGCAAAAGTAACAAATGACCCAGGCCCAGCTCAGAAACAAGCAAGCAAGCAAGCAAGCAGCAGTCCCCACAGCGCTGGAGTCAATTTGTAAAAAACACCACATTTGTACACGTAGAAGATAATGTATTTTGCTTTTTTAAAAAAATGGGCAAAAATTGGGGGCCATCTTATATATGGAGAGTGAATGCAGAGAGGGGGTTGCGGGCATGCGGGCGAGCGGCTGCAGCTGCGGAGAGTGAGTGTGCGATTTGCAGCTGCAGTGAGGCTTGCAGGGCTGTGGCATGCAATTGGTGGGTGCAGCAAGGCGTGTGGGTGATTGGTCACAGCAACCTCCCCAACAACAGAAGGGTGACCTCCCTCCAAAAACCTCAACAACTCAGGGCGATCTCCGCTGCCCCCCATATAGATTTCTTAATTTGGGGTTCGAAAAATAGGGGTCATCTTATACATGAGGGCGTGTTATACACGGAAAAAATATGTTAACTGTGGGGCTTCATATTTCCCGGTGTCTTTTATCTTCCAACACAGACATTCCTCCCTTCCTAACCCCAGATGAGTGAGTGCTGGCTGAGGTCACGTCCCCAATAGATGTCCTTTGCTGAAAATTCACCAGAGTCCGCAGTGTCACCTGGGGAGAACATTCTCTCCAGTTTTATACCTGGCTGTTGACCAGACTCTGAAGGGAACAAAGCACAGCTAAAAAAAGCAAAACACGGCCAATGTGACCCCAAATTAGGGACCTGCTGGGGATCACAAAAGGCCCTCTACCCTGCCCCCACGACACATCACACACTCCTTGGTTGGTCTTCTCTGGAGGAGAGAGGCAATGAAGCCGCTGAAATAGGTACCTCTTTAGAACAGAGGAGTATGGCACCATCATACTGGACCCCAGCTCCCATCAAGGCCCAGCCAATGTCTCCAGTTGTCAAGGATGATGGGAGTTGTAGTCCAGCAACAACCACCAAGTTGGGGAAGGTTGAATTTGGGCGTGCCTTTTTCTCACCTTGCACCCAGTGTGGTGAGAGAGAGTGTGGTGTAGTGGTTAAGAGCGGTAGTCACGTAATCTGGGAAACCGGGTTCGTGTCTCCGCTCCTCCACATGCAGCTGCTGGGTGACCTTGGGCCAGTCACACTTCTCTGAAGTCTCTCAGCCCCACTCACCTCACAGAGTGTCTGTTGTGGGGGAGGAAGGGAAAGGAGAATGTTAGCCGCTTTGAGACTCCTGAAGGGGAGTGAAAGGCGGGATATCAAATCCAAACTCTTCTTCTTCTTCTTCATCATGGTGGAGGCAATGGGGAGGAGAATTACTGGCTTCTTCTGCTAGAGATCTGCCACCGTGCCTTCACAAGGATGTACAAAGGATGATGCCAATGACCTATCTAGTCCAACGTCTTGCTCTCACAGTGGCCAGCCAGATGTCTGTGGGAACCCCACAAGCAGGGCATGAGTGCAACAGCACCCTGCCCCCCTGCAATTCCCAACAATTGGTATTCAGAGAAATGCTGCTTTCGTCAGTGGCACAGAACATAGCCGTTGTGGCTACTAGCCATTGGCAGCCTTGTCCTCCATGGATTTGTCTAGTCCATTGTTTTTCCCAAGCGTGGGTCTCCAGCTGTTTTTCGACTACAGTTCCTATCATCCCTGACCACTGGTCCTGCTAGCTAGGGATGATGGGAGTTGTAGCCCAAAAACGGCTGGAGAGCCAAGTCCAGGAAACACTGGTCTAATCCTCTTATAAGAACCTAACAAGGGCATCTTGTTTGCCCCAAGTCTGAACCCTTTCAACAAGCTTGTCGTGGAGGTAATTCCTGATGACTGAAAGCAGTGAATGGGTGCAAGGTGAGAAAAAGGCACGCCCAAATTCAACCTTCCCCAACCTGGTGGTTGTTGCTGGACTACAACTCCCATCATCCTTGACAACTGGAGACATTGGCTGGGCCTTGATGGGAGCTGGGGTCCAAAATACCTGGAAGGCCACAGGTTGGGGGGGGGGGGAAGCTGCCAGAGATCGTGGAGGAAGTTGCTCCCATCACAGCACTATTCATGCCACAAGCCATGCTCACTCTCCCAAAGACTACCCAGCTACCACCCAGCTGCACTCACGGATGCCTGGTATGCTTTCGATAGGGATATGCCGAACACCTTCCTTGAAGCAAGTGAGGCCGGGGTAGACTTTGCGGATCTGGGCCTGCTTCCTCTCTATCAACTTCTTGATGATCTGTAGGGAGAAGAGAGCAGGTGATGCACCTTGGACTGCCATCCCCACAGGACACCCCTGCAGGACCAGCTCCAGGGGAAAGGCCATAATGGATCACCCAACAAAGGGCTGGTTAAACTTGTGTATTTGCACAGCAGAGGGCGGGTGACAGGCCAGAATCAAAAAGGCATGTTTCTCTGGGTTGCCAACATTCTGAATTCGATATAAATACAGTGTGTGATTTTTTTTGTTTCAGAATAATTTCTACTTCAGGATGGGGTACACAGGAAACTGCCATCTACAGCGTGAGAGCCTTGGGTCCATCTAGCTCAGAACTGTCTACACTGGCAGGTAGTGGCTCCTGAAGAGGTCCTTCCCAGCCCTACACCTGGGGATGCTGGGGACTGAGCCTGAGATCATCGGCAGATGCTCTACCACTGAGCTACAGCTCCTCCTCAAAGCAGCCACTGGTAACCTTCTGAATACTGAATTCTGGGAACAATTGCACATTTCACTGTTCTCCTTTTCTACCTCCTCACCTCCTTCTGCTTCTTGATGATATGAGAGAGCTCTGTGTAAGGGATCCGGGGATTCAGTTCGCACTCCATCAAGGTGGCTCCCTCATAGTCCTTGATATAGCCAAGGTATCGGCTCTTGGGGACTTTGATGTCTTTGGAGAAGCCCTGGAGGCCAGACATGAAAGGTCCATTCATTTTTCAGAACAAATAATAATAATAATAATACAGTCATACCTCATGGTACGTTTTTTTCAGGTTGCGTCCTGCGGCGACCCGGAAGTACCAGAAAGGGTTACTTCTGGATTTCGCCACTTGCGCATGCGCAGAAGCGCTAAATCGTGCACGCGCACAAGCGCCAAATCACGCCGCACACATGCACAGATACGGCACTTCAGGTTGCGGGCTTTTCATGTTGAGAACGGGCCTCCGGAACGGATTCCGTTCACAACCAGAGGTACCACTGTAATAATAATAATAATAATAATAATAATAATAATAATAATAATAATAATACCACCTTAGAAAAAGAAAAGCATGAACCTATTCATGCACTGAGATGGTGCCCTTCTCTCACCTGAAAGCTTTGACCCTAGCTCCCTCTTTCCCTCCCCAACACAATGGAAGTATCTCGTCCTTATGAGGATGGAAGAAGAGGGAATGCTGACTCAAAAGCCAAGGCTCCAGCATGCTCAATTAGCTCTGTGCAAAACAACCACCTTCTGCATTGCGCCACTGAAAAAGTCTCTCACACGTGCACTTTTTAAATGTACACTGTCTTTGGCATTGAGAACCGATAAGGCATACCTAGTCTGGTACATGTTGAGAACATCAAAGCTCACATCTATATGTATGAGATTCGCAGACTCAGAGTCAAAGACTTGCTTTTGAAAGCTCTGTGGACTTCTCCTGCCCAAAAGCGAATGCCTCGTCTCCCCACAGACATACACAGGCTCTTTTATGTGGAAAAACTCACTGGTATGGAGTATCAGCATCTCTTTTTTTGTTGCCCTTGGCAGCCATTTTGTGTTGGTACCCACAGCACTTTAACACCACGAGTACCAGCACCTCATAAATATTTTTTTTAGCAAAAAAAATCACTGGGTCCTCCCAATCGCCAGCCCTGACTTGCACCTTTCTGTTCTAGGTTGAAAGTCCTCTGGGGAGCAACTGTGATCCTTCTTTCCGCACAGAACTGTGAAGAGCTTCCCAATTCCACAGGCCAGCCATTAAAAGGTGCAGGTGGCAGTTTTCTCATTTCACTTAATATTAACCACCCACTTCTCTCTCTCAAAAGGAAACCAAAAAGCAGCTAACAGTAAAGACAGTCAATGCAGCCAACATAACAACAACTTGGAACCAGGCTAAGGCCCCATCTGCACTATGCATTTAAAGCAGTATCACACCACTTTTAAACTGTCATGGCTGCCTCCTAAGAATCCTGGGAACTGTAGTTAAGGATGTTTAGATTTGTTAGGATACCCCCCCATTCCCCTCACAAAGCTAGCATTCCCAGACTGTTGTAACATTCAATCCCTCTTCCCAAGAAACTCCAGAAATTGTAGCTCTGTGAGGGGGAACAGAGGTCTTCTAACAACTCTCACCTTTAACAAACTACAGTTCCCAGGAAGTCATGACTGCTTTAAATGTATAGTACAGATCGGGCCTGAGTTTGCTGCACAACACTTTTGCCCTACCGAAACCAATGGAGCAAATTAGCCACTGATTTTAACATGAACCAAAGACAACTGATTAAGTCTGGGTCCAACCTAATATATCAAACTACAGGTGGTAATAAATTCAATTGGCAAACAAAATTGAGTTTATTGAGTTTCAAAGCAGTACCATGTGACAATATACCTCATAGGAATTGCTTGACAGTGCCTCAGTTCAACAACAGAATGAACAAGATTTCAATAACCATTATAAATTCACTGCAAGTCCTGTCACAGAGACCATTGGAGAGGCACTTCTGAGTTCTTTATGGAACCATGAAGGCAAAAGCTGGCCCTAAATAAACCTTCATCAGCAATGCTGTAGTACCTGCTTCTTGAAATAGCCAATGGCATATTCATCAGCATAGGTGAGGAAGTACAGGATGCTGTGCTTGATGTGGTATTCTTTCAGGTGATTCATCAGGTGGGTCCCATAACCCTACAAGGAGACATAAGAGGGAATGAGGAAAGAATGAGAGTGGCAAACCGCTGGGGGGGAAAGAATCTGATGACTTGAGGATTCATGCAGGAAAACCCAGAATATCATTAAGCATGGCAAAATTAAATGAGTTCCATTTAAAATTGATTCTGGGGTAAGTAATGGCCAATTCTGAGGTAATAAATATGGAACAGTGAATGCCATAAGCATGGGCACATTAAATTACCATTGATTTTTAATTAATTCTGAGGGGAAAATTTTAAAATTCTGAGGAAATTAAATTACTATTCTTCTGGCATTAAGAATCTAAAGTGAGGTATCAGTATAATAGGTAGACAGATACATACCTATCATACTTGAACGGGAGAGGAAACAGTTCAGTGTGGACTGAGCATGCTAAAAGCAATACTTCTGAGCAATAATCTGAGTAATGCTTTCTATTGGGGAAAGAAAACCAGGAAGGGATAAGGAGTGGAATCCTGAACAGCAGAATGCCACACAGTAAGCTGCAGGTCCCAATGTATGGGTATGTAGATGCAACATGCATATAAGTGCAGTGTGGTTTACTTGAGCGGGACATTTAAACACACACACCCCAACCGTTTTTTGGGATAATTCAGGAGTCCCCTGGAATGAAATCATCATCATCATCATAACTTCATTATTTGTACCCCGCCCATCTGACTAGGTTTGCCCCAGCCACTCTGAGTGGCTTCCAGCACATATAAAAACATAATAAAAGATTAAAAAGCTTCCCTAGACGGGGCCGCCTTCAGATGTCTTCTAAAAGTTACATAGTTAAATAAATAAATAAATAAATTAATAATAATAATAATAATAATAATAATAATAATAATAATAATAATTTGAAGGAACCCATTTCTGGCCTATCCCTTTCCCCATATTCCTGCCCAATATGCCCTCCATTCACAGAGAAACTTCTTTATTAACGACAGCAATATAGTTAGAGGGCGGGAATAGTGAACGCTTTCTAAATTTGCTCTCACTTTTCTGGATGCTTTGCACTTGTTTACGATCGACTGCAGGATCTTGAATGTTACTGTAGAGCTCAATTCCACCCCTTACCTTGGGCTATTGCCCTTCCTGGCCAGGTAGACTCACACATACACATAACACAAACGCACCCACCCCACATCGTAACACAACCCACCTCCAGCAACCCTACCTTGACTTGCTCATTGGACGTCACAGCACAGAAGACAATCTCTGTGAACCCCTGGGTGGGGAACATTCGGAAGCAGATGCCGCCGATCACTCGGCCATCTTTGATCAGTGCCAGAGTCTTGTGTTTGCTGTGAAGAAAAGCAGAGCAATGAATGGAAGTGTCTGGACTGCAGAGGAGCCGTAAGCTCAGAGGTACGGGATCTGCTCTGCGTGCAGAAGGCCCCAGGCTCAAACCCTAGCATCACCAGCTAGGGCTAGGAAAGATTTCTTGTCTGAAATACTGGGAGAGCTGCTGCCAGCCAGCATAGCTAATTCTGGGCAAAATGGGCCTACAGACTGATTCAGACCCGTATAAGGCAGCTTCCTATATTCCTATGAGGTGAATGCTGAGCATCATTATTCTCTCATCCCACTCTATACCTTTCCTGGACTGAATTGAATAAAGGGATATACAGCAGTGTTGCATAGTGGTCAGAGCATTAGCCTAGGATGTGGGAGACCAGGGTTCAAACCCCCCACTTGGCCATGAAGCTCACCTTGGGCCAGCCACTGCTTCTCCACCTAATCTACCTCACAAGGTTGTTGTGGGGACTAGATGAGGAGGGGGAGAAGAATGGACACCACCTTGACCTCCTTGGAGGAAAAAGGTGGCATATCAATCAATCAATCAATCAATCAATCAATCAATCAGTGACTGCCTGTAATCTGCAAACAATCCCGCCCCCCACACTTTAAACAGTCCGAGCTTCTCTTGTAGAATCCTGGAAATTTGAGAGATCTTACTTTGTTTTCTCTGCTCCACCTGAACAAACTGAAATTATCCAGGGAGGCAGGAATGATTGTTACACAAGGTTAAGCCTGAATGCGGATAAACCCTCTGTCCTTTTATCAGAATAGACAGGAGAGGCACCGCTGGCAGTATGGCACAACTAACCTGCAGGCCACCTCTGCCTACAACCCAGGAAGAGTGAGCTGCTGCAGAATGTTCGTAAACATTCTAACATAGGGATGGGGAACCAGTGGCCATCAAGGTGCTTTTGGGGTACAACTCCCAGCAAGTCCCTACAGCTCCTGACCACTGGGGCCACAGTGAGTCCTCATCCCTGCTCTAACACCTAAACATAGCCTTTTTGTCAAGATGGAAACAGCAGTGTTGGGCTATATATTGTGCAGAACACTAAAAGAAAGGAATTGTGAATTATTTTTTCTGCTTAAGCATGGTTTTCTTCTGTCAATCAGGTGGCGTTTCAGCAGGAAGGGTCAACCACAGAACACTGTGAGGGAACTGTGTCCAGCCAACTTACTTACAAACGATATTGCACAGTACAGCAAGGGGGGAAGAAGAGACTAAGTAAGAGGTTTTTTTGAGTCCACAGCTCCCTTGACCAACTACAGTCATCCCTCATGTTACGTTTGCTTCAGGTTGCGCGTTTTCAGGTTGCGCCCCGCGGCTACCCGGAAGTAATGGAATGGGTTACTTCCGGGTTTCGCCGCTCACGCATGCGCAGACATGCAAAATGACGTCACGCACATGCGCAGAAGCGGCGAATTGCGACCCGCGGGTTGCGTTCTTTTCAGGTTGTGAACGGGCCTCCGGAACGGATCCCGTTTGCAACTAGAGGTACCACTGTACATTCTTTCTGCGGCACCCCGTGGGGCTCAGCAGCTCTGTTCTGTCACCCCTTGCCTGCAGAGCTGGTAGTCCTTTACCCCTCCCTTGTGGAGGGTTCCCTCAGCATCCTTTCCCCTTCCCCCCCGGGAGTCCTCTGGGTAGCTGCAGCTGCTGCCCCTGGTCTCTGAGCTGCCCACCCTGCCCCAAGGAGAGATGCCTCCTCACACTGCCCCACAGGGGCCTGGGAAGCACCCCCGGCCAGCCCCAGAGGCACTGTTCATCTGGGGAGCTTGTAGCTAGGGCTGCTGCAACGAAATGCTGTGCAAGCCTTTGGGAGACGCAAGAGGGAATCAGAGGAGGGAGCGAAGGAAAGAGGCACAGAGGCCAGTGTTGCCGGCTGCACCCCGACCATCATTCAAGGCACCCCAGGGGGCCATGGCACACTGGTTGAAAACCACTGGACTAAGCTGTTGAACAGAGGCTCAGCTCACATCCTAATTTGGCAGCAAACCTTTTGTTGAAAGTTCTGGAAGCAAGTCCCTACGTTCATATTCTTTGCGTCTTTACTTGATAAATCTGCACCGATTTTTAAGTTTTCCCAATTCTAAAGACTCAGGGTTGGGCGGGGGGGGGGGGTTGGTGTTGTGGTGTTAATACAGCACCTGTCTTATGACACACCTGTTCCTACCCGCAACCATTGACGAACCAGGGCCGTTGCTCAACTTACGGATCAAAAACCAGACGGGTAATGTACTCCTTGGGCATCCGAGGCAGCTGGTGTGAAAATACATTCTGCAGCCCAACCAGCCACATGAGAATCTTCTTGTTGGATTTCTGCGAGAGCGAGTTGCCGATGACATGGAATTCGATGATGCCGCGGCGCTCCTCTAGGCGGGCCGTCTCATCCCGGGCTGCATTGGCGGAGAGCAGGCTGGTCTGGGAGCAAAGGAAAAACAGAACACTGGCAGAACTCGTTAATGCTAACATGCAAGGTCTGAAGGAAATGGACCATTATTTTTTTTAAAAAAATAAAACCTGTATGTGGTCTGTGGATGATGGGATTAACTTGTGATCTGACTCATGGCTTTGCCTACCTGGAAAAAAACAACTTGGAAGGCGTCACAAGCTAATTAAGGGAAGATAAGGTCAGAGAAAATTGTTTTCCTTGAATCTTTGGGAAGCGTATATATGATGATGATGAGGAGGAGGAGGAGGAAGAAGAGGAGTTTGGACTTGATATTCCGCCTTTCACTTCCCTTAAGGAGTCTCAAAGCGGCTAACATTCTCCTTTCCCTTCCTACCCCACAACAAACACTCTGTGAGGTGAGTGAGGCTGAGGGCCTTCAGAGAAGTGTGACTAGCCTAAGGTCACCCAGCAGCTGCATGTGGAAGAGCAGGGAATCGAACCCGGTTCACCAGATTACGAGTCCACCGCTCTTAACCACTACACCATGCTGGTGTACGAGGAGCAGAACCTCTTGTTGTTGTTTTTAACCAAAAAAAACCCCACCACTAGTTCAAGATAATGTTATTTCATGTGTCTCAACCTAGGAAGTCTCTCCCTAAAGTTCCATGAGTACTTGGGGCCGAAGATCTGCTTGGGTTCATGCAACGGGCCGGAACTGAACCATACAATTAGCGTGACAACTGCTGAGATTGGTTTGCTGTATTCTGTGCCAAATGTGCCTTACTAAGCCTTTTTATTAGCCCCACAGACTCTCCCCAGGCCACACCCCTTCCTGAGGGGCCTGCGCCCTTCTCCAATGTCTTTTGTCTGGCTGGAATGTGTCATGGCATGGAGGAGAAAGAGGAGTTGAGTGTGGGCAAAAACTAGCCTGCTGCACAAAGGTAAAATTTACATTCACTTTTGCCTTTGGCCCTGGCCAGCAGCGGCCTATGAAACCTGAAATGTTGCCCCCCAAAAGAATATGTCCCTCAGACTAAAAACTGATTCCCAAAAAGTTGGTGAATATCCACTCATTTATGCCCCTCCTGCTTGCCATACCTCAGGTCCCAACATGGCTGCTGGATCTGTGATAGTCAACATCACTTCGTTTACGAGCTCCATCGGGATGTCACCCAGCACGCGAATCCGCTTCGCATCCTCCAGCGTCAGGCTCTCTGGAAGCTTCCTCTTCTCACCTGTGCGACAGGGAAAAGAAATGAGGCCTCAGGCTCTATCTACGCCTATGCCCAAAAAATAATAGTAGGCTGAAGTGATTGATGTAACTCCCAGAAACGTTAACTTCTCGCTCTTTTTTAACAAACAGCGTATGCATAAATCTGATTCTGGGTTTTACTCCTACGTGACAGGTGGCTTTGAGCTGCAGTGTCAAATTTAAGACACGGTTAAATATAGCTTATGAATGGATGGCGAGTAAAACAATACTTGTGGAGCTGGGTTCCAAAACCTGGCCCTCATGGGCACCACAGCTCCCTTAGATGCTGCCTACCAGGGCCTCCTTCCCAATGTTTCTTTATCTATATTTATAAAAAGGAGGGTTTTTTGGTTGGGGGTCTTATCTGTTACCTGTTTTCTTTTGTCTGTGTTTTATTTATTTGGAGCGTGTTGGTGGTTTGCCTCTCACTGGACAGTGGGTGGGTGGCTTCTGAGCATCCCCAGTTTTTCTTCTGCAAAATGGGTATTTCACAACTAGCTGGAGGCAGTATGCTTCTGAATGCCGGTTACTGGGAATCTTCAAGTGTGGAGTGCTGTTGCACTCAATTTGTCCATGCAGGCTTCGCAAAGGCATCTTGGTCCTGTATACCTGAAGGAGTGTCTCCACCCCCATCGCTCAGCCCAGACACTGAGCTCCAGCGCCGAGGGCCTTCTGGCGGTTCCCTCAATGCGAGAAGTGAGGTTACAGGGAACCAGACAGAGGGCCTTCTCGGTAGTGGCGCCCACCCTGTGGAACACCCTCCCTTCAGATGTGAAGGAAATAAGCAGCTACAGTGGTGCCCTGGAAGACGAATGCCTCGCAAGACGAAAAACTCGCTAGACGAAAGGGTTTTTCGGTTTTTGCGTTGCTTCGCTAGACGACTTTCCCTATGGGCTTGCTTCGCAAGACGGAAACGTCTTGCGAGTTTGTTCGCTTTTTTCTTAAAGCCGTTTGAAGAGGCGCAATTGCGACGGACCGTGCTTCGCAAGACGAAAAACATCGCAAGACGAAAAGACTCGCGGAACGAATTAATTTTGTCTTGCGAGGCACCACTGTATCCTATCTTTAAAAGACATCTGAAGGCAGCCCTGTTCAGGGAAGTTTTTAATATTTAACGCTGTATTGTTTTTAGCACTTGATTGGGAGCCACCCAGAGTGGCTGGGGAAACTCAGCCAGATGGGTGGGGTATAAATAAGTTATTATTATTATTATTATTGGTTGGCCACTGTGAGAACAGAATGCTGTACTAGTTGGGGCATTTTCCTGATCTAGCAGGATTTATTTTCATATTTCTTGAATTTCCAGCTGTGCCCCCAGACTCAAGGAGGCTAGGAATGAACCAACGGCTTTTAATTCAGTACAAAACCTTCTAAATTTGCTAAACTCTTGGCTGGTTGTTCAAGAAACACTTTTGCAAAGGGAAAAACAGATGTCTCCTAGCAAGGGCTTATTATTAAACCCTTCGCTGAAGATGTTTGGCTTGGACATTCTCCAGATACGTCTACACTACAGGCTTTACCTGGCACAGAATCCAATGAGCTGCCATCCAGGTTAATGGAAGCCAAGGAGGAACTGCAGCTCAGAGATTTGCTGAAGAGCGGAGTGCTGGCTGCGGGAACGGTGCTGATTGCTGCACGGAAAAAAACAAGAACACACAGCCCTATTAAGACACGAAGCAGCTGCAACAGAAAATGAAGGAGGAATCGTCTGACCCACCCTCACCTGCCCCAGGTACATAACCTATAGCCACAACAAGCAGCCAACTTACACCGTAATACCTAAAATATCCTATTTTAAGGGGCTCAGGGTGGCATGCATGGGTTACCCCTTTTTACTGAGGTTTAAATAGCACCCACCCACGAGGGCTGAATTGCAACCCTCTCCAGTCATGCTACCTTCGGGTGTCTGTCTAAGGACCATCAGCTTTGAGTGTTTCAGGATCTCCTACAGTGCTGGAGGATATGACTGGATCTTTAAAGAAAGCTAAACCCACACTGGTCATTTATACAGTGGTGCCCCACAAGACGAATGCCTCGCAAGACGGAAAACTCGCTAGACGAAAGGGTTTTCCGTTTTTTGAGGTGCTTCGCAAGACTAATTTCCCTATGGGCTTGCTTCGCAAGACGAAAAACGAAAACGTCTTGCAAGTTTGTTTCCTTTTTCTTAACACCGTTAATACAGTTGTGACTTGACTTCGAGGAGCAACTCATAGAACGCGGTGTGGTGGCCTTTTTTGAGGTTTTTGAAGACTTTGGTGATTTTTGAAGCTTTTCCAAAACTTCTTTTAAACTTTTAAAACTTTTTGGGGGAGTTTTTGGATTTTGGGTTGGGGTGTTTGGAATTCAAGGACTTGGTGTTGGGGAGGAGTTTGCAAGAATCTGGAAGCGTGTGTTTTTTTCTGCATTTTTATGATTTTCTGTGACCATTGGGCCACTCTGCTGTTTTTTAAAAAAAAATCTGGATTTGAATTTCTGTGTGCTGGGTGGCTGGGGGAACAGTTGAGGAGGGGTTTGCAAGAATCTGGAAGCTTGTGTTTTTTTTCCTGCATTTTTATGATTTTCTGTGACCATTGGGCCACTCTGCTGTTTTTTAAAAAAAATTCTGGATTTGAATTTCTGTGTGGTGGGTGGCTGGGGGAATAGTTGAGGAGGGGGTTCTTCAGCAAGAAGCAAAGAGTGGAAGAGGAACCTTCTTCGAGTTGTCCCCCAGAGTCTTAGAAAATGTACTGTACACTTTGTTGATTTTTAAATGTTTTTCTGTCATGTTTAGAAACTTAATTTATTGTTCCTTCAATTTTTGAAATGCTCTTTACAGTATGTGTGACTTTAAAGAGCACTTAATAAACTCTTGTTGTACCAAATTTGGCTTTGTTTGGACTTTTTTTGACCATAGGAACGCATTAATTGAATTTCAATGCATTCCTATGGAATTTTGTGCTTTGCAAGACGAAAAATTCGCTAGACGAAAAAACTCGCGGAACGAATTAATTTCGTCTTGCGAAACGCTTAGTGGACTGCTGTAATGTGGATGTTCAGGATCTTGAGACAAAATGAATAGGGAACAGAGAGCCCAATCCACACAGCCCAATCAGTAGAAAGTTGATTGGGAATTTATGGGTTGTAGCCAATACCAGTGATAGTCAGAGCAGACCTACAGGTTTTCCCCCCTTTTTGATTGCAGCAGGCCCCACGTACAAATCACCAGTTAAAACAACCTTGGGTAGCAAGACTGGGCAAGACCCCTGCTTGACACTTTGGAAAGCTCCTGCAAGTCAGAGCTGACCACCATAAGGCTGTGTCACATATTTGCATGAGGACAGACGGCTGCCAAAAAAGGGTTCCAAGAGATACATACCTGGCCGGGGAACGAGTGGGGTTCCTTCTGACGCCGGCATAGTAAAGTCGGCCTCCCAGATTGGTGAGCTCTCCCCATAGATTTCTTCCTCGAGCATTGATAGAAACCTGGGCAGGGAGAAATGGAGGGGAATCAGCAGGGCAAAACATATACAGGAGTCTTATGAACCCCAGTGTCAATGCAGTGGGGGCAGAGACTTCAAGCTTTAGCCCTGGGTTAAAATCCCACCTGGGTTAAAAGCCCCACCTTTTAAAAATGGAGATGATGCTCAACCTTATGTAGCTGTGAGAGTCTCCCTCAAGCCTCCATTCTCACATCTTTTTTGAAAACAGGTCAAAAGAGGTCACTGGGGAAAAGCAATTTACTGGCCCCCAGAATTGCCTTAGTCCCCAGGAAACTAAAGAGGGCTAAAGAGATGGCTAACCTAGCAGGACACCAAGTCACCAAAGAATAATCCCATGCATGAGCTGGAGCCAAAGTATCATGAAAGTGAATGAGAAATTGGGACTGGCCAATCATGCACCAGATTTAGGCATCGGTGGTGTACATTCATATTAGTGCCCAGGACAGCTGACTTGGATCCTAGGTTATGGGTGCCCATGATGTCACGCTGCGACATGACATCATGTGCGCCCCCCTGGCCTTGGCACCTGACTTCCGGGGGCACCAGAAGTCAGGTTCTGAGACCTCGGACATGACTTCCACTGCTTTCCAAGGCACCAAACATTGTGTTGGGGGTCCTGCAGTGTGGGTGCTGAGCACTCACAACTATTTTCTGGGCGCTTGGGCACCCAGAGCCCTTTATAGTTGGCACCCCGTCAGTGTCACACCACTTTAAACAGAGCTACGATTCTCAGAGCAGTTTAACCATCAACCCCTCTTCACAAGGAACTCTGGGAATTGTAACTCTGTGAGGGAAATATGCCTTCAGACTCCTCAGAGCTGCCATTTTGCACCCAAAGTGTTGTATCCAACTAAATCTATTAATTTCAATGGGCCTATTTTAAATTGGGTACCAACAATGGTACCACAACCCGCTGCAGCTGCGTAGCCCCCTTTCCTGTAGCTTCATGGAACTGGCCTTACTTGGGGAAGTGGGTGAGGATGAGGGTCCGTTTCTCTGGTACCAGCTTGTCCTTCTCCACGCGGAACTTCTCCAGCAGCTGCCGGCGAGTCACCGTGAAAGTGGACTTGAGGAGGTTGCGCCCAAACACCTGGGTGGTTTCGTAGCGTGGGAGGCTGTCGCAGCTTTGGGGGACGTGGCAATAGCACAGCCACCTAGGGTGAGGGAAAGCCAGAGAGGTATCACAGGCAGCGAGGACTTATTAGCACAACAGGGGGAAATGGAATTATTAGGTCATGGCAGCGTTTCCCAACATTTTCTTTCCGAACTTGGGTTTCCTCGAAAACCTCCTCTACCTCCCCAAGTGCACATGCCTCCAGGTGAATCGGCCGAATCCTGACATACAACTGAATCAATGCAGTCCTCCATTTCTCTCTGCCTGTGTGGACTAGGGGACCAATCCAGCACCATCTCGGGTGGAGAACGAGTACAGGCCATCTCAGACGCCCTCTTAAAAATCAGCCAACGGGGGTAGGTGGCCAGAGGGAGAAGAAAATTTGCTGAGGTCAGAACGTCCCATATACAGCCGTACCTCGGGAAGTTGAACAGAATCTGTTCCACAAGTCTATTTGACTTCCAAAACGTTCGAAAACCAAAGCATGGCTTCTGATTGGCTGCATTCGAAAACCGGAACACTCACTTCCAGGTTTCAATTGTTCAGGAGCCGAAACGTTTGACTCCCAAGGTGTTTGGGAGCCGAGGTACAACTGTACTCCCCTGCAGCATTCATGATTAGGGCAGCAGAGTTTCGGCAGTCGCTATGACTTCTTGAATGAAAAGTGACTCTGCTTGCTGCAGGATCAGCTCCCTCCCTTCACCTCTGGCTCCCATCTGAGAAGCATTGAGTTGTTTTTTTGCTGTAGTTATTAAAGAAATATGGAAATGCAATTGCCAAGAGGCGTTAATCTTCATCAATAAGTCACCAAACCACACTTGACAATGCAAATGAGTCATTGGAGATTAGCCCTGCTGCTAATAATAAACAATAATAATAATAATAGTTGTTGTTATTATTATTTTATTTATACCCCGTCCATCTAGCTGGGTTTCCGCAGCCATTCTGGGTGGCTTCCAGCACATATAAAAACATAATAAAACGTCAAACATTAAAAACTTCCCGACACAAGTTAAGACTTGGGCTCTGCTTTCTTCGCTTCCCCCAGCTCACCTGGTGTAGTTAACCTTGTACGTTGCCACATCATCATTTTGTGAGCGCTGGCGGAACTGAGACGGCGTTTCCAGCTTCCAGTAGTTTAGGCACAGAAGGAACATCTTCGACAACTCAAACATGGTCTGTCGCTCCTTAGGGGGCAGGTGGCTGAACTTGTACTGCACAAAGTTTAAGACGCCCTGAGAGGGAGAACAGAAGGCCAGGTGAGCTATAGCAGCCTTACACTTCTGTGGGGTCTCCGGCATACTGGGTTGCCATCTGAGCCCTACCCCCCAAATTATGATTTATACAGTTGTTAGGAGCCCCCCTAGTTCCCTCACAGAGCAACCATTCCCACAGTTCCCAGTGAAGAGGGATTAATTAAACTACTCTGAGAATTGTAGCTCTGTGAGGGGAATACAGCCTTTTCTTTTCTAGGCACAGGGAGCCAAACATGTGTTTTAGATGCACCCTGGCATTTTACATCTCTCAAGGCATCTTTTTACCTGTTCAATGTTTGGTTTTTCAAAAGGGGGGCTTCCGAGTGAGCCCTCAACAACCGGGCGGCTCATCTGGAGGATGCATTTCCTTAGAAGCTGTGGAGAGGGGGGAAAGAAATTGTTTTAATCTCAAGGGAAAAAAGGCGGGGGGAATCACCCATTATATTTCCTTGTAGGGGGTTTTTTTGGTATTAATTTTTTATTGAATTTTCAAAAGTTTGACATATTTACTTCAATACCTAATAAATTTATATTTTCTCGACTTCCCACTCCATTTTCCGTGGTGTTTTAATTCCTCCCCCCTGCTGTACAATACCTTCTCTCTCTTATACCAACACGTTGATACTATATTCTTCTATTCCTTCTGTCGCTCCTATTTCAAATCCTCCTCGAGATGGTTTTACTAGTTCTGTCTAAGATGTTCCAAGGTATGTGGGATGCCCACAATCTGTTCAGAATGGCTTCCATCTAAGGTGCACAACAAGTCCATGCCAGCGCATCGCAAGTTCAAACCCTGGCATCTCCTGGTAGGCCCGGGAAAGACTGGAGAGCTGCTGCCAGCCAGTGCTGGGGAACCTGTGCTCTCCAGGTGTTGCTGGGCTCCAACTCCTAGCAGCCCCAACTATCATGTCCAATGCTCAAAGATGACTAGGTGGTAGCCCAACACCAAATGGCGAGCCATAGGCTCCCCAGCCTTGGCACAGACAATGCTAAACTCAAGGGACCGGTGGTCTGGCTCAACGCAAGACATCTTCCTATGCTCCCACACTTTTCAACACTGGTCTCCAGTTATTTCTGCATTAGTATTTCAGAACCAACTATTGCCACGATTAAGCAGACAAGAAAATATGGGAATTAATATGACAAGGAAAACAAAACAACAACGAAGTTGGGGGCAGGGGAGTGGAAGGCATAGGATCTTGAGCAAATGTAAAATGGTATCAAGACACAAAGCTCATGCAACCATCTTCGCAAGTCCACACCCTCTGGAACAAAAGCAGCACTCGCCCGAGCTGATCTGCAGAACTGCATGGATACATTGCAAGGGTGGTGGCTGCAGTCCCCTTTCTGTACTTTATGTATTCTGGGAGCACTCTTGCTATTATTTCATTTACGAATTTATAATCTACATTTTCATAAAAATACAGCAAGGCGTAGTACAATGTATAAGGATAAAATCAACAACAGATCCATAAAACATCAACTTACTCCAAGCTTATATGTACAATGTTTGTTTCTGTGTGTATTTCTTGAAAACAAATAAAAAATGCAGTTAAAAAACCAACAACCAAAGCATTGATGTGAAATAGCCACTTAAAAGATCTTGAGAACTTCCTTGTATTCAGCTGAGTTTCTGCTCTCCCTACCACCTGCCCCACCAGAAAACCCCCAACCACCACTGTGGACATTTTGCAATGCACTATTCCTCTTTGAGCTCACCTTAAACAGGTAGAAATAAACTTGCTTGGTGTCTGTGTCCTCTTCCTTGTGCACTGACATGAAAAGGTTCTCCACATCTACTACCATCCCCAGAAGCCGATTGATCTCTTCCTCAGAGACATTCTCCAGGTGAGACACATGGTCAGCTGAGGGCAGGTGAGAGAAATCAGGTCATGGTCTAACCCAAATGGGATGGAGCACAACAAAGGCTCATCATCCATCCACCTCCCACCCCGCCACCATCCAGATACCCTCTTTATCTAGCAACTAGTGGGGCTTATCTACATTATATAGGTCTGCTGTGTGCAACATTCTGTCCAGGAGGGAAGGGGCACCTGTGGCCCTCCAGCTGTTGCTGGACTACAACTCCTTTTGGCCTCCCCATTCCCTTTTCTTCATGTGCCATGTCTTTTTAGAACAGGGATTCCCAAGCTTGGGTCTCCAGCTGGGGTTTTTTTGGACTACAACTCCCATCATCCCTAGCTAGCAGGACCAGTGGTCAGGGATGATGGGAACTGTAGTCCAAAAATAGCTGGAGACCCAACTTCAGGAAACTCAGTTTTAGAAACTTTTCCAGCCTGAGGGCCACATTCCTTTGCAGGCGACATTCTGGGGGCCACGGGCCAGTGGTGGGTGTGACTAAAGGCAAATGAAATCTAAGCAATAGATGCAACTCTTACCTTTGTACAGTACGATACATGCCAGCAACCAGAGATTTCAAGATACACACACACACACTTCCACTCAGGGAATTCAAGAATTCAAGATCACATTTCAGAGAAGCAAAGCAGGCATGGAGGGTGTAGAGCAGGACTGGTGAGGGGTGTGACCTAAGGGAGAGTCTCAAGGCCTGGAAGACCGCGCCTGGCCACCCTAGAAGTTTTTGGTCCCGTGAGCAGTGCCAGGACCATAATAGTAAAGATCTCAGTGAGAGACGTCTTTTGGCTAAAGTACAGGGTATAGCTGTCATAAAAGATGATACACACAAACATTTGAACACCAGTCATTGTCCACCCCTGTTGTACAGTATAGTGGTCAGAGTATTAAAGTAGGACAGAGGGCAGTGAGTTCAGTCACAAAACACACTGGATGACTTTTGAGTCAGTCACTGCCTCTCATCCTAACCTACTTCACAGGGTTGTCGTGAATATAAAATGAAAGGGGGAACCACGTCCACTGGCCTGAGTTTGATGGAGACAGACTGAGATAAAAATGAAACAAACTGTTTTTAAATTTTTTTTAAATAACCACCAAATAAAGTCTGATATCCAATATGGAATTTGGCACCCAAAGAACAGGAGCGCTTTCTTTTTTTACCTTCACATATAATACAAATGTAAGGATGCAGTTCATCATAAGGATAGTGGGGTGATGGTGGGGGAGTGGGGATTTTGCACACCATGGGGAAAGCAAGTGGGATTGGTGGGCAAAGCGAGCAGGGACACGGTCCCTACCCTTTTTTAAAAAAGGTTTTTCGTACACTGCTTAGAGACAATCATAACTAAGCAGTACTGTATATAAGCTGTCAAAATAAATACTAATAAACAAATAAAAGTAGGAACAGCCAAAATAAGGCATTCAGAAGTAACAGGGTCCAATTTTATGGGTCAGGGAACGCCTGGGCAAAAACACGTTTCCAGCAGATGTCTGAAGCAACTAATAAAGGATGCTTCATATATGGCAGAGGAGAAGGGCATTTTTCACAGTACAGCATCACTTTTGCTGGTGGTAGACTTGATGGGGACGTCCTCTTCCTGACTCCCAAGTGCCTTCACCTGGGCTGGGAATAAAACAGCCTGAGAGAGAGAGAGGCTTGCTGAGTTACCTAGCGTGTGCCCACAGCTACGGCAGGGCTCGCTGAGGTTGGTGACCGTCTGCTGCAGGTCCATACGGGGGGCTGTGGGAGGGTTTGGGTTCTTCCACCCATTGCATTTGCAAGAGTCATTAGCCTGGAGGAGTGGGGAGAAAGAGAGAGAGAGAGAGAGAGCAAGGCTATGTGTAGAAAAAACTGGGGCAACGCTCACATCCATGAACACCATAACTAATACGTTACAGGTAAAAAGCTGCTTTAATAAAAGCAGAGCCATGCTGAATTTTCACTCAGACATGTTTAAGGCAAAAAGAAAAGGTGCTTTCAAGGGATGTTGTTAGAGTGTTGTTTATGCTGTACTTTTGTACTGTTTTATTGTTGTTAGCCGCCCTGAGCCCTTCTCCGGCTGGGGAGGGCGGGATATAAATAAAATTTATTATTATTGTTGTTGTTGTTGTTGTTGTTGTTATGTGAAATGTACCCTGGATTGGGTTTCAGGGGAAACACACCAAATTTCACCCCCTTTTGGCTTCATTTTCCCTGGCTGTTTACAGCCATTGTTCTACTGATCTGCTTCTGCACCATTTTTTTAAAAAAATTATTTAATGTACAGAGCTACCTCCTTTCCCATCACTGCGAGATCCTATCCAATCAGAAATTTATTGCAGCAGACATGATGACGTATTATAGAGCAAGTCAGATTTGACTATTTATTGAGACCAGTATGAGTAAACAGAGATGCAATGGCATCTCTCTGAAGCCCCTATCAGACTCCAGTTGTGCCAGAATGTGCTTTGGCAGGTGCAGCATGCACCCCACAGACAGCAACACAGTGCAGACAGGCAGGACCTATATACTTGGATGAGCGTCTGAGCAGACACTTGCCGCTTCAGTGTGCTGAACTGCCGCAGCACAGAGGAAAGTTGACTCAGGTGGCCAAGGCAATGGGAATGTGCTTCCTCCCTCTTTCTGTGTCCATTTTTGCTTCCCATAAAATCACAGCCACTAAAAATGGGGAGGGGGGATGCAAAAATGTTTATGCAACTTAATCGGTTCCCTCATTGTTTTAAGGCAGAACAGAGCCATTCTATGTGGTGCCTGTTACAGAATGCACAGTCGCTACCCACACATATCACTATGCTGCTGCAAACGACTGCAAAAGGAGGTTTGCAAAGATACAGTGGGAATGACTTCATCTGCCTGACTGCAGAAAAGGGACACGGGAATCCTTGAGCAGAGATGCACAACTACCAGAAGTGGGAAGCTGAAAAAACCAAGTTCCATTTCATCACTAAAGCTCCAGATACTGATTTCCTTTGATTCATCCACATATTTAGTACTAGATCAGGCATAATAGGTTGTATCCAATGCTATTCCTACTCAAGAGTAGACCTACTGAAATTAATGAATAGTCAGTCATGCCCATTAACTTCAGTGGGGCCACTCATGATTTGGAATAGCACTGACCACAATTGGAAGTGCTGCAATAGCTTCATTTTTTGTGGAAATGAATTTCATGATTAGAATTAACAGCTATGACCAACACCATGCTTCCCGCCATAAAGCTCAGTACTGCTCTTTCAGGTGGGGCAGATACAAGGCTTTAGAAGAATTGGAAGGGAAAACAAGAATCATTTAATCCAACCCCTTGCAACCCCTTGCCCCTTTTGCTCAACGTGGGGCTCAAACACATAACCCTGAGATTAAGAGTATCACGCTCTACCAACTGAGCAAGAGATACTACATATTTCAAGATTCACTTCATGATTGTTTTCTAAACATGCATATTATAATTACTGTATTATTTTTTTAAAATGGGGTTATAGCTGAGCAAAATATAATAAACAGAAGATTCCAGGTTCACTCCCTGGCATCAACAGGCAATAGATTTCAGGCAGGCATAATCCAAAAGACCTTGCCTTAAACCACGGAGGCCCATTACCAAAAAATCAGAGCAGACAGTGTGGATCACATGGTTTGTTAGGCAGCTCCTTACATCCAAAAACAATTTATTTCCAACTGTTGCCATTTGCCGATAGAATTCCGGGATATGGGCGATTAAAAACGTAAAGGAACATCCCGGACAAACAAATGCAGCTTCTATGTCTGCAACATCTTTTCTGGTCTAGAGAAAGGATGCAGCTATGGCTGGACCACGTAGCCGGGAGGAATCCCCAGTCTTTTGATCCCTCCGGGCCCCCGTACCTTGCAGGCTGAGAACACCCCTAGCTTTTCCAGCTTCTTTGCCCGCGGGAAGCTCCGCGCATGCGCCTTACGCTGGCTCGCGCGCTGCTGCTGGCTCAACCCCGGGCGAACCGGATCGCTGCTGCTTCCTCCGGCTCCGCCTCCTCCCACTACCGGCGGAGCCGTGGCCGCAGACACTGTGGAGACGGAGGGAGCGCTAGCCTGCGGGGCCCGGCTAGCCTGCGATGAGACCTCCGGCTCCGCCATGATGCCCGGGACCCCTCCGAGGCGGCGTGGGCGCGTGGGCGCCACTGCGCATGTGCAGGATAGGGGTTCTGGTGTGGCTATTGGCTGGAGGCTGCTACGCAGCAGCTCCCCCCTGCCACCAGTTGCATGCTGGGTGATGTAGTTCCGCAGGTATCGGACTACTTGAAAAGGAGAATCAAGGTGCGGTGGGAAAAGGGGAAACGTGACCTCTGTTCCTACTGAAACAAAGATTAAAAAAAGAAAAGATGAATGCTGTTTACTCGTGTAGAAATATGGGAATGTAAACACGCAACATAATTTTGTTTAAATTAAAATATGTATGCAGTATGTAAAATACGTATCGCGATGCTTTGTATATTGCAGGTTGAATGAAAGGGGTTTTCCTCTCAGAAGGATAAGTTTAAGAGGACTGCTAATAGCTTTGAAATGATCAGGTGAAAAAATTATTGAAATGGGGTACTTTTATGTGGCAGAGCTCGGAGCCTCCACAGGTTGACTGCAGCTCCCGTCTCACTCAAACAGGCAATAATAGCTTGGGGCTGATGGGAGTTGGGCGTTCCAAGACCCAGGTTTGTTTTATTAATGGGATCATCATTATTACTGTCTTGAATGAATGCATGTTTTGTTACAATAAAACTTATAAAATCTAAAAGTCACAGGAAAAGATGCTTACAGAAAGTGACAACCCTCTTGCATATTGGAATGGCTCTGAACTTGTGTTGAGTGACCTAGAATTCCTTTTTTTAAAAAAGTTACCTGCAAAGGACAAAATGCCTCAGAATGCATGCCAAATGCTGCTTCTCATGTAAAGAACCAAACGTTGATTCTTTTGTACAATGTTGCCCAGAAGTGAAGCCTTCAAAGAATGCCTCACCTTTACAAATACACATAAACTGAACCACTCCTACCTGCCTCTTAAAAGTACAAATATACAGTGAATGAAAGAATGCCTTCAGTCAGACTAGATACAGGACTGCAAAACTACAAGCACAGAAGGACTTCTTTGTGGAAACTGACTTCCTGGATCTACTGGCTTTGCTAGAGAAACAAAGGGAGTAAAAATGAGACCTAACAGTTTAGCTGAGATTTTGGCTCTCAGTTCTGGAAACTGATCAGGATCTGGGGGTAGGTGGCAACACTATTCAGGAAGGCAAATGAAGAAGTTTCAGGTCTTTTGCAGCCATAGTACCAGAGATCATTTTAATAAGAGATCAGGGCTGCTGAGCCTTCAGAGCATATGCTCTTTTACTGACCTCAATGGAGCATAAGATTTAATAGTGTGTGAACACCATCCCATGTTTTTGACCTATTACATACTGGAGGTAGGCATGCCTTCCCAATGCAAGGCCATATTAACCAGCCTGGGTGTTTAGTTCTGGAAATAGTCTATACTGTACATCTATATTTGAATTCTGTTGTACCATCAAAAACTAGTTTTGGAGACCTGACTGATATTTGCACTCCTACAAAGTCGCAGATCTATTTTAATTTGTAAACAATATTTTTCTTTCTTTGTAACACCCTCTCCCCCCGCAAACACTTGATGCAACCAATTCCAAGGGGAGGAGGATTCCATTCCTAACATCAAAAACTTTACTCAGCATTATGTGAAGATTCTTTACCAGGCAAACGGACCTTTTACTTCCCTTACAGAAATGGCACTACTAATGTTTTCCTTACAGATGCTTTCTCCTGGACAATTTAGATGCTTACAAACATTCCATGATGTCACAGCAGCTCAGTCCACAACTCAAGGGCACCTGCAGGCAACAAGCCCTGTTTCACCCACCCACATAGTAGTCCCTTGTTTCCTTTTCAAGATACAGATTCATTCTTGGAAGAATATTTGTGATCCAAGGATAAAGAACTACAATACTTGAAAATCTAAGAATATTAGCAGTGTAAGCCCAACAATTGAGAGTGTAACAATGTGAATTCATCCGAGCAAACTGTAAAATGTCCTCCAAATTTCAGAGTTATCTTACTCCCAGGTAAGTTTAGTGGAGATGCCAGACATTAATGTGGCTGATTTATAGAAAGACAGAAGCTGCTTTTCTGGTCAGTATCTGATTTATAAAAAATTTATTTTTCAAATCATACACAACTGGAGCTTTGCATTGAAGAGACTGACAGACTCCTCCCCTTAAATACCAATATGAGTTAAGACAAAATTGCCTCAGGCACTAGATCAGAAACAAAATCTGTGGTCTCCCTTCTGCAGTTTTATTTAGTGGAATTACCAATATTTCATCTGCATGTGAATACATATTATTGCCCCCCTCCCCACATCACGTCCATCCTCCCCACCCCCCTGCATCTATACACCCACCAACATCATACTATAGGGTTATTAACAATGGCATCACGTTGCTCAAAAGAAGTGATAATTTTAATACAATTTTTCTTCAACAGGCTGAATTAGTGCATTATATCCAAAATGTAAATAGGAAAAAAAAAATATTAATGCAGAGTTGGTATACCCAAAGCCCAATGCAAACTTAGGTGGGTGCAAGGCTAGTTGGTATATGTGATTAAAGAGATACTGATTGGTTATATATTGAAAACAAGAATACAAAATACAGAAGAAAATCAGATCCCTGCCCCCCCTCCCACAACCCCTGGCAATACTCATAATTGTGATTTGGTCAAAACAAGGCTTAAAGGCCAGAAGTTCTTTCTCAATCTAGCATTACTGCTACCGTTTCATTTAGTGGTTACCTGTGTGTTTCGTTACAGTACTTGCTTTTTATAAAAGCAAGTCTATACCGTATCTAAACCAGGCTCCTGGCCAAGGAACCCTGGGAGTTGTCGTTCTGCCAGCATACAACTCTCAGTGCCTTCCCCAGCCTACGGCAACCACATTTTCTTTAGGGTTAAGCCCTACCGGTGGAAGTGGCTTAGAATCACCAAGCAGGTGTTCCAAAAGTCACTTCTGGTTGAAGTAAGGCAGGTCTTCCTTCCAAGCGGCTGCGAGCAAATACGAGGCTGTAAGAACCCTTCGGAAAAAGGAAAGGAAAAGGAAAAGCAGAGATAGGAGAGGCCAAAGCTCTGGAAATGCACATCACCTACCCATTAAGAGTGGTCAAAGTGGTGTGCCATAGTTCCTTTGTGTGTTTTTGCTCTTTTTTTAAAAAAAAAGGTGACTAAGACTTTTTTTTAAAAAGATGAATTCATCATTTGTACAGAAGAGGGGGCAGGTGGTTCTTGCTCCCTCCATTCTGCAACCAGAGGGAAAGAGAGGGGAGGAGACACAGCAGCAAAAAAGGGGGGGATTGGGAAGAGGTGGGAAGAAGAGGGATCCTGGCAGCTGTTCTTCCGTAAGTGCGATTGGTTCAGGCGCATTCCAGTTGGGGCCGCCCAGAGGGGCAGGCAGTGTGGCCCCTTCAGTTGCAACACGGCCCCTTGCTGGGTTGGCTACTCTCCTGGAGGTCGACACCTCGGTTCCTGCCTGCTGTTCCCGTTGGGCACTGCGGTTCATTTTTGGGGAGCTTCTTGGCTGAGAGGGGGAAAAGGAAGAGGCACATCCAAGTGAACTGGTTTGTAAGATTCACCCTGTGGCAGGAGCAGGGGATTAAGATCATGTCCGTCCCAGCTCCTGGAAGCTAGCAACCTCTCAATTTCCTGCTGCTTTCAAAGGGGTGACTGGCACCGCAATATTCAGCTGGTCAGTCAAGATGGGTATATTCAGCTTCTCTGTCTCTAGACTCTAGTGCCTTTCTACTCCACACACCCCTTGCCCCCAGCTGCCTTGCTTAACCACTGCCTCCTGCTCACCCCTCTGGCCTTTCTACCCTACTTCTTTCTCACGCCTCTCCCCCCCCCCATTTCTTAGCACACTACCGACTCTGTAGGCCCTTATTTCAGCTCCCCTCCCTTGGGACCTCATTCCACCTGATCTTCCAGAACCTGTATTCCTCCTACCCAACACTTTTGGCAACAGAGAGTCAACGTTCTGTAGTGGTTAGAGTGCCAGACTAGGACCTGAGAGGCCAAGTACCACCTTGGACATAAAGCTCACTGAGTGACCTTGGGCCAGTCACTGCCTCTCAGCCTAACCTACCTCACAGGCTTGTTGTGAGGATTAAATGACCGGGGGTGGGGGAAGAATCATGCACACCACCTTGAGCTCCTTGGAGAAAAAGGCTGCATAGAAACCGAATGAATGAATGAATCCCCACATGGCCTTTCCTGTTCCTAGGCCTGCAAGTTTCCTCAAGTCTGAACTGGCCAATTCTGCAGCGAACTGCACCCCAAGCTGTTCAGGAACCCAAGATTGTGGTGTGTGTGTGTGTGTCTATTTATTTAACACCACTTTGTCCCCAATTTATGGCAGTGTGGAGGGTGACTCGCCACCCTGCGTCTCCCCACCACTTTACTAACCTATCGCCATGAAGGTCTCGTTCACATTCATTGCCGTCTTTGCGGATGTCTCCATAAACAGCAAGCTGTTGTCATCTGCATAGGACTGGGCTTCCTGCAAGGGAATGTGTCGAGCCAAATCAGAATCTGTGCAGAGACATGTACTCAGCCAACCTTTAGGCGGCCTGATCTGGTGCTTCCTAGAACCACAACTCAGTAACGGAAAGGAAGGGACATGTCAGAAGTGCTACCCTTTATATAAACACTGCCCTCAACCTCTGTTCACCAAACGCCTATGAACAGAGAGATGGTAAAGAGAAGACAGCTAAACTCATTGGTGAATGGGTAGAAACCACAGCTGCATAGCACTCTCCAGGCTTTCCAGTTCAGTTCAGTTCAATACTGCTGTCAGCACCCTGCACCCTCACTTAGTTCTGGCCACCACATTGCGTTTTGCTCCCAGGATGGGAAAGATGACGTGGATTCCAAACTATTGCAGACAAGAGGCTTGTGGAAGACTGCTCAGCATGAGAAAAGAGCTATGATTGGAGCAGGCCTGGCAAGGGGCGTCATGTTCGTTGGGTGTCCCAGCTGTGCTTGAAAAACAGAATTCGCTAATGGAGGAATGATGACAGCCTTGGCCACTGCCAGCATCATCCCGGGGGGTGGCACAGTGGAGACACTCCAGTCTCCCAGGACGGCATGACTCAATGGTAACTGAACCTGGCATGACAGCTGTGGGGCAGCCACTGATGCCTCCCAGAAGCGAGTGCCTCCCCACCGCCACACACACGCTTAAGATCTACTCATGAGGCCCTTTCTCCAGAACTCCATAATACAGTGGTACCTCGGGTTAAGAACTTAATTGGTTCTGGAGGTCCGTTCTTAACCTGAAACTGTTCTTAACCTGAAGCACCACTTTAGCTAATGGGGCCTCCCATTGCGGTGCGATTTCTGTTCTCATCCTGAAGCAAAGTTCTTAACCCGAGGTACTATTTCTGGGTTAGTGGAGTCTGTAACCTGAAGCGTCTGTAACCTGAAGCATCTGTAACCAGAGGTACCACTGTATTGGAAAACTATTACTCTCTACCAGGATCTTTTCTGTCGGTGCCCCAATACTTCTGGATTCCCCTTCCAAAGGAGATTATAACAACCTCCTCTCTGCTTTATGCAGTCAAGTAAAACCTGGCTATTTCAGTTGGTCTTTGAGAATTAACTACTACTCTGCCCTGTTTTATATCAATGATAGCACTGTCTTCAGTTCACATTGTGGTTTTTCCAATTGTTGCCTCTACTGTAACACACTATGGAACTCGACTGAATGACTGTCTAATATGATACCATCTGCCCTGTGGGAAGAACATATGATGCTGGTTCTTGTTTGAGTGGGGCTGGTTGTTTTGGGGGGTATCTGTTGTGTTTTACAAGCGTCATTAGCCACTTTAGCGAAAAAACAGGATGTTAACCTACTAAACAAACAAGTATTTTAAAAAATAATAATGCATAGTAGCATGTTACCGTACAAGATACTTGACAATTCCCAGAATTTTGCTCACACTCTCATGATCACTTAGCATTTATAGCACATTCATAAGACTTTCAAAGCTATACAGTGTAGTTGTACAGATTACCAAGCAACTGTAAGATAGTTCAGCAGCTGCTATATATATTGTAAAGTTGTATGCCTGCCTATCTGTCTGTTCTCTATAGGTTTTGGCCACCTCTCAAGGTATCAGCATGGGGGTTCATGAGGTATGAGTTCCGCCATTTTGAATCAAGACGGTGGACAGAAATGTGACTTTGGCATGACTTTGCCCCCCTCAAGTTGGTTCAGGGCCAGGTTACGTCGAATCCCTGGGTTGGTGTGTGTGTGTACGTGCAGCCCTGAAATTCACTAATCAAACTATCAATTTAAAAATCATAATATTTATTGGTTTCTTTAAATTCCCATGTCGTGCCAAGCACTTCCCACTAGTTACTTATATATTGGATAAGCTGGAGAGGAAAGCGGTTTGCCTAGCCATGTTAGCAAGTTCATGACAGCAGCTTCCTGCAGTCACAGGACGACTACAAGGAGGTTTACTTCCCAAGGCAATGAATGCCACTCACCTGGAAATCAACAGCTCGCTTGCTGGCCAAGTCAGCCTTGTTCCCTGCCAGGGAAATGACTATGTTAGAGCTGGCTTGCCGCTGCAGTTCCTTCACCCAGTTCTTGGCTCGTACAAAGGTGTCCTACAAGAAGGAAACAGGCAAGGAAAGAGGGAAGTCAGCTCAGCAGTCAGTTCAGTCCAAGAAGAATACCAGTTCTTTCTAACTGGAATGCCAACACACTCTTCCTAACAAGCAGAACAACATGTTCACTGACCTGTCACTTCCATCTTAGTTTTGCACATCCAAGGCTGGGCAAAGATTGACAGCGGCAGAGGAAAAATGGCTAACAAAAATGACATTTTTATAACATTCAGAGTTATGGGTGCTGCTGGATTTTACATGTAAATGAGTGCATTGGACAGGTTTATGCTTAACAAACATTGCATGGGAACATTAAACTGCTGTATTAAGACCAGACTTGTAAATTCCTCAACATCCAATTTAAATACCGAGATTTTAAGATTTGGCTAAGGTTCAGGAGCTCACAGAATTGTGTGTTTTGGGGCTATCGTCACATGCCTTAGTATATGGAAATGAAATGAAACTGACACAAGAACAGTAAGCACGGAAGTGTTCCAACAGAAGGCAGTAGTTGAGTCTGTTGTACTACTAAAGGCTGCAGGCGAACGCTTTTAGCTTCCCCCTTTCCCAACATGCTACTTTTCCAGATGCAGAGATTATTATTTTTTATGGAAGAATGTTGCATCATGGAGACGATGCCATCCAAAGTGGTGAAGCCCAGACAATATATTTACAACCTCACTTACTAGACCCAACAGTAAATTCCAATTGCAACTAAGGTCTAAAGAGCCCAGCCTGTTTTCATACCACCAAGGAAAACCAAGCATTTTTAGTCTTAAAGCAAGCCCAAGGGACTTGGTTTTCCTTGAAAGTTATACCCTGGGCAATAAAGCATTCGTCAAATGGATTCCTACACGTCCAGGACTTCAGGCATTCAAGATTATCGGAACAAGAGAAGAGGCCCTCTTGGGTCTAAGCTGACAAGACAAAGTCAAAAATCCTCACCATGTTGGTGATGTCATAGACAACAATGGCCGCTTGGGCACCCCGGTAATACATGGGTGCCAGACTGTGGTAGCGCTCCTGCCCAGCTGTATCCCAAATCTCAAACTTGACCGTTGTGTCATCTAGGCAAATGGTCTGTGTGAGGAAAGCCGCTGGAAAAGAAACATTAGCTCAGAGTTACAGGAAGGTGCAACAAAAACTTGGATTGAACTCTGCAGATGTTCTGATACATTTCCTAGATATCGTTGTTTTACTTGCACATTCAAGTACAAGTTTTACTTGTAATTTTGGAGATGATTAATTTTTGCTATGATCGGTATTATGCTTTTGTCTCTTTATTGTTAAACGTCACTATCATATCTGTGGATTGTTTAACTTTATTGTATACTTGGAGATATTGTTGTTTATGGCTATTTAATTTAAATTCTGTTGTATTTTTGTAATTATAGAAAACTTTTATTACCCCAACTTTCCTCCAAAGAGCTCAAGGTAGTGTAAATAGTTCTCTCCACCCCCACCCCCCATTTTATCATCATGATAACCCTGTGAGATGGGTTAGGCTTAAGAGTGAGCGACTAGCCACAGGCCACTTGGCGGGCATCATGGTTGAGTAGGGATTTGAACTCAGGTCCTAGTCTGACATGCTAACCCATGGGTAAGCAAACTAAGGCCCGGGGGACCGGATCCGACCCAATCGCCTTCTAAATCCGGCCCATAGACAGTCTGGGAATCAGCGTGTTTTTACATGAGTAGAATGTTTTAAAATGCATCTCTGGGTTATTTGTGGGGCATTGTTGTAGTCCAAACCAAACATCTGAAGGGCCACAGATTAGCCCTGCTGCAAGTGATTAAGATACTATGGGACTTGGCTGCAAAAAGAGCAATGTTAGCCATTTGAAGGCGGAGGGGGGGGTTGTTAAATAGAAGCCCTCCTTTTGTGCAGAGCTTGGACAGAAGATCAGTTCACACATCCCTTTGGCATTTGTGCAGGAGTTAAGCTTTGGGCTGATATGATCTGCACCAAGGGGTGCATGCCAAGATCAAACAGGAAGGGCACAGGACAACTGCCCTCACATTTGTGCAACTGCCCTCTTCTTCTAGATGCCAGGTTCAGAACCCAAAATGCTTTCTGGAAGAACTGCAAAGCTTTCTGTTTTCGGAATGGCATTTGACAGCTGGGGTAAAGCCAAGTGTGGGTTACCTAGCAGAGAATTTTGTTTTGGCACCTGCATACTCCTGTTTGTTCTTACCATCCCAAGCCTGCAAAACAGGCAAAGCAGAATACAGTGGTACCTCGAGTTAAGTACTTAATTCGTTCTGAAGCTCCGTACTTAACCTGAAACTGTTCTTAACCTGAAGCACCACTTTAGCTAATGGGGCCTGCTGCTGCCGCCGGAGCACGATTTCTGTTCTCATCCTGAAGCAAAGTTCTTAACCTGAAGCACTATTTCTGGGTTAGCAGAGTCTGTAACCTGAAGCGTATGTAACCCGAGGTACCACTGTATGAACTAAAGAACGTTAAGGTGAACCAGGCCTTCTATCTGTATGCAAGTAGGCTCCACCTGTCCATACCTTTTGCAGCATGAAGTGGAGTGGGTCTATAAAGCACACAAGGCAGAGGTCAGGTCAGTCCACACTGAGTCCTATGCCCCACAGCACATATACAACATGTACCTGGCAGGCTGCGGGCAAACCAGCTCCTAAGCAGCCACTGCTCTATTCAGATTCTGTAGTCTGATGAAACCAAATAGGACTTGACATCACTGACTCCAACCAAGGCAGAAGTCCCCACTTTGCAAAAATTGCACCAGAACTGCCAAGGTCGATCTTGACAGAGGGGCATTGTAACAGGTGAAGCAAGAACTTCAGGCATCAGGCTGGCTAATCTGCTCAGGGCAGAGAAGACGCTTCTTCCAAACTGACATTTTTGCAAGGATAGACAAATGCGCAGCGTTCTCTTCCTTTTGCCGTTTCGTCTGCAAGTTTCAGCCAGAAGTGGCATCGTGGCTCTAAAAAAAAGTCTAGAAGGAACTGTTGAAACAGATTAACCCCCGTTGCCCCCTACAGACAACTACATCCTTCTGCCAAGTTGCCTCTGTTTGAAAATATTGCTGGGTAGGAGAACACTGTCAGAAGAGCAGTGAGAATTAGCAATGGCAGACGAGCTTCTGTAACGACAGCTTGCTCTCTGCTGCCAACTTCCTCCGGTAGTTTAAACCAGGCTTTTAGTGTTGCAGCCCCAGCTCTCTGGAACGAATTACCAGCTGAAACCAGACAAGCAGCTAATGAAAACATTTTTGTTTAGGAAGGCTTTCCTTGTCATTTATGGAAGATTAATTATACATCTGATTAAATCGTATTGTTGTTTCAGAGTATAAATGGTTTTATTGTTTTAGAGCTCGCCGAACTGATTTTATTAGTCTTGGAGCTTGCGCTTTATTCCGTTTTGTACCATGTAGGTCTATAAATCTGTTTAGTTTATAAATCTGTAATAGTTTACAGCTGTAAGTGACTGTTGAGATATGTAGGGAATACATAATGTCCTAGGTGGGAAAAACAGGGCTGACCAACAGGCCTGGCTAGTGCCTGTTTGAAATGGAATGGGCGCCTTGTTAGGCCCACTGAGAATTCTTTGCACCATATCGGTGTGGAAAGAGCTCCCTAATCACAAAAAGTTTGCAAGCTGGGGTGGGGGTGGGGGAATCCTGCAAAGGCCCAAGGCTCTTCTGTAACTTAACCCACAGCTAGAGTTCACCAATACTCACCTCCAATTGTGCTCTCTTGGTACTCATGGAACTGTCCTTTCACGAAGCGCAAGACCAGGCTGGACTTCCCAACAGCTGACTCGCCCAGAAGAACCAATTTGAACTGACAGATCTTGTTCCCGGCTGCTGGCCCATTTGGCCGTGCAGCTCCACCGCGGCCTGCCATGGCCTGTTCCAAGGGCACAGGCTCCGATGAGAAGGAGGTGGGACTGTTGGCGAGGAACACAAATCTCCAACTGAAAGAAAGAGACATTTCAGTGATGTGAAACTGGCTTTTGAGCTAGCACAGAGGTGGGGAAACCCGTGGCCCTCCAGGTATTCTTGAACTCCACATCCTGTCAGTCCCAGCTGGCACAGGTGCCCTGCCCCTGATCCAGCAGCTCAAATGTGGAACTGGAAGCTTCATTCCTGCCACAAGCTCTCCTGGGTGGTTTCAGGTGAGCTGCTCCCCTGTTGTTCCAATGTACAGAGCATCTTACCTGAAGCGGCTTCTTAGTCCTTCTAATAAGCGCATGCACTGTATTGTTCACCACTGTTTTACCATTACAACGGCATTAGTCTGCAGCATTAAAACTTCTAACGTGATCAGCTGGGTTGAGGGATGTTCCAGCCCAGTGGATAAAATATCAAGCCCAGTGGATAAAATATTAGGACGTCTCGATCTCACATCTAAGGAAGCCACACTATCCTCCACCAGGGCCAGGGCTTTTTCAGTGATGGCTCTGACCTGGTGGAATGCTCTGTCCCACAAGACTAGGGCCCTGCAGGACTTGATCTCCGTCTGCAGGGCCTGTAAGACAGAGCTATTCTGCCTGGCCTTCAATTTGAATTAGCCTAATCCTCTATTCCCTTTCCTCTTCTATGAAGAAAACCTTTCTGGGACCCCACATTTAAATCCTTCTCTGGTCTCCTTGCTGGCCCTAGTAGGACCAACTTGGCCAGTTAGCCCTGGTGATCATTTGATGTCTACTGACTGGGGTCCCACCCAATGACCCCTGAATTTTTGAATTTTATTGATATTGATGCTGCATTTTATGTTGTATTTTATCCTGATTTATGCTGTTTTTAAGTCGCATTTTAATCAGTGTTTTATATTTGCTGTTAGCCACCCTGAGCCCGGTTTTTAAACCGGGACGTGTGGGATATAAAGAAAAATATTGTTATTATTATTACTACTACTACTACTATCTTCCATAACTCACTGGGTGGCCTTAGGAAAAGTTTATTCTTCGTGTCCACCGACAGGGGCACAATACTGATTCAATTTGCGGGGCTGTAGTAAGGATTATAACAAGGTAGCTCTATGTTGAATAGTTGTGTAATATGTATGTGACTAACTGTATGAGCATGTAGCTCAGCTATATACAGTGGTAACTTGGGTTAAGAACTTAATTTGTTCTGGAGGTCTGTTCTTAACCTGAAACTGTTCTTAACCTGAAGCACCACTTTAGCTAACGGGGCCTCCCGCTGCCACCACCACGCTGCCTAATTTCTGTTCTCATCCTGAGTACTTAATTCATTCCAGATTGAGTACTTAATTCATTCTAGAGGTCCGTTCTTAACCTGAAACTGTTCTTAACCTGAAGCACCACTTTAGCTAATGGGGCCTCCTCCTGCTGCTGCGCCGCCAGAGCAAGATTTCTGTTCTCATCCTGAAGCTAAGTTCTTAACTCGAGGTACTATTTCTGGGTTAGCAGAGTTGTAACCTGAAGCGTCTGTAACCTGAGGTACCACTGTACTACATTTAGGCATCAAGGCTCAGTATGCCCAGAGCAAAAGAGACTGTGCACCTCATCTTACTTTTTTACTTAGGTAAAAAGTTACATTAGCTTTCCACACTACACTTCTCTGTGCCTCAAACTTTCTTTCTTTTTAAACATAATTTTTATTAAGCACTTTCTTTGGTTACAAAAGTAGGTGTGCCATCTCTTTTTTCAGGTCGTAGTATCTTTTTTACAGAGCAGTGACACTGGATGTGAGACATTAAGTATTGAATGCAGTATAAGGTTGTTGGAGGAGAAAGTGGGAGAGGAGGTGGGGTGGTTAAACTTATATTCTTTTAGTGTATGCGTGGAGCTTTTGCATCAGCGTCACTTGGGTATGTTCTTTTTCTATTCATTTTTTGTTTTTCTTAGGCAGTGAGAGAGGTTGGGGGTGTGTGCAGGGCATGGTTGGTTGTCTTTAGTTGACCGCAGTGAGAATTCTTTGCTTGGATTGTGGGGGGCAGGGATTGGTGACACCTCAAACTTTCTCTGCCTAAGGATGCTAAATATTCAAACCAGCTGACCTTTAGACAAGGCACTCAGCATTTTACAATTTATACTGAGCAGTAACTCAAAAGTGAAAGAAATGAGTGACTGTTAATCAGTAGTCCCTGATATATGTGGGAACAACCAACCCGACATTTATCGAGTTAAGCTATTGAAGCTAAATACTTCTTTTAGCTGCTACACATTTAAAGCAATAAGATGGGTCTGTCAGGTTACTTCGTGTACTGACTGCACACACTCTTATTTAGTGTTTGCCTGTGGCGCGTGTGTGTTTTTACTAAATACTGCACAGGCTAACCCTGAATAAATATAAACAGAAATTGTTATTGGCAACTTCTTAGGTCACAACCAACAGCACAACAACCAGACCTTCCTCAGCCTGGATATGGATTGTGAGAAACCATGTAGCATTTTACAGACATACAAGAGTCTTATTAAGGCACTGAGGTCTGGTGGATATGATCTAACTTCAATATGAATCACATATGTACTCCACTACATTTTGCCCTAAACCTTTGCCAGAGAAAAGCCTCTGGTGCCTTGCTATAATACTAGCACAGGGCCCACCAATATGATGTTCATGGAAGGAGGGCTTGTGAATTAAAAGAATCTCATGGGGATGCATGACCCCAACGTTGCATCCGAAATAGGAAACTTCTCCTGTGATCCTTGACCATCAACCATGCTAGCTGGGGCTGATGGGAATTGGAGTCCAATGGTTTCCCCATCCCTCCCCTACAAAATCCCTATCGGTGACGGTCTGGCGACCTGCAGCAGAGGTGGAGCACAGGTTTTACTTTGAGAAAGCCAAATGTAGCATCTGCTCTGCAATCAGAAGGCCGCTGGCATCTCCAGCTAGGGCTGGGAAGGCTTCCCTATCTGAAACCCCAGAGACCTACTACCAGTTAGCATAGACAATACTGACCAAAGATATAAAGCAGTTTCGTGTGTTTCATCGCTATGTCAGTGTCCCTAAACACAGCACTTTATTTCCATGAAAGTGAATGCCCATCATTCACTTACACGAGAGAAGAATTGCACTCACGCTCCAGTATTAAGAATTAAGCATGCTCCCATCTGCATAGTTTGCTTCTTGGCATGCCGGAGTGTAACAGAATGCTGGGAGCTAGCTACCCCAACCATCTGACTACAAAGAAGGGTAGACCTCTAAAGAGACATATTCATATATTCAGGGAAACGGTCAAAGCAATTCCACTATATATCACCTTCCTGAACTGTGGCACAACTAAAATTTAACAAGGATTTAGAGCATAGGGGAGAAAGATATTGCTGAACTACAACTTCCATCCTCTGTGGCCATTGGCCATACTGGCTGGGGGGATGGGAGCTGTAGTTCTGTAACATCTGGAGGGCCAAATGTTCTCAACGCCCGATATAGAAGGGCAGGCACAGGAAAGAGGAAGGGTGCCTTAAGTTTGGGGACAGCAAACATAACTTTTACAAGTAAGTCTTTTTACATTCAAGCAATGCAGAATGTTCAGGCAACATTGTTCCTGCATACAGGCTTAAGAGAATCTGCAATAGAGAGGCAAGGGGTAGGGGTGGGGCTGGGTTGCAGTGATGACCGGAGATTGAGATAAAATGGTGGGAGTGGGGAGAAGCCAAATGGCAAAAGGTGGGGCAGGAAAGATAATAGGGAAATTGTTACACAAAGGAGGGGCCTGTTCCCTTTAGTAACAATAATACGAACTTTCATTCACATATAATGCACCAGCATTTTTACAGGCTTCAAGAGGCAGACCAGTGTTATGATCCTTATATGTACTGCCAAACACCAAATGGACTCATCTAAGAGTCAAAATTTGAGTCACAGTCCACTTTCTTAATCACTACACAAACTTTGGAGAAGTCTTTCAAAGAATGTCAATCCATGCAATATAACGGTAGTAAGAAAAGGGATTTGCCGTAATAAAACTACTGGTTATTATCATGTTGGTTTTGTCTGATGAGGAAAGTACTGTATCCATTAAGTCCAGACGACATACAAAGCTCACAAATTATTGACTCCCAAGATGGCTCCCTGAAAAAAGGCCCATAACCAAGTCATTTTTATTACAATCCTTCAGGCTGATTGTTTTAAATGCAGCCTTTATTTGCAGCAACTATGATCACAGATAGAATATGTAAACTCATAGTCCAAAGCATATCAGGATACAGTAGAACAGAAAGGGTCTGAGAACCCCCTCTGCTAGAATCCACACCCTAGGTTAGAATATCATAGCTTTAGGGATAGGATATCTTACACAGGAAATGTCACACCTGTTGAACTTCTACCCGACAAAGCTTATAAACGTGCACTCATCCCCTTAAGAGGAAATTAACTGGCAACTCCACTTAGGAGCGCACCAGTAAAGAGCTCCTCTGTCCAAACGCACACATTCAGTGTTTTTCGTGAACACCCAATCCTTTGGGAGCTTTGCATACGAATTGTGACTACTCCCGCTCTTAGACTGCAAGCCTCACAGGCTCGCAAGGAGAACTGTTTCTGCTTATGGCGTTTCTACAAAGCGCCGTGCAGGGCGGAGCAAACAACAACCCTGCTGGGTCGGCCAGAGCGGTCCTCCTAGTCCAGCATCCTGTTTCCAAGAGCGGCGCACGGCATGCCTCCAGGAAGCCCGCAGGCGGGGCTCGAAGACAACAGGTGCTCGAGAGAGGTGCACTGCCCCTGGCCATGGAGGCTCCATCCTTGCTCGCCACGGCCGAGGCAGCCCCGCTATGGCCAGCAACGCCCATCTGCGAGGGAGGCGAAGCCGCGGGGCTCCTTCTGCGCAGGCAGGACAGCTTGCGCTCCCCCAAGCCCAGCCCAGGCCGGCCTCCTCCGGACCCGACCCCCATCACTCACCCGCTCCCGCCTGCGGGACCGCCGCCGCCGCCACCAGTCCTCCCGCTGCTCGGTATCCCCCTTTACCCACCACTCCAAAAATCTCAAACGGCGCCACTTCCGCCCTCGGCTCCTTTCCAGCTTCTTCCGCTTCCGCTAAAGGCTCCTCCTGACAGCGGGGGCGGGTTTTTTTGCCTTTCTACTTCCGCTCTCCTTGTGACAGGCTGCTCCTTCCACCAATCGAGAGGGAAAAGAACCAAAAAAACAGCAGCGGCAGCAGCAGCCCCGCCTTCTATCCCGCCGTAACTGCGTTTCAGGGCACAGGGAGGGAGGATAAACGGGTGGGGTGATATCTTCCAAAGGGGCTTTTCTCTTTCCGTGTTTCTCTCCGTTAGTTACCTCGGGGTTTATTTGTTGCTTTATATATGTATTTTATAACATTTATACGCCGCTCGATTGTTTAAAGAACAAGAAAAAAAGCTACGTCAAAGCGGTTTGCGAAAGATAAAAACAGTAAAGTCCATTTAAAAACACAAGCCTATTTTTAAACATACAAAAGTTAACAGGCTGAAACGGGTTTTTAAAAATCACCTCGACTTCCCAAGGGGTTAGTGATAGAGCCAGAAATTCAGCAGTAGTAACAATAGCTAAAGTCTCTGAGGGTCATGCATTGAAGGAGTAAACTTGCACAGGAGCGGGCTGCAAAGGCCATTCTTAAGACATTCTCACACGTTTTCAGATTCTTTGAAGACGTCACTTTTAATTTCACGCAAACATACCCTGGTGTTGGTTTTTGTTATTTTACTTGGGTAAATTGTTTCTATCATTAATCAAAATGTTATTTTCTTTAAAAATTCCGTCTCCCTTAGTGCAAACTTGCTCCCCTAGGAGGCAGTGATGGATGCCTAGTCGGGTGGCTTTTAAAAAAGGATTGGACAAATTCGTGGAGGAGAGGGCTATTGGTGGCTTTCTAGCCATGATGGCTATGCTTCTGCCCTCCACAGCGGAAGACAGGGATGCTTCTGAATACCAGTTGCTGGAAACAATGGGAGAGGAGAGGGCTCTTGAGAAGTTCTGTTTCCTGCTGTTCTCAGGTGTGGAGGATGCTGTCTGCTGGCCATACCCACACCACACATAGAAAGCACATGGCTTCCCTCAAAGAATCCTGGGAACTCCAGTTTGTTCAGGGATCTGGGAATTGTAGCTTTGTGAGAGGTAACCTACATTTTCCAGGGTTCTGCGGTGGGGAAAGCATGTGCTTTTAAATATATGGTGTGGAAGTGACCGAGTTAAGCGTCAGCTATCACACTGCTCAACTTCTGTACAACTCAACAGAGCGTCATCTAGTCCTTTTGCCTCAGCAGTGATATGACTTGTGCTTGCCCTGTTACTAATATACTGCCAATGAAGCAGGTTATCAAAAAATAGATTAATGGGGGAGGGCAGTGCTCACTTGGGTTTACATCACCCACGAAAAAGGATTATTAGTAAGCGTATACAGAGCCCTCATGGGTGCTAGGTTGTAACCGACCAGTAGAGGACGCCTCAGGCCAAGGAAAAGCAGACAGGCAAACACATTTCCCTCTCTATTATATCCAAACTAGGAGGTGCTGAGGCTTTAGCCAGCTTGCCCAACCTTCTGATCTAGAAGCTCTCTCTCCCCCCCCCGCCCCGCCCTATTCCAAGGATATAGTGACTACCTGCTGGGAGGTGAAAGGTCCATTGCACATAATCAGAGGCATGATTTCCTCTTGATTTAAAAAAACAAAAGCATACAGACACACAAGGAGAGTAAATATTATAAATTAATGCAAGAAAATTAACTTATGTGTATGGTACAACCTATTTCATATAGTTTTTGTTCTTTTCCAGTTGTTGTTGTTGTTTTTAAAAAAGATGTAAATATAACTTTGGACCTTTCTCTCTTTTCTAAGGAAAGAAGGAGATGGTTTTTGCAAACAAACAAACAAACAAATGTGTGTTTACATCCAGCTTATCATCCCTTTGGAAAACTGCTGGTGGGTTGGGTCATAGCAAGCTGTTGTCGTCACCTAACTGCGCAGAGTCCATTCTCCGGGGTAGGTGATGAAATGCCCCTTCAGGTCTTATTAGGAAATAAAGCAGGGCAGCGTTGTCAAGGTGGATGCAGCTGTGCTGCTGGTTGCTAGGAGACATGGGCCCTATCATGACAACAGGACCGAATCCCAGGGAAGAGGTAATGAAAGGGGCCTGGCATGAGGGACATGGGGAAGGAAGGCTGCAGTGGGACATTTGCCCTGCCACCCTACCCTCACTTCCGACCCAGTCTCTATGCAACGCAGTAGTGACCACCAAAGCAGTGGCAACAGTTGCCGTAGCAACAAACCTGCAATCCAAGATGCTCAGCTAGGCAGGGTTACAATGGTACCTACTGAAACAAGGAAGAAAGAGGGATGATTGCAGAGATGTTAGGAGTTTCTGTTTAGCAGATGCTGCTAGTTCCTCCTTCAAAATAGTTGAAGCCAGGATTTATATCTTGTGATATCCCTGTGTGATGTCATATATAAACCCTCAGAACTGAGACAAAATCAGCTAAGAGTCTGCCATGCACAAGAGTCTGCAAAAGAACAGCCTGCCACCCTTCAGATCATCAGTCTGCAGGTCAGAGAGGTGGAATCTCTTTTCAGTGTCCTGGAAAAGAGGTGACTCTGTGCATATGCAGAATACACCATCTTCAGTGAGAGCACACACACTTACTGAAAAGCGGACAGAGGGTTATTTCCTTTGCTAGGAAATGATCACAGAAAACTTACTCCCTGACATCTAGGATTTAGCAGGCAGGACATCACATGTGCACTGTCACCGTCATCTCCCATGTTAGAACATTTGCAATGACCAGTTATGTATTCCAAAGCACATTTCAGTTCCTCTTTCTGAAAATCAGCACCCAGTTTCATACTGCCAGCTAGCTGGAGGTCTTAGCACAGCACATAAGGCTTCATGTGAAGGCATTTTGGATTGGGTCACAGAAATGGAGGCCAGACTAATTTATTGGTCCAGAGCAGGCCAGGCCTTCCATTCTATGTAACATAGCAGTTGACATTTGCTCCATAGAACAACAGTGATGTGAAGACTTTTCTGAGGATGGCAATTGGTTTAAACATGCTGAACTCAAAGGGTACATTACGCCGTTAAGCAAACCCACTTGGAAATGAGTCCTATTGGAATCCAGGGGCTTATCTTCCAGATAAATGCAAGTTTAATTGAGATCCTGCAGCAGAACAGATTGTTTTGAGGAACTGAGAAGAGATTGGGTGGAACAATGTGGAGGTTTTGTGTAGCTATGTCCTTGAAGTTTTGTTCTGAAGAATACCACATCAGGCCCTCCAAGTGTCCTTATTTTCCAGGGATAGTTCCAAATTTACAGAAGCTGCCCTGATTTGATTTCTGATTTGATCCCAGAATGTCCTGCTTTTCCTTAGGATGTCCCTATTTTCATCGGAGAAATGTTGGAGGGTATGGAATTATGCAACCCCCAAGCCAAAGAGATAAGTAACTACACAACCTTTATAAGACCTCTGAAGGCAGCCCTGTATAGGGAAGTTTTTAAATGTTTAATGTTTTTATATATATTGGAAGCTGCCCAGAGTGGCTGGGGCAACCCAGTCAGATGGGTGGGGTATAAATAATAAAATTTATTATTATTGAATAGGATGCCCCTATTTTCATCAGAGAAATGTTGGAGGGTGTGCCACGTGCACTTACCTGGGAGTAAGTCCCACTGGGCCTAATGGGGCTTACTTCTGAGAAGACTCTGCAAGAGTGGGATTCCGCAAGAGGAGGGAGAAGATGGCACTGTTATCTTTTATTGTTTGTAAGCCACTTTGAGACCTACAGTGTGAAAAGCGGTTATGATTTTTAAATAAATACATCCAGACTTTCAGCTTTGTGGTGCTAGAGAGAGTGGGACTTTCAGTTTGTTGACACCACTCTGTTGGGCTTCTATTGATTTGTGTGCCAAAGGTGTTTTTTAAAATTGATTCCCTGTTTTGCTAATGTAAAGAAAGACTTCCTCAGCTTCCACCCGCTGCTTCCCTATGGCACAATCCCAAGCAGTTCAAGAGTGTGTATTTGTGTGAGTGAATGAAGAATCCAGTTGGCCAGTGCCAATTGTGGGTGGGGAGCTTTTTCATGCCAAACCTTGGCTCATACATCAATGTACATCACTTCTTCTCTATATCAGACTGGCAGCTGAGTGCCAGTGTGGTGTAGTGGTTAAGAGCGGTGGACTCGTAACCTGGTGACCTGAGTTCGATTCCCTGCTCCTCCACATGCAGCTGCTGGGTGACCTTGGGCTAGTCACACTTCTCTGAAGTCTCTCAGCCCCACTCACCTCACAGAGTGTTTGTTGTGGGGGAGGAAGGGAAAGGAGAATGTTAGCCGCTTTGAGACTCCTTTGGGTAGTGATAAAGCGGGATATCAAATCCAAACTCTTCTTCTTCAGCTGACTTGGTGAACCAATACTGCTGCAAAGCATTATGGGGTGAGGCTGAAGCACTATTCACTTCTCCACCCCCTACACAAAATTATCATTTACAAGAGAATGAATTTTGCAGCAGGAGCCTGTCCTACTCAAGCAAGCTCTGTGTGCAGTTAAGAATCCTGGAGGATCAGGGTTTTTACCTTGTACTGAAGGCCTTCAAGGATTTCATAAAAAATAGCCTGTCACATTGTTAAGCTTTTGCTATTTGGCTGTACCTTGAAGCACTTAGTAGAAATACTTAACATATACGGTATTTCCTGAGCGTTCAGAACATGCATTCTATTGTTGCAATCCTCGCAATAGCCTTAAGAGGTCACCAACATGCTGCCCATGGACACCCACAGAGGCTTTCCCAAATGCCATAGGCCTCCATTCTTCCAACCGTCCACAAGCTGAAATAAGGTTTGAAAGAAGTATTCTTGTGGCTGATGGAATAGGCTGTACTTGATCGTGGTGTATATGTGGTGTCCACCAGTTTCTCCAGTTTGCAAATGTGCCCAAGGGGACCTATGCTTAAGGAAGATCGGTTTTATCAATCCCATGTTGCAGATTAGGGAGAGGGTGCTAAGCATGAGCTGGAGCATGGCCGTCTTCACCCAGGGGTGTGGGGCACCTGGGTGCAGAATTATGGGGGGTGCCAGGCGTCCGTTGATGAAGCCGCCTAAGCTCTTAACTATCTACCTTAGGGATGTCCAACCAGTTCACCAGGACACCAGGATGCATCTGCCCCCCCCCCGTGGTGTCTCTCATTTTCACATGATCACAAAAAAGGAAGACGTAGGTTATTGCTACTCCCTCCTTAAAAGCTCAATAACTTGCCCCCTAAAAAAAGCTCAACAATTTTGACCTGCCCCCCACCCCAGCAGCACATATCCTAAAGACGGCCCTGCTGAAGACCATCTAGAGAGTTCAGAGTAGGCAGAAGGTAAGGATTAAACCACAACCTTCCTGACTCATAGCTCTCTTGGAGACTAGATTGCATCACTTCTGATAGTTTAAGTCAGCTACACATCAGAGGGTGTCTTCACCCGATGCACATTACCTGTTTGGTTTCCCACCACCACCAAACCCCTCTTCTAACTCCTGTTCATGCGCTGTCATCCGCACAAGTGCAATGGCTGTTTCAAGTGTACACACCTCAGCTTAACAGTCAGATGAATCTGGCTTAAGTTGCCCTTTCGGATCAAAGGCTGTCTGTGGAAAAACACAGCGGGACTGATCCACGCTTATAACTTCCCAGCCACAGTCCCTGCATGCTTTAAAGTTCTGTATTGGAGTATCCTTTTTTGTAGGCACTGATTGAGCTTTGACACCTTTGAGCTTAGAAATAAAGAACCAGGTTTTGCAGCCGGAAATGGTTCAAGCTGTCAGGATATATTAGCCTCCAGGGAGGACAAGAAAGAGATTGGTTAATTAGAGAAAGTCAGTCAATCTACGTTCTTTAGATTGGAAAAAAAGAGGACAAATGCTGCAGCTTTTACCCAGAGGTCTCTCTCCTCTTTTTTTTTTTTTTTTGATTACCCCCACCCCCAGCCATCAGGAACTGCTAGAACAGAGTAGAAAAACAAATTATTTAATTTGTCAGACATTTCACGGAAGGATAACATATCCCCCTCCTGCACCCCTTTTCACCATAAATAGTAAAAGAAATAAAACAATAATTTAGTAGAGGGGGGTTGGCCCTGCGGCAGGATTGAAAAGCAATCAGTGATCAGAGAAAAGGCTGTGTACACACTGTAGTTTGTTAAGGATTGCTAGGAATTGTAACTCTGAGAGGGATAGGTTTGGAGGGGGAATTCTCAGAGGGGGAAAATGTGCTTCCAGTGTGCATTAAAAGTACAGTGTGTACACTGATTCTGAAGGTTTTAGGGGGAGGAAAGAAAAAAGTAAAGATGAAATAAATTTGAAGAAAAATTCCCTAGTCGTTTGCTCCTAACATGCTCCAGCTTGAAGAAATATGCACATATATTCTCCTCCAGAAAGAACTCTGTCATGGGGTGTCTGCTACAAATAATGGAATCTGAGCCTCATTAAATGTGGCAGAGTGGGAGATGGGCAGAGCCAACCTGTAGGATAACTACTAATGGAAATTCTCCTGTGCAAGCTTAACTGAAACAGGATTATAGGAAGCTGCCTTATCCCAAATCAGACCATTAGTCCAGTATTGTCTACACTGGCCGGCAGCAGGTCTTCAGGAGCCTTTCCTGGACCTACCTGGAGATGCCAGAAATTGAAGCGGGGACCTTTTGCATTCAAGCAAGTGCTCTGCCACCAAACTATTGCTCTTGCACAGCTCCCATCCATTTCAATGAGGCTTGCACATATGAACCTCCTGATAGATTGTGCTCATATTAACTCACAGGAGGAAAGGTACCCGCCTACTTTCCCTCTGTAGCACCAAAATTTGAATCAGCCTTGTGCATCTTCATATTTAATGTTATGAGTTTGCAGGTGCCAGACTCCTCTGCGTTCCTAGATCCAGTAAGTGTTAGAATTTAATCAAAGCTTGGAAAGCTAAACTGGGTGCCAGAGCCATTCTAACCCTTGGACCAGCAAGTGTTAAAATATAAGCCAGGCTAGTTTCCTGTGATCAGGTAATCATTGCCTGGGTGATGGGTCATTAAGAGTTATGACACCACAGTCTCTGCTGTGCCTCATTCCCAAAAGGAAACACGAACTCTGGGTGAGCACCTAGAATCACTGGCATCTCGCACTGCTTGGAGATTAAGGTGGTGTGCAACAATATATTGCAACATGCCATTTGATGCTGTTAGATTTAGACAGACTTCCCCAGCCTGCTGCCTTCCAGATGTTTTGGACTACAATTCCCATCATCCCATGCTGACAGGGGCCAAACCTGCGACCCTGTTGGAGTCCAACAACACTAACTCCCATCAGCCCCAGATAGCACAGACAGTGCTTGGGGATGATGGGAGTTATAGTCCAGCCACATCTTCCCCATCCCTGGTTCATAGCTTCAAAGTAAGCTGGACTTGAAGCCACGATTTGAAGCTGGTTTGATATACTGGCTTGCTTCAAAGCCATTGGCCAGAATTTCCAAGTTTGCACGTAGCCGGAAGCTATGGATTAAGTGCTGAATCATAATGTGTTCAGCTTCTTGGGACAATGCAAAGCACGGTATGCAAACACAGCCGCTGCCTTCAAAATGCACCAGCAAGATTCACTATTCAACTGCCTGTGTTTTTTTCTTTTAAAAATGCCTTTTAAAAACAACGTCGAAAACCCAAATGTTCGCTTAAATCTGGAATCCAAAATTTCGCTTCATTTCGGCTCTCATGGGAACAGTTGCCTCCCGCATGGAAATTTTTTAAAAAATATATCTACTAGTTACAAAAGAAAAAAATAAACAACCAACAAGCCAAATCTTGGGGCCCAGCTTGCTCGGCTTCTCTGCAGAGTCCTGAGCCCTCAGCAACCATCAGGAAGAAGGTTAGGTGACAGGAGGCTACTTGGCATCAGTGAAAGGTCTCTGAGCTTGACCGGAAGTGGAAGCGTGCTGGTGGCAGGCAGCCCTGCCCCGAACAAGTGGAGAAAGAGTTCCTTGGGGAGAGAGAGCTAAGGGGGCACGGCGTGGGTGAACTCGACCGGGAAGAAGTCCCCTCGGCTGCCTGGCCACAGTGGTGGCTTCCGTGTCCCGTGTCCGCCCATAGGGAGTGGTATTGGTATGTGGGGCTCGTGGGGCCACAGGAAGTGGAACCCCTCTGCTCCCCGGGTCCCAAGTGCTCTATGCACGAGGCAGAAGAAGGCAGGGAGTTGGTGAAGGCTGAAAAGTCTGCGCTCGAGGAGGCCGGGAGGCCGAGGGGCGGCATGCTCTGGGACGAAGGCAGCCTGCTGGTGGGAGGCGGGGAAGGCGAGGTCTGGCCACAGTTGTGAGGGCAGCTCGCGGCAGGGGCGTAGGAAGGCTGGATGGCAAGCTGATTCTGAAGGAGGCTCATCAGATGCTGCAGCTCTCGACTGAGTTGGGAGACTTCCCGGTTCAGGTTGTTGATCTGGGGGAAACCAGAAAAAGAATCAATACCTAGCATTTATATAGAGCACGTTGAGAGTGTCATGCCTGCTTATTTATTTGATTTATATCCCACCTTTCCTCCAAGGCAGCATACATCGCCCTCATTTTATCCCTACATAAACGCTGTGAGGCAACTTAAGCTGTGAGAAAGTGACAAGGTCACCCAGTGAGTTTTATGGCTAAGTGGGTATGTGAACCCTGGTCTCGCCGGGTCCTAGTCCTGCACACCAACCACTACATCCTCATGATGAGCATGTATGCGCTGTGTGATAATGTGCATCAATGCAAGCAGCTTTCTGAGGTGGTCCACACACACAGCGACATCATCCCCATGCTGCCCCTGTCCCACACTATTTGTTAATCTGAAGTTCATTCTGCTGCAATGACTATAATCCATTTGGTGCTGAGAATGCCCTCTACAAGGGCCTGATCCCTCCATGTGTCCACACAGAAAAACACTGGCTACTGGCTGTGGGCCTCTTATTTCTGATCCGATCTGTTTCAGCGTCTTTGAGGCTTTTATGTAGCAGCTGGGAAAAGGGGAGGAGCCAGGACATTGGGGCGGGGAGTGTGTGTGTGTAAAAATAGCTCTGCCTGAGATGGGCTCCTATGAAGAATGAGGAGCAGAACACACAGGCAACTTGTTTTGTGGGGTGAGGGTGGGGGGAGAGAGAGGAGAAGAAGAAAGAGAAGGCTGGCTTTGTTGCTATGAAATTGTCACCAACCCGGTGCTAATTTTAAACTCTGACACCCTGAGTCAGAAACGCCAACACCACGGATGCACAGAAAAATCAACCCCCTCATCCCTTTCCTTCCCCCATGGGTGGGGGGTGGGGGCAGGAATAAATGCAGTCGAGCCAAACAAACAAACTAAACTAACCTGGTATTTGCAGCTAGTGGTGATCTGCAGCTATGCATCTCCCCACCCCACTTAGTTTTCAAGGTGAAAGAGACATCTGCAAACATCACCTCCTGATCTAGAGTTTCCCCTAGTCCTTGATGTATGAGGGCGTGCTGTGCTTACTTGGTGGCAAGGCAGATGAACTTTGCCCATGCTCAGAGGCATTTTAAACTTGACTTTGTATTTTCTAGGGCACAGCCCCGGCAGGGAAAACTGATGCCAGGACTGCGCCCTAGTGACTCACAAATCAAATCAAATAAAGCCCTGCTGTTTCCTACCTCTTGATTCAGCCTTCGGATGTTCTGCTTTACCTCATCAGCTTCTGCAGTTGACACAGGGTTGGCTTGCTCCGTCCCTGCAAGGAAAGTCAAGGGGTAGGAGGGGGAGATGAGAGGGTTAGAGGAAATACTTGCAGCAGTTTGCCTTCTGCCCAATCCTCTGACACTGTGCTTGTATGAGCAAGGGGTCACCACATTGGAGCAAACCCCTAAAAAGGGAGGGTGACCTTTGGTAGCCCAAGGGTGGTGGGTGGGGCCAGAGGCAAAACTGGGCAGAGTAATGAATATAAATGTTTGCTTTTTGAAACAGGCTAGTTTCTCCACAGCCTCCTCTCTATCCAGGCAGGCAAGAGGCATTATCCAAGGACACATTCCAGCTGGGCAAAAATATTCAAGGAGGGTGTAAAGCAAGGCCACTGAGGAGTGAGGGCCACACAGAGAGGTACTGAGGGCCACATCAGACCCCTGGAACTGAGGTTCCCCACTGTCGCCCTAAAACCTGAACTGTGCATATTTCGTTCTAAAATAGTCATTTTTAAATAATGATGCTTTAGTACTGCTAGAACAAAGGACTACTTCTCACCAAAGTGGTAAGTCTGCATTTGGACTATACCATGTCAGATATAGATTTCGGGCGTGCATGGGGTATTACATATTACAATGTGGGCAGAAGCCATTCATAAAGAAGTGGATGTTGCGGAGAAGGCTCCTGGCATATCCCTTTCCCCTGCTATACAGTTTCCTGCCTGCAGAGGGACCTGTGGGAGCAAAGAAGCCCCATTCAGCCATGTGAGTCACCACCTGCAGTCAAAAGTGGTATAGTCCAAACCTAGCTTTATCACTTCGGGGAGGGGAGAATCCAGCCTAATTCTGCCCCGAGAAAAGCTGACCGCTGCAACCTATATCAGTTGCATAAGTTTATTTATTAAAATTCATTTTACTTCCTCTAATCACAAGATTGGGGTCAAGATCTAGCCATATAGAAATGAAGCCCCCACAGAAGCAGTTAGCTCAGCGGCAGCTAACATGGGGCCTTCCAGATGTCATTGAACTACAGCTCTCATCATCCTCAGGCACCATGGTCCACAATTGGGGATGACGGGAGTTGGAGTCCAATAACAACCGGAGAGTATCATGTGGGCTTCCCCTCCCCCTGGCTCTTTTTACCCTCCCCACTTTAGCCTGTTAGGAAATCCAGCCACAAAACTGGAGGGGCCTTAGACCCAGCCATTCTGCAACATCTCATGGTTCCCAACTCATTCTCTGAGTGAGCTGTCGCATGTTAACTATTTTAAGACAAATACGATCATGGCGGGTCAACTGAAGAGATGGCCAGTCTTAACTTGATGGCTCACTAATGAGCCTTGATGCTCAACAGAGGGCTGAATCTGCTTGCTCAATAGTGTGCGAGGCATTTCTTTAATGAGCATTGAATGGTTGACAGCTAAGTGGCTTCTTGCTCTCTAAGGCAGGTGGAAGGACCCATCTCCTCCGTTGCTATCGCTACCTGACACTGGAGGCTCCTGCGCCGAGCTCTGCGTGGGCTGATCCACATTGAAACTAAAGGTTTGTGTCTCTGATGCGCCACCGTCATCTTCAATTCCATCCACAACTCTAAGGAGGTGGGAGACAGATTAGTTTATGCGGCAGGGTGCAGTCAAAAAGTGGTAAGACAGGGTCAAGCAGTGGTGATTGAATATCGAATTTAGAACCTCCATATTCAGGGGCAGTCTCTCCTTCTGAGGAAATGGAGCACTGGGTGGAAAACAGACCCCCCACTGTCAGGGGCCAGATGGATGAGGAGGAGTGGTGGGTGCCTGACTCCCAAGAACTCTGCAGGGAGGGCTCTGAAGATGACACCTTAGAACCTGGAGCCTGGTGGTGGGACACTGAGGAGCAGTCAGCAGAAAGGATAAGCTGGGAGCCTATAGAAGCAGGAGACTTGAGAGATCAAGGGGGGTCAGGAGAAGGAGGGCCTTCCGGGACAGGATTAGAAGCTGAGAGTCGCAGCATGCATGCAGACAGTCCCAGTCCTGCTGACTCTTCTCCCACTCTGACTCCCCGCTTGAGGAGTGCCAGACAGGCCCACAGGAGGAGCTCACCCCCTGCTTGGGAGCGATCCAGAGTGAGAGGCTAGAGGGGAGGGGCATGGCTAGAGCTTAGCTTCAGCAAAGCCTTCGTTGAGTTGAGATGAACCAAAGGACATTGCTGTGTTGTTGTTTTTCTGCTAACAAAAAGCTAATCACATTCCATGCCTTCTGTGTGTGCGCCTGCCCTGTGGATGTCCTGGCTTGTTGACAGCCACCCTACACCCCAGTGCTAGGAAGTTCTCCAACCTAAATCTAAGTTAAATGGAAAGAAGCTACAGAAAACCACTGCTTCCTTCTTGAACGTATCCTATTCATTTTATTGAGGCTTTCGCAGGAGAACTTCCCAGCGGATCATACCCCATGAGCCAAATCTGTTTGTCTGCTGTGGCCGTTCAGGAACGCAATGAGGACCCTTACCTGGGGCTGAGGTCTGGGGTTCCGTAGTTCATGAGGGAGGGAATGAGGAGCTTGCCAGGTTTCCGGCCATTGCTGCCCTCATTGGAGAGCTGCACCTCCCGGCGACACTGCGGAGAGGGGCTACGGCCTCGGTTGCAGTGGGCTGGGGAGCGACAATTTCGCCGCAGGGCGGAGAACTGGCGCAGGTCATCTCCTAGCAGGCTGCTGAAGGAGCCGCGCCTCACGGGGCTGTTGAGGTTGGGCAAGAGGAGTTTGCGGCGGGTGATGGTGGCTGGCGAGGGCTGGAAGAAGTCCTCAGAGTCCTCGCCATATTCCTGGATGGAGGGCAGGGGCTTCTCGGGGGCAGCACCACTTTCAAGGTGAGGCTAAACAAGAGGGAAGGAAGGAAGAAGATTCAGAAGATGGAAAGGCAGCTTTCTTATAGGTGAGGCTTAAATCACATTTAATAAACTTAGATGTGTGACCATCTGATCATTGTTTAGGTGGAGGGTATCAATTTGTCATGCAAATAAGCATTTCAAACTAGTTCATATTTGCACTGCAAGCCAGGGTGAAAATGCTCTTAGCCCTCAGGCTTTCAGGTGTAGGGGAAATAATTTAGGAGAGTACAAACTCAAGTTTTTGCAAGCAACTTACGAACAAAGTTAAGATTTTTATTTTATTTATATTTTTTGCTTCCTGAGATCCCATCCCCCCAGCCAAATTCATGTTGACTGTAATCAATGCAGTTTCTCCCACCCCCTGTGCCCTTCTGTTCCTGCAGCAAAAAAGTTACCTGGGATAAACGTGGGGACCTGGAGAATCGGAGAAGTCCCTAGAAAGGGAAACAGCAACAACAACACAATCAAACAAGAAAGACTGGGCAGCTCTTTCAGAGCCTATCAGGGTTGTTGCCTCAAAGCTGACCATTCTTGGTTGCCTGACGGACGACCACCCAACCAAAAGCTGAAGAGACAGATGCCATTTCACCTTGGTTCTGGCCCCTCTAGGAAGCATCTCCTGCACCATCTTGGCACAAACTGACAACCATGCATTGTTTTGAGCAGGAGCTAGAGTGCACTCCTCTCCTGTGGGTGCCAGCAACTAGTATTTGCTGTGCCCATAGTCCCTGGAGACAGGGCACAACCTCCAGCCATCATGGCAAGACTTGGGGAGAATGAAGCTTGCGATGGAAGGTTCTGCCTCCCTCCTTATGTGTGTCTATTACAACATATGCAGAGAGCCCCCATGCTCTACTGAATACACACAAGGCGGATTAGAGTCCACCTCTCCTCTTTTTCCCATGCACATTCATTCCACCCGTCTTCATTCTGCCTATATTTTCCTCCTCTGCTCATGAAGCGCCCTTTCTATCTATTTGCACTCCACCACCCACACCATTCTAGGGATGGACAAACTTCCATGTGCTACAGCAAAGTGTCAGGAGGGCAGGCAGGGATAGGGGGAGAAAGTTCAGGGGAATGGGGGTGGGCTTTGTGATGACAGATGGGAGCAATGAGGTGTGGCGGTGGGTGAGGGAGGGCAGGATTGTATCGGGAGGTGGGGTGGGCACACGACCTTTCACCTCTAGGTCACTGGTTCGAATGTAGCCCAGGCCGGTAGTGCCCAAAGCATGTTACCATCCGACGGCTGTTGGAGAGCCTACGGGCGTTTACTGGCTGGTCACGGTCTTGGTCCTAGTGGACAAAAACCACCATCACAATCAGCAGGGTGGGTAGGTGGGTAAGTTCAGCCGAGGGGAAACTGTAGACGGAGGAGGACACAAACAGGAGGAGAAATGCAGCGGGGAGGAAGTGACCTGGTGCATTGAACCAAGGGTGAACTGTACCGGAGGAGAGGATGGAGGCAAAACTGGAATGAGTTGGTTCTGCTTGCAATGGGTGCAATGGGCACCAGCCGCTGTTGCCTCTAGGCGTATTTTCTCTTGCTTAAAAACACCTTATGGGGGATGCTACATTCTGTTCTTAGTTACAGCAATGTCCATATATGACAAGAGTTGAAGCGTTGCTTCCTGGGAGGTGTGAAGTCTAACAGCAGAGGAAACGGAAAGTAAGGGGAGGCGATGTGGCCTCAGCCTAAAATGAGTGACTGAGCGATGCAGTCAGCAGTTGTTCATGTTTAACAGCTCTTAAAAATAAACCTCCCTTGGACTTGTGGCTTAGTAAACAGGTGGGCAAGTGGGATCAGAGCCATGGTACAGAGGGGAGGGTGGTCAACCTATTCTTCGGCACTGTTTACTTATTTAAATCCTCTCCACTCCCTCACTGAAGATATTATTAACCACGGGGAGGAGGGGGAGCGAGAGACAGGAACTTGTACTGCACCTGCCTCCCCCCCCCCCCACTGCTTGTAGCTAACAGCAACTTTGGAGTGATGAGTGGTTTCCATTGGGGAAACAGTGGAAAAGAGGGGTTTAATTCTATGGGATGTTAGCATCCAAATTGCATATGTAAAGGGTTAATTGCAAGAGCTGTAGAACTGTCATACGCTCTGTGGCAGTTATGGCAGTTGGTTCAGTTATGGCAGTTAGCTGAACAGTCTTAACACAGCAGCATCTTTGTTGTGCTGCTGTCTGCTTCTGAGTCTGTAAATGTTAGCTAGTCTGTAACAGTTTAATCTATGTAAGATGTTTTAGCTACTTAAGAAACACCCACCTGCATTGTACATTTGATCTGCAACTGCAAAGCACACTAAGTTATACAGCATGTTCTTTTAAACTTTAAAAGGGAGCGTCTAGTTTTTATAGGAAGGAAAGAAAGAGAACAAATTAAAGGGTCTAATCACCCAGGGCTGTTTTCCACACACTCTGCAAATGGGAACTAGAGTCTACGTAATTCCCACAAATCCCCCCACCCAGCTGCCCAGCCCTGGTCCAAATCAGTTTATACATGCATACACTGAGAGCTATTTTTCAGGCAAAGAAAAGATGTCTGTTTTGGCCCTCAGGCAGAAGAGAGGGAAGCTGTGGCCGGGACTTAAATGGCAACTTCAGTTCATGCACACCAGGACTCATAGGTCTTTCAAGTTGTAGACTGTTGGTGGTGGGTTTCAGTTAGCGACCAATATTTGGTGGTGGTGGGGAAGCTCCCAGGATCTGTCTAAGACATTTTGCTGCCTGAGGCAAGGGACCCCACCTTCACATATAGAGGTCAACTGGGCTGGCAGATGAAGCATACTTCTACACTGAGGGCAGAAGGTTGGCAGGCAGGGATTCAGGGCCAGCCATGTGTCCAGTTTTGGCCTTCAACCCCTCACTGAAGCTCCCACTGCCTCCAGTATCTACTGCTTGAGGTAGCGGTCATATTCTGCCTCATGGCTCCACTGTCCTCACTCTCCTTTCTTGACCTCACTGCCAACACAAACACATCCAAGATATCACTGTTCCGTATAGGACTCTTGAGCTTTGGTGGCACCTCAGGAGAAGCACATTTGGGAGAGGCCAGGGATGGGGAATCTTATATTGAGATATTGATATAAGAGATATTGAGAGCAGAAAAGATATTGTTTCCTTCATTAAAAATGAAGGCAGTTTTTTAAAACCCTCAACCCGTTTTCAAAAAAATCTGTGGGGAGAAAGCTTGGCAAAAATAACTGCTGCTATTTTCTGCAAGCTTGATAACAAGGAGTCAGCAGAAGGAACGATCCAACTTGTCGAACCTCCCTGCATTTAAGAAGAGGCAAAAGTCTTCTTAACACTCAAGGGTGGGGTGAGTGTGCACTGCATTTTTGCAAGACTTTCCCCATAATAGGACACATTTTGGTACATTTTTTCACCACTATGCATTTGTGTGTGCACTTTTCACTAACAGGCCCATTTTGCTATGCGTTATTTGGCTGGAGGACTGCAGCGCAAACTTTAGGCAAGAGCAAATTTCAGAGGAGTGTGCATATTAATTCAGGAAGAGTGAATTAATACAAACTGAATGAATTTATATTGCCCCCCTCATGCTGGCTTTATGCTACCTCCGGGATCAGAAGCGCCGTGCCTCCAAATGCCAGTTGCTAGGGAACAAGGGCAGGAGACAGCTATGGCGCTCTTGCCCTGCTTGTCCTGGAGGCATCTGATTGGCCACTGTGGGGAATGGGATGCAGGACTGGCTAGGCATTTGCTTTGATCCATGAGGGCTCTTGTTCTCTTTTGCAGTGTTCAATGAGCATGATTCCTATTGAATGACTGGACCATTCTCCTTCTGCAAAGGAGTCTTTTCAGACCTCAGCATGCCATACTTTAAAAGCGTCCTGCAAATAACTGAGTTTTGAGCTCTGTTCTAGCGACATGAGGTGCTCCAATGAGAGGGACAGTTAGATTTGGCTTTGGGCTGTGTGCAATAAACCTTGCAGGTAAAATTCTACCACCTGCTTCAGTTGTGCAGATACTGGCATGTATTTGATGAGTTTGCAGCTTTTATTCTGCTTCTATTATGGCCAAGTATGTAGCTATTCAGGGCTCTGAAGTCCCACCTCTTCCCCCCCAGTTTCTGAGATTTTACCATTATTCACACACTTTCAAGCTTCTCTTTGCAGTGACAACAGGCTGAAATTTGCCATTTGAAAAGAAGCAGGCTGTTGTTCATAGAATGTTGAATTCTGTGTCTGTATACCAATTCATGTGCTTAAATGGAATCACTGAATACATCAGCCCCACTTGGGGAAAGCCTTGTTTGTGGTTGCTATCACTGAATAGGTTGCTAATTGTATAACCTAGACTTATGAAGCCAGCCAATGCCAACATGTGGCATTTTGCTGCCCAAAAGAAGGACTCGCAAACACACACACTGCTGCAGGTAACACTTTAAAACAGGCCTAGATAATCTGTGGCCCTCCAGATGTTGTTCGATTAAAAACCCCATCAACACTGACCACTGGCCTTGCTGGCTGGGGCTGATTAAAGCTGGAGTTCAAGAATATCTGAGGAGACACAGGTTAACCATCCTTGCTTTAAAAAATCCTGCTGCACCATTCAAACCCCAATTCCTGCTTTTATATCCCACCACCACAGTGCCTTATAGAATCATAGAATGGTAGAGTTGGAAGGTACCACAAGGGTCATCTAGTTCAACTCCCTGCAATGCAGGTGGAACAGTGTGTGATGCCAAATTCAGGGCTTGAACACATGACCCTGAAATTAAATGTCTCACGGTCTACCGACTGAATGAAGAAGACCACTTCCCCTTCCTTCCTTCCTTGCATGGTAGTACTGGCCTGCCACCAGTCACGTATGGTGGCCCCCTAGGGTCATTGTTAAGCTCCTGAACTCTTTGCCTGCCTGGGCCTGCAGCCATGTTAAGGACCTGGCAAGGTATGGTGCAAGGCTGCATTCAAGTGGGGATGGGAGAGAGGGGCAGTCAAGCTGTGTAGGCCCTGCCATAACCCCTCCTCCACCTGAACATCCGTAAATAAGAGTTTCCCAGGGAGACAGCCCCACAAATGCCTCTGGCACTCTCCCCTCTGAAAACACACACACCCAGAAGAGGCTCCCCCCCCCCCGTTTTGCAGAAATGAGGATGCTATTGTCTGTGCTGTGTATAGCACTTCAGAAACATGCAAGATATGTTTGACAAGAGGCAACAGCGGCGCAAAAGGCATGAGTGTGCAGAGATCTTGGGAACAGATGCTTAAAATGCCACAGAAACAGTTGCCTGTCTCTGTCTGAAAAGCCACAGCTCAATGGTTGAGCCCCTGCTTTACTCAGTTCCCAAGTTTGATCCGTGGCCCCTCCAGGTAGGGCTGGTGGAGAACCCTGTCTAAAACCCTGCAGAGTTGCTGCCAGTCAGTGTAGACAACACTGAGCTCAATGGCTTGTCGGTCTGGCTTAGTATAAGGCAGTTTCCTATGAAGGCTATCTGGATCTGGGGAACAGGTGGAGGAAATAGGTCAGACTGGATGGGACGCTTTTCACATCGTTTGCCCTTGACTGCTGTTTCTTTCACAGACTGACAGCACACACTCTCCTATTGCATGATGGCAGGGGCTAGGGCAGGTTTAACCCTTTGCTTCCTGCTATGCTTTTAATCCAGATGGGGCCTCCTTCCCATGCTGGCAATTAATTTTTTTTAAAAGAGCTTTTCACCCCAGGACAAGCCACATGATAAACGTGGCCCTAGTCTCTCTCTCTCTCTCTCTCTCTCTCTCTCTCTCTCTCTCTCTCTCTCTCTCTGCCTGCGCAGGGAAAGCGGCAAGATGCAAATGGTGGAAGGGTGTTGATGGAGTTGGAAGCACTGGAAACATGGATTCTTCTCATGGTCTGGGAGTGATGATGTTGGATGTGGTATCTTTAGCAGGGGATGTGAATGATTCCTGGGGAAGGGGAAGGATCTGGTCTTGGTGGGAACTGGCCCTGTGTGGTCAAATGGCTAGAAGTACAGGTAGAAAGGGGGCAGGATAGGCGGGGATCAGGGTCACCTGCAGCACACAAACACCCCTACCTCAATCTCGCTGCCCTCCCGCAAGTTGAAGGTGAGGTCCTGGTGGATGTCGGCCATGAACTTGGCAGAATATTCGGGGTACAGCTCCAGCACCTCGAAGAGCCCACGCAGGCTGATGTACTGGAGGTCGCAGTAGGTCAGCGCCTTGACGTCTGCATTGGTCTTGATTACTTGGTCTTTATTGGGCAGGTCAGCCCCAATGAGGTCCCCTTTACCTAAGGAAGATGAGTCAGGATTTGGGGAGCGCCTGAACGGAGTTGGAAGCAGGGAGGCCACTCGTGTGTTCCCTCATCTCTCCCCCATCTTCTGATGGAGGGGCTCGAACTGGGAGTCCCATGGGCCGGGGTTGAGGCTGGGACTAGCCTAGTGAGCTGTGTGTGCTTTGAGGTCTCAGAGCCTTTTATAGGCTCACAAGGGGTGTACCTTGTGTCAGTAACATGTCTCTGAACTGGACAGCAGGAACCTGGATTTTCCTGTCATCAAACCAAGAGCTGTTGCCTGCTGGGCTTCAGCCCTCAGCTGCCCAGCTCTTTATGCCAATGGCGTATTCCAAAGCAGGATTAATATAGAGCAGGGAACTTGTGGACCTCCAGGTGTTGTTTGTCTCCAACTCTCCATCAGCCCTGGCCAGCACTGCTAATGGTCAGGAATGGATTAATTTGTCAATTTTGGTTTATCTTGGGGCTGATCCATGCTATACATTTAAAGCACATTTAATGCATGTGGCCTCTCCAAAAGAATCACGGGAGCTGTAGTTTGCTGGGAATTGTATCTCTTTGAGGGTGAAACTACACTTCCCACAATTCTTTGGGGGAAGCCATGCACTTTAAATATCTGTTGAATGTACTTCCTGGTGTGGATCTGCCCTCAGTTTCTCAGTTTTCATATCTTAAATTCAGTTTTCCACGTTTCCTCAGCAATTTGCAGGTTTAACAGAAATCCTTAAGAAAATCAATCAGCATTTTAGTGCAAATTTCTTATAATAAATGTATTTTTGTATGCAGTTTTGTCTAATGTACACATTTTTGCAAGCAAGTTCCTCTAACATAATGAATTTTTGCAGTTAGTTTCACCAATATATGCATATCTGTGCACATTTTCCCCTAACATACACATTGTTTTACAAACTGCTTGACCAGAGAACTGCATCACAAAATTTGGAGAAGTGCAAATTTCATGTATTAGTTTGAGAAGCACAGATCAGATAGTTTCTCATAAAAATGCAAACAAAACTGATTTTTGCCCTAGCCCCAACACAGAGCCTATTTGTGGCCCCAGCCTCACCCTAATACAGAGACCACCCTCGCATCCCCAAAGAGACACAGATTGCACTGTGCGGCTCTCCCAGAGTCTTACCTAAAATGGCCAGTACAATGTTGTCCTTAAGGACTTCAAGGGAGCCTGAGCAGACAAAGTAATTTGCTTGCAGGGCGTCTCCCTGGCGGAGGAGATATTCCCCAGGGGCGCAGAAGGATGTCTTGATGTGCAGGGAAAGGGCGCGCAGGCAGCCGCGGCTGGCACTCTCAAAGAGCGGCAGCTGCAAAATGTCCTTGTTCAAGTGCATGGCAATGTCCGCTCGTAGTTCATCTGGGAAGTCCCGCAGGAGCTGAAGGGAAAGGAGGAGCAGGGAGCGTCAGCATGGGATTTGGTGCAATTGGAGTCCACTGTGCCCCCACAAACCAGAAATGGGCCGGGGTCTGACCCCCAGGCTCCTCTCATAACCTGTTTCATTTTATCGTCCTTTATGTAGGAGTGCTCTTCAGCCCCAGACCCTAAGGCCATGTCCAGATGACCTGTTCCATTGAGCACCCTTCCTGATTTGTATTCACAAAGTTTGCAGAAAATTTAGACAATATTGGCTAATTATCCATTCTGTTTTGTTTGTTGGGAGGTTAGACGACCTCATCTCAAATATTCGTTATTTCACATTTTCCTGGTATATTTCCCCATCACTTTCCTTACTGCAAAAAGTCAGATTTTTGGGGGGAGGGGATCTCCCAAATCATTGTGACCCTTAGAAGGGAGTTAATAGTGTTCAGTCCTATGAACATCTGGTCAGAAGTCAGTTTCATTCAGTTCAGCTGTGCTTATTCTATAATAAGGGGGCATAGGAATCCAGCCTAAAACTGACAGAGAGTGAGCTGCCCTTACCTCATTGGCATCAATGCCGTTGTTGACAGACCACGTGGTTTGAAAGTACTCCAGCATGCGCTGCTTGAGTTGCTGGGGCAGGCGGTGGACGCGGATGAAGTCCTTGAGATCCTTCATGCGGGTGTGATAGAGGGAGCGCCGTGAGTACATGCGCTGGATGATAGCTGTCACGTTGCCAAAGACCACGGCATGCATCAAAGCTGAGGCAGAGAGGAGGAAAGGGGCATGAGAGAAGAAGAGCTCTCTTAGCCTATCTAGATTGGCATCCTGTTCCCAACAGATGGAACACAAGTCAGTGTGGAGTAGTGGTTAAGGTGCTGGACAAGGACTAATAATAATAATAATAATAATAATAATAATAATAATAATAATAATACTGATGATGATGATTTTATTATTCGTACCCCACTCATCTGACTGGGTTGCCTCAGCCACTTTGGGCGGCTTCCAGCATAAAATAAAAACATAATACCATATTGGCCCGAATATAAACCACACCCAAATATAAGCTGCACCTTTAAAATTCAAGGAGGGGGGAGGAATAAAAGACAATACCCAAATATAAGCTGCTCCCTTAAAATTTTGCAGGCACTCATACTTGTTCCGTTTTACCATATGTCTGTTTCAGCGGCAATATCATAAAAGCCAATTTTTGTAAGGTCATGAAATTAAGCCGCACTTTAACTTTTCACGGTCAGAATTTAGAAAAAAAAGTGTGGCTTATATTCAGGCCAATATGGTAAAACATTAAATATTAAAAACTTCCCTATACGGAGCTGCCTTCAGGTGTCTTCAGAAAGTCATATAATTGTTTATCTCTTTGACATCTAATGGGAGGGCGTTCCACAGGGTGGGTGCCACTATCTGGAAGTCCCTCTGCCTTGTTCCCTGTAAGGGAACTGCCAGAAGACCGTCAGAGCTGGACATCAGGCTGAACAACGGGGGACAGAGACGCTACTTCAGGTATACAAGGACAAGGCCGTTTAGGGCTTTAAAGGTTAGCAACAACATGTTGAATTGTGCTCAGAAACTTGAGAGATCAGGGTTCAAATCTCAGCTCAGCCACGATGCTCACTGGTGACTTTGGGCAAGTCACTGTCTCTCAGTCTAACCTATCTAACAGCTTGTTGTGGGAATAAAACAAAGATGGGGAGAAGTCTGTATGCCATTTTGAATTCTCCAAAGAAGAAGGCATGATATAAATGTAATGTAATAAACTAAACTAAACTGAATTAAACTAATTTTTTTTCAAAAAAAAAGTTTTTCCTCTGTTGCTTATCCAGAATGGCTAGTATTCCAGAAGTAGACTGCTTTTGAGCCTGGAGGTTTTATCACTGCTAATAAAGCTGAGATGGGCCAATTATTTCTGAGCCTGGAATTCCCCCTCCCTGGACTGCCCTATGAGAGCATTATGATAAATTTAGAAACAAAAATTTAAAATGGGACAAAAGTAATAAACCACCCACCCCCTCTATTTCTCACTCTTCCTGCTTTACTCTCAAAGGAGAGTAATCTCCTCATCTCCTGTTCTAAAGTGCAGCTGTTTAGGTTATCTAAAATATTTTTGTCTTTGATGTGACCTGAACATGCATTTATCCAGTCTATGGGACCATAACAAAAGTCACTTTATGACTACAGCGCTTGCTTCTGGGGAGGCCTCTCTGACTTCCATCTCCTTCTCATGATCACCCAAGCAGCACTTGGAATAGGGCGGCTGTAGCATATTCCCAGGGGAAGGGCTGTAGCTCAGTGCTGAAGCATCTTAGGTTCAATCCTCAGCATCTCCAGGTAGGGCTAGGAGATGCTCCCTGCCTTCTAATCCTGGAGAGCAGCTTTCTGTCAGTCTAGGCAACAATGGGCTAAATAGATTATTGGTCTGGCTCAATGCAAGGCAGCCTTCCTGTGTTCCTAGGCATGGCAAAGCAGCTGTCTCAGTCAGAAAACTATGGGGCAGCAGCCATCCCAGCTGCTCTGCCAGAGGACAACTTAGAGTGCCACACAGTCTGCTTTGTGACCTCTAAACCAGGGGTGGAGAACCTCCCACCTGTGGGCCAATCTTGGGACCCTAATTTGGCCCATAAGGCCATTTTCCCCCAAACCATGCCCACCTGCTGACCAGCTGACATCAGCTGACAGGCATGTGCCCCCTGCACCTCTCATTTTCTGAATTACACTTGTTTCTTTTATGTCCATTTTACAGATGGGAGGAACTGAGGATGAAAGAGAGAGATCAACAGACCTGAGACATATAATGAGTTGCCGGCAGAGGAGTCTCTGACGGCTTATCCATGCTTAACTTTTGCCCCGCTCTTTCCAGGCACAAGTCTGTGCTTTAAAGCTCTGTGTCCAAGCATGGTCTCCCACCTCACCCCCAAGAGGTTTCCCCATGAAAACCTGCTTTTTAGTGCTCAATTGGAGCAATTGGCAATTTGGGTTTTCTGTGGATTGCCATTTGTTCCAAATCCAGCTTTAAAAAGCAGGTTTTTGCAGGGAAAGTTCTAGAGGGAGAAAAGTGTACTCAGAAACGGAGCTTTAAAGCATGGACCATGCCTGGAAAGAGCAGAGGAAAGCTAAGTGTGGATAAGCCCCAAGTCTTAACTATCGAAGCTCCCCTCTCAAACCACTTCAAAAAGGCACCACATGCATACCAAAGGCTACAAGGTGAAGATCACACCCTCACATTGATCCCTGGACTCTGGTCAACTAACAGCATCACTCAAAGCCCCACTCAAAGCCCCACCCAGGTAGCCCAAATGTTGCATTGCATGGTAGTGGGCATGGTAGTGGGTGGTAGTGGGCTTGTTGTTGTTGCCTAATTTATTCTACTTCTCCTTATCTTTAGGAGGGGCAAAGCACTCTGCACCAAACACGTGCCCTACTTTTAGCATGTGAAAATATCCTGTCTAGCAGTCCCCCATCTCAACCTTGTCTTTCAAGACTTCGCTAGGCCCTGCCCACATTTGCGAACGATAAGGACTAGAAACTTGCTTTCTAGCAAAATGGAAACCAGGTTTATCTGGATGCTAGACACCAGCGCCAAAACCCTATGCTCCCCCCCCCCACGGTGCACTTGTTGTTACGAGAGATATGCAGCCCTGCCTGTGATGGACTTACCACCAATGAGCATGGTGCAGATGGAGAAGATTTTCTCGGCGTCCGTGTTGGCGCACACGTTGCCAAAGCCCACGCTGGTCAGGCTGCTGAGGGTGAAGTAGAGGGAAGCGATGTAGGCGCTGCGGATGGAGGGTCCTCCCACAGAACTGTTGATGTAGGGGGCCTCGATCCGCTTGCCCAGTTCGTGGAGCCAGCCTGCAGGGCACAGTGAAGGGTTAATCCTGTTGCAGTGGGTCAGACTGCATCCCACTATCAGAGAAAGGAGCATATGATGCAGATACCAGGGCCTTCCCGCTCACCCCAGAGAGTTTCTCAGAAAAAGCTCCCACAGAATCCCAGAAGCCAGCATTGCCCTCACCAGTCTGCCAAAGCACGGATGTGGAATATGTGGCCCTCCATGTTTTGTTGGACTCCAACTCCCATCAAACCCAGTCAGCATAGCCAGTAGTCAGGGATGAAGGGAGTTGGAGTCCAACAAAACATGGAGGGCCATAGGCTCCATTCCCCTGGCTTACGCATTCATGTTTGAAAATGTAAACATTTGCTTAAAAGTTAGAAAACTGATCCAGAGGTTGGGGGAAGAGGAGGTGTTGGTGGTGTTACAGACACTAGCCCTTCTGTCCCTTCCAACATCAGCTTTCTGCTGGGTCAAACTGAACCATGCTGTAAACATGTTATTTTCTTCTTCTTCAAAGGTTGCCCAAGGAGTAGAAAAGAAAGTGTGTTTGTTTAAGCCCTGTGGCTCAGTGCCCACTCCTTTCCCAGGATGCACAGCAGCCTTGCTATGGGTTCCCACAAGGAGACGCATGTAGCGCCATCCCGAGCCACACACTCAGGGTTTCCACAAGGAGGGCTGCCCAGTCGTTCCTTAAGCTCACCAATGTCCCAGGTCACTGGATCGTTGCTCTCCTGCCGGCCGATGACATACCAGATGCAGGCCATCCAATGGGCCAGGAGGGCGAACATGGACATGAGCAAAGTCAGGACCATAGCACTGTACTGGGAATAGCGGTCCAACTTTTGGAGGAGACGGAGCAGGCGCAGGAGGCGCACTGTCTTCAGCAGGTGCACCAGATAGGTCTGGGGAAGGAGAAGGGAGAAAAATAAATCAGAGTGGGTCATGGACATTACATGCTCCCCAGTTGGCATTCACATGTGACGGGGCCTTCTCAGTGGTGGCTCCCTGTTTACAGAATGCTCTCCCTGGTGATGTGTGTCTCCTTCCCTCACTATTAACTTTCAGGAGGAATTTAAAAGCATCCCTGTTTACCCAGGCATTTGATGACTGAAAGATACTGTCCATGACATCCTTGAAATTATTAGTTTGAGATGGTTTTATGTGCTTTTAGATGTATTTAATTGTTTAAAATATATTTTATTTTTAATTGTATTGTTTGGCCACTGCTATGTTTGCCACACAGGGCTCCTTTGGGAGCAAGGGTGGGATATAAACTTAGCTACTGACTAAATAAAACCTTGCTTTTTGTCTATTAGACTATTAAGCAAGAGTGGTAACTTATCTACTGGAGTAGTCCACAACTGGAAGGAACCTGGATTTGTATACAAGGAGCAAGTTTGATCTTTCCTGCTGATTATACCAGGTGCTCCCTTTTGTGTTTGTCTTTGCCTTCTAATTTGTTTATCCTATTAGGCCAACTAAGTACTGTGACAGGGCATGCACTCAGCTTCACAGGAACCTTGTCTTTTCCTTTTTGTTTTTAAATCCCATCCAAGAAGTGTGCAAATGCACACACTCGGGCAACTGCAAAATTTCAGCATGCAATTTTTAACATGCAGTTTTCTGGGATAGTGTGTGTGTGTGTTGCAAATCTGAGGGATCGAAAGGAATATAAAAAGCCACACTCTGTTTAGGAGTGCACCACAAATAATTACGAGCATGGCGGGGGGGGGGGGGGAACCCGAGAGCATTGAGGAAGCAGTGGGTGTGGAAAGGGGAGTAGCAGAAAGTGATGGTTGATCCACCCACCTAAAAACACCAAAACAAATCATCTGTGACCCTGAGTGGAACCCAATTTTCCACTGTTTATCAGATTATTCCTGCATTGGGCAATTCTTGTGTGGGCAAGTGTGGGTAACAGTGTTAGACTAGAACTGCAGAGTCCTAGGTTCAGATCCCCTCTCTGGGCTTAATTGTACTGCACAGTAACAACATGGTTAGAGTTTTCTTTTTTAAAATAGATAGATAGATAGATAGATAGATAGATAGATAGATAGATAGATAGATAGACAGACAGACAGATAGACAGATAGACAGACAGGCAGGCAGGCAGGCAGGCAGGCAAGGCAAGTGGCTGGAGGTGGGGGTAGTCATCAACAGCACAGCACACAGGGGAGGGAGGTTTAAGCCTTTCCTCCCCAGCTATGATCTTGGCAAGCATCACACTACTCCAATGGAAATTAGTATTAGGAGGGCAGGACTCACATCGGTGCCAATACTGATTTCTGCAGTACTCCCCCCCCCCACCTGATTATTATGGCTAGGTGGGGAAGAAAGGATTCAACTTGCTCTTGTACTGCAGTGACATTGACTATCCCACTCCCCGTACCTGATATTTTATTTTAGAAAGCCTGCAATGTGATTGCTCATCACAGCATTAACATACCATGCATTTAGACCTGAAGCTGAATGCGTGATCATGGGCCAATTGCTACAACTCAGCCTGGCTTACATCATAGGGCTGATATGCGGATAAATGGGTGGGGAAGAAAGGTTTTTTTCCTTGGGGGCTATAAATGGAATAAACAAATAAATCATAGTCCGCAAATGGACTCTTTCCCAACACCCACGACAAGCGTCTTTCCCTAGTCTTATTCTTCTTAGTCCTTTAAATTAAGAGGTGCTGGTAGTGGGCATTAAATCTGAAATCTTATTCTGCCATTGAGCTATGGCTGTGATTGGAGCTTGAGAACAAAGATTAAGGTAACTGGGGCTTACAGGAGGGGCCTGAGAAAGATGCCCTTCACCTCATCTAACCCCCAAATTGTGCAAATTTTCCAGAGCTTAAATCACATGAAGAATGGTTGTACCAAGACAAAGTTCCTTTGTTCACATGCAAAGTGGATCCCCATCACAACTGAGTAGCCACAGCCAGCCCCCATTGCACTTCCAGAATTTAGATTTTGTGACTTCAAAGCAGGCTAAGGCTGTGTACACATACTATGACTTTAAAGCATATTCAAAGCATATTCGATCCCTCAAAGAATTCTGGGCACTGTAGTTTGTTAAGGGTTTCTGGGAATTGTAACTCTGTGAGGATAGACTAAGGTGCCCAGAATTCTTTGAGGGAAAGAATGTGATTCAAATGTGCTTTAAAGGTATCGTGTGCACACAGCCTTGGGTTCTGCAGTTAGTTCTTATTTCAGAAGCTGATTATAACAGTTCTGAGAATGGAGGAGTTGCCCTTTGCCGGGTCTCTGGAGGTCTTGGTTCAAACTCCCACTATTGCAGGACTGAGGTGAAGTCACTGTTACTTTGAAAAGCAGGTGGAATCTGACAAGATTAAATTAGGAAGCAAGGAGTTCAAACCTAGTGACCTCCATTTGCTCAGCACACTGCCAGGAGAAAGCAATGGCTGGCTAGCAACTGCATAAGCTTCCTCATTAGTCGAAGGTCTCATGTTAGCATGAGACACTTCGTCAAGCTGCTTAATGAGCCCCCCGGGAAACCGAGGCTAAGAAATAAAGGTGCATCCAATAGCACGAAGCAGCAGAGGCAGGGTGTGGGATTAGCTACAGGAGGAACCTTGCAGCAGGGCAGAAAGAACAGGCTTCATTTAGTTCAGAGATGGAGAGCCTGTAGCGCTCAAGGTGGTACTGGACTCCAGCTCCCATCATCCCCAGCCTGCAAGGCCAGTGGTCAGGAATGATGGGAATTGAAGTGCAACAACATGTGGAGTGCTACGGGCTCTTCCACACCCCTGATTTACCGGTAGTTGATTTAAAAACCAAATTTGGAGCCACTCTGAAATCAGCTACTGACACGCATGTGTGTGTGTGTGTGTGTGTGTGTGTGTGTGTGTGTGTGTGTGTAGAAAGTCAGTGGTGAGGGGGAAAGGAATGGCATATCTTTCAGAAGGGTTGGAGCCCTGAAAAGGAGCACTCTATATTGCCACTATTTTTTTTTGCAGGTAATACTTACAAAAATAATACTGACCTACCCTATAAAATCACTGTGAGATCTGTTGAGATAATAAAGTGCTATAAAAATTATGTTTTTACCACTGTTATTATAATAACTGTGCCGCTGAGGATGTGCAAAGTTATCTTCTGTCACTACTCGGTGGCCAAGTCACCTTGCACCCATTAGGGGTGATGATGCGTGGGGCATTTCTCGAAGCTGCTTATCATTTCTGTGGCGCTTCATCATGTGCAAATCACTTCTTGTAATGAGCACATTCTTCCTTGCAAGAGCAGAAGGGACCTGCTTGAGATCAAGCAGTTCATAGGGTGGCACCTCCAGGCAGGCCTCTCTTTTTAGAAAGAGGATGCTCAGCAATTCCAGCCGAAAAGGCCTGAGGCCCTTCTCAGCGTTCACCTCTTGCTGATTCAGAGGGGCAGATTGAAAGGCAAACTCACCACAGGGACGTTGAAGGCATAGAGGAGGTCAAAGGGCAAGGCTGCAATCAAGTCCACAAAGAACCAAGTCGCCACATAGTGGAGGCAGATGGAACGGGTGTCATAGACCACCTGGCCCGACTGGCTGACGTACGTGGTGCGGAAGTTCAGAATAATGTCTATCAGAAAAAAGGGGCAGTAAGTTCACAAACCTTATGTGTGCTCCTGGTCACGTCCCCCAACCCAGGCAGTGACAAGGCCACGTTTTCCACATGAAGAGAGACACGTGGAAGCCTTATGTCAAATCAAACGTGAAAGCACAACGTCACACCTTAACAACAACAACACAAAGGCATACCTAGATCTCTTCCCAGTTCAGGTGTAGGGAACCTTTTGCCTGCCAGATGTTCCTGAACTACAACTCTCATCATCCCTGGCCAGTGGCTGGTGGGAGTCGTAGTTCAGGAACATCTGGCAGGCAAAAGGTTCCCCACACCTGTCCTGCATCAAGCGAAAGGGCCAAACAACCTCAGGCTCTGCCTCCAAAGGAAGTTCACAAGCAGGGCAGCAAGCTGGAGATAGTCCTCCAGAGTTTCTTCTCCCTAGCATCTAGTACAGGTGTGGGGAACCCTCTAGATTCTGATGAACTACAACTCCCATCAGCCTCAGCCACCATGGTCAATGGCCAAGGGATGATGGGAGTTGTAGTTCAGCAACCTCTGGAAGGCTAGCTGAATGTATTCTACTGTGTTATGCTGCCAATATGGAGCCAATGAAAACAGGAGGCTACTGTTCCTGACCTACCCCCTCATTAAACCCATGTAGATATGTGGCATCTCATCTAACACCTCGGAGGCAAGTCTACTGCATCCCCACACCCCAGGGAAAGGAACTCGTTTTGGATGTTCTCAGAATCCCCATCCAGAATAACCAATGGTCAGGGCTGTTCTTTGACAACTTGGAAGTTGCCAAAAGGATATTAGTAGGCAAGAGGATTTGTTCAGCTGATTCAGCTGCTGTTGCTGCTGCTGCTGCTGCTGGTGGTATGTATTTTTGTGTTTATATTGTAAATTGCCTTGTCATCTTCGGATGAAGGGTGGTATAGAAATAATAGTACTACTACTACTACTAGTAATAGTTATAAGAGTAATAATAGGAATTGTAGTCCAGCGATATCTGGAAGGCCACATGTTCCCAATCCTGGCTATAAATGGAGTGAGACCCATTTAATTCAGGGGGGAATCACTTCTGAACAGACATGACTGTAATTGCCCTGTAATTGTTGTAACCGGAAGAGGAAACTTGCCATAATTTAATAACAATTGAGGGTCGTTAAAAATTAAGCATTTTTTTTATTTTGCATCATATTTGTTACATGAACTTTGACACCGGTGGTAGTTTAGGGGAGCAGGGACAAAGCACCAGCACTTCATTTCACAGCAGCGTCAATGACGTCATAATCTGGGCATTTTCTGCATGCCAAATTAATAAGCTTTTCTCAAAGTGAAACCCTCCAAATCAGCTAAATGGAGGAAGAGGTACGTTGTGCTAGCATGCATGGCAAAGAGTTGAGGCCTGGGACTTATCCACACTTGTTCTGATGCTTTCCCCAAAGGAACCACTTTTTGACGCTCAATTAGAGCAATTTGGAATTTAGCACTTAAAGAGTGAGTTTTCCCCGGGGGGGGGGGGAAGTGAGGCAAGGGGAAAACCACTTGGACACATGCCTAGAAAGTGCAGGTCAAGTGGAAAACTGCTCAGACCCATGTTTTCTAGGCACAGAACAAGTGGAAGTGTGGTGCAGTGGTTAGTGTACTGGGATAAAACCTGGGAGACCAGAGTTCAAATCCTGACTCAGCCATGAGGTTCACTAAGTGACCTTGGGCTAGACACTGTCTCTAGGCCTAACCTACCTCACACAGTTGCCATGTGGGTAAAATGGAGAGGGGAAGAACCACATATGGCTCAGACAGAAATACTACTGTATATATATAACCTATGGATAATAATCGTAATCATAATAAACCAAAAACTGTCATCTAGCAAATTCCCAGAGTCCCTTTCTTAGACCAACCAAAATGTTAGAAAACAGCAAGCAAGCTTTTGCATTCAACAGAACTCTTAATCAGGCTGGATGTTAAAGCAGGTACAGAAGGAGTAAAAAAAGCCTGGCTTGGCACTGCAGCCTCAATACCATCAATGGTGAAAAGTTTGCGTTTGTTGTATAGCCCTAGATTACGCACACATATTACATTTGAAAACCCCCCAGAGAATCCTGGGAACTGTAGTTCACCTCTCACAGCTATAATGCCCAGCACCTGTAGCAAACTACAGTTCCCAGGATTCCGGGTGGTGGTGGTGGGGTTTAAATGTATGGTGTTTATGCACTGCCTTAGAAAGGCAGTGTGGCTAAGAGAGACTGCAATGAAGGGCACCTCTACTGCAGCGTTGTTTGACACCCACTTCACATCCCTGTGCAGGTTTCACCTGAGCTAGATCGCCCCTATTGCCCACCAGCAGCGGCCCCAACCCAATGGCACCCGGGTAAAGCACAGCTTTGCAGTCCTCACCAACGATGAAGAGCATCTCGACAACGATGTCGCTGACGATGGTGCTGCGGGCAGCCGCCAAGCTATCCTCTGTGTCGGTGAAGCAGACGTTGTACGGAACGGTCACGGCCACATAGAAAGTGGCCAGGAGGATGAGCCAGTCCCACAGGGCCTTGAAGATGCTGTAGTGGAGGAGGATGAAGCGCGATTTCTGCACCGAGGCCACTTTGTACTCTGGAATGGAGGGCTTGTTCTCAAAGACGTTCTGGAGGGCGCAGGAAAGAAGAAAGCCCTTTTGAGCACCCCACACCTTAGACCTTGGCTCCACGGGGGTAGTGACAAGACCTTCATCACCCAAGGGTCAGATTCCCCTTGCAGGCATCCCTTTGGGGGCTGCGTGCTAGTAGTGGGCACGGGCTCCAGAATCAGTGCAACTCATTGAGGCCGTGAGCCCTGCAGGTTGGACAATGGCTGATACACTGCCTCTGCACATGGAGGCTTCATTTAGATATCCTGGAAATTCTGATCAACTAAATAGCTGTGGGAGGTGAGGTGGAATCTATGTATGTGGTTTGGAAACTCGGGGCCTACTTTTAATCCCAACTTGGAATAGGGGATCCATATTATCACCAGCACCAAATTCACAACCATATACGTCTTTCTCCTCCTCCTCCTCCTCCTCTGTGTGTTCCCTCCCAACTCCAACTCCTCAACTCCTCTTAAAAAAACAACAACAACCCTACAACCTTGAGACAAAAAGAAGAAAATGATGATGGGTCCCCACCCTCAGTTGGGACTTGTGGGTCAGGACCCACCAGTGATCTATGCCTGCATCAGAGAGACACAGAGAAGCCTTGAGCAACGCCAAAAGAATGCCAGCAGTGCAGATCGCAAGCTACAGTCATACCTTGGATCCCGAACGCCTTGGTACTCGGACATTTTGGCTCCCGAAAGCCACAAACCCGGAAATGAGTGTTCCGGTTTGCAAATGTTCTTTGGAAGCTGAATGTCCGACAGTGCTTCTGCGGCTTCCGATTGGTTGCATGAGCTTCCTGCAGCCAATAGGAAGCCTCAATTGGGTTTCCAAATATTTTGGAAGTCGAACATTCTTCCAGAACGGATTCCGTTTGACTTCCAAGGTATGACTGTATTGTACAAAATTGTGTCTTCTCTTACTGCTTTGCTTTCCAAATAGTAGCCAGTTCTGGAAATCAGAAGGCAGGAGGCTTTGTGCCTCCCTCCTATACAGTACTTTGCACTGTCTTTACCCATTGGGATAATCCTCTGCGATCCCTTTGGGATCACTTTGTTTGTAGGCATATTCCCCCCCCCCAAAGCTCCTTAGGACACACACACTCCATCCCAAGTGTGGATGAGGAATAGGAAGCCAGACTCCTGCAAGGCTTGGCAACCATTATCAGCTTTGTGTTAAGTAAAGTCTCTGGATTTGCTCGTGGCAGGGAAGGGGTTTGTTTTGACCCAGCCTGTATCTGGATTGTATGGTTTGCAAGAGCAGCTGCTGTGGCTGCTGTTCAACACTGTCTCCCCTGCAGACCGCCAGCCCCCAACCACTACCACCCTCCTTCCCTCAAACAGACCAAAGCCCTTTAATCTGCACTGGCGTTGGGTTGTTGGCAGGAGGGGGCATGGGGAACAGCTGTCAAGGCATATAGAGCATCAGAGGAAAAGAACAGAGGTCTTGGCTGGTAAGGGGTGAGCTCGCAATAGGGTTGGCTTTTGCAGCTACTGCCAACCCCCACCCTACACCCCCCCCCAATATGCACAGGTAACAAACTTCACCAAGTCCTACAGCAAAATCAAGCAAACAGCTCTCACATAAACAATCTAGGAACGAGCTTAAAAACACAACGACTGGTTTCAAAATCAGAACAAGCCACAAATCAAACTGGCCTCTCTCCCCAAAGCAGAAGACCATTGCCTGAGCTGCTTATGCAACAAAAGAAAGAGTCTTGAAATAGACTAAGACTGAGCAGATGCCATACGTTTAAAATATGCCTCCCCCCCCCCCCCCCCGTACTGGGAACTGTAGTTCTGTTGGGGGATGACCTGGTGGTAAGAATGTGCTTTAAATGTAAGGTGTGTGCAAAACCTTATGTAGAATGCACAGCAACTACTGCCTTACTGCACCCCGGTGTAACAATGGATTAGGCAGCACCAAGAGCAGCAGTACAGTAATAAAACAAGCCAGTTCTTTCTTTGCCTTTTGCAACCCGGCAATAAAGACATTAGACCCCAGCCTTAGTCCTTGGTCCACCAAGTAAGTGACCCAAGAGATGTGGGTTCACACTCACTCTCTCCCTGCTGTGAAACAAAGAATCTATGTTGAGTCTCAAGATTGCATCCCACCTGCTACCCTTCCCCTTAACAAGACTTTGTCCCAGACCTTGTGGTTTTACACTGCAGAACAGAGCATCTCTGAGCACGCCTAGAGCTCTTTCTCTTCGTCTCAGGGGTGGGGAAACTGTGGCCTTCCAGGGGTTGCTAGGTGACTACAGCTCACATCATCCCCAGTCATTGGCCATGCTGACTGGGGGGCGGAAGTTGGGAGTCCAACAATTTTTGGAGGGCCACAGATTACCCAACCGCTATGGTACAGAAATAGCTTGGATGGCAGCAGTGGCCAGTGACATAGGCAAAAATGTGAAACATAAATGCACAGAGGTTTTTTAAAACTGGGCAATGGCACGCTGCCCACCCATGACTCCCAAGCCTTCCCCGATCTCCTGCCCCCTTCCCCCTTTGTTTTGACTGATTGGGGAGGCTCAGGAGTCACGGACAGGCTGCCGTTGCCCAGTTTTTTAAAAACTCTGCACATTTATGTTTCACAGGGCGCAAAAGAAGGGCTTTGCACCTTGCCTGGCAAAGAAACTACACACCTTGCACCCCTCCTAGGTAACGGCCACCCACCTACGACTCTCAAGCCTCCCCTGATCTGTCAAAACAAAGGGGGAAGGGGGCAGGAGATCAGGGAAGGCTCAAGAGTCATGGGCGGGTGACACACCGTTGCCCAGTTTTTAAAAAACTGTGCGCATTTATGTTTCACAGGATGTGAAAGAAGGGCTTTGCACCTTTATACAATATGCATGTGTGCTTGGGCCCAGGGTCTTTTGCCTCACCATCCCCACTACTGACTCCCTGTTGCTACTCAGCTTCAAAAAAAAAAAAAAAGTGTCCCTGGATTCATTGAAAAAAATCTGGTAATCATAATCTAGTCCAACCCCCCTGCAATGCAGGGATCTCAGCTAAAGTATCCATGGCAGGTGGCCATCCAACCTCTGCTTGAAAACCTCCATGGAAGGAGAGTCCACCCCCAATTGTGGGAGTCTGTTCCGCTGTGGAACAGCTCTTACTGCCAGAAAGTTCTTCCTGATGGTTAGCTGGAATCTCTAACAAAACTCCACAAGGCCCCAAATCAGGTGGTGGGCAGTCCTTGCCTCGTTTTGCTCTGCCTGGGCTGTTCTTGGCTGCTCTGAGTCTTGAGGACACGCGCCTGTTGGGTTGCACTCACTGCTGGGAGAAATCGCAGAGCTGCCTTGCAGGGTGACCCTCAGCAAAGGCATTAATGGCCTTCAAAGTGATGGGCTTAATGCTATTAGCACTGCAAGCCACTGGCGGCTGCCCAAAATCATTTCTGTGGGCTGCACATCTCTGGGGTTTTTCGCTCTGCTAAGAGAGAGCACGTGAATAACCCCACAACACCATCAGTTAATCCACAACATTTTTTTTTAAGCCTCTAAGGGCCCCTCCAGAACGGTGTTTTTCGTGAGAGTGCACTATTGCAATTGACGCAATAATAACAGTGGCTATTGTGCAATGCTTCATTGCAACTGCACCGTTGCCACCTGGAGGGGCAGCCTTGCACTATAGAGTACACCATGGTGTAGAGGTTAGAGTGTCAGGCTAGGGCCTGTGAGACCACAATTCAAATTCCCACTCGGCCGTGAAGCTCACTGGATGACACTGCCTCTCAGCCTAACCTACCTCACAACGTTGTTGTGAGGAGAACATGGAGATGGGGGAAAGCTATTCCCTTCCCAGAGTTACAATTTCCAGAGTAGTTTAGCAGTCAGTCTGTCTTCCCAGGGAACTCTGGGAATGGTTGCCCTGCGAGGAGAAGGGGGGGGGTGTCTCCTAAGAAACTCTCAGCACCCTTATCAAACTACAGCTCCCATAATTCTCTGGGGGAAGCCGCGGCAACATAGTGCTTTCAATGTATGGCATTGTGGCCTCAGTCTTTTCTGTGCACACCCATCCTTAAGAGGTCCCTCATTCAGAACGGAACAATGGCCTCTCAGAATAAGGTGTTTGTGGAGAGCAGAGACAGAGGTGTACACCTGCCAGTATGCAGACAGTTGCATAGTTAGGGCCACAAGGTTCAACTAGTCACCACCATCCCCTCCTCAAAGGGCAAAACAAGCAAATCATCTTTACGCTGTTGATCTTCATCTCTGTCCGTTCCTTCTTGCTGAATTGGCTGGCGAGGTGGTGCAAGGCTGTGCGGCCTTGCTTCCTCGCTGCCCGCAGGTGGGAGCTCCCTGCCTTCTTACAGCGGTGCTTTTCTGGAAGAAGAAAAAGAGTGGGACAGGTCAGGCTCAAAATTCCAATCTTAGAGAGGGAACACCTTGTTTTATGTGGATTCTGACATTGCCGTTCTGTATCCATCCCCCTTGGCTTTCCTTCCTTTTCCTGCTTCTCAGGCTCCAACCTGAAATGCTGACCTCAGAATCATATGTGTGGTTGGGGGGGGGGGAACAAAAGTGGCAGTTAGTTGCCTCTTTGGGGCAAACTCTGCTAGCCATGGATGTGATTTTATGGAGTGTTGACAAACCTGTCAGCTATAGGGTACTCATAAGCAAGGCAGTTTCGAAAGCGAAGTGCTAGGTTGGCTGCAGGTATCTAACCATACGAAAAGAGCTAGATGGAACCTTGTGGGCTGATTCCATCCAATAGGCTGTTAATGACAGAAAGTCTAATTATGTCACTCTGAATACCCTGCAACATGCTAGATGCAACAAGCAGTGAGCCAGCATGTGATATCACCTCCAGCTCATTCTGTTGGGACACAGAGCCTTGTCATGATGACACAGTAAAGCAGGTGGAAGAGGAGAGGTGTGGAGAGGCCAGACAAAGGCCTGCGAACGGAGGGGTGTCCTGTTTGTCATCCTTTGCCCCCCCCCCCCGGGAAACTCACCAAACTAAACCTTCTGTAGCCTGGAACCAGGTGTGTGGATGCACCTGAATAGGATGCAGCTATGGGCAACCTGAAGAAGCTCCATCAACCTTAAAAGCAAGCCTAGAGTGATAGAGAATGTTCCAGGAACACCCTCTTCACTGTGAGATTTTTTTTTGGGGGGTGCATGTGATCTGTGAGTTTGTTTGGGCCCTGGCTGAGAGCCAGGATGAATGAGTGGAGGTCGAAAGTTGTTGTGCAGGGAGCTGCGTTTACAAGAGGAAAGAACTGATATCAGTATGGATGGTTTTATTGTGCCCTTTTATAAATTTGTTGTTGTTTCTGCACATTGCTTGGAAATACGTTTTCATATTAAGCGGTACCGAAATGGTCTGAATAGAATGACAATATTTTTTAAAAAAATCTTTCCCAAAGCTATTTTGGTCAAAGAATTACCCACCCTGTTCTGTAGTGATGGAACATCTCTGGATGTAAGGATAGTGATGACCTTAATCTAAGAACAGCTGCTCTTTCTAACCCCATGGAGTCTTCCTCAGCTAATCCAAACAAACGCTTCTACAGCTTGCTCTCAGTCCAACAGTGATGAAGGAAAACCTCACAGGAACCTCAAGCAGCCTTCCAAAAGGGTCTTCCTACTCCCATTCGTGGGAAGTCTTTCCGGCAGCAGTTTGAGCAACGGCCAGCCATTGGATGCCTGGGGGACCCTGACTGCAACAGCAACTCTTTCCCCACTTGCAATTCCCAGCGTCAGTTGCCTCTCAAAGCAGAGGCAGAACCTGGAACGAGGACGGGGACCACAGCTCCCATCACCCATCACCAAGGACCAGGCAGCTAGACTGCTGGCAGCTGGAGTTCCAACAATACTGGGAAGGCCGCAGGTTCTTGCTGAAAGGGGGTGAGCATCTCCTGTGCAGGCATAAAGGTAAAGGGACCCCTGACCATTAGGTCCAGTCGTGGCCGACTCTGGGGTTGCGGCACTCATCTCGCTTTATTGGCCGAGGGAGCCAGCGTACAGCTTCTGGGTCATGTGGCCAGCATGACTAAGCCGCTTCTGGCGAACCAGAGCAGTGCATGGAAATGCCGTTTACCTTCCCACCAGACTCATACCTATTTATCTACTTGCACTTTGACGTGCTTTCGAACTGCTAGGTTGGCAGGAGCACGGACCGAACAACGGGAGCTCACCCCGTCGCGGGGATTTGAACTGCCAGCCTTCTGATCGGCAAGTCCTAGGCTCAGTGGTTTAACCCACAACGCCACCTGTGTCCCTTGGTGCAGACATAGACTATGCCTTTCTCGAGGGATATATGCATGCACACATCCCAGACGAAGCCTTGCAGAGTGGGAAAGGAGATGCCCAAGCCAGCTTGGAGCCAACGGCTGCTCTCTTAAGGCGTACCCCTCGTTCGGTGTGTCCTTCTGCCAAGGAGCACTGCTGCCCCACCCATCTGCTCTATCCTGGGTTTCTGGAGCCCAGCCTGCCTCCCCCACCAAGGTTTCACCTTCCTTCTTTTCACTCGACTGGCTCTTTCCATGGCTCTCAGTGATGTCCTTGAAGGAGAAGAGAAAAAGGACCACCTCGCCTTTCTCGTTCTTGATAGGTACGATGTCCAGCAGGCACCAGAAGGCTGTTCCTGCACCAGGGAGAAAAGGGACAGAGCAGCATCACCATCTGCACCGAGGAGGAACGACAGCAACCCCTGCCAGGCTCATCTGCAATCCCCGCAAACACTCCCCTTGCTTCCTCAGGAGTATCTGAAGCTTCGGCAGCTTCAACCAGAACCAACCCCATGGAATTTCACCTGGATAGCTCAGTTGGTTAGAGTGTGGTGCTGATAACGCCAAGGTTGCAGGTTCGATCCCTGTATGGGACAGCTGCAGATTCCCGCATTGCAGGGACCTTTCCAACTCTACAATTCTATGATTCTATTAATTTCTTCCTGGTGGTTTCCTTCAAACGTGCCTTCATGCTTAAACTGCCCATGATCAGCTTAGAATGGCTCTATGCTTTGGATGCTTCTTCTTACAAGGAAAAAGCAGCCTGCACATGCTCAAAGGCACTCTGTCCAAGTTTTTTTGGGGGGAGGGGGAATAAATTGTATCCTTCTTGGCAGTGGGCACAGGAAGATATTTTGCACATGCTCAAAGGTGCTTTCTAAAACAAAAAAGGACACCAACCCTATAGAAATGCCCTCGTATTGGCTTGATCACAGCTGCTATGATCTGACCCAAACGAGGTTGAGGAGGAAGGTGTAGCAATCGCACATCTGGTGCCTGGGCTTGGGAGGGACTATCAGGGGTCAACAAACTTTTTCAGCAGGCCCACTGTACCTCAGACCTTGTGGGGGGCTGGACTATATTTTGAAAAAAATAATGAAAGCATTCCTATGCCCCACATATAGCCCAGAGACGCATTTTAAATAAAAGCACACATTCTACTCATGTAAAAACACCAGGCAAGCACCACAAATAACCCAGAGATAAATTTTAAATAAAAGGATACATTCTACTCATGTAAAAACACGCTGATTCCCGGACTGTCCGAAATCCGGATTTAGAAGGCGATTGGGACGGATTCAGCCCCTAGGCCTTAGTTTGCCTACCCATGGAATATATGGCGCAGTAGCAGCTTTAAAAAGTTAACACTCAAGTCTCAAGCTGATGTTGAAAGATAATCAGTGAACGCCACAACACATCTGAACAAATGATTCCAAGAAGCGACAGTAAATATCAATAGCCATAAAGCTGTACAATCAGCGTAAAAACAGCTACACCATTCTAGCAGATTAGAATAGCATTTGTACGAGAAACCATGAGAGCGCAAGAGGGATAAAACTAGAAACTACTAATAATACCCATTTCATCAGCACTATTCAGATCTTTTCTAGCCTGGCGATGTGGTTCTTACACTAGTTTTACTTTTTGATATTCCTCCGATGAGGACATTTGTTGAAATGTGCTGGATGATTAATTTTTATAAATACATCCTTTGGCAGCTGCTTGAGAATGACCTCTCTTTTCTTCTGTTTGGGCTATTTTAGGAGGATCATTGTTGTTTTTTAAAATGCAGCGGCAGCTAAGCCTTATTTGCTTAAGTAAATATAGGTAAAACATAATAATAATATTAATATTTCCCTGTGAGTGCGACTCACATCTTTTCTAGAATGGAGGTATGGTTCTTGTACACTGCCATGTGTCCATTGGTATTTGACGTCTAGCCATAACACTGCAAGCGATAGGTTACGTGATGGCCTAGCCACTAGCCTTCAGCAGCTGAGAAAGCTGTTATTTATTATCTGGTGGCGGGCAGCTGACAACCTCACAGAACCCAGGTTTAGAGAGAGAAAACGGCTGCCATAAAAAACAACTCTCCGTCTCTCCATATCCCCACGCACTCCAAATGTAGCATCTAGAACAAACACCACACTCTTCGCACCTGAAAGATTTGGAAGAGCTAAATGTGGAGGTAGTTTCAGAAGTTTGCCAAGCTCAAGCTGTTTTAACCAGGCAATATGAAGCAGTCTGCTTCGGTGGCAAGATCCACGACGGTGGGAGATCAGACCCCCAACAGATCGCCTGCTGCCAGCGCCACCAGAGAAGAAGCTATGGTGGCGGGTCCTGGGTCCTGGAAAGATCTCACAAAGCTCTCATGAGATCTTATGAGGCTCTTGCCACATCTACCCAGAAGCCACTTCTCTGGAGGTGCCATGCATGCCCCTTCAACCCCCTGCTGGCACTGACATTGAAGGCGTGGCAGTGGCTTCCAGCAAGATCTCACGAGAGTTCCACAAGATCTCACTGGAAACCAGAAGCCGCTGCCGCAACAGCCATTCAACCCCGGTAAACAAGGCTTTGGCAGCAGGGCAGAACCTTCCCATTTCTCTTCAGTCACTGAAACAGGACCTGTGTTAAGGGGTTTGTTGCTGAAAAACAACAACAGCCCAGCATCTTAAACCATGTCCAGGGGGAAAACGCCAATGGAACACTGGAGATAACAGACGCCCACCCCTCACTGAGGAAGCGAGTGTTTCTCTGGACACATAATTGCCCTTGGGCTCTCCAGAGAGCCCAGGATTCCAGCATTGTCCACTATGCGCCAACAGCACTTCATCAGTCTGCACCAAAGAAACCCAAATTCTACAATGTGTATAAATGAATCAAACCAGTTGTGATGGCCTGGGACTCAGGTTCGGACTTGGAACCAGAGGAGTCTCAGTCTGCACCGGATCCTTTGCCTCAGGCATCATCTGAACCAAGTCTGGGGCCTGATCCTGAAGAGTCCCAGTCTGCACAGGTTCCCCTGCAACAAACACCAGCTGGGCCGAGTCAGGGGCCTGAGCCTCCCCTGGCTCCAGATGTGGGGATTACCTTGTTGCCTTCAGCTGGGCCATGACTTACAGCTGCTCCACTACCGGTTGGGTCAGGGGAGGCTGAGGCGGCCTCTGGGTCTAGTAACCCACCGACGTCTCCCGAGCTGCAGAGACTAAGGTCTGAGAGAAGGAGAGACCTGAGTACTCGCAGGAGGAGTGCTCGCCCTTGGGCAAGACAGGGAGGTGAGTCGCCTGGGGATCAGGACTGGCCGCTACCCCAACAAAGATAAAAGGCTGTCGGACCCTGGCCCAGGTTGCGGGAGCAACATTGCTGTGTGCTAGATCCTGCACCTGTCCTTGTCTGGTTTCCTGCCTCGTGTCCTGCCTTGGCCTTGTTGGACTGACTCTTAGCAGAACCTTCGGATTCTGGTCTGGTCCTGGACTGTGTTTCACAGGTTACCCCCGGGCCCAGCACACCTGCCTATTCTAAGAATAAATTAACAACCTAAGCAAAACCCAGCTAGTCCAGCAGTTCTCACAGGGACCAATCAGCTGCCTGTGGGAAGCTGGGGAGCAGGATCTGAATAAAGCAGCACTCTTCCCCACCAGTGATGTCCAGCAACCCTCAGCCCCTGAGCTTAAATTGTGCTTAGCCCAACTCTGGCTTTTTTTTAGATCTCACACTCTTTTAAGCCTGACCACGGCTGGCCCAGTACATTATGGCCACAGCAATAAAAAAGAACAATTGCCGTCAACCAAGCACTATCAAAAAAGGGGCCGGCACTGATGCAACCTTAGCAGAGTCACCAATGCTTCAGGATGTGAAGTGTCCTAACCACAAAGCAAAATCCCGACAGTGTCCAAGCAGCCAGTGCCTCTAGGGCAGGGGGCATTTTTCACACCAGGGGCCATTTTCCTTTTGGGCAACCTTCCACATGCCAGTGATGGGCAGGGCCAGAGAGCTGGTGTCAGGAGCAGTTGTCAGAAACAGGTCAGCAATGCCTCACACAGCGTCAGTGCACTTAGCTCTTTACAGTGGTACCTTGGTTCTCAAACTTAATCCATTCCGGAAGTCCGTTCCAAAACCAAGGCACACTTTCCCATAGACAGTAATACAAAACGGATTAATCCGTTCCAGACTTTTTTAAAAAAACCCTAAAACAGCAATTTAACATGAATTCTACTATCTAACGAGACCATTGATACATAAAATGAAAGCAACAATCAATGTAAAGGTAAAGGAACTTCTGACCGTTAGGTTCAGTTGCGGACGACTCTGGGGTTGCCGCACTCATCTCGCTTTATTGGCCGAGGGAGCCAGTGTACAGCTTACGGGTCATGCGGTCAGCATGACTAAGCCGCTTCTGGCGAACCAGAGCTGTGCACAGAAATGCCATTTACCTTCCCACCGGAGCGGTACCTATTTATCTACTTGCACTTTGACATGCTTTCGAACTGCTAGGTTGGCAGGAGCAGGGACCGAGCAACGGGAGCTCACCCTATCACGGGGATTCGAACCGCCAACCTTCTGATCTGCAAGCCCTAGACTCTGTGGTTTAGACCACAGCACCACCCGCGTCCCCCCTAATAATCAATGTACTGTACTACAAAATAAATAAGACAGTATTGTAGATGACAAAAAGTAGAATTAATTGTTTTTTTTATTTGCACTGATGACAGTTATTGTTTGGATGGGGGGGGCGGCTTTGATCCATTTCCGCAGCCACACAATCAGTAGCTAAACTGGGTTCCACACAGTCATTAACCGAAAAAGCCTCAAAATTAACCGAAAAAGCCTCAAAAACAAAAATGCAAAATAAATAGCAAAAACAAAAGCGCCAAACTTAATCCATTCCGGAAATTCATTTGACTTCCGAAATATTTGAAAACTGAGGCTTCTGATTGGTGCAGGTGCCCCGGAAACAATAGTCGACAGCCACAGGGGACATTCAGCTTCCAAAAGACATTCAGAAACCGGAACACTTACTTTCGGGTTTTCAGCGTTTGAGAACCAAGGCGTTTGAGTACCAAGACATTTGAGAACCAAGGTACCACTGTATTCAAAGAAACAAGCAGCTCAGGAGGCCAGGCCTAGTGAGCACAGCAACTCTTCCAAGTAGAACTTGCCCCAATAAAGCAGTTGTGGGGACTGAAGTCCGCCCCCCAAACCCACAGTTCCCTAAGAGTCCTCCTCCCCTGGGTCCTTTCCAAGCAATCGGAGACTAGGCCAACAGGCTCCTCCCTCTTCATACCACTTCTGGTCTTGGGAGACCAAGAGGGAGAGGAACTGGTTGCAGCAGGAGGAGGAGACCCCCCTGGTTTCTTCACCAGCCTGACTCATCGCTGCCTCTTGACCCTGCTCCTCTCCAGCCTCTGATTCTGCCTCTGAGCCTGGACTGCTCACTGCCACAGACTCTTCCTGCTCACTAAACTTCCTGCTCACTAAGCAGGCTTCTAGTTTCTTCACACTCACACATCCCTCTCTATCCTCTAACCAGGCAAGGAAGAGGTACGGTCAGAGCCCCAGGGCATGCATTGCACCCAGGCATAAACACTCCAGGAGGGTGAAAAGCAGGGAGGTCCCTACATCCTGCTCCATGTCCCTGTGGAGTCATTTCCATTCATCCACAGGACTGCAAGCAAGCTTCCCACACCCCAGTTGCTGGCCAGTCTCCAGATCCAAGCTGTCTCACATGGCTAGAGGTGCTCCAGCAAATGACTAGCTCCCAAGCTGCTAATATGTTAACCTTAGCACCTTGAATTAGGCCCAGCAGCATACAAACAGCCTGCGATGCCGGGAGGGGAAGGGAGTCCTCCCAGGGGGCTCCCCCAAACTCACCACTCTTCTTGTAAAAGCAGACTTCGGCCTGGTACTCCTGCTTCCCCTCCAGCACTTTCTCGATGCGCTGCAGGACGGCTTCGCAGGTCTCGCTGCCGTAGAGGAAGCGGCAGCTGCAGTTCTTCTGCATGACTTCTGTCCGGGCGAAGCCAGTAAGGTCGCAGAATCCGTCAGAGCAGTAGACGATGGGGAAGCCGCGGTGCACCTGAGCGTTGGCCAGCAGGAAGTTGCTATCTGCAAGTGGGTGGAGAAGGGAGACCCTGAGTTGTCACGCCAGCATTGGCGGGTGGGCAGGGAAGAAGGAATTCGGGTGCCGATTTCACAGCCTAAATCGGAGTTGAGGACTTAAGAAGAGCCTGCTGGGACAGGCCAATGGCTCATCTATCCTGGCATCCTTTTCTCACAGTGGTCAACCAGATGCCCGTGGGAAGCCTGCAAGCAGGATTCGAACACAAGAGCACTGTCCTCTCCATTGGTTCCCAGCAACTGGTTTTCAGAAGCATTTCTGCCTTTTGGCTGTGGAAGCAGAACATAGCCATCATGGCTAGTAACCCTTGACAGTCCTCTCCTCCAGACTTCGCCAAGCTGGTTCCCTCCAGCTGGTGGGCTACAGCTCCCATCAACCAGGCAATCATGTTGGCTGGAGTCAATGGGAGGTTTAGTCCAACTGGAAGACACCAGCTGGGTGAAGGCTGGCCTGAACGAGCAAGCCCGATTTAGGGAATGCCTCCTTCAGTGGTATAACCAGGACAAAGACTTCATGCAGATGTGGTTGATTCTGCAGCCAAGCTCTCTTTCTTTTAGTAAGCCCCTTGAGCACCCCATCATTGGCCAAGCTTCTTCTTTGAAGTAGCAGAAGCTGGAGGCAGACAATAGGCTTTTTATTCCCTGGTGGTCGAAGGTAACTTTGAGATTACTGTTTATGGAATCTGTGCTTCTCCCACTTTTGCTTTTAGGTGGGCTTCCTAAACTTGGGTTTCCAGCTGTTCTTGGACTACAACTCCCATCATCCCTAGCTAGCAGGACCAGTGGTCAGGGATGATGGGAACTGTAGTCCAAAAACAGCTGGAGACACAAGTTTGGGAAACCCTGCTTTAGGTTTGTCAGGTTTTGGTACTTTTTCAAAGCCTGAAAAACCTGTCTGACTGACCAGAGGAGACAGTTCCATCAAAGAAGAGTGTGTGTGTGTGTGTGCATGCACGCACGCACGCGTGCGCGCACACACACACACACACACACACACACACGGTATGGAGAACTTGTGGTCCTCCAGGTGTTGTTTTGGACTACAACTCCTATCATCTCTGACTGTTGGCCATGTTGGTTAGGGCTGGTGGGAATTACAGCCTGACAATATATGGAGGGCCACATTTTCCCCATTCCTGGTACACACATACAGAGTGAAGCCTCTCTCAAACCGCTGTCAACCTTTTTAAGAATGATTGCCTGTCCTCAAGTCAATATGAAGTAATATTACATAATTGAGAAAAGCGCCTTTGAGCCACTGCAACCCGCTTCCCACAACGTTAGCATTAAAGAGCTGAACATCTCTCCAGGGCACATGTCAGGGCTCCCATACATGACTTCTCTTTCTAAAAATAAAATAAGCACTGCCTTCAGACTTTAGGTGTGTTCGCACATTACATTTGGCATACAAACTGAATACAGTGGTAACTCGGGTTACAAACACTTCGGGTTACAAACTCCACTATCTCGGAAGTAGGACCTTGGGTTGCAAACTTTGCCCCAGGATGAGAACGGAAATCATGCACCGGTGGTGCGGCGGCAGCGGGAGGCCCCATTAGCGAAAGCACGCCTCAGGTTAAGAATGGTTTCAGGTTAAGAATGGACCTCCGGAACAAATTAAGCTCATAACCCGAGGTGCCACTGTATATGGGTACACAAATAGCTGAGCTATATGCCCATACAGTTAGTCACATACAGTGTTTGATGTTCAACGTATGTACCACCTGTGTACCCAATAGCAGAGCTATACAAAGCAGGCATCCCACTTTCCCACAAACACCTGCACAAGTGCGCAGGCAGTTTGTGCCTGCGTTCAGCACAACTTGCAAACAAGCCTCCTTCCTCATGAAGGTAGAGACAACTTGTATACGGGTACTAGCTAACCTGTGAACACCCGTCAAAGCCCATTGCAACACTAGACAAGGTGCCAAATCGCTAGACATGATGCCCAACCCTGCAGTTTCACTGTGGGCCTCTTTCTATAGGAAGATCAGAGGCAGAAGGCAAAAAACCCCCTCTCCTGCTTTGTGTTTCCCTGTTGCAAGGTGAGAATCAGGGCTGTTGTTGTTATGCCACCGACCAAGTGGAAGGAACTCCTTGTCTAGGGAGGTTTGCTTGTGTGTGTGCTCACTTCTGTCTCTGAGGGCCTTCTGAACGCTGGCTAAATCTCCTTTGTTTACCTTGGGCCTTCGGTATCTCTGCTTTTTCGTGATGTTGTGCTCCAGGCTTGGCACCAGCATGCAGGACCCTTGGGCAGCCGCCAGGAACCCCAGCACCCTGCAGGGCCCACTGCTGAAACCCACTCTAGATCCTCTTTTTAAAAGGCACTCTCAGCACTGCCCACTGGCTGCTGTTGTAATTTCCCACAATGCCTTGGGAGGGTGTTGCACCAGAGGCATTGTGGGAAATTAAAACGGCATTTGCCCCGCTCTGATTGAAATACTGCAATTGCCACGCATACACCACCACCACCCACTGCCTGGGAATCCCATCTGGGCACCAACAATGTGGCAAAATGCACATGGGGGGGTGTCTTTGCTAAAGGCCACTAAGCTGCCATTCCTTGACGTAGTGTCCTCAGTATGCAGGGTGGACGCTGCAAAGTATAAGACGACAGCACTGTGCTGCAAAGAGCTTACAAGCGAAAAAATTGAAACGGAGGCTGCAACAGAGGAAGGGCTATGGTTTTATTGCAACGGCCATTCGCTTTATCGCTGTTGCAAATTTCAGCAGAGATGTTGCAAAGTCACTTTGATTTCTAGCAGATGTGGTGCTACAAACAGGCAAAGGTGGAGCAGAGAATAAGACTTCCAACACTGTTCAGGGGTAGCAAATTTGACCCACGGAACACAATCGCATGGGAAGTTCTCTTGCACCCCTGGCAGATTCCCTCCTGGGGACATAGACAATTTGTTGGTGATGGTGGAGACCTCATGGTAGAGCTACCCTTAAGTTCTCCTTCCTGACGATTCCCTGTTCCACCTCCAAAACCAGACCCTGTGCGTGCTCCCTCCCCGCCCCTCCTCCTAACACAAATCACTCTGGATCTGAAGGCTGACGATGCACTTTGCTTCCCAGAGACTCAGCAACCGCTAGGACCAAAGACACACCTGTCCCCTGAGGTGCTGAGGGTGGGAAGAGATCTGCCCTAAGCTGACTTGATCCCTGTCAAAAGCCTTGAAGAGAAATCGGGATAATGAGTGAACTCGTGTTATTACATGTGGGGTGGGGGAAGTTCTGGCAGAGATCCTTTCCTCCCCCCCCCCCCCGAACATGAGGGTTAAATGTTAAGGCTGTGAGGCAAAATTTGCCAAAGGGGAAGCTGCTGCGCTTAGCCAGGCAAATGTGCATCTATTTTAAATAATGTATAGTTTGCATCTGGAACAGGAGATTATACAAATAACCAAGGCACCTTCCCTACAGAAAATGGGAGTTTTGCTCAGCTGCAACCCTCTTCGTTTCTAAGAACTCGTCAGGCACTGCTCACTTGTTTTGATGCATAGTTTGTTGGGCATCAAAAGGGGCTAGAAACTTGCTTTTTTGAAGAAGCAAAACCAAACCGTATGGTATGATTGCAGATGCACGGAATGCACACACACACACACACACACAGCCTTGTCCAAGAGAGAACAGCAGGAGAGTTGGGGGATAAAGAGGGTGAGGTGGAGGGAGACAAATTGTGGGAGGGGGCCACGGCTGAGTCAGCTGAGGATGGGCAAGAGAGACCATAAAAAGCATCCCTAGTAAAAGATAAAAACTGGGTGGAGGGATGTCACCCACACCCTTGGATTTTTTTGCACTGCTGCCAGAACTGCAACATTTTCCTGAGTCTGCCACAGGCCTGTATTTCCTGGGGTGCTCTTGAGAAAGGAAGGCTTATCAGCCCCTGCATGGCACAATCTATTTTTGCTTCCTTCGCTGCATGGCTTTCCTGATCCTTGCACAAGGGGTTGCCGGTGGAGGATACTGAGGCGGCGGCATATTCTGCCTTCCGACTGGCTCTCCCTGCCTGTTTGATTAGATGCTTTGCAGAGTGTTGATCAGGATGTTGCCACCTTGCTCCTTGGCACGGCCCCAAGGCAGACAGATGGCCCTCAGCAGAGAAGGTGCCAAATTGGACATTTGGGCTACGGATTTCCATCCAGCAAGGTCAAAGTGTTACCCCTCAAATGGCGCCCATGTCTGTGTCCTCAGAGAGGGCCAAGAACTGTGGAAGAGCTATGAAACCCAACCCTAATGCATAAGGTTCCAATATCCCCTTCCCTCTGGATCAATCTTGGCCATGCTGCACATTTTGCCTATGAAGCAAATCTCTCCAGGTGATCTGAATCGAGATAAGGTGGCATCCTCAAGGGGTGGAACTGGGACACCATTCAGGGCAACAGAGTAGGAAACAGGCATATATGACCCGTGGTTGATCAATCCACCAGAAAGTATTGTTGGACAAGCGGCACTGGAATGAACAGGAGCCAAACAAGGACATGGTAGGCAGTCCTGCACAGTTTATTTCAATGAAGCTTCTGCAGAAGATCTTGCCTATAGATTTTGTGGTGTGTGTGTTGGGGGGAGACTTTAATTTTCTGCCTCAGACATTAAAATGCCTTGAAGCAGCTCAGAGCTGGAGAATGTCTAGAACCAGTGGCACATAAATGCTTAATGCTGTAATGGCTTTAATGGGAGAAATTCAGTTTTGCTACTATCACACCAGGGCTTAATTTGAGCAGGACACAGCTCTCTGTCCCGTTTTCTATACTGGTATTCAGCTTTGGGACATGATTTTTAAAAAATATATTAAAAATATATTTATATACGGCCAACTCATATAACATATGAAAAAAGCAGTGTATAAAATTAGGTGCAAGTATAGTAAAACATAAGATATCCGAATAACAATACAAAATAGTCGTGAAAGTGACTGGTTCGCCTTGAAAAACTTTAACAACGGAATAGGTCTGTCAAAAGCGAGGGTGCCTGGGGGACCCCTGCTGGAATGCCAGTCCACAGCATGGGACCAGTAAAACAAAATGTCCAACTTCTTGCTGAAGCCAGTCAGGCCTCTGTATGACGGGGAACAGCTAACAGTTCTCCTCCAGATGATCTAATACAGGGTTTCCCAAAATTGGGTGACCAGAAGTTTTTGGACTACAGTTCCCATCATCCTTGACCACTGGTCCTGCTAGTTAGGGATGATGGGAATTGTAGTCCAACAACAGCTGGGGACCCAAGTTGGAGAAACCCTGATCAAGTTGGGATATAAGGGCTCAGGCAGTCCTCAAGGTGACCTGGACCCAAGTTGCTCAGGGCTTTCAGCCCCCAACACCAGCCTAGCCGTGGCCTATCGAAATAAGGATTGACATGCCTCTGCACATAACGCAGAGTGCTTTGTCCTCCCTACTGAACATCCAAGCTTTACAACCGAGGGCTGGGGTGGGTGAGTATGACTTACAGACATCGTCAAGCCTTGATCTCTTTTTCATTATGAACCAGAATTGCCTTTGGAGACAACGGGATAAAGGCCCAGTTGACCAGGACTTCAGTTTTTGGCCTCCCCCACCCGCCACCCCGGCTGGCTTGAGAGCTTTCTCATCCCCCTACCCCAACCCACTTGTTTAACTCTCGGTCACCTCAGGTCACTGCTTGGATTAACTTGGGAGGGGCTTGTGTGTGTGTGTGAAAAATAGTTTGCATCTGTAGCTAAGTCCAGTTTTTGGCTTCTAGGATGCAGGATTAGGGGGCTGCTTAGAAGGGCTGTGTATTAAAATGTGCACTCTCCGCGGTTCTGAGCAGCTCTCCCTCAGGCTGGCCGGCTGGCTGGAACCACATCCTGTAAGCTGCCCACCCTGAGAGGACACAAATGAACTTTTAGATGGAGCGTCAGCAGAAGAGAAGCTCAGGAGAAGAGCCTCCCACCAGCCTGGAAGTATGATTTGGGAGCAGTCCAAAAGTTGTTTTATCAGTGCAGATCTATTCAAATACTTATGCAGGCTGCCTTTTCAGCTCAGATTTTACTAGGAAGCTCTAATTTTACTAAGGGACTGGGATGGGCAAAAGCAAAAGGAGCCAAATGCAGTCTTGCTGGGTAGTGAGGGGAGGAAATGCATGAGATATTAGAACTTCATAAAACCAAGCCCCTCCACACTCTACAGCAGCAGCAGGAAACCTATGGTGCTTTGGAGTTTGTTGATCTCCAACTCCCATCAGCCCCAGCCAGTATAGGCAATGGTCAGGTATGACTGGTGTTTGAGTTTGGCCATATCTGAAGACAGCAGTTTCCCCAACTCTGCACTAAAGTACCGTATTTTTCGCTCTATAAGATGCACCAGACCACAAGACGCACCTAGTTTTTGGAGGAGGAAAACAAGACAAAAAATATTCTGAATCTCAGAAGCCAGAACAGCAAGAGGGATCACTGCACAGTGAAAGCAGCAATCCCTCTTGCTGTTCTGGCTTCTGGGATAGCTGCGCAGCCTGCATTCGCTCCATAAGATGCACACACATTTCCCCTTACTTTTTAGGAGGGAAAAAGTGAGTCTTATAGAGCAAAAAATACGGTAATCTATTCCATACTGGAAGGTTGTGGGAGACCAGCAGCAAAGGTCTGACTAAATGTGCATATCTTTTTTTGCTTTGATTTTCAAAACAACAAACAATAAATTAAACAGAAACAACAGCAAACCTAAAAAAAAAAGAGTGTCTGCAAAACACCACAAAAATCTAAGATATGCATGAAAATAATATCAATAATGTAATCGGTGCTACTCCTTTGCCAGTTAATTTGAAAGCAAAGATGTAGACTAGGCACTGCTAAATTAAGGCTAGAAAGTTCCATTAATGGTGCCTCATTAGTCATTAATTTTCTTCCCTTTTTTTGCTTGTATTGTATATTTTATTGGCAGGAGGCCTATAAGCAGTCACGGCTCAGGATTTCCCCAAAGTGTGGGGTTTTGACCCTGTTGAGCAGGGGTCAGCAACCTTTTTCAGCAGTGGGCCGGTCCACCAGCCCTCAGACCATGTGGACTATATTGGGGGGGTGAACAAATTCCTATGCCCCACAAATTACCCAGAGATGCATTTTAAATAAAAGGACACATTCTACTCATGTAAAAACACGCTGATTCCCGGACCGTCCGTGGCCCGGATTGAGAAGGCGATTGGGCCGCATCCGGCCCACGGGCCTTAGGTTGCCTACCCCTGCCATTGAGGTTGTTGAAAAGTGCTAATGAGATGAAGGAGTGTGCATATGAGTTTGCATGTGCTTGGGGTCCAGTTAACAGCAGGCTGCAGATTAAGGATTGAGAAAAACAGGGAGAAGGAGGCTGGAGAAATAGGTTGGGTGGGCTTAGAACAGAGTAAGATAACTCTTTTTCAGCCCAAGGTCTGCGTTCCTTTGTGGGTTTTCTTTTGGGGGCCGCACGCCAGTGCAAGGCCATTACACAGACACACACCCGCATACAAGCACTCATACATACCAGCACATCACACTTCCATTCTTACGCATAACATCCACTCATTTTCTCTCTTCATTTTAGATGCTAGGGGTCCACCCACAATGAAATGTTCTTTAACGTCAGCTGAATTTACTTTTTACACTTGTACACCACACTTCCTTCAAAGAGCTTTTGGTGCATAGTCCTGTGGATTCCTGTTCAGAGTGATGAACAGTTCTGTGGAACTCAGAAGCTTGCTTACACCCACACCAACCTAAGTATCTTCCAGTATAGCATTTCCTTCGTCTCCTTTGCACTAGAACTCACATGCCTGCTTGCTACCATCGGCGGAACTCCCTCAGAAAGACAGAGCCCTGTTCAGAATGGGGCTCAGAGATGCAGGCAAGCCGGTCTGCCTCCAAAACACACAGGGATGGACGTGAGGACATGAGGTTGCTGCGATGGGGATAATCCAACTTCAGCCATTCATGTGGGAGGTAAGGAAGGATGTGAATTGAAAATCCAAAGCAATTGAGCCAAAGGATGAATGAGCTTTGCAAGCGATGGGGAATTGTGGCTCTGTAGATTTGATGTTAATCTCCCAGTTAAAAGCCTCATGGAACATGCTGCAGCCAAGCGTGATCCGTGAGAGGGTTCCCCGATTACATCTGAAGAGTGTAACTCCAGAGTGACTTCCTGCATCTTCTGCTGTAACCACTGAGCAACACAGCTTGCACAAGCTGGTGACGGAAACTGGGAGTACTGCTTCCCAGCTCCCCTTGTGCTATGCCAATGTTTATTTTATTTTATGTATTTATTGCATTTATAGTCCACCTTTTTCTTCAGGAAGCTCAAAAGTGATTTCCATTGTTTCCCCCTCACTTAACCCCCGCAACAACCCTGTAAAGTAGGTTAGGCTGAGAAGTAACGACTGGCCCTAGGTCACCCAGGAATCAAACCCTGGTCTCTCAGGTCCTAGTCCAAAACCACTGCACCACCACTGGTTCTCAGACATCAGACCCCTCCTGGAAGAGGAAGGAACCCAAGAGTCCTGGCTCCCACAACATGCTTGCTTCCAAAATTGGATAACCCTACCGCACTCCTCCACGCCCAAGCTTAGATGTGTGGGGCACTGGCTGCTATGACTTGATTACATCCTGTACATGCTCAGGGATGCTCTTGATAATTGCTTTTTGTGCTTGGCGTGACGTTAGCCAAGCGGACGTGTGATGTAAGATAGATAGGTGCCTCTGAGCACTTGCAGAGTGATTTCTCTCACAGCTGAGCAATCGCCACAAAAAGCCCACAATTCTGAGATTTGGGCGTAAGGGGCTTCAAGACAGAAAGGGGGTGCAATTTCAAAAGAAGGGTGAGCCTTGTCTCTTCACAGTTTTGAAGCGGATTTCCTGCCTCCAATATAACCAGCTGCTTCTAGTAAGCGCTTATCTAGTAAGGAGAGCTGGACTTCACTGATTTGGCTCTTTTTCCTTGCGCCACAAGGGCGTCAGAAGCAGCCGCGGTCTAAGCTTCCAAGGAGGAGTTCAGGAGCTGTCCGAAGTGCTGATCTAGCGTCCTGCCTACCGAGAGCAACGCGGAATTCCTTGACGCGTGGCGCGCTTAAAACAACAACAACAACAACCCGGATAACTAAGGGGCTCGCAAACGAGATTCCTAAATCCACAACAGGGCTTAAAAAGAAAAAAGAAATAGGCCAGCCAAAATGTTACAAAATGGTATGTAAGCTTTGCAGTTCTCCAGAACGCTTCATCGGACTAGATGGTAAACAAAACTGGGGGGAGGGGGGGAATTGGCTGATATTGGAGACTCGCTTAAATCTCAGAGAAGCGCGTGTCCCCAGGCTCAGGAGAACGATATTGGGTTTAATCCCGTTTTATATCACCGGGAACATGGGTAGAGATGGGCGTACAGGGAAAGGGTGTTCCCCTCTTCTCCTTCCCCCTTCCTCAAGCGTTCTGCAAAAACTTCTATTCTCAGGTATTGTGCGCCAGCTCGCTGTGGCTCCCCTAGGAATAAGGGGAGCGCTGCTGGCGCGGGGGGGGGGAGCGCTCATTAGGAAAGCTTCTCCCGGACATCCCCAAAGGAAAATGCTAAATTAGTTTTCATTGATCTTTCTGGAAGCATTTAAATCCTCCTCCTCCCCCACCCCCACCCCCCACGACCGGAATCCTCTTAAAGAGAAAATCCTCGAGCCACAATATGGCATTTTAGTTGTTGTTTGTGGGTTGTTGTTGTTTTTAATACACACACATACGATTACTACACCTTCCGTCCCCACCCATGTATCCTTTTCCCTTCCGCAGGGCTAAGCAGGTAGTGAGAGTGAGAGTGAAAGCGAGTGTGGCATGTGTGTCTAAGAGAGGGAGGGAGATCGAGCCGAGTTTAATTGGCACCGACACCCCAGCCGTAGTGCAGTTAGGTAATTTTAGATTCCGGGCTTAATGGTCTTATCCAACTGCCCCTCTTTAGACGGTAATCCAAGCCGTGCTGCGTTTGGGGGCCACCCCCGCCTCATTCTGCTGAGTGGGGCTCTGGACGTCTGCCTTCCCAGTCCTGCCCTGACCGCACCACTGCGTCTCCAGCCCCGGAAACTAGACTGAATGTCTAAGGTGGACTACATAACCCCGGTGGGAGTGGGTGTCCCTTCTAACCCTACAATACTGTAATACAATAAATCAGGAACGAATGCATTTCAGATTGCGCCCAGCGCGCGCAGCCTCCTTCGACCCGCAAGAATTTCTCTGGGATTGAGAAGGAGGACTTTCCCATCCTCTGGCTCGCTCCCTCTTCCCTTTTCGGTCTCACCTGGAAAGTGCCATAGAATCGTAGAGCTGGAGGAGAACCCGAGGATCATTTAGTCCAGCCCCCTGTACTGCAGGGAATTACAGCTAAAGAATCCTCGACAGATGCCCCCAGCCTTTTCTCTCTTTTAACTAGCGGTATGTGGGGGTTTTTTCCTCACGGGTGAAGGTGAAAAAGAACTCTGCACGTGGGCAGAGAGTCACTGCTTGCTGCAGCAAGCACGCCTTCCTTCTGACCGACCCTAGCTTCATTTTTAAAAGCAGAAACGCTGGGGCTCCTTCCTAGCACACAGGAGGGTGGGCACACTGTGGTTGTTTGGTAAAGGGGGAAAGGCTCTTTGCACATGCTCAGGGTTGCTCCTTCTTATGGCTCCATAGGCTTAGTTCTCCTGGCATCCCAAAGAGCTTCTGACTGGGTCTGGGTGAGTCCTGGAGCAAACAGTGATGCAGTTAGGTAGTTAATTTAAAACTCTAGACTTAAAGGTGTCGCGATGCCCCTCACTTTGAATGGTAATCCAGTCTAAAGAGTGTGGTCCTTCCGCTCATTGCGCTGAATGGGGGGGGGGGCGACTTCCACTCCGAAGTCCTTCTGCACCACTGCAGACACGATGCTCACGGGGTGACCCCGGGTCAGTTACACGGACACGTTCAGCTCAGCCTAACTCACAAGGTTGTTGTGAAGATACAATGGAAAGGCCATTTGTATCACCCTCAGCGCTTTGGAAGAATGATGGGGCTCAAATGTAATAAACGAATAAATGTGTTCAAGTCGAAATCGGGAGGTGCCCAGGGACGGGCTGAACAGGGATCGCGCAGCTCAGTGGGCTTCGCGCAAGAGAACTGCCTACCCCCCCTTGTCGGGTGCCCTTAAAAGCATCCCAAATCCCACAGCCCTGGCTTCACTTTGCCTCTAGGAGATCGGGAAGGGAAAGGATTTCCTAGCCACACGCACAGAGAGGCACCGTGTCGAAAAAGTTTCTGAAAAGTAGCAGTGCATGCAACTCACGCTCCCTTATGTACAGCCCTGACTTCCTCCTCGCTATTGTGGTCTCGCCATCAATATAAATAGTGTCGTCGTCCCCGACACCCGCAAAAGCAAGCAAGACAGGTGCCTGCCGCGAGGAGCTTCCAATCTAAACGCAGATCTCAGGGGAGACAATGAAGGAGGGAGAAAAAAGAGGGGCGAAGAAAACTTCTAATCCCAGACGCGTGAGGAGTCTCCCTAAGGGTGAGAAAGGGAGAGAAAACCCTTTCGCACATGCTCAGAGGAACTCTTTTCTAGGTATCCCTACGGCATGTTGCGGAGCCCAGTAAGGCATGCCCGAGACTGAGCACTTGCGGGCAGGCGACTCTTCCCTCCCGGCTGCTTAGCCTACAGAAACCCTTGGTGAAGCTGTTCCGCCGCACCCGGTCTCCTTTCACACGTGCACAAAGGAAAGTCTGATAACTCTCCCAAGGAAGCCTGCGAAGGCTGAACAAGACCGGAGTTGGTGGCGCAGCTAAACATCAGAAGATGGGGAGAGGGTGGGCAGCAGCAGAAGAGACCCAAACAGTGTATTCCCCTTAAATAATAGAGTGTGGGGGGTGGAGGGTCTCAGTCCCTGGGCGATCGGGAAACGAGAGAGATCAACCCACCCATCCCGATCTTCTCGATCTCCAGTGGGTGAAGTCTGTGCAGAGACAAAGAACGTCTCTCTTTGTTAACTCTGGAGATGCAAAAGGGGGGGGGGACTCGAGAGACCCAACACAAAGCGGGCTTGGGGCAGGAGAGTGGGGAGAGAGAGGCAGGCAGGCAAGGAGTGGGGTGGGTTTCGTTACTATCCAGGACTTGGGGCAGATAATACTGACTGCATGCCCCCCCCGGATTTAGGACCGCGGGGCAGAAAGAGAAACAAGGCAGAAGGGCGAGCGAGCGCTCAAGGCGACCCCTTTTCTCAGACGCCCCGAGAGACAAGCGCCCATCCCTGGGCATAGCTGTCAACGTTTCCCTTTTTTAAAGGGAAGTTCCCTTATTCCGAATAGGATTCCTCGCAAGAAAAGGGAAAAGTTGACAGCTATGTCCCTGGGGCGTCAGGGCACCTCCATCCTCGGAGCAGAATAACTTTTAGGTGGAGGAGAAGGAGAGAAGAGAAGAGGGGGGCTGCTGGTGAGGGGAGAGGGTGGAGGAGAGGCTGGATCGACACCCCCCCCAAACATACCCCGTTCAGTCCCACTGACCGGGCGTGGATTCGTGTCCACGGGACTCTTCCCCCCGCGGCGTCCCCGAGGCCACTTACGTGTCCCATCGAACCTGTTGGCGATGTTGTCCAGGAAGGTGTTCTGCGGCGCCAGCAAGCCTTTCATCACCGGCATGGCGGCGGCACCATGGGCGCCCCCCGCCGCCCCCGCGGGGAGGGTGCGCGTGTGAAGGTGGCGGCGGAGCGGGCGCGGGGCGCCTAGGCGTCTCCTCCTCCTCCTCTTCTTCCTCCGGCTCCGCCGCCGCCACCGCCGCGCGGCTCAGGCAGGGCGCTGCTGCGCGGCATCCCGGCCGGGGCTGCAGGCGCAGGGCGAGGCGAGGCGAGGCAGCTGCCCGAGCCTCCCTCGCTGTCTCCCTGCCTCTCTCTCTCTCCCGGCTGTCAGCTCCCTCCTGCTAATCCCAGCCGTACAATTAGCGCCGAGCAGCGCTGGGGAGAGGGGAGAGGAGGGATCCGGAGGGATCCCGCCCAGATCGCAGACACGCGCGCGCGCACACGCACAAACACAATTGGCGCCTAACAAGCCCCGGCCTTGTCCGAACGGGCACAGTCCTAGGCCTAGTGTGAGGGACGCGGGAAAAAGCTGAGGGGAGACTCTTAAACTTCTGTACTCCACAGACACACACAAATGTGAGTTTTCCCCTCCCTCCCTCTCCCTTCCCTTCCTCTTCCAACTTGAATAAAATATTGGAGGGGGGCAGGTAAGCCCTACCTCACATAACTGATCACAAGACAAAGTGCACGCAACCTTTTGAATGGCAATTCCTATCAACATGGGGGGAGGGACGACTCCCTCATATATTTTATGGGGGGGGGGAAGGCACCTAGGCTTCGAGGAGTTGGCTGCTATGCCCAGGACAATTCAGGAAAGCAAAATGATGCCTACATAAAACTATAGGAAACAGAAAAAATGCACATTTTTTAAAAACCCCATTTTAATGCCTGAGAGAATTCAAATAATGTCTTTGCCCGGGACTGAAAGAGTATAGGTGTTGGCTCCGGGTCTCTCTGGGGGAGCAATGTCACCACTGGGAAGCCATCGCTTAGAGAAGAAGTTTCTCCCTCCTTTTGTCGAGGCTGCACCTTAGGCAGGTTGGTGTGTGAGCAGGTGCTCCGTATGGTACTTTGGTCCTAAGCCCTTCCTACCCGAGTGGACTCAGCCGATCAGCAAATAGCTTGTATCACCATAAAATCTGTTCACCTTTAATGTGCTGTCGGACTCTTGGATAGGAGTTTTCACGTAGAAGCTGGAGGGTCACTTCTCAGAGATGCAGTAGCAGCAGATTTCCCTGCACAAGGGGCTGGACTATGTGTCCTTTCCACTGTTGTGTCTTTGATTTTGCTGCAACAGGGGTTGCCAGCCCTCTGGATCTTTGCAATTGTAGTCATGTTCTTGTATACCTGCTAAACTGGAAGGATACTTGCCCTCTCCTTTCCGTTTGTCTCCTTCCACGTAGCAGGGATTGGGAACCTGCCAGCTTCCGGATGCCACTGGACTACAACTCCTATTTTCCCTGTCCATTGCCCAAGCTGGCTGCGGCTGATATGAGTCAAGAGTCCAACAACCTCCCTACCCTGAAGGGTATTTCTCAACCACAGGTGAGGGGCTACAGTTAAGAGGAGAGTGCCTTTGGCCACATGCAGAATTCAGAGGGCGCTCTAAGCCAGGGCTTAATTCTGAGCCTGTTTCAAACCTGTTTCAAATGCCCAACCTTACATGCTGAAGAGTGACCCCCTTACACTACCTTTGTGTACAGCATTTGGTCAAAGGAGAGTCCCCAATTTTTTATATTAATTGGTTCAGAAGGCAAAATCAAGGTGAAAATTGGCAATGAGGTAGAGTTGGACCTAAACAGATTAATAAACCCAAGAAGAATCAGAGTTTAGCTTGAGATATGGCCGTCCTAGCTATTTTTTCTTGTTGGGATTCAGCCCCAGATAATGCATATAAAAGTATAACTGGACGCGAACAAATTCCTTTCTTTTGCTGCAACCTTTTGTTTTGTTGTCTTATTTACTTGTGTTTTATCTTGTATTTTATTCTGTGAACCACCCTTTTGATGAAGGGCAGCATTTACTTTAATAAACAATATTAATCATAATAATTCCTGGCCCTGTAATGAAGCTGAGATTTGTGCAGCAGCTGTTCAAGGATCAAAGGAGTGGCTTTCAAGTAGTGTTGAACTCCAGCTCCTTGCTTGTTAAAATGATCAACTTCTTAATTAGCAGCACTGAGGATAGTGGAGGTGTTTTGGAGGAAGACCGAGAAGAATTTCAGGTGTCTTGATTGAGATTAAGTTGTGTCAGGGCTCAGCTCTGTAATGTGTGGAGAAATAAAGAAGAGAATACCTCTGAGCATGTGCAAAGTTTTGCTCATAATGGGGGAAGGCAGAGAAAGAGAATAATTCCAGGTGGGGCAATTTAGATTCACCCAGAACTTAATTTGTGTCGGGGCTCAGTCATGCGATGTGTGAAGCAGTAAAGAACAGAGTACCGCTGAGCACATGCGAAGTGTCCTCCCCTTACTGCTAAACACAAAGAGCCCCTAAAAGGTAGGGGGTTACAAGTTCCAGAGGTCAGGCTGTGTACAAACAAAGAGCGCCTAACCTTTCCTTTTTTGAGAGATGAAGCCCTAACACAACACACAAAAGAATCGCTCAAACAAAGAGATTCGTTGCAGCCGGAGCTGCCAGCTTTCTTTGCCAACACTGCCCCCTGGCTGCCGACCAATGCCAAGCCAGTGAATTTGCCCAAGCAGCGTGGACATAGGGCCAGACAGTGATGGATGGATAGAAGCATCTGTTTAATAGATAGGTTATCCCAGATGAGGTTATGCTCCTGGCCCATTAGGGCAGAGCGGCCTATTATGGAGCATCAAAGGTGATTAAAGTAGTACTTTCTAAGAAAATGACATTGGCTTAACAAAAACACCTTTGGCAAGTGCTTCTAGTTCAACCCAGGTAGTGATGGAAGAACTCTTATTGTCCTAGGCAGGTTCCCAGCGGCCAAGGAAATAAGCAGTTAGAAGAGGAATTGTCCCAGTTCCACCCCAAAGAGCTGCCTCTGACTGTAGACTTTAATAAAGGGGTAGGCGAGTATAGGCCTTGAGATCGAATCTGGCTGGAAAAGTCGCCTCAAGTAATTTACTCCTGAGCTCATTTAAACCGCAGCTTTCCTGCTACTTTCCCTTCACTTTGAAGCCTTGCACACTCCTGGAAGCACACTCAGCTTCTCACAGCCCTCACACGCTACAAAAGAAGTCCCAGGTGGGGAGCATCAGAAGGCTTTTAAAAGAAGGGATTTAAAAGCCCAGACTGCCTTGTCCTGGCTCTCAAGTGAAGCAAACACTGTTTCCCAAGTCCAGAATGTGACCCAAGTCCCTGACCTGTAGCCAGCTTTTTGTGATGGCTCCTTAGCTACCGTTCCAGAAGGCTACGTGGGAGTGATATGGTTTGAGACCCCCTACCCCTAATTCAAAGGCCCTCATAGCCCCCCCTTACCAGAACCTCTCCAGTTGTGTCTCTGTGCCTCTAAGGAGGGCGGCCCAGTGGTCTCCAGCTGTGCATGGCCTTGTTTCTTCATGCTGTCTTATCCCAGCAACGGGGAACCTGTGGCCTTCCATTTGCTGTTCAGCTCCCATCAGCCCCAGCCAGCATGGCCAGTGTTCAGGCATGATGGGAGTTGTAGTCTAACATGTGGGGACGGGGCTTAGCTTCCCCATTCTTGGTCTATTCAGATCCACCCATGTTTGATGCTTGAATTATTATTGGGTATTAGAGAGTCTGGTGACCCTCTTTACTTTTTTGGTGATGACCCCTCTTAGGTTTTTTAGAAGGTGGGGAGCAGGGCTAAATTGATTAAAATTGAGAGGAGTCAGGGCTGGGGCTTGTGGGTTTAGTGAAGAGCCCTTCTAGATTTATGTCAACCCTTGGGTTTAGTCATTTGGTAAAATACAGTTCCAGCCCCCAGACCATTGTCTAGATAGGCAATAATGCTATAGCTCAGAATTCAGGTCTGCTCCAAATTAGATGAGGTATATATACATGCTACTACTTTCTCCTTCTGTTGTGCCATGATCATTTCTGTAACTTGTCCAGATGAAGGTCATCAGGATAATTCAGACCCTCCAAGTGTCCCTATTTTCCTGGGACAGTCCCAGATTTACAGAAGTTGTCCCGGTTTCTGATTTGATCCTGGAATGTTCCGCTTTTCCTTAGGAAGTCTCCATTTTCATTGGAGAAATGTTGGAGGGTATGGAGTTATGTGACATCTGAAGGCAGCCCTGTCTAGGAAAGTTTTAAAATGTTTAATGATGTTTTTATATATGTTGGAAGCCACCCAGAGTGGCTGGGGCAACCCAGTCAGATGGGTGGGGTATTACAATAACAATAATAATAGAATAGGATGTCCCTATTTTCATCAGAGAAATGTTGGAGGGTACGTATAATAATATCTGATCTTAGTGGGGGTGTTCTTTTCAAACACAGTGAACATTCATCTCTTAAGCATGAGCAACACCTACTCAAAAACAGCTGTCCACCCACTAGCCTGTCTCTAGTTCTGGAGGTCCTCAATGTCCTAGGACCTATAGGAAGGTAAAGGAAGGAGATGCCTTAAATCAGGAGTGAGGAAACTTTGGTCCTCCGGATGTTTCTGAACTCCAACTCCCATCAGCCCCAGCAAGCATGGCCAATGGCTAGGGATGATGGGCATTTTAGTTCAGCAACATCCAGAGGGCCATAAGCTACACACACCTGCCTCATACAGAGTCAGGCTATTTGTCTCTCTAGCCCAGAGATGCCAGGGACTAAACCTGAGACCTTCTGCAAGCAAAGCAGATGTTCTACCACTGAGATAAGTCACACACCATTTTTCTCTCACACAGGAAGGCAAAGGAATCACCAGCGCTTTCTCTGCCAGTGTGAGCAGCCAAAAGCAGCTTTGGAAGCCGAGATGCTGATGAGCATCAAGGAGGGTTTGAGGTGCCTGATAAGAGGAGAGCTCTGGCAAGTACCTTTGATGCTGTTCACATTTGGGAAGGGAGAGTTCAAAGCATACAGTACTTTGCATGTCTGATCTCAGGTGGAAATCAGTCAGTGAGCAGAGTCCTTTGATAATAACAAACAATATGATTCAGCATGGATACAGCTCTTCAAAATGTTAAAAGTATTATCTTGAAGCAATCATTACAACAACCCTGTAAGGTGGCTCAGGGTTATTATAAACATTGCAGATTGGGGAGGTTGAGGGGGGGACAATGAGGCTTCTCTAGGATGAGCTAGTGAGTTGATGACAGGCAAGGTTTTAGTCACAGCTTTTCAGATTTATAGCTCTGCTGTAGGGAACCTTTGGCAACCACAGGTTGCTGAACTACAACTCCCATCATTCCCAGCGAGCATGACTAGTGGCCAGGGATGACGGGAGTTGGAGTTCAGCAACATCTGGAGGGCCAATGCCAGGAAAATCCAGTCTGCTTTAAAGGATCCTGGATTATTAACACTAAAAAGCTAAATCTAAGATTCCTTTTTAAGCTGCAAAGGGGTGGCACTCTGCTAAACTCTCACAAACAGGAGGAAGGAAGGAAAATATCTAATAAATATAGCCTCTCCTAGCATCTAATCAAATCTCAACAAAAAGTGCACAACCAATGCACAACCACACAAAAGCAAGAAGTTTCTACACACACACACACACACACACACAAAGACACATCCTAGCCAGGCAAACAGGGGTTGCTACATGGGTGGTGAGAGGCTGTGGCCTAGGGATGGATGTGGCCTGGTGAGAGTCCCAAGGGCCAGCTGGAGAGGCCTGGAGGGCCACATTCAGCCCATCCACTCCCAGTCTGAATGTTTCCTACTCCTGGACTAGACAGATGCTCAGTTTGATCCAGAAAGGGCATCCTTCCATTCTTCATGCCGGCAGCATCTCTCTCACACGGACACCGACAGAATGGCAGTGAATATGATAGCTGGCTTTATTTGGAAAAGAACACAAGAGGAGCGTGAGGTTGACAGAAGTTTGAAAAGAGCTATTTACACAAGGGGAAGGACCGTGTCGCTGTTACCTCCGGGACAGCACCTAGCAGCTGCCTGGCATTAAAGGACAGATGACAGCGGCAATGATAGAAAGCAGAAGGTGCTCAGGTGGCTTCTTGCAATTTCACCCCTCTGCTGAGACATACGCACAGCCTTAGTAAATGGTGTCTGAAGCACCCATCTTTGGGCCAGGTGGCAAGTCCCTCTCAAGGGGTGCTAGGCAGCCCATGGCTGGATCAGGCCCTGCAGAGTATGGCGCTGGCGTTACTCGGTTGCTGCCAGGCACATCCTCTGTGTTTCCCAGCCCCAATCCACTTGCTCGTTTGCCCATAGTGAGGATCCCAGCGGCCTGGTTCTCTGAACTGTGCAGGAGTTGATAGAGCCGGCTCTGGAAGGCCTTGGTGGTGGCTGTGGCGCTGCTCCGCTTGCCAAGGGTGAGGATGCCGGCGGCGTGGTTGCCCGTGCCATGCAGCAGCTCAAAGAGGTGGCACGAGCAGCTCTTTTGACGGCAGCAGTCTGGCACGGCTTGCTTGGTCACGGCGGTGGAGCAGAGCAAGGAGAAGAGGAGCAGCAAGGTGGCTCTCTGGACCTGGAGGGGTATGAAGATGAGTCAGCAATTTTCAGTATGAGAGGAAGATTTGAACCTCCAGAGTAAACCTAACAGCAGCTGCAGCCAGGCCGGTTCTAACATTAGGCAGAGTGAGGCAGCAGCCTTGAGCAGCAGATTTTGGCATGGCTGTGAATAAACAGCAAATTGTTAGCAACTTCATGCATCATAATTACAATTAATTGTTATATTTTTATTGCCGGGGGCAGGGAGGAAGAAGTGCTTGTAGGATTTTTCTGCCTCAGGTGTCAAATTAACTTGGGTGGCCTCGGGTACTGCTTTGCAAAATGTCTTGAGCCAGTGATGCCCCCTTCCCAGAAGGCAGCTTAATCATCAAACCAGAACTATGAGGTGTGTAGGAATAGCCAAATAAGTTTAAATTATACTTTTGGCATTGGAATTTGCCACATTTTCATTAGGGTTCTCCTAATTAAACTTTTTTTCTCGTCTGTGACGATAGAGAGTTTTAGAATAACAGTGCTATATTTTTTGGGAGGTTAACATGACTGTAAACGTGTATTAAAAATAGCAACCCTATCATCTTAAGGAAATTAAATACATATTATAATGCCAGAAATGAGGGTACTCCCCCCAAAAAAACCCACCTTACTGCAAACATGTATGAAAGTTTCTTTCACTTTCTTTAATTCCCCTCTCAGCTGCACTTCTATGAGTTCATTGGCAGAACGTTAACTTTGCACCCTAAAGTCCCCAGGTTCAATCCCAGCACCATCCCATCTGAAATCCTGGAGAGCTGCTGCTGCCAGTCAGTGAGGACAATACTGAACTAGGTGGTCCAATGGTCTGATTTGGTACAAGTCAGCTTCCTAAACCGTACCCTCCAACATGCTGAGACCCAAAACTGAGACATGTGTCTTCCTGTCTGTGCTCCTGCACAAATCACATGACCCATGTGACAGCACAGAGCCCAAAGACACTTTTTGGGAGGAGTGCACTCATGGTGCCCAAAACCATGTACCGTATTTTTCGCTCTATAGGACGCACTTTTCCCCCTCCAAAAATGAAGGGGAAATGTGTGTGCGTCCTATGGAGCAAATGCAGGCTCCTTGGCTTCAGCGATAGCAACGCGAAGCCGCCTGAACCCCCCAGAGCACAGGGAATTCCCGCTGCACTCCGAAGGCTTGCGGATAGCCGTCTGAAGCCTGGAGAGCGAGAGGGGTCAGTGCACACCGATCACTCTTGCTCTCCAGGCTTCGCTTCGCTGGAGAGGCGCTGCACAGTTTTCCCTCTCTGCGCAGCGCCCCTTCAGTGGGGGGGGGGGAGAAATGGAAGGGGCTCCGTTTCTCCTGCCATTTCGCTGAAGGGGCGCTGAGCAGAGAGGGGGAGAATTTTTTTTCCTGTTCTCCCCCTCCTATGGTCCGGTGCGTCCTATGGTCCGGTGCGTCCTATAGAGCAAAAAATACGGTATTTTAGGGTGCAGGGTGGATTAATGATTACTGGGAAGACACAGGAACATCCCCACACAGAAACAAATCAGGACGAATGCTCATTGTCATAAAACTACCCCACAAACACATCAGAACAAAGCTAAATGAAGACCAGGCATAGTTTAATCTCTCTGCAAGCTTTGGGCAAGCAAATCAGAGCAAACTCTCAATAAAAAGGCTTAGAGAAGCCCTCTGAAATTTGGATTTGGTAGTCCCTGGACAAGGGGAGCCTGTACTGAAGAGACAGGCATCACTTGAACTAAAGCTGAGCAAGGCTTTTGGCATTTCAAAACACAACAAGATTGCAGAGCGGCTTTAAAACTAGGGGAAATTAAGAGGCACTATTCTTTTCTTGAGGACTCATCCCTCTGAGATGATGCTCTAAATATTCAAATGCCCTCAAAGCGGGGGCTGAATAGAAGCTGGTAACAAAACATAAAAATGAATGAATGCAAATCAGAAAGTCCAACAAGGGTCATAGAAAATATTATACACATGCGGCATTTAAAAAGGGAAGCAATATATAAGGTTTAGCTACTAATGTGAAAAGCCTGAAAGCAAAGATTAGGTGAATTAGCACCAAGTTATCTGCTCCATAGATTTTACTGCCTGCACTGAGCCATCAACTGGGATAACTTTCATAGGCAGCTACAAATTAGCATCTGAGGGCCAAACTAAGTGAAAACGTGTCTTTGCATTTAATGGTCGGGGTGGTTGCTGCTGCTGTTTTTTAATGCAAATAGTATAATCTTGGTGCCAATGGGAGATTTCCTCCCAATGCAAATACAAGCTTCAGAGGAGGGATTTTTTTTGCCTGGCGCTAAAAGAGAATGCAGATATAATGAGCATATCAGAAGCCCGGTCTATCAAGCAGAATCAGTAGACTGCAATTACCCCTGCATATCATGTGTTACAGAGAGGGCAAGGCAAGTCGTGCTTGCAGGTGGGAGTAGTGCTCTGTTCATGAAAGAGGGCACAGAGTCCAATAAACCAGAAATCTCTTAAGGAAACAAACCTCTTCAGAGAGTCAGTCTCTGCAGAAATAACAAGCAAACATAAGCAGTAGAGTGGTAGGGATGTTATTATAATCCTCCCCCCTGCCTGGATGCAAACTCTTGATGGTGATCTTTGAGATGCAGAAAGACAGCAAGGGGGCAGCCAGAGATGAAAACGTTGTCATAATGGGTCACTTCAATTATCCAAAGTTTTTTTCTGGGGAAACATACATTTAGCATAGAGACAACAGATCAAGCAGTGGAGGCAGGACTTATTAGGGCAAATGGGGCACTGCCCCACCAGCCTCAGTCTGCCCTCATCCAGCGCCCACCTGCCTGCCTTCTTGGGGGGGGGGTGGCACTGCCTTGACATCTCCCCCCTCCTCTCCTCCTTAGTCTGTGTTGCCTTTGTAGTAATCAGCAGGGGAGAAGAGGACCGGGATGAAACTAAAACAAGCAGATTGTGCCTGCCCTTGGCTCTGGCTCCCCCTACTGTCGGCCTCCCTATCTTGCACCCTACCAGCCCCACAGAGCACCAGCCACTCAAATCGAAGTGAGAGCAGTTCCGTTGGTAGCCTATCGTATTTTTTACTCGTAAGTCATATTGAAATATTATTTTATTTTTCTTTCTTCATTGCATTTATATCCACCTTTTCCTCCATGGAGCTCAAGGTGGCGTATATGGTTCATCTTCCTCTCTTCATTTAATCCAGTGTGAGGTAGTGGTTAAGAGCGGTAGTCTCGTAATCTGGTGAACCAGGTTCGCTTCCCTGCTCCTCCACATGCAGCTGCTGGGTGACCTTGGGCTACTCACACTTCTCTGGAGTCTCTCAGCCTCACTCACCTCACAGAGTGTTTGTTGTGGGGGAGGAAGGGAAAGGAGGTTGTTAGCCGCTTTGAGACTCCTTAAGGGGAGTGAAAGGCAGGACATCAAGTCCAAACTCCTCTTCTTCTTCCTCACAATGACCCTGTGAGGTAGGTTAGGCTGAGAGGCAGTGACTGGCCCAAGGTCACCCAGTGGGCTTCATGGCCGAGTGGAGATTTGAACCCTGGTCTTCCAGGTCCAAGTCCATCCCTCTGACCACTATGCTGCACTGATGTTCTCCCACTCAGTGAAAAATGAACAATTATAAGTGGGTTATATATTAAGTAACTAAGTACGTATGTCATCACTCGCAGCCGCAGTGTTCCCCACGTACAAATTACGAACACTTTTAAATCAGATCATTGGGCAGCCGTTCTGTCCAATTTTAAACTTTGGTTTTGAGAGCATCGTAACATAATGTCACTCCCGAGCCAGGTCAAAGGTCTAGCATCCTGTACTCAGTGGCCAACCAAGTACTTAGGGGAAGTCCGAAAACAGCACCTGAGCTCAACCGCACTTTTCCCACCTGCCCACGATTCCCAGGAAATGGCATTTGGAGTCATATTGCCTCTGCCTGTGGAAGTGGATGTCAGGTTTTCTGATCTTAAGTCATTAAGGGCCAAGCTAAACATGATGTCCAATGTGTCTTTGAATTTACCAATGTTGTGCAGGTTTATTTATTTATTTTTTTAATGCAAATTGCATCAGCTGTCTGAGAAAATATTTATTGGGATTTCAGCAGGCATATCAAGAGAATGCAGCCCTCCTTTCCCCCTTTGCAGATCAGAGGAATAAACTTCCTCTGAAGCTTGGATTTGCATTGAAAATGCACACACACACACACACACACACACGGCTGCACGCACACACAGCAATGGAGGATTTATCCCTAAAGGAAAATCACACCATAGGAAGAGAAACTTTCCTCAGGACAACCAGAGGGAGGAAAGGGTTAAATCCCATAAATCGACAGGGCTTACCTGTGAACAAACACAGATTCGGTCTCACTGTAACCTGTTTGGGGCTTGTTAATACTAAATAAGCCAACTGCAAATATATGATAAAATTATAGACAGTGTAAGAAAGTGTCCATTATCCCTTACGCATAATATGAAAACACAAGCTCACCTAGTGATTGGCAGCCATTCAGGACAGATGAAATGAAACAAATCACACAGAACGATGTGTAAGCCACCGATGGAATTTTATCGCCAAAAGGGCTTCTTTTTAAACTTAACCTGGGACCTTTTGCATGAAAAAGCATATGCTCTGCTGCTGAGCTACAGCTCTCCCCCCCCCCCGCCAATGGACGAGAGGTCTGTCAACAGCTAGTAGCCATGAGAAATGGGACCTCATGCTCAGAACCAGTAAACCTCACTGAATCAGATGCTGATGACAGTCCACAGAGAGCTTTTGTCTTCATGACCATTTGTGAACTTCATACCGTAGATGCATTGGATCAGCCGCTGTTGAGAGATGAAGTGCTCGACCGCTGGACCGGCGATTCTTATTCACAGCACATCCTTGTTCTCTCACACCTGTTCCACTCAAGCACACTGGTTGTGCTCACATTTTGTTGCTTTTCTTCCATCCCACTACCCCTACTGCTTCCTCTCTCTACACCCAGGGCATTTCCCCTTTCTCTGTCCCATAGTGCAAGCTACCAGAGACCACCACCCTCACAAAGTCCTTCTTGAAACCATCCAAACTTCCCCTGTTTTTTTACTCCAATAACTTGTCCCTTTTACCCATTTTCCCAACCTGGACCTCCCCTCCATCCCATCCCTTTAAACTAGCCTGAAGCCCTCTGGGGAAAGTAGCATTGCTTTTCTTTAATTTTCCATGCAGCTCCTAATACTCTCCAACAGCAGTAGTAGAAAATCATGAGGGGGAAACCTCACATTGGTGACAAGATGGTGTCTTCTATTGCACCATTAGCTTGATGGAAGCTTTTGAGCTCCACAGCACTCTTCCGTGACACTCAAGTTTGAAATCGAGTCCTCTATTTTTAACTGGTTTTGTACATCGATCTACTGACTTCATTCTAAGAGCGTTTCCTAGCTTCACCCCAGATTCATGTTATCTTCCAAGGCTTGGCCCAACTAGAGAGGAACAGGACAACCGAGATATGCATCTCCAGCTCAACATTGTGCTGCCGCCACCCCCACCCCAGGTTTGCTCATCTAGAGAGTGTGATAGGGCAGTTACCTTAATCTTCCGGCTCTCCATAATCTTGGTTGTCTTCAAAGCGACAAGTTGGCTTGTGTCATGACCTTCCAGGGGTGATGCTGTAAGGAAAAGCTGGAGGAAGCGGTCAATTTATAGGGCCGTTTTCTACGTAGGCCCCAGGTACCTCACTTGCTCCCATGATACGTGACACAAACACATCCTCTCCAATGGCAATGCCAAAAATAACTGTCTCCCCACCGACCCCTCAGAGTGGATCAGAAAAGAGAGGAAGGATCCTTTTGTACCCCGTCTCTTGGAGACCAGCCAAGACATCCACCCGCCTTTGTCGTTCCCTCTCCAGTAATGAACCCACGGACGTCTGAGGAACCAGACAGCCGCTTACAAGCCACAAAGGCAGCCAACGACTAGGCCGAGATAATGAGAGGAGCCGCACTTGTTAGCATGGGCCCATTAGGCTAATTACCTCAAAAACATGGAGCCAGAAGCTAGCGGTGCCCTTTTCGCTGGCACATGGCATTGGCACACTTCCTTCCACACGGGGCACATGACTCAGAGAATATGGCACCCCCAATCTGCACGCGTACACAGCACCAGTACTTGGGTTTCAGGGGGGTGCAGCACCCCAATGTCACCCATCCTCCTGGCCTAGCCCAGAGGTGAGGAATCCAATTCCTAGTTGGTGGTGGCTTAGAAGTGATGTGCAGGCACCAAAGTCCCTTTCAGCTAAACTCCACCCTTACCTGTATGACGTCAGGTGTAGGGCAGGTGGGGAGGTTTGCCTGAAGCAGCCTCACAGAGCAAACAGGGAGGCCAAATTTGGCCCGGGGGTTGCAGGATCCCACCTGCCACCCCCCACCCCCAGCTCTAGGAAGAAGAGAGGCCTCGCATGGGACTTTCAGGGAACATGAAGCCAAAGTGAGATTTGTGGACTAAACTATTGTGTCTCAGGCTGCTCTTAACGGTACAGGAATCCTCTGAGGGAAAAAAGCAGGCAATCCCATTCTATGTTCCTCTCCATTTCAAGTAGCCCCATTAACTTTCTGCATCTGTTTAAGGCAGAGGTGGGGAACCTCCGGCCTGCAGGCCTCACGAAGCCTAGTACAGGCCCCCATTTTGACCACACAACTGTTTCTCCCAAACCATGTCCAACTGCCCCACATCAGAATTCATACATAATATCAGGTGTGGAGCAGGGAAAGGGGAGACCTCAGGGAAACTATTGGGTGCTTAAAGCGAGCTCTCAATTGTTCCTTTGCAAATGGGACTTGTAGCAACAACTGGGATCAGCTGCACTGTAGCTAGCAGGGCTTGTTGTCAGTGCCGATCAGCAGACTGGTAGTTTTGGCAAGCTCCTTTGAGCAGAGGTTGGCAGTCTCACTCACCCACCCATCACAGTCATAGCTGTCAACGTTTCCCTTTTTTTAAAGGGAAATTCCCTTATTCTGAATAGGATTTCTCTCAAGAAAAGAGAAAAGTTGACAGCTATGGCCCGTGTGGAATCAGGAATCTGGCCCGCTGGCCAGATCCGGTCTCACCTGCCCCCCACTCTATTTGTACTCTTATTGCACTAGAAGCCATACCCACACTGAGCAAGATTCAGGTATGTTTGGAAGTTGCAAATCCATCAATGGGGAGATGTGAGGAGAGGTAAGATGTCCCTCAAAGAGAGATCCAAAAAGGGCACTGATCCTGATAAGAGATAGTATGGAAACAGGGGGTATTATCCAGGCACAATGGCAGCATGCCTGGCCCATGTATTAGAGGACACAGGTTCTGCTTGGTAGACACCTGAGTTACCAGGAGATAAATGTTTATCAGAAATTTTAAAGAGAGGGAAGTGGTGGGTGAGGAGGGAATGCTCAGCCCTTTCTCTCACCCTTTTTCCTTGCCCCCATTGCTTTTCTCCAAGTGCTGTGAGGGCATGACTAAAAGAGACAGAAAGAACAGAAGAGAAGCTCAGGTTTTATTGTCAAGAGAATCCATCCCTCACAATCCTAGAGGAAGCCTTCCAGGTCTGGCATGAGGGGAACAGGGCCCAGCTGGGGAGTCATCAGTCTATGCCCCCCCCCCACTCAGCAACACCCCCAAAACAAGGAAAAGTGAGAGAGAGATCAATGTAAGGAACCAGAAGACACCATTGCACAAATATCTGTGAGACTGGCAAAATATTTCAAATTTCAACGTTTTCAAATGTGAATTTAGGGGACACTTTGAAAACTCAAGCTTTAAGGTCTGCGTGCTATTTTTCAAGATGGTATGATCTTCTTGTTAGATTTACAATCTTATAGCCTTGCTTTCTTTTTGGCCAACAAACAAACAAACCCCACGACCCTGAATCCAACAATATTCCATAACTTGGGAATAATGGGGGGGGGGGGATCCAGTCAGGAGAGGATAAAATTTGGTTTGCATCCAGCTACATCATACTCAAAGTAGACCCACAGAAATCAACTGGAACGCTTCAATTAATTCTGCTGATTTCAGTGGATCCACTCTGAGTGTGACTTAACTTGATGCAACCATTTGAAGTTTTACAACCAGATTCTAGAGAGGAAAGTTCGAGATGTAGTCCTCCCTGTCCTTTCAGCTCTAACTAGGAGCCTCAAAGCATGGTGGGGGAGAACAAGACATACCAAGATGTCTTCTAGCCCTCTCCCTCCCCACTGCCACCTTGCCCTGAGGAAGATCTGTGTCCAGCAGACAACAGAACTGTATAATATTTCAAGTTGGAAGGAGGCAACCTGGAGGTTATTCAGACCACCCCAGCAATCCTGGAATCTCAGTGTCACAGCATCCCTGACAGTTGGCCCTCTGCTTAAATACTACCAGCAGGGAGCCCACCACACCTCCTGAGGGAGTCTCTTCCAGCACCCCACAGCTACAAGCCTTGCTCTGCAGCTGTGAGCCACTCAATTCCCAGGTGGCCCTGTACCCAAAATCTGAGTTTGGCCTTCCTCTTGCTAGTGAATTTAGTTCCAAGGGCGGAGAGAAAGAGAAGCTGTTTTTATTTTAGTCACAACCCAAATAACATGTCAATGGCAAATAACATGTCAAATAACATGCCAGCTCACCAACAGGGGGCGCTACATAGGATCAGAGGTGATCCTATGCACAGCTCTTAGGGCCTTGTGCTTCTAGCAGACCTTGACCCAAGACCTCATGAAATGTCAGGCAGGGGATTCAGCCTCTGAGGTGCCACCCGCCTCCGTCCAAAAGGATGAAATTCCAGCAGGGCCGGCCCTACCACTGAGCAGCCACCTGAGCTGATTTCAGGTGTCAGGAAAAGGACAGCAGATTGTTTGATTTATGATGGCTGTATTTTTACTGACAGAGAGGGGAAGACACTCATGTGGGAATTTCTGGCTCAGGTGCCAAAGAAAACAGCAGTATTTGGCTAGCTTTGGCTACTGCTCAACTCAGCTCATTCGCTGCTCTGCCTCCGGCAGTAAACTGACTTGACTGCAGAAGGCCAGCCGAACAACCACCTCTTTACACTGATGGGCCACAGCAGCTCAGCTGACACCTATCTGAGCCCCTATAGAAAAGCTTCTGGGCCAGGCTTGGTTATTGGTCCAATGAATGAAGAGGCCTCTGCCGATGCTGGTTTTTCGCGGGAGCCTCAGTAAAAAGAATGGAAGCACCCCAAGGAACATGGAGGCTCCTGTTTGTTTCAGTGATCACACCAACACCATACATGTAGAGCATGTGGCTTCCCTCAAAGTCTTGGGGACTGCAGTTTGCCCCTACCAGAGCTGCAATTGCCAGCACCCTTAACAAACTAGAGTTTCCAGGATTCTTTGGGGGAAGCTGCATGTCTTCAATGTGGAATGACCAAAGAGGCTGGTGCAGGAGAGGTTTTCCCACAGGTTACGGTCAAATCTGTTTGTCACTGCCATCTGCTGTCTGGGGTTGGTCACTCTGTTTACGAAAAGAGAGCCTCGGTTGTTACGCGCATAGTGACTTGGCAGTAGACTGGCGAGAACCTCAAGCTACTTCCCCACGCTGGAGACAAAACTGTGCTTCATGTCAATTTTTAAAAAATAAAAATAGAAATCCGCCACGCTTCATCCCGAGTCTCTGTGTTTGTCCATAAGTCCGCTGCCCTCCCTAGGATTCGGGGCCACTCCGAGTCAGCAAGATCCGGTGTCGCTGCCTCCTTCGGTTTCCGGGATGGGATCAAGGAGAGCTCGGCCGCGGAAGAGGTCGGGGGAGGCTGCGCCATTCCGGCCGATGCCACAGGACTGTGCGGCGTTGTGGATCTGCCAGAGTGTGTCGAGTGCCTCTGCCTTAGAGTGTTTCAGTAGGTCGGCCTGGCCCTGTGGGCGATGGAAGAGTTGAAGAGGTGATGAAAGGTGGTCACAGAGTCAAGGAAAGAAAACGAAAAACACACACCCAGAGGTCCAACGGCAAACTACGGTGTTGAAGGTAACCTGACAAGTTCAGCTGCTTAATAATTCTCCTTTTGGGGAGGGAGGAAGCCAACTTGCCTACAATGTATTATCGTTGGGCAACGTCACTGAAATAAACACAAAAGGTGCCCATCGTATGCAAAAGGAGTTGTTATAAAATAATACACATGAAGAGAATGAATCATACTGATGCAAATGGAAGTTGTATTGGCCTCTGTCCAGTATACCTGAAGGAGCGTCTCTACTCCCATTGTTCTGCCCAGACACTGAGGTCCAGTTCCGAGGGCCTTCTGGCGGTTCCCTCGCTGCAAGAAGCCAAGTTACAGGGAACCAGGCAGAGGGCCTTCTCGGTAGTGGCACCCGCCCTGTGGAACGCCCTCCCACCAGATGTCAAAGAGAAAAACAACTACCAGACTTTTAGAGGACGTCTGAAGGCAGCCCTGTTTAGGGAAGCTTTTAATGTTTAATAGACTATTGTATTTTAATATTTTGTTGGAAGCCGCTCAGAGTGGCTGGGGAAACCCAGCCAGATGGGTGGGGTATAAATAAATAATAAATAAATTGTTGTTGTTGTTGTTGTTGTTGTTGTTATTGAAGTTTATCTCAACCTGTTTTAAAAAAAAGTAATTTCCTTTGTTGACACATTTTGGTAAAGGGGCAAATCTTTCATCCCATTCTGACACAACAAAGACTTCAGCCATCACAACAGAGACTTAGTTCACTGCTTTTGCTTTTCTTACGCTGCTTTAATGAGAAAAGTGCAAATAAACCTAAACAAAAAGCTGCCCATTATAGTTGCAAAACACACACACAGAGAGAGCCATAACATTAGCAGAAATCAGAGCATAAGACCAAGCTAGTGGCATAGGAAGCTTCCTTATACCAAGTCAGAACATTGGTCCACCTAGGCTAGTCCTGTCTACAGTGACTGGCCGTGCCTCTCCAGGGTTTCTACCTGGAGATGTCAGGGATTGATTGTGGGACCTGGATAGCTCAGTTGGTTACGAGTGTAGTGTTGATAATGCCAAGGTTGCAGGTTCGGTCCCTGCATGGGAAAGTTGCATATTCCTGCCTTGTAGTGGGTTGGGCTAGAATCCTCAGGGTCCCTTCCGACTCTACAATTCTATGATTCTACGACTCTCAGTCTCTAACAAAAATTAAGAGATCAGGAGAAGTCAGTGTTAAGGGAGGAGTGGAACCCTTTCACAGAATATACGAAGAAATATAAAAGTCAGATAAGTTTGCAAGTAGGATTTGAACTGTGAACTGCAGTGAAGAACCATCTAGATATTAAGCTAAGCTGAAGAGGGGTGTTAGGTATAATATGCAGCAAGATAAGGGGAAATAAGGAAACCATGAAGGGATGGAGGGGAAGTTCATATGTATTAGAAAGGGTGGTGGTAATCAAAGATGTGTTAAAGCTCTGGGAATAATAATAATAATAATAATAATAATAATAATAATAATAATACTGTCAGTGTGCAGAGCAGATTGCTCTACCACTGAACCATTGGATTTTAAGCAACAATGTCATGCACTGGGGGAAATCAGCAGCAAGGAAGCCGTCTGGAGAGAAGCCATCAGCATCCCCTTTTAACCAAAGCAACTGAAGGAAAGCACAGCTCTAAGCAGCCCTCATGTTTTTCAAAACAGCAACAGACGATCAAGATGCAAGGACATGGAACATGCAGCGCCCACCAGGTGGCAGTGCCTGCTCACCACCGGACCACGGACACTTTAGATTCTTTAGAAAGTCTGTGGCCCAAACACAACGTGGCATTCAATGCACAAATGCTTTTGACACCCCCCCCCCAAAAAAAACCCCCTAGAGCTGCAGCTTGAAATGCATGGGGAGGGAGAGATCATTGCGTTTCTTGAATGCTGCGAGCCCAACAAAAATCTCCCAGGAAGAAAACGTCCGCAGGGCAATAGTATTTTGTTTACTTATTTGTTATGGTCTACCTTTCCTTCAAAAAGCTTAGAGTGGGAACTGTAGATGGTTCTCCCTTTCCCCATTTTATCCTTAGAACCCCGCCTGGGCAATAGGTCCCTGCTCTGGTTTATCTCCCGCTTGGACCACTGCGCTCTACACAGAAAGTGACTCAGAAACTACATCTAATCCACTGGCTCCCAGTACGTTTCCAAGCACAATTCAAAGTGTTGGTGCTGACCTTTAATGCCCTAAACAGCCTCGGCCCTGTATACCTGAAGGAGCATCTCCACCCCCTTCATTCAGCTCGGACACTGAGGGCCAGCTCCGAGGGCCTTTTGGCAGTTCCCTGACTGTGAGAGAAGTTACAGGGAACCAAGTAGAGGGCATTCTGGGTAATTGCACCTGCCCTGTGGAACGCCCTCCTATCAGATGTCAAAGAGATAAACAATGATACCACTTTCTGAAGACACCTGAAGGCGTGTTTTTATGCTTGATGTTTTTGTGTTTTTATATTATGTTGGAAGCTGCCCAGAGTGACTGGGACAACCCAGAGATGGGCAGGGTAATTGATAATAATAATAATAATAATAATAATAATAATAATAATAATAATAATAATAATAATAATAATAGGCTGAGAGGTAATGGCTGCCCCAAGGTCCCCCAGCGAGCTTTTTGGCTGACTGGGGATTTCTGCATTCTCAAACTTCTCTTTTCTCACATCCCGTGGCTGAAGTCCTGGCCCTGAGACCCTGTCCCAGAAAATCCTACCTCGCAGCAAGTGCTGCTCCTAATTACCTTCAGGACAGTGATGTTCCAGGCAAAACTCTCCAGAGCTTTCTGCAGCTTCCGCCCTTTCAGGCCTTCCTTGGCCTCCAAACGGTGCAGCTCCTTGTGAAAACCCATCCCTGGATAAATGTGGAAAGGGAGGCAAAGGAGACAACCTGTCACAGGCCTGCTGCTTTCTGGACAAGGTAGGACTGCGCTCCTGAAGGCTGGAAGAGCACACCCCCACCCCAAGGGTCAAGGGTGGCTGTGCGTTCACCCCACTATGGCACCTGGTCATCAGCTTTTGCGGGTTTTTCAAAGCGGTTCAAGAAACCCTTTCAGAGCACTCCAAAATCATTGCCCATCTACGTGCACAGAAAACAGTGCAACTGACTCTCAAAACTTGGGGATTATTGAAATACCGTATTTTTTGCTCTACAAGACTCACTTTTTCCCTCCTAAAAAGTAAGGGGAAATGTGTGTGCATCTTGTGGAGCGAATGCAGGCTGCGCAGCTATCCCAGAAGCCGGAACAGCAAGAGGGATCGCTGTGCAACGATCCCTCTTGTTGTTCTAGCTTCTGAGATTCAGAATATTTTTTTTCTTGTTTTCCTCCTCCAAAAACTAGGTGCGTCTTATGGTCTGGTGCGTCTTATAGAGCAAAAAATACGGTATATACCACAATAAATCAATTGATTTGAGTCGTGTGACTCAAATCGCATAGACTAGACCCATTTTAAAAAAAGCAATGCGGACTAAGCGTGCTTTTGGGGCCCTTCTGAGATCAGGGTCCCCGAAGCTTTAAGTTTCGTTAGTTTCATAGCAGATTCTCTGCTGCCTACCTGCTTGTTGCACCTGGATAATCTTGGCGTGAACGGCATCGGCTGACTCAATTAGCGTGCGGCCTGTTTGGATCATCTGATGGCGGGGAAAGTAAAAGAGAGAGAAGGTGTGGTTAGTGGGGTGGGGGCTGAGCAAGCCTGCAAAGCACCCCACCTTACAAGAGGCCCTTGGCCCCACTATGCACAGATAGTGTGTACAGATAGGTAGTGTGTACAGATAGATAGTAATTGCACAGATTCCAGGCCTTCTCTATGCGCTACTCTTTCTCACTGTGACAAAGTCTTTGCAGTTCTAGCTGCTAGGGCCCAAGAGCACGTTATGTTAGTCACATGCCTCTGCCCTTAAGCGCCAATCCAGATCTGGAGTCTAGTGTGGGGAGTGTCTTTAGCCCTTTGCTATAGGCCCAATGCACATCAGGGAGTCCTATGCCTATCATGAGCATTGCCCAAGAAAAGATCTATGGGTTGCTGCACTTCAAACAAAAGAGCCTGGCAGATAGCTCAGTTGGTACAGCATGAGACTCTTAATCTCAGAGTCATGGGTTGGAGTCCCACATCGGGCAAAACATCCATGCATTGCAGGGGGTTGGACTCTACGATTCTATGAATCTACCAGTAATCAGCTATCCAGGAAGCTGCTGGAGGCAGGGGCTGAAGCAGTGAAGCACAGTACCAGCTTGGCCACAGAGCACCTGAACAGCGCCGGTGCATATTGGATTGGCTTGAGTAGCACAGCCAATCTGCCAATCAAGACAAGAGGCTTGGCACCCCTAATAGTAGGGCTGGCCCTGCTGCCAGGGCCCCAGCAGCTGGCTGATGATGCCATGTGCTGGCGCCAGGTCTGGTACAGTTGTACCTTGGAAGTCAAAAGGAATCTGTTCCCGAAGTCCGTTCAACTTCCAAAACGTTCGGAAACCAAAGTGCGGCTTCTGATTGGCTGTAGGAAGCTCCTGCAGCCAATTGGAAGCCGCAGAAGCCTTGTCGGATGTTCGGCTTCCGAAAGAATGTTCCAAATCCGGAACACTCACTTCTGAGTTCCAAACGTTCAAGGGCCAATTTATTCGGGAGCCAAGGTGTTTGAGATCCAAGGTACCACTGTACTAAAATCCCCTTGAGGACAGAATAGGAAGGGAGTTTTCACACAATGCTAAAGCAGCTCTTGCTCCAGGCAGGATTGTAATGTAACAAAACCTACACGGGCCAGGGTGGGGAGAGATGCTCATACCCATTAGAGAAGTGACTCTCTTCCATTTTGATCATGCACTTGGGAGGATAAACAACACAGGAGAACCTAAAACTCCACATAAGCTTTATACGTGGAAATGAGGCCCCTTAACTGGCACAACTTGGTGCATGTGCAGGGATGGCCACTCTATCCCTGTATCTCTATGGTGCAGGCCCCATAACTGGGCCTAGTCTTGGCTGCTGCCTAAAGAACTGCACATTATTGACTCTCTCTTCCATCTGAGTCTCAAGGTGAACGTGTGCTGCACTGAGAGAACAGGGATAGCGGGGGCAGGAGCCCTTGGTTAAGATTTGCACCACAAATGTGTGCCCCACCCCACCCCACCCCACCCCAAATTGATATTTTTGCTGGGCCTCGAAACAAAACCAGGAGATCAGAAAAGAGGGACCAACCCTGTTATGGAAAGGAAACAGCAGCTGATAACCCTGGCAAAGGCCCAGGGTCCATCCCCTCCCCCCGCCTCAACCCACCCACCCACCAGTTTACACTCACAGTGTCGTAGGCAGCAAGCACTTTCCGCAGGAGCTCTGGGACCGGCCCCTGGGCCTCCATGGAGGGGTATTCCTCGCCCAGGTTGAGGGTGACAGCTGGGGGGCTCTCCTTCTCGCTGGGCTGCAGCCAAGTGGCCAACTTTAAGATGCACTGCTTGATGTTGGCTGCCGGCGTCAGGCCACACAATTCCTTGAAGGAGACCAGAGCATTCTAGGAGAAGGAAAAGAGGGTGAGGGATGGGGAATGTCAACATGCCAGGAGGCCATAGGCCCCCCTGCCCCATACATTTCTGGCTGCTCTCTTGGACTACAGGTCCCTGCCCCCCCCAAAAAAACGACCCAGAGGGAGCAAAACTTTTGGTGGTCCTTGACTCTTTTCTGGGGGTGGATGTGGTAGCAAAAAGCTTCGGAGGCACTCAGAGCAACTGTGGGGCCTGCCCCTCACTTTTCTCCCCAGCTCCTAGCTTTGGGGAAGGGCAGAGGCTCACCGTAAGCACGGCATGGGGTGCTATTCATGATGGGAATGTGGGGGGGGGGGCTGCCAATCCCATTCTAAGCCAGCAGTCGCAGGGGGCAATCCTGTAGCTGGGACTTCCCAGATGTACCTAGCAGCACTGAGTTTCATCCGATGGCTTTGGGCTTGTTGCTTTCCCTCGGTCGCTTTTCTCGCAGCCTTTAAAATGGGCATAAGATCTCAGGTGGCACAGTGGGGCAGTGCATCTGGCTGTTAACCAGAAGGCTGCTGGTTCAAGCCCAACCAGGGATGGCTGTGAGCAGGATTCCTGTATTGCCGGGGGCTGGACTAGATGGTTCTTGGGGTCCCTTCCAACTCTACAGTTCTAGAGTCTAAGAAGATATGGGCAAGGCTGTGGACATTAGCAGCAATCAGAATGATACTTAGCATTTCACTTTGTGGAGATTTCCGAACTGCTCAAAGCACTCCGGCTAAGTTGTCTTAATTGCCCCTCATACCAGTCTTGAATAAGGGAACTCTGGGTGGAAATTGAGTGTGAATGGTGGTTAGGTGAGGGTCTGGAAGAGGCAGATTCCTGGTTTACAGCTCATTATTTTAAATGCATTCACACGTTCTCCTCTTTAGGAGGAATGCTGAGTCAGAGATAGCTGGACAGCCTCTCCAACACATCCCCACCCTCAAAAAAGAGGATTGCAGGTTTGCATCAAATTTGCACATGCTAATTTATATTGTGTAGATGCAAAACAGAAACATGATACATGTCACTGTATTGGAGGAGACTGTGCCCAGGTGATGTGCTGTGTGTCCGCTCTGCCTGCTGCCCAGGTGTTGCCAACTGTTGATGGGCAATGCCGAGCGCCCCCACCTCTACTGGTTCTCCCTTCTTAGGGTTCTTTTATCATCCAGAAGAAGGACCAAAGAGGAGTGTCCTCTGCCAGCCCTTCAGACAGAGCAAGAGAGGAAAACCTCAATTTGCAGGCCTGATCCAGGTCTCCAGGTAAATTCTAATCCATTTCCAAGACTCCACTGATTTTGGAAGAGGAAACAATATGGGGGGGGGGAGGTAGACGGAGCATGGGGTGAGGGGAGTTCAGGGTCTTCACAACCTTCTCCCCAGAGCAACCCTTGGAAGAGCAGAGAGGGGGAAATAAACCTCACTTCCACCAGCTGATCTGCACAACCTGTGTGACCTGTGAGTGTTTGTATGCTCTCTCTCTGTCTCTCTCTGTGTGTATGTGTGTAAGAGTGTGGCCCCCAGAGGATTGGCTAAAGGTGAGTGTGGCCCTCGAGCTAGATGATTGATTGATACTGTAGATGATAGATAGATAGATAGATAGATAGATAGATAGATAGATAGATAGATAGATGATAGATAGATACCATAGAGATAGATAGATAGATAGATATAGATACTGTAGATAGATAGGTGATAGATAGATAGATGATGATGATAGATATAGATTGATAGATTGATAGATAGATAGATGATAGATAGATAGATAGATAGATAGATAGATAGATAGATAGATAGAGAGAGATAGATAGATAGATAGATAGATAGATAGATAGATAGATAGAGATAGATAGATAGATAGATAGATAGATAGATAGATAGATAGATAGATAGATAGATAGATGATAGATAGCCAGCTCTGAAATAGAGGACTGCCCTCTGTAAAGCAAGACACATGGCCATTCTGCATCTCCAAGCGCTCACATCCCATTTCCCCTTGCCTTCTCCAATGCTTTGGGAAGGAGAAAACTACTGCTGCTTGTTTGTGCTTGGCCGGAGCAGCCCAGAGGAAAACACAGCCGGGATGGGGAGGTGTGCTTTGTTGAATCAAGCCAGCTTTTTCTGTTGCAAATGGGGAGGGTGAGAGCGGCAGCTCCGCCCTTGGCAGAGAAGGCAATGGGGGGATTAGAGAGACCAGAGGGCTCTCCAGCTGTTCATGGCTGTGACGGCTACAAAGCGAAGGCAGGTGGAAGCGAGATTTGTTATATCATAGGGACACATAATTCGGCCTTATGCCGAATTAGACCACTGGTCGCTCTAGCTTAGCATTGTCTACACTGACTGGAAGCAGCTCTCCAGGGTTTCAGGCAAAGGATACTACTGATTAGCTTTTCTGATTGTCTCTGCGTCTTGAGTGCTGACTGCATTTGAACCAGCCCTGACACTAGGGCTTACAGGGCTCTTCCAATAATTCCTGGCACCCTCTACAAAATGGCGATCTCCTGCTGGTGTGGAAGTGGAGGCCTGTGGGACATTACTGCACTCAAACCAACAATTCATGTTTTGCCAGATAAGTGCAAGAAGAAGCTGAGGCTCACAGAGCTTTCCTGTAAAATTTGCTAGAGAGAACTCTGTGAGATCACTTCTTTTGCCTGCCTGGGCAAGAAGCTGTAACAGGACATAATTCCCTCCTGCCAGGGCACCTCTCTTTTTCTTCTACATGCTTCCAAGCCAACTCCACATATGTGTCTGAGCTCTGGAGCTCAGACACCATTTTGAACTTATATTTTGTATTTTTGTAACATATAGTAGTTATAAACCTGCCTTCATTTTGCTACAGTAACTGCTGCTTCAAAAACTAGATTATGTAAGTAAATACTACTTGTACTTCTCCACAAAACAATGTGTGTGCAATTGTTATTTTTAAGGTGGAGAAAAGAGGTAATATCAGGGAAAATCCAGTCTGCCTTAAAGCATCCTGGATTATTGTTTCTAGAGGGTTAAATCAACTTTGTCTTAGCTTCCAAATTTAAAGCTGCAAAGGATGGTACTCTGCTGATCTCGCTCACAAGAGCAAGGATAATAACAAAATAATATATGCCCTCCTTGTGCCTATACCCATACTTCGGAAGTCGTACTGAATCTGTTCCGGAAGTCTGTTCGACTTCTGAAACGTTCAACTTTCAAAGCACAGCTTCTGATTTGCTGCAGGAAGCTCCTGCAGCAAATCAGAAGCTGCAGAAGCCCCATCAGACGTTTGGCTTCCAAAATAATGTTCGAAAACTGGAACACTCACTTCCAGTTTCCAGTCATTCAGGAGCTGGAATGTTCAACTCCCAAGGCGTTTGGGAGCCAAGGTACGACTGTACTCCATATTTTTAAAGTAGATAGGCATTCAGACAATTCAGACACCCTCCTCCTCCCCATCTCCAAGACCTGCAAGCCAAACTCAGAAGGCCCCATCCCCCATCTCCCACTACCTGGGTACCTGCATGTTCTCCCGCAGGTCTGTGGCCTCCCGCAGTGGCTGAGTGGCAGTGCGGAACACCTCGTCAATAGCCTTAATGCCCGTGGCCTTGGTGGAGGTGTACTCCCGCATGCGCCGGCCCTTGCGTCCCGAGAGCCCCCTCCGGTGCGCTTTGCCTCCGCCTCGCCGGTTGGTGATGGCAACATGGACAAACAAGGTGGTGTTGGCGAGGGGCTCACCAGCCAGGGACTGGAGGGGCACATGGCGGTACCCCACCTGGAGGCACTCGAAAGGGATTGTGTACTGCGCGATGAACTCATCCCCGATGTAGTCGTCATCGAGCACCATGAATCTCAGAATCGCCAGCTCTGGGAGGTTCACCTGGAACTCCAGGGTTTCCTCAAAGACAGGGTTGTCTCCACTCTGCAGCACCGTCTTGGTGCGTTTCTCGGCACAGTCAGCGGGGATGCCATGCATCTCGGCACAAACGTACGGCTCCACCACGTCACCCTTGGCCCCGGAGCCCTTGGGTTTGGGCAGATTCTGGCCACTGATCACCTTGAGGTGCAGGAGCTGGGCCGAGATGCCCGGCAAGGTGTCCCGGGTGTTTGCGCTGAAGTAGGACACTTCCTCGCGCATGATGGCTGGCCGGAGGACATAGCCGCAGCCCCCGTTCTGGCGGAACCAGCCAGCGTTCAAGTCCATCATGAGGCCTGGCGTCTGGTAGTTCATGGCCACCATCTGGCAGCCGCACTTCCAGAAGTCCTGGGGGTTCATGTTGCTGGCGTCAATGCGCATGGGGCTAGGGTAGACCCGGGAGAGGAAGCGCTTGTTGTACTCCACAAAATCCTCCGGTTCTTCATTGGCGTAGCGCCCGGCCTCCACCTCGCTGAAGGAGCAGGTTTCCCAATAGCACTGGTTCCGCCGAGAGGCCTCAAAGCCCTGGAAGGACACCGCCTGGCACAGGCTCACCAGGTCCGAGAGCTCGCGGCACAAGGCCCGCCGGCAACGCGGCCGCTCTCGGTCCTCCTCGCTGAGAGGCAGGCTGAGCTCCAGGGTCTCCTCATCATCTGACACGTCCCCCTCGCCGGCCTGGCAGCTGGGGAGCAGCTTCCGGCTCTTGATGAGGATGCAGTTCTTGAGCTTTTCCGGGGAGGGGAGGTAGGACTCGCTGGGGTTCGGAGGCACCAGGTACAGCTTGTCCCCAAATGTCTTCCTCAGGTGCTCGGCCACCAGGTGCTGCTGGGCGATGCAGCAACGCACCGAGAGGCACAGGATGAGCGGGAAGTCGGAGGCCTCAAAGGCGTGCTCGGCAACTGCACCCACCACTCTAGAGAAGGCCAAGCGGGTGCCAGCACCGACTACTGGCTCCCCAGACGAGCCGTCGCAGACCACGAGCTCCAGGCTGCGGCAGCCGGCCTTGAGCGCCGCCACATAGCCCCCAATGTCCGAAGTGGAGCCGCCCCAGAAGCAGCTGTCCTCGGCCAGGCACGCTCCGTGCGCGGAGCTAATGAAGTAGTGGGACAACGGCTGGGTCATGTCCTGGCACACCTTGCGGTGCTGGGGGTCGAAGATGTCGCAGTCGGCGGAGAGGAGGTAGCGAGTGAAGCCGTCAATGGCCAAGTAGCCCCTTTCCCGGCCTTCCTTGGAGGGCTCGTACTTCCGGACGATCTCCAGGCACATCTCCTCTGTCACACCCTCCATGCCCTGCTCGGCCTCCAAGAAGCTCATGAGGTCCTTCAGGCCCATGTACTCCTTGTTGCTGGAGAACTGGACCAAGAGGAAGAAGACCTCCGGCCTGGTGCACAGCTCACAGTAGGCCTCCACAAAGACCTCGCAGCCCACCTCCTCCCCGAGTCGCTCACTGGCCGCTTTCTGGAGCTCCTTGAACTTCAGCTCTATGGTGGACATCTTCATGCCAGGGTTGAGGGCCCGGATGAGCTGCACAGCACGGGAAACCGGGATCCGGCCTTCCTTCTCCAGATCCGCAATGTCAAAGACAGAGGCGATCCAGGAAGTGCGGGGGTTCGGGTGGCTGGTCTCGGGAGCCCCCTCCAGGGTGTGCTTCCCATAGGAGGCCAAGTACCGCAGCCCCATCACCCAGGCGTTCACCACGTCGACAGAGCCGGCCACCAGGTCCAGAGACTCGTAGTTGTCCCCGTAGATGATCGAGAAGGCGCATTCATCCGGGAACTGGTCCGAGAGGCCATTGGAGCGCAGCACCGGCGTCTTCTTCCCAACTCGCACCTCCTTGACTGACTTGATTTCAATCTTGGCCTTCTCGGAGTCTTTCTTGGAAGGCTCCCAGTGCATGAAGCGCAAGTCCGGGTCCAGCACAAAGAACCGGCTGTACATGCGGGAGTTGGAGCGCACTTTCTTCATCTCGCAGCCCTCCAGCATGAAGGAGATGCAGGCGGCGGTGCTGCTGAGCTTGCGGTTGCTGGGCATGGTGCTGAAGGAGACCGTCTTCTTCTTGTGTTGCAGGGGGCGCTGGCGGGACCCGTCCTAAGAGAAGGGAAAGGAGGAATAAGACAAGAGTGGTCAGGGGTGCAGCGGGATTCAGGCTAGGGCTTCTGAGTTAGGGCAGACATACAGGGCCCACTCACCCGGAAACATAGCAGGGTTGGCTTACCATATATGGAAGGATGTGAAGAAGACCATGAAGTCCACAGCCCAGAACAACCTTTCCTAACCAGGTGCTCTCCGGCTGTTGCTGCACTCCCATGAGCCTCAGCTAAAATGGCTGTGGCAGCCCAGGCCTGAATCCTGTTTGCCCATGGCAAGGCCACTTGTTGTTTTGCTTTATTTGTATTCGTTGCATTTAGGGGCAGATGGGGCTCGTGAACCTGGGAAGGCAGCCCATCTAGGAGAAGGAAAACCCTGATCCTAAAGCCCCACTGCCTTGGGGGAGAAGAAAAGGCTCAGGAGTAAACCCTACACAAATCCGAAGCTGAGTCCCTAAGCAATGGTTGGATGACGCCTTGTTCGCTTCCTGCTGGTGCTAAACGTATTGCTCTGCTCTCCTTTGGACCAATGAGACCGAGAGAGTGTGTGGGGGAGGGGTGTCTTGCCATCTAGGCAGCCCAGGACCTCCATACACACTGCCCAGGCTTGTGTCCTGAGAAAGGATGGGTGGAGGACCTGAAGGAAAACTGAAGGGTTTGTAAGATGGGGGATGCTGAAGAAACAAGGGCTGAATGAAAAAAAACTTTGGGAAGCATCTACACAACAGGGGACGGCAGGACCCTTGACACATAGGTGGGTGTTGTTGTTGTTGACATTATTATTATTGAACTATTTCGTTCAGCTTCAAGGAACCAAAGACCAACCAGTCGCAGCTGGAAGGTCAGGGACGAACCATTCTCCTAAAATGATCAGGCTTGACCTGAACTCTGAAAACGTAGCTCTCCGCTCCCCCATCCTCCAGCCCGGTGCAGGGGCCAGATAAGACCAAACTGGCTCCAGGAACTCCGAGCCAAACCCCCAATGCTAAAAATAGTTACATCCGACCATTCTGTTGATTCTTTCCTTCCCCTGTTCCCTCACCCCCCCACCCACAATGCTTCCTGATGGGGGGTGGGGTAAGAAAGGGGGAAGAATAGCAGAGGATGGAAGAGGGAAGAGGCAGGCAAACATGCTGGGAATTCACAAATGCAATTAACTGGAGGTACAGTGCGAAAATGTTTAAATGTATTTCCCATGAAGATCGCCCTCTGCGCCCCAGTTGGCTCCAATGGGTCTACAAAATGGCAAAAACTACAGGGATGTCAGCATCATCCCCCACAAAAGTTAATTTCTCAACAGGGTTAAAAGCTGCAACCCCAAACACACTTGTTGGTGAGCAATTCCCATTAAACTTAGTGTGATTTGCTTCCAAACAAATATAGAAGGATTGTGCCCTTGTGTTAAAAAGAATAGAAAAGTAAATGACCCCTGGACGGTTAAGTCCAGTCAAATGTGACTATGGGGTTGCGGTGCTCATCTTGCTTTCAGGCTGAGGGAACCAGCGTTTGTCCACAGACAGCTTTCCGGGTCATGTGGCCAGCATGACTAAACAGCTTCTGCCGCAACGGGACACTGTGATGGAAACCAGAGCGCACGGAAATGCCATTTACCTTCCCCCTACAGCAGTACCTATTTATCTACTTGCACTGATGTGCTTTCAAACTGCTAGGTTGATAGGAGCTGGGACAGAGCAACGGGAGCTCACTCCGTCGTGGGGATTCAATCCACCGACCTTCCGATCAGCAAGCCCAAGAGGCTGGGTGGTTTAGACCACAGTGCCACCCGTGTGTTAGTGTTAGTCCCAGACCAGGTAGTGTTTCATTGCTTGGTAAATGTACAATTGGATTTTATTGGGACAGTATTGTTATTCTGTAAGCTGCACAGAACTAAAAAATAATAATCAGGAAGTAATTTAAATTTTTAAAAGTCATTTCTCTCTGTGCAAGCTCAGAGCTACTCAGTTGACTTTATGTGTTCCAGGATTGTGAACTGAGCCCCGGTGAAGCTTTCAGCAGCTCGCAATCACACCAAAAAGAAACAACAGAAATAGGAATAGCTTACGCTTAGCAATTTCTGGGGTCCCCTAGTTTCTGGGGTCCTAACCAAGTATACCATGGTTAGGACCCTGGAAACTTTTCCTTAGCTAAGTCCTGGTACAGTTTCAAAGCAAAAACCATTTCAGGTTCTTCCTGGACTTGCACTGTAAACAAGGAAACCCATCGTGGTGTAATGGTTAGAGTGTTGGGCTAGGACCTGGGAGGCCAGGGTTCAAATCACCACTCAGCCATGCAGCTCACTGGGTGACCTTGGGCCAGCCACTGTCTCAGCCAAACCTACCGAACAGAGTTGTTGAGAGGATAAAATGGAGATAGGGAGCAGTGTAATCTAATATACACATTTTTGAAGAAAACTTTCCCCTAATATAATGCATTTCTGTATGTTTTTTCCACCAACATATATATGTACTTTTATGCACACTTTACTCCAGAATGTGCTGTTGTTTTTTTTGTGTGAGAGTGAGGTACACATTACTTGCCTGGAGAACTGTACTGCGCAGTTCCAAGACTTGTGTATTTCAAATGATGGTTGTGTTTTGGTTTGCATCTTGTTTCGAAGAGTTCTAATGTAAGTGGGATTGTCTTGAAATGCAAGCTGAACATAATTTCTTACCCATGTACTATCATGTGTGCACAAATCTGCTATGGGCAAAGATTTGTAGCTGGGAACGCTAAGCCAAATACTGGTGTTAGAATGACAAACCAAGCGCCTTATGAAGGCTGCATTCACACCATACATTCAAAGCACACAGCTTCCCAGGAAGGGTCCCTGAAACTGTAGAATAACCTTCAAAGAGCTACAGTTCCCAGCACCCTTTACAAACTATAGTTCCCACGGTTCCTCCACCACATATATTGTTTTGCAGGCCTCAAGCAACTTTCTCTTTAAGCCTCAGTTTTCCCCATCTGCAAAATGGGAACAGTTAAGTGATGCATGCCTTGTAGGACTGGTGCAAAGACCAAATGCAATAATAAAACTCTACCAATGCAAAGTGCCACACACAAACAGCCTTCGGCTACTAACAGCAGCCCGAAGGACAAATCTGGCAGCTGACCAGAAAGTCCTGCCAACATTGGCACTCCATCTCCTGGGCACAATGAAAAATGATAAGCTCACTGCCAGGAGACTGCAGGAAGCAGGGTAGGGAAATTCACAAACAGCAGAACTCCCCTGGTGGGGGGGAGTGTCAACATTTCAACGGTCCCAGAAGGGATTCCCCCCTTTTTTTTTTTAAGATTGCCACCCTCCCTCATTTTGCCAAGCCACTGTGACTGCAGCTAGCTTTTGGAGACCGCCTCTCTGATGGGCAGGGAAATGTGCCTTTCTGGGTCCTGGGCTGGTGGGTGGGTGAAGCTTGCCTGTGCATCTGGAAACAGAAAGGGCATCTGTGCTGGAAAGTCAAGTAACTTGCACCCCAGGGGTTAAATCTCTGCCAGCTCTCCTCCACTGGCATAAAAGCGCTGCTGGATGTAGCCATCTCCTCCTCTTGGCCTAGGGATGCTACTTGAGGATCCAACCCCAAGCCTCCCTCACACACCCTAAGCTAGTGCCCCCTCCCCCCCCCAACGCCTAGAATGGGCAGCTGGAAAAACGACAGCCTAATAGTACAATGCAAAAATTAAGACTTTTAGACTCAAATGCCCATCAGCTCACTGGGTGACTTTGAACCATTCCCTCTCCCTCTGCCTAACCTACCTTTCAGGGCTGTCGTGGGGACAAATGGGTGAGAACCATGTGTATGACCCTTGAGCTCTGTTATGAGGAAAGGCGGGGTTTAAATGCAATGAATTGATGCCACCCTATGTCTTCTGAAAGCACACAGTCAAACTCAAGAAGCTTAATCCAAGTACAATGGTACCTCGGGTTAAGAACTTAATTCGTTCCGGAGGTCCGTTCTTAACCTGAAACTGTTCTTAACCTGAGGTACCACTTTAGTTAATGGGGACTCCTACTGCCGCCGTGCGATTTCTGTTCTCATCCTGAAGCACAGTTCTTAACCCAAGGTACTATTTCTGGGTTAGCAGAGTCTGTAACCTGAAGTGTCTGTAACCTGAGGTACCACTGTACCAGAAACACCTGAGGAATCTGTATAGTGGTACCTCTGGTTATGAACTTAATTTGTTCCGGAGGTCCGTTCTTTACCTGAAACCGTTCTTAACCTGAGGTACCACTTTAGCTAATGGGGCCTCCCGCTGCCACCGCACCACCAGTGAGCGATTTCTGTTCTCATCCTGAGGTAAAGTTCTTAACCCGAGGTACTACTTCCAGGTTAGTGGAGTCTGTAACCTGAAGTGTTTGTAACCTGAGGTGTTTATAACCCAAGGTACCACTGTAGTTGTGTCCTTGCCTTGGGCGGATACAATTGGGTTTCTTCCAAACCAGAACCATAGCTGGCACCCCCTCTCTCCTTTCACCGGCCCTTACGGTTGTGAAGACATGCATGAAAGGCTGTTTGTAGACTGAGAGCCATGACAGGAAAGGTAATCTGAGAGGTATCATCATCACCACCACCACCACCACCACCACCACCACAGTTGCCAACCTGGAGGCAAAATAAATGTGGAGAAGCACAGTCATAAATGCACTGTGGGCAGAGCTGTCAGCTCAGCAGCAAGGGAAAGTAACTCTGCACGGGATCAGAGGCAATCTTGACAGTCCTAATAGGACTGTCGCTGGATGGTGCTTTGGTGCAGAGAAGCAGTTCCAGGTTATAAGGTCTGACCTTGGAACTTGAGGGCTTTGAGCCCACCCATCACCCACTCGGCACCTTTTCCTTGCATGCCACTTCCTTGGCAAGAGCCACAGAAAGCACCTGAGCAGGAAGGAATGGGGTTCTCAGGACCTGGCTGCCCCTGAGACGTTTCCAGGTCCTGTATACCTGAAGGAGCGTCTCCACCCCCATCGTTCAGCCCGGACCCTGAGATCCAGCGCCAAGGGCCTTCTGGCGGTTCCCTCATTGCGAGAAGTGAGGTTACAGGGAACCAGACAGAGGGCCTTCTCGGTAGTGGCGCCTACCCTGTGGAACGCCCTCCCTTCAGATGTGAAGGAAATAAGCAGCTATCCTATCTTTAAAAGATATCTGAAGGCAGCCTTGTTTTTAACACTTGATTGGAAGCCGCCCAGAGTGGCTGGGGAGGCTCAGCCACATGGGCGGGGTATAAATAATAAATTATTATTATTATTATTATTATTATTATTATTATTATTATTATTATTATTATTATTATTATTCCATGCCCTGCCATGGGAACTCTATGGAGGCTGACACTTCTTTTTTATTTTCCTGGGCCACGCGGAGATGCAGGCGGGTCCCAGATCCGAAGAACATAGGGGAGGATGGTTACCACCCTGAGCTGGGCAGAGACAAAAATCGACAGCGAGGGGGTGGAGATGAGTCAGACATCAAAGTTACATAATGTACCGTCTCTACGGTTACCACAGGAAGGAGGGGAAATTGATGGTTCCTAAATTGACACAGATCAGAAGATTGGGATGGAGCGGGAGATGTTTATCCAAAGTCATTATTGGGTTTCGGCAGCTGCAGGAGGGCGTGGGAGGGAAAAGGTGAGATGAGGAGTTTGGGGGCAAACGGGGGTCAAAGTTCCTGGCCTGAACACAAAAGAATGAGTCCAACCGATTTTAGACACTAGAACCTGTTCTCAGTGCCAGCGGTTCATTCCTGGAGCATGTGAAGTCCAGAATTCTCTCCTTGCCAAGAGAACATCATCCCTAAGTTGAGTATTGACAGCCAGATCTCACACACCTGAGTCTCACCTGCCAGTCTCTCAACCTAATTTTATTAACGGCATCCAAGATCTCAGGCAACCCCTTCATTACAAGCTAAGGATAAGGTAGAGTGCATAACTCAATGGCAGAGCACATGCTTTGAATGCAGAAGGCCCCAGGTTCAATGCCTGCTGTCTCCTGGTGGTTCTGGGAAACGCACCTGAGGCGATGTCTGCAACAGTCATAGGATTCTTTGGGGAAAACCATGGCAGTTCAAAATGCAATCCTAGTGCTTTATGTTGCATATGTGGTCTGAATAGCAGGTTGAAGGCAGCTTCTTCCTATGACATGGTCTTATATGAATCTGCCTCATGCTAAATCTAAAGCAATTAGGCATGTTCTGCCAACCTTTCAACGACAAGTTTACGGAGGACAGATGGATGGATGGCAATGAGCCCATTTGTGTCCTGTCGCTCTAGAGCAGGCATGGCCAAACTTGGCCCTCCAGCTGTTTTGGGACTACAGCTCCCATCATCCCTAACTAACAGGACCAGTGGTCAGGGATGATGGGAATTGTAGTCCCAAAACAGCTGGAGGGCCAAGTTTGGTCATGCCTGCTCTAGAGGGTAGGACCCAGCCTGTGGGCTCAAATTAAAAGAAAAGGGATCCAGGCTAAACATTAGGAAGAACATCCTGGTGACTTGAGCTTTCCCACAGTGGAAGAGATTGCCTTGGAAGGGAGCTGACCTCCCCTTCATTAAGAGGTATTTAAAGTAGAAGGTGGATTGCCTGCCAATGCCACCTGTCAGGGACACTGTACAGTCGTACCTTGGAAGTCAAACAGAATCTGTTCCGGAAGTCCGTTCAACTTCAAAAATGTTCGGAAACCAAAGCACAGCTTCTGATTGGCTGCAGGAAGGTCCTGCAGCCAATCAGAAGCCCCATCGGACTTTCGGCTTCCAAAAATAGTTTGCAACCGGAACACTCACTTCCGGTTTTCGATCATTCGGGAGCCAAAATGTTCGGCAACTAAGCTGTTTGAGATCCAAGGTACGACTGTAGTAGATTTCTGTGGGGTTTTGTTAGTGGAGACACAGTTCTACTCAGACTTTAGCAGAACTGGCTACCCCTCCCAGTTTGAGGTCGTCAACAAATCTGATGAGCATGCCCTCAATCCCTTCATCCACGTTGTTTATAAAGACACTGAACAATAATGGGCTCAGGAAAGAACCCTGCGGCACCCCACTTGTTCACGTTTTCCTGAAAGGCTGAGGAACCACTAGTGAGTACTCTTTGGGTTCGGCCGGACCTTAGTGGCCTTCCTTATGTTTCACCTGTGTATGAAAATACAAGACCTCACAGCTTGTGCAGCATCCTTCTTTAGGCAAAACAGAGAGGGCCTTGAGCTGGCTACAAAAGCAATGGATTTTGAAAAAAGGAAGAAGAGGGGGAAAATGCACGTCAGGCAGCTCCGTCTTAATGAGAGAAGGAGCAAGATCTTCCGGGAAATACTCTTATTAATTTGTTTATATGCTGCTTAGTGCCAATAAGTGGTTTACAAAATATAAAAAGCCAATTACACAGACGTTAAAAAAAGAATATCCGTAATTAAAATGCACAAGAGAATAATCCAATTAAAATGACGCAGCCATTAAAACAGGAGACTCGTGGTTACGCAGTATCCACTTAGGGTACATTTAGTAGGAGAAGGAGTTATTATTTATTACAATACGTATTATATTATAATCATAATAATCAATTGGTTGGCTCTTCTCATGTTCATGATTATAATAAATAATATCTCAGTCCAACTCTTACAAGCATTTGGAATCTGCATTCTAAATGAATGAATCTTGGAGCAGTCTTATGCATGTTTACTCCGAAGTAAGTCCGACTGAAGTACAACAACAAAACTGCCTTTAGAGCAGCCTTTCTCAGCCTGTGGGTCCCCAGATGTTGCTGAACTACAACTCCCATCACCCCTAGCTAGCAAGGCCAGAGCTCAGGGATGATGGGAGTTGTAGTCCAACAACATCTGGAGACCCACAGGTTGAGAACCGCTGCTTTAGAGTGTACTGGACCCGACAATTCCTCTTCCAGAAAAGGATGTCAAGGACAGGAAAGTATTGTTCAGAGGCAACCAACCACATAAAGGTGGTTTTGGACCCCCCACCCAAGTTTCAAAGATGTCAACAACTTGTTGAATAGGGTACCAACCCTTTGGAATGCTGACTGCCTATTGCTGGCCTTCATGGTGGCTAAACACTTAGCACTTCAACAAGGAAGGGAAGATACTCTTCCCCTAAGCAAACAATGGACGGAAGGCATGACCCAACCCAGCTACTTGTGAGAAAGTTACCTTCCCCAAGTGGGAAAAGAATAGAATATTTTCGGAGATATGGGGCCCCTGCACAGTCTTGTTTGCTTAAGCAATGGGCAGCAGACAAGTTTGGACCAATAGTCAAATCCCACTTCGTGCTCCTCTATCCACAATTGTTTGTTGCAAAAAGAATTATTTCCTTAATCGTTGTTTACTGCATTTGCACATGTATGTGTTTGTCTCTTGTGGTTTGTCTCTTTTCTTTTTGTACACGAAATATTCAAAATCTAATGAATGAAACCCTGTAAATTAAAAAAGGCGCCTTTTGTACATAAATGACAAGCTGTATTGTGGCCAGGCTGTCCTATTTGAGTCCCACCAAAATGAACGAGAGCTGTTTGTTTGTTCCAATGGAGTTTTTGCACGGGAGAACTTCCCAGAGGACTGTGTGTTTGCCCAAAGGTTCTGTAACATTCAGAGAGGAGTAGCTGTGGGGAGTAGCTGTGAGTTTATAACAGAGTGTCCGAACATCGCAGAGTCCAAGGTTACCATGTGGCTCACTGTTCTTCATCTTAAGCAAGGTTATGAAAACACAGAGGCTGAGGACGCTGAGGTTTTAGAAACCAGAGGAGGAAACAGGGAGGGAAACAGCCCCATTGCTGGAGAAAAGAGCTTTTTTTCTGTCCCATGCATGGTTCTCAGTCCTTTGCCTCCTTCCCGCTACAACTAATACCCCAGCTCAATGCTTCCCTTCTTCCTTAGCCTAAGCTGTCACAACAGCCTGGGTTCTGCAATAAACAAGCAAACAGTGCCTCATAGATTTGCAGTAAGAAGTGATGTTTGGTTTTGGCTAGGCAGGCATTAAGTTATATTTAGAGCTTTGGGTACTCTACACTAAAAAAAGAAAAGAAAAATCTCTGCCTAGGAAATCCCAATTCTGCAGCAAGAAAAGCTAGGTTCTGCAACCTGCGTTATTTTGCAAATCAGAACTATTTCCATAATCTCTTATTTTGCACGCTTCGATCCAGATTGCCTGGAGAAGGGCCAGGAGCTATGAATAAACCTAGCCTGAACCCAGAAAATAAAAACTGCAGACCAGTTGCCAACATCCCCTTTCTGGGCACGGTGCTGGAGCAAGATTGTCACCGGCCAGCTCCAGGTACTCTTGGATGAAACTGACTTTCTAGATCCATTTCAACTGGGCTTCAGGCCTGGTTTTGGAATGGAAACTGCCTCGGTTGCCCTGGGGGATGACCTTTGCTGAGAGGAGGAGGACAGTGATCATATTGATTTCTCCTGTATCTCTTAGAGCCTTTTTGTACTACATGGTATCCAACTGGTTAGGCTGTCTGGGCTGGGGGTTGGAGCGACCTCAGTGATTCTGCTCCTATTGGATGGCTGATTCCAGAATGTGGTGCTGGCAAGGTCAGCACTCTGCCCCTTTGCAGCTAGGCAATTGGGTTCCCTATATATTCCCTATTTCATGGGTGACCAAAACAGTGCCCAGGATCCCCTGAAGTCTTCCCCTGGCATTCACAAAGCCATTGAGGCCTCCCTCCCATCGCGTCCTTGGCCGCCGTGATCAGAGATAGTTACTTTTCCCCCTCCCTTGAGAAGTACAGTGGTACCTTGGGTTAAGTACTTACCGTATTTTTTGCACCATAACACTCACCTTTTTCCTCCTAGAAAGTAAGGGGAAATGTCTGTGCGTGTTATAGAGGGAATGCCTATGGGTGGCAGGGGGGGATCTGCTGCAGTCGTGAGCAGAGGATCCATGGTTCCCCTTCCTTCCCTCCTCCGTGGCTCGCTTTGAAACAGCAAAGCGGGAGAAGAGCTGCTGAGTGGGGAGGAGAGAGGGACAGAGAGCCTGGTTACAAAGCACAGATCCACATGGATCCTCAGGATTTTTGCATTAGGTCACCCCAAATTCACCATCAGATCACATAGCATGTCCATGGCTACAGCTTGCACCAAAAAAATCACGCACCCACTGTCGCTTGGGGCCGCAGTGGTGCAAAAACGTGGTTACAAAGCGTGGATCCACATGGATCCTCAGGATTTTTGCATTGGGCTACCCCAAACTCACCGTCAGATCACATGTCTGTGGCCACAGAATGAACCACAAAAATCATACATCCACTGTTTCATTTAGAATATTTTTTTTTCTTGTTTTCCTCCTCTAAAAACTATGTGCGTGTTATGGTCGGATGCGTGTTATGGAGCGAAAAATACGGTAATTCGTTCCAGAGGTCCGTTCTTAAGCTGAAACAGTTCTTAACCTGAAGCACCACTTTAGCTAATGGGGCCTCCTGCTGCCGCCGCACCACCGGAGCACGATTTCTGTTCTCATCCTGAAGCAAAGTTCTTAACCTGAGGTAATATTTTTGGGTTAGCAGAGTCTGTAACCTGAAGTGTATGTAACCTGAAGTGTATGTAACCCAAGGTACCACTGTACACAGAATAGGAGGAGGAAGTTGGAAGAATGACATTCATGCCTACTTCTTTCAACTCTATGTCCTTTTTGCAGCTAAGCTTAATTCTGCTCTGTCAGCTCCTTGGGAAAGTGAGGTCTGTGCATAAGCACTTTCTTTGGGGATGGGGGACTGATCCAGAGGAGGAGGAGCGGGGAGAAAAGCAACCAGAAAGGGTGGCGGCACCCACACACAGCGTTTACTCAAAAATCAAAATGTGCCCATAGCCTAGGTTGGCGACCTCTGCCCTATGCTGTTTAACATCTGTATGAAACCACGGACGGATGCTATCTGGAGGTATGTGCCATTCTGGAGATGCAGGTAGCCTGCAGCTCTACCTCTCCTTTTCATGAAATCAAAGTGAGGCATTGTGTAATCTGAATCAATGCCTGGGCACTGTAATGAACTGGGTAAACTTGACACTGAATTTAGACAAGAAAAAAGTACTATTACTGGGTAGCTTGTCTACCCCACTGAGCAGAATTTAGCCTCTATTTTTGCAGGGGAGGGGGAGGGGCTTGGGCCCCCAGGGAGATTTATGGACAACTGTAGGTTTAAGCTGAGTTCTTCCTAGTCCTGGATCAAAACCACTACGCAACACATATTATACATTTAAAGCAGTACCACGCCACTTTAAACAGCCTCACGCCCGCTGGCGGAAGCCCACAAGCTGCTTCAAACAGCACTTTTAAGAAGTGCTTTAATCCCTGCTCATCACCTGATGACAACACTCAAGGAGAGGGTCGAGCAAGGTCAGGGAGGGGTGTGGCCTAGGAAGAGTCCCAAGGGCCGGCCAGAGAGCATGTGAGGGCCGCATTCAGGTCATGGGCCTACCCCTCGCCTTAGCACAAGTACTTCTGTGTGTGTATTTGCTTGTGTTGCTCTGCAAAGTGTCACATCTAGTGCTGGTGGACCAACAGCCATATAAAGCGCTTCTCCCTCTAGCTTTCTCTCTGTGGGATCAACAGCTATGCATATCTTTGAACGTCCCCCTCCCAAAAGCAGCCCCAGATGGTGTCTCAGGTTGCTTTGAATGGCGCAAATGTTTGCAAGAGGCTCCGCTTCTCTCTCTTTAATGCGGTAGGCAGATGGACACCAGGCTGCGGCAAGGGGGGGCGGGGGGGGAGCGCACGAGGGAAGGGACTCAGAAACTGACTAAACCTCTTCCCAGCATGAGATGCACTTCCTCCCTATAAGGCACAGCTGAAGGGCCGGATCTGGACCTCCTCAGGAAGTTTGTACTAGAAGAATAACTTTTCCTGCCTTTGGAATCCGAACAGGTGTTTTGGCTTGGGGACAGGGAGAATAAAATAGGAATGCAAAGCCAGGAAGGAAGGAAAGAAGGAATGACTCCCTTAATAAAGCAGGCTGTAGGGCTGCCCAGCGCCAGTTAGGCAGGGCTTAATTTAGGCTCTTTTCATTTCATTGTGTGAAACGTTCCCCTTGCACAGGCGGCTCACAAGCACTGCCTTGTTGGCCAAAAGTCACGTCTACATTCCTTGGCTCATCAGAGCACCAGACCTCAGGCCAGAACCTCCAAAAGAGGGGAGAGAATGGCTCTGAGCATGTACAAAGCGAATGTCCGGAATTTCTCAGAGTGGTTGAACAATCCATCCCTCTTCCCAAGGAATTCTGGGGATTCCAACAACTCCCAGCACCCTTAACTAACTACACTTCCCATGAAGCTTTGGGGAAAACCATATCTGCTTAAAGTGGTATGATAGCTCTTTATAGTGCAGATGGGGTCCACATTGGAGAAGGTCAGTCTTAGGCAGCTCTGCAAGTTCACAGAGTCATAGATTTGTAGAGCTGGAAGGGACCTTGAGGGTCATGTAGTCCAACCCCCTTGAAATACAGGAATCTCAATGCGCGCTCTCCTATCCAATTTGAAACCATACTGGACCCTGCTTAGCTTTACAAATGTGCTAGCAGTTTTATTGCTGTCCCACTAGGAGGATCCTATTAGCACCACGGCAGCAAGACCAAAATGACGCCAGCAAAGACTGCAGCACAGAATGAACTAAGATTCTGAAGAAAGGTTTCCAGCCTCCCCCAGTTGCTGTGGTGGATCCAGTTGCCAAACTGGGCAGACTCCTTCCCCCCTCCCACCCCGCGAATAGCCCTCTGGCACCAGAAGATTATTTGCTTTCTTGGTCCATTAACCTCCAGTGATTAAAACGCGTCCTGCCAGGCCCTAATCTCAAAAGTCCCAATGAGCTGCTTTGCTGTCCAAGTGGAATTAATTTGCTTACGAAATTTTTTGTGGGGAGGGGGTGGAATTTGCACCTTCCTTGCTAAAAGCTCCTTCTCATCCCCATCTGCATCCCTCCTCTGGGGCAGCCTGGTCAGGGTACCAAAAAACCCGAGCAAAAAGATTATCAATAAATAGCTGAACAACAGATGGGCAGCCAACTGCATCTCTAGCCAGGCAGGTGGAAAGCAGGAAAGGAATTGCAGCATTGCACCAGCCATTGCCTCCTCCCCACATCCCACTGCAGCCTCTCAGATCCGCCGGGGGGAACTTTCCCCCCTTGGCAGAATGTATCCCATGCCAAAGGCTCATTTGAAAATTGATTGAGGGCTCAGCCAGAGACTGGAGGAGCTGCATTCATGTTAGATACCCGAAACACTTTTTTTAGGCACCTGCAAATTCTCTCTGAAGTGCAGCCTCTGTCCGTTCTAGCTTTCTCCAATTTGGGACTCTCCAGATGTTTTGGGCTATAGCTACCGCTGATGGAAGCTTGAAGTCCAAAACATCTGGAGGGCATTGGATTGGGGTCAGATGGTGCGTTCTCTCCCCCCCCCCCCGAGTCCCCTGCCCTAGAGAGCTGCATCCTTTGGCAGTGGACACGTGGTCTGTGTTTCCTCTGCAACAGATGAAGGGGGTGGGTGTGATTTCTGCACCAGGACTTCTTCAGCTGTCACTTAGAGGCAGATGTAACCTGCGTCAGTCAGGCAGTGTGGTGACGACAATGTAAAAGGAAGCATTTTTGTTTTATTTTTGGCCATTTGTTTAATTAGTTCTATCCGTGCATTACACCTGAATAATGGAGGTACACAGACAAGTGCTCATGGAGGGAGGGGGGACTGCCCATAAATGGGCAACACTTTCCCCCCTCCAGTACTTGACAAAGATGGCCTTTGTGTGCGCCTCTCAAAAGGATCCTGAACTACCTTATCTAGAACACCTTTCTGTTCCCGTGCCCTACTGTGCAACTGAATTAGCAACGTAAGTTTAAGTGCATACTTCTTCTCTGTTTACCTTGCCTTCATTTCCCTTCTACTGCCCTGTTGTTTTCCTCCGTGTCAAATTTTAGATTGTACGTTCCTTAGGGCATAGACATGTCCTCTTACACTCTCTAAAAACGCAGGATGAAACTTGGAGACCAGAGTTCAAAGCCCAATTCTGTTCAAGTCTCACTGGGTGACCTCAAGGGAGGGTGCCATCTTTCAGCCTCAGTTTTCCTATCTGTGAAATGGAATGACTAAGAGCTCATTGTACACCTCAAAGATGGGGAGGGGAAGGGGAGCCTTTGCAATACACTTGCTCTATGCTTCACTGTAGCTTGGATCACATAGGCCAATGAGTTGGCGTTCCCGATCTTTTCTCACCCCTTTCAGGTTGGTCAAATTTGTACCCAAGCCACCGTCCACAGCACTCAGGCCACAGAAAAAGGTAAAGGGACCCCTGACCATTAGGTCCAGTTGTGGCTGACTCTGGGGTTGCAGAGCTCATCACGCTTTATTGACCGAGGGAGCCGGCGTACAGCTTCCGGGTCATGTGGCCAGCATGACTAAGCCACTTCTGGCGAACCAGAGCAGCGCACGGAAATGCCGTTTACCTTCCCGCCAGAGTGGTACCTATTTATCTACTTGCACTTTGACATGTTTTCGAACTTCTAGGTTGTCAGGAGCAGGGACCGAGCAACGGGAGCTCACCCTGTCGCGGGGATTCGAACCACCAACCTTCTGATCGGCAAGCCCTAGGCTCTGGGGTTTAACCCACAGCGCCACCTGTATCCCACATACAGAGTCCCACTCAGGCCACATACAGAGGGAATTAACCCACTCCATCATCACAACAACACTGTTAAAGCTAGCGGGAAGCTATCCCAAGGTCGACTAGTGGGCTGCGTAGCCAAACAGAGATTTTATTTCCCTAGCCATGCCCTTGCCCCATACCAGGTCTCAGGATTCCATGAGTTTAGCTGCCAAGGTAACAGAGCTTTAGCACTTCTTGCTGTGCCTTTCCAGATCTTCCCCTGGCCTCCAACACCCTACCCTTGTGCACTTGCAAAAAATAACATATTCTATCACCGCCATGGGCCCATCCCAGGGAGTGAACCACAATCCACATGCACCCAAAACCCCGGGTGATTTTTTTCTTTAGAAAGGCCACTGGAGGAATGGTAAGCCTGTTCCGTCAACTGCACTCTGTGCATGAGATCCATTTAGCCTTTTCAAAACACGCTCCCGACTGCAGGGCAAGCGAATTCCTTCTCCTTCAAGGTGCATGAGAAAGGCCTAACAAGCTGAGGGGTGGCAGAGGGGCTGGAACGCAGCCCACACACCCTGTATTAATAGCACTGGAGCAATCAGTGCTTAAAATAGGCTGCGAGGAGCAAGGAGGCGGGTCTCGGGTGACAGCAACCTATTCTGGAGATGAACAACCGTGACGCAAAAACATTTAAAAGGCCGCTTTTAGAAACACGCACCTACCAAGGGCACCTACATCAGAACCCCGCAGTAAACGCCCACACTGAGGTTCATGCCCTATAGATGGGGGAAATAAAGGGGGGAGCAGGGGGGAGTCAGTAATATCAAGATGGGACACCTGGAGCAGAGTCACACCTCGAGGTTTTTGGCACATGGTGTTTGCTACGGCTCAGCCCTACCACCGCCATGCAGGAAAGTCTCCAGTGCAAAGGATTCTGGGAGGGACCTGAGCCTCAGCAGCAGAGGAGGTGTTTTGCAGGCAGAAGCCACCAGGTTTGACCCTCGGTTAAAAGGGTCAAGGGATGTGGGTGGCGCTGTGGGTTAAACCACAGAGCCTAGGACTTGCCGATCAGAAGGTCGGCGGTTTCAATCCCCGCGATGGGGTGAGCTCCCGCTGCTCGGTCCCTGCTCCTGCCAACCTAGAAGTTCGAAAGCACGTCAATGTGCAAGTAGATAAATAGGTACCGCTCCGCGGTGGGAAGGTAAACGGCATTTCCGTGTGCTGCTCTGGTTCGCCAGAAGCGGCTTAGTCATGCTGGCCACATGACCCGGAAGCTGTACGCCGGCTCCCTCAGCCAATAAAGCAAGATGAGCACCACAACCCCAGAGTCAGCCATGACTGGACCTAATGGTCAGGGGTCCCTTTACCTTTACCTTTAAAAGGATTAAGAGAGCGGGTGACAAGAACGGCTCTTCGCCTAGTTTCCTAAGAGAGCTGCTGCCCGTCAAGAGCAGACAACACCAACATAGCTCAGTTGGTACTATTTCTGAGACGCTTCATCTCAGGGTTGCGGGTTCAAGTCCCACGTTGGGCAAAAGATTTCTGCATTGCGGAGGGTTGGAATGGATGGCCCTTGTCCCTTCCAACTCTACGATTCCATGAACATTGGGACACATGAGACAACTAGCCAGTCCTGGGAATAAGGTCACTTTCGAAGTTGATTTCACGGGCTGGGGATGATGCTCTGCACACGCTGCCAAACAGCTGCTGCCAGTCAAAGTAAGCAGCAGATCTCTGGTGACTGGTCAGAGGCAAAAGAAAGCTAGGTTATTGCATCTTTAATAGTCAACATGCACCACCTGCTGAAATTCCCTATTCCATGCAAATATTAAAGGCACAGGAGCCCCCATGTACCCAATTCTTTCTTTTTAAAAATCTGGCTGCCCTAAGCAGATGCAGAACCCCAAACTCCACCCAAGTGCAGCAGAGTTTTGAGTGCCAGTGTTGCAAAATTCATTTTGAAATAGTAATTTGAGTGACACTCAAGAAACAGCTCACACTGCGAATGCATGAAATCTGACAAGATCACTAGTTTAAATGATACCGTGAAGCAGGGATCTCTGCTTGAGACCTGGGAAAGTCACTACCAGTCAGAGTACACGGCTGGTAGTTAGACAGACCGGTGACAGCTTTGTATGGCTCTATTCAAACTTAAATATTGTCAATGCATTTTTAGGTAGTAAGTATTAGGGTGGCCAGCTGCAAAAGGAGAACAGGACTCCTGCACCTTTAAGAGTTGTGCAGAAGAGGAAATTTTAGCCAGTGTACGCAACTGTTAAAGTAGTAGGAACCCTGTCCCCCTGATGCAGTGGTGTCCAAACTTTTTTCAAAGAGGGCCAGATTTGATGAAGTGAAGGGCCGTGGGGCCGCCCAAATTTGTTGGCCTTTTCTTAGGATTGAAGTTGTTGACCTTTTTTTACAATTTTAGCCCAAAAGTTGTTGAGCTTCTTTTTGGGATTGAAGCTGTTTTTAGGATTTTACCCCAGGACATATACTGCCATGGGGGCTGGATTAAATTGACCAGCAGGCCAAGGATTAGGTCCCCGAAACGGACTTTGGACATGCCTGCCCTTATGCATTCGGCCACCCTTGTAACTGCAGTGCTATTTTTCTAGAAAAAGAGGTGCTGAAACTCACCATCCCTTGTTCTCTTATAATGGCAATGGTGCCCACCTGAGAGGTGCCGGAACTGAGTTCTGGCTGGGGGGCAGGGGGAGCCCTGCTTACCTTAGGCAATTTCAATATTTTGCACAAATTATTTTTTTCTTCCCTGCCACAAGACTTCTCAAAAGCATAATTGTAAATGCTGCAATGCATACATCTTCGATTAGAACATATATACTTATTTTCTTCCCCTTCCTGCCCACCCCCCACATAAAAAGTCTGGATAAAGAAAATTTGCTCGAGAGCATTCTCAACCTCACCCCCCATTTATTTCAGTTTCAAGACTGGGCTACATGAACTATCACCAACAGTTTCTTTCTATGCTGCTTTTTGGTCTAGGCCCCCAAAGTGTTGAGCAAGAAAATACAACACACTACGTAGAACCATCCGACTCAGTAGATAGCTATAACATTAGACTTGTTCACACAACAGCATCTCATCGTTGAGGATTAAAGACACAGACCTTATGGGTTCCCTTCCATAGGCATGCAGACTACTAGGGGGAGATGGGGTGCAGCCAGGATCCCACCTCCCAAAAAACTCATTCTCAGAACCCATTTTCAGAGCCAAAACCCAATCCTGGAACATGTGAAAAAATAACGTCATGTGAGTCCTGCAACAAAACATTATGGGGTAACGTTCTCCTGACCTTCAAGCCAGCTATGTCCTCCTCCCCTTTTTCCCTTAAAAAAGGCTTAGCTGCTTTGGGGTCTCACCACCACTCAAGAGTTTTTCTCCCTAAATATTTTGTATGCACTTCTGCATAACTTGAGGTCCCCACACCACAAGCCTGCTGGCACTTCCCCCTTGGGCATGAGTTTTGGCTACGTGAGGACTGGCACCACAATATAACATGGAGCGCTTTTGCCCCATCCCAAGATGAGAGGTGCTGGGACTCAAGTGTGCCTGAAAGTCACACGCTGCTTGACTTGAAAGTTCTCCCACCAATCTCAGGTGCATGTAGGCTGGCCAACTATAGTTACTTTTGTGCTGAGAGAGGCGCCTTCTCAGGGCTGGCATTAGGGCAGAGCCCATAATTGACAACTGCATTGGGGATCCCTTTAGGAGGGGGGAAAGTCCAACCCAGAACTCTAAGCAGTGCCAGCGGCTGCAACAAGATTCCTTTCAAATTTCCCACAATGCCCAGGAGCAATGCTGAATTAAGAAATGCTCTCCCCAGAGAAGTTTGCCTGGTGCCTTCATTACAAAACATTTGTAAGTGAAAACATTTCTCTATAACCAGGCTTTAAATGTGTTTGTGGAAGAGGGATTGGTGTTATTAATTAATTAAATTTGTATACAGTGGTACCTCGGGTTAAGAACTTAATTCGTTCTGGAGGTCCGTTCTTAACCTGAAACTGTTCTTAATCTGAGGTACCACTTTAGCTAATGGGGCTTCCCACTGCCGCTGCATCACCACCGCACAATTTCTGTTCTCATCCTGAGGTAAAGTTCTCAACCTGAGGTACTATTTCTGGGTTTGCAGAGTCTGTAACCTGAAGGGTCTGTAACCTGAAGTGTCTGTAACCCGAGGTACCACTGTACTGCCCTGCATCCGTAGGGCAGTTCACAACGCAAAGTACATAATAAAAATAAGAACAAAAACAAATCCCACAACTCATTTAAAAGGGCATTGGATGTCAATCAGCCAAAGGCATGGTAGAAGAATGTTTTCGCCTGGTGCCTAAAGGTATATAATGAAGGCAACAGCCAAACCTCCCTGGGGAGAGCATTCCACAAACTGGGAGCCACTGCAGAAAAGGCCCATTCTAGGGTTGCCACTCTCCAGGCTTCTCGTGGAGGTTATTGGTTTGTTTTCGTTTTGCTATTTATGTTCTCATTTTGTACTTCCATGCTGTGAACTACAATGTGGTCTTCGGATGAAGGGCGGCATACAAATTTAATAAATAAAAAATAAAACTATAACTAGATTCAACTGTTCATAACCCTGCGAATGCAGCCGGCAGGTGAGCGCTGTCTTCGTCCAGCATTCCCAGCAACAGGCATTCAGAGAACGTAGCCACCATGAGCAGCCGCTCAAATTCAGCCATCTCAAATTAATCTTTTCATATGGAGCGGCCCAACTGGCTATTAAAAAAACAACAATCCACGTGGCATCTGTGGCCCTACCGCCCTTAATCTTCCTACCCTTCGCCTTCTCTAACGCCCAAGGAAGTTGCCATTTCCAGAGGGCCCCCAAATATTTCCGTCACGGAAGCAGCAGCACAAGGAAGGTCACGTCACAGCCGAACAAGTGACCACGTGATTCTGTTTCCTTGGATCCTCCAGGCCAAGGAATGGCCTTGGCCATTTGGATTCTGGTAAACAAGACATAAATAACCCAAGGGAACCCGAGAACCCCTTCACAGCAGGCGATGATGGAGGGGTGGGGGAGATGACAGCAACATCCTTCCAAGGACACATGCACTGACAGGCTTATTGGCTCTCCCCTCGCCCCGCCCCGTGCGACATGAGGCTTGGCTCATTTGCAGGAGCGATCAGCAACTATCTGCTGTGTGTGTGTACCTTTCTGCTTGCTCCAGTTCAAGGATCTCAGCCTGGTGAAGGAACTCAGCCGGGGAAGGGAGTGAAAGAGCTGGCGCCGCTTGTAGCTACATATGCGCCATGAACTTAAAGCATATTCCCTCCCTGCTTCCAAAGAATCCTAGGAACTGTAATTACCCTTCAAAAAGAGTTGCCATTCGCGGCACCCTTGACAAGCTTCCATTTCCCAGGTTTCTTCTTCTGTTTTGGACAGGCGGAGAGGGCTTTAAATGTGCTTTGAATATACGGCATGTGCACAGCCAATAGTAGAGAACAACCGGGCTCAACTGACAAGCGGGAGCTTCGCTGACATGCAAATGTTGCGGCCAATGTGACACAGTGATCTGGCCAGCCTTGGTTTGCAACAGGGACTGGGCCAGGCACAGGCAAACTTGGCCCTCCAGATGTTTTGGGACTACAACTCCCATCATCCCTGACCACTGGTCCTGTTAGCTAGGGATGATGGGAGTTGTAGTCCCAAAACATCTGGAGGGCCAAGTTTGCCTATGCCTGGACTGGACCTTTATGCCCGCTGTGGAAATGTCAGAGACACCTTCCTAGGATTTTCGTACGAACTTCAACCAGAACTAGGGGCGGGGGGTGGGAAGTTACTACTGCAGGCTCTTTAGGGAAAGGCCGTAGCTTAGAGGTAAGGCGTCTGCCTTGCATGCAGAAGGTCCCTGGTTCAAAGCCTGGCATCTCCAGGTAGGGCTGAGAGAGAATACTGCCTGACACCTTAGAGAGCCGCTGCCAGACAGCGCAGAGCTGGGGTCTGACTCAGAATATGGCAGATTCCTATGTTCCAGTGGGAAGAGGCTCTGCTTAGAAATACTGATTAGGCTCCCCTTTTTCAGTCTTAGAAATTAGCCAGGCACCAGGAGCATTTTGCGACTGGCACAGGTTCAACTGCGACCACATGGGGATCTCTGGAGGCCAGGTTGATGACTGACGTCTCAATCTGGCTAGCCCCTCCAGCTTTCTTAAGAGAGTAAGCAGAAGAGATTATTTATTGCATTTATATTTCACCTTTTTCTCCATGGAGTACATAGTTTACCCCCCCCCCTCAGTTAATCCCTACAATGACCCTGTGAGGTAGGGTCAGGCAGTGACTGGTCCAAAGTCACCCAGTGAGATTCATGACTGAGTGGGGATTTGAACCTTGTTCTCCCAGGTCCTCGCCTGACACTCTAACCCATGGCAACCTAAGGCCTGTGGGCCAGATCCGGCTCAATTGCCTTCTAAATCCGGCCCACGGATGGTCTGGAAATCAGCGCGTTTTTACATGAGTAGAATGTGTCCTTTTATTTAAAATGCATCTCTGGGTTATTTGTGGGGCATAGGAATTTGTTCATTCCCCCATATATATATATATATATATATATATATATATATATATATATATGCAGGTTTTGGTGTCTTCGGGTGTCTTCCCGTGTAAGAGTTGGGGTGTCTAGGCGACGTTTCGACGAGGTCTCACTCGTCATCTTCAGGCTGGTGCTTTCGGCTTCTTGTTACTGGCTGGTGCTTTCGGCTTCTTGTTCCAGTAACAAGAAGCCGAAAGCACCAGCCTGAAGATGACGAGCGAGACCCCGTCGAAACGTCGCCTAGACACCCCAACTCTTACACGGGAAGACACCCGAAGACACCAAAACCTGCATTCCTGTACCCGTGAAAATCTACGAAAGCATATATATATATATATATATATATATATATATATATATATATATATATATATATAGTACAGCCCCCCACAAGGTCTGAGGGACAGTGCTGCTGAGCCCCCTGCTGAAAATGTTTGCTGACCCCTGCTCTAACCACTACACCACACTGGCTTCCCAGAGTTCTTCTGCTATGGGAAAGCTCTATAAATTAAGTAGGTAAATAAATATGAGGAAAGCAAAATGTCACTTAGAGAAGGACCTATTTTTTTTAAGCTTGAATTTTGTTTTTAGTCTGGATTGTTTTATTTGAGGTTTTAATGTGTTGCAAACCGCTATTAGCTTATATATCTGAGTTTCTAACACTGCCCCTTTTGTTACTTGCATTTGGAAACCCAGCCAGGAGCCCCCCTGCAGATGAGGAAAAAGAGACTGTCATCCACAAGCAAGATGACTAGCTGTCCTGGGTACCCCATAAGACTGACCTCCCATAGCTGTTAGCACTGTAGTTCCCACTCGGACTGAAGGGAGTTGTAGTACACATCATATGGAGGACACCAGATTGGGGAAGGCTGGCCTACGGCTACTGAGCAAGTTGTTAAATACAAGCATGCAGTAACCAAGTGATGTAGGGGAATGAATGAAGCAGACCAAAGTTGGGAGAAAATCTACCATTTGTGCCACTTTTGGCCCTCTCTCATCCATAAATGGGACGAAGGTGGCACTGTGGGTTAAACCACAGAGCCTAGGACTTGCCGATCAGAAGGTGGCGGTTCAAATCCCTGCAACAGGGTGAGTTCCCATTGCTCGGTCCCTGCTCCTGCCAACCTAGCAATTTGAAAGCACGTCAAAGTGCAAGTAGATAAATAGGTACCACTCCGGCAGAAAGGTAAACGGCATTTCCGTGTGCTGCTCTGGTTCGCCAGAAGCAGCTTAGTCATGCTGGCTCCCTCGGCCAATAAAGCGAGATGAGCGCCGCAACCCCAGAGTTGTCTGCGACTGGACCTAATGGTCAGGGGTCCCTTTACCTTTTACATCCATATACATTTTATGGCTGCAACATTTTAGAAATGACCTGCCTGTGCAGATGGACCACTGCCTATGAGGACACTGTAGATGCAACATGCATGTTGCTATTATGTCTGAAGCAACCGGGTCACACATTCCAGAAATACCCATGCATACCCAGGTAGCACGGTGGCAGCAGCTGTGCTCTTTGCTCTGAGAACCTGCATGTTCACTCATTCACACTAATCCTTGGTTTGTCTTAGCTCTTTGTACCAAGTGGGTCTGCATAAAGTGAGTTTTGAATATGCCTCCTTATGAAAGCAAAAAAAAAAAAAAAAAGATTCACATGTACGGAGTTGGAAAGCTGTTTTTGTTGTTGTTGGTATAGGGGCTCAAATGTTTCCTTTTGTGGGAGCCGTTGACAAAGGTCAGAAGCTCCAACTTCAGTGTGGATTTACAAAGGTGAAGGCTGACCAGGCTGATGATCTGGAGTATGGGGGGGGGAGCGTCTCCAGAGGAGAGCAGCTTACTCTGAACCCCTGAATCAGTTTTCAACGTCACACATCTCAGCCTTGAAGGTCTCAAACTACAATGAAGATCAGAGCACCTCTGGGTATATGCAGAGTGCCTTTCTCTGTTGCCAGTGAAAAACCCCAAGCAGGAACCCCAGCACCTGTTGTTTCTGAAAAGGGATGAAGTTGGAAGGGGGGTGGCAGTGAAGCGGGGGCGCTCTCGGCGCGGAGAGGGCAAGGCAAAGCTGCTGCGTTTGGAATCTCTCCTGGATCCCTAGGTTAGATTTAGAAGGTCATATTAGGACAGAAATGGTGGCACGCGGTGGCGGCGACAGGAGAAAAGAGGTGATTAGCTGCCGCTGTTATGGGGCTCAGTAAGGATGTCCTTAAGGAGGGGGAGCTGGGAAATCCCTGCGGGGATTCCAGATTAAATTGGGTGGGGGGAACGAACCTTACACACACGTGCCAAGGGAGTCGGAGGGCGGTACAAGGAGGGTGGAAGTCGAGCGAGCAGCACCCACCTTCATGATGCCGGCGGCGGGGGCGGTCCTGGCCAGGCCGGGGGGGTCCCTCTCGGCCGAGTTGTCGCGGCTGCTGCAAGCGGAGCCTCCGGAACCGGAGCGCAGCGGACTCAGGTCGCCGGGGGCTCCTGCGGCTGTAGTGGCGGCGGCTGCAGGTCCTTCTTCTTTTTGCGGGGCGCGGGGGGGCCCGGGCCGGGGCAAGCCCGAGGGGGGACCACCGGGGGCTCCGTCCGCCATCCCCCCGCGGGGCTCCCAGCAGCCGCACCGGCCCGGCCCAGACGGGGTCCTCAGCTCCTGCCCCAGCGGCGCTTGCACGCCTTTTGGCGCGCGCCCCTGACCCCCGGCTTGGCAATGCCGGCTCCCCTTTGCCGGGGAAGGAAGGAAGGAGGGATACAGCCAGCGAGCGAGCAGACGCTGCCGCTGCCGCCGCCGGGGGTGGAGGGTTGGTGGGACGGCTGGGGCGGGGCCAGGCGCAGCACAGCCCCTACCCCAAACCGCGGCGCGGCCCCACGAGCGAGAGACCCGCGCAACCGCGCGCCCCGCTGGCTCCTCCTCCCCCGCGCCCCTCCTCCCGCCAAGGCGCTCTTTGGAGCCCCGGAACCTTTTTTTCCTCTTGCCGGCGCTGCAATCAAAGGAGAGAATTCGCCCCTGCGCGTGCTGCGCTCGGGAGGGCCTGGAGCTCACCCCGGAGGGCTGCTCGGCACCCCCGCCCCCGCCTGTTGGATCCCGCGGCGGCAGGGTTAATGCAAGGGATGCAAATGCAGGGCTTTTCTCCGTTCACACGTGATTGTTATGGCTTCAGTGCCTGCGTGGATAAGCCTCCTCGAAGGCGCAGCCCCCCCCCCGCCCCCGAGTTGCCATCAGAACGGGGCTTGGCGGGAAAAGGGCAGCTCCCACTCAGCAGGACCTCGCCACGTTTTCAAAAACGGCTGCATCAACACAGCACACAGTTAAAGCCCACCGTCCAAAGGATCCAGGGAGCTGTAGTTTGCAGAGAGCGTTGGGAATTGTAGCTCTGTGAGGGGGCAGGCTACAGTTCCCAGGATTCGTTGAGGGCGGGAAATACGCTTTAAATGTATGGTGTGTGCGTGCACTGAAGTATTTAGCACTGTAAGATCCCCTCACCCAGTGCCATGAAGTCCAGAGCCTAACATTACCTAACTGAATCCAGCCACCCCAACCCATTATGCATTTGACCCTATCTAACCATCAGGTCCTCCTGGTCACAGGACTGTTACCAAGCGGGCTTTGAGACCCTATTTATATATTATACAGTGGTACCTCAGGTTACATACGCTTCAGGTTACGCTTCAGGTTACAGACTCCACTAACCTAGAAATAGTGCTTCAGGTTAAGAACAGAAATTGTGCTCTGGTGGCGCAGCGGCAGCAGAAGGCCCCATTAGCTAAAGTGGTGCTTCAGGTTAAGAACAGTTTCAGGTTAAGAACGGACCTCCGGAACGAATTAAGTACTTAACCTGAGGTACCACTGTACATCTATCCCACCCTTACTGGATAGCGAATGTGCCTGATTTTTCCTTCCCTGTGCTTACCACAACCCTGTGATGTAAATTAGGCTGAGGGTCAAACAAGATGAGATGTGGGAGATCTACGATCGGAATCCACCATGCTTATTTTTTTATTAAAAAAATATTTACTGCAATAGGTTGTGAATCAGATTAGAATGGTGGTACTGGAGAAAGGTTTATGTGGTTGTTCTTTTCTTGTACGTTTTTTAATGGCCCTTTCATGCCCCAGAGCAGCTAACTGCCTAATGGCAGAAGATGGGATGGGTACCTTCACTCCCCCCCCCCTTGGGACAAATAGCAATTTATTTGGTGGGGGTATTATATTGAGAATATGACAACAGTTGGAGGGTTAAAATATCCCTTTGGGGTTGTCAATGGAGGCCCTTTTGCACTTGACTCTTCAACCTCAAGTTTGGAAGGTGCCTACAAGGAGAAGCCCTCTTCAGTGGTGGCTCCCTGATAGTGCAGTGCTCTCTCTAGAAAAGCTTGTGAGGTGCCTTCATTACCCTTTTCAGTGCCAGGCTAATAATTTTCTGTTCTCCAGGCCTTTTTTTAAAAAAAATATACTCACTGCTTTTTCATAGCTGGTTGTTTTTTGACTGTGGCTGCTACTGAATTTTGTTCCCTGTGCCAAGAAGCGGCATTCAAACAGTGGCACCGTAAGAGCAGGATTTGGGGCAGATGTCCAGCAGAATAAACATGAAGCCAACTGGTTTTGCTATATTCTGAAGTAGGTGAAGCAATGCATATCACTCTCTTAAAGGCCTCCTCACCACCACCAGTGAGACCATGGGTAAGTCCAGCACCCAAATTTACCTAAATGAACCACTGAAACTAAACATAACTATTGATTCTCTCTTACCCTTTTTATACCAATGTGTCCGTGTTTCCATTCCATCTCCAATCCATCCATTGGGTCAAGCCCAATAAAGAATTCTGTGTGACATGGAAATTTGCTTTCAGGATTTTATGCACTTGTTGATTCTGGAAGTTTATTTGTATGTGTGTTGGTGTTATTTTTATAAGCTACATACCATTTCTGGGAAAGACACTCTTTTATAATAACCATTCCAATGTCATAAATCACTTAATTGTTACCAGAGGGAACAAACTTGGAAATAAATCCAGTTACTAGACCATAAAATGTTAGCAGTCTACTTACTGAGGCATCCTAATGTCAGCCACTTAGAGTGCACCAGTGACCTACAAGAAAAAAAGACCATCAACATATTATTTTGTAGTGTGCCAACCCTCCCCCCAACTTCTTATATTGGTTGCCTTGAGATGGCTCTTACTTACCACAGGTAACCAGGCAGCCCAGTGTAACAGAGAAAACTCTCTACAAGAATCTAGAGTAGGATAATATTGAGTGTTTGATTGGGGGTGGGAAGACCTCACTTCAAATCCTTGTCCCGATGTGATGGTTAAAAAAGTTAATCTCTCTCAGCCTAACCTACCTCACTGGGCTGTTGTGATAAATTAAATTAACCCTTCATATGCTGCCTAGAGCTCTTTGGAGAAAAGTTGGGGTGACAAATTAATCTTTCAGGCAAGTAGCTTAGAGGTCAAAAGTACATGGCAGAGGCAAGCTCACCATGAACCAACTCAAAATAGCTGATTGGGACAAGAGGCCAAATCTGGTGCCATGTTCTTGCCTGCAATTTCATCAAAATGGTGTAAATTTTATTATTTAAAAAAACCACTCTGGTTCACAGCAAGGGGACATTGTTTCGTTGTCAACATGTTAGAACTCAGCACTGACTCCTAGACTGGATGTCAGAAGCTGCTGTGATCATCCCCCAATAACTGCCTCATCTAATCCAGAATGATCCAATTGTTTTCCAGAGCAGCTGGTTCCCAGCAATTTCAGGATGAAAAAATTGCCTGTTGCAGCTAACACGCCCGCCCCCCGCCCCACTCTGCACCTGGCTTAGAAGGGCTGCTATCCCTGACTCTCCATTGATCATTCAGAGAGCTAGAGCAGCGTTAATGAGATCCTGAAGGTTGGGCGCTCTATAATTGGCAGTGCAGCTTTGCAAGGCTCCTGCTACCCAGACCAGCACTCGTGAAAGATGCTGGCCTTAGTAGTGGGGTAGCAATTAGTGTGGAGCAGAAGGAACCCCCTACCTGGCCCTGCTGAGCACCAGCTGCTGGCATCAAAGCACGAAGGCCAGCGTCTACTTGCATGTCCATGCAGAAAAGGGCAGAGGATGGGATGATATTGTTGGTAGGGAAGAGATTATTGCCCATTTTCCATATTGTTTTCTGGTCCCCATTTATTGAGCAGAGGGAAGGGATGTTGGTATGGAAATTAATGAAGTTCCTGGTAGTCTTTTCAAGAAAAAGTTTCCTTTGCAGAAAGACTTTGTCTTTTTAAAGGTTTATGCAATAAAATATTAAATAACAATTGTTAAAATTAATGGTTGCCTATACAAGATAAATCTCCTTATGTGCCACAATGACAGTGTTATCATTATCAGTAATAATAATATCATTATAATGACAGGTAGGTAGCCTGTTGAAACAAAATAAACAAATTCCTTCCAGTATCTGGAAGTATCTGAAGAAGTGTGCATGCACACGAAAGCTCATACCAATAACTAACTTAGTTGGTCTCTAAGGTGCTACTGGAAGGAATTTTTTTTATTTTGTTATCATAATGATGATTAAGTAGCCTTTTAAATGCACCACAGTACATTAGATTATTGTTGTTGTTTTCAGTATCCATTACATTAATGATTAAGTTCATGGTAGCATTTGCAATATGATTTTTTGTTTGCAGGAAGGCTTTTGTTTTGTAATCATTTGTTTCTTCACAAATGGGCAGCCTAGAACAGGTCTTACCATGGTTCAGACTGAGGTAGACAGTACTAGTCTTAAAGTAACATCATCAGTTCAGCAGGATACTTGAACCAACTTTTCAGCTATTGCCCTTTAGCTCTCCTCACAGCACTCCTTGCCAAGAAAACTGGTCTTCGTTTTGCCATCCTTCTTTCATTCTGCAGGTGAGTGTGAACTCCAGGAATGTTTCGATGCAGCCTGGGCCAAAAAGGATACCCTAATTGCCCTTTAAATGCTCATTGTCCCCAACAACAGGCTAGCTAAGGCGAAAGCTATTTCTCTGCTTTGCTACACAACAGCACAGCAGTACATCCACAGCATCCTTTCGAAAACAACACTGAAGCTGTGCATATCCTGCACGATTCACTGCTGGCAACAAGATGGTCCTAAACAATGGGACATTTTGTACAGAACCTAGCACACTGGAGATGTGAAATGATGACTAGGAACAGATGGGAGTGATGAATTTCTGACGAGGTGCTGGGAGGCCCAAAGGAAAGTGCTTAGAGATGCCAGCCTCCAATTCCGCGTTAATCTACTGGCACTGGCAGCGAGGCAGGGCTTTGGGGCAGAAAGCAAGGCTGCATCCAGCAGAATGAGCAAGCACCGCTGCTGGCTTTCCACAATTTGAAGCAAAACAATACACGGCATCATCTAAAGACCATTTTAAGTAAAGGAATATACATTGCCATTTGAGACCATTAAGGCCAGAATCTAAAATGACCCAGCTGTTTGAAACCTAAACCCTGGACTTTGGATAAATGGTGTGGCCCTGCATGGAAAGGAAGCTTCCTCTGAGCCTAAAACTCTGCTTGCCCCCTAATTCCAGATGCACATAGAGCTGGGTGGGGCAGGCAAATTGGAGAAACACACTTTGCACATGACCATAATTTGCATCCAGCCTGTGGGTGAATCTTGGGTTCTAGTTTGGTCTTTCTCTAAACCACGCCCACTTCAGGCATCACCCAAAGTCACCTGTCAATCACCTGAGTAAAACAGCAACAACCCAGAGCGGATCTGAGAAGTCTGAAGTCTGCCCACCTAGACGGAGAGGCACTTCCAGATCTAGGATTCCTGGCTGCACTGCGGTTGCCCCTGTTAGAAGTGTCAGGATGCAACTCAGCTTCCACTATAGGTTGATGTTTCTGCATTAGAAGGAACGCTAGCAGGATACTCCACACAAAAAACACAATGGGATACTGAGTTCTCCACTCCAAGATGGAGAAAATCAGTGAGAGCTCACACCAACCGGAAGGAACACCCTTTCAGCAAGAGGCTATCAAATAAGGTGGACCAGATGTTCTGGTTTGCAGCATGGAGGGCAACAAAGGCTGTGGCAATGCTGGGAGGCGAGGTGGGTGAAGTTCCAGAGCAAGATGCACAGCCGGAAGGGGCAGCAGAGCTTGCACGAGGATGCTCAGCTTGCCCAGAAGCATGCCAGCATCACTTTGCAAGGGAAGATGACATTCCCAAACCAACATCATGGGAAGAAGTTGAAACCTTGGCCAGGGAAGAAGCTGTCAAGTGGAAGAAAACAGCTAAAGCACTGGATGCTGTCCTTGCGCAACCCAGATTGCACTGTAGGCTGACGCATCTGCACGAGAAAGGGTACCTCCAAGCTTCCTAGACTGCCCTTCTTGTGCTTACCTCCATGGCCCTTAATTCAGTGTTAGCTTGATACTCTCAGGATTGCTTCCTCACTTCCTGCTTCCCTCCTATTCCTTCATTCCTCTCTTGAGAGCAGGCTTACTTTGGCGCTCTCTTCTCTTGAGATGCAAGATCATCTCCACCTCAGGGATCTTTCCCATCAATGTGTGTACTTCCTGTAGTGAGTATTAGCTTTCTGGTTTTCTTAAATGCAGAGCTTCCGTGTGACTGTAAAGGGAAACTGTGCTCCTTCACCGGGGATTCTGCCTTGGTTCAGCTTCTTCCAGCATTCAGCTCCAAATGCTAGCAGCCCCCGTCCTCCCCATCTCTGGGCAGCAGCTGTCCCCACAGTAGGTTCCCTCCACAGGAAGGCCTAGCCTCTTCGCTTGAAGCCTGCATGTGTCCACGGAAACCAGCTGGTCCCAGCCAGCCATGGAAGTGACTCCATATTCAAAGAGGCTTTGCCAGGAACCAAAGTTATACAGTACTGCAAAATATTTTTTTTTTAAAAAAAAGAAAATCAAAACGGAAAGTCGGCCTCCAATCACACACACAAATCTCTTAATGGGGATTAAAGGAGATTCATTCGTAGCCACAAAGCAAAAGAGATAATCCCGCTTCCTTGTGCTTCATCTTTTAAACACACACGCAGATACACAATCGTTCCTATTTCTCCTAACCCAAAGCAGAACACAGTCAGCTTAAGAGGCATTTTGGAACGGGCAGTACTAAAAGGAGAAGTCCCAAGTCTCAGATCAGCCTGAAAGCCACAGACTTTGAGCTGAAAAGCTCTCCCACCCCCACGCCTCTGGGGTCAGGTTATGGTTCCGTTGTGCAGAGAAAAGGCACTGTGCTTTCCCAGGGCTCTGTCTCATTGCTTCAGATACATTCTCTGGATCAGCCTTAAAGTTGAAAAGTAAAGTCACACCCACACCATATGTTTAAAGCACTCTTATACGGTCAAAGAGAATCTTGGGAACTGTAGTTGGTAAGGGTACTGGAAATTGTAGGCCGGCACCCTTAAGAAACTACTATTTGGGGAAGCCATGACTGTTATAAAGTGGTATGATACTGCTTTAAATGTCTGGTGTGAATGTGAGTCAAGTTTGGGAATTGAGCCATATAAAGCCGTAGGCTGATTCTAGCTTCTACATGCAGAGGATCAGATCTCTCAAAACAGTGCTGCAAGTGGCCCTGCTTCTGTGCAACGCTGACGGACGCATTGAAATGATAAGAAAGCGAAATGAATGCTGTGCAAGAGAAGGAAGAGCAGGGGAATAGGTCAGGAAAAGAAGTTATGTTTATTGGGAGATGCCCCCCCCCCAAGTTCCTAGGCAAATAGATTAAAGGGGATTAACACTCCCCACCCAGGGCACATTTCCTGCACTTTAAACCAGGTGTGGCCCTCCAGAATGTGTGGGATTCTAAACCCCATCAGCCCCAACCAGCTTGGCCAGGAATGGTGGGAGTTGTAGTCCAGCAACACATGGCGGGCCACAGGTTCCCACCCCTACTTTAAACAGTTGCAGGAAAGGAGACAGTTGAACAGACAAGCCTTTCCCCTGCAGTGATGTGGAAACTTCCATCTGTTGAATTGCTCTGTTCCACAGCTGTTGAACAAAGGGGTAATGGATGGGTAGAATCCTGCCAAAGGGCCAGAGTTGGCTTTTCCTTTTAAGGGGACAGATTTGTGATTTGGAGGCCTACCTGCAAATCCATCCTAACCTCTTTTCGGAGTATGCAGGCATACTTTACACTCTCCAGTGGGACGATTTCAGATGGGGCTTAATGTGGGCTTTTTACTCACACAGAATCAGGGGTGCCAACTTGAATACAAATACTGGGGGGACCAGGTAAGCCTTACACCACATAACTGAGCCCATTGAGCACACACACCATTTGAATGGCAATGCCCATCAACTTGGGGGGGGGGTAGCCCACTCAAATATGTTAATAGAGGGCCGAAGCCCCCTTGGCCCCCATAAGTTGGCTCTATGCACGGAACAGCAGAACTGGATGGAAATATCCCTTCTGAATGTAAGAGCCAAGGGAAGACCCTAGGTGCAATTTGGCCACATTCACCTTTTCCAAGCTGAAAAACTTGATTTCCGAGCACCCTCTGGTGGCCGCGTTGTGCTTAATCCAGAACAGGTAACAGCAATGTTTCCAGGATGGAGTGGGAATAGGGCCCTCCATATACCCTTCTCATAGTGCATTCATGATTATTTGTGCTCACGATGCTAACATGGCAGTCATAGGCAATCCCACTTTTGCATCTGTTGATCTTTTGAGGAGGACTTACTGCTTTGTTCCTAATTGGAAATCCGGAGATTCAACTTATGTAGCTCTCTCTCATTCATGTTTTCAAAGCACAGGGAATCTCTCTATTCAGGAAGGAGAAAGTGTGAAACAGCAGTAGTTGGAGAACACCCCATTGGTGAAGGGGGGAACTAAAGGAGGCACAAGGGGTTCACAATCTTCATTAAGCCAAGATATGTATGGGCCCTTGTTTGTTTTGCAGTTGTATAACTTGGGTCATTTTAGACCTTAGACTTAAATGGTCTTGGAGATGAGGGTGCTTTTGATGGCATGCATAATCCCGCTTATTCCAAAATGCAGTAAGACAGCTCTGCTACGTTTAGGCCCTTTCTGCTGAGTGAGGCCATGGACCTCTGCTTCCAAAGGCCAAACTATTTGTCCAAGTAACCCAAGCAGCAGGAGTCAGCGAGAGAGTGAGTTTTACCATCACCTGCCACTTTGCCTTATTAAGTGGCGTTGCAAAGCTTGCAAGATCCTTCCCATAGGTTACTCCTTTCCTTGGAGTGATCCAACACTCTCACCTACATATGCAAGTAGGACCAGCTTAGTTGAGAGGATAGGCAGCTGCCTGGGATGGAAAAAAATCGAGAGGGATTCAGCTACTCGTCCTCAAGAAGGCAGGCATAACTGCCTCACTGCAGATCTAGATAGGTAGCCGTGTTGGTCTGCCATAGTCAAAATAAAAAAATTCCTTCCAGTAGCACCTTAAAGACCAACTAAGTTAGTTCTTGGTATGAGCTTTCGTGTGCATGCACACTTCTTCAGATACAGTGTATCAGATACTGTGTATCTGAAGAAGTGTGTATGCACACGAAAGCTCATACCAAGAACTAACTTAGTTGGTCTTTAAGGTGCTACTGGAAGGAATTTTTTTATTTTCACTGCAGATCATTAGGGCCAGGGATGGGCATGGCTTTGTGGGAGAGCATCTGCTTTGCAAGCATGTTTCCTGGTTCAATCTCTGGCATCTCCAAGTAGGGCTGGGAACGTCCTCTACCTGAAACACTGGAGAGCTGTTTGCCGTCGTCGGTGTCAATACTGAGCTAGGTGGACCACAGGTCTGACCAAGCATAAGGCAGCTTCCTATGTCCTTGAGTGTGTTTTACAGCATCTTCTCCCATTCACTTGCATGGGGCAAGGGAAAGCAGGGTGTCAGGGAGTACCTGTAGGAACAACGTGATTTGGTTCTTTGGAGGTTTCCTGGGTAAATGCCATCATCCACCCTGGAAGCACCTCAACTGCTTGTAGATACCCGTGTTCCCTTTCACACTGACTGCTAGCCGGATTGGATTTGTTTGTTCATTGTATCCTCCCACACCTTTGTGTTTTGTTGAATACAAGAAGCTGCCGCGTGTTGACAGCTTCTAGGAGCCACAGGTGAGAGCTGAGTGAAGGGTGGGGACCCAAAGTGGACAGAAGGAGCGCGGCATGTCCCCCCAACAGAGGCACTACATCATCATCAGTCAGTGGTATCAAGGCATGGGAGTATGGGAGAGCCTTACAATGAACAGTCAGGAAGCACTATGCAGATCAGTTAAGATTAACTTTGTGCTCCCAGTTCAAAAGGTTAAAGGTTGTAGCAAAATACACTGGGATGAAGACACAATGACCAGTCTCCTTTTCAACACATAAAAGACAAGTACATTTATTTGAATCAGCCTCTAGCACTTTTTGAAATTCATAGATGCCTTGCTAATGATTCAAACAAACTAAAACCTAGGAATCAGCTGGTTTTAATAAAATACCTTACATTTTAGCCCTTTCCAGAGATTTCCTTCCTTGTGCAATTAACTTCACTGGCTCCACCCTACTCCAGTGTCCAAGCATTGGGCGATAAAGACAGACATCCCTGTGCAATCAAACCCCCAAGTTGTTACGTTCTTGTTCTCCGTTCCCTAAAACAGAGAGATTTCTTCCATCTACTCGCTGTTAAAACTGTAAAAGCTCCCTACGCACTCACAAACCTTACTCCCCTGACCATAGTGGCCATTGTTAACCAAAACACACACACTGGCCATTAATTCCCCTGCAAAATTGCAGACAACACTTTATTAGTAGCACAGGGCTAGAGAACATCTTTCAAAACATTAATATTTCATCAAAATATGTATTTTCCACATAAAAAGTGTCTTTTGTTCCAAATAAAACCTAAAAGGCATTTAAATCTATATCCCTTGAGTTCTCCCGTTTCCCCCAAATTTAATAATAATAAAAAAATCAGTTGCTCCTATGACTTCACTTTTCAGAGAGTGATATATTAGCAGGAAAAAAAATATTTTTTATATATATTTTCCATCAAAACTCTTCATAGTTTTGGCAAAATAACTATTTAAAATAGTGCAATAGTTGTGTTTTTTGGGGGGTTTCCCCCACCCCACCCCGAAAATACTAGTAACATTTGCAGCTGTTGCTTGGACAGGCCTGGCCTCACTAGAGAAAATGGGACAGGCACAATCCACCAGGTATTTGTGTGCAGTTTCCACGGAAATGAATAGAAACACTGTGCTCTCCTGTACAAGCCCCACAGGATAACTGCCTAGCAGATCACAGTGCCCTGTGTAAAGGGAAAGAGAAACAGGAAGTTATCACAACGTTCTGTGCTAGACTGTTGATCACTGTTTACGTTCCAACCTGAAGCTGGATTGACATACAAAGCTCCTGTAACTTTTTTTTTTGCCAGTCTTCAGTCTATTACAAGGATTTTAAAGCGTATGTATTCATTTCACATAATCACTGTTACCTTACTTAAACGTGATACCTTGCTTTGTGTCACGTACAATTTAGGAAAACAGAAAGCTTATTTATTCCGAATCATAGACCATTGGGTTCATCTAGCTCATTAACATCTACACGGATTGGCAGTGGCTTGTCAGGGTTTCAAGAGGGTGTGTGGGGTTGTCTTCACCTGAAGACGCAAGGAAGTTGGACCTGCAGCCTTTGGCGTGCACAGAATCTGCTCTACTGCTAAGTGACAGCTCTTCTCTATGTCGCTGACAGCTCCAAGAAATGCGTCAGACCCAGGACATGATTGTCTCTCAGTGTAGAAAATTTACATTGCACCCCATCTCCCACACTGACCAATAGGGAGAATCATCCATTGGGCAAATTCTCCACAGAACTTCCTAATGGATAAGCCCCATGGGTTGATTGAGAACTGCCAGTCTCCCACACTGATGAAACCCTTAATCTGCCACAGGAGGTAGGTTCCATACCTCTCCTCTCTGGAAGGGCTACTGAGCAGAAGGTTCAACAAAAGTCCAGGTTTTCAGAACGGTAGCAAAAGGAGTCTTCTATCTCCCCCTACCCATCCAATGTTTCCCCTTCCCCTATGGACATTAGGGTATTCCCCCCCCCAGCCCCATATCCACACACTACAATACAAAAGATTTCAAAATGGTTTCTGGAATTTGGAATCTGATCAGGGTCAGTCCATAACTTGGTGGCAGAGCACATGCATAACTTGTACCAAGTTGAAGATTCAATTCCTAGCCTTTAATGGGAGAATCTTCTGCTGGAGACCCTGAGAGCTGCTGCCAATCAGAGCTGCCGATACTGTGCTAGATTGACGAACAGGCTGAGCTGGTGTAAGGCAGCTCTTAACGCTAGCTGATCCTGCCACCTGAAAATGGTGGAAACACATACACACACATACCTGCACTTTTCAGATTTTAATATAAGCAGTCTTTAAAATTCTTTAGCAGAGTCCTCACAGCAAGTTTAGGCTGTATCCCCGGGAGCTCGAATAAGATTTGGCTTTTCCATTTGCCTGCTGTTGATGGGAGATGTATTCTAACCATTTGAGCACCATTCAAGAGCTGTGTCACCCCAAAGGGAAGTCTGGATTTTAAAAAGTGAACAGGACAACCTCTCACTGTACACTTGCTTTGTCGATGCCAGGAAAAATATGGTAGCTGTTAGATCGGAGACTGAATCCTTCCTCCTAACAAATTACCTGTTCTGCAGATACATATGTGAGAAAGCTATAACTTCGGTGTTGAAGTTAGTCTGAGCTTTACCGCTTAGTAAAAAAAATAACGTTTGGAGGGAGCTGTTCTTCCCAGTTGTTCAGCGAAATGAGAGGGTGGGAGGCTGGGGGATCAGAAGAAAAGAGGAAGCGATTGGGCAGGCTTTGTCCATGCATCTAGAAATCTCCACTCAAGGCTTCCCTTTTTCCCCTCGGAACTCAGCAATGAAATCCAGGGGCCTTCTTCCCATGCCACCCCTAATCCTAACAGGGGAAACACTGTTTCTGATTCTAATTCCTGCACTTTCGCTTGCAACTTATTTAAGAACACCACCACCATCACCACCCCTCAGCGATCTGCTGAACTTGTGATACCTGGGAGCAGAATGTCGGGCACATCAAAAGCCAAAAGGTACTAGATGATGCAGGAGCCAAGAGGTAAGCGACTATCTTGCGACAAGGCAAAAAGAATGGCGTTGGGGTGAGGCGACAGAGCGACTCCAGAGGGTTCTATCAACCCAGGGGGGCCTGGTAAGAGTGGGCTACTACAAAGGGGTCCGAATAGAAGCAGCGCTCCCACTGAGTCAGGGTCTCTTGCACAGAATGCTGCTGCCCACACGCGTATGCACCCGGGAAACACAGGTCAGAGGCAGGCAGGCAGGCAGGTGCACGCACACACCCGTTTATCCTGGGTGCAGCCGAGAAAAGAAATGTCAGACACATAAAAAGATTACAAAAGACAAATACTTCAAATAAGGCCTACTATCCTCCACAGCTCAGCCCAAAGGCTCCTGGGCAAAGGACGTGGCAGTGTGTGGAATCCTGGGAGGAGGGGAGGGAATGATCCCCAACGCAAATCATATGGCAGCTTGGCAGAAGGAGGCAGTGCGCCAAAGCAGAAGGCCCGAGAAAAGCCGAGCAGATGGGAAAGCCAAGCGATACACTCCACTGCCTTTTGCACGTGCGAAAGGGGAGAGACAAGGTCCACTGCCTCTCAGGCACAGCCCCCACACCCCAGTCAGTGCAGGGCAGGCTTGCCCTCACTACGGGGTGAGGAAATGCACCCCCCTCCAAACACACACACACACAGCAGCTGTACTCCCTAACGGCAGCACCCCCCATTTTTCACAGTCTCTACACGGTCTCTCCAGGGGAGGCGGCATGGTCATGACTGGGCGTGCGAAATCCACTGGCTGTCCATGGGGCGCCTCAGCAGCTCTTCCACATGCCGCGCCACGTCCATCGAGTCATCTAGGTCATAGTCCGCTTCTGGGTCCAGCACGGAGTCGGGGCTGAGAGGGAGAGAAAGGAGCAGTATAGGTCAGGTGGGCTGCAGGTGTAGGGGTGCATGTAGGTGTGGAGACGGGTTGGGAGAGTAGCTTCTCCGCTTCTGAAAATGCAGTGAACTATCTGTGAAGGAGCTGTGGTTTTCAAGCCAACTTTTCAACACCCTCAGAAAATTACAGTCCTCTGGCTTGTTTGGGGGAAGCCAGAAGAGTTAACTTGTGTTTAAACAGAAGATTATGCAGAACTTACATCAATGGCAGCTGCCCTGTAAATAAGCCAACAAAAATTACCAGCCTGCAATTTTTTTATTTTACTGGTTTGGTAAGAGGCTAGTAACCCATGTTTCTATGCTGGCCAAGGAGACGGAGAATCCTCTTCTTTCGTGGCTAGCAATTAGCCTTTTAGCAGCCTGGGGATTTTTTGTTTTGTTTATTAAAATGCCCTCTACTGGTGAAGGAGGGACAGGCTTTCCTTCCTCTGTTGTCAGTATAGAAACAGAGTGGCCTGGAAGAGGAAGAACAGAGAAACCTGCCGGCCCACTCACTCTCCTGTATGGAATTTCTGGTTGCCCATAGTTACCAAGCAAGTTATTAAATACAACGCTGAATAATAACAGGTTTGCTGAAGAGCAGGGTGAAGGGCCATGAAGCAGAACCCACTTGCAATGGAGAGCCCCCTCCTGAATATCCCACCCACCCAGCCTTACTTACTTTGTTGGATAAGTGTTGTACAGGGACTGATGGCAGACAGCTGGGGAGGAAGCTTGATCCATGTAGGTAGGTCCTCCAGCTGTAGAGTCTCCAGATGTAGTGGCAAACCTGCAACAGATGGGGTCCGCATTGGTAATAATCTCATATGCCCAAGGGACCTTTTGCCCATTGCATTGGGCACCTAAATCCACCAAAGGGGCACTTGATACAGTGGTACCTCTGGTTACGTACTTAATTTATTCCAGAGGTCCGTTCTTAACCTGAAACTGTTCTTAACCTGAAGCACCACTTTAGCTAATGGGGCCTCCTGCTGCTGCCGCCGCGCAATTTCAGTTCTCATCCGGAAGCAAAGTTCTTAACCCGGTGTATTATTTCTGGGTTAGTGGAGTCTGTAACCTGAAGTGTATGTAACCTGAAGTGTATGTAACCCGAGGTACCACTGTATAGACAAATGAGGATCACCTGTGTCTTAGCATATGTCTTCCCAGCCTCTATCCTGCTTTGTTAGCAATCCTTCGCCCTTCCCTCAGCAGCAACGGCATATCTGTCCCAATTAGCTTATACTCTCCTGCCTTCTACCCACTGCCATTCATTCATTCATTCATTCATTCATTCATTCATTCATTCCAGGAGTTCCGTTTCCTGTTCCCTGGATGCCTTCCATGCCCTGTGTTTTAAGGACCATCCCCCAATGACTGTCAGTATCTGAAGAAGTCAAAATCCCTCCCTCACATCACAACTGGAAGCTGGTCAAACAGGGAGCAGACGTAGCTGCCAAGAAAATAAACTAAAAAGGAAAGGCCCATCGCATTGGGAGGGGGCTTGTGGAGAGAGAGACAACCCTGACTGTGAAAGCCACGAGTCCTCAACCATGTCCATTTCCTACCCACTCTTTCCCTTGGGGATAGTGCTGGCAAGATACAGACCCAGACACATTTAGCTTACTTCAGGTTTCTAAAAACACAGATCCAAATGAAGAAGCCATCAACCCATGTTTGGAGACAGGGCAGTGGCCAGAACTCTTGGTTGAGGGCTAATGAGGAGAGATGGCAGCCAAAGGAGAGAATACATTTGCTTCCCACCCCAAATATTTATATTTCCTTCCGTTTTTTAAAAAAGAGCCTTTAAAGAGCCATGGTACTCACTCTGGCACAACTTGCTTGATCAGCGGCTTCACATACCCATCCCCTGTCTTTGCTGCAAAAGGAAAAAAAGAGGGGGAGGCACTGAGTTATTACATAGGGCATGCAAGCATCTTGTCCAATCAGCTCTATGCAAATAGATGAACAAATTGAAACCATTTGGTGTTCCTTGTTCCTCTTGTTCCTCTTGTTTTGCTTTGTTTGTTTTATTGTCTTCCTATCCTGCCTATTTCTCCAAAGAGACTAAACGTGGCTAACAAACAGTAAATGTGCTCTCAAAGAAATGTGTTGATATACAACTCATTTAACAAATCCCAGCAGCGTAAATAGAATGCAGAACTGCGACAACAAAAAATAAAACTATTGTACAGTTTTGCATCAACTGCTTGAAGCTGAATAGTGATGGCACCTGATTGACTTCAGCTGGAAAAGCATTCCAAAGGGTAGGTGCCACAAAGGAAAATGTACCCCCTACCCCTAAGCTGCCACCCATCTTGTATCCCAAAGTCAAGGAAAATGCAGTTTGCAGGGAGGAATATACTGAAAAGGCTATCATACACTTGGTCATGCATACCAGGGGAAACCCCTTTGGCCCATGGAGAAGGCTAGATTAAACCTCACCTATATCCCTTCCTAGAATGCTTTATCCTGTTTTTGAGCTTTTCTAATTTCTGGCAACTTGGCTATTCTGTCTGCAAGAACAGCTGCCAAACATGTGTTGTTTTTTTGTTGTGTTTTTTAAGACACCTTGTTCTCTCCTGGAGCCCCATTCATCACAAAGACATTTTCCCAATAAATCATTTTCACCTGCAATTCCATATTCTCAGCCTCTACACAATCCAAGTCTAGCGCCACCCACTTTCCTCTCCCTTTCCTTTTGCTTCTTCTCAGAGCCATTTCTGACCTATGCTATGTACCTGGCTAAACATTACGGTCATTTCTATATATCCCCCTAAAGTAGCCTCTCTCAACCTCGGGTTCCCAGATGTTGTTAGACTACAACTCCCATCATCCCTAGCTAACAGGGATTCCGGCAGTATCTGGGGACCCAAGGTTGAGAAAGGCTGCCCTAAAGAAAAAAATGTTGCACACAGATCACACAAATTCCAGAGCGGGGGGAAACGAGAGACTTGCAGCTGAATTTAACCATTGCTTAGGCTCCCTTGCCAGAGGCATGCAGAAGAAGTCTGTCTGTGGTTAGATGTGAGAGTGGGAATAGACCATGCCTGAAGAGATCAGGTCAGTTTTCTCTTGGTGCTGCAAAACCTACAAAGGACTGGCATGTAGTATTTGGAGAAGACCTCTTCCTTGGGACGGTCAGGATACACATAGAGGAGGTATGGGAGGTCCCCAAGACGGTCTGCCAGGGTGCGGATGGAGAAGTCACGAGTGGTGAAGGGCATCAGGTTCCAGAACATTCTATCAGCTGTAAGACACAAGAGCATCATAACTCAGCAGCGGAAACAAAACAAGCAGCTCTGCTGACCAACCAGAAATAAATACAAATAAAAGCAAAACACCTACTCAGAATTGCAGGGAGAGGAAGCCTGCCAGAGGGCTTTTTGTATGGCAGCTCCTTTGTGGAGTTCCCTTCTCACAGAGGTGCATCTGTATAGCTTTCACCATATGCTGAAGAGGCACCTTTTCACCCTGGCCTGTGGCACTTTAGGTAAGTTTATTCTGTGGGACCTCCTCTTTTGCTGACTCTATACTGCTTCACACTATCTGTAACCATTTCACTTGTCTTATCATTGTAATGGTTTCATATTTTTTTTTAATGATTTTTTTTTTGATGATGGTTCAGAAGCTACAAGTGGTGTATAACACAGCAGCTAAGCTTCTAGTCGGGCTCATATTACACCAGTCTTGAAAGAACCTACAATGGTTACCAGCTGCCTACCAAGCCCAATTTAAAGTGTTGGTATTGACGTACAAAACCCAAAATGACTTGGGCCACAAATACCTGAAGAAGAACCACCTCCTCCTATATCAATCTGTTGAGATGCTAACATTGACAAGGGAGACTCTGTAAGCAGTAACACCACTTTGTGTGGTTTGGGCATGTGAGAGGGCCTTTTCTGTGGTGTCCCCCAAGTTATGGAATGCCCCCCTGGTGCATCTTGCATTACTGTTGTACAGTTTTTGATCTGAGGTCAAGCTGCATCACTTTACTCAGGCTTTTAAGTGAGTGGATTCCTCCCCACCCTGTCCTGCTGAATTGCTGCACTCTTGTTTTGCAGTGCTTGTGATTTCGTTTAGTTTTGTGGTTTTAACACGTGGTTATAATGAATTGTATCTTGTTTTAAATTGTGGTATTTTACGTAACCTGCCCTGGCTCAAATCGATGAACGGCAGAATAAAAATATAAATAGCAAAGAAAGTAAATAAGATTTCACACATAACATAGTCACATCTAACCCAGCTAATAGGAACATACAGGACAGGAAGTGAAACTAGATGCAATTATAAGCCAGCAATTCTGACGGAGAAGGGCCAAGTTAATGCGCAACATGACAAATGGAATGCAATAAACTACAGCTATAAACTTAAAGCTATATTAGCCAATGTTACCTAGAACCCCAGAGACAATAATAGTGTGCTGTTAATGGTAAGCAGTTAACTGTTGTTTGCAACGATTTTTTGATTCAATACTCTCAGAGCAGGCAAGGACAAAATGCAGTATTTCTTCTGCCAAAAAACCGAACTCACTGTTGTCAAACCTCCAGGCGATTGTGATACCTCCAATCTCAGAGTCACTAAACCTCAAAAGGAAAGTTCCATCTGGCTTGTTGATTAGCAGGTTGTGGGCTTGCTGCTTGTTGACAAAACCTAGAATAGCCCTGGAAAGAGAGGGGAGAGAGAGAAGTCAGACTACAAAAAGGTAAGATGTGGCTATTGCAGCCTGTAAAAGCCAGTAAAGGCAGCAAAAGGATGGGGGAATCTCACCCATCATTCCAGTGAGGTTTCAAGTGTTTCTTCAGGACTTCCATCACTCCATCAAACCATTGCCAGAATGTGTAATTTCGTCCTGGGAGGTTCTCCTGGTTAAAGAGAAAGAAAGATCAACATTCCTGCCTGTTTCTCAGTCACCCTGGGGTCTTGTAAAACAGCTGGAAGCTTTTTAGGTTTCCTTGGATCCTAAACTAATGGTTTACATAAAGTAAAGTAAATCCTTATCCAAATAAGGCTTGCCACTATCACAAGTTATGGGGAGAACTAGCCATCAGTTGAGAGACACTTTTGTCTTTGGTATGTGCCTTGATGATGACCAGCTGTCACTATAGCACTTCTTGTCAAAAGACAATGCAATCTCAACTCATTTTTTCACCCAAAAGGTTCTCATGAGCTCCTTTCACTGATTAGGGACAGAGAAAGAATGACTTGCCCTGTGTTACCAAGGGAACCCAAGGCTGAGCAGGATTCATTTGGACCAAACTTGTTTTTTTTGGTGTGTTTTTTTAAAAAAAAATATTTATTTTATTAATTGCCTTCTAAACTACCATCTCAAGTCAAGTCAGTTTACACACAGAACAAGAGAGGAAACATCCTGGTGTGGCCCAGAGAATGTCCTAAAGACTTCTGACCAGGATCCAGGATCAGAAGTCCCCAAAAACCTTTGGTACGCTTTATGTGTGTGCACAGAAAACCCTACCTACATATATGCCTAGAGTGAATTGTGGAACCTGTATAAAGATACCACAATGTGTATTTGTTAATAAGCTGGTTCAAAGTAAAGCAGTTAGATGGATTGAAGTTTCTTTAATAAACCGACGGCCTAGTTTTATACAATCCTTTCCCAAACTGGTGCCTTCTTGGATGTTTTAGACGACCACTCCCATCATTCCCAGACTGAGGAAAGTTGCTTGACACAAATGCCAGTACAGTGGTACCACTACTTACGAATGCAATCTGTTTCGGGGTGCTGTTTAAACCCCAAAAATCTGTGAGCACCGCTACTGCGCATGCGCAAAGGGTGCACATAGCTTCTGCACATGCGGCGTACCTGGAAGTAAACACTTCTGGGTTTGCTGCGTTCGTAACCTGAAAAGCCACAACGTGAAGCAAACGTAACATGAGGTATGACTGTAAATGAATATTGGCACAGGCCAATATGTCACGTAGGGTTCACGTAGAGAGATGTGTTCTTTCCAATTCTCCCTTACTGATTGGATCGCAAAACTGGCCGCCCCTAACAAGGCTGGCCCTAAATGGTACTGTTGCCAACCCAAGCTTTCCTTTCTCCTGCACCAGAATGATGTGTTTCAGACAGCAGGGAGGGGAAGAAGTGAGAAAAAGAGGCATAGATATGGAATGAAATATAAGTCCAGGTGGGGTGGGGTGAGCTGCGGTGATGGGAGAAGGCCTATAGGCCATGGTACCTTGCGCCCTATCCTCAAAAAGGTTATCCAGCAAGTTTCGTTACTAACCAATTCCCAACTACAGTCATACCTTGGTTGTCGAACGCCTTGGAACCTGTATGTTTTGGCTCCTGAATGCTACAACCCCGGAAGTGATGGTTCCAGTTTGCGAACGTTCTTTTGGAACCTGAACCTCTGACGGGGCTTCCGCAGCTTCTGATTGGCTGCAGGAGCTTCCTGCAGCCAATCAGAAGCTGCGATTTGGTTTTTGAACCTTTTAGAAGTCGAACGGACTTCTAGAATGGATTCTGTTCGACTCCCAAGGTATGACTGTAGAGCACACACTCACACACCCTTACCCTGTTGAACTGGGCCCAGGAAACAGCCATGCTGTTGTAGTCTTCTAAGAGGTTCATGTTGCTATTAAACAGTTTCTGGGCCAAGAAGAGCAGGTTTTCCTTGGTGAGACCTCGGCTGCTCTGGACCTCCGATTTGAACTTCATGTTGAGGGCCTCGCACAGCTGCGACCACATCACCTTGTCGGGCACGGCGAAGGGCACACGGCCCGGCTCTGCAAAAGCGTTGTCCCACAGCACCGTGGCCGTGGCGTTGTTGTCCTGGCTGCCGTGCACAATCACCACCACAGGCAGGGACAGCGTCTTCACCTGGAAGACCAACTCGTTGCCGCCAACGCTGAACTGGGATTCAAAGAGGATGGTGAACTTCTCCTCGGTCACTGACTCGGCGCCGCGTCGGTCAGAGCGCTTGATCCGCTTCAAGGACTGTGGAGAGGTGCCGTGGGAGAGGCAAGCACAGCAGCGGGGGGAGGCGGAGAAAAACAGAGCACAGCCTGTCAAGGCCCTAGAAGTGATAGCCATCGCTTGCAGATAGTGGTAGGAGAAAGCTATGCCATATATTAAGGCATATTTGTGGAGGGAAATACACACAGCGTATTTTGGTCTACCTGGAGAGCTTCAGATGCAGATTTTGGCATTTTTAACAAAGCTCGTCACACTAGAAGTGGGAATTGGATGGGGCCACTTTATAACACTGGCAAAAGGCCTGAAAACCAGAGAGCAGGGACAGGGAGGACAGGTACAAGGGAGTCCCCCCATTCAAGGCTCCATCTTGGCCCTGGCTTTTGGCTCCATATATGGCTCATTTTTCCTCTCTCAGAATCAGGAGGATTAATAACAGACCCTTGGTAGGAAAAATAAAAGCGGGCTGGGTGGGAATCAGTGCAGGCATCTTTGTCTTACCATGTTACGGAAATGAGCGCTCAGAGTACCAGTCGCCTGGTGATATTCCATCACACAGCAGTTGTTCAAGATATCGCCGCTGCTCTCACTGCCAAAATAAACCAACGGTAGTTAGCAGAATATAAGCCAGTGCACCACAGGCAGTTTAATATCTTCCCATCTACATTTCTGCACGAGGACGACCCTGCTGACATAGCTTTTCATTGCTTCAACAAAAATCTTGATCTATTTATTTTTTAACATTAGGTTAAATTTTACAAACGAATGCATGCAAACGTACACATGTATTCTGAACGGGCTTAAATGGAATTGTCACTTTTTGCCTTGTGACCTTTCATTGCCAGCCTTGGGGGAAGGCTGCTGCCATGCCACAAAAAAGTTTGCCAGCATGTCAGATTCCAAGAAGAAAGCCTTTTGCAACACAATGGTAGAGGATGTGAAAAGTCTGCTTGATTGAAAGAAAAACAACACATAAGAGCCCAAGAGCCATGATAGCAGCAAGGGAGCAGGCAGGAAAGGAAGCTTCTAAAGTTCTATGGACTGAGGGGTAGGATGAATTTCACACACTGGCCAAGATTTACATCTCTTAGTTCCTGAACACCTTGCACAGGTGTGAGACACCTTTTTTTCAGCCCAGGGGCAATATTTCCTTCTGGGCAACGTTCTGGGGGCCACATGGCAGTGGTGGGCAGGGCCAGATGCAAAAATGAGCAGAGCAAAAAATGCAAATTCTGCCTAGTTTCTGCACATACTCTCCTCTCTAGCCTCCTTCCAGGCAAGCAAGATGCATTATCAGAGTACAGTGGTACCTCAGGTTACAGACACTTCAGATTACAGACGCTTCAGGTTACAGACTCTGCTAACCCAGAAATAGTACCTCGGGTTAAGAACTTTGCTTCAGGATGAGAACAGAAATTGGACGGCGGCGGCACGGCGGCAGCGGGAGGCCCCATTAGCTAAAGTGGTACCTCAGGTTAGGAACAGTTTCAAGTTAAGAACGGACTTCCAGAACGAATTAAGTTCTTAACCGGAGGTACCACTGTACAATGACATGTTCCAGCCAGGCAAAAAACACCTTTCAAGGATATGGAGCAAGTCTGGCAAGGGCTATGGCCTAAGAATCCCTCCCCCTGCTCTTGTATGGAAAGAGTGAAAACATTCCCTCTACTAACTCCCCTGCTAATATTTTCCACTTCTTCTACTTTCTTAACAGAATTAAACTATGTACTGAAATACAGCTCCCATCCTTCGCGCTCCATGGCTTAAGATGAGCACAAGTGTCTGTCCTAACCTAGCGAAATCACTCACGTGAGGTGTGTGAGGGTTACACATACTTGCGGGTGCTCTCATTCTTCAGAAGGGCTTTGGCCTGCTGCTCGCTGATGATGGTGGCCTTCACCTGTGGGGGGTTCATGTGGACATTTAACTTTCCACCAACCAGCAGCCTCACTGTGGCTGCAAACTTGGTCTGGGTCTTCAGCACCTGGGGAGGCTGCTTTTCAATAATAAAAGTACTGTGGAGGGAAGGGAGAAATAGAAGGAGGAACTATTTGCAAAAAACAACAACAAACAAAAAAAACAGGACGTTGCAAAGGAAATAATTTACATAGCTAACTAACTGCTATTACTCATTTATGTCCATGCTCTTTCCATCATGGTTGTAAAAAGTTGAAATTCCAGATGTGGAGAAAGCAGTGAGGGCACATTTGCATGATACAGGAAAGTAAGTCTTTGCAGTTCATGCCCACAGTGAACACCATACATTTTTTGCAAATAAAATGAGGAACCCACACAATATATACAAGAGAAAACTCACACTGGTTTGAACTATCTGGCTTGCATTTTTTTTTATGTGAGTGTATAAACTGCATACATGCATTATAATATGCTGCTTACATTTTTAGTTGTCACTGCAATCTATTTCAATTTTTAAAGTTTGTTTATAGCATGCTTTTTTTTATCTGAATCAGTTTATATATTTACATTAGCTACCTTGCACTCTATTGTGGAAAGGTGGGCTATACATGTGTTTAAAACAAATAAATATTGCTTATGCAACTGGTTCTGAATGCTAATGATTTGGTGTATGTACCGTTCTATTTTTAATAAATTTCAATTAATATACCTTGCTGTGTATTATTAGATGGAATGACCCCACATCTCTGAACAAACAAAAGTCCATCCACACCTCGATGACTCTCCCACACAAGATTTTCCCTTCTTTCAGCAAGAATGTCCCCACCACCGCTCAAATTACCTAGTCACCAGGGCAGAAATTATGTCTGTTACGGTGGTGTTGATGTCAGCCAACATCTCTTCATTGGGCCCTGGAATGGGCAGCTGCTGACACAGATGTTCAACACGGCGCACTTGCTGGCGGTTCTGGCAGATGATCTCAGCTAGCTTCTCACACCTACAAAAAGAAGAAACTGGTTTAGGAGCATGGGAGCGGGCAGGACGCCAGAAGTGAGACGGGCTCAATCCAGATAGCACTTTCAGATGATGTCTAGATCACTGCCAATACATCCTACCTACAACTTTGCTTAGGACACTTCAGCACAGGCAGGCTCCCAAAAGTTTGAAAGTGAGCATTGTGTATTCAACACTATGTAGAGTAGAGCCATTGAAGTTAATGGACATGACTCACTTAGGTTCATTAATTCCCATGAGTCTACTCAGAGTAGGACTTGGTTGAAAAACACTCATAGTGCTGCAGTAACTTGAGATTGTGTGTGTGTGTAAGTAATCTGTGGCTCAGCTACAACTCCCATCATCCTTGACCACTGGCTATGCTATCTGGGGCTGATGGGAGTTGCAGTCTAATGACAGTGGGAAGGGAACAGATTCCCCAGTGAAAGGGTGCAACTCCTTCCCCACCAGTCACAGCCCCACCTATAATTACTTTGATCTTGTCTGGATTTAGGTTTCAGCCAGTTCACTCGTATCCAGTCTTCAACTATGGTAGCGTATTGAGTAAGCTTTGCACTAATGATGTATTGGATTTCAAATGATATCCATATAAACTTGTGATGCCAAATTGTTTTATTAACTGTATGCAATTTTAATTGTGGTGTTTATTTGATATGACATGACTCCGATTTTTGTTGTTGTGTGGCCTTGTAAAGGCTAACTGCTGTATCAACAATACATTTAAGCTGAAACAGAGAGTGCAGGATGCCACAGGACAAAGATGAATGTCATTAGCATATGAACAGCACCAGCATGTCTCCAGATGATCTCAACCTGCTGTCTCATACATATGCTGAACACAAAGCGGGGAAGAAGTTGTAACCTTGCAGAATTCTCCAAGAAATATTTGGGGAGTAAGGGGCTGCATTTAGCAGCTCCCAAGTTCAGCTGAAAAAAGTGCTTTGTTTGCAATGTAAGCAGCAGCTCTTGTCACTATCAGGATGTGAAAGTTCAGTCCCTGGTCAGAGCTGTTACGGATTCAGCATCTAGAGCGGCGCAGCTGGCAGCATTTTGTTGCTGCTGCCAGTGCTGCAACACTGTTGTTGCTGTTGTTTTTTGTTTTTAAATGATTAATGCTGCAATCTGCTTGATGTATGTAGAGAGCCACTTGGGAAGGGATTACATATTCCACCTCGTTCCTTGAAATTCCTCCACTGTGGCATTAGGAGGGGGCAACTTACTGAGGGGAAAGCCTCACAAGGGAAAAGAGAGTTAGTCCAATGCCTGCCTACGTACATTTCCAGAATTGGCCATGCCCTTCACCCTAGATCCAGTTCTTGGTTTGCTAAATAGCTCATGCAGTAGTTCTGCTCTGCCTGAAATCACTCCATCTGATGTAACCTGTAAGCCTCCCACCCTTATCTCAGAGCTGCACATATTCAGGCTCTGATCAGGGCTGTGTATATGAAGCAATTCTGCAGAAGCACAGAAAAGCTACAGCATATAAATTGCTAAACATCTCAAGCTTTCCTTTCTTATTTTACAAAAGTATGTTTCCAGCCCTTGTGGCTTTGAAGATTTTCTCGAAACATGTGTCAGGTAACTCTCAAGATGCCAGAGAGATGGCAAAGGTCGGGGGGCAGCATAGCACTTTGCCTTGTCTTACTTAAAATTTGCATATTTCAGGTTTCAATGTTAAATGATTTGTATTACCTTGGGACTGAGTTTTGATTTATTTTGGTGCAGACTACACACAGCCTTCTCTACTGTAACTCAGTGCCCTCTGCACACAGCTCAAAGAAGCTCTCTTCTCAGTTTTTACCTTGCATTGCTAAGACTGGACCCCTAACACTTAAAAAGCGTGCACCTTACACTAAGCCTTCCCCCATCACCATTCATTAAGTGCCAAACTAGTTGCGAAGCCCCGATCCCCCTCTCACCACCACTCTGGTTCCCTCCTCACCCATCACCTACCAAGCCTGCAAGCCATCCAAAGGGCCCTCAGGGGGCCCGCCATTCCCCGCTAACTGTTGCCGCCTCTTCCACTGAATCAGCTCGTCGTCCAAGATAATGGTTTGTTGCTTGCGGAGCAGTGAAAGCGTTTGCTGGTGCTTTTCAGCCAGCTCCTGTGAAGGAAGAAGAGGAGACATGCATAGAGGAGTTGCCTAGCGCAACACTGGTGTATACAGAAGGAAGTTTGGCCAGGGCTGGAGATGGTAGAGCTCACCACACGATACTGCTGCAGTGTCTGAGCCTCGCGGGTCAGCCAAGCTTCCAGCGATACCTTCCTCTGCTGCAAAGTAGACTCGCGGGCCATGCGCTCCTGGGGGTTTAGCTGGGCTAGCTGAGCAAACTGGGCTGGGAAGGGAAAGGAGAGAGTATTAGGCTCCCTCCTGGGTCTCCTCATAATCCCCACCTGCCAGGCAGGGGTGCCTCAAATCCAGCCCTGTCTCCTCAGCTGCTTATCGCTTTGTGCTTCAACAGATAAGGGACATGGGGTCATGTTGTGCAGATGCCTAATTACTGTCTTCCAAAGCAGCAACAACAACTCTATTCCGAACTTAAAAATGGAAAGCGTAATGCTGGTGGACAACAAAAAGAGGTTCAAAGACTCTCTCAAGGCAAATCTTAAAAAATGTAGTATAAACACAGACAACAGTGAAACACTGCCCTGCGAGCGCTCCAATTGGAGAACAGCCTTTACCAAAGGTATGATAGGTTTTGCAGATGCTTGAACTCAGGATGCATGGGAGAAATGCACTAAGAGGAAGGCACGATTGGCAAACCCTCACCATGATCAACTCCCACCCGGAAACCGATGTCCCCATTGTGGAAGGACGTGTGGATCCAGAGCTGGCCTCCACAGTCCCTTACAGACTCACTGTTAAAACCGTGTTCATGGAAGACAATCTTACTAAGCTACGAGTGATTGTCAAAGAAGAAGAAGATCCCAAGTCAGACTGTTGGTCCGTCTAAGCTCAGGACTGGCCACCCTTATACTGTTGGTGGTTCTCCTTTGTTTCAGAACAATATCTTGAGATGCCAGGGATTGAATCTGGGACATTCTGCATGTAGAGCACATTACAGCCCTTCCTTCAGCTTTGCAGAGTGACTTACTACTTGCCTCCTCTACCACATACACACACCTTGTACGCGATGGCTTTCTTGGTACTGGATGATGAAGTACTCCTGCGTCTGCTGAAGCCTCTTCAGCTGGTTCTCAGTGTCCTGAGTAACAAGGCGCAGCTCCTCAAAGGTCTGGTTGATTTGCAGGTGCTTCTGAGACAGGGCATCGGCCAGATTGCTAGCTGGCGAGGGACTCTACAGGTGAAAGGAGAGAAGGTTATTGCCAGAGGCAGAGCAGAACTGCCAGACCAGGGCATGGGAAACAGGCACCCTTCCCAAGACTATGAGTTGCAACACACAACTTAGCTCTACTCAGAGCACACCCTTTGAAAACAATGAACTTAAGTTATGCATCTGCCCTGAGAAGAACAGCATTGGATGCAGCCCTTCATCCTACTCACATCTGTAGCCTCTCGCACCAGGCGCTGCTCATGGTAAAGGATGTGTCTGATGCAGCGCACCAGTTCCATAGGGCAGCGTTCGTATGTATTCTGTAAAAAGAGAAAGAGAGAGAGAACACAAACAGGCTGAAGTGTTGGGGGTAGAACAAGTCGGGAGGATCAGCTAGTAGCTCCACAGCCCATTCACCCATGAGGAATCCTGAGTGCAGCTTCTCTCTGCTGCCCTCCATATTGCCCTCCCTTCCCATCACCGACCGACAAGCCACTGGAACCCACCTGCAGTTGGGTGGCATAGTGGCCCAGTTTGATCTTCAGAAGGAAGCCGTCCTCGCCCACCTGGTGGTCCGCTTTCTTCTGCAGCTCCTGGATCAGTCCCTCCAACAACTGTGTGGCCTTGGCACCCTCCTGGGGGTTTTCCGGGTCGATGGAGTCCCTACCAGTTGGGGTACAGACCAGGTGAACATTTGTCAACCCCAGAGAGCAGCCCTTGCACACCTGCCAACCATTATCTGCCTTATCCAAAACCTTAGAAGGTAAGAGGGAGAAAACCGCACCACCTCCAGACTTTCAAACAAGGACAGAAATCCTCTGTCATGCAGCAAACCCATGACTTGTGTTAATTGTGTTAATTTATTTTAAATAACTACAACCCCCCTTGATTTCTTACAATCACTGAACTAAATTTAAATTTATGAATCATTCAAAGGAAGGGATTTGAAAGCGTATACAAGTTTGTCCACTTATCACTCTGATAAAAAGGGCAATTCAATGTATATAAAAATACAACACTAAAAAGGAACAGTAAGGTTTTTTCCCTCCTGCAAGGCATTTTCAGCATCCTGTCACCTTTGAAACGTACATGGCACATGTATATATATGTAATCAAACTGAATGCTGGTTTAGCCATCAGTCTTATCCTTCCTTGAATACTTCCACCAGACTGTCTGGGGTTTTTTTTTAACCTATTATTTTTAAATGCTGCACGTACATCTGTTTAACTGAAATATCCATCACTTAAAACAAAAGGCACAATCTATTTTAAAATAGTTGCAGAACTACTCTGCGGTAGGGAAGAAGTGGGTTGGTGATGTGACATGCACTAGCCAATCAGATCCATCCATAGAGAGAAAATTGTTGGAACAGAGATGGCAAGTGCCTTTCTGGAGCAGTCCCACCCACTGAAATAATGCTATGTCTGTTCACATGCTAAGTGGATGAAAAAACAAAAACTCAGAAGCAGTGAAAGGAAACTGTGTGCTATGGAAAGCTGTGATTGCAAGGTGGAAGTAGCAGTTATCAGTTAGGGCCCCTCCAAATTCATTGGGTGTTTTGTGTGTGTGTGTGTGTGTGTGTGTGTGTGTGTGTATCCTGTAATATGTCATGGGTGCTATAATACTGCACCAGTGGAGAATTTATACTGGACCGTCCACGCATAATTCTGCTTTATTAGTTGTTCCCTAATGCTTCTCCACTGTTACATTATTGCTCTCTAGAGGGCCAGCTTTGTGCCACAGAACTGCAAAAGCAGGACAATAAAATAAACTGGAACACCTTTGGTCTAAACAGTAACAGGACTTCAGTAGGAGGTCACAGGTCATGCACTGATTGGAAAACAAAGCAGGATGTCTGCACCAAACTTTTGTTGGAGGCACAAACCGTAACAGAAAGCAGAGTTGTGTACAACTGCCCTAAAACTATCATGAGAACCATGAATGCACAAGAAAAAGGATGTCTGGAGAAGCCTGGCTCTATGGCACTCAAAAGGGCTGCTCTAGGGTAAAGATATGTTCTGAAAGGAAGCTGACTGCCCAACAGTGGCACACTTCCAAAAAGAACAGGAAAACCGAAAGAGGGGTACCAGTGGCGATTACTGGTTAGGTAGGTACCACCAACCATCTCCAGCAGCTGTGAGATACTACTTCAAGCAGGTCCAGAAGGAAAAACTGGTGACTGAAGGAAGAATGTGTAAGTGCTTTATAAGTTGGGACGAATCAGGGACACTTGGGAGGCATATGGATCAGGCCTGGAAAGCCAAGGCATGCTGCCAGTGGTGTGAACCAGAGGATTTGCCAGTATCCCACCCCACCACATTCCTCTGCAAGGCTGAAGATGGGCCTGGACAGCCAGGCCTCGCGCTCACCTACCATGGCTGGCTCTCAATCCACTGCGAGAGGTAATGGCGGACCTCGATGGGAAAGTGCTGCCCATACAGGGCCTGCATATGCCGCAGGGCATCCCCCTGGAGTTGCTGCGCTTGAATCCACACCGCCATGGCTCAGGACCTGACAGGGAGAGAGACTTGTTAAAAGAAGGGGACGCCATGCATAGAACTTCTGACTCATGCACACGCAAGGCTGCGTATACTCAAATCACCCCAACCTCCAGTGGCTGGAGACCTTCCAATTATAGTAACAAAGCCAGACACATCAAGGACGTCTTCCTCATATAACTCAAGAGCAAACACTTGACATACCTGGATTCTTTTGGAAATACTGCACTGTTTGTTGTCTCTTAATCCTCTACCCTTCTTTCCAAAGGACGGATTAAGAAGAGATGAGAGAGGGTATGGGTGTAGTAGGGCAAGCTTTAATTAAGAGGATTGCAGCAATGAAATTCCAGGCTTAAAATGAGCAATCTTATAAAGTGGCTTGGGAAACAAGACCTTCCTGCCTCCTTCCTTATCTGTAAAATGGGAATTATCAACTATTCTCCTCCTACCAGGTTTATTGGGATCAGTGTGACAAAGGACCTCAACACAGTATAAAGTGCTGGGACAGAAGCTCTACGTAGGTCTCCTGAGGCTCAAACTTCCAAACACCACCTTTGGGCACAAAAGCAGCCAGGAGACATGACTTTATGGCAGAAAACCAGCTGCCTGCACATCTCCCAATCAGGGCCCCACACTTCAAATGCACTTCCTTCCAAGTAAAAGCAGCAGCATTACGCCCACTTTTGAATAGTGTAATGTGTAGCTTGGCCCTCAGTGGGTAGATCGTTGAAGCTAGGAGGTACTGTCCGGTAGCATATGGCAGGTGACTTTGCGAGGCAGGTCAGGATGTAGAATTAGGTTGTGCCTAAGGGGAGGAAGCAGGCTGTGGCCATTAAAAGCACTTTGCACAAACCAGATATACCTCCCTTTATTGTTACCTCACATCGCCCCATCCTGAGCACTGGCAATGAGGGGGGCAGGGAAATATCTGACAAGGGCCATGAATTAGTTTTTTTTCAGCCAGAAAAGATAATTGCTGGTGTTTCTTAACACGTTTTGTTGGGAAAATCCTTCCGCCATAGAAAGCTGGTAGAGAGGAAGTGGAAACACCCACTGCTTGCAAGTTTGGAGAGAGCTGCAGAGGGAAACCAGAGGGGGAGAAACAAACTTCCTCAAAAAGTGAATGGCTCGCTCAAATTCTGAAAATGAAATGTGTCAGAGGTCACAGAGTTGGAAGGGACCCTGAGGATCATCTAGTCCAACCCCCTGCAATGCAGGGATCAAGGCTACTTTGAAGCTATGAGGCCTCTGGTATGAAAATTCCTTCTCCCTAATTTGAGATCTGTGGAAGGTTATTGCGGCTCCTCAGTGGGGCAAGTGGCATATGTGTGTATGACTATGCTCATGCTTAGGCACTCTGCTGGTTACGACTTTACATATTCCGGGGCTGAACTCTGAAGCTAAGGCAAATGAAGCTGGCAATTTGCATTCACCTTGATTTGTGTTTTAAAAAATCTCTATTGACATCTAAAAGAACAGTAAGGGCACCTTCTCTTAGAATGGGCTCATGGGCCAGAATCACCACTCTCTAAGTGCTTTTTTTGTGTGGCCCCAGAGGAATCCACTGAATTTGCTTGTGGCAGGAAGTGCCTGCCTGACTGGTGGCATTGTCATTGTACTCATGCCAACAATGGGAATGTTCTTCTTTCTCCAGCACTCAGGAAACAAGAAGGAACACCGAGATGTAGGACCCAGTGCTGGGATCCCCAGTGTTGCACTTGTGGGCACTACAGCACTATCAGACGCCCCCATATTGCTTGCCAATGACCCCTGTCCTGCCCAATTTTATGTTTACTCTTAATTGAGGATTTATTTTTTGCCTTGTTTGTCTGCCTGCTTTTTTTAGTCTTTTTCTATTGGTATGGGATGTATGTGTTTATCCTGTTTGGGGGGGGGTTCATCATCAACTTTTATTCTATGAAACTGGCACTCTGCGGTGCTTGTAACAGATTTTTAGATGTCCCAGTATAGCTCTTGGCTAGACTGGGGACCCCTGAGCTAGTGGGCAGCAAATGAAGCGTTTCGAGGCTTTTTAGCTTGGGGTGGGTGGGTAGGAAGGCAACTGAAGGACAAACAGCACTTTTCATTCGGAGATTCACGCATGAGCAATCTCTTAATGGGAACACCTGTGTGGTTTTTAATAAATGCAGGCATGGAGAGCCTGCTAATATGATTGGGCAAGGATACGCGTTAAGCTTTCCTTTCACCATTTATTGATCTAAACCACCACCCTCGCCAAGTTGTTATTTTTGCCCACTGTTCATTCTATGGAATGGAAAAAACTTTCCCAAACAAATTACCGCCCTCACTGTGGTTTAGCAAAAAGAACCCCGTACAGCGGGAGACCAATTATAGTTCTCCCGTTGTGTTTCCTCATTCAGGGTACTTATACCTCACTTTTCAAAGCAAGGAGCCTTGGCGAAGTGGCTTAGAAAGTCAAGTTCTGCCTCCGTGGTTATATGCATCTGAATACCAGTTTGCTGAGAACTCTAGGACGTGAGAGTGACCTGGTGCTTCAGTCCTGTTTGCAAGGTTTCCCAGAGGCACCTGGCTAGGCACTACGAGAACAAAATGCTAGGCTAGATGGCTGGATTCAGCAGGGCTTCTTATGCAAACCCCAGAGGCTACTCAGCATGGCTTAACAGAGTGGCTGATTCACCTCTGCATTTGCAGCCTTCCCAGCTGGGGTGGAAGATAGGTGGGGAAGTGGGCAGGCAAATCACTGCAGCTGCCTGGACCTAGTGCAGTGACTGGGCCTGAATTGGGCCCAGTGTCATCACATGATGGCTGTAGGACCATTGAGCTCAGCCCCTCACTGCAGCAACCCATCCTGGGTCCCTCTGCTAGCTGCGGGAGTCCTGATGACAGTACTTCCATACCTTCTCGCCATGTTCAACAGGAGGAAGCGGGAGTTGTGTGCCAGAAAAGTGGCACTGGCATCGCTCCCACACACAGGCAGAGGCCAGCAGGTCTGGGCAGAGGGAGACCTATGTGCAATCCGGCATGAAGGAGAATTGGGTTTGTGCCCTTGCAATATTATGAACAAGTACAAATAAATAAAAAAAATCCATACGAGTTCAAAGCTGATTAATACTAGTGTAGTTTAGCAATGACATTATAAGAGGTTTACAAAATTCTAAACACTGGGGTGGGGTGGGGGAACAGATGGAGGAAAATCTCTTTCTCTCTAACACTTGGGATGTCATCTTGACATTGATCGATTGGATTGAAAAAGAAGTACTCCTTCATTAAACTCATAATCAACGGAATTCATTACCGCAAGAGCCTAACTTGGGCGTTTGAAGGACATATGGAGGAAGAAAGTGTGGAGAGGCTGCAGAGCCACTTGTGTCAAGCTGCTCTGCCTTGTCCCCCCACCAGCTCCACCTCTACCCTTCATAGGAACACTGGCTAGAGAATGAATGAACACAGAACATTGCCTTACACAAAGTCAGACCACTGGTGCAACTGGCTCAGTAATGCCTACACCGACCAGCAGGGGCTGTCAAGGGTTTCAGACAAGGGACTTTCCAAACCCCGCCAGGAGATGCTGGGGATTGAACCCAAGGCCTTTCAAATGAAAATATACTGCTCTACCACTGAGCTATGGCCCCGTATAAAGGTAAAGGGACCCCTGACCATTAGGTCCAGTCACAGACAACTCTGGGGTTGCGGCGCTCATCTCGCTTTATTAGCCAAGGGAGCCAGCATACAGCTTCCGGATCATGTGGCCAGCATAACTAAGCCGCTTCTGGCAAACCAGAGCAGTGCACGGAAACGCCTTTTACCTTCCCGCCGGAGCGGTACCTATTTATCTACTTGCACTTTGATGTGCTTTCAAACTGCTAGGTTGGCAGGAGCTGGGACCAAGCAACGGAAGCTCACCCCGTCACGGGGGTTCGAACCGCCAACCTTCTGATCAGCAAGCCCTAGGCTGTGGTTTAACCCACAGCGCCACCCGCGTCCCTTATGGCCCGTACAGTAGCTGATAATCCGAAGGAGGATTCTTCACGTTTTCAGCTGAACTCACTTAGTAGTATCCTCTCCCCTGTGCACTATCAGGGTTCCCAATCACAGAGAGGATTTGAATTGTGTTCAGCTAAACATGCAGAAAAAGCCCCCCTCAGACTTCCTCACACAATGCATGATGGCTGGAGGTGAGGAAGTTGGGTGGGGGGAAGCAGGGCTGGTATGCTTGGCCCCACAAGACTTCTTTTCCTCCCATGTGTTCTTTGAATGCCCTGAGATTTTAAGAAATGGGATCATGCAAATTCACAGAGGTCAAGTTTATCCGTAAGCTATGAAGCTGTGACAGCTAAATGAAACACCCATGTACAAAGGCAGCATCACTATCAGGTGCCAGAGTGGGGAGGGTAGGAGGAAGGGCAGAGCAAAGTTACAGACTTTGCAGGGACTTATGGCTTGGCTGCTGTTAGAAGAATAACGCTGGGGGAATGGGCTGTTTGGTCTACTCCAACAACCCCATTCTTCTGCGGATCCTGGGAGCTCACTTACAGTCAGACACCCAACCCACAAGAACAAGAGTGTGATGATAGACTCAGTGCTATCACTGGATCTATGGGTGCTATTTTGGGCAATGAGACTTCCCAACCACTACAAGTTAGTGCCAGCTTCTATTTCGGCCCTGGGCAGCACTCAAGCATGGCAGTTTATTTTGGGCTGTTGGGTATTCAAGTTGGTGTGTGCACTTTATAGCAGGAATAACAAATGCAAGCATAGGAAGGACAGATTGGGGGGGGGGGGCGGAAAGGCCTATTTAAATAAAAGCAAAGCTCTGCTCTGTCTCGTTCGGATCCAAAGCCTGACAGGCCAGATTCAGTGGCTGGAATCCTAGGAGATGATGCAATGGTAACTAGAAAGGAGGTGCAGTGTGTGTATTTGTCTAAGAGAGTGAGAGAGAACAAACTGGGCAATTACTGGCCACAGAAGCACACGACATACTACCGCTAGTTCAGAAATTTTAAAAATGCAAGTGCCTTTCATGCCAAAGGGCAGCCTGGGATAGAACAAGCTGGACTGACAAATGTGAAATGACCGACTAGTGTGACACACCTCTGCTTCCACTGTATCAACAGGCTGCAAATGGTAAACGAAGCAAATGTTTCTCTGCCTTCTTTAGGCATACTTTGCATGCCACAGCTTAGCTGCAGTGCTGTGAACGCATTCTGCCCAAAAGAAGATGAACTCTGAACTTTACTCTCCACTGTGCATGACATACAGCTCCCTGGAAAATAAATTTATCCATGTCCCTAGTTCCTACATGGACTTGCCTGGCCGTTTATATTTCCCTTGGAGACACTGCTCCATGCTCACCATCTAAAGTGAGGTGGGCAATTACAGGAGACAAGGCCTTTCCAGTTGTGGCACCCCAGAAAACTCCCAGAGAAGTCTGCCTTATGCCATTATCACACACACCCCTACTCCCGCCTTAGCTAAACATCTTTTTATTTGCTCAGGAATGCTATTTCCGAGATCATTTTGTTCTAATTTTACTAACTGCTTGGTGCAATTTCTTGATACATGTTTTTTTTTATCTATCATATTTTATGTTACATATATATATCGCCCTGAAAGCAATGATTGAAGACCACATAATAGGTCTGTGTAGGTATGGATGGAAGAGATGGAAACTCCAAGCCTTCTCGTTGCTCTGAAATGCCCCAATGTGAGAGAGAAACTACACTACTCCAGGAACAGGCATCATTTGATGGAATGCAAAAAGCGACTTACCTGTATTCCAAGTTTTTCCCTAGCAAGTTATGAGCCTGGCAAGGCTTAGAAAGTGGTACTTCCAATGCCATAGCCTTTTCCTCCCCTTTCAGCTCTGTAGGAATGCTCTGCCCACCTCCCCCACTTTTTTAAAAAAAATGTCAGATTCTAACTTCATTGGGTGGGGGGCGGGATAAGGAAACATCTGGTAAAGGACCTATTGCCTGCCTTGGAAAGACAGACCTTTTACTGTATGCAATTTCACCATATAAAAAAATGCCCAGAATCCAACAGCGATGGCACAGAAACTGAAAAGGACATACAGCTCATACTTTTGACAGTCACTGTTGCAGATCACCAACTGATTTGCACCATGTGCTGCTAACTTCAGCATGTCACCTTTTTTTTTCACGCATCATGCATCACAATCACCTCCTTGCCTCTACAAAGCCAACCAACCACCAATTATAGGAGCAAATCCCATGAACTCTATTAAGCAAGGCCTGCAATAGCAACAGTAGTGTTCCCACCTTGCCTCTTGATGTGAAGGCTGGAGAACAGGGAATTGACAAGATCATAGAATTGTAGAGTTGGAAGGGACCCCGAGGGTCATCTAGTCCAACGCCCTGCAAAGATGAAGAGAATAAAAGCATTAGAGCAGAGCTTTCCAAAGTTTTCATATCGGTGATACACTTTTTTTTAGGCATGCATCATTTCGCGACACAGTAATTCAGTTTTACTAGCAAACCAGAGTTTAAACTAACCGTTTTCCAATGCCAAGAGCATTTGCATGACACACCTACACACTACAGCCGAAACACTAACACGTCGCGACACATGGTTTGGAAAGCTCTGCATTAGAGGGAGCATCATGACCGCAAGACAAAGGGGAAGGAAGATAGCTACTCCCAAGGAGGAAGAGGGGCTGCAGTAGGGTCTGAAAGAAGCAGGGCGAGATCAATTAAAAACCCCCAACAACTAATAATTTTTAAAAGCATGTTCAAATTGAGAAGAGATTCCAAAGCAAGGTTAAGAAAGAAGTAAAATCCACTCAGTTGTTGCAGGATCAAGACCGAGCTTGCCAACGTCCTGATCCTTGGAGAAGAAAAATAAAACTTCTGGGCCATTATAGTGCTCCTCAGCTTCTGACAGGTTTAGTACTTTCGTCATGATGTGAAGGAAAACACACTCAGTGAAGTGTGATACCCAGCTCATTAATTGTATGAAGGCCACATGTGAAAGAGAACTGAAAGAACCCTCTTGGGTTTTCTGTGCTTGACCAACAAAATCCACATTGTTATACCGCTGCTACCCTCCCATGACTGCTGGGCTTTAAATGGCGTGTTTGCAAAAATAAAAAAATTAAAATGTGGCACATGCAGATATACCCAGAGTTGAGATATGGTTGCACCTATAACACTGCTGTCTTGTCATCCGATTCCATTTATATATGATACCATCAGATATACATTATACATTAGATAGTGGTGGTAATTGTTTCGGTTCTGGCTCAGCTCTTTCAATGCTTGTTAGATATACAGTCTCCCCGCCGCTCCTTGTCAGTCACCACACACAGCTTGATAATTGGAGACACCCAAAAAGGGTAGCAAGAAGGCTCTTTACCTTGCTTCGCAACTGTATCTTGCCCACAGGTTTGCCCCTGGAGTACCAGTGACTGAACATCATGGGTAGGCGAACTAAGGCCCATGAGCCGGATCAGGCCCAATTGCCTTCTGGATCCGGCCCATGGACGGTCTGGGAATCGCCGCGTGGATCACCAGCGTGCACATTCTTTCCCTCTCCCTCCCACGGCAGTGGCACCTCCTCCTGGCTTCTCCCCACCCTGTTTAGAGGAGGAAGGGGGTTGGGCTTTGTTGGTGCCAGCAGCAGCAATGCTTGAGCGACCACCATTTTAAGTAGCCCCTCTCCAGAGCCCTTTCGCGCACCACTCATCATCCCACCGCCCCCACCAGCAGCCTCTGCCGCTCGCAAGACACAGGTAAGCAGCCACTGGGGCTTGTGGTGCTCTTGCATCATTTTTGGCCCCCCCCCAAAAAAAATATAGTCCAGCCTCCCATGGTATTCAGCAGGGGTCAGCAAACTTTTTCAGCAGGGGGCCAGTCCACTGTTCTGGCCCCCTGCTGAAAAAGTTTGCTGACCCCTGCTGAATACCATGGGGGTAGGCCATTCTGATAACCTTCCTTCCCAGTCTCCTCAGCCACAGGTTTCTCCACCTTTCACATGTACAACGTAATTGTTAGCCCTCTCATACTGCTACTGTCATAGGGGAACCCCATGCCTAATATGCTGTGGAAGCAAATGTGAGTCTGGGCTGGAAACTCTCTGGGAACGCTGTGCTGGGGGAAAACCACACACACCAAGTTGTTCAGTTACGCCAATTCACAGCAGTCACTGAAAGCAAAAGTAGCGAGCCTTGAGTCACGAGCCACAAAGTGACTCCAAACTGCAAAAAACAGGAAAACGAAATGAAGCTTTTAATATTGGAGCATTACCAAAAACAACAACCTATGCCAAAGGAAAGTCCTCATTACCCCATAGAGAACTCAGCAATCGGTCCATGTATCGGGAAGCGTGATCTATATTGAAAATGTGTCAGGGCTTAGAAACCCCAACAAGACTAGTACATGATTAAAAGCCATCCTGTTCCACAGGCACTTTTATATGGGGAGAACTGTCACAGCCCTAATAGCTAGTAAGGTAGGCATTATATGCCAATAGTTCATCTACAATTGTTGTCATATAAGCTAGCCCTCTGTGCCCCCGTGGTTTGCCACAATTTTTGCCTGGATCCAGTTAATTCAGAACCAACCCGCACATGAACAAGTACATTTCTAATCACCTTTAAAAAAAAAAGCCACAGAAATGCCAGAACCACAGCCATGTTTTTTCTATGCAAAGTAGTAGCCCTCCTGCATGGAGATGGGGGTGACAAAATATAAAAACGTGCGTCAGCCTTAAGTTGCACACAGGCAGACAATGTGTGCTGTGTGGTGACTTGGAGTGGGAGGTATAAACTGTGCAAAGACATTGATCTAAGCTAGCGAAGAGCGACCCTTTTAAGGCACAGAAAACCCCCAGTTGATTGGAAGCCCTGCCTATGAAATTGGGCACAGGTGAAATGGGAAGCCTCCCTGGTTCTATGGCTGTCTAGGACTGGAAAAACTGAAGATTTGTTGAGCAGTAGGCAGGATAGCGGGTTACATTAGTGGGTCTTAAGCTTGCAAGCCTGTGCTAGATGGCTGTGAGAAACGAGCCTCATAGAAGCAACCTGGGCCCCAGTTCTTGCTGCTGCTGCTGCTGCTGCTTCTCCAGCTGCCCCCTGACAGGAAGATGCAATTTCCTTCCAGAAAATCAGCTGCCTCTAGTAAACCAGCTTCCTCCCACTCAACGTTTAACAGAAACATTCACCCACATGCTTGTACTGCATGGGAGACAAATGCACCATACTAGGAACTTCTGGATTCGTTGTAACAGAAGACTGGATTCAGTTCAAATACAGAGCAACTTCAAAACATAGGGATAAACAAGAGTTACCCTGGGTACTGTGCAACCAAGGGAAACCCGCCCCCAAAACAAATCCAAGAAAATGCAGATTTTGTTACTTCACATAGCCATCCTGGTGAGCAGGGATGCCCTTCGGTTCAAGAGAAATAGACCTGGGCTTGGATCCAGAGATATGCAGGTGGTAGGCAAATTACTTTCATGTCTCCTGTGTCCCCTGGCAGCCTTCTGAATCTGGTAAAAGACTCTTCTGACGGTTGTGGGGAACACACCGGAATTGGGTGGGTTGTGGCAAGAGGGTTTTGTGTGTGTTACAGATAAATGAATAACCTGAGTGGAGCTCTCTCTTATGGGTGATAATTCCGCATGATTTTTGGCATTCCCCTGTGTCTCATTTCCCCACAGAACAGCCAACCCCATTAAGAGAATTTTCAGAGGGGCTGGATAGGTCTCCTTACAGCATCATTTCTCTAAAAGCCCATTACTATTGATGTAGCCAATGTGGTTATTGGACTCCCATCTCCCCTGGTCAGCATGGACAACCACAATGGAGGACACTCATGTTTGCTACCCCTGCTTAGATAATAAAAAAAATGGAGGACACCATACTCTGAAGTACCTAGCTTTAGTTGACTAATAAGGACAGACAAAGGCAGTTATCCATAGGAGAAACATGCACAGGGTCTACAAACCCATTGCTGAACAATTTGTAAATTTCTTTTGTTTTTTTGAAGAAAGGCAAAAGGCCCAGTGCATCTGAAGAGGCTTTTTTGAAAGCAAACCCTGAAGAGGCTTTTCAAATCACCAGTCCCTAAGGATCAGGATCAGTTCCAACAAAGCTGGAGGGCACTTGGTCAAATCTCTGAAAGTTGTGAACTTCATCCTTATTAGTCAGTTCGTCTGTACACAAAGACTTGACGCCACTGGGTAACTTAAGCAGACTAACTTAGCTGAGATACGATTCCAGCTACGCGATTTCATTCCCCCACAAAGTTTTAACAATGTGACTTGAATGATCACCACAACCTGGAAGGTTTGCAAATGAACCAGAAAGAGGAATGCAAATCTTTGGTGTTTGTTTATATATTTTAGCAAATGTATCCACCACCTTTCTATCCGAGATGCTCAAAGCAGAAAACATTGAACAATTTAAAATGGAACACACACACTAAAAAATAATAATGGAAACAGAGTGACTGATAATATAACAGATGTTAAAATCATTAAGAAGGGCACCATACAGAAATCTCTGAGCAGCTATGTAAATGAGAGCCAAGGTGGTTAAGAGTATCAGTCTAGGACTTGGTAGACCTGTGTTCCAAGTCTCAACTTCAGCCACATAAAAGCTCACTGGGTGGTCTTGGGCTAGTTACTGTATCTCGGCCTTACTTGATGATAAAATGGGTTGGGGCAGAACCATGTGCGCCTCCTTGGAGGAAAGATGAGGTATAATTTAAAAACTAAAATAATTAATCTAGATTTCACCCCAGAGAAAACTCTCTTCTGTATTCTAGCTGCACATTCATCTCATGCAGGCAGGATAAATGAAAGCCTCTTGGATTAAGCTTATTGAACATGAACTTCGTTGGACTGGTCATGTGGTTCAGATGCCTGATTATTGTCTTCCAAAGCAACTACTCTATTCCCGACTTAAGAATGGAAAGCGAAATACTGGTGGATAACAAAAGAGGTTTAAAGACACTCTCTCAAGGCAAATATTTAAAAAATGAAGTATAAGCACAGAAAATTGGGGAACACTGGCCTGCGAGCCCTCCAATTGGAGAACAGCCTTTACCAAAGGTGTATAGGACTTTGAAGAAACATGAACTCAGGATGAAAAGGGAAAACGAGCTAAGAGGAAGGCACGTTTGGCAAATCTTCACTGTGATCAATTCTCGCCCGGAAACCTATGTTCCCACTGTGAAAGGGCGTATGGATCCAGAATTGGCTTCCACAGACACACTATTAAGAATGTGTTCATGGAAGAAAATCTTACTCAGCTACAAGTGATCACCAAAGAAGAAGAGGAGGAGATTGGACAGGTAAGCTCACAGTAGATGGCATTCTTCCTTGTCTTCATAAGCAAACTGGTAGTCCATTTTATGAATATTCTGCAATTCCACACAAACTGAACAAAAACACAGAATTGGGTAACAGGTGCAGAATTCAGCACCCCAGGAACCTGAGCTTGCTTTTTAAAAATATAATAATAATAATAATAATAATAATAATAATAATAATAATAATAATAATATGTTTCTTACCCTTATGACTGCCAGAACAGGCTTCAAATGTCTGTGTAAAGCCAATGCCTAGTGAGATCCGAGAGCCAGAACAGGGATGCAGAACAGGATTTTGAGCGTTCAGGAAGTGGAGCTTCAGTGCCCTGCAGCCCCTTACTTTACTATATGATTTGCAGAAGCAAAATAACTGTTTGCAAATGTGCATGAATTTGATGAAGGCACAATCTAGTCCATCTGTATGTAGGCTATGAAGTGCAGTTTCATCAGCCACAATAGCATTTTATGCAGTCCATAGTGGATTTCTACAACTTACTAGGACATAATTTGATTGGGGGGGGGGGCAGGGACAGCAGGAAACAGCCAGGGGTTAATAAGGAAGTAATAACTTGACAAGTACTCTGAATGTAAGCAATTTTGCTTATAGTAATTTTGCCAGGAAAAACAGCAGCAGCAAGCTGCTTTGCTAGAAAACCACGGGGGACCCTAATCTCTATGCATGCTGCCCTGTCAGTATAAACATATTCAATTAAAGATGTACCCAGGCCTGATGTAATGAAGGCTCCCTACTGGATGTGGCAAACAACTATCAGCACAAACTGGAAGCTGGTAGAGTTTTATAAACACTAGAATAATGTGCTCCCAAAGCTCAAGTCAGCAACTTAGCACCTGTATTTTATACTAACTGAAGTTTCCAGCAGGTTTCCAAAATGGTAGCCTCAGGTATAATGCAAACAGTGTCCAAGAGGCTCTCGTGTCCAAGAGAGAACGCAGCTGGCCCACCAGTCTCAGCTGATGAAAGACCCACCAGCTGGACTTCTGGTGACAAAGCTGGATCCAGAAGGGTCCCCTAAACTAGAAACCATAGTCTTCCAGAGGAGTATGGTCCTGTCCAGAAATGCCTTAACACCATCTCCTAAAACAAATGAAGCACCTCTGTCCATAACACACCCACCTTCCCAGGCCTGAGCTTCAGTTTATTAGCCCTGATCCTGCCCACTACAAATTGCAGGTTCCAGGTTCAGCACTTCCACCACCTCCTGATTCAGATACAAATGAGAAATGCAGAGTTGCTTGTACTGTATTGTGAATACTGATGACATCTCACCCCACTGCATTCAACAGTTTCATGCAGATGTTACAGGGCATGGGAGAAGAAGGTGAGACCTCACAACATAAACTCCACAAGGCCCAGCACAACCAATGTGGCTACGAAAGAACCAATAATAAGCAATTACTCCAACCAAATAGGGGAGGGATCACCAAAACTCCATGCCATCAACTCTTTGAGAATCTACCCAGAAGGGCACTGTAGGTCAATGGCATCGAAAGCAATTGAGAGATACAGGGGAATTATGCGGGCTGCACTCCTTCTCCCAGCATCCAGCAAGGTGACCGAGTCCGTTTTTGTGCCAAAACCAAGCCTGAAACCTGAAGCCATACTGGCATGTGTCCAGGAAATCAGTCAAATCAATAATTCCCGGAGTTGCCTGCTACCACCCTTGCCCCAAAAGGGAGTATATGTGACCAGCTTATTACACTCCTGAAATGCAGAAGAATTTCTTCAGGAGCAGCCTTGTTCAAGGGAGGCATTAATCATACCCTGCTTCCAGAAAGGCAACACCCTCCCTGGGATCATCAGCCATGATGGGTTGGGTAGGCACCCCCTCCATGCGCCTTGCCCATATCCTCAGGCCACAATATCATTCATTCCCTTAAAACAGGATCAGATTACTGTATGCCCTTGTTGTATTCATTAACTTTACTGCACGATATACAGTATTGCATTTGCAGTTTTCAATTGGATTCAAGCAATTTTTTAAGTGAAGTGTCTTGCAAAAACAGCATGCTTGTGAGAGCTGTGGGCTAAGACCAAGTATGCCCCAAATGTCTTGGAAACACTCCTGTGGGTGACACACTAAGAATGCAATGGTGGCAAAGTATTGTTGTATACTGCCATCATTTCCCCAGAGTTTGTTTGTTTGTTTGTTTGTTTGTTTGATTTATTTATTTCTCCACAGATCTCAGGGCAGTTCACAATACAGTAGGCAAAATCATACCCTCTCGGCTGTGTTCAACTGTATTCACATTAAGTTTAATGCCTCATGCTATCAACCTTCCTGTTTCATTGTCCCTAGCTCTCTGGTAAAACAAGGTGCCAATTGGACCCTGCAAGAATGTTCAGGTTCTATTGCATCAAATGTCCAGGCCACCTCCCCATCCAACCGTTTGGCTAGGGCAGGGATAGCCTATGTAGTGCCCTCCATATGTTCTAGACTGCAACCTCCATTAGTCAACACGGCAAGTAGTCAGGAATAATGGGAGTTGGAGCCCACAACATTTGAAGGACATCAAACTCCTTTAACTATGGTTCAAATAAGAGCGCCAGCCATACCAAGCAGAAACTCCTAAGGAGCCTCAAGTATCCTCTAGAGTCCATTACCCTCCAGAAGTGAACAATTTCAATAGGTTTGCCAGAGTTTTGCATGATGAGTGAATTATTCCCTTTTGCCAGTCCTCAACTTTCTGACAATCATTAGTTATTCCAGTATTACGAGACAGCGGGAAAAAGAATGCCTCCCTTCATTCATGTCAATAAACCAATTATTTCCCCACCTTTTAGTCTTAATAACAAAACAACTAACACACACCAAGCCCTTGAGCCCTTCATCATAAGAACATTGTGGAAAAGCACTAAGCCACAACCCTTGTACATCTGTACACAACACAGACTACAAATATATCCATATTTAATTTTTGGCAGAAATTTATTCCTTCCCACAGCACAGCCCCAGACTATGAAAATCTCTCTCCAGCTGTCCTGACCCAGTTGTTATCTGCGAGCTGCACCATCCTTCAAAAATTAAGAGGACTTAAGACAGTCATAACCTGGAGGATTAGTAGCCAATATGTAGCCCATAATAGCTCCTGCTAAATAAAGAGGGCATCAAGCTCTATCAGAGTGCAGCCTACCACAAGCTTGGGTCAGACAGAAAGAACTTGAAAGAAAGTGACACATTTCAGGGGGAGAGAAGGTTCCAAAGAAAACACACACATATATATTTTTTTACATTTATGAGGCCGAGGAAGGGAAAGGCCTCAGGAACAGCCCAGGCTCTCCAGCAACAGTACGCCAACTATAAGCAACAAAGAGAAATGTTGAATTCTAATTCTTAACAGCCAGGAAAACTTCTTACTGGAATAGCCTGCTGAAAGATTGTACAAAGCCATACCTTCTCAGGTATTTTTTATTTTATTTTTTGACAGAAGGAACCAAAAATCTGCATCAGGTTTACATGAGTTTTAGTTATAGCTTTTCTCTCCCCCCCCCCCACGGCACAACTATGCAAGTTCAAAAATTCTTTCTTCCAATCCATAGCAATAAATAAAATGCAAGACAGAACAGGAGAGGGAAGCTTGGAAAATGATAGATTGTGGAAGCCGCACCCTGTCAATCTCTAAGCTTTACAATGGAGTGATAGATGCCCTCTAAACAAGAGCAACTAGAAACATGAAAGATTGTGAAATAAGAGCCACTAGACACCAACAATTAACTGAAGAGATATATCAGTGTATTAGATAAGGTCTGCCTTCAGAAGAGCAGGGGAGTTCACAGCAATGCTAATTTCTCAGTTCTCTATTTTCCACCCATTACAAATGTTCTCAAAATGAGTATATGGAGAAGTGGCCATTAGATTTGGACCTTTGCTTCAGAGTATTCACAATCCACATGTTTCTCATATGCACATATTCAACAACCTTCTGGGAAGCTGAATGGCAAGCACACATTTTGAACCACGCGTCTTCCTTGTGAGAGGACTAGGGCTGTGTAGTAAACTGGTACTGAAATAACATTGTGATAAGCAGTTTCAACAAGGCAATACAGTGGTACCTCCGGTTGCGGACAGGATCCATTCCAGCGCTCTGGTCAGATCCCGAGGGTTCCGCAACCGGAGTGACCAATTCTGCACATGCACGCACAGTGGTAGAGTGCTTCTGTGCATGCGCAAAAGCGGTCTACCACTTCTGCGCATGCAGCAAAAAACTGGAAATTTACTTCCGGGTTTGCCGCTTATGTATCCCGAAGTTTACGTAACCAGTAAGTGGAGGTAGGACTGTATACCTGTGAAGGTGGATATTTAACAGCTTCCCAGAGGGATAGCTCAGCTGAATGGATACTTTGCAGATATTTTGCAAGCACCAGTGTTTCCAGCTTTTTTTGCTCTCCTTTTGTTTGCTTGACCTCCCTCCCTCTCTTTGATAAAAAGGGAGAGATTGGTGAGATGAGGGCTTTGGGGGGGCCTTCGGGGGGGGGGGACGGAGGGGAGAAGATTTAGCTGGCTGCCTAATGCTGAACAATGGGAGGTTAGGTACTATGTGAAAATGATGGGGAGGGTGTTTTTCGGTAAGCAGTGCAAGCAAATGTGTGCCTACTCACAAGCAAGTACTACTGAATTCAATGAGGCTCACTCCAGGAAAGTAAAAGTTAAGTTTAGTTGAACTCAGTGGGGCTTATGCATGTACAGATTCCACTTAGATCTCTGAGTGGGGAAGCAGATGGAACTTGACTAGTAAATCACTTAAACTACCCTTAAATTAGCTGAAAATATATTAAAGATATTACATGGAAGTTTATTTAATATTTTTATTAAATCTACTACTTCTTTACATTTTAAGCCCCTCCACCACCACAGGGAGGCCCGGCAAGGTTCTCCGCCACCATCAATATATATCACAACATATCAAGAAATCGTTATATTTAGCTGGTGATACATCGTGATGTTTAAAACCAGATATTGTCCAGCCCTAGAGAGGACAGGCCTTTAGGGACTGTTCTATCAAGACTGACTGAATCAGGGAGCTGAAAGAGATCCTAAGTTTTTGTTTCTATTTATTTTAGGAGGCCTTTTAGGGCAAAGCTCTCTCAAGGCAACTTAGATTGAACAAACAAAACGTATTTCAGTTAAAAAACAACAACCACCTTAATTTGGACAAGAGAATCTCAAACTGCGGTTTGAAAGTTCCATTCAGGCAGCGAACAGAATGGTTAAGCAACAGCTGAAAATATTTGTACCTGACTGATGACCACATTGTCCCTGATGGTGCTGACTGAGGCTGTTTTAACCAGGGTCAAATTATCAAACAGGCTAACAAGGTCATGGTCTAGGGCTCAACATTTTCGTAATACTTGTGTTAGTCTTGACACTGATGCTGGTGCAGAAAAAACATTATTTTATTTTTCTGCACATGTAACTCAGAAGCACATTCATATGGCTATTAAAACCATGAATTACAGGTCTGCTTCATATGCAGAGGAAGAAATGTTTATTAAGTGATCCAGAAGCACTCTTGGCTATTCTCAAATGGCCCACAGTTTCGTTTTGTTTTTCAGAACTTGTCCTCAGTCATAATTGCTTGCCCTGAAAGATCAATAGATGTCTGCAGTGCAATACTTCCGCATGATTCATGCAAACAAGCCAAGCTATGTGTCTCAAGGAAACAATATATACTTGAAGAAACTGGGCCAGCGGGGAGAACAGGGAGCACACAGTTTTCAGAACTTTCTGAAAATAAAACTTAAAAGCAAAAGGCTCACAAAACGATGGGGCCTTATGAACATATGAAGGCGAATTTCAGACTGATCCATCTAGCCCAGAATTGTCTACTCTTGACAGTGGCTCTCTGGCAGAGATTTCTCCCATCACTTGCTACCTGTACATTTAAAATGGAGGTGCCAGGAAGCCACTTTGCAACCTTCTACATCCAAAACAGGTGGCTCTAACCACTGATCTTCTGGCCCTTTTCTCCATATTGGAGGTAGAAAGCAGAAGCATCATGGTGTTTGCAAAATATAATTTATTAGCGGCTGTTTTGAGTTTTACCATCCTTGAGAGGTATAGCAAAGGAGCAATGTGTTGCCAAGTGACTGAAAAATAGCAATCCTAAAATTGGCACAAAATGCCATGGACATGGGTAGGAAACCCAACAGATGCATGAGGCACCCAGACCGTCACATTCCAGACTGGGCTAATAAGTGTACCTGAAGTGCTAGCACAGGGGTCAGCAAACTTTTTCAGCAGGGGGCCGGTCCACTGTCCCTCAGACCTTGTGGGGGTCCAGACTATTTGGGGGGGGGGGATGAACGGATTCCTATGCCTCACAAATAACCCAGAGATGCATTTTAAATAAAAGGGCACATTCTACTCATGTAAAAACACGCTGATTCCTGGACTGTCCGCGGGCCGGATTTAGAAGGCAATTGGGCCAGATCCGGCCACCGGGCCTTAGTTTCCCTACTCATGTGCAAGCAGAAGGGGAAAGCTGCAAATTATGAATAAAAGGCAGCATTTTCAGTGCCTAGGGGGGAAATTACATACCTCCTCAATCGAAACTAACACCTCAAGGAAAAACCATCTGTCTGCCCCTTACACCCATAAACAAATGGAAAAAAAATTGTGCATTGAGATTTGTTTTAGGTGGGATTCCTCCTTGTGTCAAGTTACTGGGCTTGATGACCCATATACTCCCTTCCAACCCTAGGAAATTACTGGCCTTAAAAGACAATGTTATGAGCTATCCTCTCACATCCGAAAACAGTGTCACTTCTGTAAATGCTCTTGGGCCAAACAGCATCAAAAAGAGATGTTTACAATTCCAAATGCTGCCAGCTAGAGCAGCTGCTTCACTAAACTCCAGGGCTCAAGCCTCAGAAGGGGAAAGGTATTTTTGCTATCTCCCGTGATGAGAGGCCAACGAAACCTTAATCCGACTGGGAGATTCCAGGTTAAACCTGCCCTTAATCTCTAACATAAGAACAAATCACTCTGGATAAAGCAGCATCTGTCTGCACACATACACTTTAAAATGTGTCATTTTGCAAATACTGACAGAAGGCAAAGATCCCAGCATTTCTGAATATTTAATAAGTGCAAGATGGGAGGAGCATTCTAGGTTCAAACAAACTTGGAAGGCCTTCTGTCTCAGCTATGACAAATGTTTTCTGTATCATGCAACTCTTAAAAAACAACAGAGCAAATGCAAGCTGAACACTCTTTTAAAAAACCAGCAACACTTGATGCAGACAATTTAAACCCCGTAAGGTCACACTAATGGGCTAGTGCTTGTGCAAGTTCAAAGCTATCTGGCTTTTGCGTAGGAGGTCTGGGAAACAGTGCAAGGGAGCTGGGAAAATCCCAGGCACCCTGCTTCCTTGATGTTTGATGTCAGTGTATAGAAATGTGTAAAACCTATCCAGACTGTGCAGGAGCACTAGCTCCTAAAATAAAATGAAAAGCAACACGGAGGGAACAAAAACGTATTTTCCAGACCTGAGACAGAATCTTTTCCCCTGGTAGCCCCATGACTCTGGAATTCATTGCCAGCTGACCTCCACTAAGCTAGTCCACTGCAGGTCGTAAGAAGGTTTTCAAATATTTGTTTTATATGGCAAATGCATGTGGGATGGGAATTTTTTAAAATTTTATTTTATGGCTACTAGGCAAACAAGATGCTCAGCGATATCCCGTTTCCTACAGTGGCTCACCAGATGCCTCTGGGAAGGCCCACAAGCACAACCTGATCAAAGAAAACCTGCTTGCCATATAGGCAGGTAACCACCAAAAAAAATAGTTCCTAGCCTCTGTAACATGAGACCAAGGGTTCGTTGGGGCCATCTCCCTGACAGTTTGTGGCTCTCCGGGAACATTTCGAATATCCATCATTTGTGGTCCTTTCTCACCTCTCTGTGAGGGCCGCTAAAGCCTGCTTCCTCGCAGTATGGAAGTGTGGTTCCTTCATATGCCAAAAGCATACTGCGACAAGTCCCAGTCCATGTGGGAAGGGCTTATAGTAACTCCTAACCACTTCAGCCTTGACTCAGTTCTAGGATGTTGGCATGGTGAGAAGCTGCATTGTAGGCTCCATTCACAGAAGTGAAGGTCTCTCATGTTACCCTTGGCAGTGAGGGGAGGGGGCCCACATTGCAGGAGTTCCCGTATCAATGGGCGCATCAGTCAGAAACCCAATAAACAGAAGTGAAAAGTGAAGCCCGAAGGTGGAGAGTTGGAGGCATGGAGCAATGGAAGGAAGAAATGATCATCCATGTGGCTCCTTCTTTAGCAAACATTTCGCTAAGTAAGCAAATGTCAAGACTGCTGCTAGTTTGCAGAGAGCAAAACAAAGTCACAAAAAAAGGAAACCCCTTTCCCCAGTGGTGTTGTCACCGGGGAGAAAAAAGAAGGATTTGTGGACATTACATGTTGATAGTAGGGACGCAGGTGGCGCTGTGAGTTAAACCACAGAGCCTAGGACTTGCTGATCAGAAGATCGGCGGTTCGAATTCCCGCAACAGGGTGAGCTCCCGTTACTCAGTCCCTGCTCCTGCCAACCTAGCAGTTCGAAAGCACGTCAAAGTGCAAGTAGATAAATAGGTACCGCTCCGGCGGGAAGGTAAACAGCGTTTCCGTGCGCTGCTCTGGTTCTCCAGAAGCGGCTTAGTCATGCTGGCCACGTGCCCTGGAAGCTGTACGCCCGCTCCCTCGGCTAATAAAGCGAGATGAGCGCCGCAACCCCAGAGTCGGTCACAACTGGACCTAATGGTCAGGGGTCCCTTTACCTTGACCTTAAATGTTGATAGTAAAAGCAGTTAGGACACATAACATGTGTACATGCATATCTGCAATAAAATATTCTTTTCTTGCATATAGAATAGAAATCACTAGATCGGTGTGTGATTCAGCCTTTTTAACCCAGCAGGGAGGGAGCAGCTTGCAAGATTTTTCTCAGTCCTCTGGATCCCAGCAAGGCAACCTGACTGTTTCAGACCACGTTGCTGCCCCCGCCCCCGCCACACTGACAGGAATCGTTGCACAATCAGTATGCGCCTTGTATAGTCTGCAGGGCAGCATCCTGCTTTGAGTGTGGGAGTGTCCTGGCGAGGGGGTGGGCAGAAAGGTATCTGGCTTTCCACAGGGACACTTTTCCTATCCTCGCAGTTAAGTAGCACAACTGCTGGGTAAATGGGACTCCTTTGGCAACCTGTTCTACCCACAACAAAAATCAGTTTGCAACAAATGCACTTTCAGCGACTGGGGGGGAGAAAAGAGTTAACTTAGGCAGGGTTATGAAGGGGAGGAAACAGCAGTTAAAGTCATCGAAAACACCCTTGTGTTGTCCTCTTTCAAGCCCTCTTGGTTTCTTGTGCAAAGAGGAAAGGAGAGCCACAAAGACAGGACTGTCACAATCCGTGACACCCAAAACAAATGGTGACCTTTGTTGCCATCTGAAAGCACTCCTCGCCGTTCTCATGAGCACAAAAGGACTGCTGATGATGAAGGGACGCAAAAGGAGAACATAATGAGCGCAGCCGGAGCCTGCAGCCTGAGACGTCACCAAACACGCAAGCTTGGCAGTCAGGGAAGGTCACAGCTTTATTTAATTTTCAAAAACAGCACAGCTATTCTGAATTGGTTTGGAGCATACTGTTTGTTTGTGTAAGATACAAAAATAGGCAAACATTTCATTGGCTTTCCGTATGCCATTCAACAGATAGCACTGGGCAAGCATGAAAAACACCCAGCTCTCCAAATCAACAATAGGGTGCTAAACATGAAAGTAATGTACAGTTTTTTTAAATGGAGCAAATACTCTCTACCATCCAAGACATCACAAGAGTTCACCTAAAGCAACTTTGCTACTAACAAGCATGAATGTGAGACTGTTGAGAGAGAGAGAAAGAGAGAGAGAGAGAGAGAGAGAGAGAGAGAAAGAGAAAGAGGAGAAAAAGCGTGTCTGCCAAACTTACCGACAATTGTATGAGGCAAGACCAATCTGTGACCATGTTACAGCAAGATTACAACATTGCAGAGTGGGAAACTGTTATCATTGAGTTGGGAAACCGACCTACTTTGCCAAAGACACAAACGTCAAAGAGTAGGCTGTACATACAACTGGGGAATATGCACAGCCAAGGTAGCAGATTAAATAGCTCCTTTGGGGTTTTGCAAGCAAACAGAGGGCACTTGCTGTTCCACTGTCTGGGCCAGTCAGATGGGTGAATCCTGTTTTATCAGCAGCTTGAGCCCAGCCATATCATCCAGGAAGTGGTGCTCACAAAGAGCCACCCCCAGCACAGCAGGGAAGAACAGTTAAAGGCAACGCACCTTCTATCAACTAGCAGATGTTCATGCCTGCCCTGGCGCAAGTAACCAAGCTTTTTGTGAAAGCACACCACAATACTTACTCTCTCTTGCTAAGCAGCACTCCCTTAGATACCCTCAAACACACCTGCACACATTTTATTCCACCACCACCCCCAAGGGCTATAAAATGGATTGGGGAAAAGTGTAGGGAGGGTTGGAAAAGTTAAAGAAGCATAAACTAAATGCCAGTATTGTTAATTTTCAAGGAAACAATTTGAAAAATCGCTTTCTGTAAAACAATATTAATACTGATTAAACAACATTGGAAAAGAGGAAAACCATTCATTCCTGCGTATTCCCACTCAAGAATGTTGTCTTAATGGAAACTTCTGGAGGAAAGGCTCCAAGTGTCTGGTTTTCTCATTATTTTCCTTTTCCCGCATTTGGTTTCAACACAATACATTACTCAGGCCATCTCTGGAGGCAACTAAAAATCACAAGGAATTACTGCCCAGCTCGGAAGCCACAGAGTCAAATGAATATTTCTGTACTGAGCAGAACTCAGTTACAAAAAATACCCTCCCACCCACGCTATGACGATGATAGTCAAGCCCCGGACATGGAAGTGAAAAATTTCCTGATAAAAGCAGTTCAAGTTTTGTTATTACACGAAGACACACACATGGGAAATCCCTGGCATACACAAATACTTCACTGCTCATTTACAGCAAATGCAACTGACCTCTGCCTGGAGAACTGCTAAGGGCAAAACTTGAGTTCTGTGAACACAAAACCTTTATCATGGAGAGAAGTCACAACAAGGTGTGGATGACCGTGCATAGCGTACATACTGGAAGCTTCCTACCATTGGGCAGAGTGACATGACCACCTTAGGCAGCTGATTCGGTGTGTCAAAAAGGGGCATCAAATTATTAGACTCATAGAATCATAGCACTGTAAAGTTGGAAAAGACCAAAAGGATTATCTGGTCCAACCCCCTGCAACCCAGGAATCTTTAATTGCCATGTCTCAGGAGTGAAACACCTTTGACCCTCTAAACGTTGCTGGACTCCCAACCCCCAATCACCCTTGACAACTGGTCTTGCTGGCTGGGACTGATGAGAGTTGGAGTCCAACTACATCTGAAGATCCACAGGTTCCCTACTCTTGTTGCATTTTTACTGCCAATGAGGTGGAAGAGGCACTTGTGGGATCTGCTGCCTCAGGTGCCAAAATAACTCAGCTGCCCTTGGCTCCTATATACCTTGGCTGGGGGTGTGGGAGAACCATTTCCTACTCCAGCTAAGGCAACAAAGTTTCTTGGTGAGTATTCCTGGAGCAAGGGTTAATTTGATCAGATGCAGGAAAGTCATACAGGAACCTCCCCCCCCCCCCCAATTTATGTACCATCGATAGTGTATACATGCATCACTCTGATCCCAGGAGTGATCCAGAAATGTCATAAAGTCATCACTGAAACGTCACTAAAAGGGCAGGACGGGGACAGAACAGGGTGTTTGCAAGCTTTTTCAATGGGTTTTCAATTACATGCAATTTCACTGACACGCATGGTGCCTCTGGGCATAACTCCCGCGCGTAAACAGGGGGATGCCTGTACCTGGATAGAAATGATAGCAGGGGCAAATCCTGTAAAAGCCACATAGTGGGTAGCAGAGAGACTTTCCGAGGAGCAACTTTGAAGAAAATACACAGAAATCCATCTGTGTAGACAAGACTAAGATCTGGAAAGCGGCAGGCCAGAGGCTCAAATCAACATTCCTGTACTCTGCCTTCTTTCCATATTGCCCTATCACTTTGCTACTGTTCACACTGGTAGCTGAGCAATGTGTTTTTGAAGTATTAGCCAGAGTAGATTCTTCTAACAAAAACAGTACCAAGCAGGAATGGAACAACTTCTCATGCGTCTGGATTCTGAGCTTGTCTGCCCCACGCTCTTAAAACCACACACAACTGAAATTTAACTCACTGGCACCCACACACGGGAGATATATATATATACGTACATACGTACATACATACATACATACACAGAGAGACATCAGTGCGATTCCCACACTTCTAATACAGTTCCTTCACATCATACCATTTGCAAACGGTAATTAAAGTTGAAACCAAATATCATTTTCCTGGCAGTAAAGCTCCAGTGAATTCAACGGAGCTTACATCCAAGTAGACACACATAGGATTTCACTGTGCGTAAGAAAGGCGTATCTGTGGCCCTCCATATGTTGTTGGAATCACCCCGATCAGCTCCAGCCAGCATAGACAATGGTTTGGGAGTTGGTGGGAGTTGTAGATCCAACATCTGGAACGCCACGGGTTCTCCATCCCTGAATTAATATAGTATACCAGTAAAGGAAAACAATCAATCAATCAGGGGCACACCACTGAGACTACCTATATGGGGGAAAACCCCATACAAATGAGGTCACAAACTAGAGAAGTCCTGGGGAACCTGGGGCCCTCCAGATGTTGCTAAACTACAACTTCCAATACACTTGACCATTGACTATATGAGAGCCAGTGTGGTGCAGTGGCGTAGCGTGGGTTGTCAGCACCCGGGGCAAGGCAAGTAATTTGCGCCCCCTAACCCGTGGATTTGCGCCCCCTAACCCTAACCCCCAGATGTTGCGCCCGGTGCGCCCGGCCCCCCTGCACCCCCCACGCTACGCCACTGGTAGGCGGGCAGAGCCATCAGGTCTTATCTGCGATGCCTGCATTGCGGGGTTGGGCTGGATGACCTTGCGGGGTCCCTTCGCCCTGGGGTCCGCTTCCCATCACCAGATGGGCGAAGGGTCCATTGGCAACAGCACTGGTTGCCTCCTCCCTTCATCTTTTACCTTAAGGCTGGAGACGATTTTCGCCTCTTGGGGGACGGAGGGGTGAATGGCGACCAGCAGCCCCTGGTAAGCGCTGCCCTTCAGCGTCGCGGCGGTGACCCCCCCTCCGAGGAGCTGCAGGAGGGCGAGACCCACGCTCAGCCCCAGCAGCCCCACGGGGCCGGCCCCCGCATCGCTTTTTCTGGCCATCCTTTTCTGGAGGAGCACGTCGGAAGTCCTCAGCGCTTCCCTCGCAAGACAACGACGCGCGGCAGGTTTTGTTGCAGCTGCGCGCAACGATCTGGAGATTGCAAAAACGAGGCGCGTCGTACGGCTGCTCCTCCTGCGAGCAGTGAGTGGAGCGCAGCCGCAGCGGCGGCGGGGGGCGCGCGCGCGCTAGGGCGCAAGGCTGGCGGCAGCGGCGGCGGGGCGCCCGGCCGAGGAAGGAACTTGTCCCTTCCCTCTGGACTCGCGCCCCCCGCAGATGTTGCGCCCGGTGCGGCTGGCACCCCTGGCACCCCCCACGCTACGCCACTGGTGTGGTGTAGTGGTTAAGAGCGGTAGTCTCGTAATCTGGGGGACTGGGTTCGTGTCTCTGCTCCTCCACATGCAGCTGCTGGGTGACCTTGGGCCAGTCACACTTCTTTGAAGTCTCTCAGCCCCACTCACCTCACAGAGTGTTTGTTGTGGGGGAGGAAGGGAAAGGAGAATGTTAGCCGCTTTGAGACTCCTTAAAGGGAGTGAAAGGCGGGATATCAAATCCAAACTCTTCTTCTTCTATATTGGCTGAAGCTGGCTGAAAGGAGTTAAGAGTCCAAAAACATAAACAAACCCACTGTTTCTCCATACTTTATGAACAGGCTCCTCCTTGTTAAAATGAGAAACGAAGTTGATCTCAAGTAGGTACATTTTTAAAGCCTCATATCCAACCTCTCTAGCAAAGTAAAGAGATTGGGCTAAGTGCTGTCAAGGTCCAAATTCATTACAATAAGCAGGCACAGAAAATTTGACTAGTTAAATGTTGGTCAAAAACTGAAGAAAGACATTATTGCATGAAAAACATAGTTGAATACATTGTATATTCAGAAAAGAGGGGAGAAAGAAAAAGATTTCCACAACAATTTTTAAAGAGTCTGTTTCAGCAGAAGTCTACCAAAGTTTGCAGAAAGATTTATTCTTATTGTTTAATCCTGAAGCCAGCTCCCTGCACCAACTAAACGAAGGCTTTTCTGTCTTCAGGCCCTTTGTATGTTTAGTAATGCTTTCCTTCTAAAATGTTTTGCACATTAGTACAGCTCATAAATCATTTGCAGTAAGTCATTTCCATTCTCAAGGTTAGGGGAGGGGACCTGTGAGTTACAACACATTGTTGGACTTCAACTTCGCTGACCACTGGGAATGATGGCTAGGACTGATGCAGGTTGTACACAGGTGCCCCATCTCTGCTCCAGCTAGTCAGCCTTCCTCCAAGTCCCTGTCTCTCTAAATACCCATGTCTCTAAATACCCATCTAGCCAGCATCCTAGAGTGTTTCCACACACATCCCAGACATACCCTTCCCTTGGTCACCTCAGGTTATTGTTTGCATTTATAACCTTGACAATGAGACCCATTATCTGACTCATTTGAGCTCTTATACCCTAGTTTCCCTCTCCACCTATCAGCTGTCAAATCTTGAGCTTGTTACTGATAGATTGGTAACTATAAATAGGCAAAAAATGGTGCTTTGTCTGTCTCCTGTCCTGTCACCTACAGGCTTTCTGCCCCTGGCCAATGGTTCTTCACTATCACAAACATTCTAACTGTTCAGTGAGTGTCAGAAACAGAATGTTGACCAATAATAAGGCTTGCTGTGGATGGAAGTGAAAAGTTAGCTTGTTTGGGAAAAAGAGATAATGAAGGGCGAAAGGACAGGTGGAACTATGTGCTGTCAGCAGGAAGGAAGGAGACAGAATTCTGGGAAGATATAAGGAGGCCAGAAGCCACACAACTGAAGAAAAAAGGGCAGTAGGCTGAGCAAAAGAAATTGAAAACATTTGAAAGTGTGGAGACAGAAGACTGAGATAAAGAAAAGCTAAGCAGAGTGAGGGGCCAGGGTGAAATAGCTTGTGCAGCCAAAGCACAAGAGGGGCTCCAAGTTGTTGGCAAAAGGGAAAAGTATAAGGACAAAAAACTTTTAAGCTAGGAGCTGTGGAGAAGGGAAAAGACAAAGGCTGAAGCTCACATATCGAATGGAAATAACCAACCAAGTGTTCAGCTGCAGGTTTCTAAGGTACTTAAAATTAGTTTCTTTAGCTATTTTAAACCCAGAAGCAAGCTAGGAAATAATGAAAGAAAGTATTAAAATACCAACATAGCATTACCACGTATAGTTTTTTATAATGAGAACATTTTTTCAAAGAACCTACAATTACAACAGAAAATGCCTATTGCCATCTCAAGCCAAGTCAAATTGGGCCCCACACTGCGATATAATAATCCGGGAGGCTGTGTTGTTCTACTTCCTACGCCGAGTTTGAACAGGCAAGAACAACAATTCCCTCATCATTTTAACACTCACAGGAGAGCAGTAACCATCTTTCCAATGACAGGGAATTTTAAAGTAATGGTTGCTCCCCCTACCTGCAAAACAGAATTATCTATGGCAGGGATGGGGATGCTGTGATCTTTCATCATACCTGTTGCTCCCAACAGTCCCAGCCAGGGTGGCTGACAGTCAAGAGATAATGGAAGTTGTAGTCATAGAATAATAGAATCCTAGTCCAGCAATCTCTGCAGAGGTACGTGTTTCCCACTCCTGATCTGTGGTCTCCAGAGTCTTGGGATGTAAGGCTCATGCCTGTGGCCACATATGACAGCCTCTGCCAACTGGTGCCCTCTAGTCATTTTGGACCACAACTCCCAGCATTCCAGATCATTGGCCATGCTAGATAAGGCTGATGCAGATTGGGAGTTCAACAACATCTGAAGGGCACCAGATTGGGGAAGGCTAATACAGTATGATACGTTCCTCCCCCCCCCACACACACACACCTTCATGCCTTATGATATATGCCTCTTCTATGCCTCATGTTGGCCCAATAAGTTTCTTCCTTCAGGTAAAACCTTTCCTGAGCAGTGTTAGAAACTGAGACATGAAAGCGAGGAGCTAAATGGCACCTTAAACCTAGGTTATGGGAGCAACAATGGAATGTCTGGGCGCACTTTTTTTATATAACAAGAATACAAAGCTGAAAATGAATGAACTGCAGCTAAAATATTATGTTCATTTTTCACATGATCTAGTCCTTCTCCTGCCCACCTCCCTAATATTCTTAAAAGGGTCTCTTCTCCAGTCTTCAGGGAGTAGCTGGAAGTGGGGAGGCAGAAAAAGGTCCTCCTTTTCTTCCACTTTGCAGTTTTAATATGAAATCTTAGGTGCAGTACTGCGCCCAGAGCTCAGAAACTGGTCACGCTAATGAAATTCCATGTTGTAAAATGCGTCTAGAATAATGGGAGTTTGGGCCACTGTATACTTAACCTGCCTCTGGTAGCAGAAAGAATGCTTTGCATTCATAAGAACTAAAGTTCAGAATCCCTGCCATCTCCAGTTAAAGCAGGGATGAGGAGCTTGTGGCCTCCATATGTTGTTGGACTCCCAACTTTCATGGCTAACAGAGAGAGATAAACTGTTGCCCAATAACATTTGGAGAGCTGCAGATTACCCATCTCTGAGTGTGTTTGTTTGTTTCAGTCATTTACATACACTTTTATCTTTAAAGGCTCTCTGGAACAAGAGGCGGGGGGGGGGGGGAATCTACCAAAGACGCTGGAGAATTGTTGACAGAGGAAAAAATACTGGACTAGATAGTCCGGTGTTCAGGCTCAGTATAAGGCAAGTGGATACATCTCTCAATTTATAATCTCCCCCCGCCCCAAACCTTGTGCTGCCCATCAAATGTATACTGGGAGCTTTCCAAGCAAAAATAATACCAGTTCTGTGCTCTGCACAGCATCTAAAACATTACAGTCGTACCTTGGAAGTCAAACGGAATCTGTTCCAGAAGTCCATTTGAGTTCCAAAATGTTCAGAAACCAAAGCGTGGCTTCTGATTGGCTGCAGGATGCCTCGTCGGACGTTCGACTTCCAAAAATAGTTTGCAAACTGGAACAGTCATTTCCAGGTTTGCGGCGTTCAGGAGCCAAAACATTTGAGAACAAAGCTGTTCAAAACCCAAGGTACAACTGTACTTGTCTTAGAGAACATTGCTAGCTGTTATAGATATGAGGTATGGGGCCCTCATGTCAGTTCAACACACATACACATACCCCAGATCTGCATAAATTTCAGGGGAATATCCAAATTCTGCACAAAAGCAACCCAAAATCTACAACTTAAATAATTTATGCAAATGTGCTAACAGGCCTGTTTGCCTACTTGCTCTAACGGCCACTGAAAAGGGCAAGAAACCTGTAGGGCATCTAAAAGTCTCCAGGACCACAGGAGATTTGGGTCTTTTGAGATTTCACTACTGATCATTACTTTTCAAGTTTATCACTGAGATTTATAGGATGCTGAATTCTGTGTCTAAAACAGATACCACCTAGCAGCAGATGGTCTGATGGTGGAAGTACAGCTTTATGCACTTGGCATAATAATAATAATAGTAATAATAAAAAGGGGGCGGACATCTGGGTGGAAAAGTCTTTCGCAATCCCACCCACCATTGAACCCATTGCATTTTGAGTGTATGTGATTTTGGCTTTACGTGCTACACCCAGAACGTAACCCCAGCGTAAACTGAGAGTCACCTGTACAGAATATGCACTACCCAGATCAAAATAAGCAGGAAACTCCAGTGTATCATGTCAAAGGAACTTGAAGTAAATAAAGTAAGTTCTGAAACAAACTTTCCATGATGCCGCAAGCGATCAAGCAGTACCATCAACCAGGAGAGACCAAATTCTCCTACCGTCTAGAGATCTGAAGATTTGAGGGGGGAATGGGGGAACCCCTCAAATTTCCCTTGAGGAAAACATCCCCCGCCCCCCAAAAAACCCTGGGAGGAATTTTCCCCATGCGCTCACATCTTTACTGCAGCCCATAGACAATGGGTGGTATTCAACTAAGTTTCACTCAGAGTAGACTAAGTTATGTTCATTCATTTCAATAGGTCTACTCTGAGTAAGATGTAGCTGAGTAACACCCACTACCTCCAGAAATACACAGCAGCACAACTCTACAAGATATAAATCAACAATAAGAGAACTGCAAAGCATAGCCATCTCTGCCTACACTATGCATCATAATTCCTTCCATTTCCAAAGTTCAGACTGTGTATCATTTGCTTATGGCACATCCCATGCAAATTTGGTAAAAAAAAACCCCAAGGTTTGCAGAGATACAAAATATTTTTAGGTAGAATAAAACCAAAACTGACAATGGGCATGAAATGCTGACTGGCTGCTTGGGAGAAGGGAGAATGAAATGGCAGGAATCCTCAACAATAGTACACCACACTGCATTTTCTGTTGCTGCCCTGGACCTCTAGAGGAAGGGCAGGATATAAATGGAATAAATAATAGTAACTGTAAACAGGATTTCTAACCCGCTTTTCACCACAAGGTCCCAGGGCAGGTTAAAACAATACAATTTAAAATTAGATAGAAGAATTTAAGTAAGAAACCAACGCAATTTTAAATAAGAAAATACAGTGAGGGTATGACTTCAACATCCAATGGTAGCTATAAGGTGAAGTACACACCTCTTTGGGAAGAGAATTCCACAATTTAGGGGCTGTCATAGTGAATGGCCTGATTTCTATTAAATTTTTCAATAATAAAGCAGTTAAGTACCAAACACAAAAGATTTGTTCTAAGGAAGACACACGTGTCTTTCCTTAACAATAACCTAAGACACTCTAGAACATAAACATATAATCAACAGTCAATGTAAAAGAAAAGGAAAAGAATCCCCCCCACACACACACACAAGAGCAAAAAAAACCCTCAAACTCTGAAAAGGTTCCAAAAGTTAGAGAATGACTTTAAACATCAAAGTAAGTACTGGTACCTTGAATTGGGTCAACAAACGAAACTGCAAGCAATGCAGTTTGTTTTAACACGGAGCTTATGCGAGTTCTAAATGGAACGCCAGCCAGTAAACAGGCTGTTTGCATTTTGGATCAGTTGAAGTTTCTGAGTCATCTTTTGCTGCAAGTTCCACTTGTAAATTCCAATCAAATTCAATAAAGATGAATGAGAGTGAGTGACAAAGAATGTAAAACAACTTTGCAAACTTTAAATCTGAGGGCAAAGCTACACTGCGCAGGGCATCTGCAACTTGATCTCCCAACATTTGCATTTTTACTGAAAAGCAACCACATTCAAGAGGTGTGTGTCAGAATTTCATCAGAGAAGTGGAGCTGTGGGGTATTTAACTCTTCTGTGCTGTTTTCCCAATTTACATTCTTGGCTGCACTCTCAAATCTGGGTTATCTTTAGGATCTGAGGGTGGGTGGGTATTTAAATAAGGAAAATGGCACCTGTATAGCTGTACAGATGTTTTGATAACTTTTCTTATCTCTACATAACAAGCTGCTTAAAGCCCCCCTCTTCTGCATAATATTAAAGCGATAGGAGTCCTGGTTTCCATTCTACAGTATCTGGTTACCCTAAAGCAAATATGGGGAACCTGTGGTCTTCCAGATGTTGTTGGACTCCAACTCCCATTAGCCCCAGCAAGCATGGCCAGAATGGAAGCTGAAGTCCATCACTATCTAAAGGGCCACATGTTCCCCACCCCTGCTCTAAAGGAGGACGCAAAACAACAGCCATGTGTTGCTTTAAAAAAAAAGGGGGTCTCATTGTTGAAGGCTGCAGTTAAAGGGGTGGTCATAGCTTTGAAATTGTTGAACTAAGCTACTGGTTTTCAAACTGTGTTGTAAAAAAGCTTTAGAAGGGTTCCTCAGTAGAGGACGATGTAAAAACAGCTCCACCAAAGTAGAAAGGTTGGCAAGCCACTGAGCTTGGTGTCTGACAGCAGCACTACCACTGTTACTGCTAGGGACTATGTATGCAAGTTGCATCCCACACTTGGTTTCTCGAAACACGGTCTTCATCCTGTTTTATTCCTGGACCAGACTTATAGTTTATACAGCTGACTACAAAATCATACACAACACCAGTTTGGTGTAGTGGAAGGCCAGGGTTCAAATAAGCACATGATTCTGTGGGGAGGGCAAATTTCTGGTTTTAATTCTAAAACCTAAGAACATTTTCAGTTTGCTCTACCCTAACTGAAAAGTATGGGGAACACGCTTTTTTAAAAAAAACAACAGAGAAGTTTTGTAAATATGTTTAGGGGCTGTATGTGAGCAGGGAGATCTCTGGCTAAAAGCCAAGACTAAAGCTTCCCACCCAAAGAGCGGGGTTTTTGCAGCACTATTCCTTTTATTATTCATCACTCATAAAATACCCCACTATGCTTTATGTTCTGACTCTCCTCCCTGGCTGGCATCTCCACTTGCAAGAATACCAGCTTCCTCTCCTCACGTGAACTCCTTGGGAAATACAACAAACCTGATGAGATTGGCAGAAACTGTTATGAAGGATAAAAATGGAGATACATAGAGGATGGCCATTCCATGTTAGAAGCCAAACAGTATGCCCTCTGAAAGAGAAAACCGTCACATGAAACAGATAGGTATGTATGTGTGTATTGATGGATTTGAGAAACCAAAACACGTCTAGCACTTGTTTCCAGCCTGCAAGTCCCCTGAATCATTTGCTGAGTTTTTGTGCAATGTCAGAGAACACTACGGACAGACAATTTAGCAAACAATGTTTTTCTATCATGGCATTTCATGGTTGTCTGTATTAAGCAAAATAAGGAGCAATCTTTCTCTGCTATGTAATACTTGGTAAATGTTGGGAGCCATATCACCCCCTCCATATCACCCCCTACAGCTGCTATATGTAAGTTTTTAAAAAGATTCCTGCAATGCCGAACTTCTCTTTATCACTGTGTGTAATTTGCCCTTGAGACTTCAAAATTCTTTTTCCAAGTGTTGTTTATATATTTTGAAATTCTTAAAATATGTTTAGTTCTGTGACACATCTTTAAATAATCTCTTTTTGTTTTGTGTGTTTTGTGTAAGAACGCTTTTTAATACATAAATAATACTCCTACTCACATTATTTGCAGGTTGTTTACTGCTGGAATATCCTGGGCAAAAACTAAAAAGGATCAGGAAAGTCTTACTTCTGTCCATAATTAGAGGTTCCAAATTTAACCCCATAATAGTCAGATCTGAGGGTTCTTTTAGTTATATCTCAGAAGTCATAGTTCTGTGTGAGTTGTATGACAAGGGGCTGGGGTGAAATGTGTACAATCCATACCTGATTAATCTCGATTTTAAGGTGTGATGTTACACTCAATAGGCAGTTTCACAGGATTAAAAGCTACACAACAATGGGCTTCACAGACAGAAATTTTGTAAAAAGTTTGTGGGTTTTTTTCCTGAGAGAGAGAGAACCACTCCAAAGAGAGTGGAAGAATCTTACTGACCTCTTTGAAACAACACAATTATCAGTGTGAATAAAGTTTTAAGACTGTAAGAACAAATAACCTACCTACTTCCCTAAACTTCCCCAATAAATAGTGATAAAACACGGTAGCAATGCATGGAGGGGCAGGCCTTCCACTCCATGGCAACAGAACAGAACTAGTCCGTAACTAGGGGCAGAACAACAGCAACCACAGAATAAGACAAAGCCAGCCACAGTTGTATGTGCTGCTACACATAAGAAATGGGCAAACTTTCCCACATTCACTGCTCAGTAAGCTGATGGTTTCTATTCACTCATTCTAACTGCTCAGAATGAGAATGCGTCTGCAAGGAAGGGAAAATAGTGCAGCTTCTGAGACGGAAAGTTCCAGAACGTAGTGGGTGAGAAGCAGGAACTTTAGGGAAGCTCAGATGGAGAAGACCAATGCCCACAGAAAAAGGAGGAAGAGAGAACAACCGAAATATAGGAGGGGCTTGGACAGTGTTGGCAGGAAGAGAATGGCGAGGCTAAGGAATTCGGAAAATTTTGAGACTACAGGCCAAAGAGGTGGAGAAATAGTGGGCTGAATTTCACATCTAACATGTGCCATATCAGAATTATTTTGAAAGGGTCAACATCATATAAGCAAGAGCAGTTTTACGGTTTACTTTGTTTTCATAAGTGCTTGGTCAAACACTTTATAAAGGCTTGCCACTTGTCTTGCATTTCTCTATGTGGTCATGCTCCACACTAGGGGAAACTTTACTCTCACTTGGCGTTGCGTAGATCTTGGATAAAGAATGAAACAAAACCAGGGGAACGTGTTTTTTTTTTTTAAAAATGAGAGAAGCAGAAGCAGCACAACAGAAATTATGTAAAGGTAGATTATTAAAGTTTGGATTTCTATAGGACCTACCTCCACTGGTTCCTCGCCCTCAACTGGAGCTCTTGAAAAGCACTGCAAAAGATAGGAAACAAAATTACTACAAAATAAAAATATGTGGACTCTTGTAGGCACATAGTGTACTCTAAATAAAACTTAGCTCTAGATTTATTAAGCATGCCTATAGCTCCTTAATTATTACTACACACACACACACACACACATACACACACACACAAAATATAGCATGGCAAATTTCCCAGAGCCCCTGCAGGCAGCAGGCAGATGGAGTTTGGCCTTGTGAATACTTCCCATTGCAAGCTGAGCTCCCTTTCTCTCTGCAAAAGTCAGGGCAAACTAACCCTGCTAGACTTTTTCATGAGGCCAAGTTATAGCTACCTAACACTTTAGGGGGGCTTCAAAAATCATACTATTAACATAATGAAAAGATGGCCCTGTATAACTAACGCTGTGTGCTGCTTTAAGAAAAGTGGCATATAAATGAAGCAATAGCAGCCATGAAAACTGTATCAGCCCCATGTCATTTCTATGCTAGAACTGTGAAATTATTAAATGGGAAGGGACTGGAAGTCATCTGCTCATCCACCAGCAAGTTATTCTCCTACCAGCTATTTAGAAGATCAACCATGCAGTAGAGGTAACAGCCCATTACAAGGCTTCAAGCCGAGAACATGTGTTAGCACTGAAATAGGAACCTGTGGAACAAACATCTCCATACGTCTCGTGCAAACAAATCAAACCACACAATACAGGCAGTAGGCAAATGTCCAGGGTGTCTAGCTTTCTATTTCCCCCCTACAATTCTGCACTCTGGTAAAGAACAACAACATAATTCCAAAACACACAGCCCAACAGATAAAAGAGTAATTGCTCCACAGCCCCACTGTCCTGGGGAAATAAACAAAGGGATGCCCTCTTTTAAATGCTTAGATAGCAAAATGGGGTGGGGTAGGGAGATTGATTATCCACGTATATACAGAGATAGCAAAAGCTGTATCAGTTGAATTTGAGCCTGCCATGCAGCAAAATCTCAACCCGAAAGCAACTATGCGAAATCCGTATCAATTGCACTTCATAATGAATTAGCAACAAAAGCTGTAAACTGCCCATTTAACAACAGGTGGGATCAACTCAGCGGCCAGCTGGTATAAAAGCCCCTCTACTTTAGAGCTTGATATCTGCCCTAGAGAGAAATGTGCCGTAAGAATTGTCAGTATAGTGCAGTGGAACATTTAGGATTCATGTGCAAAACTCTGTTCTGCCAAGCAAACTGCCCACCACTATGACAGAAAGGAGGAAGTGCCCATATTGCGGGGGGGGGGGCGGCAAAAACAATTCATCCATGTGTGCTCTGCTTTACATGAAAATGCAATTGGACTGTAACTAGGGATAGAATTCCAGGCATCCCAGAAGAGACCGTCCTAGTATGGTGCTGACCTTTAAAGCCCTAAACGGCCTCGGTCCGGTATACCTGAAGGAGTGTCTCCACCTCCATCGTTCTGCCCGGACCCTGAGGTCCAGCGCCGAGGGCCTTCTGGCGGTTCCCTCGCTACGAAAAGCCAAGTTACAGGGAACCATGCAGAGGGCCTTCTCGGTAGTGGCACCTGCCCTGTGGAACGCCCTCCCACCAGATGTCAAAGAGAAAAATAATTAACAAACTTTTAGAAGACATCTGTTTAGGGAAGCTTTTAATGTTTAATAGGTTATTGTATTTTAGTGTTCTGTTGGAAGTCACCTAGAGTGGCTGGGGAAACCCAACCAGATGGGCGGGGTATAAATAAATTATAATTATAATTATAATTATAATTATAATTATAATTATTATTAATCCTTTGTTCTATATCAATAAACAATAAGAGATGCAGAGACCAAAGCAAATCCCCAGTGTCATCACCCACTCCTGCTTCTGTTTGTTTGTCATGCAAGATGCAGCAAACAGTAGACAACATACCCATCGAACTATTGATAGTTATTTATTTTTATCATATCCACACATTATCTATGCATATCTATAACCTATACATGATTAGTCATATTTGCATCTTGTACCTCCCTCAAGTGAACTCAAAAGGGGTGTACATGGGTAGATGTCAAGTGATACCTCACCTTATCATTACAACAATCCTGTCCAGTAGGTTAGCTTGAGAGATTGTTGCCACATTTCAGCTATGCTAGCATGCGTCATCCCAGTAAGATAACCAGATAGAGCGCCAATCAGTTGTTTGGGATGGGAGGCTCACAGCTGAGTATAGACATGAACTGGGCTTCGACATCAAAGCCCAACTGCTCTAGCCGTGACCGACTCTGGGTTGCGGTGCTCATCTCGCTTTATTGGCCGAGGGAGCCGGCCTTTGTCCGCAGACAGCTTCCGGGTCATTTGGCCAGCATGACTAAGCCACTTCTGGCAAACCAGAGCAGCGCACGGAAACGCCGTTTACCTTCCCGCCGGAGCGGTACCTATTTATCTACTTGCACTTTGAAATGCTTTCGAACTGCTAGGTGGGCAGGAGCTGGGACAGAGCAATGGGAGCTCACCCCGTCGCGGGGATTCGAACCGCCGACCTTCTGATCGGCAAGTCCTAGGCTCTGTGGTTTAACCCACAGCGCCACCCACGTCCCTAAATAGTAGCTTACAGAGAGCTAATAGGTGAAGGTGATTCGCAAGAGGCAGTCAAGTCAAATACAGCAGAGGAAACTTCCAAGGTCACCATGCATTCTGGCCTGAGGCAAAATCCATTCCTTACTGCAAATCTATCAAGAGCTGAACCAATCCACAGAACATCAGTGTCATTTTCTTAAAGCAGGGGTCAGCAACCTTTTTCAGCCATGGGCAGGTCCACCGTCCCTCAGACCATGTGGTGGGCCGGACTATTTTTTTTGGGGGGGGGGGGGATGAACGAATTCCTATGCCCCGCAAATAACCCAGAGGTGCATTTTAAATAAAAGTACACATTCTACTCATGTAAAAACACGCTGATTCCCAGACCGTCTGCAGGCCGGATTGAGAAGGCGATTGGGCTGCATCCAGCCCACGGGCCTTAGGTTGCCTACCGCTGTCTTACAGCCTAAACATGTCTCAAGAGGCCGCTGCAAAGTTAAATACAACTTGTTCACAGAAAAGTACCATAGAAATACATAATAACCGTTTTAATGCCAAACACAGAATTAACCCAATAAATTAGTTCTTGTAGTCTGGTCACAATTATTTTAGCTGTACTGTATTAGTTATACTCTGCTAAATAGACTGGCTACTGCAATTAACTGCACACAGGACTGCAATTAAAGGCTGTTCAGAAACTGCTGTTGTTTCAGTATACAGTTACTAGATTGCTAATTACAAATGAATATATTATTCCAGTCCTTAGCTGCAGTTTGCTTCCAAGTGTAATTCAAGGTGTGGGTGATTTCCTTTAACTCAGTTTTGTAAATAACCCAACGGAAAATTTTTTTGTCAGGCATCTAAACTAGATAGTGATGGTGCTAAGCATGCCTCCCCGGGGAAAGCATCCTAGAAGAGCCACAAATGGAAAGGCACATTCTCATGTCACCAGGAGGCACACAGAGAAGAGCCTGAGATGCTGAACACAGGGTCTGGGTTGGTTCATGTGAGAAAAGGCAGTCCTTGAGGTACTGAGATGTGTAAAATGGTCAAAAACAGCAATTAGAATTGAGCAAGGAAACTAACTGCTAACCAGTCTTGGAAGTAACCCAACAAAAATTACCAGCCAGCAAACTCTTTTACTAGCCTGCAATAAAGACTAGCACGTTGCATTTCCATGCTGGCCATGGAAGACGGGAAGTCCTATTCCCCATGGAAAAGCAGGCTTCTAGCTTCTTAACATAATAATAATAATAATAATAATAATAATAATAATAATAATAATAATAATAATAATAATGAAGCCTTCAATGAAATGGACAGCTGGATGGTCAAAATGATCCATCCCTTCTTCACCAGCCCTCTGTATTTCCATGCTGATCTCATAGAAAAGGACTTCCCTTCTTTCACAGCTGGCAAAGAAACTAAGCAGGGTATCAAAAGTGGGATGGAGCAATTCGTCCCTCGTCCACTAGCTCCCTTACTCACCTGCATAGAATTTCTGGTCACCTAGCGCTGTGGGTTGAACTACAGAGCCTAGGACTTGCTGATCAGAAGGTCGGCGGGTACGAATCCTCGCAACGGGGTGAGCTCCCGTTGCTCGGTCCCTGCTCCTGCCAACCTAGCAGTTCAAAAGCACGTCAAAGTGCAAGTAGATAAATAGGGGAAGGTAAACAGCGTTTCTGTGCGCTGCTCTGATTCGCCAGAAGCGGCTTAGTCATGCTGGCCACATGACCCAGAAGCTGTACGCCGGCTCCCTCGGCCAATAAAGCGAGATGAGCACCGCAACCCCAGAGTCAGTCACGACTGGACCTAGTGGTCAGGGTCCTTTATGGCTCAAATGCAAAACTGTTTGACATCCTTGCATATTTTGGGACCTAGGTGCCTGAAGTAATGCTTGTCCTTGGTTCAACCTGTCCATGTATTGAGGTGACCTTTGGAGACTTGCACCACCAGGCATCTCCACCATCTGAGATAAGTGACACGACACCCTTTTCAATTGTGGTGCCTCATTTATGATAGGATTCTCTCCGCAAAATTATTATGTTTTCTGCACCAGGCAAATTTTTTTTATTTGTCCTTCTAAACTGACATTTATTTCAATGTGTTGTAATTTATAAGTTTGTTTTGAGTTTTGTATTTAAGTAAATAAATATTAGATACATGGCTGAGAAAATCTCTTACATGTTGTGTGTGTTTTTCAGATTGTTAAACTTGTTTTGTTTGCATGTAAGCCACTCTGGGAGCCTTTTTTGCAGAGTACAAATGCTCTAAATTAAATAACTTCAATATATATTATTACAGCGGATGAAATGTGGTGCAGTGCTCTCAACACTCACATACAGAAGTTGTCCAATAGAAAAGAAATTTTGTAAGGACACTCAGAAAGTTATGCATTTCAGAGAAAATTTCTGTTCAGCTAGTTTCGTCAGGAAAGTTGCGAGTGGTTCAATATGATGCACATGGTTTAAGCATTTGATTCACCAGTGGAGTCATCTCATGATTATGGCAAAGAAAACGTCTACGTGCACCATGACAACCATTCCACCAGAAAAAACAGCTCTGCTACAGAGGGAATTTGGGCTTCTTGAATTAGGACCTTGACTCTCAGACCCCCAACCCCCACATTTTCTCCAGAAGGCAATGCTATCAGAATCAACAACCTGTGGCAAACATGGAGCGATACATGGCAGCAGATAGCCCAGGCACCAATGACATTGCTTTGAAACTGTGTGCAGCAACGTTCGGGAAGCGGCAGGGAGGGGAAACGGCATGGCAGATTTATTGCTTCTTCTGCTAGAAAGTAAACACTCCCCCCACCTCCAGCACATGCTGTTTACAGCTCAGCAGGGAAAGCAAAAAAGCAAAATAGACCACTTAAACTAACACAGCCCTGGGTAGTCATGGTCATCCATGTGAAGTGCCTGTGTTAAAGGTGGGCTAGTTGCCATATAGGGTTGGTTAAATAATAAAAAAGCAAACCAATATACCCAGGATTTTATTCTGAATCGGAGCTTACCCTGGAAACCTATTTTCAGGGCAAAGATCTACCATGGCAGTTGTGAGCAAGATCATACTTCTGAGCATACGCAGAGTGCTTTGCTGTCGCTCTGAAAGGATGAGGAAGGAGGACCTGCAGGGCAGGCGGTACAATTTCAACTCGGGTTCAAGTTCCTAGCACCTCTTATATAGCAATGAAACACAGGAAATCTACCTTGCACAGAAGCAACGGAAAGGCATTCCCTGCACCTCTCTCTCTCTCCTCATATATGCAGGATCTGATGCACGCATAACTTTTTAATACTATCCTTGCCCTTACTGCCATTTCTTAATAGCCGCTGGTAGCAAAATACCCTGCAGCCCTTATCTTCTTCGCAACACAAACACACCCACCCACTGCCGCGGGGAGAGAAGGGGGTGGGGGTGGGTTTCAACAACGGCACGTGTCACACGGCCGCAAGTATTTATTTACCGAAATGTATTTACCCCACAAGGAGAGGCTGGGGTGTTAGACCCATGTGCCATCCCACATTACAACAACACGCGCATCTGAACGGACGCCACCCAGCGCGCACACAAACACGGCCAGGGACACGGGTTCACGGCGCGCGCGTTTATTCGCAGTTCCACGGGGTACACGTGACAAGCTTTGCATGTCCCTGCTTAAACACAAACACAATATAATCATAATTTTATTATTCATACCCCGCCAGCCACTCTGGGCGGCTTCCAGCACATATAAAAAGCACAACGAAATGCCGAGCATTAAAAAAAACTTCCCGATGCAAGGCTGCCTAATCTAAACAACCCATAATGTGTGTGTGGAACTGTACAAAACGGCGGTTCCCAGGAGCTTTTAACTCCAAAAAAGAAACACCCGTCACACGTCACCTCTCTCCCCACCACCCGCGTAAAGAGGGGGGTGAACGTGTGAAACGGGCGGCGTGCGCGTGTGTTTCGCACGCGCTTTCTTCCTGCCCCGGTGGCCCCCCCCAGCTCCTTACCTGGGCCGCCGCGGCCCAGCCCGGCTCGGCTTCCCGGGCTCGCTACTGCTGTGCGCGCAAAGTCCTCTCGTCTCCTTCCTCCCTTTCCGTGCGTCGACTCCGGGCCTTCGCTCGGCCCCGCACAGCCCTGCCAGCCCCGTCACAGCCCCAGCTCCAGCCACAGCCCTTCCTGCCTCGGCGGGGCCCGCCTCCTGCGCTCCGTCCCTCGCTCGCTCCTCGCCAGACCCGCCTTCCTTCCCGCCCGAAAGCGGGGGCAGGCGCCGCGGAGCTGCCAGGCGAAACGCCCCTCGGCCTTCCCCACCCCCTCCCACCGCGTTATGTACGGAAGAAGAGCTTGGGGTCGCCTCTCCGCCGCCGCCTCCTCGTCCCTCCCGCCATATGCGCGTCTCACTGTCACACATGCACACGGTTCCTCACAGAAGCGGGGCGCTCCTTCTCTGAGCTCCCTCAAAAGTGCGCCAAAAACAACAACTACAAGCCGCCTTAGACCAGAGCAGCCCCTGCGCTATGAGCATGCAGTTTGGCCCACTGGTCCAGAGGCGAGGCGACCCTTGTTCACTGTCCTCCACTCTCCCCCTAAATCCTCAAAAATGAATTGAAAAGCATTAATTCGGTGAGGTAGAAGCCTGCCCCGGTAATGTCCTTCTTTCGGGAGGGAGGGATTATTATCCATGATCTCCCCCCCAAAAAAGCTCAACAAGCTTTTGGGCGATCTCCCAAAACAAGCTCAACAACTTTTTGCTCCCCCCTTTAACAGAAATCCTGGCTACGCCCATGCTCTCCTCACAGACACACACGAGTCCATGCCAGTTATTGCACCTTCCATCCCTCTGCAATTATCTAAAGTGGTTTTTCATTGCAAGGCACAACAGCGCAACTACCGCAAAATGTTGTGGCTCTTCTTCCGCCCTCTTTCCCTCCCCTCTCCCTTGCTGCTCCCTGTAAGCTGGAATTCCCACCCCAAACACTTGAGCGAGGATACCCTTGCCCCCCTCTCCTTGCACAGCTTTCCTCAAAAGTGACATTTTCCATGAAGCCTTTGAAACAGCATACACATCCTTATTCTTCATCTGGAACATATAACTGGCCAAGTTTCCAGCTCTCAGCAGACTTAGCCAGCATGGCCAATGGTCAAGGATGATGGGAACTGTGATCAAACCAAATGGTTTGTGCATAATGCCAAGACAAACCATGGCTGAGCATGAATGAGTAGGCATGCAGGTGCTCAAAGACTGTTGTCACTTTGCTCTCATCTCCTGGTCTTGCTACTGCTGCACTACCCAAAGCTAAGCAGTAGTTTGGTTTCATGTCCAAATCCAGGATTGTGGTTTATCTCCCCTAAAACCATAAGCAGTAAGCCAAGAACAAGCATTGACTACAGCTCATGGTTTGCTTGGAGAAAGAAACCACAAGCCTAGGTTCAGATGTACAGTAATGTTAAGCCAAACCATGGCTTGGCTTTGGCTAATGAAGTGGCAACAGAACAGCTGGCTGCAGTTTTTGCATTATCTGCGTACTTGTTCACACTCAGCCATGGTTTCTGCTTAGCATTACATGCAAACTGCGCCACAGATTCCTCATCCTAATGTAAATGAACAATGGAACACGTTTTTCTTGTATTTTTTTCTTGTTTTCATGAATTGCCTCCCCTGTGGCAAATTTTAGCTTGTAAATCAGGGGCTGCCTAGTTACTCTGTTGAAATATTACACATGGTACCATTATTAATAACAACAAACTGGGGACATGGGCACACACCTCAGACTTGCCTTTAAATCTTACAGCTCTACCCCCCAATTCTCTTCCTGGTTTATGTTGTTGCCTGAGTATAAAAAACCTCTAATGTGTTACAATTTATAATTGTAAATAAAATTTAAAATATCATTAAGCTATCAAAAATAAAAAGCATAAAAACAAAGCCAATAAACAAATACAGTAGCAGAAAGGGTGGGTGGTAGTACAGACTGTGCTTCTGAAAAGAACAGTAAGAAGGAAGCAGATTGTCAATTCAGAATCTTCATTCTCAAGTGTCAAGTTTCTTCGGCTTTCTACAGAACTAGAAATTATGCTTCTGCATAAGCCATAAATTACAACAAGGACATCTCCATCTCTATAAAGTTTTTGCAAATATTGGTGAAACGGCAAATATGGGCTAATCTATTACCTTTGCACCATTTTTGCAATGAAAATTTCCTACTACATACATCCTAACTGGAGCTCACTTCACTCCATTAATTACACACACACACACACACACACACACACACACACACACACACACACACAAAAATGGCAAAAATGTTTTTACTAACCTATGTGCTTCAGGTGTGGGTGAAGGGTTCATGGATAAAATAGTACAAGGGTAAAAGGTTTAATACTAAGGCAGAACTTTTCAAAGTTTTCATGATGGTGACACACTTTTTAGACATGCATCATTTCATGGCACACTAATTCAGTTTTACTAGCAAACTGGAGGTTAAACTAACCACTTTCCAGCCCTGGGAGAAGCATGCGGAGGGTTCGCATTACAAACATACACACTGCAGCCGACACATTAACATGTCGCGACATGGAAAGCTCTGCACTAAAGTCTAATTCAGTCCCCCATTAGAAGTGTGAAAGCACTTCTGTAACATATACTTTAGCCTTAACTTTCAGTTTCCATATCCTTCCCCCTGTATCCCATAACCCACTTTACTTCGGAAAGGGGGCTTGGGAATGAACACTTTGCCACACTCTCCGGGGTTTCCCCCTTCACAAGTCAGGAAGGAGCAACCTTAGATATGCCTGCTGTCCACCACACCTAACTTAATCATTCTCCAACCCTTTAGCACAGGAGTTGGGAACCTCTGGCCCTCCAGATGTTGTTGGACTCCAACTCACATCAGCCACAGTCAGCAAGATCAGGGATTATGAGATAATCAGTCATCCATCTGAATAGGAACATGAGGATATCTCTGGTTCCTATTGTTACACAAACTCTTCCAGAACCCGAACAAATTATCCTAATACAGAAACCCTCCTTTGGTGAACATTTCACGTTATTCTCCCCATCCCACCTGTAAAAAAGAATTCATCCCATGTTTGGGTCACCGCATATCTTTGCCGATTTCCACATGCAGCATTGGCTATGTGCATATTAGTGGCTTAGAACTCAGAAAAGTCATTTCGCCCTCTGCTGAGCTTCAAGGCACATTTGCATGTTGCTACACACACCCCAGATGGTGCATTACCTGTTTGGTTTCCACAGGCCTGCAACCCATGGCTATCTCAAATGTACACACCTTAGTTTTTAACCACAAAGTGAATGTGGACTGAAACTGGATGGAAGCTGCTTTGAGGGGAAACAGATCAAACAGCAATATTTCAGACTCTCCAGGTGTCCCTATTTTCCAAGGACGTCCCTGGTTTAGAGAAGCCACCCAGGTTTCTGATTTGATCCTGGAATGTCCCACTTTTTTTAGGATGTCCCTATTTTAATTGGAGAAATGTTGGAGGGTATGGAGTTATCCGATCCCTGAGTCGTCTGAAGGCAATCCTGTATAGGGAAGCTTTTTTAAAAATAATGTTTAATGTTTTATTGTGTTTTTTTTAAAATAGATGTTTGAAGCTGCCCAGAGTGGCTGGGGCAACCTAGTAAGATGTGGGGGTATAAATAGTAAAATTATCATTATGGAATGGGATGTCCCTATTTTCATCGGAGAAATCTTGGAGGGTATGATATTTTTGGAGACAATACAAAATAGATATGGATTGTGGCTAATGTCATGTGTGCATAGATTCAATCAGCAGCAGAGGGAGCACTGTGGAGCTGGGGTAAACAGTAATACGTACACAGCCATAGATTCCTCTACTCCCCCTTTTTTCAAATCTATATAGCAATTACTCTTCTCTCACACACCAGTTTCTCAGGCTTTGTGTACCTCCTTCAAACTTTTATTGTAAATGTCATTACAATGATTGTGGCACCCTGGTTTTTCTGGATGACTCCTTTGAGAAGGAGATGGTTGACCAAAGAACCCCAACCTCCCATTCAACAAACTGCCCTGCTAGTGAGTCTTTTTGGCTTCATACACACTGCACATCTGAAGCACATTTAAAGGATATGACTTTCGCCAAAGAATCCTGGGAACTGTGGTTTATTAAGAGTGCTAAGAACTATAGCTCTGTCAGAGGGTAAATTACAGTTCCCAGGATTCTTGGGGTGGGGGATTTACATTCTAAATGTATGATGTGTATGCAACCCGTGTAACAGTCATCACACCACTCTTCAACTTCTGGCAATATTTATTTCAATAGCAGATGCTATTTTAAGAGCACTCAGGTGTATTTTTCTGTGTATAAGACGCCCCCATGTATAAGACAACCCCTATTTTTTTTAACCCAAAATTAAGAAATTAAGTTGTTTAGCTTCCGCCAATCGCTCACCCACCTGCCCACCACTGCTGATCACTTGCCACAGTCACTGCCGATCACACACCTCGCCACAACCGCCAATTGTCTGCCTGCTTGCCGCCACCAACAGCCCACCCGCCCACTTGCCACAGCCACCAATCGCCTGCCCAATTGCCACAGCCACAACCAATCACAGGCAGGCCTTGCCGCAGCCACCAATCACCTGCCCAATCGCCGCTGCCAATCTCCTGCTTGCTGCTATTAATCACACATCCCCCTCTGCATTCACTATCTGTGTATAAGACGACACCCAATTCTTGCCTAATTTTTTTTAAGCAAAAAGCATTGTCTTATACAGTGGTACCTCGGGTTAAGTACTTAATTCGTTCCGGAGGTCTGTTCTTAACCTGAAACTGTTCTTAACCTGAAGCACCACTTTAGCTAATGGGGCCTCCTGCTGCTGCCGCGCCACCAATGCACGATTTCTGTTCTCATTCTGAAGCAAAGTTCTTAACCCGAGGTACTATTTCTGGGTTAGCTGAGTCTATAACCTGAAGCGTATGTAACCCGAGGTACCACTGTACACAGAAAAATACGGTAAATGGGTAGTGGTGCTGTCATCCGAATCACCAATATGTCACCACACTAATGGTCTATCAAGCAGAACTGCCTCCACAAGCGGTCAACTTGCTCAAATACAGGAACTGAGCCCAAACCACCCAAACATCAGTTACCAGTACAAATTGTCTCTTAACACACACCTTATTTATTTGGCACTGGCCCCTTCTGTCACCCATAGGCCCCCTTTGAATCCTCTCATCCTTGCCTCCTATGCATTATAAGCCAAACCAACCATCTGATATTCTGTTTCACTCCACCCAGATTGCTTGCAAACGACCTATTTAGAATCATCCTGATTTGTTTGTGCAACGTTTGCAGGGAGATTAGACAATGTTGGCTACATAATTATTTATTCTTTGTTTGTGGGGAGGTTATATGATGTGGCGAACAAGCTTTCCCCCAAACCTTTTAGTGCATGTTCCTGTCACTTCCCTTATTATATAAAAAAAAGCCTGTAGCTGTGTGCACATATTGCTGACTTAAAATTCACCTACTTCATTCTTTTTCTCATTTTGAATCGAAGCTGGTTTGCAAGGGAAATGCACCAATGCAAAGTACTTCGTAAGAAACAACAGGACAGATGCAGGATAGATACAGACTGTTGCTAATGTCATGTGTACACCGCTTTCCAAATCTGTAGTGGGAGCACACTGGATGCAAGAGTAAACAGGAGTGTGTACACAGCCTGATTGTTTTGGGAAGTGGGCTCAGTGTGCAAGAGTTTCAAACCAATTATGCAATCTGAATTGTCTCTATTTGCGGCAGCAGCATTCAAATGGCATCTTCCTCAAAAAGCAGGGGAGGGAGAAGTCTTCCAATTTACCAACATTTGGAAAGGAAGAAGGAGAGAAAAACATTCAGTAAAAGAAAAGAGAGATATATAATTAAGCAGGGATTATAGAAGGGCAGAAAGCAGGCAGACAGAAGAACCCCTGCAGCGTCTTCCAGCCACCTTAATAAAACAAAACAGGAGCACTCTCTCACCTTCCTGGTATTACTGTATTGCTTTCCAGCTCTACTGGTCTTGAAGCCCTTTTACCAGCATGATTGCTTCCTCTGCTTCCTTGCTCTCACAGTAGGTTGGGTACTTGTACAGTAACCCACTCACTGGGATGCCCCAGCTCCTGGTGCCCCCAGACTGTCCATATTTTGCAGGAGAGATTCAAGTGCATACTTTAACTTTCAGTTTACACAGCTAAAGTGGATTAAAGAGCTTTGTAGATAAAAAACCAATGATTAATAATAATACGGACTTTTTGCAGTCTGGAAATTGATGGGGGGAAAGTCATTGAAAAGTGTGCAATAAATTAGCAACGGGAAGATGTATAAACACCCCACGAGTAAATCAGGATGAATGCTCATTGTCTTATAACATTCATTGTCTTATATATGGGCACAACATAAGTAATAATGCTCAATAAAGACCTGATGTAATCTAACCTCCCAACAAGCAAATCAGGATGAATGTTCGTGGGCATGCACACGAAAGCTCATACTAAGAACAAACTTAGTTGGTCTCTAAGGTGCTACTGGACGATATATTTATTTCTACTGCTCAATAAACAGGTCATCTGTAGGGGTCCTAAAGCACTGAAGATATATTGGGGGGACGGGGGACTCTGCCAAGCTCTCAGAGCAGTAAAACCAGTTCTGCAGCCTCTTCCTGCCCTGCAAGTGGATGATGTGAGCTATGTTGGAGAGAGAGGTTTGGAGGAGAGATTCTTACTCTCTAGTAGTAGCTGAGTTGGCACAATGGTGATTGCTCCAAGTACACTTAAACTTGGTTAGATTTTGCATTTACCCTCATCCACCTTTAAAAACCAGCCCAAACAAAAATACTTCAGCTAGAATCAATAGCAGACACTTACGCTTTCCACAAATAAGCAAAGATTTTACTCACAACATTCCAGAACTTACATCAAACAAGTCTCCATTCATTGGCAGTAAAACAAAGAAGTTTAAAGGTTCCAAAACAAGTACCGTAGTTGATTTCCTTGCAAAAGGATAATGCAATCTGTGGGTTAGCAAAGATGCAGGCTTCAAAATCTCCCTTTTGGAGAGATTCAGTTCACTTGGCTTTTCTTGCAGCTGGGAGTCATTGGCCGTGTAGCTCCTTCCTGAGAAAAATGAGGGAGCAGAGGCTGCTAAGAGCCTGCTCAACCACACCCACTGGTAATATGACCTCAGGGCTCGGGTTAACCCTTTTAATGCACGCAAGTGTCAGGCAGTAACCGTATACAGTGGTACCTCAGGTTAAGAACTTAATTCGTTCTGGAGGTCTGTTCTTAACCTGAAGCACCACTTTAGCTAATGGGGCCTCCCACTGCTGTTGTGCCGCTGCTGCGCGATTTCTGTTCCCATCCTGAAGCAAAGTTCTTAACCCGAGGTATTATTTCTGGGTTAGCGGAGTCTGTAACCTGAAGCGTCTGTAACCTGAAGCGTCTGTAACCCGAGGTACCACTGTACAGTATTACAAGATGACCACCAAGAGACCCAGAGGTGAGCTACTGCCTCATTCTCCCTTGATTAGTTTTCACAGTAGTCCTTACCCATGCTGTAGTAATGCTTTTAACCTCATCCTGTGCAAATTTATTGCTGCTGCTGTGAAAGTCTATTTATGTACCCATTACAGCCCAAATAGCCACCAAAGCAGGGAACAGCAATTAAAACACAGCCTCATCCATTACAACATTTAACTGGCCATACAGATCATTGCTATTCCATTCCACTGTTGCACAACCCTCAGATAATCCAAATGACATTCAAATAGCAGGAGCCAGCCAGACTTCCCTTAGCTCCCTTACCCAAAGTGTCACACACCACCAGAAAGCTGGACACTTCAGTGGAAGCACAGCGAGCTCTTGTGTTAAAGGCAAGTGCTTTTACATTCTCAGCTGTGGGCCAGGGATAATTTGAGCTAAGAACTCAGGCTTGGAACATGGACTTGATGCCTGGATTCAGCTACCGTATGGGATAAATGACGTGATAATGAAAAGAGTGGTCTTTTGCACATCTCCCATTTCCTGCACAATGTGTTTTCTCCGAATTTGAGCTCCCTAGATTTTTGTGTTCATTGACACTGTGCTTGCTTGGAGTTTGCTATAGCCTTGCACTTTTCACAGGCATGAAATACCATGTGGTGTAGTGGTTAAGAGGGTTCGTGTCTCCGCTCCTCCACATGCATCTGCTGGGTGACCTTGGGCCAGTCACACTTCTTTGAAGTCTCTCAGCCCCACTCACCTCACAGAGTGTTTGTTGTGGGGGAGGAAGGGAAAGGAGAATGTTAGCCGCTTTGAGACTCCTGAAAGGGAGTGATAAAACGGGATATCAAATCCAAACTCTTCTTCTTCTTTTTCATGCTTCTAAAAGCATTTGTTCCAGATATCAGCAACAGCCAGGTTTATTGCTAGTTTTTATTTTACTTCCACATGCCTCTTTATATTATCAGATTTGTTAGCTGCTGAGATTAGTTTGCTTATTTGAAGGATACAGATTAGAGGTTTTGGAAAGCTAGAAGGAGAGGTTTTCTGTAGTGCTTTTGGTTCTTTCTATATTTCGGAACTTAAGCACTGCTTTGCAAACCAAAAAAAGAAAAAAAAAGTCTTCACAGAACAGCTTGCAACATTAAACCCGCCAGAGATACAATCAAAAACTATAAAAATTAAGTATTGCAAGAAATGCAATAATAAAATATTATAAAACAGATGAAATCATTTTAATCGAAAACTGCCAACAAATTCCTAGAAGTGAGCAGGTTCATGCTTGGTGAAAGACCTGCAGCTATAATTTCCCTCCCTTTCATTTCTAGAACATAATTAAAAGTACAGATTGTCGGTGTTTGTCTGATTTCGAAGTGAAACATGTTCCACAGCGCTGGCACTGCTACACTAAAGGCTATGTTCCAAATAGTCACAGAGCAAACCTCTGGCACATCATGTGGCAAAAACAAGGCAGCCTTCTCCCACAGTTGACCGTAGCAGCTTGGCAAAGATGTGGAGAATGTGATTCCTTAGATACCCTGGTACCAAATTGTTTAGGGCTTTGTATGCTAACAGCAGACGTATTCAACTAAGTTTTCGAGCAGGCTTATTGAAATTAACGGGCCTTAGTCCATTAATTCAAATGGATCTACTCCACATAAAACTTAGTTGAACACCACCCACTTAACTTGGCTCAGGATCATATTGGTACGACTGTAGTATATAAAGGGAGGTTGCCATCATTTGTGGAGCCTCCTTAAGGCACACAGAGTTCTTCTGAGCAAGAAGAAAAGGCACCTACACTTTGTATAACAAAATCAAGGCCCTACTTAGACACTGTACCAAAATCTTGTTAATGCTGAAGGAACCCAAAGCATAGGGCAGTTAGCTGATGAACTACATTTTCAAGAATTCTGGCCAAGTTTCAAATTCTTCCTGCACTCCCTGTTTCTGATATTGGTTTCTGGTTGAGAACAGGGTAAGCACCAGATGTTTCATGGCTGCAGAATGTGTCACTTGTCGGAACTATGCAATAATTTGGTTTGTTATACTGTAGTCGGATGGCTTGTGTATCAGTTTCTCTCCAACTTCCAAGAGCAAGGAGTCCTTCTAAGAAATATAACGCCCACAACAGACATAGCTAGGGGGAAGAGGCTTACTCATCTGTAGAACTCACTGCTGTAAGGTTTCCCATTTTAATAACTTAAAATAATTATCGGTTTTGGGAAAGTACTCAGTGGCAAACATTGCAATAACTTATAACGGTAACTAATGCTTATGCTGCCAGGATTACGCAGATGAATAATGAAGACAAATGCTTCTGTTCTCCCTGAGAGCAGCAAGCTGCTTTCCTTCTGCCCATGGCGATAACTTCAAGATTTAATCTCAGCCAGGATCACTAGAGTTCACCCCTCTTTTCAGTACTAGAGTTCAGCTCTGGAATAAAGTCAAAGGCTTTATTACTTAGCCAAGAGCCATCAACTGTACACACACACACACCCCAAACACACACAAAGAACCTTGAAAGCACATTACACCCAGTTCAACATTACTAATAGCCAATAGCTCATTGCAAAAAGGAAACATACAGTACAGTATTCCTATATAAATTTGTAATTTGACTTGGTACTTCTAACCATAGGCGCTGACTCCATGGGGCCTGAGGGGGCCCGAGCCCCCTCAAAAATTCGTTGGGGGGGCTCCGCCCCCCCAATAATCTCGGGCGCCCCTCCAGCAGAGCGCCACCGCCGCCCCTCCCCCAGCCCAAAATGCACAGGGTCGGGCTGCATGCCTCCTGCCCTCCCTCCCGAGCAAAAGCTCCACCCAATTTCCTTCGGAGCTGATTAATAGGCGCAGCACGCTCTCCCCTATTCGCTCATGAGGAGGCGGCGCCACTTTATCTGCATATTCATGAGCTTATTTATTATTCATGAGCTTTCCCGGGCCCCCCCAATATTTTTTATAAGTCCGCGCCCCTGCTTCTAACTCAAAACTGGCAGACAGCTTTTTCTCTTCTCTTTTCTTCTCTCCCAGCTTTCATTGCTCTAAACTATATCAGCAATCAACCATATGGGATCTGGCTGACCGCTTTTTAATAGATAGGATGGCAGCTACGAAGCTGGCTAGATCCAGTGGGTCTGAATGGCCAGTAGAAAGGCCAATATATCCTCTTCTCTCCAATCCATTTTGTTCCCCAGACCCATGCCCCACTTGGGCACAAAGCTTTAAAGCCCAGACCTGTGCCTAGAAGTCTGGCACAAAAGGAAGTCCTTAGGGACAACTTATGGAAAAGCGAAGTAATGGTGGAAAGAGTGCCTCTGAGTATGTGCAGAATGGTTTGCTATCACCCTTTAGTACCCATAAACAGCCCCACATGTTTACACAGGGAGTGGAAAGGTTCCAAGTCAGTATGCTGTTGCTCCTTTGCTAGTGATGTCATAGGCCTTACCCAATAGTTGCCCAAGAGTCATGCCCCACCCTCTGTATACATAACAACTACCCAAGCAGCTCTGGGGAAACATATATTTCCCCTGACTCAGAATATTGCATGGGGATTATGTGCTATCCCTGCAACAGAAGCACAGATAACTAGATTGGGGGGGGTACGTTTTCCCCAGTAATCTTTTCTGTTGTGGGTCAGGACAAGGGTTTCATTCTGGTGTTGAGCTGCTCTGCTTGCCCTACCCTTGTTTAAAAATAGAAAGGGGATAATGAGAGAGCTATACAGTGGTACCTTGGGTTAAGAACTTAATTCAATCCAGAGGTCCGTCCTTAACCTGAAACTGTTCTTAACCTGAGGTACCACTTTAGCTAATGGGGCCTCCCGCTGCTGCCGCGCGATTTCTGTTCTCATCCTGAAGCAAAGTTCTTAACCTGAGGTACTATTTCTGGGTTAGCGGACTCTGTAACCTGAAGTGTCTGTAACCTGAAGCCTCTGTAACCTGAGGTACCACTGTAGTCTTGTGAGCTTCCAGATGCTGCTGAACCACAACTCCCATTGCCCTTGACCATTGCCCATGCCTCTCCCTTGGGCCTTTTCAGTCGTGTTTCTACACCTGCAGAATGCTCTTCCCAGTGATGTCCAGCTGAGACCATTGTTGCCATCTTTTCAGGGCCAGGTAAAGACTTGCCTCCCCCGCACCTGATTTTGTTTAAGAGCCCAAGACTCTTAAATCTCAAAGCTGTGGGTTCGAGCCTCACGTTGGGCAAAAAGATTCCTGCAATGCAGGGGGTTGGACTAGATGACCCCCAGGGTCCCTTCCAACTCTACAATTCTATGATTCTACTGTTCACGTGCTGCCAAGGCTTCCTGTGGGCTGTTATGAGGGGTGTTTGTGGGTGCTTGTTTGTTGTAGATATAAATGTGGGTATTCATGGACATGTGTGTGTTGTGTATGTATGCATGTGTATTAATGACTTATAGGCATATGAAAGTATTAACATTTCACAGGAATCTTTCTATGGCATGATGTATTGATGTTTACGTTTTTAAATTTAAGTCAGCTGTGGAATTTTTAGGCAACAAGCAACTAATACTGTAAGTCTAGCAGGAGCAACACTGGATGGGCCCGTCCCGACCTTTGACCTTCCAGGAATTCCTGGACCATTATGAACTCTTTCAGGCCCTTAAACAAGTTCACGGCAATCCTTTTTGCAGTTTTCGTAGGTCCTCTTCTGCCTACCTCATGAAAGGGAAGCCAGGAGGGCAAATACTAACCAGCAGTCAAAGACACTTGCTGGAGGGAGGGAGGGAGGGAGGGAGGGAGAGAGAGAGAGAGAGAGAGAGAGAGAGAGAGAGAGAGAGAGAGAGAGAGAGAAATGACTAAGTATTTGCCTGGACTGGTGTTCTGCCATGGGTGTGTGATGCTGAAACTCTGAGCGATCCTTGCCCCCAACCCCCCGCCCCGCAAGGAGGCTTGAAAGAAAAAGTGTTGAAAGCACTTTGCAGACTGAGAGGTACTACCGAAATGATTAACAAACAGAAAGTTCTACTATTACTATAAGGAACGTTCAGAGAATGCGCCTTAGAACTTCTCTGAAAACCACAGCCGATAGAACGATAGGGTGAGCAGAATCATGAAAACAGTGGCTGCGTCTCTGTCTCTGGAGAAAGAGAGGCAGAAGGGGCTACACCAAGGTGGCAGCCAGTGCCTTTTCTCTTTCTGAAAGCAGCTTCCATGAATCCTGTGTGCTCTGACGCAGACTCTTCGCAGGAAACAATATTCAGAGCAGTTGCCTGCGCTTCAGTGCTTTTGGGCTCCCTCCAGGGAGTTTCCTCCTATACTTTCACTTTCAGTCGTAGCTGAAACTCCGGCGCCAACCACTTCCGAGAATGCAGCACACTTTGGGTGGGACTGAAGTTGGGCTGCGCTCTATCCCTGCCAAGTGTATCAGTTACCCAATATCTGTGGTGTAACGTAACCCTTTTGTAACGTGCATTGATCTACAATTACCATATTTTTTGCTCTATAAGACTCACTTTTTCCCTCCTAGAAAGTAAGGGGAAATGTGTGTGCGTCTTATGGAGCAAATGCAGGCTGCGCAGCTATCCCAGAAGCCAGAATAGCAAGAGGGATTGCTGTTTTCACTGCACAGCGATCCCTCTTGCTGTTCTGGCTTCTGAGATTCAGAATTATTTTTTCTTGTTTTCCTCCTCCAAAAACTAGGTGCATTGTGTGGTCTGGTGCGTCTTATAGAGCGAAAAATACGGTATTTTTTTCGTTGTGTGGTTTTTTTTAAAAAAGTTGACAAATCTTACAGAAATGTTGTCATCTGAAGTTTTCAGACTGCTTTACGATAATACTGGGAGCAGCCAAGATGGGCAAGGTTGGTGGATTATCGGTTGGTAAAGCATGAAACTCTTGATCTCAGGGTTGTGGGATTGGGCAAAAGATTCCTGCATTTGAATTTGCAGGGGGCTGGACTAGATGACCCTCGTAGTCCCTTCCAACTCTACAATTCTATGATTCTATTATATTTTTCACAAACATACCCCTTTCAGCACTGTGTTACAAAGCAGCCATCTGCTGATCATCACAATCATATATATTCATATATGATAAATAAAATGGTGTTTATTGTTGAACTGTTATAATATGCTGGTTGGGTAAGGGGACTAAAGATCCAATTAAGTCTTAGAATAAAACCAAACTCTTTTTACTTTAGATGCCATCAATATTAGGATGGTTTGCATTTTATATAATACACTGATTTCCCTGATACTTGTGTAGAAGATCACCTAAAATAAAATGAAAGTATAAGCACCGTGTTGTGTATTTACCTAAGGTGGTTACCCGAGTGACAGCTTAACATTAAAATGCTTATCTATTGAGAAATATTGTATCTCACTAGACACAGGGGTTTTTTTGCCCTCAGGATAGCATCATCATTTAGGATACAAATGTATGAACTTCTGGAGTCTGTACTATATTTCAGGCATAGCAGACTGTCCAAAGTACATTTTAAGCAATATTGTTTCATACTGAGATTCTTGAATAGTTCTGTTCAGTAAGGATCACCAAATTGTCCACTCTGAAGTTGTAATGAAAAGTACCAATCATGCATTTGTACCAAAAGGGTAGTACACAGGGAATTCATGGATGATTTTCAGAGCTTCATTATATAGTGCTAAGTAAAATGCGTTTTTATCTTCTCTGAACTGGGTATATGACGCACACATGATGTTTACAGTACTTGATTTGTATCTCTTCCTACTGCTTCAATGATCCCAGAGATCTCTTCTTCAAGAGGTGTGTTCAGTTCCACGGTTGCATTTCCCCCGCTTCTCCATCAGATAGGAAGAAAAATTTCCCAGATGGATTAATCTTTTCCAGGTGCCCCACAAAACAAACGGGCTTCCCAGTGTACTGTGCCAACTGATTTGTGGCTATGCGATCCCAGGGTCCTTGCAGCGAGTTTGCCATTTCGGAATTGGAATTGGAATTGGAACCCACCACAATCATATACTCTGAGCACAAGCTCAAAGCTCAAGCTCAAAGTGTTCAAGAATGCAGCTGTTGGGAACAGACAACTGAAACATTCATTTTAGAGAGGGGAGAGCTGTCCTTGAAAATGATTATTCATGAAACAACTGCCATGATTTCAAGACTCTGCAGTTTCAGAACTGCTTTTTTGATTCAATAAAGCATACCACATCTGGTTGTTGTTTTTTAAGTACTATGAAATGACTTCCAGAAGTGTGCACTTTGCACAGCAAGTTTGCATAAACTAAAATTTGGCAACTGAGTGAACAAGAGTAAAAAACAAAAACACGGAAGTAAACATTGCTGAATTCAACCCAACCAAGGGAAGGAACCATGCATCACTCTGAACTAGCAAAAGCGGTGAGCTTTGTCACATAGGTTCCATTAACAAAAAGAGTGCAACAAGTAGCTATTGGTATAAATTGTCTTTGAAAATCACCATTGTTGAGAGGGCAGGGTTGAGGAGAAAATACTACTTCTCCTGCTGCAGGGAACCATCAGCCTTTGGAGCAGAAGCTACTTAGCTAGCTGAACTGTACTGGGAGAAGAGAAAAACCCCATCCTGAAAATACATCAGTCAACAGCAGCAAGAACAATAATTTCCATCTGATCTCCCCCTGTCTCCAACCACAGGCAACTCATATACGTCATGTATGAGTAACTCGCATAATTCATACTCATATACCTACTAACCCTATACCCATAACACATGAATGACGTAGGTGCTCCTGCCGTAATAAATCTATTGGGTCTTTTTATGGTGCCACAAAACTCTTTCAATCAGACACAAGCTTTATAACAAGAGTTTTGCATTTATTTTCACGCAGCATTTGTGCCATCTGGGTTTTGTAATCCACAAATAAGACTCAATTGGCCAGTCTTAAGTTTTGCTCTGTTCTTTCACCCATGCAACTTGTTTCAGACAATATCACCATCCATGAACAACAGGAAGATAAGGAGGACCTTCTAGAGGAAGAGCAGGGAAATGATGAGGCAGAGGAAGCAGGCGAGAAAGAGGAGAATAATTCTGACTTGGGTGAAGAGGATGCTGAACTGAATGGAAATGCAGGTTTGTATGTGAGTGCCCTCTAAGAGGAAGCTGAGGATTTTATGTTCCGCAAAGAGTACTAATTCCCTGCACGTGGGTCCTTCCCATGTATGTCACAGTGTTAGACATGTAAAGTATAAGAACTGTAAAGTGCTATGTATTCTATTTTAATGTTAGATTCTCAAAACCATGGGCTGCAGAACAGATCACTTGACACAGCTGTGCAGACAGGACCCGTCACAGGCAGCCAAAGTCAAACGTGGACAATCGAAGGGTTCTTGCAAGCATGGTGGGGATAGAGAGGGAAATGAATAAAGTGGGAAACTGTGGGAATCACCAGAGATGTAACTTTACAAGCTGGGCTATAGTTTACAAACAATAGCCATTAACTGACTTTCATTGTAACGTAATGATGAAGGCATTTGAATTCAAGGACTCCGCAAGAAGGACATATAAGAGCTGTGCAAAGAGCTGGAAATCTTGAAGATTCAAGGTTATGTTCAAGAAGGACAGAAAATTTCAGCAGATGCAGGAATTATTTAATGTTACTTGTCTTATCTCAAGCTTGACAATGTACTGCAGTGTTAATAATGTTACTTTTTATTTAAACGTGTTCCACAGGTGGTGCCAAGTAACAGAGGCTTTAATTTTAAAATGCAGGAAATGCTTACCAGCTCTATGTCATGTTAGCAAGCATCGATATTTGAGGAAAGCTTATTTTTGACCCTTTTCCTTTTCTTTCTTTAAAAGGTGTGCATTGAACAAAGATTTTATTCTTTTTCTGTGTTGAATCACTGCCAACTTTTGCTGTTTCTTTGCAGTACAATTCACTGAGCGCTGGGAGCCTGCCAACTCTCAGTTTGCAAAGGAACAGCAAAGGTGTATACCTGAAATTCCCTTTTAAATTTTCCTTTCCTTTTACCAAAAAAATAAAAATAAAAATAAACATGTGATTATGTGGATTTCTGTGCTGAAACAGAGACCTTAGTTTTAGAATGGAAAGCTTGAACTCCTGTGGAACTTTTAGATGGATAGAGAAGTTTACATTTTAGTATCAGAGTTTTATTTTTTGTCTGCAAATATCCTTTTTTTGTACTAAATGCAACCAAGAGGGGAAAAAATGAAACTAATAATAATAAAAACATCTTAATTTTGAAACATCTCCTTTTCATTATAAGTTTGCACAGCTAAAATCAACACCACCAGCAGAACTATGGACATCACTCAAGTTCTCAAAAGCATACTTTGTCCTATTCTCCTTGTGTTTTTAACAGGACAGCAGCACCTTATAAGTGACTGGCTGAACCCAACTACTGTACTTACAGTCTGCCTCTTGCAGGAGGCTTAAGTGCATGAATTGTACATTGCAGCAAGATTGCGGATGCAAGGTGGAGTTCCGCAAGCCAGAGACTTACAGTTTCACACTGTAAAACTCTCCCATGCTTGCCTTCCTTTATTGGCCCCACAAGAACACATAGTATTTAGAATAATTTTCTTTATCTTATCGACACTCATAGCATTGCTGCCACTGTAATTACCCTCTTTGGCACACAATGGGTTGGCAACTGTTATTATTGCAGGAATATTCTCACCGCTATCTTTTTTATTGGCAAGTCTCTTGTCATTTGGATGGAGACGGCACTGCATGTCATGGTTCAAAACCTGGTTGGTTGTGATCCTGTACTAGTTGCAAGTATGTCTGCACTTACAATGGTGGCTGGCCACTTTTTTGGTTTTTGGGGGCCTGAGTTAACCCTGATGCCCCCTTTAACAAGAGCATGAAGCACGACATCATTTTCACCCACAGAATGGATACTTTCCCCCCCTATCCTCCTTGCATTCTAAAGCATCTTCCTTTAACACAGGAAGAAACTCCCGCAAGGCTGAACTAACTCTGCCCACACATTGGAGGGACTCTTCCATTTATTTCCTATGATCAGTAACTGTTCTCAAAGATTCATCCTTTAACTGCTGCAGAAACACCTCAAGCACACCAAAAATCCAATCTGTCCTGCGCTCCTTTGTCAAAATGTGTTATATGTTCTCTAATCATGCTCATGTCACCTTTGGCTGTGTTGCAGCAGCACCTGTTTACATTTTGAAGGAGAAGTAGATGGGGGGGGGAGGGGGTCGACTCTGTACATGATGACAATGCAGCAAATGCACACATCTGTTTTAGGTGTAGACCAAAACATCGATCATTAGAACACACAGTGCGCATGTGTTACTCTGTGGGTCAAGTGAGAAGCTTCATGGGTTAGCTATAACCTGCAGAGACAGGGCTGAATCTGTACCCATCTTCACTAATGGGGTACCTGTGGTCAACCCAGATGCTGTTGGAGGCTGCATGTTCCCCATCACCGTTGTGGAGCACCCACCAAATGTATACCAGGAACTTTGTGTGTGTGTGGAAACAGATGAAAGTGATTGCCATTTCACCACCTGCTTTTTTGAGCGCATTACATAATTATAAATAATATAGTAAGGACTTTCACTATTAGTAGCAGCAATTACTGTCAAAATGACAAAAGTGCTGAGAAGCAGTTTGAAAAAGTGTGTATGGTAGAGAAACGATTACTACCAATAATACCTACTGTAATGATATAATCGCTTTTTTTGCATCCTACGTACGGAAACTTCGTTTCTCTGTGGGAAGGAAGGGTGAGGAGAACGGACACAATTTCATGTCACGCATTTGAAACATAGACACCTTACCACAGTATTCAGTTTCCCTTGGATCAGAGAACAGAGAAATGGGAGAAGCTTGAGCCAGAACTCACAGGAGCTGCTGTCATTATTCTGGACTGACTTCTGCACAGTTCAGAGGACTTATGCGTACCTATGGAAAGACAGAAACAGCAGTAGGAAAGCGATGCATGTGCTACCAGATGCTTTGGGGGAAATGGGGGGGACACACACACACACACAAGTGCAAAAACAATTATTTTTCACAGAACAGCGTCTTTCTAGAATTCCACCTCATAATTATTTTCCAGATTTGAAAGAATCCTTCAAGATCCCACCAAGAATCAGTTGGAATTCCAAATTTTGTGTGTGTGTGTGTGTGTGTGTGTGTGTTCCAGTCTTTCTCAACCTTGGGTACCTGGGCCCTCATCCGCCTCCACCATTATGTGGATAGAGATACCATTTCATGTAGTCTTTGGCCACCTGGTGCCCTCTAAATATTTCGGAGTACAACTCCTATCAGCCCTAACTGGCTGGGCACCAGGTTGGCAAGGCTGATGTGGCTAATGCTAGTGCAACACTGAGGCAGAATTGCTATGTCTCTCCTCCACATGCACTTTCCAGCATCTAGACAGGCTGTGGGGCTGTCACCCTCCTGTGAATACAAGGGGCTTGCTGGCTGAGGTGTACCTAGCAAGGAGCTGTATTGGCACATGCCCAGAGCAACATGCAGAAGGGCTCCTTGCTACTCCGAGCCAGAGATGCAACTTTTGTCTCCACCTCCATCGCTCAGCCTGGACACTGAGGTCCTTCTCTGAGGGCCTTCTACTGGTTCTCTCACTGCAAGAAGCGAAGTTACCGGGAACCAGGCAGATGGCCTCCTCGGTAGTGGCGCCCACCCTGTGGAAGCCCCCCCCCCCATCAGATGTAAAGGAAATAAACAACTATCTGGCTTTTAGAAGACATCTGAAGGCAGCCCTGTTTAGGGAAGTTTTTAAGGACTTACGTTTTTATTATGTTTTTAGATATGTTGTAAGCTGCCCAGAGTGGCTGGGGAAACCCAGCCAGATGGGTGGGGTATTAATAATAATAATAATAATAATAATAATAATAATAATAATAATAATAATAAATAATTCCCCCACGTGGCCAGCCTAGATACTCCTCTGGCTGCTAGATGCACCAAGCCAGTTCAGAAAAGGTTAATCTGCAAATAATGAACTGATGAACATGTGATGTGAGAGTCTGGCTGGGCCATTGACCCTTCAACCTGCTAATGAGCCAGAAAATCACTTGTGCGACTTCCTCATCCTTTGCTAAGTGCAGTACTCTGCGGGGGCAGGGTGGGGGGAGAACTGGGAAGCTCCCGTTACCAAACGTCCAGTACATTCTGTCCCTGCGTAGTCACTGGATGGGATTGTCTCAGGGACTCGCCCCCCTCCTTATTAGACCGGGAACCTTTGGTCCCCTTTGGCCTGGTTCCTGGAGCACAATCTGCTGCCCTAACACATATTCCTCCAGCTGCATGCATGCGTTTTGTTTTTTTAAATATAGCAGCAGTGCAACACTTCCTGCATTTTGAGGACTACCGGTAGTTGCTGGCATAGCTCAAAGCTACATCTGCAACCAGGCAGCAGGTTCTTGCATGGCCAACATAAATACATATAGTAAGTGGACAAAAGTACAGTAAATAAATAAATAAATAAATAAATAAATAAATAAATAAATAAATACAGTAAGTGGACAAAAGTACAAAGAGTCACAAAATGTTTACAAGTATGCATACCCCTGCGTACCCCCAGAAAAAAGCACTGGTGTTACTTATTCATACCTTTCCACAGATACTGCTCACGATGATGTACACAATGGCTGTGTACACATTATACCTTAAAAGCACATCTTCTGCCCTGAAAGAATTCTGGGCACTGTGGTTTGCTAAAGTGTTGCTGGGAATTTTTCCTCTGTGGTGGGGTAAATTATAGTGCCCATAATTCTTTGAGGGAAAGTGTGTGTGTGTGTGTGTGTGTTTTAATGTGCTTAAAAACATAGTGTGCACACTGTGTGACAAGACAGCTAAGAATAAGTCATTGAAAACAACACAGAAAATAACAACAAATGAATTAGAAAAACAATTAAAATGAGACACCCATAGTAGAGACCTAGTCACCCAGCTGGGAGAGCTTATGTGAAACATGTCTATGTTAGTTTCCGGAAAGTGTGCAGGTAGTGGACACCTGTCATATCTTGATGGGAATGCTGTTCCACAGAACCGAGGAAGCCACACGAATCAGGGCTCAGGCACACTTCCATTTGTCCCATGATTTCTTCCATTTTATCCTGTGATTTCTAAGCATGGGTCTGAGAGATTCTTCTTTTGTCCTTTCCCCTGGTAAAACCTATTGTTTACTGCTGAATTGGAACACCAATCTGCGGAAAGCCCAATTGACATTTATTCTGATTCAGCAGCACACAGCAGGTTTTCCCCAGGGAAAGTGGAGGAATGAAAGCAAAACCTCTCAAGCCCATGTCTAGAAATGGCAGAACAGATAGGTGAGCAGAAATGGCAGAACAAACAGGTGAACTCTAAAAGCCTTGCTTCAAGTTACCTTGGAGTAGACCTCTGAGGTCTCTGGAACTTGCAGGAGAAATTCTCCCACGGAACACAGTTTGTATATGAGGGATTTCTCATGGTCTCTCAAGTAACCTGGTCCTGAGCTTCACAGAGCCTTAGAGGTTGATACCAACAGCTACATATCTTGTATGGCAAAAATAAAAAATATGCATACATTTTAGGACACCTGAATATGGAAAATGCATTTTCTGGGATGTAAGGAGCCGTGACTGTTCTGCAAAATACCCTGCATTGCAACTTGTTTGTGTGGCTCTGTACAGCGACTGGCAAAATACCAGTAACCAACTGCATTTTAATTGTAGTAGAAAAACATACCTTCCAACATGTCTCCAATGAAAATAGGGACATCCCATTCCATAATTATAATTTTACTATTTATACCTCACACATCTTACTGGGTTGCCCCAGCCATTCTAGGCAGCTTCCAACATATCTAAAAAACACAATGAAACATTAAACATTAAATAAAATTACCTATACAGGATTGCCTTCAGACGACCCGGGGGTCGGATAACTCCATAGCTCCCAACATTTCTCCAATGAAAATAGGGACATCCTAGGGAAAAGTGGGACTTTCCAGGATCAAATCAGAAACCGGGATGGCTTCTCTAAATCAGGGACGTCCCTGAAAAATAGGGACACTTGGAGGGTCTGGAACAGAGAAAAGGTTATTTGATGGGATACATCATACCAGAACCTTTGAAAGTAGCTTTCCATGTGTGTGGCTCAGGCAGATGTTTGCCACAACTCCTCTCTAACGTTCTGGTGGCAAAACCTGTATCCTCCCGCCCCCTGCTCTGTTTTTAAAAGTACCATTTCACATAAACGCGGGCCTAAAACGCAGCCATGGCAAGGCAAACGCTCCCAAAAGGCTCGTGAAATGCAGAAGACAAGCTACGTTACATGACCGCAGGGTGCTGATGATCTCTAATTGATTTCCAAGAAAGCTGTCCCCTTCTCATTCAGCATCGGAAGCACTAAAGTGGACAGTTTTCATGGTAACCCTTCTCCCTCTAAACGGTACCTGCAATTACCCTCTAAAGCACAACCACCTCTTTAGTCAAGAGATGAGACAGTGGGGGCAGGCGGAGAGAGAGAAAGAGAATGAGCCTCCTTGAATACTCCCACTTCTTCCTGCTGCCAAACACGTTTTTGTGAATGCACTAAGCCGTTTACGTCCCAGCTGTGCCGCAGACTGCCTGAGGATCCAAGCCTGAGTGATATGCTTTCTCTTCCAGCGCCCCGCTGCCCTTATTATTGCATAGAGCCCCCTGGGTGGAATCTGGAACGGGGGTCATGCCACGGACACTGCTGTTGCCACTGCCTGTTGCTGCTTCCATCAAGTGCGTTTCAATTCCGAGACTCCAGCTGCTGCACAATTCTTGTTTGGAGCCGGATGGCCTAGGGTGGCTATTTGCTTTTTAGGAAAACTAAGGAAAGGCTTTAGAAATAGCACAGATAACATTGCTGACCTGTTGGCAATCTTTCTGCCGGTTATATACTTAAAAAAAAAGAAAAAGCATTGAAAATGTTAAGTTAGGTGGAATATAGACACATATTAAAAAACGTGAAAATGCTTTTTTAAGAAAACGTTTGAAAATATATATTGAATTTACCATAGCTCATCATCGCCGTCTAGTGTCACATTTGTATAATGCACTTTACAACACACGTAAAGCTTTTTATTTGCAGCTGTATAGCTGAGTCCTTAGCAACGTCACAAAGGTGAGAAACAAAAACTGTGAGCCAAATGAAACTGGGGATATGTCACTGGATCTCTGGACTCTGCTTTTTAAATGAGATGCAATCAGAGGAGAAGGAGTTTCTTTCATTCTTGTTAGCAGTGGGGGAGGGGCCCTTTCCCCTGCAGTGTTTTCCTAATCAAAATAATCCAATATTTCTTTATTTTTCCCTCCATGGGACAGAGATGCCTGGGGGTACAGTTTTGATTAGATAAAAAAGTGCTCTTTGCACATTTATTTTATTTAGTTTCATTTTTGTATTTCCCACGCCCCCACCCTTTCTTCCTGCAGAAGCCAAGGGTGGCTAACAACAACCAGCGAATACGAACGTAATAAAATAGCTAAAGCATCAGCATAACCAATGATTTGAATCAAGGATTAAAATATGACACCACAAACAATTAAAGTAGTTATGTTCCCAAAGCCTGAGTAAACAAATGCATTCTTATTTTGCACCTGAATGTGGGAGGCACAACTGAATTTTATATACGAAATAAAACTGAGAGCTCTGGTCATTGATCTCTCCCACATCATATTGTTTTGGACTTGGGAAAAACAGAGTATTGGAGAACATGAGCTTTCTCAGACATGTCACACCCATGTCCTTATTTCACCACCACCATGTTATAGGGCCTGTTTTGCTGCATTGTTGGAATGCCCCAGATTGCAAAGACAACAACAGTGTCCGTTCCATTTTTTTTACTTTCTGGCTTCCCATCATGACAAGAGAATCTGTGGCCACCTGCCAATCACCAAGTCTAAACCAGCAGAATCAGCTTGGCCATATTAAGGGGGTGAAAAGATGTACCCTAGCATGGTATGGCTTTGGGGCAAGTTGCATCCCCCTCAGTCTTATTCCTCATAATCTGGAAAATGGGAATAAGGTATGGGTGAGGCCGTGGGCTGCATGTGCAGTAAGAGTAAGAGTGATACTTTAGCTTTTCTACTTTACATTACAGTGGAACCTCAGTTTTCGAGCATCTCAGAAGCCAAACATTTCCAAACCCAAATGCCAAAAACCCGAAAGTAAATGCTTCCGTTTTTGAACGTGCCTCGTAAGTCAAATGGCTTCCGTTGAATGTTTTTGAGTTTTCTCAGTGGAAATTGCTGACAGCCCTTTGCACCTCGGTTATTGAACGTTTCAGAAGTGTAACGGTCTTCCGGAACAGATTACGTTCAACAACCAAGGTTCCACTGTACTGTATTTATAAAGAGCTTTTTCTTAAGTGTTCACTTCAGCAGAAGAAAAGGCAGGGAAGGGAATCAGACTTTGGAAAAAGGCAAGCAGCTTATGATACCCAACACCAGACCCCTGTGGTCCTCTGTGCACCTTTCTAGCAATCAAGTCCAGCAGCTCAGTGGGTTCAGGCAGTCTGTAACAGTTGCACCTGCACCAGGTAAAAAAAGTTGACCAGAAAGAAGAGCCAGCAGAAGCCATTAGTTGCACTGGGCAGTGGAAGTAGGAGGATCCAGTAGTTATACTAGACTCAGAAGGACTCACTGCCACCTCAGCCCATATTATGATGCTGGAGATGGTGAAGAGCAGCAGCGATCAGGCTGGGAGGACCCTTGGCTTGCAAGCTTCCCTGTTGGTTCAGGGATTGGGAGCAAGAGAGGGATGGACCTCCTTTAATTCCCACTTTCAGGACCAGGCATCAGACTTCCCATACCCCAACCCAAATAACAGGAGACCAAAGAAACTGGTTTGGGGTCAAAACAGGCCACAACTTTATTGAATACAGATGAAAGAGGTTTGGTTTGGGCAAGTGGCAATCTAAATACTTCTGGCGTGGTCAGTCCAGGCGGGGGTTCCTAAGACTTACATCCATTAGGGTGACCCTCACAGGGACTGCCGTTTGGGGGAGTGCCTGGCCCCTCCTGGGCACACGGACATGGCCACTCCCCCCAGATCTGTTTAACGGGATACCCCAGTGTTTGGAGGGGCAGGAGAAGACTACAAGCTCCTCTCCATCTAAAACAAAGGATTGCCCCAATGCCCAACCAGTTGTGACAATCGCTATGAGATAGGCAAAACCACCAGGTCAGTGCCAATTAGCCAGGTGGGCAAATTCCTACCGGGCCCCTTAAAGAATAGCAACCACCGTAGCCACAACAACATCATTGACTATCAGCTTAAACCAAGGGTAGGTGGGTGGGGAAACAAACAGGCTGAGCCCCAGGTGCTGGCTGCTTAAATGAGCAAGGGGGTGGATCCGAGGGAAGCCCACCGTTGGTTCCATTGGCTGTGCCCCCAGCACAGTCCAAGCCATGGCATGCAGCCCCATTTGCCAAAGCAGGGAGCAGGCCAGAGCCAGTTTGAATTCCCTCGTCAGGGCCCCAGTGAAGCCTCCTCCGTCCTGCAATGCCATCGCACGAAAAGGGTGAGCGGATTTGTGCATGCAGTGTTCTCCTCCGAATAAGGTAAAGGTAAAGGTAAAGGACCCCTGGATGGTCAAGTCCCGTCAAAGGCGACTAGGGGGTTGCAGTGCTCATCTTGCTTTCAGGCCGAGGGAGCCGGCATTTGTCCACAGACAGTTTTCCAGGTCGTGTGGCCGGCATGACTAAATCTCCACTGGCACACAGAGGACCGTGACGAGTGCCAGAGCGCACGGAAATGCTGTTTACCTTCCCGCCGCATGTTTTCAAACTGCACTGGCGTGCTTTCGAACTGCTAGGTTGGCAGAACCTGGGACAGAACAACGGGAGCTTACCCCCGTCACAGGGATTCAAACCGCCGACCTTCCAATCAGCAAGCTCAAGAGGCTCAATGGTTTAGACCACAGCACCACCCACGTCCTTCCCCCATACACGTTCTCCTCTCTAAATCTGGAGATACTCCTTCAGCTACAAACAGGAGAGCTACATATCGATTGCATATGAACTGAACTGAAATCTCAGTTGCATAGGATTCACAATCTACATTAGGTTGAGGTACTGACAGGACGGGCTCTGCCTTAGCTAAACTTTCCTGCAGGCTACTTTGGAGGAAGTGAGACGATTTTGCACCTCTTCCCCCAGTTAATCCATTGCGGGGAAAGCAGGTGCTAACAAAGGGAATTGATGGTTTTCTGGCTGTAGGCAAATGGTGACTAACTGAACAGCTGCCTCCCCGCTTCACTAGGTGAAGCTCCTAATTCCGGCTATACAGAAAGCACAGCCTGCCTGAGGCTCAGTGTACTTGTCACCCGCTGGCTGATGTGACCAGTTGCCAGGGTAACCTTTGCCAATCCCTCTCCCACCAGACACAGTCATTCAGGAGCCTCACTGGCAAATAATATTTGTGAGATTAGTTGGTGCAAAGGAAAAATAGGTAGATACCGAAAGAAAAATTTCTGGATGCCAGGATTCAAGCTTGGGACCAGTACTCTTTGGTGAAAAACCTCTGTAGATATTTAAAATAACAAAATATGCAGCAAGTAAAGCATGGAAATATAGGCTGCTAGACCTTCAAAATATGCCCTTGTGAGTTCTAAAACATCCCTCTTCCTCCAGCATAGGGGGAAAAACCATGTGTTTGGCAAGTTAAAAATTGGTTTACTTTCAAACTCTTCAAAAGTCAGGTTCATGTGCTTTTCCATAAATCAGTCAGAATGTTGCACAGCCAATACAACTTGGCTTTGCCAGAAAGTGATAATTGTTCCTAGACTGTTGGCATTGGAACTCAACAGAGGCTTGCTAAAGCCATGCAGCTGGAGACAGCAGCTCAGAGCTCCTTATATGCCAGAGTTCACATGTAGACTGGGAGAACCAAGGCTTGATTACCTAGTTCCTCCCAAGATGAGGGGAAGTGGACATAGCTAAGCCTGGCAGGACAGCTGACTCTATGGTATTATCCCCTTCATGCTTTAAATAGACTAAAGCATGTTGGTTATATGAGGCTAGTTATCCCATAAGATTGTCAGTGGGGAGTTTATAGACTGGCACAAAGACCCTGGGTCCAGCGTTTGGATTTCAATGTGACCTGAGTGGTCCATGTAGCCAATATTTTAGAAGATCACAGCAGGGCAGGATCTGGCTATAATGGGTTAGGTTGGGTTGAGGAGTTACTTGAGAGTTCTGTATGTCTCCCTGCCCCCACTGCCATAAAATTGTATACACCACTTAATTGTGAAAAAACCTCAAAGCAACATATAAAATGAATACAATGAAATTATCAGTAAAAAAGAGAGAGAGAGTTAAAAACTATGTTCTAAAACCTTCAAAAATAATTAAAAACCACTGGAAAGTTAAAAACCAGCTTAAAACACATATCCAAATTCTAGAAGCCCATCTATGCCTAAACAAGAATGTTTTTAGCAGGCCCCGAAAAGACTGAGTTCAGGTGCCTTCCTGATGTCAATTGGCAGGGAATTCCAAAGTGTGCGCTCCCCTCCAAACCACCTACCCTACAAATAATTTGCGCAAAGCCTTGGTGAAAGCAGACACAGATACAGTTGTACCTTGGATCCCGAACACCTTGGTACTCAGACATTTTGGTTCCTGAACGCTGCAAAGCCAGATGTGACTGTTCCAGTTTGAATGTTCTTTGGAACCCAAATGTCCAACGGGGCTTCTGTGGCTTCCGATTGGCTGCAGGAACTTCCTGCAAGCCAATCAGAAGCCACGCTTTGGTTTCCAAACATTTTGGAAGTCGAACGGACTTCCGTAATGGATTCCGTTCGACTTCCAAGGTACAACCGTATAGTGTGTATACGTACAGTGTGAATATGAATCCCTGGCTAGCTCATGTGATGAACTTTTTCAATTTACTAGCATTCTTCCAAGAAATGTGGGAAAGGTGAGGAGCATCTTTCCCTCACCCCACCCCACATTTTTGCTTTCTGTACAGAGGATGATAGGCAACCAACTCACAGACTGCCAAGTTTTTTCTGTTTGACTGTTGCCTTGTGGCCTTGTACTTAGTTCAGATTATTTTGCTTCCATTTCCCTGCCTGAACAACACCAGGGGCCACTAGCGAAAGCTGTAGTGAAGGAAAGAAAATCCAAGTATGAAATGGATTTTACTAAATGATACAGATTTCTCTGCTTATTTCTCCACCCACATGCCTTTCCTCAATGAAATCTTGTTTTGAAAAGTATGGAATAATATAAGAAACTGTCTCTGTCATAACCCCGTGATCTCCAGATTAATAAATCACATAATAATAATAATAATAATAATAATAATAATAATAATAATAATAATAATAATAATAATATCTTTATTGTCATTGCCCCCTTCGGGGACAACGAAATTACTTGACTGCTCCATAAAAACACTACACATTCAACTAAGGCCTACTCAAAGTGGACCCATTAAAATTAATGGACTTAAATTTCAATGGGTCTGTTCCAAGGAATATGGCCAACATTGGATACAACCCAATGCCTTTTTTTTAGTTACCTTGAACAATTATATTAAAACATTAGTTAAGTATTTTCTTCTGATAATGGGAGCGGCATAAAGGACATATGGGTCTTTCTCCCAAGGAGAAGTCTTCAAATGCTTGAACACAAGTACTATGAAACATGTGTCAACAGGAGAGCAGAACGGTCTTGCTGGAGCACTTCACAGACAAGCAACTACATTCAGTGGTAAATTAATTAATTTGGCCTCAACTGAAGATAATGCATTTACATTTAGCCAACTGGCTAAAACATGGCTATATACCGTATTTTTCCGTGTATAAGATGCCCCCATATATAAGACACCCTCTATTTGGGGGAACTCCAAATTAAGAAAACACCTCTCAGCACTACCTGCGTATAAGACGAGCCCCAATTTTAAACCTTATTTTTTGGTTTAAAAACCCTAGTCTTATACACAGAAAAATATGGTAGTATCACTAGACCAAGCTACCATTTTATTAAATCAAATAAGACCTCCACTCTTCCAATATCTTTGATTTTGGCATAGAGCAAATGAAAGATATGGACTGCAAAACACCACGTTTGAAAACATAATAGTTAGTGATAATCCAAGGTGACGGGGGTGGGGGTGGTAAGTGAAGAATATGCCTCTTCCTTTCCAATATAAAGACTGATCAACTAACAACCCTATATAAAACAAAATGCAGGGGGATTTGAGAAACAGTAACATGACTATAGTACAAACAGAATGGACTTAGATTTTTGAAAATAAATACCGAAAATAGAAATAAGCACAAATCTAAGAGAGATTTTTTTCAAGTCTGTTTATCAGTGGTCCTTACATCTTATCAATTAAACAAGATATACCAGTTTGTTTTGTTTTGTTGGAGGCATAGGAAATGAAGAGCGGATTATCTACACATTTTTGTGGAAGTGTAAAAATGAAAATCAGACATTGGTCTTAAACACACTACAGGAAATGACAGGATACAATAACTTAAGGAAGTCCTAAAACTGCTCTTGTATATTAAAAGCAGGTATACAATTTATTCCCAATTTATTCCCCAAAGTCATCTTTAAAAGAAAGGTTACAGAAAATATGGGAAATTGCTCTAGTTGACATTGACATATTAGAGGCAATCGTCAAATAATCAACGAGAGAGATTTATAGAACAATGAGCTTTCTTTATTTACCATATAATTATTTCCCACCCATATGACTCAGTTCTTCTCTGATATTGACATATTCTTTAATATACTCTTCTTCTACTGTACTTTGATATATATTTGATATATATTTACTATCTTTAACATAAACACAGCTTATAACGTAATCGCAACTTTAGTTCTTCATTTTTTATCTGCTCAAAGAAAATAAGGAGGGCAAGGTTGAAGGTCGAAAACAATGGTTGTGGTGAAGCCTTTGCAGATAGCTGAACCCACACTAGAAGCTGTTTCTGAGCCTTAAAAAAAAAAAAAACTATTTTCAAAAATTACCTCCTCAGAATAGACTGATGCTGCAGTCCTATATCTGGTTACCTGAAAGAAAGCCCTATTGAACCCAGAAGGGCTTACTTCTGAGCAAAGGCGCCATCTTCTGAAAAACACAGACATCACTCCATGCCCGTCTCCATGTTTGCCCTGACAAATGATGTGCGGCCCCCTCAAAAACAACATTGAGGGGTCCCAAAGTGTTTTGGCCCCTAGGAGCTGGCACCTACGCTTCTGATCAGAAAAAGTATGGAGGGGAGAGTGTTCTGGTGTTCATGCTCAGGCTTTCCCCCAGGCATCTCTTGCTGGCCATGGTGGGATCCTGCACTAGAAGGGCTTTTGGTCTCATCCAGCAGGGCTCCTCTTATGTTTTATATTAATATATTGAGCAATGGTCAGGGATGCATGAAGAATTGCCCCTTAATTGCCCCTTGAATAACCTCTCTTAATTGCCTCACAGTCCGCTTTTGTTCTGTGGGGGTGATTTTAATCACTAATTTATTTGCATTGCCTTTTCTTTCCATTATTTAACAGAAAAATGGCATTTCTTCAGAAAAAAGGGGGGCAGAGAGGAAGAGGAAGAGAAACTCAGCAATTAAAGCCTTTCATCCTCCCACGGTAACAGAAACTGAAATTGGGGAAATTAGCAGGAGCAGTTCAGGAGGCAAGAGGGTATTCACTGCTATTTATCACTCAGCCTGAACCCACAGAAAGCTACAAAAGAGGCCACACTGGCAAACAGGATTCTCTTTGTTAAAGGCACAAGAGCCCTGAAAGGCCTCAATAGTGTTTTGCTTGTCCACACTGGGCAGGCTGGTAGTGCAGATATTTCACACCTGCTTTCCATTATTGGTTTGTTTTATGCTAGATTTTGCTTTTTTTAAAAAAAGAAAAGGTAATGTATTGTAATGTGACATCACATCACGTCGCATCACGTCATGTCATGATGGCACAACACATCACGTCACAACACGTCACGATGCCACAGCACACCATGTCATGATGTCGTGAGCCGTCACATCACGCTGCACCATGGTGTGATACCCGCCATGGCATGACATGCCAAGTTGTGACACAGCACATGATGTCGTAACACAACACACCATCCAGTCACATCACAATGTCATGTCCTGACATCATGATCCGCCATGTTGCGAGTCCCATCACATCATGACACTGCTGGTCTCCTTGCGTTCCACCCTACCAGCAGTAACGCTTCAGGTTACAGACTCCGCTAACCCAGGAATAGTACCTTGGGTTAAGAACTTGGCTTCAGGATGAGAACCGAAATCGTGCTCCAGCGGCGCAGTGGCAGCAGGAGGCCCCATTAGCTAAAGTGGTACCTCAGGTTAAGAACAGTTTCAGGTTAAGAACGGACCTCCAGAACGAATTAAGTTCTTAACCCGAGGTACCACTGTAATGTCAGTGTACTGGAAGAAGCAAAGATCACCAATGTCGAAGCAATGATTCTTCAACATCAACTTTGTTGGATTGGTCATGTTGTGCAGATGCCTGATTATTGTCTTCCAAAGCAACTACTCTATTTCCAACTCAAGAATGGAAAGCGAAATACCAGTTGATAACAAAAGAGGTTTAAAGACACTCTCAAGGCAAATCTAAAAAAAGGTAACATAAGCACTGATAACTGGGAAACACTGGCCTGCAAGCACTCCAGTTGGAGAACAGCCTTTACCAAAGGTGTCATGGTCTTTGAAGAAGCATGAGCTCAGGGCGAAAAGGAGAAACGAGTTAATAATAATAATAATTTTTATTTATACCCCGCCCTCCCCAGCCAAGGCCGGGCTCAGGGCATGTTTGGCAAACCCTCACTGTGATCAACTCCCACCTGGAAACCTATGTCCCTACTGTGGAAGGATGTGTGGATCTAAAATTGGCCCATCACAGTACCTTATGGACTCACTGTTGAGACCGTGTTCATGGAAGACAATGTTACTCTGCTATGAGTGATTGCCAAAGAAGAGAACCGCTAACATTCATGGGAAGGACTTAGGTGACCATGTAACAGCTGAAGTTCCAGTCAAAGAGAGATGTAGACAAGCTGTGGAATCTACAACAAGCTGCTGTATATTTCATAGAATCATAGAATTGCAAAGTTGGAAGGGACCATGAGGGTCATCTAATCCAACCCCCTGCAATGGAGGAATAGTTTCATGGACACATGTACCATGTACCCATCACAGGTGGTTATAGGGCAACTTCCTATGTTCCTAGCAGTCTACGCTGACTGTGAGCAGTCTTTCCCAGCCCTTTCTGGAGATGCCAGGGATTGAACTTGGGACTTTTGGCAAAGAAAAGCACTCTGCTACTGAACCATGGCCCTTCCCTAGCTAGTGTGCTATCATTTGTGCCTGAAAGAAAGACTCCAGCCCATCTCTCGGAAGGCTGAGGTCCATGGCAACCAGGAACTCATGAGATGGGGGCAGGAGGGTCCCAAGAAAATGGAAATAGAACAGCTCACCCTTTCCCCTGGCCTTTGTCTCTTTCACTGTCTGAAATCTAAGCCATCCATGTATATCTGGGCAAAGGGCAGGGCTGAAATTGCATAATGCCCTAGGAAATTGCACAATACATTCAAGTGTCCAATGAAATGTGCTTGGTGAGTTTCCAAGCCGTTTAGGTCTAGTCCTGAGAAATCCATCCTTTTTCCTCAGCTGGGTCATGGAAAAGATCCAAGAGCGTGGGTGACTGGTTAACACAGCGAAGGTGGGGCTGTTTGGGAAAAGCTGGTTTCGGAAGCTGGTTTCTTTTTTGTTTGTTTGTTTGTTTTTGGCAGAGTCCCAGACCCATTTAGCACTTACCGCCTGGAGTTAGTTGAGAAGAACTGTAACCAGAAGCGTCTTAAATACTCTGTGAGATGCAAAGTGGAGTCACCAGATGGATTTTGTATGTGGGAATAACAAGAAAGGAGAAGAAGAAAAGAAGCAAAAGCAAAGACTTGCTTGTTTTGTTTTTAAAGCTGTTGCTAAGCTGTGGTGCTCTATTTGTTGGCTAAACGGGGTTGCCACCTTTTCCCATATAGGAATGATATAGCATTATCCCGCATGAATTTCTCTCATCCTCTTTTAAAGCCATTCAAGTTGGTGGTCATCTCTGCCTCCAGTGGCAGCATGTTCCACGGTTTAACCAGTGTCGGATTACCAAATAGGCAGAGTAGGCACTGGCCTATGGGCCCTCACGCCTTTTAGGGGCTCCGTGACAACAGATCAAGATCATCTTGATTTGATCTTGAAAGAAAATTACCAAAATGTATTAGGAGATAATTTATGAGGGGAGGCCCCTGAAATTTCAACTGCCTAGGGGGATCCACAGGGGTTTAACCCAACCCTGAGTTTAACCATGCGCTGCATGAAAAGTTACTTTATTTTATCTGTCCTGAATCTCCCAACATTCAGCTTCCCTGGATGTCCACAAGTTCTAGCGTTACGAGAGAGGAAGACCAAGTTTTCTCTGCCTGCCTTATCCATGCCATTTTGTGCTTACCAGTTTGGATATACTCCGGCAGCTTTACATGGAAACAGGGCCGCTGTCTCTGGGACAGAAGTGGTTGTCCAGATCAGCTGGAACAATCTGATCTGGTCTCTAATCAAAAGGCCATTTACCTATCAGCCAAACAGAACAAAAACATGAACAAAGAGAAAAACAAAAGCCACAAAAGAGGACAGAGACGTGCCTAGCATTTGCGCGTGTTAATTTACACGTATAGATGCCAACTTTGAAATCATTAGTATAATAAAAATAGAAATACAATACATCTTACCGTAGTGGGGAAGACTGTAAGGTGGTGACCTACTCTACTCGCCAGAGGCTAACGAATGACGGTCAACTTCAAAGCTCCTGCTTGCTCTTCCTTCCCTTCTTAGCGTTCTTTATCATTAAGCTGGACGTGAACCAGGGCAGCGCTTCCATAGGGGCCTCCGTTACATAGAGGACTGCCCTCTGAACTAGGCCACCTTGGCCACTGTAGCAGGAAGGCAAAGGCAGCAGTGAATCAAGGCAGCTTCTCCCTCGGGTGGCCTCAGGTGAGGGCATTGTAGCAGGATCCAGACAGTTTGGACCTGTGGGATGCAATGGGCTGGGGTGTTCTTCCTGCGCAAACCCCATTGAAAGGAATTAAGCCCACATTCATACCTTACATGTAAAGCATTCCCATGCAACTTTGGCTTCTGCCAAAGCATCCCGAGAGCTGCAGTTTGTTAAAGGTACTGAGAGTTGTTAGGAAAGGCCTATTCCCCTCACAGAACTGCTGTTCCCAGAGTTCCCTGTAAAGAGACAGTGATTATTACACCCCACCCTCTGATGAGTGTAGTCCTGGCAGGAGAATAGCAGGTCTCCCTCCTAATAACTCTCAATACCTTTAAACTACAGTTCCCAGAATTCTGTGTGAGAAGCTTTCACTGTTTAAAGCAGTACCACAGTGCCTTAAAACAATGGTGTGAATGTGGCCTAAGGGCACTAAGGAGCTTTCGCATAGCTCCTATTCATTCCAATGCAGTGGGTGGATGGGAATGCCCTAGTGGATTGGGCCCTGCGTCAGTTAGTTGAGGAAAGCTGCCGTTTGTACATTTTCTACCTCAGGCACCAATGCCTGGGAGCAGCTCAGAGCAGGAAACCTGGATGTGGGAAGGAACACAGTGAGCCCCAGGGTGTTCTCTTCCGAGAACTGTTTTCCAAAATGGCTCCCTTGGATAGCCAGAGATGGCCATGGCCTAAGACTTTCACTGCAACTCAAGCCTTGTGTAATCATTCTGAACAATGTGGGATTCACTGCAGCTGGGCTGCTGTCCATCTCTGCATGCTATTCTGGTGATGTGGGAAATGTAGCAATTGGCAAAGTGAGTGAAATGGGCTCTTCTCCTCTGGCTCCTATGAGTTGGGTCCTCAGGGAGAGGATGGCTCCTTGTCAGACATTACCACCATGCCCCAGGAAGTAAATGGCCTGTGCCCCAGCAAATTGCGCGCTACTGAGGGAGTAGCGCCCTCATTCATTCATTCAGTCAAAATTCCCAGATTAAGAAAAATAATAATATCATGGCAGCGAACAGCAATAAAATTACATCCATAAAACAAATACAAAATGCACCAGAAAAATCAGATTTAATACTTCAACATAGCTAGATCACTCCTTGGGGGGAAGCATGGGTGAGCAGGGTTGCCAGAGCACTATGCCAATCATTTGCGGGTTCTTTTTTCAGTCAGCTGAGTCACCCAGAAAGTCTTCCAGAATCTTCTATCTCAGTTCAGCTCATCTGTTGGTGAATTCCCACATGGGAATAAACTCTTTACCCATTCCAGTTCTGTTTAAAAGCTCCCTTGACCAACTACATGTTTTCTGCGGCCCCCTTGTGAGGCTCAGGAGCCCAGTTGTGTCACCCCTTGCCTGCAGAGCTGGCAGCCTCTCATCCTTTTTTGAACACCTTCCATTGTGAAGTGTTCCCTCAGCCTCCTCTCCCCTCCTTTGGGCAGCTACTGATGCCACCCCTGGTCTCTGAGCTGCTCTCTCTGCCCCAAAGAGAGGTGCCTTCTCACACTGTCCCACAGTGGCCTGGGACTTGTCTGTCCATTCCCAACAGCAAGGGCTGGTGGACTGGCTAGCTGGGCTCCCTCACCCACTTGCTTGCTTAGTCTAAGGCCGCCTCAGCTCCTGGCAACCAGCACCCCCTGACCAGCCCCAGAGGCACCATTCACCTGGGGAGCTTGTAGCCAGGGCTGCTGCAACATAGAGCCATACAAGCCTTTGGGAGGCAGAGACACAAGAAGGCATCAGAGGGAGGGAAGAAAAGAGGGACAGAGGCCAGTGTTGCCCACGACACCCTGACCATCCTTCAAGGCACCCCAGGGTGAAAACCACTGGCTTAAATTATTTATTGAATAATTATTACAACTTATACAACTACTGGTCTAAGGAAAAAAAGTAAAACTATGTAACAGATAATTATTTATCCTCTTTGCTCTTTAGCCATCTGAGCAAAGTAAAAGCCACATCACTTCTCTCCCCTTTGGAGTCTGTCTAATTAATAAGTATGTTGCTAAGGAAACCCTGTTGCTGGGGGAAGACCTGTTGTTGGGAGAAAACTTGTTGCTAGGGGCAAAACTATGCAAGGATCATTTCAAGTCTACAGTACACTAACAAGGGTGAGTTATAAGCAGGTGTCAAAATTCCAGTAGGTGCCTTCCTTCCTGCTATTTACTGGAAGTGCATTCCAAAGGGCAGGTGCCACCACACTCAAGGCCCTTGTCTGAGTGGATACAAGATGAACCTCAGTAGCATAAGACAATACTCAAAAAGGTCACTCCTCAGGATCAAAGTGACCAGGCAGCAGTATGCAAGGCAATGGGATCCCGGAGGCCCTAAGTTGATCATGCCATTACATGCCCATAGGAATACCTTAAACCTGGCCTAGTGGTACATCAGCAGCCAATGCAGCTCTTTCAGCACAGACAGGAAACCTCCTTCAGCAATTTTGCTGCAGTATTCTGCACCAGCTGCACCTTAGACATCTGCACTACTTATCACTGTGTGTGTGTGTGTGTGTGTGTGTGTGTGTGTGTGTGTGTGACAGAGGGACAGCCGCCTACAGCCTCTGGCGCTGTGATCAGTTAATCCTTTCATTACTGATGCTGCTCCCCCAGATTCCTTGTCTGTAGGGAGATCATGAACTTTGTAAATAAGAGAACAGAAGGCTGGGGGAAGGGACAGGGATAGACTTGGGTTGTTCCCAGTCTCAGAGGCAGCTGGCCCTACTTTCCCCCTGGAATGCCATTTTTGAAGAGAAAACAATAAAGGGGTCTTGAGGCACCTTGAAGACTAGGAGACTTATTATGCTGTCCTCTTATGTGCTACAGACAGTCCACTTCATCAGATGTACAAAGCCTTATCCCAAATTGCAGATACATAAACAGATGTCTGGGTGCACAGGAATATAAAATGTGAAGTTAAAATGCAGAAAAGTACAGCCAATGGTGACTACCTATTGAGCAGTAGTAATTCACAAAGCAGTTTTTGATGACACAGACACCCTGGCATTCGTAACTGGCATATAATGTGTTAAGAGTCATTGGTTGCATTTCAATCCAATGCCAGCGCTGGTTTCACATAGCAAGGACCTTTGCTCCAGGATTGCTGCTTTTAAGGTCATTTCCAGAGTGTCCTGGGAAGGTTGAACAGTTCCCCCACAGTCTTTTGGATATTGCCATTTCTGAACTATGCATGGCAGGGCATCTTCCCTCTGTGCAAGAGTAGCTTTCGTGACAAATTACCAGCAACAGGGGTCCCTCTATCCACCTTCTCCCATCCTCTCTGCATCTAACCCAGGCACCTTAGGGTTTATCTGGGGAGCGGCATGTATGCAGTGATAAGGGCTCCTTGCCTTGCTTTGCATCCTCCTACTATTATTAGGTGTGCGGGTCACATTTGTGGCTAAAGCTCAATTGCAATAGCAGTTGTATTAAACTCATTCAGCACGAGGAAGAAGAACAGCCTAATGCTTAATCTTTCCCCAGGACTGTCTGGACAGAGCTCCCACCCTGCTTCAGGGAAGGCGAGACCAGACTGGTTTGCAGAGGGTGATGTCATTGACTGGCTAGACAAAGAGGAATGGTGGGAGGCACCAGCTGGGGAACCCCAAAGGGAAGAAGGCTAAGAGTCAGGGAGTTGGTGGCGGGACAACAATGAGTGGTCAGAGGAAGAAGACTGAGAGGAGCAGGTGTCAGAAGCTGAAGAGGTAACAGGGCTTGGTGAGCAGGGGGAGTCTGTGGCAGAAAGAAGTCCAGAATCAGAGACAGAAGCGGAGGCTGCAGGGCAAAAGGCAGAGATAAGTCAGGCTGCTGAAGGAGCCAGGGTGTCCCCCCTTCTTGCTGCAACAATCTCCCCTCCCCACTGGGCTCCCAAGACCAGAAGCGGTATGAAGAGGGAGGAACAGACACAGATTTGCAGGGCTAGTCTCAGGTTGCTTGGAAGAACCTGGAAGGGGGCGATTTAGGCAGCTGTGGGAAGGCAGGGACCTCCAGCCCCTACAACTGCCCCTACAACTGCCTCATAGGGGCAAGACCTACTGAGAAGAGCTACTGTGCCCATTGGGCTGGTGCTCTTGAGCTGATCTTGTTTCTTCTAATGAAGAGTTTACTTTATGTGATTTATTTATGACACCAGCTCTTGACAGACAGGATACACATCTTTCCCAGAAAATCAGGTTTTGGTGGAGTAAGGAAAATGATGGGGAAGTGAAATGCTGAAGAATTTTCACAAGGGCTTTTCTTTAAAAATAAGTAAATCACAGACTGATATGCAAACGTGAAGAACTGAATGTTAAGGTTGAAAAAATGAGGAACCGAAACAGAAGAGATTTGCCCGTCCTTATAGCTTGACAAAACAGTCTGCCTGGAAGCAACCGCTAAATTATAGCTGCAGTGATTCCAGCTCTCCACACGGGAGCAGCACTTCACCTCTTCCAAAAATAGTGGTTTTTACAAAATTTGTTCCTCTCCAGCTTTGCTAGATCAGAAATGATGGGCAATGACAGCTTGGGAAATTGGGGTGGGAAAATGGTTTATTATAAGGAGACACTTATAATAAACCAGACTGGGGCTTCACCCCTTATCAGATCACACCTTGGGGGGGGGGGCAGACATCCTTTCTATTTGTTGTATTTTTATATTCTGTTGAAAGCTGCCCAGCATGGCTGGGGCAACCCAGTCAGATGGGCAGAGTACAAATAACAAATGATGATGATGGTGATGAATCTATCGAGCCTTTTCTACTTTTTGCATCATAGCCACCAAACAACTGTGACACTTCCCCGTTACAGGTTCTCTGCTTCCCGCTCCCCCCCCCCCCGCCCCAGTAGTGGCCACCTGCAAATCTCCAGACAAGCAAACACAAACACCTGCAAACTAGATGCCTTCAGGAAGAATCAATGATACCCTCCCCTGTTTCTTTCTTTGCCCCCAAGAACCCATGTACCTTGCCCCATGCTACAGTGCTGAATTCAGACCTGTGCAGTCTCAAATATCAAAGTTGGTCCATGGTGCTGGAGGGGAGATAAAGATCTGGGCCAAAGAAGGTTCCTCACTACTATTCTGCTGGATCCATCTTTTACCTGCCCCCTCCCCCAAGGAAAAACTTTGTGTGTGTGTGTATTTCATCAGTCTACCTGGGACAGAATGACCCAGGGGTGGGATTCAGAAAAGAGAAATAACCAGAGGGAGTGGTACCCATAGCATTGTCTCACAATTCCAAATGTGCCAACACCCCCCCAAAGTTAGTAACCTCTGTTTGCTTATTTATGGACTAGCACTTGAGACCCTACCTGGCAGGATGCATGAATAGCTTCAGCATGAAAAACTTGAGGCATCCTTTTCAAGTATGATGCAACAAACACAAGGGTGGGGTCCTGGGTGCTTCCAGACTGATGCTATTTTCAGGAGGGATTCAGTCCCATAGCAACAAATACAGGCTGCACAGTTTAGTTGTTTGGGAGGTCTCCTAATCTCCCCTCATCTCTGATCTCCTTCACACAACTAAAATCGCCAGAGTTCCCTGGGAAGAGGTCTGGCTGTTAAACGAGTTTAAGTCTGTGGTGTGGATGTGCCACAAACCTTCTGTACACACACACAAAAAAACTTACTAAAAGTGTACCTAAAGCACTTTTAAAAAAATCTCATTTATACTTCTTCCAAGAAAACCCCCACCACCTTTAAAAAGTAAAAAGTTAATGGAGTGAGGTAGAAACATAGTTAAATGAACAAAACTTAACACCTGCACCAAATAGTTCAATCTTGTTTACACAACTACTCTGAAGTAAACCCTGGCAATTTCAATGGGACTTACATCCAGGTAACTGCGGACAGGGTTCCACTCATCACCTCAATACAGTTTTGGCCCCACAGCACAGAAAAAAACCCAGCCCCTCATCTATGCATTTGGACAAAAGATCCAACTCATCTCATCTCCAAGTCAAATTGCTTTCAAACAGACTCTCTCTCTCTCTCTCTCTCTCTCTCTCTCTCTCTCTCTCTCTCACACACACACACACACACACACACACCACTCTGCTTTCTCAGCTCAACAAACACACCAAGTACCCAATGCTTCATCTCCAGCAGAGAAATGTGGTGTTAAGGACATTTATTTATTTATTTATTTATTTAAGAGAAAGTTTAAAGCCTGTAGATACAGCAATAAAATATACAAAACATACTATTGAGATATTTACGCTCTGGGGAGCAGTTAGCTATAGAGGAAAAAAATAGGAAATTTTTGGCGGTGGTAAAGCTTGGTACTAAGAATTTGGGGTATATAAGCTATTTTGGAATGAGGGCAGCTTTGCACTAGTTGGAACACTTTCTAAGGCTTGACATTTCTGAAGGAGGCAAGTTCTCTTCTTAACAGCAAGGGCCTGCTTTTCCCTCCAAAGGTTGCTGAACTACAACTCCCATGAGCCCCAGCCGGCATTCCAGGTTGAGGAAGTCTGGTGTAGGGAAAGAGATCAGTCTGACAGCTCTGACCATGAACTGCCTCCTGTTTAGCCAACGCCTCTAAGTAATACTGGAAAATACTTGTTGCATCATTCTCTCTCAGCGCTGGGAGAGCCCACTGGGCAATTGCAGAGTTGACAGGGACCTTAAGGGTCACCTAATACAAACCCCCTGCAAAGAAGGAATCTGTAGCTGTGATTCCTTCACTCCTTTGGGTTCCCGCCCATCTCTACAAGGTTACGATTCTATGAACTCACACAAGCCCAACAGCTGAGATTTACAACTAGATTATCAGCATCTGGGTTCTAGTTTTCCTATGCTGGACTGTCAATTGTTATCTCAGGCAAGCAACAGCCGACTAGCATCAGGTACAGCTCAGGCTTAAGCCCCAGAAGGTGAAGAGAATGATTGGGCAGGTAGTAATAAAAAATATTACAGCCGAGAGTATTACAAAACGGGAAAGCGTAGGAAATGGGCAAGCCAAACAAAGCCCGGTTTGGGGTAGGAGAGGAGAGGAGAGACACTGGCAGGAATGGTTTTTTTGCCTCTTTGCTCCTAACGCAACAGCTAAGATGAGAGTGCAGTGGCTAGAATCAGGAGACCCAGGTGCAAAGCCTGACTTAGCCAGAAAGCTCAGGCCTATTGCTGCCACTAATCTACCTCACAGGAGGAATCCTTCTCATCCCTAACCTACACCGCAAGGTTGTTGAGAGGATAAAAGGATGAGGGGAAAGGGGCGGAGGTTTGCATGCTGCCCAGGGCTCCTCTTCAAGGAAGGGCAGGATAAAAGTGCAATAAATAATAATTAAAAAAAAAAGAAAGATAACCGGAGTGAACAGATCTCCAAGTGTGAATCTAGCAGTTGAGCTCTTGACTCAGCTTGGTTGCCTCATCTGGGCTTAAGGGCCTAAGGGAAGAGCTCTCTGCCATCCCCAATGACCTGAAGCCCTGCCTAAGAAGACAGAGAGAGAGAGAGAGGGAGAGGGAGGGAACTGAGCGCTAATTTGGGTGACCTGGGTCAAATTCCCCACTTCCGCCACAGATTGCTCCGTTAACGGTGAGCACATAATTCTAACAACCTTCATTCCCTATCTGTAAAATTGGAATTAGCCAAAAGCTGGTGGAAGAAAAGTTATTTTAAAAATAGAAATTTCCGGAGCTGGCAACCAAGTGCAAAGTGTGCACAGGTGTCCAATGCCCCTGGCATTTCTCTAGCCCTGGGGAACACAGGTATCTTACCTTGAACGGCTGCTGTGCTAGGCCTACGTTCGCCTTCGCATCATTTGGCAAGTTTTGTTTTTTTTAAAAAAGAGGTGGGCCAGTGGGGGGGGGGGGAGAAATGGAGCTTTAATGTGGGCAATGAAACAGAAAAAAATTGCACCAATATCTAAGAATGATACCCCCACAATTTCTTCTTCCTTCCCCTCCTGCCTACACTTGACAACACGACTTGTCGAATAGACTGGGTAAAAACCTTGGAAGTTGGCGTGAGCTGCACAAGCAGCCTTTTGCGGCATGCAGCAAACATGTACAGGAGGCCAGCTATGTGGACATGAAGAGGCACTTGGTCTAGCAAAGACAAACAGAAACACCCCTTATACAAGTAGCTTTTATACATGAGGGAGAACTATTTTTTTTTCTTCTGGGGGGGGGGGAAGCCCATCTAAAATTAAGCTGGGCTTTCCCTCCAGTCACGCAAGCTCAGGCAAGGAGCTGCCTGCGATGGTGTATTCGAAAGCGGCTCACAACGGACCCACAATCAAACGTCTCCAGCTGAGGCAGAGATTGAGTGCCGATTGGGCTCATCCGACAATGCAAGAAGAAGTAGAAGGTGTTTCTTGTGCCAGGGAAATGCAGAACCGATCAGCTGCCCAGGAGGAGTCCAATCACATGGGAGAGTTGGCGCTTTCAGCGGTCATCTCCATGTCAAAGACTTGCAAGGACTCTGTGGGAGATACGGAAAGAGAGTTGAATGGATGTGATCCAGTTGCTGCAGCAGCAGGGATCCCTGCCAATGTCAGAGATGGTTCAACATGTCCTGGAAAGAGGATAGATTCACAGCCTGCAGCACGCTCAGGGTTCTGCATATTCCTCAATGACGTGCATAAGCAAAACAAACTGTAGATATGGCTGTAGAATTCCACTCCTTGAGATCTCCAAGCTTCTAGCCTTATGCTTGCAAAGACTGTCTTTAAAGCCAGGCTGGAGAACCTTGGGCCTGAGGGTCAGATACGGCCTCTCTTATCTATCCCCCTCTCCCCTTTCCACAGGAAATACCCCTTGATGGCTATGCTTTGCATCCCAAATATTTTTGCATGACTGTAACATGTCCTTGAACTCTAATAACACCACTTGCTGACCTGGATGGAGTGGGTGGAGGAAGTAGCCTACTCCACAAAGGTAAAAATCCGCACTCGTCCCTTTGTCCTCTCCCACCCACCACTGCTGTGGAGCTCTTGGGAGGCAGCACAGAAGGCAGTGCAGCCCCCAACAACAACACGACCATTGGAGGAATCCTTTCTGGCTGGGATCAAATTGTGGTTTGCAATTCTAGTTCAAAGGGAGTGCTCAGACAATAGTTCTCTGGGTTGGACGCAACAAGAAACTGTGGTTTGATTAAAACAGGAAGGTAATGAATTAAGCTGCAGGAGGAGGGGGAGGGGAGGAGGGTGGGTGTGTGAGAACGATGCTTGCTCACGATCCACTGAAATCAGAGGCACTCGGACTTGTGGAATCTACGTTGACAAGGGTTGAGAGCTCAAGTTTCAGTAACCTGCTTCTAGAGGGCAGTCTGGATGCAGCCTCGACCTGTCCTTTCCATAATGAGATGCACGAGAGCAGAGCCCGCCCCCTTCCAGCAAACAAAACAGCACTGCGGACCACACACTCACCAAACTGGCCACTGGCGTTCCCCTCTGCTCCTTCACCATTACTGCCAAAATGGATCAGAGATTCGAGGGTGCGGGGTGACATAGGCAGTTCAATAGTACTACTGCAAGTGGTTCTGGGAAAGGCACATGGGGAGTGGGGGGGGGGAGTAGAGAAAAAGAGGAGAGGGTAAAGAAGAGAAGTACAAGTTATAAGTTGTAAAAGCCCCAAGGTCTCCAGAACCACCAAACTCTGCTCTGCACCATGAAGTACAGAGCTTTGACTCTCAACGAGATAAAACCCAACCTATATCTTTATGCATACGTGTGTGGCTGTGCGTGTTAGTAACTTTGATCCCTCCTTCTCTCTCTATGCCTTATGTCTTTAACAGGAGGTGCCTGCGGGATTTTGTTCCTCACTTGTGCACTGGGTGCAGTGGCGTGGTGGTCGGTGGATTGAACCACTTCCTCCCTGGGCACTTTTTCACCTGTGCTTCAGCTGTTTCTGAAGAGAGACCTCTTGTTTCCAAAGCACAGGTGTGAGAGGGAGCTCGGCTTCTCAGCAAGCCCCAGCTAATTGCTGTGCAGGACCTCTGGAGTCCCACCCAACCCTTTCAAAGAGGGAAATACTCACGGGGTCACACAGATGAACTTGGTCTTCAGATATGGAGCAGCACCTGTTTTTGGGGTGGGGAAAGAGGAGAAGGTATTCGATAAGCTGGTGTGTGCCGAAGAGCAGCAGGGGCATCTCCTCTTCAATATGCTATGACTCTGAAACCCTCTCCATAGAGAGGATTTGAAGGTGGGAGAGGTGGAAAAGAGGGGAACTGAGAATTGCCCCAAAACTATGGTAGGAGCAAGAGGGGAGGGGGTCTGCTGCTGCTGTTTTTTGGGCTTCTTAACCACTAGCAACGTGCATATTGTTTCCAGAAGCATCAGCAAACAATACAAAACTCTCAGTGGCCATGCCAAACTTCAATTTGAAAAAGTTCTTGCTTTTGCTCCTCTTTAGTTTTTAAAAAGCTCCAAGTCAGACTTTAGCCAACAATGACAATTGGCAACAATTCATACGGGCTTTTTTCCTGGCTTCCCATCTGTTCACTTTTTTCACCAACCCGTTATGGTCACAAAAGGAAGAGCTGGGGATGTAATCAAAATAAACAAGCCAAGCCTCCTGCATTTTGGAGAGGGTGGCAGAGGATGCTAGTCACATTTATTAGCAGCGTGAGACCTTTTTGTAGAGAAAGCCAAAATCCAAAAATGTCCCTGTAAAGTGGAGAACCAAAGAGCTGGAGCAAGCGCGGAAAGCCAACAACTACCTGGGTCAGTGACTTCGGGATGCTCCTGGCTCTCAGGGCGGCAGTATTTTCCGAAAGCCTCCTCCTTGGGGATATCGGGATACAAGTAGACAAGGGGGGAGACCAGGATGTTGGTGGCATCCATGATCTTATAGCCCATGATAATCTCAGCAAACGACATGCTGTTGAGCTGTTGCTTGGTATACGGCTCCACCGACTGGATTTGTGTCTTCCCTACGGCAAAGGGTAAACAAGAGATTTGATCAAAGGGGACAGTTATTATTTGCAAGGATAGCATGAAAAGGAGCACAATTTCTTGCTCAAATGAAGAGAGCCAGAGTCACATCAACAGCAAAGCTTCACCAGATCAAGGTAGTTGAAAATATTTTTTTTTTAAATCACAAGACAAACTAAAAACTGACCATCATTGATGGGCTTGTCCCCTAACCATTGGCTGAGCTGCTGTGGTGTCACTGAATGTACATTAATGCTACTTAGGAGTGTGCAACTGATGACTGGTACAACTTCTGCAAGAAGTAAGGTGTCAGTATGGGGTAATTTAGGATCAGGGCATATACTTTGCCTGCAGAACGCTGTAGGCTCAATCTATGCCATCCCAATGATTAAAGGATCTCTGCAGGGCTGAGAAAGACCTTTGCGTAAGAGGGAAGGGCGATAGCTCAGTGGTAGAGCATCTGCTTTGTGTGCAGAAGGTCCCAGGTCCAATTCTCGCCATCTCCAGGTAGAGCTGAGAACGTCCTCCACCTGGTGTACCTGGAGCGCCGCTGCCAGTCAGTGTAGACATCACTGAGCTAGATGGACCAAAGCTCTGACTCTGTATAAGGCAGTGTTCTTCATTCCTTCGTTGACTGGCACAACAGTCAGGACCAAGTACTCTGAGATTTACCCGGATTTGGTATAAGCAGGGCTGCAACGTGTGAGCAATTAACCGGGTTCTAAAAACGGTTAATTGGCTAAAAAGCTGCACCCAATTAACAAGGCAGATCTTGTTAAAAACACGATTTTTAATATGAGCACTAACAAAAACTGCTGGTAGCACAGAGGCCTTTCTTTCCAAGGAAGAATGTGTCCTTTTCTCGCCTGCTGCGATACGTGCGTGCATCATCCAAAAAAGGAAAACGGGCTTGAGAAGAACGCAGCTTTTACACATAGGCAAACGTAATTAATAGATAAAAAGGAAGATCTGGCTTCAGCCCTAAGCATAAGGCAGCTGCAGTGGCATTCCTTACCGCTGATGTCCTTCTCCACCCAGGTGAAGGTGATCCCACCCTCCTTGCTGCTCTCACTGAATCGCAACAGGAAGGTGCCGGGGGGCTTTGTGCTCAGGATCGCTCTCTCCCGCTCCTTGCTGATGAATCCCATGATGTACCTGAGGAGGAAGAAAGGAAATATGAGGTTTTTATTGGCTTCCTTTCCTTTCCCTTGGCCCACCAAGCCAAACGTCAGGAGCCACCAAGAAGTTCCACTGGAAGGTAGCACAGGGATGGGGAGTCTGCATCCCTCCAGGTAAGGATGGATTCCTATCAGCCCCAATTCAGCATCACATACAGCGGGGTTTCCCGAACTTGGGTCTCCAGCTGTTTTCGGACTACAGTTCCCATCATCCCTGACCACAGGTCCTGCTAGCTAGGGATGATGGGGGTTGTAGTCCAAAAGCATCCAGAGACCCAAGTTTGGGAAACCCTGATCTACAGGGCCATGGGCACAGCATCTGTTTTGCATGCAGAAGGTCCCAGATTCAATCTCCAGGTAGAACTGGGAAGAGAGGCCCCTTCCTGGAAATCCACTGCCTCTCCATGTGTAGACAACAAGATGAACTAATGGTCTGACTCAGTACAATCGTACCTTGGTTTTTGAACAGTTTAGTTCTCAACGCTTTGGTTCCTGAATGCTGCAGACCCAGAAGTGACTGTTCCGGTTTGCGAACTATTTTTGGAAGCCGAACGTCCAATGGGGCTTCTGTAGCTCCCGATTGGCTGCAGGAGCTTCCTGCAGCCAATCAGAAGCCTCACCTTGGTTTCCGAACGTTTTGGAAGTCGAACGGACTTCCAGAACGGATTCCGTTCGACTTCCGAGGAACGACTGTGTAAGGCAGCTTCCTATGTTCCCATCAGGAATACTGGGAGCCCAACAGCCACTATAGGGCCACATGTTCCCCATCCCTGCTCTCCAACTTGTTAGGGCTTCTTTTGTTTACTGGATAGGCAGAGTGGCCTCTTGGGGAGAGAGAGATGCTGGCAACTGCGGTGACGTCTCTGGCAGATGCTCACCCTTCATTCCACAGGGCCAAGATGTACTTCTTCACCAGGTCGATGATGTTGTCCAGCCAGACCCAGAAAGAGAATCCTTTGCCTGCCATGTTCTCCTGCAGCGATAAAAGCAAAGGTTGCCCCCATGTGAACAAAACGGCAGGCGCACCTTGGGCCCCACCCAAGGCCGCACCTAAGCTTTCCAAAAGCCCCTACCTTGCAGAACTTCGCCCATGTTATCTGACATCCAGAGTAATTGACGCCAGGGCCTGTAGAGTAAGAGGGAAGAAAAATCATTAAAGAGAGCTGGTGTAGTAGTTAGAGCCTCAGGCGAGGGCCTAGCAGGGCCAGGTTCAAATCCCACCCATTCCCACCCCTCAGCCACCATAGGAGCCAACGCATAGAGGCCAAGGCCCCTTCAGCCCCCATTTGAGGGGGCTGCACCCCTAAAGTTGTTGGGCATTGCCATTCAAATGGTATGCGTGCACCACATCATGTGATTTATTATGGGGAGGGGGCTTACTTGCCCCCCCCCCATATTTTGTTCAATTTGGCACCCCTGTCAGCCACAAAGTACACTGGGGATCTTGGGCAAGTTGCTGCTTCTCAGCCTAACCTACTTCACAAGGTTTTTGTGAGGATAAGTGTGTGTGTGAGTGTGTGTGTGTGTGTGTGTGTGTGTGTGTGTGTGTGTGTGTGTGTATACAAACATCCACATGTCTGTCACCTCGTGTTCCTTGGAGGAAAGACATTTTTAAAAGGAAGCACACTGGGGGGGGGGGAGTTTAACACACACACTATTCTTAAAAGGCTTGCCCGGGCTTTTCTAAACTGACGCCAGCTTGAATATTTGATATTTTGGCTTCCAGGCATTCAACATGCCAACACTTTTTGCACATGCTTTGGTCCCAAGTTTGAATCCCACAGCTAAAAAGGGATTTCTGGTTGTGCACCTGGGCAAGGCTCTTCTCCCAGTTAAGAGCCAATACCCCTAGGCTAGGTAGCTCAGGTAGCTCAGGTGGGAAGACAGCAACTCCTTATGACCCACATCAGGGGTGGGGAACCTCATGCCCCTCCAGGCCTCTCTGGACTTCCCCCAAGGCCACAACCCTCACAGGATCTGCTTCACACTCCTTGAGTGTTTTTGCCTGACGAGAAAGTGCCGCCAAAGTTTGATAATGTTTGCTGGTTGCCTGGACAGGAGGGCAGAGAGGGGCGTGTTCCAAGGTGGAAGCTTACGGCACAAAGGTAACATCCACATTTGTTTCTGCTTCTGTCCCTGTCCACCCCTGGCGAAGTGGCCCCCGGAAAGTTGGCTGGAAGGGCATGTGGCCCTTGCACTGCTGATCAAGGTTTCCTGCCGTTGGCCCACGTATAAGAAGGGGAGGAGCTTGTTAAGTTACCAAGCAGTTTCTCTGCCAGTGTTGTCAGCTGCTCTATGCTGAGCCCTCGCTTGGTGGTAGAGGAGAACTGCCAGCTGAGCACTTCGGCCACCTGGTCCCAAGTGCCAATGGGTGGTTTGGTGAAGAAGTTGACGTTCTGCCAAGAGAGGGACTCGGTCACAATCAGGAACAAACAACACACCCAGACGAAAAACAAGTAAAACACCCTCCTGCTCTCGCCCTCTCTTTTGTCCATTCAAGGTTTGGGAAATTCAACGTACCTTGGGGTTGTTTGTCAGCATGTTGTACCACAAGATGGACGCCCAGGCATTGGGCATCTGGCAAATGTTGGAGATCACCACCACAGGGAGGGAATGGGTCTACAGGGAAGGAAAGACAGCAGCTCTTGAGCACACAGACTAGCCTCTCTCTTTTTCAGGTCTCTGCTGGGCAACAGGAAACACCCCCGGGCTCCTGCTTCACAGCAGACCAAACCACCAAGTTTCTAGTCCTTATGCATCGTTATGAAGTTAATTGTCTTCAGGTAGGGAGACTCGTGGGACCCCTTTGCAACTCTTGCAGTGAAGCAAGCTGCAAATGCTGGTATGGCCATAAGGGAAAAGGGAGGTGGAAGAAGGCATGCAACAAGCAGTTAGGTTTAAGAGACTCAACAAGAGACTTCATCTCTAGAGTTTGCCTTCATTGTTTCAGTCTGTTCCGTTTTTCTGAGTTCTTTTTCATGGATGTTGTCAGTCTAGGTTTTCATGATTTGGGGTCCACGTTTTGGATACTGGGCAACACCTTAACTTGGAGCCATCGCAAGTATTCCAACAGCTCAGGGGTGCATCAGTTGCATTGCATGCAGAAGGTCCCAGGATCAATTCCTGGCATCTCCTGATAGGGCTGAGAAGGACTCCTTGCCTGAAACCCTGGGGAGACACTGCCAGTCGGTGTAGACCAGGGGCAGCCAACTCTCCAGATGCTTCACACTTGAACTCCCATGATCCCTGACCATTTGCCATGTCGCCTGGTGCTGATGGAAGTTGTGGTTCAACAACCATCCGGAGAACATCACATTCTTAGTGCAGGGAATGCTGAGCTAACTGGGCAAATGCTCTGATTCTGGTCAATGGCAGCTCATGAATGGGCTGTTCCACTTATTTCGAAAGAGGGAGCAGGAAAGGAAATATGCAAACAGCTCTGCATACTCCATCAAAATAGGAGTTGTACGTTTCCTCCATTTTTCTGGAAACTGCTACCCTTGAGCATTGTTGCGGATGCAAATTATAGGTTGTAGTTTACTGATATGGTTTCTTTCCCGCATTCTGCTCAATGCAAACTCCCAACAAGAAACCCACACCAGCACTACAAAAGGAGGTTTCTGGCAGGGTAGATTCCCAGTGCAACTGTAACACACACCCACACATGCCACACCCCTGTAAAGTGGGTGGACTGTGGGGAATCGGCACAACCAGGGCTCACCTCTAGGTCAATCTTCAGGCCTTGGTGGTAAACTTCTGTCTCAAAGGTGATGAGATGGAGCTCTTCTGTGACGATGAGGGAGGCCTGAGGAGGAAGTGGAGAGTAAATGCGGGGGAAGATAATAAATATTTCTCTAGGGTATATATTTTTTGTCCCTTTGGAAAAAACACAGCAGCAACTTGCAATTTTGGTTTCGTTTTTAGTTCTGCTGAGCTAGGCTTAAGCAGAGAGACAAACAAAGGAATCAGCCTTTGAAAAGGTGCTCACAGGACTGATCTTCCCTAAAGTCAAACCTAAAAGAGACCACTTCCCCATTCCCAAGGGTTGGTCTTTTTCTTTCGCAAGAGATAACTTGTCTGTAAACAATTTAGGGGCATGGTTTAGAAAACCTAGAGGAATGAGGGTGGTGAGGAGGTGGGGGTGGAGAGAGAAGGGACATCCCCGGAACAGATTTCTGCCACTAGCACTTCCCAGTGGAGCAAGAGAAGTAACTACTCCTGCTCTCAAACATTTCATTTTACACCAGCAGTGCTGCGTTGGGTCACTCACGTCGCAGTTTGCTCTTCCGCCATTACCACACCTCTGTTCCCGCAGCGTCTGTGATTGGGGGTGAGGGAGAGAGAGATAAAAAAAGAGATAAATTAGACACACTATGCATCCAGGGAGTGTTTTGGGGGGCAAGGGAGGGGAAAGATGCTGTGTCACTCACCAGGTGCTTGAACTCTGCAGAGAGGCTCCCATTGTTGGACTCCTCCATATTCATCACTTTGGTGTTTGTGCCCAGGATGTTAAACTTCCGGGACCTTGATGGGCAAAGCGGGAGGGGGAAAAATGGGGGGAGTGTCTTGAGTGAGTTTTAGCATTTAAAATACCATTATTAACCATCACCAACCCCATCTGTTAGAATGTAAAGAGCAGCTGCCCTGGATCAGACCAGTGACCTGTACTCACTGCGGCCAGCCGGAGGCTGCAAGCAGCTTTCAAGCACTAGAGCACTCTCCCCGAAATGCAATTCCCAGCTAAACCGGTGTTCGGGGACATCCTGTCTCTGGCACATACAAGCCTCTGACCGCCCTCATCTTCCCTGATTTTGCCTAACCCCCCTTTTATTAAAGCCATCCAAGTTTGTGGTCATTTTGCGGAAGCAGATTCTGCAGCTGTACCCCACCCCAGAAAACACTAGTGGTCCCCTTCTTTGCAAGCCTTTGGAAACAGCATTTTCCCAGCTATTCCCCCCAACAAAATGTTGATTTTTATTTCAGTCTGCTTTTTATTAAGGGCTCTGTTTTAATGGGTTTTAACCGGACGATAGTTTTGCTCTGCGTTTTATAGCTATTGCCTTGAACGTAGTGGCGATGGGGAGCCACTGTGCCCTAAAAGGCGATTGAGCAACTGAATATAATGATTTAAAATAAAATTATTTTACTGCTAATGAAATGATCCTGCCCCCCTCCTCCCAAACAAAGTGCAGCTGCCTGCAAACCATGAGATGCCTCTCAGCAGAGAGGAAGCCACAGGGTGCAGTGCCTTCAACTTACCCCCGGAGGGCAGCAACTTCACCGGAATCCCTGTGAAAGGAAAAAGAGGGAGAGTGTCAAATTGGCACGTTCCGATTCGGTTGCTGTACGCAGCAATCAGAAAGGGCTTGCAGCAGCGCCCATCTTGGGTGCTATGGGGCCCTGTGTCAGGCAAAAAACTGGCACACCCACACACCCCACCTCGAACTGCCTTCCCAAAGGCAGGTAAGGAGGCTTCCGGCTTTGGGAAGGAAGCGTGAGGCTCTGACAGGGTCCAAGAGCCCTCTGGCCTCCTTCCCAAACTGGGAAAGTGCTATCTAGGCTTTGAGAAGGAGGTGAGAGGTCCAACGCCCAGTGCCCAACTTACTGGGCTTTGAAACGGCTTCCCCCCCTTGTCTCAGCACCTGTAGTGTGTGCACACCGCTTGACCAGCCCTAAATTCCACCTATCCCCTGCAGCAGGAGGGACAGGGTGTGGTTTGGCAGAGAAGTCAGCATAATAATAACAATAACAACAACAATGGCATCACTGGAAGGTATTAGAGCAGGGGTGGCTAGCCTGAGGCCCTCTCCACTTCTTGATGGACTACAAATCCCTGTCACCCCCCCCCCCCGATTACTGGCCAAGCTTGCAGGCGCTGGGGCCCAAGTGGAGGGGCCAGAGATTTCTTCACCCCTGCATTTGGGGGAAAAGGTCTTGGGGTTCTGTGGGGCAGAGGTGAAAAGAAAGGGCCTTCCTCCCTACTTTTAAGGGAATGCGGGTAGGCAGGCTGAAGATTGCTCCAAACCCAAAACCTGAGCCAAATCAATATTCATAATAATTAAAGGAATAATATTTGCAAAGGCCTCCCAAGCTGCTGCAGCAGCAGACAAGCTTTACAAGTTTGGGCTGTGCCTCTCCTCCCCTTCCAGGAAAGATCATTGCCACACTTTGGGATCAGAAGAACTGATCTCTTTTTCAGGATGGGCAGGGAGAGCTGGCTCAGTACCAAGGTGTTCCTACATAGGAAGCTGTGGTCACTGTGCTCTTCCTCTGGCACTGCTACGAATTAAGACATAGTTTTGGCTTAAGAGCGCTGTTCAAACTAGGGCTGGTGGTTTCTCTCCTCTGGATAAACTCCGAACTATAAAGAGCCCAGGGGCAAATCATGAGCTGCAAAAGATCCAAGGACAAACCTTTGTTACAGCTCATGGTTTGTCTGAAACGGGACAAACCATAAGAATGGATGCAGGTGAAACACTCGGGCAAACCAAGGCTCAGCTCACAGCGGCACAGCAGGATCAGAGGTGGAGCAAAGCAATTATGATCTACCCAACCCCCAGGAGCCAGCACTAAGCCATGGTTTGACCAGCGTGAGCCAGAAAGTCAGTTATATATATTTAAAGGAACCTCTGCCCACAATCCCTGCCCTCAAGTTTGTTCATGAAAAGGGCTGGACTTACTTGTCAATGCAAACTTTGATTTTCAGCTGGTAGTTCAGCTCAGGAAATTTAACCAGTAACCTGCAGAAGTCAAAACTTCACGTTAGCTTCCAAAGACACAAATCTCACCCTTTCTCCATGCACCCCTATCCCTCATATGCTATTCATATGCTCCAAATGGTTGGGGGTGTTTTTTTTGGGGGGGGGACCAGCTGGGCAGCTGCTGCCCCTTGGAAGGGGCACCAGGTTAACAAGGAGAACACAGTCCATGTCCATTGAAACTAGTTTCACTGTGTACAGATGCTTTTCAGGCAAGAGAGCTTCAATATATCACCACTGTGACGCTTAATCGCACTGTGCTCCTCTTTTTTGGGGAAGAGGAGACAAAAAACAAGTTTCTAGGCTGTACTAACAAACTTGAAAATATGTGGGTATTGCCCAGTTTAAGCCTCAGAAGCTAGAATGGGAGGTGGTTGTGAGTAGGGAGGAAAGAGAGGCTGAGAAGGATTCCCAACAGCACATGAGGTTCCCTGTCTTTTCCCCACTTTGCCCCTCTCCCCAAGCCTAGCAGAAGTGGAATAAAATGTGAAAAGCCAAGCACATAAACGCAAAGTCTGTATAATTTATACTGTTGCAGAATGCCGATTTTCTGACGCAGAATTTTAAGTGTAGAAGGTATGCAGAACATCAGAACAGCCTGCTGGATCAGGTCAATGCCCCATCTAGTCCAGCATCCCGTTCTCACAGTGGCTGACAAGATACCCCAAGAGGAAACCCACACGGAGGACTCGCACACAAGAGCCAGTCTCCCCTCCTGTGGTTTTCAGCAACTGGTATTCAGAAGTACTGCTGCCTCCAACCGTGGAAAGCAGAGCACAGCCATCCTAGCTAGAATGACAGCCCTCTCTTCCTCCATGAATTTGCCCAACCCTCTGTTAAAGCCATCCAAGTTGGTGGCATATCACTGCTTCCTGCAGGAGTGAGTTCCACAGTTTGACTATGGGCCACGTAAAGAACTACTTTATTTTATCTGCCCTAAGCCTTGCAACATTCAGCAACATATAACTGACCCTCCGCCCCATATAATGCATGCGCACACACAAAACCAACAACTCACCGCACTTTTGTCGTGAACTGTACTCCAGTTTTGATAACCAGTGGGCGATCCGGGTGCATTGGCATACAGGGCTGGCGCTCCACCACAAATGCACTGTGGGCGGGGTGAGGGTGGGAACAGAGAAAGAGAGAGAGAGAGAGGGAGAGGGAGAGGGAGAGAGAGAGTTCAGTGGTGGGAATTGGGTGCTGGTCCAAACTTCCAGATTCAGCAGAAGGTTCCCAGATGAACATGCTCTCGGCAGCAGCATCCCACCCCGCAGCCTCAGGGGAAGGGCAGCAGGCCAACATACCTCTTCATGAGGTTCCTGAATAGCTCCACGATGCGCTCCTCCAGCAAGGGCCGGTGCTGAACGATGGGGTCGCCCTTGTAGGAGACCTTCTGCTGGAGCTCCTCGAGCTTCTTAATCTGCTGGCGGGTCTGAAGCTGCGACTCAGCAAGGGACGTGATCCTGCGGAAAGGGAGAAGAAAGTGAGCTACAGACACACACACGTCTTAAAAAGAAAACAACACTACTGTGTTAACTGGACATTGTCTTGATAATGCTTTTGAACAGCTGTGCGCTCCCCTTTGGGAAACCTCACTGGTGCCACGTTCCATCCAAATCTCTGCAAGCAAAGGACCACTATGGCTCAGCTAAGCCCAGTACTTGCTCTGACAGGAAGCAGCCTGTCCAAGGGCCAGACAGAGAGAACTGGAGGGCCGAAATTGATCTTTGCCTGTTCTGTCCTCCACATTTGGTCAATGCTGCTCTGTGGCTCCTAACACCCTCCTCTGCTCTGAGGTGTATTAAAGTAAGGACAATCCACTGTCAATCAGATTCTCGCTTTGGAAGCCTTGAAAAGGTAGTGGGCAGTCAAGGGCATTTGGCTCTCACCAGTTCTCTAGGCGGTCAAGGCAGATGTTGGGTGGGCCACCGATGCATGCGATCTGCTGCCTCCTCTTCCAGTCAGCCAACTCGTCGTCGACCAGCGTCTTCTGCACGTACTCCATGGCCGACAAGAGCCCAGCCAGCTCGCTCACAATCCCCTAGGTAAGGAAGGAAACAGCAACATTCAGGACTCCATTCTGCTTCCTCTGTTTACATGCAAACTTGCCTCTCCGTGGTTTTCATGTATGACAGAGGCGAACTCCAGAGATAGAGACTTTTGCATCAAGTAAGGAAATCTGAAATGTCGTTGTCTGAAATGGAGCCAGCTCGCACATCCAGCAGCAAGTCACCTGGCCAAGAGACATGGAGCTAAATAATCATGGTGTGTGACTCATCCCTATTAGAGACAGAAAGGCGATGCCCCTTGGCTTGCTATAAGCATCAATGTTCAGCATGGAGGAAGCTCTGTGCTAAAGCTGGATGCTTTTCTCCCGGGTCACATGCTGCAAAACCAGGCATATTCCACATCATTCCGCCTTAGTCAATAGCAGTTCAGGTGGGGTTTTTTGGAGCTGGGGAGGAGCCGCCCTTACTTACCCTCCGCATCTGATCCAGGGCTGTCAGCATCTGCTCCAGCTGCTGCATCTTCTGCCGCGTCACCGACTGGTTGTTCCCGTTCAGATCCTGCATGTCTAAAGAAAAGCAGCGGGAGAGGGGCAGGGAAACATGTCAGAGGCTCCTGGAGTTTCTTAGTTCTTCCCCTCTGCACACCTGTATTGGTCAGCCTAATTCAGATGCTGTTGGGGATTCCCAACTACCACCTGCCCTAGCCAACATGGCCCAACGGCCAGGGATGGTGGGAGCTATAGTCTAAAGCAGGCAAAGGCAAACTCGGCCCTCCAGGTGTTTTGAGACTACAACTCCCATGATCCCTAGCTAACAGGACCAGTGGTCAGGGATGATGGGAATTGTAGTCCGAAAAAACATCTGGAGGGCCAAATTTGCTTATGCCTGGTCTAAAGCAACAGATGGAGGGGCACCAGATTAAGAAAGGCTGGCCTAATTCCTCTTTCAGGCATTTGGGCATCCTGTTCCTCTTCAGCAGCCCCATGTAGGACAGATTTGGGAGATGATGGGTATCATGTTCCTGGTGAGAACTGCAGCCAGTCTACAAGGTTCACGGGGTGGTGAACTGGATCTGGCCAGCAGGCCAGATTATTATCTTCACCCACCCTCTGCATGCCAAGTGTGACAGGTGTGCGATGGTCTCAGGCGAATGACGTTTGCCCACCCAAAGTTGCAGAGCTCACGTGAAAGTGTGATGCCCAGCTATCAGTTCGCTGGCGTGTATTTTGGAGCGCTGCGTAGAGGGCTTTGCAAGCCCCTTTTGGCTCAGCGCATCCTTACCAGCCCCGCAACCCGACATCGGGAGTGACGCAGGCCGGTGTGGCTTGGCAGAAATGCCCTGGCAGACCCAATGCTGAGGCCAGGCATGCCTCGTGAAGTCTGCAGGCCAGAAGCTCCCCCGATTTAAAAGGAAAGTTAAGCGCCTGGGCTGCACGAGCCCCCTTGCTCCCCAAAGGATGAGGACTGAAGGGCATCTCCCCATCCATGAATTTGCCGCGATGGAAAAGTTGTTATCTCCTTTCCCCCAGCAAGCTCCCACCTACCGCCTTGACTCTTCAAGGTCTTGTAGTTGAAGTCAAAGTCATCCTGGAGGTTTTCCACCACTTTCATCTTTTGCTCCAAGTCCTGCAAGAAAAAGCCAAGGAATAGGAGGTTGGGGAGGAGTCACAAACTCTAGGCAAGCTTGAAACTTTGGAGCAAGAGAGAGAGAGAGAGAGAGAGAGAGAGAGAGAGAGAGAGAGAGCAGCTCTCCCACCTACCTGCACCCTTTTCCTGACATCTTGCAAGTGTTGCTCCAGCATCTGCTGCTTCTCCGTCACCACGGCAGCCGTAGGGTGGTTTGCCTGCCCACCTTGCTGTATTAAAGCGGGGAGGAGGAGAGAGATAAGACATTAAGAGATTTTAAGCCATATAAAAGAAGTTCATAAATCAGTTTTGGCCGAGTGTAAATGTAATAAACCAGACTTTCTGGCTTACTGTAACTTAACAGGAACACACACATGAACGTTGAGCTCTGGTCACCGGTCCACCTGGCTCGGTATCGCCTGCCTGACTGGCAATGGCTCTCCTGGATTTCAGGCAAGGGACATTCCCAGCCCTGCCAGAGCTTGGACCGCCTACTCATCCACTGAGTTGTGTGTCCCTTTGCCAGGTACATGTTATCAGGTTGTTCCTTCCTTGCTCCTCCCCAGTGTGAATGGGATAAAAAACCCCCGGAGGCTCTGTGGCTTCCTGCTACATCCGAATCTGGGCCTGGTTTAATTTTTGTTCCCACACAAGCCACAAATCAACAACTGAACATGGCTGCGGGTCATCAAACCAAACAAAACATTTGGGCATTAGCAGGAAACATCCTGGCTCACCTATCCCCGTTCCGGCCTGGAAGGTGCAAAGCAGGAGCAATCAGGCAGCATGCCTTGGCACCTGCCTCATTCCTGAACACTGCAACAAGCCAGCCAGTTTAGAGGTGGCAGCGTTTTCCCCTGGGGGGTGTCTGTGGAATTGTCTAGCCAGCGTTTTGTCACGTCTTGCCAAAACAGGGGACACGCTGGGAGTTAAGCAGAGGTGGACGTGCCAGCAGTGTTGGTTCCACCAACATTGCCCCTGTATCTGTTGAGATGAAGGCAAAGGGCTTCTCTCTGGTATGAGACAAGCAGGGGGTTCCTTTTATTAAGCATCTATCCTACCTTTTCATGCATTTTTCAACCTGCATCTGCAGGGAGTTCCGTTCCCCAACACAGATTGGGACGACGATACACAGCAAAGGAACACCTGACATTTCCGCCTGTGCTGTTTTCATACTGTAAGCACCCTTCCCCCCCTCCGAACCCCCCCCCCCCTATTTGCTTCTGAAGGGGCCACTGCAGCAAATTACACCTTCTGGAGAAAACAGCAAATGAGAAGGAGGGAAAGCCAGCCTCCTGCTGCCCTGTTGTTGCCTTGATCCAGACTGAGGCCCTTCATGGCTGCAATTTCTTTTATTCTTTTTAAGAAGAGCAAACCTGAGAGAGACTATCACATGGTAAATACATTCTGATCCAGACTGAGACATTAGCAAATCAGAGTAAGCCCTGAGGTGTCCACAGAGAAAATCCTGATGAGTGCTGGGGGTGGCATTTAAAGACCTCTTTGACTTTGCCTAGGAGAAAACAGCTGAGCTGCATAATAAAAAAGGGTGAACAAGAAGCCACGGGGTGTGGGTGTGTTGACTGAACACCCAGAGTTGCCTAGCATTGGCCACTTGCACTCACTCACCTCTGAGTGTCCTCACTCAAGGAAAGAGGATAATGTCAGTGCAGGAGCTCTTTTGGTGCTACTTCCTCCCACCCCCCCATCCCCATGGTGAAGCTTCAAGCTGGCACAGGCCAGCGAGCCATTTGCTCTGCTCAGTAGCATACAGCTGCACAGGCTTGTCTCATGGCAAAAGGAAATACTGTGCTGAATGATCCACCCTGGGGGGCCAACACCTGCAAGACCACGCTGCCTTTCAACCGTTCCAGCCACAGAATTAAAAAATGGCTGCATTTCAAACCCGAACGCAGAAAAGAAATATTGACAAGGGAAAAGCTCAAGGCGTGTTGCAGCAACCGAGGCAAAAGCGTGCAGGGACCTGTTTTGGGGTGGTGTGTGCTACCCTAGCTGCGAGGCACTGCTTCCTGGCATGCAAAGGTGTAGGCTTTGGAAGAAACATGAAAGGAAAGGCCCGTTGTGTCAACCATCAAGCTTTTTGCCCCTTATAACCCAAGGACAGGGAACGGGTTGGGCCTCCCAATTCCCGTCAGCCCCCGCCAGCGTGTTCAATGGATGGTGTGTGGGCCGTACTCCCAACAACTTTTGGAGGGTCCCAGGTTTCTCCCTCCCTGCTGCAAACAGCAGTAGCAGCATATGGACATAGGAGGATGCACTGATCACGGTGTATTTGCACCAAGAGCTGTCAATGTGATTCACTGCTTGGCTCGTGTTCTAAACACCCACGCGGCTGGCGAGTCCCTTACGGGAAATGGTGGCAACAGCTGAACAAGCTGCTCCCGACAGCATCCTCTCACCTGGGCTGCCGTGGCTGCTGTCTGCAACAGCCTGTTCTCCTCCCAGAGGCAGCGGGCCACAATGCGGGCAATCTCCATGGGCTTCTCCAGGTACCTGCTCTGTAAGAGAGGAAGAGGAACGGGAACGGAATGAATGACTGCCACACAGGGAGAGCAAAACCTAGGTGAGGATGCCAAGCTTTTCTTAAGAAACCCAGCCTTGATTTGGAGGAATGCAGCGACGGGGCAGTTGGGCACTTCTTCTATGGGAGCACGTAAAAGAAGTGTTACGTGCTGGTTTCAGATTCAGGGCAGCAGGTGAAAATATATGCTGGGCACCCAGCATGAGCAGCCGAGAATTTATGTCCAACGGGATGTCATCGTAAAAGCTAAAATAAGCCTGTCGTGGGCATTGCTCCCAAGCTCAGGGCTCAACATCTCTCTTTAATCTGTGCTATTAAGAGTTCCCTAAACCATCAAACTATTCCATCAAATCTGGCCTTGCAAATTTCAGCAACGCTCTGTGCAAGGACAAAATCCAACGCTCTCCCGCCATCCTACTCTTTCAGATAGTTTGTAGTAGTTCCTATAAATCCAACTTAGTAGCCATCGATTGCTCTCTCCTCTATGGATCTGTCCAATCCTCTTTTGAAGCCATCTAAGTTGGTGACCTTCATCACTGCCTCCTGTCAAGAGTGGATTGAACACCATCATTCCCATCTCCCGAGTTTTATGACTTGGGTTGGCACTTTTTTGGGGGGGGTTGCGGGTGCCCACAAAACACAAGACCCTCCCAAACCCAGGACCTGCCAGCTCCTCCTACCTGCAGGAACTGCTTGATCCGGCGCAGGTTGTGCTGGTAGAGGACATTGGATTCCTGTAAGAAGCGGCTGTACTGCTGGTCAATTTCACCCAGGAGGTTGTGGAACACCAACGTGGCGTGGGACTCCTTGCTGGCAGCGTAGGCCCTGTACAGATCAGAAGGAAACAAGGCTTAACAAAAACAGCACCCGGGGCATGACAAAAAACAACAACACTGTAGTGCCAAGTGCTCCTTCTTCACACCAAGCCACGTCCGCACCACACATTTGAAGCGCTATTATACTACTTTAACACAGTCAAGCCTATTCCCCTCACAGAGCTACAATTCTGGATATTTCTGATATCCATATTTGGTTCTGATAATGTCAAAGTTGCAGATTCAATCACCGTTATGGGACAGCTGCATATTCCTGGATTGCAGGGGGTGGACGAAACGATCTTCAGGGCCCCTTTCAGCCCTACAATTCTGTATGGTTCTCAGAATTTAGCAATCAGTCCCCCTTCACAGGGAACCCTGGGAATTGTAGTTCTGGGTAAGGAATAGGGGCGCATAACAACTCTCTAAAGAACTACAGCTCCCATAATTATTTAGGAGAAGTCATGACTGTCTATAATGGCATCAGAGTGGGATTCCCATCCTCCTATGCCCCAACCAGCCAGCATTCTCAGGTCCTCATCGGGCTGGTTTGGGGTATCAACACTCACATCTTTATATTGTCCCCCTCCCCAAAGTGTTTTTTGTACTTCTGGACACTAACCCAAGCTTTGGCTTCATAATTAACAGCACCTCTCAGTCACAATGTTGGAAACGGAGGAGGCGATTCCGGAGGCCAGGAATCTCCTCTCAGTTTCATTCCACAAATGCCACTTCTTCCATTAGAAACAGGAAGCACAATTAATATCAGGAAGCTTCTGTATGTTTTTCAAGAGGCAAAAAGGTTTCTGGGAATTTCCAGCGAGTTTTGCAAGAACGGAATCAAGAGCAAACTCTCGCTCAAGAGAATACGCCCACAAAGTGAAGGTTCTTGGAAATCTCTGGATTTCAGCTATAAGCCACATTGCTTTATCATAATAAAGAATTTACAGGATGCCAATTGGAAGGTCATGATGGTTTGAGCATTTAGATCAGGGATTAGGAGCTTGTGTGTGTGCCCCCCCCCCATGATATTGTTGGATTCCAACTCCCATCATCCCTGCCCATTAATCGTGCTGGCTGGGCTTGATGGGAATTGGGAGTCCCAACAGCATCTGGAGGGCCAAAGATTCCCCACGCTTGATCTAGATCATTAAACCAGCAGCCTGTAGGTTAGGTTCAATCCCCAGAGCAGTTTTGCCTGGCCCTCAATGTCTCTCTGCAAAATATTGTTCAAGTTGGTGTTTTAAAAAAAAATGCAAGGAAGAAAGATTGCAAGGAAGAAATAACTCCACACTTTCATCATGTTACTTTTGGAGCAAACAGCACAACTCCTCCTCAGTGACCTCAGCTTCCTCCAGAGTGACCCTAGGAGCTAATCCTCATGGCTGACTTCTCTCCTTTCACTTTGATTGGCTCCAATCAGCACAAAGTGTGAGAAGACTTCTTCTCAGTGGCTGAAAAGCTCCCTCTTTCATACTGACTGGGCAGCACTAAGACTCTATAGAGATGGGAACCTTGCTTCAGTGGTGACCCTCCACCACTAAAAAGCCTCGTAACTTGATCATGCATATGGGGGTCAGTTTGCATAGTGCAATACATGCATGGCCATGCTCTGGGTCTCCAAGAAGAGAGAGGCTGAGCACCCCTGGGTCAACCCATTAAAGAATGGCATTTTACTGTGCAACAAAATTTGTTTCCATCAGAACACCCCCCTTTAATTTTTCCTATGTCAATTTGCAGAGCTCTGGCGTTAGGAAAGGATCTCACTCAAAGCCAGCCACTCAATTTCTCTGTGTGGGTGTACACAGGCACAAATACTGAGAAAAGTCCAATGGCTCACCAGTCCTGGCTCTCTATCCAGGGCGCAAGGAACTGCCGCAGCTCCATCGGAAAGCTGTCGCTGTAGAGCTGGTGGAGCTGCTCCAAATACCGGGTGTCCAGCTGCTGCAGCTGGTTCCACTGTGCCATCTTGGCCACTGAATCTGGAAACCTAGGAACACACAGAACATTTTTCTTTTTTACAAGCAAGTTGGTGCACCGGGCTATTTCCACCAAGATGGAACACTTCCTTTAAAAGTCGTAAATGCAATTGCAAACCAGCCTAAACTTAAAACACAAAGGGTTTCTAAATAAATAACTAAATAGACAGACATTCCTATTAGCGATTCATAAGTGTATTTTTTCATGTCAAGTTAAACTACATCCAGTTCTTTTTCTCAGAGTTTAGGTATGGGGAAACTTGGGCCGGGCGCTAAATGTAGCCCCTCTCACCGGTCCTTGGGACTCTTCCTGGCCACGCCCCCTCAGTAGCCCTGCTCTGTACAGAGTGCTTTCCCCTGACAGAATGGATCCTTGCACAATAATAATAATAATAATAATAATTTATTATTTATACCCCGCCCATCTGGCTGGGCCTCCCCAGCCACTCTGGGCGGCTTCCATAAAAACCAAAAATATAATAAGATATCACACGTTAAAAACTTCCCTGAACAGGGCTGCCTTAAGATGTCTCCTGAATGTCAGGTAGTTGTTTATCGCTTTGACATCTGCTGGAAGGGCGTTCCACAGGGCGGGCGCCACTACCAAGAAGGCCCTCCGCCTGGTTCCCTGTAGCTTTGCTTCTCGCAATGAGGGAACCGCCAGAAGGCCCTCGGCGCTGGACCTCAGCGTCCGGGCAGAATGATGGGGGTGGAGACGCTCCTTCAGGTATACTGGACCGAGGCCGTTTAGGGCTTTAAAGGTCAGCACCAACACTTTGAATTGTGCTCGGAAACGTACTGGGAGCCAATGCAGGTCTTTCAAGACTGGTGTTATATGGTCTCGGCAGCCGCTCCCAGTCACCAGTCTAGCTGCCGCATTCTGGATTAGTTGTAGTTTCCGAGTCACCTTCAAAGGTAGCCCCACGTAGAGTGCATTGCAGTAGTCCAAGCGGGAGATAACCAGAGCATGCACCACTCTGGCGAGACAATGACAATACTGTATCTCTTCCTTGTTTTGATGGAGGATGGAAAGGGCAATGTGTGTAAGACTTGTGCGGCTGGTAGATAGCCTCTACTGCAGGCTTCCTCAACCTCGGCCCTTCAGATGTTTTGGCCTACAACTCCCATGATCCCTAGCTAGCAGGACCAGAAGTCAGGGATGATGGGAACTGTAGTCTCAAAACATCTAGAGGGTCGAGGTTGAGGAAGTCTGCTTTACTGTATCAAGATAAAAGTCCCTTCCATTGTTTCTAACCACTTTTGTCTTAGAAACACCCACTTCTGGCTTGTGGCTCCTGCAAGGTTCTGTGAAAACTTCCAGGTAGAAAAAGGTCCCCTCCCCTGCCCTAGTCGCTCAGGATGATTAGTTCAATGACAGTACGAAACCGAAACCATGGCTTCTTAATGCATCAGCATGACGTCCTGCTTAATCTTTACTTCAGACCAGAGCTTGGTAGGGGTTTTCTTAGTGGTGGTGGGATTGTGCGGATTTATACATTAACTATGGTCTTGTTGCATTCTCCTTCCTTTCCTATTCTTCTCGCTGCTAATGTCTGTGAAGTAATTACCACAGATATGGTATATGTTTCCCCAGAAGCAGGGCAAGATGTTAATTTGTACTACGTTGTATCTGATACAGCTATCTGGTGCGCAAATCTGAAGATAACAACAGAAAGAAGCCACGCGAGCCTCCGAGAAACGGAAAATTACTTTCTGCCTTTAAGAAATGTCTGCCTAGATAATATATCAGTCCTGTAGCAGCACCTCAGCTTTGATCTTCAAAAGTGGCTTAAACATTCCACACAACAGTTGCGGCCCCTTCATCCATTTTCAACTGGAATCTCAGAGTCAGTGCAGATTTTACTGCAGCTACACAAATAACTCTGCTGACCCAAGTGGGGGAGATCTGCAAGGAATCCTGAGTCCTCCACAATTAACAACAGGGAGGCAAAATGGTTGCCTGGAGCCCCCCTTTGCTTCTCCCTATACTGTTCTTTTTCTTGTTCTTAAAGTTTTCTTCCTTTCTTCGGAAACTAAAAGAAGCAGAATAGCTTTGTAAAACAAATTTGTTTCTGTTTGCTCCGATTTTAAATATTGTATATTTAAATTGTTGGGACTCTGAGGTGAGAGGCAGGGTAAGAAACAACAACAAGAAGAAGAAGAAGATAAATAACCCTAAATGATAAACACATATGATTATTTGCATCCCAGAATTCACTTTCTTTAGCACAGAATTATCAGTGCAGAATTTTGGAGGCTGCCTCTGCATGTTGCTTTGTTTATACAATGTATAAAGCAGGGGGGTGTTATTGGGTTGTTGTTTTTATTTTGTTTATATATATATGGTGTTTTTAAGTTGATCTTTTCTGTGAACCGCCCTGAGACCTCCAGGTATAGGGTGGTATATAAATTCTATTATTATTATTATTATTATTATTATTATTATTATTATTATTATTATTATTATTATCAGACATACAGTGGTACCTCGGGTTACAAACACTTTGGATTACAAACGCTTCAGGTTACAAACCCCGCTAAACCGGAAGTAGTACCTTGGGTTATGAACTTTGCCCCAGGATGAGAATAGAAATCACATGGTGGCGGCGTGGCGGCAGCGGGAGGCCCCATTAGCGAAAGCACGCCTCAGGTTAAGAAAGGTTTCAGGTTAAGAACGGACCTCCCGAACGAATTAAGTTCGTAACCCGAGGTACCACTGTACGAGGTGGGAAAAGCTAACAATAATCCACAGCCAGATGTACGAACAATCTTGATTCTCTCCACCACTCCTGCTTTCCTGCATGCAAGATGACTTAGGCTGCAATCTCATATCCACTTTCCTGGGAGTAATCCCCACTGAATTTAAAGTGGGCATACTTCTGAATACAGATATATAGGTGTGAACTGCAAAAAATTCCTTTGCTGGGTCAGGCCACTTAGCTCAACACTCATTTTCAAGAGTGACCAGCCAGATGCCATAGGAAGCGCATGGGTTGAGTAGAATGTAACAGTCATGCCCTGTTCCAGGCTACCAACAATCAAGAGGTACATTGCCTCTATTCATGAGTCTCCATTTGGTTTACCAAGGCTAATATCAACTCACAGGCCTCTCTTTCATAAACTGGGACTTTTGTTGTTAGTGGTTTCTTAGTGATCGGAGACTGTCCCCTTGGTCCTAATGCAGCAACCAGGTTCCCTTCCTCCCAGCGCAAATTAGATTTGCTGCATCCAGCAGCCACTTCCCTCTAACGAAGGAAACAAGCCAAGGCAGCACACAGGAAATCCCGCTTTGCTTCAAAGAACAAATTGGGGACTTGTGGCAAGGCAGAACTCGGTGCAGAAGAAAACCAAGATCATGACACATGCGGAACAAGCAAATATTTGGCAAACCAACTGTGATGAAGAGCAGAGTTGCATGAGCTCCACTAGGGAAATCCCAAATGCTTGACCTCTGGAATTACTGGAGTAATTCAAGGGGAGTCTGAACTGCTAGGCCTGATAGAGATCTCAGCCTAACATAGCTTTTCCTCCAATCTCCAGACTCCCAACTATTTCCAAACCCAATGCTTAGGAATGATTGGAATTGGTAATCCAAAATTTAAAGGGTAGTATTCAACTAATTTCATTTAAATCACCCACTGAAACTGATGGAACATGATTTAGTTAGGTGCATTAATTACAACAGGTTTACTCTGAGTAAAACCTAATTGAATACCATCCTTGGAAGGCAGCAGATTGGGAAACCATGTTAAAGTGTTATCAAATTGTTTAGGTGGCCTCTATAACAATTTTTTCCCAATTCCTTTGACAGATGCTATGGAGTTTCATGGAGGCTGTCAATATATGTTCCGTTTTGGACAGGTTTCTGTTCCACCCGTTTTGGTAGCAGAACATTTTTCACCCAGAGCTATTTTTAATATTTGTGGTATGTCACTGGTGGCGTTCCCTCCTACCTCTTTCTTGTATGTGTGAAAATAAAAATAACATTTATACCACACATTGTCCTCCGACTCTTGGCAGGTTTTTGTGTGTCAGTTTTTAAGTGTACAACATATACAACATATGCCCAACTTTTATATGCCTGGAAGTCGCCATAGCGCTTAAACTGGAATCACAACTGACTGAGAGCAAGAGAGCTTATGTGGTCCCATTCATTCTCTCACTCAAACTCCACGATCAGAATACTATCTAGACTCATCTCCACGTACCCTGAGCACAATTCTGAGCACAATTCAAAGTGTTGGTGCTGACCTTTAAAGCCCTAAACAGCCTCAGCCCTGTATACCTGAAGGAGTGTCTCCACCCCCATAATTCAGGCCGGACACTGAGGTCCAGCTCTGAGGGCCTTCTGGCGGTTCCCTCACTGCGAGATGTGAGTTTACAGGGAACCAGGCTGAGGGCCTTCTCAGTAGTGGCGCCTGCCCTGTGGAACGCCCTCCCATCAGATGTCAAGGAAATGAAACAACTACCTGACTTTTAGAAGACATCTGAAGGCAGCCCTGTTTAGGGAAGTTTTTAATGTTTGATGTTTTATTGTGCTTTTAATTCTGTTGGGAGCCGCCCAGAGTGGCTAGGGAAATCCAGCCAGATGGGTGAAGTATAAATAATAAAATAATAATAATAATAATAATAATAATAATAATAATAATAATAATTAGTCAAGCAAAAGACACAGCACCAAACCCTCTAAGTCTGAGGCTTGGAAAGAATTTTGTCATCAAGACACACAGGCAACACAGTTCTCTCTTCCGCTTTGCATGGCAGGCAGCTCAAGTAGTCCTGCAACAACTTTCCACTTCTCTTCTGCAAGCTGATTAAAGAAGCCGCCCACTACCATCACCAAAAGTGCAAATAAAAGAAATCAAAGACAAAACTAATTGTTGACTGACACACATAGCCAGACAACAATGAAGAGAGTTTAGATAAACACTGGGGGAGACAGGTGTATGTGTATAGGTACTGAAAAGATATTTGCAGAAATGTGGGTGTGTATTCCTGAATGGCACTGCCTCATTGACAGCCAGCACTGTCAATCAACACAAAAAGTGAGTGACCAAACAGTTGCCCCAGGATACTAATCAGGAATCACTCCATGGTGGATGGAGCCAAAATGGGGCCACTAAGAAGCAAGAGGGAAATATAACGTTTGTGGGCACACAGAGGTTTGCAGAAGTTTATCTATTTTTGAGGATGTTCTTTTAAATTGAAGCGAAAACCAAAGCTGTAGCTTCAAAATGTTAAGAGTGTCAGTCAAAATAAATGGGAAATCGGAGTATAACGGGGTGTAGGGGGTGTGGCACTCTGTTTCATAACACAAGAGATAACATTGTTGGAAAAGGTGCCTGACCTGTACCTTCAAATGGAGCACCCCCATTATAAGTGATGACAAACTAAAGCGTTGTTCAAGGCTCAACTTGCCGTCTCCCCATTTAAACTCCACAACAACCCTGTGAGGTAGGTGAGGCTGAGAGGCAGTGCCTGGCCCAAGGTCACTCAGTGAGCTTCGTGGCCGAGTGGGGATTTGAACCCAAGTCCCCCAAGTCCAAGTACAGTGGTGCCCCGCAAGACGAATGCCTCGCAAGACGAAAAACTCGCTAGACGAAAGGGTTTTTCGGTTTTGCGTTGCTTCGCTAGACAAATTTCCCTATGGGCTTGCTTCGCAAGACGGAAACATCTTGCGCTTTTTTTAAAAAGCCGCTTGAAGAGGCGCAGTAGCGACGGACCGTGCTTCGCAAGATGAAAAACATCGCAAGACGAAAAGACTCGCGGAACGAATTCTTTTCATCTTGCGAGGCACCACTGTACCACACTCTTAACCGCTACGCTCTATATTTAGCATTTATGGAGCTCACTTCAAGTGTTCAAAGAGCCCAACATATTTTCTCTCAGTTTCTCAACAAGTTAGGTCAGCATTATTATTTCTGAAAGCTAGATGGTCGAGGTGAAATCTGGACCGGAGATTTCCCAGGAGCTAAGCAAACAGGCTTGTGCCCCTGGTCCTTACCCAAAAAGACATAGAATGTTCCAAGTGTGTGTATTTAACTCTTTTTACCTCACACTTCAGAATAACGGCGCAAAATTCGGTGAGGTAACAAACCTCATCTTGTTTTCAAAGAGAGGCCGCGTGAGGTGGGCAGCCCATACCAAAGCTTCTCTGTAGAGGGAAAACACAGGCAGGTCTTATGGCATGGCTTGAGGGCAAATGATACAGCTGCCTTGCTGAAGCTAAGCAAATTTTGAGCCTGTGCCTGGATGGGAGACATCTGAGGAGCCCCACGTATGCCGCCTTGAGTTCCATGAAAGAGGAGAAAAGGGAGGGGGCAGGGTTTCCTGTGCCTAATTCTAGTTCAGAATACCTGTGGATCTAGCCTGGTATAGTCCACTCTGACTGGCAGCAGCCTTCCAGGGCACCTGTTTCCCCCTTTTTAACTGGAAATGCCAGGGATTCAACCTGACACCTTGTAAAGGCCAAGAGGATGCACTACCGAGGAAGCCACAATCCTTCCTCCCCAGGAATATATATATATATAGCCTCTGTACCATTCACATTCCCCACACGGAGAATCTCACAAGAGGATGCCAGCCAGAGTTCTCCCGAGTTCAGATTTCTAAAGACGTCTTTCTCCTCTGTGGCAGTTAAAGTCAGCTTGGAAAGGGGAGGCGGACCTCGTCCTGGTAACATTCCCACGAAGTCTGGGTCCCATGGTGGGTATTACTGCCCATTGGGACTGGTAAGCTGGAAGGCAGGGAGACCAGCAGTAGACACAGCCCAGGCATGGGCAAACTCCGGCCCTCCAGATGTTTGGGACTACAATTCCCATCATCCCTGACCACTAGTCCTGTTAGCTAGGGATGATGGGAACTGTAGTCCCAAACATCTGGAGGGCCGGATTTTGCCTATGCCTGACATAGCCAATGTCAAGCACAGCCACCCACTGACTGCAAGTAGGAAGACAGGCAGGTGAGGGCCAGCTGAGAAGTTGGGGGGGGCAATGCCCTCATGGAACAGCCTCCATTGTGCAGCTGTATGTTGTTGCAACAGCCCACTGTGGAAACAGGCAGAGGAGCATGGTAAATGCAGGACATAATAGAAGCTTGTGGGATTTTTGGGGGGGTGGGAGAGATTCATGGAGGCCACATGCTGGAAGTCCTGGGGTAGGGCAGAACCATATGGGGAAAGAAGGGGGAAATATTCTGCTGTGACACTCTTAAAAAATGTTTTTTAAGGAGGTGGTAATGAAGTATAATGAACCACCTGGTTCACAAAAGCCTGTGATTGGGTTAGAGGATGTGCAGGGGACAGTCACAAAAGAGCTAGCATGCAAAGGGCTTTTTAAAAAGCTGAGAATTCTGAGATCATTTTAAAGTCTGTTCTGATATTTTGTTCCATCAGATATTCCTTCCTAAATTGGCAGTTGGGGAGGGGAGGAAATCTCAGCTGCCCAATGTAGGTTTTTTCAGATTTTAAAATTTATTTTAAATTTATTAATGAATTTATAACCCACGCTTCGATAAAAAAATGTGGCAGGCTGGAGCATATTTATCGTATTTTATTGTTGCAGTCGGAAATCTCTCCAAGGAGCTCAAGGGGACACTCATTTAATTCCCACAACAACCCTGTGAGGTAGGTTAGGCTGAGAGGCGGTGATTGACCCAAGGTCACCCAGTGAGTTCCATGACTCTGTGGGGATTTGAACCCTGGTCTCCCAGGTCCTAGTCCAATACTAACAATTACACTACTCCAGCTTGAGTGATGCCAGGCTAAGAAACAGGGGCAGTGGTTGCCGCTGGTCTGTGGTCCTTCCAGGCTCTGACTTTGAGTAAATACAGGATAGGAATAAAGTGTCACAGATATAGAGAATGTAAGGGAGCAATTGATAGGACATTGTGTGTGTGTACACACAGGAGACATATACAAGCACACATATAAATACACACACACACACACATCCTATCTTATATACATAAACATATATATAAATATTTTTCTTTCATAGAAAATTCTTGATTCCTGTTCTCTTTCTCTCTCTGCAGCATCAAAAAATCTGAAAAACCCAGCCTGTGTGTGGTTGTATCCAAACCCAATGAATACTAATTACTGTATAGAATATATGCAAAAAGTCCAGAGTTACAAGAACAGGGAGGAGTTTTAAGATGCTATTAAGAGTTCATAGTAGCACTAACAATTATTGGCTCAAATAAATCACATTTGGGACTGAGCCAACACCTCAACCTCTTGCTTTTCAGAGTAACACAGGGGGGGAAAGAAAAAGAGAGAGGCTGACATACATTTAAAAAAACCCACAGGATTGTAGAGAAACAATGTGTGTGTGTGGCATTTTGAATACTTGTAAAAAAGCGCAACATAAGGCAATTATGCAATTACTTCCTCCAGTACAGCAGTTTTTTGCAGTGATGATTTCATTTTGGCTAGCCTGCTCCTCCTGTCAAATTACAAATTAAAATGAACAGAGGTGACAAGATAGGAAGATACAGGATCACTTGGCACGTATTCAAGTGACAAAATGCCCTTAACACATCCGCATTCGTAAAACGGCAGCATTGCTTGGAAAATTATTTGACAGGTCATGGTTTCGGTAAGTGTCCTCTGGTTTCAATTTATGCAGGTAACTGACTTAAAAAGAGCTGCTATTCTCAAACGCTCGTGAAAGGCCACATTTTGCATTTGTGGGTCTGGAGTGACAAAATAATTCTTGCCTAATTTGCAAGTATCAGCCACAGAGTAAATTGCTTGCATCTGTTCTGGACAGAAGCCATAGTCAACCCCCATAAACTAATTAATCTGCTGAATTGCAAAAAAAAGATGCTATGCAAATAACAAGTAACTTCATTTGTTTGTTTGTATTAAGATGCCAACAGATTTTGGCTGGCCTTGGCTGTTTAACAAGATATATTATTTCAGTTACCCATAATGTATTTGCTTTAAAAGTTTGTCTGGCTTTATCTGTGCTTTAATAATTATTTTATGTGTGTTTGTTTTTTAATTGTTTTGCAGATTTTAGCTGGGTTAGCTACATTTTATTTGTACACCACTTTGGGGAGCTCTTAGATTAAGCGGCTTATAAATCTTCTAAATAAATACAGTTGACTCGAAAGTTGCGTGATCACAGTTTTATGCACTTGGCGGCTGGCCAGCATACCCATCACACAAATTACCATATTTTTTGCTCTATAACAGTGTTTCCCAACCGGTGTTCCGCGGCACACAAGTGTGCCGTGAGACGTTGGCTGGTGTGCCGTGGGAGGGAGGCGGGCGAGTCGGGCGGTGAGAGGCGGCGGCGGCGAGGACCCGCGTCGAGCCGGGGGCGGCTCCGCGGTGGTGGTGCCGAGGTTTCTCTCTCCATTCTCCCCTCACACACACACAGGATCAGCTGACAGGACCCAGCCAATGGGGCGGCGGCGGGGCAGCGCGTGCAAAAGGGAGGAGCGCGAGACAGCGGACGAGGAGGAGGCCGGCATGTCCGGGCAGCAGCAGCAACAACAGCAGCAGCAACTCCCGGCGACGGCTCCTCAAGCCCCGGGCAACCCTACTCCCTCACCGGCCTCGGCCGCCCTCCTGCTCCACCCGCCGCCGCCTCCCCCGCCGCCGCCGGCCACCTCGGCCCCGCCGCCGCCCCCTCCTCCGCCCGCTATCGCCGCCACCACCACAACAGCCGCCGCCGCCTCAGCTGCCGCCGTCCCTCAGTCCCTCGCTTTGCTGCCTCCTCCCCCCCCACCCCCAAAGCTTGGAGGTTCCCCGGCAAGGGGGAGGGGAAAAAATTGAAAACTTTCACTTTCGTGCGTCCCTCCCGGCGTGACGCTGCGCGCTGACGTCACGGGGCTGTAATGGTGGTGTGCCGCGAGATTTTTTTCATCAAACAAGTGTGCCTTTGCCCAAAAAAGGTTGGGAAACACTGCTCTATAAGACTCACTTTTCCCTCCTAAAAAGTAAGGAGAAATGTGTGTGAGTCTTATGGAGCGAATGCAGGCTGCGCAACTATCCCAGAAGCCAGAACAGCAAGAGGGATTGCTGCTTTCACTGCATAGCGATCCCTCTTGCTGTTCTGGCTTCTGAGATTCAGAATATTTTTTTTCTTGTTCTCCTCCTCCAAAAACTAGGTGCGTCTTGTGGTCTGGTGCGTCTTATAGAGCAAAAAATACGGTGAACACATGCAAGGTGTTTACCAGGCCCTGGAAAGGTCTTGTGTAAACTCTGGAGGCCTTTGTGACATCTCACAAAGGCCTCCAGGTGAGTGTCTCCCAGAGCCTGGTAAGCAAGACAGAGTGCTTAAAAGCTCTTTTTGCTGGGGTTTGCTGCTGTTTGTTTATCTTACTGCATTTCTATCCCACCTTTCCTCCAAAGAGTTCTAGGTGGCATACATCGTTTGTTGAGCTTTTTTGGCAAACAAACAGTTTTTGCCCTATTTTTTTAAGGAAAATAGCAAAAAAATGACACTGCCAACACAGGTTGCCATATGTCTGGATTTTCCCGAGCATTTTTAGTGATTTCCACCCAGACACTGCTTTCGACTGCAGTATTCTGGATAAGTCTGGGATATTCTGGACGTATGGCAACCCTAAGTTTTCATCCTCTTCATTTAAACTGCACAACAACCCTGTGAGGTAGGTTAGACTAAAAGGGTGTGTTTGCCCAAAGTGAGCTTCATAGCTGAGTGGAGGTTTGAACCCTGGTCTCCCAAGTCTTAGTCAGACACTCTCACCATTACACCAAACAGATGCTCCTCCACGCGTACCTCCTAGGAAGTAAACAAACTAGCACATCCATTTTTCAGTTCTAGTTTTCCAGTTACGGAATTAAAATATTTCCATTTAAATAAATTTTATTGTATATAGCCAAAGACCTTTGTAATGGACGGCAGGTTGTCCAGAATTAAAATGAGATAGCTTTTTTTAAAAAAAGTAATTCCCCACCAGCTCTTTGCTGTGGTGCGATTCACGCCAGCACCTCATTCCGTCACATCTGCAGAACAGACGGACTTTTGGCAAACCTTCCACATTTACCAAGTCACGTTTACTTTCACCCACATTCAAAAAGCCCCCTCAGAGCACGAAATGAAACAAAACTCACAGGACACGCCACCCCCACCCCCCAACAACACTGTACCTTTACAGTCTTGACCGGTAAGCACGGGATGAATTCTCAATCTCTGTTCTCATTCGCCCCCAAAGCCAGCCTCCAGCAACTCCCTTGGAAAGCAGGAAAGGGGCTTACGGGAAACACAGGAGGCAGACTCTGCTGGGAACTGCCCCAGAGACAAGGAAGTTGCCTTCAGATTTGTTCCACGCACAGGTCATTTGGAAGCTAGCTATGAAGCCCGGGAGGAAAGAACTGTTATTTGTCTGTTCCGATCTTTCAGTTTCCTGAGGGTCAAGAATCATTTGAAATAAGTTGTCGGCAGGCAAGGGAGAGGGTAGACATTTCAGTCTCAAAGAACAACCACCACCATGGCACAATTCAGAGCTGTCTTCTTTTTTCAAACCATGAATGGAAAGTGAAAGAAGCCAGCAGTCTGCACAGTGGATCAGGAAATGCTTTTGATTCCCCATTGCAAACAGCAGACTCATCATGCTTGCACAAAAGCGAAGCTGGGCCGAGAGAAAGATTTTAAAGCAGCAGGATTTCCCCAGCCGGCTGAGTCTGATGCGATTTGTAGTGCAAAGTACTGGGAGGTTGGGGAAAGGCTGGTGGCACATAGCCAATCCATAACATAAATTCTCCGAGTGGCTCACAAAACAAATACAACTATTAAAATACTGTATCAAACAAAAACTATTAAAATTTAAAAGCGCAATTAAGACACTTGACTTGCCATGTTTTGTTTTTTTGTTTTGTTTTTAAATATATGCATGAAATTTGTGCCTTGTCTGGTTTGGATGTAACACAGCAAGAACATGCATATAGGTACAGGTGCCTAGGGAAAAAGCTGACTGCTTCACTCCTCCCCTGGTTCTGATGCTGTCAGGCTACCCAGAGCAAAGCCGTGATTTGGCTCAGAGCTCTACGTGAACCCAAGTGGCTCCAAGGTTTGTACTTAGTTAACTGCCCATGGTCTGTTTAGTCCAGCCAGGTAGTTCAGCGGCAGGATTGTGGGGTGGAAGGTAGTGAAGTGGCTGCAATTGTTCACTAAGCTATGGTTTGGGCTTAGCATTACAGTTATACCTTGGATCCCAAATGCCTTGCAAGTCGAATGTTTTGGCTCCCGAACGCTACAAACCCGGAAGTGAGTGTTCCAGTTTGCAAACGTTCTTTGGAACCCAATGTCCGACGGGGCTTCCGATTGGCTGCAGGAGCCGCGCCTTGGTTTCTGAATGTTCTGGAAGTCAAAGAGACTTCTGAAACCGATTCCATTCAACTTCCAAGGTACCACTGTATAAGCAAACGAGGCCAGTGAGCTAGAAGGTGTCCATAAAGATGGGGTCCCCAAGAGAAACACCACTTCTAACAGTGGTTACAGGCCCTGTGAACTTTCTGCACATGGCTGTTAATAATCTGAATCTGCAGGGATCTCATCTGTCAACTTGCCCCATGCTTTCTTCATGCGGTTGAAGGAGCAGGATGAGGCAGGGTGCTGATAAATGTCCTCTGAGATACAATAGGCTGTTCGATAAGATGGGCCATTGGCCTGCTGCAGCAGGACTCTTCATAGGCTTAAAACAGAGAGAGAGAGAGAGGCAGAACAGAAACCACATACACCAAGAAAGAATTGAAAGCACTTCTGCACGTGGAGGAAGATAATGCAGCTTTGAATGCACTGGCCACTTCTCACTTTGAGAAACGTTTCCTGTGCACATGGCTAGGGAACCACTAAAAGCAAAGTGCTGGGAGAACCACAACAAGCAAAGAAAACTCAAAGCATTTGTTTCGAAATAAAGACAGCCACTGAACTTTCTGCCTCTCCTAGTTGAATGACACTTCTCTACTCATTTGAAGGGATGGACTCTGGGATTCTCGCCGTTTCTGTGAGAAACATTATGGCACACCTTTCTGAGCACCCTGGGAAACTCAGAATACAAATTAAATACTGACATATTGTCAAAGAAGATGCTACAGACCTGGATATCTATTCTGGAGAAGCCAAGACTTGAGGGGTGTGGTGGCTGCAGTGTGAAATCCCTTCAGGTAATGAAGGAGTGATATGACAAAGCCTTGTTCTCTCCGCCCCAAAGGGCAGGATTAGATTTTGGATGAACATTAAAAGGTTCTTCATGATAAGATCAGTTTGATGCTGGAAACTGTTGCCTGGCAGGTGGGCTGGCTCTCTCTCTCTCTCTGGAGATATTATCATAAATATTACAAATATTACAATTTATTACCCATCCTTCACCCTAAGGTGCCAGGCTAAGGTACAACAATTAAAATGCAATACTGATGTTAAAACACAGTATTGCACAACATTGAGATCCAGCATTGAGGGCCTTCTGGCGGTTCCCTCTTTGCGAGAAGTGAGGTTACAGGGAACCAGACAGAGGGCCTTCTTGGTAGTGGCGCCCGCCCTGTGGAACGCTCTCCCATCAGATGTGATGGAAATAAGCAGCTATCTTATCTTTAAAAGACATCTGAAGGCAGCCCTGCTTAGCGAAGTTTTTAATATTTAATGCTGTATTCTTTTAACACTCAATTGGGAGCCGCCCAGAGTGGCTGGGGAAACTCAGCCAGATGGGGGGGTATTATTATTATTATTATTATTATTATTATTATTATTATTATTATTAAAAGCAGTTCAAAACCACCAACAATCGCAGAAACAAGCTGGGTCCTAAAAATAAGACATAAAAGGGTAAAGGTAAAGGACCCCTGACAGTTAAGTCCAGTTGTGAATGACTCTTGGGTTGGGGTGCTCATCTCGCATTACTGGCCGAGGGAGCCGACGTCTGTCTGCAGACAGTTTTTCCAGGTCATGTGGCCAGCATGACTAAGCCACTTCTGGCGAAACCAGAGCAGCGCATGGAAAAGCCGTTTACCTTCCTGCCGGAGTGGTACCTATTTATCTACTTGAACTTTGACGTGCTTTCGAACTGCTAGGTTGGCAGGAGCTGGGACCGAGCAATGGGAGCTCACCCTGTCGCAGGGATTCAAACCGCCGATCTTCCGATCGGCAATCCCCAGGCTCAGTGGTTTAGACCACAGCACCATCCACGTCCCAAAAAAATAAGACATCAAGTGTCAAAAGCCACAGTGAAGAGGCATGTCTTCAGCATTCACCAAAAGCTCCATGTTGAAGGTGCCAGACACACCTCTGTGGGGAAGGAAGTTCTACAGATGAGGAGCTGCCACAGAAAATGTCCTCTCCTGGCCTGTCAGCCTGAGATCTTCAATCAGCGGCTGGGCAGTCACCTATTCATAGAATAAGAGAACTGTATGATTGGAAGGTACCCATAGATTTACCAAGCCCAACACCCTGTGATGCAGGAATCCTGCCCAGTTGTCCCTGGGTGGGCTCGAACCACCAACCTTCTGGTTAAGAGCCAAGCATACTGACCCACTGTGCCACCTGAGATATGGGGCGCTCTAGCTCTGAATGTCCTCCATGGTGCAGGGTGTGTGTGGGCTACAAGGCACTCTCCAACTCTACAAGTTAGGTAGAATAAAGCAGTGCATGGAATGCAGGGGCCAGGGAGGTGCCGAGTGCAAAAGCACTTCGCTTGCTGAAAACCCTCCGACGCTGCCATTAAGAAGCAGAGGTTCTCCTGTTAATTAGAGCTTAATTTGGACTAAAGTACAGGCACGTGCTAGAAGAGATAAGATCACAAACGGTGGAACAAACCAACTGCAAGGATTTAAGGTTTGAACTTGAGATAAGACTTCATTTGGTGCAAAAGACTGGGGGGGGAGCCTACAGTTTATTTAAAGTTTTCTTTTCCACATTTATGATTCAGCAACCCTCCTCTGAATGTTAGTTCAAATTACTGTATATTTGTTCAAGCGAGGATGGAAGAAACAGGATTATAAACATGGAATATAACATTAAATGGAACTGTGTGTGTAAAAGGGGGGGAGGGAGGGAAGCTCTATTTTGCAAAAGGTTTACGGTGGAAACTTAGAGCTGACTCTTCCCCACCCTTTATTATTTACAAAGTGAATAATGCTAAGAGGACATAGAATTTAATTTTATTGGAAGTGTAATTGCTCATATATCTTCAGCAGGAAGGAAGGATGGAAGGAGTCTGTGAACTGCCAAGTAGCTGCTAAGGTTCTTTATTGAATCATCTGCAGTTCGACAGACCGCTCTTCTTCCCAGGCTGAGAAGGAAAATGGTGGCAACAGTTTATTTACTGGGACAGAGTGACTTTTGCAGCTGTTGTTAAAGTTCTCGGTATAAAACAACGACGCATGGGACAGAGCAATGGAGAAATTACTGAAACGACAATGGGATATCAGCTCTGCCAAAGGCATGACGGATAACAGCAACAACCAGGGGAAAGAAAGACATAACATCTTATAAGGACAGGAAGAAACACCATGGACAAAATAATTGCCACACACAGGAAGAACACGGCTATAGTTTGAGTTCCTCACTTGCAGTTTTATAAATCATTTAATGTGCCAACACGAATAAAAGTTATTAATATTGCCGTTGTTGTATAAGGGATTTTTATTGTGACCAGAATGTAATTTAACCTGATAAGATTTTGGAACACAGAAATAAAGAAAATTATCAAACCATCAAATCTAGCACGCGGAGAGCCACTTTAACTAAATTATATACTGGTAATTCAGTATTTTAATTATTTGTATTAATAATTGTATTAAAATTGCTATTGTTATAATGAGGCTATTATTGGGCTGTAATTGAAAACTAATAAAAATTATTACAAAACAAAAATCATACAGCACTAAAACAGACAATAAAATTTGTTATATTACTATGCAAAAAATACAAAAAAATAGTTGGGGGTAGGTAAGGGATGGGGCTATGGACTCCCTGGATGCATTCTATGGGTCCTCGGACCCCTAATAAGGAACCACTGGTCTAAGATAAATTTAATTATTGTAAAGATATGTTATTTTGCTGGATTTTATACATGTGCATTTAAAAAAAGACAAAACAGCATGGGATTAAAACTTAAGATGCAGAAGTATGTCCTGAACATAGGCACAAAATTTCATTTCAATACCTGTTTGCAGGATTATCACAAAACATATGGAGCAAAAGCTTTTGGTTTAACTAAGGGCCTCACTTTACTACAACATATATGCCTCTGACAAAGGACTCATCAGAAATCCCGACTTCCAAGCAGGACCAGTTCTTAATAGCTGGCAGACTGTGTCAGACTATTAAAAGCCAGATTTGACACATTGAGTGTAGTTCCCCCCACCCCCAGTCGAATAAATGCTCCCATTTCCATTTATTTTGGGGAAAGAATTAAAATGAAAGCAAAGTTGTTTTGCATGTGTGACCTTTAACAAGTTTCATTTGTTCCACGTAGCCAAGGGCTTTGTGCTGGATCATGATGGATTATTACGCTTACAGAATAGCTGTTCTGATCTTTATAACCAAGCTCCTGTATAAGATGTCTCTTCTTTCGCACCTTGCTTCTATAAACACAGGCCAGAGACAAACACTGCACTGTGGTTTTGACATTGGAGACGCCAGCTGGGAGAACAGCAGCAGCAGCAGCAGCAGCAGGAGTCAGCCAGGAATCATAAAACTGACTTACTGCAAACCAGAGGGGGGTGGGGAAGCGGGGGAGAAAGAGACAGAGAAAGAATACTGGTTCTCAGCAAACACCTCACAGTCAACATCATGGAAGTCAGGGCACTGGAACATCAATATCAGACCCTCCAAGTGCCCCTTTTTTCTGGGGACAGTCCCAGATTTACAGAAGCCGACCTGGTTTTTTATTTGATCCTGGAATGTTCCACTTTTCCTTAGGACGTTCCTATTTTCATAGGAGAAATGCTGGAGGGTATGCGACCCCTAAGTCAAGGAGATAAGTAACTATACAACCTATTTACAAGACATCTGAAGGCAGCCCTGTATAGGGAAGTTTTAAAACATTTATATATATGTTGGAAGTCGCGCAGAGTGGCTGGGGCAACCCAGTCAGATGGGTGGGGTATAAATAATAAATTACTATTATTATTATGGAATAGGGTGTCCGTATTTTCATTGGGAAAATTTTGGGGGGTACAGTGGTACCTCGCAAGACGAATGCCTCGCAAGACAAAAAACTCGCTAGACGAAAGGTTTTCCCGTTTTCGATTTGCCTCGCAAGACGAATTTCCCTATGGGCTTGTTTCGCAAGACGAAAACGTCTCGCGACTTTGTTTCCTTTGTCTAAAAACAAAGACATGTTTTGTTTATAAAGTTAATTTATTTTCCCTTCAATTTTTGAACTGCTCTTTACAGTATGTGTGACTTTAAAGAGCAGTTAATAAACTGTTGTTGTACCAAATTTGGCTTTGTTTGGACTTTTTTTGACCATAGGAACGCATTAATTGATTTTCAATGCATTCCTATGGGATTTCGTGATTCACAAGACGAAAAATTCGCTAGACGACAAAACTTGCGGAATGAATTAATTTCGTCTTGTGGGGCACCACTGTATACAACATTACTGCATCTTTTAAGTGCCCAGTTCAGTTGAAAACAGCAGGACATTATTCCCGCTTCTTTGAAAGATCTTAGTCTATGCTGCTGCTCTTCACTTCCATTTCCCTGTGGTTATCCTGGAGGACAGGAGCAGAAATATGTCCCAATGCCTAAACCAGGGACAGTGGCCCTCCAGGGTCTGTTGGACTACAACTCCCATTAGCCCCAGCTAGCATGGTCAACGGTCCAGGATGATGATAGAGCTTGGAGCCAACCGACTTCTTAAAAACTACAGGTTCCCCAGCCCTTGTTAAGAAAGCAAGCACCTTGCCATAGGCAGGAGAAAGTGATCATCGCTTACCCTGCTCCCTCAATTAAATAGCCATTGTAATGTCTATACAATGAATCCCTGGGTCAGATAAACTACAGTGGTACCTCAGGTTACATACGCTTCAGGTTACATATGCTTCAGGTTACAGACTCCACTAACCCAGAAATAGTGCTTCAGGTTAAGAACTTTGCTTCAGGATGAGAACAGAAATTGTGCTCCGGCGGCGCGGTGGCAGCAGGAGGCCCCATTAGCTAAAGTGGTGCTTCAGGTTAAGAACAGTTTCAGGTTAAGTACGGACCTTTGGAACGAATTAAGTACTTAACCCGAGGTACCACTATAATGGGGAAAAACCTGCCTGTGCAACCCACAGTCAAAAGAGCAAGCTCCTTCTTCGGTCACTTCCCTAGCCATGCAAGAACCCCCCTGAGAGATCTGAATGCTCTGGTGAAGGAGCACATTCTTAAATTATTGATAGAAGCTTCTTAAGGACAATTTGGGAATTTGCAAGTTCCAGCAGGCATCCCAGGCAACCTTGGAAGCAGCCAAGGACCTCCTATCCCCATCGAAACCTGGCAATGCAATCCAGAGCAAAAGCTGAAGTACCTCGAAAGTAGCGAAGGCCTTCCTTCTGAAACAGAAAGGTAAACATTGACGGAAGTTTCAAAGCCTCATCGCCAGATCGTAACCCTTGGACTGGCCAGCTTTGCAGCAGAGCTGTTTTTGCACCATAACGCAACCTCCCCCACACTTGGCCTATTGAGACACTTGTGCAAACAGAAGCTTCCTGTCAGCCTTTTTTTAAAGTTTAGTGGAGGGTTTTTTTGCTACCCAACAGCACCCAATTTAGCAGGCAACAGAATAAGTCAGTGAGAAGGGGGGGTCAACCTTGCAAAACATCACTTCACTAGGAAACCAGGTCAGAATCTCCCACAGCTGTTTGGGAGGCTGGCTCCAGTTTTGCTTTGTTTTTAAATCTGATTTTTATGAAGACTCACGTTCAGGGACACTGTGTTTGTATAGCCAGATAAAGAAGTGATGCCGAGGTGGGGTGAGAGAAGAGAGAAATAAAAATGGGGATTTCCCAATTGATAACTTCCAGCAACAGGGATACCACCCCCACAAAAATAAGGCATGTGGATGTCAAGCCAGGCCCCAACCCTTCCTTGTTGAATGATAGGAAGAACCAAGAACAATGCACCCTAAATAACACCTTATCAGCTAGCTCTGCATAGGTGACAGCTGCCATACTTCCCTAGGCCCCCATCTTCACTATACTGTACTTTTAAAGCAGTATCACAGCACTTTATTTTACTTATTTCATAAAATAAATACACGGCTTGATTAAAAAATCAAAAAACCCTCAAAGCAGTTTTTTAAAAAGCCTTAAACCATCCTCCGTTCCCCCCCCAAAGCATCCTGGGAACTGTAGTTTATAAGAGTGCCGAGAGTTGTCATGAGACACCCCTCCCCCCTCACATACACATTCAGCTCACAATCTCAGAGAGGTTTAACAATCAATCCTTCTTCCCAGGAAATTCCCGGAATTGACGCTCAACTCTCCTCACAACTTTTAAGCCTCTTAAGTCCTCTTCCACTTTCCAGGATGCTTGGGCGGGAGGGGGGGGACCATGTCTGTTTAAAGCGGTACAAAACCGCTTTAAATTCATAGTGCAGATGGGACCCTCGCTTTCAGCAGCCGTTTTCCTTGTAGTTGAGGGAACAGCATGGGTTTCCAACCCACCTGCAACAGCCCTACAATTATTCCCTTTTCCGCGTCTCTCCAGACGCTCCCCGCCATTGGGGGTGGGCCCGCAAAGTGAACCTAATACATACTTCAGGGGCAATAACCTATATCAGGGGCGCGCGCAGACCCCTCACACTTTTTGGAGGGAGCACGGAGAGCAAACATCTCCCTCCTCCGCCGACAGTCCCAACACGTTGAGTTAATCCGAAGTCAAGGAAACAGAACGCGCATTAACATATACACACGCACACCCCCTCCAAAAAAATTATATACATGACGGCAGACTTCCCGGATCCTTCAAGAGGCAACGTTCGCTCCCATGACCCACCACCTCCTTCCAAGGCTCATAGCTGGCAGGATAAAGCAGACCTCCACCAGCACCCACCTCTTCCCCGCACCCAAGATGAGCCTCTTCCTCCCCACAACTTGCTCTTTCCTAGCCGCTCGCCGACCCCATCCTGACTAAAGAATTCCTGCCCACTTGGCCCTTGATTCCCCAGGGGAAGCAGTTGTTCCTCGGAGCAGCGCCTCGCCCCCAGCTGTCACCCTTCAAGCGGCGGATGGAGCGGGCATTCTGCACATGCTTAGAGGTAGCCTCTACCTGAGCCGAGGCTGAGCCCTCCCGCCCCAAAGCAAGGCTCCGGCACGCCCGGCGGCCCCCGCCCCCGGTGCCCCCCGGCCTACCTTGCAGACCGCCCGGCGCCCCTTGCCCACCGCTGGGACCGATCCGGCCTCTTCCCGTCGCCGCGCTCTTAGCCCTGCCCCGGCTGCTGGCTGCGAGCCTGACCCCGCCCCCTCCCTCTCGCCCGCGCGCCCCGAGTTGCCGACATTCTCCGCCGCCGACCAATCGCCGGCGAGCTCTCCGGGTCCCTTCGCCGGGAGGCGCCTCTGGTAGCCAATCAGCGCGGGCCTCGGCTTTCATTATTCATCCGGCTGTTCCACGCCTGGCTTCCTCCTCCCGCTGCTCTGCTGGAAACCCAGCTGAGTTCCGGGCAGCGCGTGACGTCGCCGCCGCCGCCGCCGCTGTTGTCTTTCTCCTGAGCGGGAGGGAGGCTTCGCTTCAGCCCCAGTGGGCGGGGGAAGGAGCTCTCAGCGGGGATGCTGCAGGGCTGCTTGTAGGGTGGGGTGGGATGTTGCTGGGTCACCTCCTTCTAGTGGGCTCAGCCCTCTCGCCTGCTCAGCAAAGAGAAGTCGAGCTCGCCTTTCCTCTCCCAGTGCTGACAGAGAGTCTTGACAGGAGGAAGCCACAGCAGCTGCTGTCTCTGCCTACTCCTGCTAGGAAGCACTGGGCGAGTGCCTAGTTGCAAGGAGCCTCCATCAGCTGGTCCTTTGGCCCAGACTCTCCCTACCTCTTTGCTTGCCTTCTCTCTTGTTGGAGCAGTAGGTATTGGGGCGGGGGGGGGGGGAGAGATAGGAGTTACTGGGACCCAGCCCCTCCACTGTGTGTGGCACCCAGAAGGAAATGGCAAGTGAGCAAGAAGGAGGAGGAGGCTGGTGTTTGCATGAGTAGCTGCCACAGCTGGTTCTACCATTGGATAGAGTGAGGTGGTTGCCTTAGGGTGGCAGATCCTGGGAGGCAGGAAGTGGCGGTGAGGTGGTGAGAGGACACAGCTGTGGTGTTCTCTGCGCCCTTCCTTATATATTTATATTTATTTCATAAATTTTATATACACCTTGGTTGTAGGAAAAAACAAAGTGGCTTACAAAAAAACACTAAACAACAAAACCATCACTAAAAACTTTTACAGCTATAATTTACACCATACACAAAGTTAAAACCATAATAGACCGAAAACAAATTAAAACCCATATAAACTTTCCAAACATCTGAGTAAGGCTTGCCTAAATAATAATGTCTTCAGCAAGCACCAGAAAGAATACAGTGAATGCATCTGTCAGGAGTAGTCAGTGTGTTGTCCTCTAGATGTTGTTGCACTCAGACTACCATCTTTCCTTACTATTAGCCATACTGGTTGGGGTTGATGGGAGTTGTAGTCCCACATCATCTGGAGGATACCATATTGGCCAACCGTGCTCTAAGCTAACCTGCTGCCCACAGGTGCCGTGGAAGGCTCTGTCCTGTCTGCAGTGCTCATTCGGCTGGTAAGGGGAAATTTTTATTCCCCTCCTAGGTTTTCCCCCCCAGCCCCACTGCCACCTCCAGGTGTCGGTCTAACACCTCTATAGCCTTTCCTGAGTCAAATGGGACAGAGAGATGGACCTCAGTGTACTCTTCATATTGAATATCATTCCTGAAACCAATCAGGTAAGTCGTCAGGGCTTCTGAAAAGCCTTCAGCATGGAGGTTTGGTGTCAGTCCTATAGGACATTGTTCCATAGGGATGAGGCAGGCCACCAAAAGGACTTTTTATGGCTACCCTCATTACTGATTTATGTAGTGGGCATACCAGGAGAGCCTCCGAAGCAGATCTTAAGGTGTGGGCTGGTTAGTATAGGTGTGGGTGGTCCAGTAAATAGCTCGGGTCCAAGCTGGTTAGGACTTTAAAAGTCAAAACCAGCAATTTGAACTGGGCCCGGTAATGTGTTGTTGTAGTAGTAGTAGTTTTGTTTTGTTTTGTTTTTTGTTATATAACGATAATCATCACCCTTTGACTTTCATGGGAAAATGAGTGTCTAGCTTCTGACCTGAGCTACCTTGCCCTTTGAGTCTGACTCTGTATGAGTTGCAGATGGTATGGCACAAAGCAGAAAGTCCCAAACCTCCTTGAGGTGTGTTAGTAGTTGGCATTAGCCAGTCCTCCCAAGGTGCTGTGTAACCTCTGCAGCTGACCCTGGGAAGGGATGGGTGCTGTTAGTGCGCAGGTGGTGTGTACACCAGAAAGAAAAACATGTTTGGTCTGGATCAGGGGTCAGCAACCTTTTTCAGCCATGGGCCGTTCCACCGTCCCTCAGACCATGCGGGACTATATTTTGAAAAAAAATGAACGAATTCCTATGCCCCACAAATAACCCAGAGATGCATTTTAAATAAAAGCACATATTCTACTCATGTAAAAATACCAGGTAGGCCCCACAAATAACCCAGAGATACAATGTAAATAAAAGGACACATTCTACTCATGTATGTAAAAACACGCTGATTCCCGGGCTGTCCGTGGGCCGGATTGAGAAGGCGATTGGGCCTCATCCAGCTCATGGGCCTTAGGTTGCCTACCCCTGGTCTAGATTAATGAGTTCTGCGTTGCGTAGCAGAGGATGTTGGAAAGCTCACTTGTTCACCTCTGTCCCTGTTGTGCCAATTTCCTCTTTTTTGTGTGTTTCTCTGCTTTGTGAAACTCGTTTTATTGATTGGCTTACAAACCAACAATTTCTGAAACCCGTTTTTGTTACATGTACTGAAGTCTTTTCATACATGACACAAAAACAACAAAGGAAACTGGATTGTTGTTATTAAAATAATTTATATACTGTGGGAAATTGCAGTCAAACATATCTATGCATACATACTAGTTGGTGCATGAAGGGTTTAAAACCACAGAGTTCTTAGACTCAGCTAGGTCATGCCCCTTACCTCCATGAGGAAGGAAGTGAAGCTGCTTCTCTTTCTGTTCCTCACCTCTCTCTGTGCCATGTAATCAACCAGGACTAATGTTTGAAACTATATGCTGTATTTTGCACCCAAAAGTAATCTGCCTGTGTTCTTTTTGCTGCTGCATGAAATAACACATGAATTGGACCTTTGGATTTAGTAAGTTAAGCATTTAAAACTTACTGAACTGTATGTGGTCTGTTCATTGCTACAGGTGTAGAGAGAGGGGGCAGGCGTTTTAAAGTACACTAAATGGGATATACAAAAAGGTTTAGCAACCTACTAGCAATACTGCTGTTTAACTCTGAGATTGTTTTTAATTCTGTTGGGGGCTCTCTCCTGCTGGAGGGGTGTGCAAAGCCCTATGTTTGGAATTTAGGTACCCAGCTGATTATTTTGTTAATTACTCACACACAGGTCAGGTCAATTTTCCTCCTACATGCACCGCCTTTCATCTTGAGAAGAAGTGTCAATGCATTTCCCAAGCAGAAAAGGCCAGCAGCAAAATAACAAGCTGTCAATCATAGTAAAACAGTAAGATCAAAGTAGAAAAACATCCCTAATTAAAATATATCATAAACAAGTCTGTTAAAATCACAGACCAGGAAATCAGAGGAAAGCTTACCTCAACAGGCATGTTTTAAAGAGCCAGCAGAATGCCAATACTTATGGAACCTCTTGTATTTCACCAGGGAGGGCATTCCATAACACTGGTACTACCAGTGAAAATAATTGACTCCATGTTATCTCATGTCAATAATCAGGCTGTGGCAAAACTAACTGAGTTAACTGCCAGCCTAGCCTTCTCCTTGACATGCTACGGATCAATGTGCAGGATTATTATTATTTGTATATAAGAATCCACAGGCCCGGGTTTAGCAGCCCACTGAGAGATAAACCAGTGAGCTGCTGGGAAATCCAGGAATAAAAGTTTTAGTTTGAAAAAGTTTTGAAGAGAAGTGCGAATTGGATTAAGACATGATGCTGAGGGATGGAGCAATTAACCCATTCTACTGTGCTGCTTCCCTGCTCTAAATCTCCCACAAACTACCGGCAACTGCACAGGTCCCTATATTATTTCCAATGTTGGACTGGTATCCAAGGTGGGGGAAGAGGATCTTTAAGATCAGGAAAACAGCATGGTGGAAAGAGCTGGGTGCTGCTGCCCCAACTGGATTATTTGATTCAATTCTCTCATGCACACACAAATGTGCGCACACCACACAGTTGCTTTGTGTTTTGACAAAAATAATATTTTTTTTAAAAGGGTACAAGATTTGATCACTCATTTTCCAGTATCCTGTATAGTTTGGCTGTGACAGTTGGTCAAAATAGTTCACAGCTGGTCCCAACAGCCAGATCATATGTGCACTCTAGCTTCATACAAATCCAGGATTGTGATGCAAGGATTGTGATCCAATGGGGGCTGCGTGATGACAGTCTTACATTTATAGTTGATAGATAGATAAGTGATAGGAAAGAATAAATGTATTCACCACTGTGGCACCTTCATGCTGCAAAGTGGCACTTTTTTGAAGCGCTGCAACTCCTGCAGCTGTTGGGGACACAGTGACTCTGTTGCATGGGTGGGTGGGGCACAATCCTATAGGTAGCAGAAGACCCTGGAAGAAATCATTCTACAGCCGTGAAGTGCACTGGCTAAGCTAGTTTTTTCTTGGTGGGCTGCTCAACTGGGTTATGCAATTTAAGACCTGATTAATATGAAGTGAGTGTAGACATGTTAACCTAATTATAGTCTGAGGGCTCGTCCACACTGGAGTTTACTGTGTATTGACAGCTGTTTGCATTTCTATTTAATTTGCATTGTCTAAATGACATTACCATCAAGCAACACCCATCTGAATGTAGACCCCTATCAATTGTAATCCAATAAGTTGGGGGAGATAGGGCTCCAAACCTCTCTACTCAGGGTTGCATACAATTTGTTTTGTTTTTTTGGGGGGGGCTGGGTGGATAAATTACCACTTTCTGCTACTCTGCTTTCCACACCCACTGCTTCATCAGTGTGTTCATTTCTTATCCAGCTTTCCTTTGACCCTCAGATTTGCATGAAACCAGAAAACTGCACAAGCAAATTTACAGTTGGCTGACTGCGCTTTTGCACACTTCTTAGGTGAGGATTTTTTTTGTGTGTGTTTTTTTAATTTAAAAAGCTATCTGCGTGCATGCCCTGTTGGTACAGTCAGTGCCGGGTTTACGTATAAGCTAAACAAGCCATAGCTTAGGGCCCCACTCTCTTGGCCCCCCCCCCAAAAAAAATTTAAAGGGATAAAAAACCTGGATGTACATTTCCAAAATATTAGATAAAAAACAAAATAAATCCTATATATACCGCAACAGTGCTTGTGTTGTGTAGGCTCCTATGATGTAAGTACAGTAATGGGCCCCGGTGCTAGCCTGCTCCCTAAAATATCACTGATTTGCTCATTTCTATATATAGGGTGCCTGCATGGACTGGTTGCATGGCAACATGTACAAATGGCTTTAGATACCTATTAGGTCCATAAATTACCATATAACATATATTCAACACAAAAAACAGCGACTGTTGTTGACAAAGGACAGCTGGACATATAAAGGGCTCCATTTCCTTCAGTAGCTTTGGGCCTCATCAAACCTAAATCCGGCCCTGGGTACAGTACTTAACTGGCATAACAGAGTTAATAAATTAGAAGGCAGGGACACAAACAAAAGGGGATGGGTACTGAAGCTGCTTCGCATATGCCAAATCAAATAGCTGCAGGCATGGACTATTCCAGCCTAAATCTGAATGTGGGGAAAGTGGATTAACAGCTGAATGTGGACCAGCCAGACTGTGAAATGTTTTGATAGAGACCACCTGTGACAAGGATTCTCAGTTGGACATGGCTGCTGTATCATTTTTGGGGAGCTTGCAGCGGTAATCGTATGAACCCACGGCCAGCAATGATCTTTTCAAAAACCTTAGCAAGCCACTCATTGTGGAGTGCTTTTATGCAACTGTGCTTTAAGTTCATGCCTATGGCATATCTGAATGTCAGGTAGAATAGAATTCTGGGAGACTCGCAGTTGTGGGCAGCCAATATGTTTTATTATCATTTACGGATCCTTGTGTGGTCAAAATGGCTCCATCTGCACACAAGGGGAGGTATCAGCAGGTTCACAGAAAAGCCAAGATTTCAGAACAACAAACAAACAAAACAACTGGGGACAAAACCCCTAAAAAGGAGGGGGACCCAAAACAGACCAATGAAGACTGAGCATGCTCTATAGCCAACGAATACCACCTTGCTTTTTTGGGCGGGGGAGGGGGATGGAATGTAGTTTCCTGGGAAAGAGCATGACTAGCTGACTGGCTGGCAGAAATTTGGATCAGGCTCACTCTGCCCTGCAACATTGTTTCCCAGTTGCACTTAATGAGCCACCCCAAGAAGGATTCCGGTCAGACCTTGTTAGTGGTTTCAGAGGCTTTACAGACTTGGGTAAGATCTGGTGCTCCTGGGGTTGGCTTAGATATGTAAACGATATGACAGCATTGTTAGGTGTTGTGGCTGGGGATTGGGGGGGGGGAAGCAAGTGTGTATGGTCTGTTGCAACACCTAGTTGTGGTACCCACCTATTTTGAGCAAACCATTTTGTGAAATGTCTTTATTTATTTCTTAACATGCCTTTTGTGGTAATCTGAAATCTTTTCGGAGTTACCCACATATGCTGTGATGTCACTGGGCGATGATGACCTTTGCTTTCAAGTCAATAAATGCCGCAGTGACAGTTGAGACTTGTGGTTATTGTGCTTTGGCTTTGATCTTATAAAAGGTCTTCTGCTGTGGTCTGTCTTGCCCTTTTGTCTTCTCCCCTGCGAATCCCACGCAAATTCTTATCTGTGCAGACAGCTGTATTCAACTAATTTTCACTGAAAGCAGACCCACTTAAATTAATGGACTTAAGTTAGTCGTGGACATGTTTCATTGAGTCTACTCTGAGAAAAGCTGGTTGTATACCACCCAGAATATTTTCCTTTCCTTTCCCTCTGTTCCAGTGAAGACTTGCTTGTAGTTATCTGTCCTTTCCAGCTGCCAAAGATCTGTGGAGTCTCTTGTGGTACTTCTGACTCAGCCTTGATATGGGTGGGTAAATCAGCCCAGTCCCTTACCATTTCCCATCATGCACAGTAACATCAAAGTTACAGATAGGTAGCCGTGTTGGTCTGCCATAGTCAAAATAAAAAAATTCCTTCCAGTAGCACCTTAAAGACCAACTAAGTTAGTTCTTGGTATGAGCTTTCGTGTGCATGCACACTTCTTCAGATACACTGAAACAGAAGTTGCCAGATCCTTCTATATAGTGAGAAGGTGGGGAGGGGTATTACTCAGAAGGGTGGTGGGAATGGGAGATTGGCAGGTAGCTGAGATTGCCTTTTCCTGTAAGACCTATTGCAGTCGTTAAGAGTCGTCAACAGGCTCATCTCAGCTACCTGCCAATGTCCCATTCCCACCACCCTTCTGAGTAATACCCCTCCCCACCTTCTCACTATATAGAAGGATCTGGCAACTTCTGTTTCAGTGTATCTGAAGAAGTGTGCATGCACACGAAAGCTCATACCAAGAACTAACTTTGTTGGTCTTTAAGGTGCTACTGGAAGGAATTTTTTTATAGTAACATCAAAGGAAACTCAAGGATAAGGACACCCCTTTCTTTCTTTCTTTCTTTCTTTCTTTCTTTCTTTCTTTCTTTCTTTCTTTCTTGAAGTGAAATGCACAAAGTCAGAAGAATGGGAAATCCATATTTACAGATAGAAGCGAGCAGCTGTGGAATTTTGGCATTATCATTTTGTCCTTATTCATTGCTCAACGGAGGACTCCATTCTGGAGTTCCAAAGTAATGTATCAATCACCCACCCACTCATTCTGTCACCATCTGTGTTCCACGTCACTGGGGCCACTTACAGAGCGAGGAGGGGCCAACTCTGGAAAAGCCCCTTCACCTCTTCCCGGCAAGTCCCAACAGATGATGATGTGCTGTGGGATCAGTGATGGCTTTGTCAAGAACCTCCTGTTGAATATTGCATCCAGCGGGGAATTAGTCGCTGGCTACTTCCCAGGTCTGGCCCACCCAGGAAGTTTGATGAGGCAATCATCTTGGGCGGCAGGCTGGGGACAGCTGGGAGGGGCAGCAGATCCAGGCCCTGGGGAGCATGCCACCCACCTCCTTCTGTGCTTGGTTCCCACCTCGTCCTCTACCTGCTCCTCTCCAGCCTCCTATTTTTTCTTCTCCTGCCACCTTCAGCCTGCCAGGGCTTCTGTAAGCTGCCTCCATTCAGCAACTGTGGGGCTGTGGGCAGAGGAGGGCTTTTTCTGTTTTGCCTCAAGTGACAAAACATCCTGGGCCGGCCCTGCTACTTCCAGAGATTCAGCTAGGTCTAAGCCAAAGCCAGCTGTTTGGGGGTGATGGGAAGGGCGCGTTTAAGGCTGCACCATTGGCACAAATAAAGGCACAACTAGGCAGAACAGTAGGAGATCCATAATCTGATATGCAATTTTTAAATGCTGGTTCCCCACCCCTCAAATTTGAACTCGTGTCGTGGTGCTAATGGATGAGTAGTTTAACCTTTTCCCCTCTGCCATTCTCCTGATTGAAATTGCCCCACCCCAAGTACTATTTGCTTCACAGGTCAAAGCACTGGTCCCGTACCTTATCACCTCGAAAGGGTGTACATAACCCCCCTGGTTGTTGAAGGAGGCAGCTGTGCAACTCTTACTGAACAAACCAGTGGGATGTTTCAAACTTACCTGGTTCTAAACCCGACTTCTTCTGCGCAAAGCGTATCCAGTGCCAGTCTTACTCAAAGTAGACCCATTGGAATGAATGGCCCTAAGTTGGTCGTGCTCATTCATTTCAGCGGGTCTACTCTGAGTAGGATTAGCATTGGATGCTCCCCAATGGTATCAAATGGGTAGGCGAAGATTCCCCAGGAGGGGAAGGATGATGCTGATGACATCCAGCTAGGCCTCTTTCCTATCCAGTTTGTGAGCAGAGGCCTTAATCTTCCACTGATGTTTGGGGGCTCTATGAAACTAGATGGCTGACAAACATGGACTGTATCAGTGTTCCAGCAATGGCAGTGCCCTTCTGTTTTTTGTTTTTTTTTTAATGCTCCTACCTGAAGGGGAGCTGCTGCCACCTGGAGGGGAAAATGGAAGTCACACTTTCAGATCCTGGCTAAGGAACTACTTGGGTGGAAATAGTTCTGAGTGGTGTCTCCTGGCTTGTCTTGTGGAGGGACAAACAACACTATTTTAAAAGGGGATACGTAAAAGTGATGCTTTTTGTTTGAAAGAAAAGCAGCCAATCTGCAGTTGGTGGTGGTGTAAAAAGAGGTGCTCAGTTCGAAAGCACACCAGTGCAAGTAGACAAATAGGCACTGCTGTGCTGGGAAGGTAAATGGCGTTTCCATGTACTCTGGCACTCATCACGGCGTCCCATTGCGCCAGAAGTGGTTTAGTCCTGCTGGTTGCGACCCAGAAAGCTGTCTGTGGACAAATGCCGGCTCCCTCGGCCTGAAGCGGGACTGGATTTAACCGTCCAGGGAGCCTTTACCTTACTAGGTGGCACGGGGACTGAGCCCAGTGAATTCAATTGTCTCCATCATGCTACGGAGTGAGACAGGGTAAGTGAGCATTCAGAGGCTGCTCCTTTTGCCTGCTCCCTCTTCATGACCCTGCTGTGCCACCCAAAGAGAATGTGCACAAACAGGTAAAGCGTTGCAATCACAGGCAGTGGGGTGGTAGCAACCAATCTTGGTGCCATCATGCTGAGGCAGGAACAACTGCTTTCTCCTCTTACCTATCCTCCTTCGAGTGGCAAAACTCGCAGGCTCGTTAGGCTCGCAGCAGTGAATTTCCATCATTGCTTCACCCAGGAGAATGCAGGCGAGCAAGTGAGAGGACAACGTGGCCGCTCCATCTGCAACCAGCTATCTATGCTGCACTGCCCTGGGCAAGGTTAGCCAACGTGGTGCCCTCCAGGTGTTGCTGGACTTCAGCTCTCATCCAGCGCTGATAGGTGTCCATTGGGACCAGTAGGGCAGAAGGCAGAGACAACAGGAAGTAGAGTTAGAGCCAGCTAATTCTAGTTTTGCCTCCATATTCCTCCCAACCAAGTTCCTAAAGGGTGATGCTAAGAGGAACGAGGAGCAAGCTGGAAAGCAGTGCCACTCTCTGTGTCTTCTTACCTAGAAGCCCTCTTCTACCTATCCAGCCTCTCCTCAGGACACAGAAAGGGAGGTGAGGTTGCGATTTAGTCTGCCTGTCCTCCCTAGCAACAGCTTCCAACTGGCTGCTTTCCCTTCAAAATAAAAAAAATGGCACTGTTAAGGACACTTGACCCCTACCCCCCCAATTCACATACTAAATACAGGCTCCATGGTTTCAGCAATAGTTCCCATCCCCCAGTTTTGCTTGCTATGAAGAGTTCTGGAGAACTTTAAACCTTGCACACCTACTCTGCAAGTTTGGCCTGTTAAAGGTATTGCCTTAATGTGCCCTTTCGGTAAAGAATAAAAAATAATAATCATGCTTTCTTTCAGACACCCCAATTATTGAGCATTCATTCCGATTTGTGTGCACAAAGTCTGCAGGGAGGTGAGATGATGTTGGCTATTTATTGAGCATTCATTCTAATTTGTTTGCAGTGACGTTATACAATATTGTGTCAAGAAACCACTGTCCCACTTTCCAGTGTGTTTTCCCATCGCTTTCCTTACGGCACAGAAAGTATGGTTAGCAAGAGCACCAGGTTGGCTTTCGCTGCACAACCTGAATTTGGCGGTGACTGAATCCCACCTGAAACAAAGCGAGCCTAGAAATCCCCTTAATGTGTGTGGCTTGGTGCTGCGCTGCACCTGCCTGAGTGACCTGCCTGATGCCGCTCTCCCCCCTGCCCCTTGCAAACACCTCACACCTGTTCTTTTAGAAAAGGAAGTTTATTAGTCATGCTGCTCACCAGGATGCAGTCTTAGAAAAGGAACAATGCAGCAGCTTGGCACAACCGCCCCCTGCCCCTTGCTCTCTCCCCAGAGTGGTGTGTGGTCTCTGCCCTATGTGTGATGGCCTTAAGAAAAGTCCAAGCATATCTGGTACTCTGGGCACTCCTGTCTTCTCCCAGACGCAAGATCCACAGCAACGTAACAAGAACAGAAAGGCTCACTGGAAACTCTAGTGTGGTGGGAGCTTGCACACTCCATGGTTGAGTAAGAACATCCCTATACACACACACACACACACACACACCCTCTACCTCCTTACTGGGCTATGGATGGCTCAGCCAAGCTACTGGCTGAGTTGCTAGAGCAGGCAGCATTGGTATAGGTTGTGGTGGAAATGCTGGGCATGGAATGGTGGAGGTACAGTGTCACTGGTGGGTTGTTTTAGGCTCTGGATTTAATGGCCTTTTTCGGCCTTTTAGCTTATATGGCAATGCATTACTACTTCATTGCTGCAGGTGGCAATGTGCATTACTTGTTTCAAAATACGATAAAGCTACCCTTGCTAGGTTTGGGGGCCCACCTGCTCAATCTGCTAAGATGTCTGCCCCAAAATCTTGCCCTGTTAGCACCACTGCCAAGGGAACCCTGGCAGAGTTCGCTGCTGGGACTGAGCATGCTGCCGACTTTCCCTCCTTGATCCCACAGGGGAGTGTAGGAGAATCGCAGCAGGAGGTGGGGAAGAGGGGGCTGCTCAACCACTTCATGAATTGGTGGACCAGAGATGTGTGTGTGTGTAGGCAGCTGCATGTGTTGAACACCATGGAAAGAAGCCTCTTTTTGGTGGTGCTTGGGAAAAAAGTGAGACTTCAGGCTCACCCACAAACTTTTAAAAAAAGAAAAGCCCAAAGAGGTAGCTATAAGGAAGTGTGGGGAGTTTGCTGAGAAGCACCTTACCCACACAACGAAGACGTCTTGGGTCACTGAACGCCCCCTCCCCACAGCTCTCCCCAAGCAGCAAATTCAGTCAATATAGGGACAGCAAACCCATATGGGTACCCCAAATAGCAGCACCCAAGTTAAAAATGGGCTGCTGCAAGTCAGCCTAGCAGGAAGGTACAGATGTTGACCTGAAACCCAGGCACTGCAGAAAGCCATCTTCAGTGCGCAGGATCCAGCTCAGGGACAGGGGTTAAGGTGGCTGGCTGACTGGACAAGAGTTTCCTCTTGGCTCTTGCTATTAACACTTTACTTGCAGCCAAAGACTCACAATCCATCTTTTCTCTGTGCTCTCTGTCCTCTTTCACAGCCACACCTACTGGTCTGCCACTCCCCACCATGCCCTAACCCAGAAAATGAGCACTGACCACTGGAGCCATGCTGCAAGCATGGCTCCTGGCCAGACTCAGCGAACAGCCCAAATAGCTTGGAGGGGACCCTGCCTCGACACCTTTCCTCTCCTCCTTCCAGTGTGCACAGCGGCAGCTGCTGTTCTTTCATGTGTGCAAATATAAGGCCCTTAGAGTGTGACTGCATAAAAAATAATCTCTTGAAAAATGGTTTGCGGGGTGCACAGACCTCCCTCTTGCACCATCGCATGGCATTACATTTGCATCCCTCCTCAGTCACTTTTCCTCCCCCAGTTCAGTAAAGTACTGTGCCAAACCCTTTCTTCTTTCGGTTCTGCACCACGCTGCTCTTCCTTCTGTCCATCTAATCTTGTCTTCTGGTCCCTGGAAGCATTCTTGAGCCCCAAGGAGAATAGTTAAGAGGCAGCATGCTTCTTGGGCATGCAAATGGATTGCTTTGCTGATAGCACCTTGGGGTGGGCGGGCGAGGGGTGTTGCCACAGCAGGCTGGCAGGCAAAGCAAGCTCTCAGTCGTAGGAATGGTGTTTGATGGATTGCTATGAAGTCCTGTGCTCTATATGCTGAAACAGAAATATACAAAAATGCACCTTCGTGCCACATTTGGGGGGCGGGGCTGCAAGATCTATATATATATATTGTGTGTGTGTGTGCACACCCATGTGAGGCCAAAAGGGGGAAACGTGAAAGATTACATGGTCAGCTCTTGATGGTCTTCCAATGCCACTCTAGCCTCACTCGCTGTCACTCTTATCTGCCAGCATCGTGTCCGCCTCTTCTTTAATATGCAAGAGGGTGCTCATCTCAGGGCTCTCACCCCTCATAAGATCTGTGTTCTCTGCCTCATCGCCACCAACCTCCACCATCTCAGTGGCCTTCACTTCCACCTCCCCCTCTCGGATCTTCTTGACATGGAACGTGAAAGGTGGTACTTTGTAGACAGCTGTCTTGGAGCGTGCATAGACCACGTGGTCGGGGGTGAAGGACTTCTTCAGCTTCTCCCGGGAGGTCTTCATCTTCTCCCTGCGCTCATTGGTGACAATCTTGGTGCCCAACTTGTTCATTCTCTTCTCCAGGTTGTGTCGGGTATTCTCCATCTTCTGCTTGGTCTTTTCCAGGTTCTCTCTGGTCTTCACCCTGGTCTTTTCCAGGTTCTCTCTGGTCTTCAGCTTGGTCTTCTCCATCTTCTCTTTGGAGAAGGCCTTCTTGAAGTCATCCACTTTCCTCATACCGCTCCTCTTAATGCGTTCTGCCCGTGACTCCTCAATAATCTCTTCCACCTCCACCTCTTCATCTGAGGAGAGCTCAATATGTTCCTCTTCAGGATGCTCCTCATCCACCACGACCTCTTCCCCTTCTTTTTCTGTCTCTTTCAAAGACTTACTAATGCTCAGCTTGGTTGGCAGCTTCACCTCATCCTGCAAGACACAAGAATGAAATCATGAGATTCTTATTGCTGGCTGCCCCATTCCCTGTGCTGTGGGGAGAAAGCAATCCCCACTGAAGGCGTCTTTAATTCTTCCCTACATCAACTAATAAGTGTCCCTTCTCTCTTGAGGAAGGGCTGAAGCTCAGAAGGTCCCAGGTTCAATTCCCAGCATCTCCAGCTAAAGCTGGGAACATCTCCTACCTGAAACTCTGTAGAGCTATTGCCAATCAGTGTAGAACAGGGGTACAGAAACCTTTTAGCTCCTGTGACCAGAAGTTTATCTGGGCCAATTCTGGCAGGTGGCTAGGGCAACTGCTGCTTTCTTGGGCTGCAGGGCCCACACCGTGAATGGGGCAAAGGAGACGGTGATGCCCCTCATTCCATGTCCTGCACTGGCAATTGAATCATTTCCACACTGGTGATGGGACAACAGCCTCCACTGAACCTAATGGTGGCAGGCTAGTTTAGGGCAGATGTGGGGGAACCTTTGGCCCTCCAGATGTTGTTGAACTTACAACTCCCATAATTCTTGGCTGTTGGCCATGCTTGTTGAGGCTGATGGGACTTTTAGTTCAGCAACATCTGGAAGGCCAAGAGTCCCCTAAACCTGGTTTAGGAGATTCACTGAGAATACTGGAGGGACTGCTGCTGCCTGAGGCCGTTTCTCGCTGCCTAATTGTAGGGCCTGCCTATGTGGAAGAAGCCCACCTTGCAGAAACCTTCTCAAACCCAGCACTGGCCCCACCACTAAAGGACTTTCTCCCTTTAAGACACCACATTTTTCAGAGCAGTCCAATGCAGTATTTTGACCATGGCAAAACTATAATTATCTCTCCCACATATATTGTTACTGTTCAGAGCTATGAAGAATGTGATTGCACAAGTTTTGTGGGTACTTGCTGCTTATTGTTTGTGGCAGCATTTGGGAAAACATCCATCTCATCATGGGACATTTTGTGAACATTTTTTTAGAGCTTCCTTTATTTCCAATGTACAATTTTGGGGGGCACAAGCTATACCAAGCCAATTTATATTGCGTTGTGTGCCCTGCTAGACATAAACCCTCACCAGTTTATGTTGTTGTTTTCTCAGGCATGCTGCAAAAGCAGACACTTTCATAATCCTGTTTGGACTATACAGTGGTGCCTCGCAAGATGAAATTAATCCGTTCCGCGAGTCTCTTCGTCTAGCGGTTTTTTCGTCTTGCGAAGCAACCCTATTAGCGGCTTAGCGGATTAGCGCTATTAGCGGTTTAGCGGCTATTAAAGGCTTAGCGGCTATGCGGCTAAAAGGCTATTAGCGGCTTAGCGGCTTAGAAAAAGGGGGGAAGCGGGGGGGGGAATTGGAACACTCGCAAGACGTTTTCGTCTTGCAAAGCAAGCCCATAGGGAAAATCGTCTTGCGAAGCAGCTCAAAAACGGAAAACCCTTTCGTCTAGCGGGTTTTCCGTCTTGCGAGGCATTCGTCTTGCGGGGCACAATTGTAATTCGTGGCTGATGTGCTGCATGAGGACTGATAGTTCTCAGTGTGAGCAGATAGCCTGTAATTGGATTATGAGCTACTAAGGTGCAGTAAAGTTAGGGGGAAATTGTTAAAATAAGGAACTATAATCAACTTTTGAGAGTGACTAAGAGCAGCAAAACTACACACACACCCCGTAAGCCTCTTCCACCTCCTCCACATTATTGTTAAATCTGTCTATCACCATCTATGTCCTTGGCACTTTAAGAAAACAGGCACGACAGGTCCCTGCATTATGGAAGTTACAATCCATAATAAGCACAGGAAAACAACAGAGAAAGGAGGTGAAATAGAGGCAGGCCTATGCAGGAGAAGAGTATGTGACTATTTCAAAGCATATGTACTTTGCTTTAAGTTACACTAAGTTATTGTCAGAAAATTTGTTCATAGTGGAAAATGACACTATGACGAATACATTACGTTTGTGGCACTTGCCTGAAAAAAATGCTGAAAGTCAAGGCTGCCCTCTGGTGCATATAGTCTGATATGGCACTTGCCCAAAGCAGCAAAAAAGGAAAGTGGGATGCTATGATTAGGAAATACTGTAATTCAGTAATAGGCTCTGAATAGTAATGGACTCCTCTAGACAACCTGTTTATTGGGCATTCACTCTGATTTGCTTGCACTTGTTCTGATTTGTTTGCGGGACATTTATATGACAATGAGCATTCACCCTGATTTGCTTGTTGTGGAGTATACACATCTTCCCATTAACCATCTGTTCAATCCACGCTTTCCAGTGCATTTCCCCATCACTTTCCTAGCTGCAGACAGACCTGTTCTCACTGCATTGATCCTCCTAAGTCATGACTGTACCATTTCAGGGTGGGGGCTCCCAAGACATGTACACTCTACCATGCAAAGAATAATAATCCCTTTATGCAGTAAACTCAGGGGGAAAGGTTCTAGCTTGGTCTCCTGGACATGCCGATCTTCTAGATGGGAAGATTTTTTGGTATGAAGCAACTCACAATTATATTATCCTCTGCTGCCCCCACCCCCCACAAGGCAGTTTGAAGTGGTGCCTCCTAGATATTGGGATGCCACCTCAGATCAGAATTAGACCAAGCCTTCTGCTGTTAATTCAAATTCTTGTTCCTCTCTGAACAGAGCCCGGCCCAGCCATGGTGTGCCTGCATGCAGAAGGAAAGCGTGCAGGCAGGCATGTGGGTGAGGAGGGGGCAGATTGGAACCGATATTGGTTTTCACCCAAGCAGCACATAGCGTGCATCCCCCGCTTGGCATTCTTGGGACACGCTGGAAATAGCCACCGCCGTACACAGTGCTGGGACTGGGGCTGAAAGATAGGCAGATTTATGACTCCTGGAATGGTACTATTTGAAAAGTAGAGGACCGGGGTGGGGGGAGGCAGGGAATTGCTGGGAAAAGTCACGAGCCAAGCCCAAGGGAAAACGGGGAACGAGGCACAGGAGGAAAGGCGACGGAACACTGACAATTCCAGCTTCCCACGTAGAAAACTTTTCTGCCTGATGAAGAACCTTGTGATTTTGGGGAACTTGAACATTTTTAAGGCCCCCCTCAAGTCTGTCCAGCAAAAGCCCAAACTGTCCTTTGCCCCTGCCTTTTGCAGAGGGAATTCCTGAACGGAGCAAACTCTATCCTGCTTGGAATTCCTAGTTAGGCGCTGGTAATTTGTCTGTTTCATTCTTTAAGCCATCAGGCATTCACACTATCTGATTGCTATAATGCCGAAAATAATGAATTAGGATATTACAAATTTTAAAAACTGGTGTATTATGGTCTTCTCTGGCAACCTAATTCAAGCAGTTGAAGGGTGTTATGACTCCTACATACTGACCCCAAACTTCTCCTTTGCTGTAAGCTACTATCAGAGCTGCAACTGAGTTTTCAGTTGCCATGCTATTTGGAACACAGTGGGTACAATATAGCAGTGGTGGGTGAGACCATTTTATTTCTTTATTAAATTTGTATACCACCCTTCATCAAAAGATCACAGGGCGGTTCGCAATTGAAGTTCAGCACGCATCCACTATAGCCCTTGTGGTTTAGGCCACTTTATAACCCCATTCATTTTTTAATCAATCTTTTAATCAGTGCAAAAATGCTTTCCCAGCTATACTGTTTTTAAATGAAAGAGAAGTATAGTGCTATTACACCGTAATGCTGCTATGATTGCTTTATAAATGATTTTTTAAGAAGTCATTTCTGGTCACCGCCCTTTCAAGCAACGTGACTAACGGCAGCGTTTCAACAGACTGGTTTGGGCTTCTTTGTTTTGCAGCAGTAGCTAGAATGCAGGCTTGACATATGAGAAAAAGACCAAGCTGAAAATCCCCACGTATCTGTGAAGACCACTGGCTTGTATGGTCTTGTTGTCTCACAACCTCACACGTTGGTTACAATAATAAAATGAGATAGCCCTAGGTAGCCACCTTGAGCTCCTCAGAGGAAGGAAAGGGTCCAAACATGACAAAGAAAAGCTTACGATTTGTGGGGTTGCATCAATACAGCAAAACGTCCAGAAAGCTGCACTGGTGTGGCAGGCAATGCAACTGAGGTGCTGCATGGAGGGTATAGCATACAAGGCCCTGCAAGTGTTAAGCTGGGACAGAGCGACATTACCCAAAGGGACCGGCACACTGACTGTCCCACAGTCTATGGGTGAATATGCTCAAACATGAGTCCTAATTCAAGGCAAGGCAGGCAAAGTGCAGCAGATCCAGATGGATTGAGCTGCGGCCCTTGCTGCAAGCTAAGGCCCCCAATCTCACACACCTTTTCCTGGGTAATACAGTCCCAAATTTTTACAAACTATCAAAGCAATACCAAAACCTTCTCAGAAAGTTCTCTCGCATTTCTCCATGCCTGGGTCCTCTGCTGTAGACACCAGGAGTTCACCCCAGTCCCAATCATCTTGGGTGGTTCACAATGAGTTAGTTCTAGCTTGTGGGGCGTGGGGCGCCCCAATAGCCCCTTTCCCACTGCTATGGGATATAGGCATCAGTACTCTTGTTGGTGCCTTCTAAGGACACCCAATGGGCACTCAAATGGCCAGGTTCCCCAATATCCTCTACCAAGAGTACTAGGGTGGTAGGGAGTGCCTCTTGTCAGGTCCCCCATGCCCTGGCCAAGAAAGAAATTGCACTGGAGATGGCTGTCCCTCAGGCCTCTGCTCCTCTCTTTCCTTCTCCACCAAGCCAGACTTCTTCGTCTCCTGATTACTACCTCTTGGCTATTTAAACTTCTGAGCTCCAAGAGCCCTTAGGTCTTGGTGGTGCCAGCTGCTCCCTACTCTGCTCTTCTTTTCAGCTGGCCTGACTGTCTCCTGGAAAGGAGGACTGGGGCCTCCTTAAAGGGGCCGTCATGGTAGAAGCCATTCTGCACAAGGCAATCCTCTGAGGATCTTCACTGGAAGAAAGGAGGCACAGTAGGGCATTAGCATCACTGGTCAAATATCCTAGACCTAGAGTAACTTTCAACAGTGTGTATGTGGCTACAGTGACACCCATTTTACAGGAATCCAGAGGATTGGGCTGGTTGCTTTACAAATGAGAACAGAATCTGGTTCTAACGTGGACTTTGGCTATTTAAGTAGCATAGTGATACAGTGGTGCCTCGCAAGAGGAAATTAATTTGTTCCGCAAGTCTCTTCGTCTTGCGAGTTTTTCGTCTTGCGATGCACGGTTTCCCATAGGAATGCATTGAAAATCAATTAATGCGTTCCTAGGGAAACCGCCTTCAGACCAGGTCCGGGGACAGTCTGTCCCCGGACCTCTTCTGAAGGCTGGGGGGGGGGACAAGGGCTTTTCTTCCCACCCCCAGCATTTTAAAAAACCCCGGGACAGCGGAGGACTTCTCCGCTGTCCGGACAATCTTAAAATGCTGGCGGGCGGCATTTTAAAATCGCCCCGGGACAGCGGAGGACTTCTCTGCTGTCCAGGGCGATTTAAAAGCCCCTGGGAAGGCAGGCAGGCGGGACAAAGACTTTTGCCCCCCGCCAGCCTTCAGAAGAGGTCCTTCAAAAGCCCTCCGGGACAGGCAGGCAGGGGGGAGCAAAGACTTTTGCCCCCCGCCAGCCTTCAGAAGAGGTCCTGGACCTCTTCTGAAGGCGGGCGGGGGGCGAAAGTCTTTGCTCCCCCCTGCCTGCCTTCAAAAGCCCTCCGGGACAGGCAGGCAGGGGGGAGCAAAGACTTTCGCCCCCCGCCCGCCTTCAGAAGGTGTTCCCGCCCCGCCGCCCGGCTTCGGAGCATGGTTCCGAAGCCGGGCGGCAGGGGCAGGCTTCTCCCCGCCGCCCCTTGCTTCAAAAGAGGTCCGGGGACCGGACCTCTTTTGAAGCAAGGGGCGGCGTGGAGAAGCGATCTCCCCGCAGCCCCTTGCTTCAAAAGAAGTCCGGGGACAGCGGGGAAGAAGCGATCTTCTCCCTGCAGCCCCAGGTCCAGGGACAGCGGGAAGCGCTTCCCGCTGTCCCCAGACCTCTTTTGAAGCAAGGGGCGGCGTGGAGAAGCGATCTCCCCGCAGCCCCTTGCTTCAAAAGAAGTCCGGGGACAGCGGGGAAGAAGCTTCCCGCTGTCCCCGGACCTGGGGCTGTGGGGAGAAGATCGCTTCTCCCCGCCGCCCCTTGCTTCAAAAGAGGTCCGGGGACAGCGGGAAGCGCTTCCCGCTGTCCCTGGACCTGGGGCTGCGGGGAGAAGATCGCTTCTTCCCCGCTGTCCCCAGACCTCTTTTGAAGCAAGGGGCTGCGGGGAGATCGCTTCTCCACGCCGCCCCTTGCTTCAAAAGAGGTCCGGGGACAGCGGGAAGACCCGCTGTCCCCGGAGCTTGCGGGGCAAGCTTCGTTTTGCGAAGCAAGCCCATAGGGAAATTCGTCTTGCGAGGCAACTCGAAAACGAAAAAACCTTTCGTTTTGCGAGTTTTTCGTCTCGCGAGGGGTTCGTCTTGCGGGGTACCACTGTAACAGAATGTGTTGAACTAGGAGTTCAGACCTTTTTTTCTCTTATGCATGGGTTCAGCTGGTGGCTGTAAGTAAGCCATGAACTTTCAGCCCCAACACAGCGATAAAAACACTTGTCTACCTCATAGGGCTGTTGTTATTGCGATAACATCTCAAATAATCTATCTGGCATGTAATCAAATGACTACAGCAGTCCTTCTTACCCAGGTCAACATGCTCTGACAAACTGTTTTTTGATATGGTGGTACTTTTAGTGTTGTCCTCGTCAGGTATCAGGCAGATCTTACTGTTTTAAGGTTTGCAGGTGACCCGTGTTTGCCAGACAAGCAGTGCAGTGCCTGAGAAAAACCTGGTCCAGTGCTGAACTGTACAGAATGGCTGTGCTGGCTGTGGCTGATGGGAGTTGTATTCCAAAACCTCCGGAGAGTACCAGGTTGGCAAAGGCTGGTAAAGAAAAACCCCATCATATAACAACAACGGAAACTTTAGAAATAGTTATTTAGTGGGATTGTGAATCTTGGATTCTCAGTTTCTGGCACTGAGAGTACCCATTCTGCAATCAAACAGAGCATAACTGATTTTTCTAACCCAAACCCTCTGCTGTTTACTCACACAAGCTGTCCTGTTTTTCCAGTCTTTTACTGGCTATGCAGCGCCAACATCTGCTTTAGTAATAAAGTCTGCAAATCTGGGACAAACTTCACATGTGGCCTCTGGGGGGAAAGGGTGGTTCTTCGGAATCAGGATATCCCACTACCCCCCAGCCCCCAAATCCAGCAAGGGCAGTCATTTTCTCCACAACAACACCTGCGAGGGCAATTCCTCGTCTCCCAAAGACTCTGGCCACCGCTGGACCAGCAACACCAGGAATCACTTCCTTCCCCCGGAAGTCACACAATGACAGCCTGAACAAAAGCTGCCCCCCTCTCCAGAGTGGCATAGCTACACCTGGAAGCCGGCCATATCCGGACGGCTCTGATTCCTATCGGCTCCTTCTTGGCTTCACAACATTTGTGCAAGGAAGGGCGAGTTCCAATCACCGCCTCTGTTGCACGTAGGTCCTGTCCTGACTGCCCCCCGGCTTATGGCACACATGATGAACTACTACACCATAAATAATGGAACATGGTCTGCCATGCAGAGCAGAATCCTGATTCTCAGCTTTTGTTCTTTTAAAGAGCTGCAGGTTTCAAGTCCTCAAGGTTTCAAACCTGCAAGTTTCAAGACCATCCGTCAAGCTCTACTGTTTAAACTTAAATGGAAGTGAGCTATGACCAACAGCAGCTACAGTACTCAGCATTCAACAAAGTATGCAAGAATATACAGACTTATCCCACTGCCAGTGTACATACAAACAAAAAATGGAGAGGGCACGTAGTCAGTAGAGCACGAGACTCTTAATCTCAGGGTCATGTGTTCAAGCCCCATGTTGGACAAAATATTTGCACTGCAGGGGGTTTGACTAGATGACCCTTGTAGTCCCTTCCAACTCTACAATTCTATGATTCTAACACAACAACGCAACGGAAGTATTCACAAAACTGGCACGAACAGGTGGGGCTTACTGTACTACCATATTTAAATCTGTGGTAGAAGGGGGAGGAAAAGGGGTGGATCACCGGAAGCGGCAGTCTCGGGGGGGGGGGTTAGAGAAAGAATTTTCTCTCTCAAAAAAACACCTCTGATGGTATGTTTGAAATAGTCTGGCCCCCTCCCCAATATGCTCTGGGAACAGTTGGTACAGTCCACACTGGATTCTGAGTGGAGGCACACTTGACATGAGTGCATCCATGAGCACCCTAGACTGTGTTTTATCTTGTATTTTTATGCTGTGAACCACCCTGAGATCTAAGGATGCAAATTTAATGATGATGATGATGATGATGATGATGATGATGATGATGATGATACAAATGACAAGCAGATGTGTTGAAGAGAGGCTCTAGCTAGTTTCGGTCAAGCAATTCCTGGCATAGTCCATTTCAGTTCTGAGGTTTCAAAACGACTCCTTGTCCTTTAGCAGTAAATTTGACCCAAAAAAGGATGGGTTTGCCAGGCAAAGGGTCTAGCATGGCATGGCCTGCAAAGTGGCAGTCTGGAACCCTCCCAGTCAGTCCACCAACAACTTGTAAGACACACAGCCTGCCACTTGGAAACAATAAATGTTTTGCCATGAGGGTACCCTTTCCACATGAGGAACCTCTGATGTATGCCATGAAACCCTCAGCACACTGCAGAAGGAAATTGGGGCCTGTTCCAGGGCTTGTACTTAGTTCCCATGGGGCCTGGATTGGGTCTCATAGCCGTTACCTTGTGTGAACTGAGACTGTGCCCTGGAATGCATCCAACATTCCCCATGTGGCTGTGCATTGAGATGAAGCTCAGGAGTAGATGAGCCTTTTAGGGAAGCTTACCTGCTGATAGTGATGTCCCCACTGAGGAAACTTATTCGCTCCTGAGGAAGAGGAACCCAGGATTCCCTGGCAAGAGCACACTTTGAAAATTAGCAAGCAAAAAAAATTAGCAAGCAAGGATGCTAGTACACCATTAATTCCTCAGCTGCTGTTTGTGTGCGTACACAACCAAAGGCACAAAAGGGGACTAGAATCTACTGGGAGGAACAAGGAAGAGCAAATTGGCTCCTTTGTCCTGGAAGCAATATAGACTCAAAAGGGAGTGCTGTTGCAGACCCTCACTACCCCACCTCTGCTTTCTGCTGCACACAGAAAGGAAAGAGGCGAGTCTGGCTTGTGCACTCCAAAGTCCTTAATTTCCAGGTCCTGGGAAGGCTGGGTACACCTTTATGGGAGCTGCAAGGAGGCAAAGTAGAAGGGCTCAGCTGTGTATCGCTCCCTCCCAACTTGCGAGCTCCACAGGACAGCTTTCCTTCCTGCTTCCCCCTCCATGTGTTCCCCATCCAAGTCCACGTTCCTGAGCAGTGAGTCACTGATCCAGCAGTCTTTATGGGCACACTCAAACCGCCTGGTTGCTACAACACATATAAACACTCCCCTTCATGTATAAAAGGCCAACAAGACACAAAGACGAGTGATGTTCCCAGCCTGGTGGGGCCTGGCGTTACGAAACTGGGGGTGGCGGAGGCGTAGGGAAAAGCTAAAGGCCTGAGAGTGCGGTTGCATGAGAGAAGCAAAAACAACGGCACCGTCAGCCCAATTCAGGCTTCAAGAGAAGGGAAGGGGCATGGTTTCAAACTCCAAATAAATAAGGGCTTATCCAGACAGCCAGTGAACTTATGTCACTACCATATTTAAATCTTTGGGTCAAGAAAATGATGTTTTCAAAGCACTTGGGTCCTCAAGCCAAATGTGCATATTCTACAGTATCATGGTCTTGTCCGGGGGGGGGGGTGTCACAGCACTGCAAACCTGGACCTCCAGTGATGCCACCAAGAAACTTCCTTGTCACCCATTTTTTGTGCTTTAAAGAGAAGTTTCCTTTTTGAAAAATAAAGAGTCAATGCAATGAATGAATAGGTAAATGCATGAACTTTAAATATAAAATAAAAAGCAAAGAGTTGCCTGAACAGTATACAGTGGTACCTCCGGTTGCGGACGGGATCTGTTCTGGAGGTCTGTTTGGATCCTGAGGTTTCCGCAACCTTCTGCGCATGCACGTGCGGATGAAACCCAGTAAAATACTTGTGAGATTTTCACGCGTGCATCCCGAAGTTTACATAATCAGAGGGTTATGTAAACAGAGGTTTGACTGTATTCACATCTGTTGTTTTAGTTGCACAGCCAGACTTGTACCACAGCTGTGGGATGCTGTTTTTTGTCTGTCTCCATCCTTTGTGTGATGGTGTCCTAAGTCTCCATTCAAGGACAACAGTGTGATACCAAATCTACCTGTAATAACTTTTGTGTGGAGCTGAGAGAGGGGAAATGGTTGTATTGCCATTTATTGTGTGTGAGTGAGTGAGTGAGTGAGAGAAAGAGAGAGAGAGAAGGAAAAATAAAGAACCAGGGTTGTTGTGCACTCTGGCACTGAAGAGGGGGAGTGTTCCAAATAATAATGGATGGGAAAGAAAAGGGTCAAAGAATGGCATGGCACAGATTTGGTGGAGAAGTAACATTGCTTGTGTTCACCATTCCTTCCTTCCTTCCTATGCTGGACTGGTGCATTGCCGTACCGCTTGACCTGTAAAATGAGCTGTCAACTGATCGAAAGGGTTTTATTTATTGGATGGTATTCAGCTAGGTTTTGCTCTGAAATTAATGAATATGACTAATTTCAATGGGTCTACTCAGAGTGAAACTTAGTTGAATACTACCCATTGCTTGACTTTGACCCAATTAATTAAAATTTAATAAGCAAAAGCTACTATCCATTTTTCCAATGAAAAGCCAACCTTTCCCTACTTTCATCCCTATTTCATTAGTAAACCAAAACTACACAAAATGTAAATATTGGTATGCCAAACATATCCTGTGTGGGAACAGCAGCTGGGGGAGAGGGTATTCTGAGTGCAAAAACAGCTGGAGGGTTAAATGTTATGCACCTTTCCCCATCCAATATTACTCAGATCAAATTTGCAACTTTCTATAGATGCTTTTAATTTTAAAAAGAAAATCAGTGCACTGTTACATCTACTGTGCAAATTCAACTTTGGCTTTTACTTCCTAGGAAGCATGTTTAGGATTCCACCTCGGCTGCATTACTTTTCCTTATGTAGTTTTAATCAAGTTACATAGAGCTCACTTGGGCTTACTCCAAATAAGCATGCACAGTATTGTAGTTCAATTCTCTCAATGTTTACTCAGAAATGCTGTTGGGTAATGACTACTAAATTAGTAGGCATATGACTGCATCCCTAATTGCATTATGAATGAATGAAAATACAAACTTTTTTTAAAAAAAATGGCACAAGGTTTGCAGATGGGACTGTGGGAGAGTGACACTGCTTGCTGCCACAAATATCAAACTTATGCCCGTGACATTTGATACAACCAGGTTCTACACTACAATCGCAGCAACAACAGATGTGCTGTTCTCTGGAGGGTGCAGGAAAGAAAACCACTTTATTTATAGTTTGCCATCCATTCTTTCATCCAAACAGAAAGTTGATTTTCCCAGAAAGAAAATATAGCACATGCAGTGTAGGGGGAAGGTATCACCCCTAGAAACAGAAACACATCCTGGAGAGATAATGTTATTGTAATGTTTTATTCTTTTATCTATGTGCTGCCCTGGAAGCTTGGGCAGCCCATAAATTCTCTACAAGAACAACAACAGTGATAAATAGTAGGCATTTTTATCCAATCCAAGGGTGAATACTACACAAAAAACAATTTTCTGGGACCAAAGCAAGCTCCTCATTGGCCAATCTCTTCTCCAGATTAAAATCTTGATGAAGATTAGACAGACACAGATCTCATCACCTGGACAATCGAGCTATCCATCTGCCTAACTCTACTCTTGCCCAACCCATACCAGCAGAATATGGGAGACTTCTTAAATGTGCATTTGGAAGCAACAGAAATCTGCTTGGGAGCCTGGCTCCTCTCCAGCCTCCAAAGGAGCCGAGTGTGAATTCTGTACTTCTTAGTCACAGCAAAGCACTTCATTGTTCCATATCCTCCCTCCTCTCTCCCTGGCCTTGCCCGCTAGGTGCGGCTTCAGGAGGGAGAGATTAAGGCAGGAATTTGAAACATATACGCCAGGAGGGGGCCTCCTATGCCCAGCCAGGAAAATAATGAGGCTCTTCACTCTACAGAAGCATCTGAAATCTGTGTTCCGCTCTCAGTGAGGGTGTGGTTGGACAGCTAAAATTCCAAACTGGAACAAGCCTACAACTGGGATCAGGCAGATGATAAATTTATTTCCTAGTAGCAAATGTAGCCGTAGGTCAGGAAACGCTCCAGTTTACCAAGATGACCTGCCCAGAAACAGCATATATGAGGTTGCTCATTCTTTTCGCCAAATGGAATGTGGGATGTCCATCCAGCACACAGTTGCCAGCTTTGTTGCACCTGACGTGGGCTCTATATGCCTCTATATGCACAGCAGGCTTGAGGTTCAACAGGACCCTCCTTTTCCCATTGCTAGACCTCAAGGCTAAAAAGAGCCCTATCTGGGTGAATTTCTGCTTGATATGCATCTGTCAAAAGTCACAGTGGTGTCACGCCCCTGAAGAACAGCCCACTCATTTACCTGTATGGGGTCAGCCTCAGTATGGGCCCTGCTTTCAGGGAATGCAAATGCTAACACAAGGATTCCTAGTCGTTGAGTGTGAAAACAGCAGGCCACACCTACAGTTAATACACCCTTGTATTTAAACACTTGCTGGCTGCTAGCGATAAGTGACAAGGAGCTGCATGCAGACAAAGGCATGGAATTTGATGAAGCGCAATGAGTGGGCTGGCTGAGGCAGAACGGCACACCCTTTCCCTCCTCTGGGCTCAGCACAGAAACCAAGTAGGCTGGCAAAGGGGAGATGCCCTCCTTTTCCATACACCCCATAAAAATGCAGTGGACAGCTGCAGGAGGGGCAGAGCTCTTTTCAGCTTCCTCTGTGTGTCCCCAGCAGGCTAGTAAGGGGTTTTTAAAATAAATAAAAACAGGCTAGTAACTTTTTGTGGGTTTGTTTACAAAGCTGATTTAATAATAGGAGTTCGTTAAAATGATGCAAGAGATCTAGGGCCCCCCAAACTTTTCTTCAGACAAGAAGCTGGGCCTATTTTGAGCTTTGAACTGAACATTCTTTTTAAAAAAGACAAACAAAAGCAAAACCGTACAGTAGCTGACTTCTGCACAGCAAAGATAAAAGGTACAATGCAGAATATTCTCCTGCATAAGCCCGGGAGCTTCACAAGAGCTTGCTCAGGAGAACTTCCTGCTGGATTACTATTATGGTTCCATTCACTGTTATTGTGCAAGGCAACCTAAGCTATAGGAGACAGGCCTCTGCTCTTAGGAGCCAGCAGTTTAAATTTTGACAGCTGGACGGCTCAGCTTTGCAGTCCAAAATTTCTGGTGGGCACCACGGTAGGGAAGGCTGATGCACACACACATAGCAGGTTCCAGATAAAGTTTGTTAGCTTAGTTCCCACTGAAATCAATCTGTCCCAATGATTTCAATAGGAACTAACAGTCCAACTCCAACCCATAGTATTTCAAATATGGTATTCTTAGGGAACCAGAATAGTTCTGGAGTGGGACTACCCATCAGTGGATTAGAAAAAAGAAAAAAGAAACCTTTTAGAGATGTCTCTCAAAGCTGAGTTAAAGAGGAGCATTAGTTTCATTCAAACCTTTTGCTCAAGTACAAATGATGCCAAATATACATTATTATTTCATACTCAGGACCCAAAACAATCCCTGAAGAATGCACTTTAGATTTTCAGAAGACCCATGATTTGTCCAGTTTTAATTTTGCTACCTCTTGAATTTGATGCTGTCCAAAAACTTAGAGGAGCTGGTTTCCATTTACGTGACCCTTTGGCACACACATTGCTTTGGGCAGGACTCTGCCAAGATGTGCCACCTTGCCAGGGCAAGCTAGTTTGCATGACAGTGAGGCAAATTCGAAAATGTCACTTGCCAGCTAACATACAGCAGGTAGACCCTGTTGCCAGGCTCAAAGCACACATGAAGCAAGGTGGCACCAACACTCGGACCCCTTCCCATGCACTGACTTCAGGGAAATGTCTACTTGGAGTGTCCAGAGCTTGTGGCCATTCTCAAACTGCTTGTACCTGTTAGTTCATCTTCTGCCAGCTTCCTAAGATTGCAGTAGCCAAACCAAGCAGTTAAGCAGATGGTGATGTTCAGGAACATGTTAGGGGGGAAAGGAGAAAAGAAGCTCTAGGGCAGTGTTTCCCAACCACTGTTCCGCGGCACACTAGTGTGCCGCGAGTTGTTGCCTGGTGTGCCGCGAGATGTTGCCTGGAGGGAGGCGGGCGAGTCGGGCGGCGAGAGGCGGGGCGGCGGCGGCGAGGAGAGGCCGCCCAGCGCGGGGCTCTCGCCGTCTGCCTGCCTGGCTGCCTGCGAGCTCGGCGGGCAGCGCCTCCGTCCGCAGCGCCCGCCCCTGCCAAAGCTCACCCAGCCAAGCCGCGCTCTCCTTCCTGCCTCGCTTTGCTGCCTCCTCCCCGCCCACCCCCAAAGCTTGGAGGTTCCCCGGCAAGGGGGAGGGAAACAAATTGAAACTTACACTTTTGTGCGTCCCTCCCGGCGTGACGCTGCGCGCTGACGTCACGGGGCTGTAATGGTGGTGTGCCTCGAGATTTTTTTCATCAAACAAGTGTGCCTTTGCCCAAAAAAGGTTGGGAAACACTGCTCTAGGGGACCTGAGAGGGTGTTTCTGGAGGACAAGAAGATATAATATACCCTTGTGTTCAGCTCAGTGGGATGAAAAGCACAACAATTCCTCAAAGGAGTGGTGCCAGTCAGGTGGCGTGGAGAGAAAGGAATCTCCACCCTGGGTTTTAGACCACACAGAATTATTTCTCAGGAGCATCTACATTTGTAGCCAACTATAGGCTATGCATGCAAGAAAAAGCACATATTCATTTGAGGAAAGAGGGTGTGTCCGGCTTTTGTTGATTGAAACCTAGTTCTTTAGTTGCATTGTTTTGATCGTTATCATGTCTACAGTGAATATGAGGAATAAAAATCATCATAAAAAGGGGGAGCAATGCAATCTTGATTGTATCCATGAGCAGCCCTTTGGATCTTACTCTGAATTCCTCACGCCCGAAATCTGCTCCCACTGAGCTTCAAAATGGCTGCAGACTCCCTCCCACTTTCACGGAAAGAAAAGCTAAAGCAACGAGAGAAGCTGTACCTTGTTCAAGACTATCATACAGTGCTCAAAAATAATAAATAATAATTTCATATTTATACTGCTTTATAGTAAGAAAAATTGGGGGGGGGGTGTACCAGAGGGATCTTTTGTGAGAGCCCTATAATTGTTAAGAGAAGGCTACGGGAAGCCATGATTTGACTAAAGTTGGTGGGGGCCAAGGGTGGGGCTTGTGGCCCTCCTCTCTTCCCCCCTTTCTCCCAATAAGCTGCATTACAAACTAAACAGTGCATAGCACCCAAGAGCTCTGAGTATCCTGCTCTGCTTTTCTCCTTCCCTTCCGGAGGCGGCTAGGCAAACACAGCAAAAAGGCACACAACGGTTAAAGCAGAAGCCTCCCGCCCTGCCCTCTGGTCTACCAAGAAGCTAAAATGAACCAGGACACCTCTGCAAGCAGAAGGAGCAGGGCCCTGGGTCTCAATGAGGCCAGCAGCCGTTACGCAGAGGCCTGGTCAGCTGCTTTCAGAGTTTCAGGAGAAGGGGCTCAGTATGATCCGTGGATGGCTTTGCCTCTATTGGGCCAGAGTGGCTGCCTCCCTTCTCATCCTGCGCTGGTTGGGGCCAGGGCCCATTCTCAGAAGGCAAAGTCTCTTCCGAAGGCTCAGAAGGCTCACTGTCTTCCAAAAAGGGCATGCTCTCCGGTGAAAGGCCAAAGGGCATGCTCTCCGGCGATGGTCCATGGATGCTCTTGGGCTAAGATGAGGAAAAGGAATGATCAGTGGGCACCATCGAGGGATCCAAAGGCTTCTTGGTAAGCACAGCCACAGCCGCCAGGCGCAGGCCAAGTCAATATCACGGCAGCAGGGATGTTGCGCAAGCAAAGGCGCCCATAGCAGCCGGGCAAAGAATTCCCTCATCCCCCAAAAAAGTAACAGGCCCCTGCTCTCACACACCTACGTTAATAGGCATTTTCAGCCCACAAAGAAATGAAAGCTTCCTTTCTTGTCTCGCTGTGGACCGTTCTTACTCAGCACAGGTGACTTGCTATTCCAGGTCTGAACAACTTGTGATTCACCCAAGGTAACCACAAACCCACCACCAATGAGTTATGGCCTGTCGGATGCTTAAGAACCCCACCCTGATTTTTGCAGGCTGCAAAAACAAGAGGCATCCCTTCCTGTGATTTGATATTTTTCAGAATTTCCTATGTTCTGCTATTAAGTGCCTTCCTCCCTCATTACTGAAGTATATGCTAGCCTTTTTCTCATTTCATCTGACCACATTTGTGCCTGCTTTTATCTGTCAGATACTGAAGGTTGTTTGGAGGGGCAGGGAGTGTCTTGGGGATAAAAAGGAAAGAGGTTGTGCTGCAACCCTAAAAACTTGCAACTGAAAAATAACTTTTATTTCCTTCTGAAAATTAATGCACTTTCTGCTTCAAATGCCTATGTCATCTTTCAATGCAAACAGGTCAATTGACTGATTCCGGAGTTCCTTTCTCCTTCTCCCTGAAGCTATCCATAACTCTCAAGACAGCCTGCAGAAGGTGGAGTAAGACACACACGCCCCAACCTAAGCCATATCTGCCTCAAGGTGCAGACTAAACATCCTGTGGCATTCTGTTCTAAATGTTTAATCTGCTTTTCCTTCCCCTGACATGATACAAAATCAACAAAAGCCTCCTGCTCTGGTCTTTGTTCTGTTTTGCAGGCATTGTCAGGTTTGGAATTTACTCCAGGAGCCTGAAAAAGAACCACAGGTAGGCTTGGTTCCCTTTTGTAACAAATGCACCTAGAATAAAACTTTTCAGGGAAGTCTGTTTTTATGCAAAAGTACTTTTTGGACTGCCCATTTCCTCCGGTAACAAATGTCTTCCCCAAATGGCTTTTCTTCACTTGTTCTTTTCTCTACTTTTGGTGCATTTTGCTTTCCCATTTCTCCATCTCACATAAATCATGGCGCTAAACCCATGGGTAAAGCCTCAGTGTGATGAATTCTCACTGTCCCAAACTGTATTGTAGCCGGAGAGCACAGTGAAGAGCGTGTGCATGTGCGTGCTCTCTCTTGCTCCTCTTTCTCTTGTTATAACCTGTCAGTTGATGTCAAACAATAGGTGCCTGCTTAATGGATAGTGCAGCTGCTCTTTGTCTAAAGTCATGTCACACCCAATTCTAAAATTGTGGTGGGGCTGACAATCAGTTTTGCATGGCAGTGGTTGCAAAAGGCATGGCAAAGTAAAATAACTTTTTGATTTGGTGAAAGAGCTGTTTTCAGGAACACAGGGAATTGCCTTAGCAACTCTCCAGGGATGGAGACAGGAATCTTTCCCAGCTCTGCTTGCATATGCTGGGCACTGAACATGCAAAATACACTATCACTGTGCTGTGCTCTTTCCTCCAGGGTTTAGGGGTGCTAAACTTCTATTGCTTTGGAATTAGCACCAATTGCCTGTGCCTATGCAAAGCCTACTCAGCTTGTACATTTGTTGAAAGAGAAAAAGTGTACGAAGCTACCGTATGGTCCCAGTGCTCTGGACTCCAAAGGAAACTGGTTCAGTAAAACATGGCTATGGAACCTATAGCCCTCAAGATTCGACAGTGGAATTTGCTGCCAAGGAGTGTGGTGGAGTCTCCTTCTTTGGAGGTCTTTAAGCAGAGGCTTGACAACCATATGTCAGGAGTGCTCTGATGGTGTTTCCTGCTTGGCAGGGGGTTGGATTCGATGGCCCTTGTGGTCTCTTCCAACTCTATGATTCTATCATTCTAAGATGTTGCTAGACTCCAGGTCCCATCAGCCTCAGGCGCCATGGACAGTTGTCAGGGATTATGGGAGATGTTGTCAAACAACATTTGGAGGGCCACAGTGCCCCCATCCTTCATGTAAAGGCTTTCTTGACTTGCCTTGTTCTCAAGGGCGGGCTGCTGAATTTGAAACTCGATAAACAATGCTGATTGAGAGGATAGAAATAAAATGGCTCCATAAATATTTCATTGAGAATGATAGCAAGCCCTTTTGATGTCTAAAGTTTGGCAAAAGATACAACTTTGTTCATGGCTGGAATGAGATGTAATTACTTCCAATTGAAAAGTGTGCTGCATTTATTTCTGTGGGCCCACAAGTACTATTATTGTTGTAGCTGTCGTTACAACGTAGGTACCACTATGGCACCATGCCCCACTTTTATCCTCTTCCCAACTTTATCTTATCTTGAATACCAATGGGAAATGTTGCTTCCTTCCATCAAGCTGCCTTGTTCTGAGCCAATTTATTGCTGCACCGCACAATCTGTTTCGACAATGCAAACAGCATTCCAACAAGGCCATGTTTCCAGCCTCAGTTGCTTTAAAATAAACAGCAAGAGCAGCAACATGTTAATAATAAATCCTTCAGATTCTGCATTCTATGTGGGCAGAGAAACAATGCTATGCATCTAGATACAGAGCTTTTTCTTCATTTAGAAATTTGAAAAAGTAATCTTTTTTTGCCAGCAGCCAAAGATTATCATGAGATACTGCTGTTTAAATGGTGCCGATGGGAACCATGAAGCTGAATTCTCTGGGTGTCACTGGGGAACTGCAGCTTCGAGGCCATGAGTGAGTCCGAAAATAGATAGAACAATCCCACAGCTGGCTCCCAGGAGAGGGCTCAGCCATGGCCTTATAGGGCCTTCTGCGGCTCTAACTGGGATGGATTTTTACGACCGAAGGACAAAAACTCATTCGTCAAAAGCACGTTGCAGCATCCAGGAGTTGCAGTTGTTCTTCTGACAAAGAGAGGCTGCTGTGTTACAGTAAACTCCAAAGTGAGGAGGGGAGAACAGGTGGGGTGAGGTAGCCTTTGACACTGTAAACCATATGCCTGAGTGTGTGAGCATGGGTGCACATGTATATCACAGAGTCCATATGCAGGTTGGGCCAAATCATGGATTCTCTCTGCAGTTTTGCTCCTGTTGCATATAGGACAAATGAAGAACCATCTTCTTCTCTTGTGGAATTGGTGTGGAAGTAAATATATCAGAACAGATGAAGGGCTTGCATACAGGAGTAAAGAATGACTGTCATCAAGGTTGTGTGTATGAATTCAATACACGGTGTAGATAAGAGAACCCTGAAAATCTCCAAGAATTTTGTCTACCTTGTGGTTCTGCTAGAAAGTTTGAAGAGGTGCCGGCAGCCCGACAGTAGTTCACAGCCAAAGGGAGACTTGGGGTGCAGCTTCTGATGATCAAGGATGGGTTTTCAGCAGCCCATATTGTTCTCTCTTCCTCTTGATTCATGGCAATCGTCTTGCAGAGAAAGTCATTCCCTCACCCACCTACACTTTTGTGTTTACACCAAAGAAAGCTTCTTTGGCATTCTTGCCAAAGTCATAGGAATGTTTGTTAAGTACAACTGTCAGATTACATGTGGCCGGAACAAATAGGACATGTAGACAGAGATCTAGAAAGACAAACTCTTTCTCCTATTTGCCTTAAGCTCCCACCACTGCCTTTAAAAAGTGAGAAGGGGGTCAGCCCCTCTGTTTTACTGTAAGCCAAGGATGCTACCACCACCATCACACACAGAGGGAGGAGAAGCAAGGAATAACGGAAAGATGTAGAAAAATAATTCTGTCTCATTGGCATCTAAACAGCACTACCAAAGACAGGAGTCAATGACTGTGAATGATCTGGAATTCCAAATGACCCAGGCAGGAAAACAAGCAGCATTTCCAAGGAGTCAGCACAAGAGGTGCTTATAACACCACCTACTCATTCCAGATTGAATAAATCCAGAACAAATGCCACACCCTGATTCTATTTTCACAAAGGAGCAATTCACACATTGCATTTTGGAGTATTATCTACAATGTTTTAAGTGTGCACCCTTCAAATTGTAAAGATTCTGCAGACGTATTGTACCAAAATCATGAATGCCAAACCTGTGTTCAGTGATAAACCAGGGTTTGCTATTGGGTAATTGCAGAGGTGGGGGAAACACTTTCAGCATGAGGTCCACACTCCCTTCTGAACAAGGGCCAGATGGCAATGGTGGGTGGGATCAGAAGCAAAAGTGGCAGAAGAACAAATTTACATTTCACCTTCGTATGCTAGGCTGGTTTCTACATACCATCACACAATCTTCTCTATCCTCCATCCAGGCCAGCAAGAGGCATTATCAGAGTTGAAGGGCATGTTACAGCCAGGCAAAAATATTTGGGGTGCAAAACAGAGCCAGTGAGGGCTGTGGCCTAAGGAGAATTCGAAGACTCAGCCAGCTCTTGACTCTCAGGCATGTGTGTGTAATGCATTAAAATGCCCAAATGCAGACAGCAGTTATTTCAAAGTTTTTAAAGAAGGGCTCCTCAGGACTGTCTACTGTGCTCTAGGTATTGCCTAACATGCTTCAGACTCTTATTTTTTTAACAGAATCATTGTCAGTTGCAGTGTGAGTTGTGTAGGCAAGGTCAGGTGGCCTGGGCCTTAGAGACAACCAAAGTGATGGTGACAGAACACAGTAGAAGTAGAGGGCAGACCTTGGCACTCCTACCTGCCAGTCCTCACTCCCTGTACTCAAGTAGCCTTAGCAAACATCAGGCCATACTCAAGGCCGCATGAGCTTGGTGCATGTTGATTTGCTAATTCTGATGAGGGCATGAAGCAACAACGAAAGTGTGTCCTGCAGTGTTCACAGTCACACCCGTGCAAGCAGCTGCTTTAATAAGTTCTGAGGAAATCATCCGCCTCTGATGTGGTTGATAGTAATAATTCACCCAGATCATGGCACCAAACTTGCTCTGCCACCCCACTCCCCAGTATTCATATAGTGCCCCACCTCCACCCCACTAAGTCATCCTAGATGGGATTCTCTGAAAGCTCGAATCAAAAGCATAGATTGAAGGCTGCAAACTCTGCTGCCTAGAGAGTTTTCAGAGTGTTAGTCCTATAGCTGCAGGACAGGGAATGTTAGTATTTTAGCAGCGCAACCCAATTCTCGCCCCAGATGGCAAGCTCTGTTCAGCGTGCAAGACAAGAGTAATTCTGAAACAAAACAAACAGTGCCAGAAGCATCCACAGCAACAGTACAGGCTGACCTCAGTGAGAAAAAATCCCCCTTTGAAAGCAAATCTATTTTCTCCCATTGTTTGAAAAGTTGTTGAAACAGGGCAAGGTTCTGGTATATACACCACCAGCTTTTCCTAGGCCCCCTACAGTCCATTGTGATTAATCACTGTGTTATGGGGCTACGTGTGAGGGAAGCGCTTGCTCTCTATTTGCTTCAAAGGGCAGCATTTAATCATTGTTCCTGCAGCCCTTTATGGCGTACAGAAGTCCTTCGTGATTCTAATTTCATTTTCGCACCACCACAACCCCGTGCCATCACTACATTTCCTTCATTATTATTGTAGGCCTGCAGGGTTGGCCATCATTATTCCCATTTCAAAGATAAGTTAACAAAGGATGTTTACGTGAGACTATATGCATGTGACTCTTAAGGGCAATGCTGGGATATGAACTCCAGACTCACAATATTTCAGCCAACGGTTCAGCCGCTGGAAAATGCCAACACTCCACAATGGGCAACTATGAGGTGGCTACTCCTACTAAAGCCAACATGGTGGGGCACTGGCTAGAGTGTGATATCTGGAAATGGAAATCCTGGATTCAGGTCCTTAGGTCAGTCATGAAGCTCTCTGAGTGGCTGCAGCAAGTCACCATCCCTCACGCTGCAATCCTATACAAGCTGTCCTCAGAGTAAGCCCTGTGGAACTCAATGAGACATCAGAATATGCCAGCAGGTTTCCACTGCGAGCCTCTCTTATATCACAAGATTGTTGTGAGGTTAACATGCTGCTCTGAACCCATTGTAGGAAAAGTGAGATATAAAATCTAATACATATCAAATAGAAATAGTAGGCAGCATTGCAACTGCATATAAGGAATGCTGCTTTGTGGAGGTACAAGGAAAGGCACTAATGGCTTCCATCTGCATGGCTTATGGCTTTCCAGTGGTTCTATCCTTATCCTGCCTCCCATTGTCCCCAAAAACAAGAAAATCCCTGTTGTCTCCAACCATGAGGTAGAAATGAGAAAATAACATGATCATCATAAAAAATGAAGATACTATTTGGTCTAGTGGTGTGATACCAGGATCACTGAATAATCACTTCAGTAAGTGTGGATTTTGGGATTTTTCTTATGGGCCAACATGGGTAGGACCCCTTATATTTTATTTATCTTTTTTGTGATTCAAGACATGTCAGCTTACTGGGATGTCCTTGAATATCTTGAATGGCCAAAGGAAAAATGGCAAGGTGGGTGGAAACCCATTATCTGCATGGCCTGAGAAATTTACTTCCTGTATATCTGATCAATATCTGGTATTCACTGAGAAAATAACATTATAATGTCAATGCTAAACCAATTCTATGCAGGCTTAGTCAGAAACAACTGCCACTGAGTTTAAGGTAATTCACTTCAAGTTCCAGGTAAGGACACATAGGGCTGCAGCCTTAGTATATATATAGTATATATAGCACTTTTGATGGGAGTTCTCTATTGCACACAGGGCTCTCTGAGAAATTCTTAAGAACCATCCTGTACTACAAGTTAATATTATTATTCCCATATGACAGAGGCAGGTCTGAAGGTTTGTTACCTGTGCATTGTCACCTAGTTCCCCCAGGGATGAGCTGCAATTTGAACTAGCTCCTGGCTCATTCCCTTAACCACTATACTGCACCACAGTAACCCGACATCTAACAGAACCACACCCATGTTCCCTATTGAGTTCATTCTAGGGGAACCAGACCCTGAAGGTGCTTTACGGAGTCCAAAGTTTACTATCCCTGCACCTTCACAACTTGGAACCCCAGGCTCCACTGTTCAAGAACCTATTCAAGATCAGGTTGCTGATCTGGTTTCCACAAAAACCCAAGAGCATTTTGCCACCACCTCATAACTGTTTAGACTCCAGTGAAAAGGGAGAGGAAATATCTCAACCAAAATAGTATCTGTGTTCATATTTGTAAAATGCCCTGAAAAATAAAACAGCACAGACAGATTTTCCTTTCTATTCCCTCCTCCATTGGCTGCTGCATGTTCCATTTCTCTCTCCTCACTCCTGCACAATTTTCCTACTGGTGGGGCCTGAAATTCCCTCAACATAATCTACAAGGCTTCCGATAAAGTGTATTTATAAATCTGGTTTGGTGGTGTTCATAACCCTTATATACTGGAGTATTCCCGCCTTTGAGGCATGGTATAATTGAGAATGCTCAAGCCGTGAATCAGAGGGCTATATCCGTCAGCTACTTGCCAGATTCCTCAACCAGACATAACTAGATCCCCTTTCATGTTGCGATAGTAAGAAACGCAGATACATTTTTGTAGGTTTTCTGTCCTAAGCCGTGTGTCTCTCTCTGTGTGTGTTTGTCCTTACAGGACAGGGCAACCTATCTCATAATGTCCCACTTCTCCTCCAACACAGGTATTAAAGGCCAGACCGCCACAGAATAGGAAGCATGGTTCAGAGCTGCCTATTTTGAACTGTTTGATATTAGGAGGTCTGTAAGGCTAGCCAGCAAACGTGTTAGAAAGAGGACTGCAAACAGGAGAACAAAGCAACCTCTCACTGAAGTGGTGAAAAAGCTCCAGGGCCTGAAAGGTCAGGGCCAAAAGAATCTGTAACCCACACTGCATCAGATTTAGTTTTGCAGGGAAAGTAGAAAGCACAGACCCAAGGGACAGAGAGCTCTGACTTAGCACCAAACCTGCAGAGTCGGAGTGTGCTCCCTGCAATGCTACTTCTCTAACAGACAACTGTGAAAATGTGCAGAATGCTTTCCCAAATGATTGCCCCAATAAGCACATTTTACAAACCGAAAAAGGGATTTCCAGGCTTTGTAGCTTTAAGGACACTGGATGGCTTTCTACTGCCACGAGACAACAGGTTATCCCCCCCCCCCAGCTCCCTCTACGATTCTTTGGCAAATTCCTGCAAAGTTTGCACTGGTGTAGCATTTAAGGCGAACTCTGGAATCTTTGCAAAAAAATTGGGCAATACATTTGTTCTCTTTAGGATTCCAGTGGTGACACAAGTCCTGAATTTCCTATATATGGCGAGCTGTAGCATGGGAATTTCGGGAAGCCCCATATAGAAGGCAAGAGGCGCCCTCATGCTGGACGGTGTTATGCACCAACCGAAAAAGACACAAGCAGGAGAGATCAAAAGGTGCCTTACCTGGTAGATCATGACTTTAAAGTTCCTGCGCTTCAGCAGCTCTGCCTCATTAGATTCCAGCTTCTTGATTTGGCCAGCTTGCTTCTCCAGGTTCTGCCGAACAGTTTTGACGTTGACACTGACCTTGCGGACCTTCTCCAACATCTTGTTGACCGTATTACTGGTGGTGGAGTGGGCCTTCGTGAGCTTAGCGAGCTCCCCTTGGATGCTGGACACCACCCCATCCATCTCCTGCTGCCTTTCCTCCAGCTGACTCTGGGTCAGCTGAATCTGATCAACAGCTCCGATGATCTTGTCCAGAAGGGTAAGAACCATAACACCATTGATCTGGTCAGATTTGATGGGTTCTTCGGTCTCACCTGCTGGCTCCTCCGAGGCCTCAGAGACTGTTGGCTGCTCGACGATCTGGAGGGTGGTGTCTGCCATGGTTGCTCAGGAGTCCTGACTAGCAGAGCCTGGAGAGGTTTGACACTGCAGGGACAAGAGAGAGAGAGAAAGAGAGAAGGCAAGGCTGAATCTGAGATCTCTCAGATCTGGGAGGCGAGCCAGAAGCCAAGAGCGCAGTGTGTGGATGTGTGCTTCAATTGAAATGGCACAACCCTTGCAAAGCTGTCCGGAGAAACTGTCCTGCAAAATTTTCCAAGCTTCCAGGCCATTGGCTGACTCCACCTCAACTGGAGGAAAGGAGCCTCTTGCCAAATGCCTGGCAGACCCACCCCTTTTTTCTGAAATGATTAAAATAGTTGGAGAGGAGGCAACAGCTTTAGCATGCGAGCACAGGCAGGGTTCGCTCGCTCGCTCACTCACTCACAGAGGAATGCAGCGCTCCAAACTTCAACAGCCTCTGATTTTAATAGACAGGACGAAGGCAGGGATTCCTAGCAAGATTTCTAGGGAATCCAGGGCGGTGGCGGCAGGGGACAAAACAAAACAAGCTCTGTGCAAAGCTGCTGATGAGAAACCGACAGCCCTGAACAGAACTGCAAATGTTTAAGTGTGGCTGGGACAAACCCAAAGGGATCCCTGTCTTCAGCCAGACCTGCACAAAGTTGAGCATTTCCTTTTAAAGTCACAGAGTGCCAGTTTAGGGCACGTGTGGCTTGGATCACTCACCAAGCGCAACTGGCTGTGTTAGTGAGCACATTTATACTGCAGAGATGTGATCGTAAGAGCAGGCACATTCAGCTCAGATGCACTTCAGAAACCCAATCTGAATTAAAAGGAGAGTTATTTGATAATATAATGCGGAGGGAGTAGGCAAGGGAAGATCATGAGAACACTATCTGCTGCAGGTGGCAACCATGCCCATAAGCAGGGGTCAGCAAACTTTTTCAGCAGGGGGCCGGTCCACTCTCCCTCAGACCTTGTGGGGGGCTGGACTATATTTTTTTTTGGGGGGTGGGAATGAACAAATTCCTATGCCCCACAAATAACCCAGAGATGCATTTTAAATAAAAGCACACATTCTACTCATGTAAAAACAGCCGATTCCCAGACCGCCCGTGGGCCAGATTTAGAAGGCGATTGGGCCGGTTCTGGCCCCCGGGCCTTAGTTTGCCTACCCATGCCCATAAGCAACAGTTGCCATATTATGCAGTGTGAAAAATCAAATCCTGATTGTGAATCTGATGCATCTGAGGATGATTCTGGCTGTTTTCTGGTGCAGTCAATGAAGGCGACAGGCCCTGTTTTTATTTTAAAATGTAGATTATTATGTATTAATTACATTCATAAACCACCTTTGTTCCATAAAGTTTGAGACAGTTTGCCTTTTGGCAAAAGCCTCCAAAGGGGCATAAAATAAAATAATAAAAATATATCAGCAAAGTATTATTATTTTTAAGGAACAGCAGTAGGCACATGCGATAGGCTTGACGAAAGGGCGACATCTTCCTGGCATCAGCTTCTAATTTTGCCTTTCTGTGGTATAACCAAAGGGAAGAAAATACCAATGTCTGTTCCAAATAACCAAGAAAGGGGTAGGCCCTTTCATGGGGAAAGACCTATCTTCTAGCATATACAGTAATAGTCTCCCAGTGTGAAGCAAAATAACAATATTAGCTGTTTTGCAAGAGCTGGTGGCAGTGCAGTGCCACAGCATAGGGCTTGGATGTAGGGAATCCAAAGTTCACATCCTTAGTCAGCTGCTATGAAGCTTGCTGGGTTCCCTTATGTAAACTGCTATGTGCACAGTCAGTGTAGCACAGGACAGCATAAGTACAATATAGCAAGCACCTACCCACTGCACATCTGGCTCCAGGTCCGCATCCCAGCTCCACAATGGATATCAGAGAGAATGAACTGCTGCTGTCAACAAACCCTAGCATGGGTCAGTCCTCTGGCCACCACAATGGTGAGAACAACCCTACTGGGGAATATTTCAACACAGCCTCATTTGATTTTAAATCTGGACAAAACACCCCAGGCACCATGTTCAAAGCAAAGAACTTCAGAATCAATGTTTCTGCTGCACATCTCAGCAGAATGATGCACCTCACCTATGGCTGGCATCTGACCAAAGACCCACACACACATTGGAATGGTAACTAAAGTCAGAGGAAGTTATGCTATTTGCAGAAATTACTGCCTCTAGGTCCTTGAAGTTTTACAGAACTCCATGCCAACTCCCCACTCCCCCACAGAAAATGTAACTACTGTACAAGTCGTAACTGCTGAATACTTGTGACCTTTTCTTTATAAATATTCCAGCATGTAGGACTGAGTAGCTCCAAGTATGCACTCTTCTCCTGCACCCTCTCACAAGGAAAAAATACTTTCCAAAACATAACTAAGACGGAAGAGCTTCTGATCACATATAGAGTGCTTTTCCTTTGTGCATCCTATGCAGGCATGGGCAAACTCCGGCCCTCCAGATTTTTGGGACTACAATTCCCACCATCCCTAGCTAACAGGACCAGTGGTCAGGGATGATGGGAATTGTAGTCCCAAACATCTGGAGGGCCGGAGTTTGCCTATGCCTGATCCAATGCCTCCTGAATTATCTAGTGCCCTGCAATCTGGTGCCCTCCATGGGGATGGCAATGATGAGGCCCGAGGGAGTCATATGATGTGCAGTCATTTGACAGGAGAGAAATTTGAGCTTTCATTTGGGCTTGCTGGTTTGCTTACATGGCATCTGGCTTTTTCAAAAAGAAATGGAATAAATTTGGTGCTCTCAAGTATTGAGATTTCTGAGATCGACTACAGTTCCAATTATATATATGCTACAGATGTTGCGTCTACAGAATCTATGTACTCTAGACATAATCCATAATAAATTTCCAACAACTCTTACGTTTACCAGGCAGTGTACGAGCTGCTGTACTGAGAATGGAGGCAGGCCTGGCATTCATTCCTTATTGGCTGCAATTACAGAAATTGCCAGATAATTACCCCCTCCCTCAAATTCTCAGTGGAACGTTTACTTGCTTGAAGTTGACATAAACAGCTTTCATATGCTGCAGTTGTCAGCATTTCAAGAAATAGATCGAACTCCAACAGCATTAATTTTGGAGTACGATTGTCTCCTGAGGTGTAGAAAACTGTGGACTAAAGTGCTAAGAAAATAAAATCCTTCTGTTAAATGCTCCTGTTTAAAACTGAGAACCATTCAAACTATTTGCTTTGCCAAATGGTATTATCTGCTTGCATAAAATCATTCAGTAAAAGTAGTTTCATGTATTAATACTGGGCAGTTTTCTATTCTCATGCAATTGTGTTTTCAAGCAGTGGGACATCTTGATAGAAGATTCTCAAGCCTTAATCAATCAGCAGTTATGTGTACATGGCCTAACTACAGTTTAGGTGAACACTGTTCCATATATCCTTTGTGAACAGAGAATACTGCCTAATATGGAGTAAGTTTATTGATCCATCTAGCTCAATATTGTTTGCACTGAAACAATAACCCTACCTGAAAATGCCAGGGACCGACTCTAGAACCTTCTGAATGTGAAACATGGGCTCTACCCCTGAATTATGATCCTTCCACATTTTTATCCATTACTGGATAAAATCATACAGGTAGATTATTAAAAAGTACACCTAGATTAACAGAAGCTTTAATAAAGTTGCTTTTGCTATCAGAACTAGACAAATACGTTACCTATAAATTGGCATTATTTGAGTAGCCAGGCCTCGAGATGTGGAGACCCAGAAACAATGGAACAAACCCTCCACCACCACATTTTTTCCAGACTGTCACATCTCTTGCGATACCAATGCGAGCAAGGTCACTGAATATAAGCTGATCATTTTGCTGCTCTTTGGCAAATCTGTTCATATTTCTAACAATGATGCCTTGTTTTCTTGAACCGTAAAATAATGCATGAATATCTTTAGGAAGGTTATTTATATATCTCTGTTGCTGGTTGTCTAATTCAGGCTTTGCTTTTTAATGACCTATGGTTGTATACAAATAAAGATTGCCTGACTGGCATGACATTGGAGACAAACAGAAAAGCATGCACACAAACACACCAACATTTTGCAAGGTGCATTTGGCAAAACTTCCTGGATTATTCTTATTCAGGGGTGGAGATGTAGGGAGCAGCATAGTCTGCATGCCTTTGTTTTTTCCATCACAATGCTTTCATCAAGCATGCAGAGGAATACATTAGAAATTCAGTCGCTATCCTCGTGTACCCAGATAACTCAGCAGCATTCTCCAACCTCCTGACCACAGCTCACGGGTACTTCAGTTGCATTTGCAAGCAGGCAGTCTCAAATTCAGTCCTTGGAAACGCCCATTAAAACCTGGCTGAGCCAGGAGAGCTGCTTCCATACCAAAGAGCATTCTAAACTACACAGGAGATTTGCTGGCAGTCAATTGACCAGCATCCCCCACCCTCAAGTGAACAATTTCATTTTTATCACATTATCCCACACATCGTTCATAAGGTGGAAACAATGGCCCCTCCTGTTTGGGTTGTTTTTTTTTTTTGCCCTATGTTGAAAATAGCAGACCATTTTATAGAAAAATATTTCCCAAGGCACGCCTGAGCAGAGGAAAAACAAATGTTTCCAGTGTTTGAGGGTGATGAGTCAGTTTTGCATGAAAAGTCTCTATTTCAAGCAGGAGCAAAGCAAGGGCATTTGCCCATATTACTCATATGACATCTGCTTCAGAGATGCTCCAAAACGGTTAGAGTTTTGTGCTGTTTTGGACGTGAGCCACTATATGTATGGACTTTAAAATGTTTGTCAAAGTACAGAATGTTTACAAAAAGCTCTAGAAGTCTCACTGCTGATTAGAAGGCTGCAGTATTTTTACAAAAACACACACACCACAAAACACTGTTGGATGAGAACTTTAGATGTTTATGCCTTAATCTGCAAGCATTACAAAAAAAAACAAAAAACCTTCCCTCTCCAAAGGTTATAGTGTACTAAGTATACAACTAGGTCTGGAGAGAATTGGGTTTAAAGTCTGCTAAACCCCAAAGCTCATTGAGTAATCTTGACTTCGTAATACTTTCAACCTAACCTATTTCACAGGTTTGGGGAGAAACACACACACAGTGCACATTATTACCCTAAACTCCACTGAGAAGCAGCTGGATAAAAATCTAAGATACAAAAAAATATTTAAAGCTTTTCTTTGACAGAAACTCTGTACCCTTTACACGTTCATGACAGGCAGAAATTCAACCTACAAAGCTTTGCTCACGAGGAAGGGCTGGAGAAGCTGCACCTACAAATTTCTCCTCACTGTACTGCTGTTAGGCACCATGCCCCCCAATGAACAAAAGCAACCATGAGGACAAAAAGAGTAATAAAAATAAATTCTACTCACAGCACAAAGAAGTCCTTTTGCCTACAGGTCTTCAGGCATCTCCAAATGCACAGAAAATTAAGTGATCTTTTGTTCCTTTCTGTATTGCATTCCGTCTCTGTGGACTTCCCTCACTTTTACAGCTTCCATAGTTTCTCCCGGGGGGATTTCTGTCCTGCACCTTAACAAGGCCTATGTTACCCAATTCCCCACAGGAAACACAAGCTTTTTATGCAGGAGACTAACCAGATGATTGTGCAGTAGCTTTGCATCTGAGCCATGCTATATAAATATTCTTATTATTTCTGGTTGGGGCCTGTACGGACTAACCAGGAGAAGGACATGGCCTCCTTTTGATGCCAAATGATTGATAAGACTGGAGGGAAATGGTGGCAAAATGGGGGGGGGGGGCGAGAATTAAAACCTGAGCTGTACAGCATCAAGAGACAGAGTTAACCTTATCATTAGGAAGATACCTGCTGCAGCAGACCAAACACTTTATATTTATTGCTCTCTTCACTTATTGTAAAACTACCAATACAGTGGTACCTTGGTTCTCGAACTTAATCCGTTCCGGGAGTCGATTCGATTCCCAAAACAGTTCGAAAACCAAGGTGCAACTTCCGATTGGCTGCAGAAGCTTCCTGCACTCAAGCGGATGTTCAGCTTCCGAAAAACATTTGCAAACTGGAACACTTAATTCTGGGTTTGTGGTGTTCGGGAGCCAATTTGTTCGACAACTAAGCCATTCGAGAACCAAGGAACCACTGTACAGTGGTACCTCTGGATACGAACGGGATCCGTTCCGGAGCCCCGTTCACATCCAGAAGCGAATGCAACCCGCGTCTGCGCATCTGCACGTGCGCGATTCACCTCTTCCGTGCATGTGCGTGACATCATTTTGACCATCTGCGCATGTGGTGAAACCCGGAAGTAACGTGTTCCGTTACTTCCAGGTCGCTGCGGAGCACAACCCGATGCAACTTCAACCTGAGGTATGACTGTATACTGATGGGCATGGCTGACTCAATACATTTTGGCACCCAAGGCAGATCCCAAAATGGCACCCCCTTCCCTGCCAAGGAAGGAGTGAGGGAAGAAGGGCCATATCAAGAAGAAGGGCAGGAAGGAGGGGGGAGAAAGCTCAACAGTGGGATCTGCTGCTCCAGTGAATCCTGCTGCCTGAGGTGGTCACCCAAGGCAGATCCCAAAATGGCACCCCCTTCCCTGCCAAGGAAGGAGTGAGGGAAGAAGGGCCATATCAAGAAGAAGGGCAGGAAGGAGGGGGGAGAAAGCTCAACAGTGGGATCTGCTGCTCCAGTGAATCCTGCTGCCTGAGGTGGTCACCTCACCTTGCCTCATGAGTGGGCCGGCCCTGCTTATGGGAAATCAACAAGGATATGAATTCTTCCCAGTAACTGGTGTTTAGTGGAACACTGCCTCCAATTCTGGGAGCAATATAGCCATCATGACTAGGAGGCAATGTATAGCCTTATCTTGTCCAGTCCCCCCTTTAAAGCCACCCAAGTCAGCAGCAATCACTATACCTTGCGGTCAAGAAGTGTGTGTTTCTCTGTCCCGAAGCTCCCACCGCTCCGTTTCATTGGATTCTGTTGTTAAAACTCTACATTCTAGTATGAGGAGATTTTCTCCCTGAACACTTTCTCCACAGCATAAGCCACCTAGATTTTTCCGTAACACTTCTAATCTGCTATTTTCTAAACCAAAAAAGCTCCCGAACATTGTAGCTTTTCCTCACAGGGAAATTACTTCAGATCTCCCTAAACACTGTGGCAGTCGTTTTCGTGTGCCATTTCAAGTTCTTACACTATCCCCCTTTTCCCACCACCTCAGAGCCCCAGTGCGATTTACAATGATGCACATGTTTTTGGGACTTTCCTACTTTTCTTTACGCTATAAAGAATTTAGTAGGACGGCAATGTTTAGTGAATTGGCCACTTAGTTAACGCAAAAAAAAAAAAAGCAAAAGCCTGGATCTCTAATTAATCAGCTGAAACTCAGCACAGTGGTACCTCGGGTTACATACGCTTCAGGTTACATACTCCGCTAACCCAGAAATATTACCTCGGGTTAAGAACTTTGCTTCAGGATGACAACAGAAATCATGCTCTGGGTGGCGCGGCAGCAGCAGGGGGCCCCATTAGCTAAAGTGGTGCTTCAGGTTAAGAACAGTTTCAGGTTAAGTACGGACCTCTGGAACGAATTAAGTACTTAACCTGAGGTACCACTGTACAACTAATCTCTTACTAGATAACAGCCCTGATAATTATGAATCAATGAGAATCATAGGATTGTAAAGTTGGGAAGGATCCTGCAGGTCTAAATTCCTGCAATGCGGGAATCTCAACTAGATCATACATGACAGACAGCCATCCAACCTCTGCTTTAAAATCTACCATGAAGGAAGAAAGGAAGGAAGGAGTGTGTCCACCATCTCTCGTGGGAGTCTGTTCCACTGTCGAACAGCTCTTACTCTCAGAAAGCACGTCTTGATGCTGACTCGGAATCTCCTTTCTTGTAACTTGAATCCATTTGTGTTGTTCCAGGCACACACCCTTCGAGATACATCAGTCACAGGAGCAGGGGGTGGGGTGGGGGTAAAGAAATCATTTTCTGAGGCGAACCCTTTCAACCGCCACGATCACAAAAAACCCAGGGCGTGACGTCACCGGCCATGGCACGCCGCCGCCGCGATTTACGAAAGCGGTCCCCAAAATGGCGGCCACTTAAGGCAGGCAAACCAGCGAACCTTGCCCGAACGCACCACGCCGGCGCGGGCCCTGTTGCTAAGCAACACTACCCGGCCGGGCGGAAGAAGGGAAGGCGGGCGCCGCGCACCTACGCAGTGGCGTCACCAGCGGAAGCTGGTGGGGGGTGGTTTGGTTGCTGCTTTGTCGGAGCAGGTGCTGCGGCTTGTTTTTGGTGCGGCGTTTAAAGGTCTGCGTCGGCGAAGCCCTTTCCAAGGTGTGGGGCGGGGGGTGGGGGAGGCGGCGCGGCGGGGGGCGTTGAAAGGTGGTTAATACGGGGAAGCAACGCAATGCGTCATGGGAGAGCGCGGGGCCTAGTGGAGGAGGGGAAGGGTCTGCCCTGTCCTCTGCGGTTGTGGGAGTGGGGCGCGTGATACTCCGCTGAGGGCCAGTGAGGGGAGACAAGGGGCAGCCTGGCTGCGTTGGTGGGTCAATTTAGGCGGGTAGGTCGCCTAATCCAAGGTCCCCTTGTGGGAGGGGGAAGCAGAAGGTATTATATTTGAATGTGTGGGAGTGTCATTGGGTTTCAGGGGCGCCCAAGGGGGCGAGCTGGTTTCTCCCATGGGTGCCTTTGAGAAGGAGGAGAGGGATCTCTCCAGAACCTGTGGGGACGTTTAAGAGTGTGGGGAGGAGGCCGGTTTCATGTTGGGAGTGATACCTGGGGCGTTGCCTTCTTGTGGGCAGGCGGCGCTGGATGGATAAGATGATGGGATGGTGATGGAGGAGCCACTTGCTAACCCATTTGTTTCTGAGAAGTAGATGTCTCCTGCTGTTTGTGATCTGTTCCCTCTTTGGGGAGGGATGGGGGCTGCTGTTCATGTTGTAATGTGGGGTGACAGCAGCTTCCTGCCTTTGTGTTAGGAATAAGAAGACGGAAAGCACATTCCTGCTCGCCAAGGGGGTGAAATTAAGAGAAATTGCCCCAGTTTTGATGGGGTTGAGTGAACATGGGCTCTGGCACACAGCGAGGAGATGCATTAAAGTCAGTTACAAGAACGGAGAGGTCTCCTCCTCCTTCATGGAGAGTTCTGCAAAGGGGAAGGAATGTACTTCACTTAAAAGAAAAACTGAGGTGGGGGAGCTCAAGAGACAATAAATTGAAATAGGGATTCTAGTCTTAAGGATTCTTTAGATGCCTGTCATCCAGCACTTATTAACTTTATTAATGCATTAATGCTATCCTTCTGACGTGAAAGCATGTGATCGAGCATGACATTTGATTCGGTTGCTGCACCTTAGCTTGTATAAAATAATAATTGCAACTTTTATTGGAGTTGGGCCTTACAAATTTGTCAGGCATTTGGGCAGATAAGCTCAAAGTTCAGTCATACTGCTGCTGTGGTGCCCTTGCAATGCCCTCATCTCTTGTTGAGTGGCTTATTGGAGTAAGATGCCAGAGTTAATTTGTAGTTTATTTTTTGGAAAGGCTCCTAGTCTCAGTAATTGTTAGCATTCAGCATGGATAATGTGTGTTGATTTTTAACTCTTGCTGCTCAGCCATCAGTGAGCAGTAGCGTCCATGCATTATTTTCATTGAATTAGTTATGTCAGAGCTTTCAAAACTTTTCATGTTGGTGAAACACTTTTTAGACATGCATCATTTCACAACACAGTAATTCAGTTTTACTAGCAAATTGGAGATTAAACTAACTCCTTTCCAGCCCTGGTTGGAGTGTGGGGACCGTTTGTGCAACACACCTACACACTGCAACCGACGCACAGTTTGGGAAGCTCTGATCTATACTACATTATAGCAAGCTATATTTTCACATGTATTTCCCAATTACCTCTCTCTTTTGCCCACTGATCAAAAACCAAGTGGACAGTAGCAACACCATTCCAATCATTGATGCATTAAATGCTTACAGCATCAGTAGCAAGCAAGACAAAAGTATGGACTGGATAAATCTCTACATAGTGTTTTGCCTCAACTGTTTGAAAAAGACTTTCCAAGCAGATCAAAAAATGATTCAATTTTTTTTAAAAAATTGCATTTATATGTTAATAAGTTGAAATATTTCTGGACTCTGATTAGGCCCATATCATTCTGATGTGGCATTTATGTCTCAAGCCTGACATTAGTGGCTCACTTTCTGTTTTATCAGCATGACTGAGGAGACTGCAAAACCAATGGGACTTTACTTTCACTGGATAATCCCTGTGGACTATGACATCCGGATGTTCTCCCATCCCTTAATGAAAATAAGCTCTGAATCCCTATGTGACCAGCTAAATCTGCTGCAGTGCTATGTAACAGTTTTTCCCTGGAGATGGCTGTCAGCTGATAGGCTGCTGCTTGTGTTTCTGGGGCAGCAGCTTGCAGAGGTGCCACATGATGGGCAGCTGGTCATGAAGCATTAGCTGGAACTGAGAGGTGAAATTCAGAGGCAACAGCATTCTTTGAGTGCTGCACAGTAGGGGTTAGTTGTGTGTGGTACATAAAAATGAGACACACTTGAGTAGGCATTCCTTTTTTACAATCCTTAAAGATTATTTTCAGAATTTTTATGCCCTTATTCAGTTTGAGGTGTTCCAGTCCTACTTTTCAATCTCCATGAAAGAGATATAAATTAATCTACAATATATGCCTTCCATGTACCCCAAAAGGTAGATAACAGAATTGATACCTTTCTGTTGAGTCTTACATTTCTTCTCCTTTTTCTTTCTCTTAAAGGCAAAAGGATTCTCACCCTAGTTTGCCTGCCTCTTCTCTCTCACTATGGGGGAGCTCTTCCGGAGTGAAGAAATGACCCTTGCGCAACTTTTCCTTCAGTCTGAAGCAGCCTATTGCTGTGTCAGTGAACTGGGAGAACTTGGGAAGGTCCAGTTTCGAGATGTATGTATCTGGCCCTGTTGGTCCACGCAATTTATTGTGTTGCTGTTTGTGACAACTGTTACCTATGCTCAAGCCCCCCCCCCCCATACTAGGATATAACTGAAGCATCTTTAGATTCTGTGAAGGTATTAACTATCAATGTTGCTGCCTTTTGTTGTGAGTGATTGTTCCGTGCCCTACAATGATCAAGTATTCAATTTCATGCTTGCCTTCATCATAAGGTCCTAGTACAGGTTACAGCAATTTAAAAATAAAGTATTAGAAACAGTGTGAAACAAATTACAATCGCAAGAATAGGATGGGTCCTGAAAATATCTCAAGTGTCAAAGGCAGGCGAAAGAGGTACGTCTGCAGCATACAACAAAAATCATACAGTGAAGGTGCCAGGTTCGCCACTGTAGATAGGTAATTCTATAACAAAGGGGCTGCTGCAGAGAATGCCCTCTCCTGGGCTCCCATTGCTCTCTGAACTTTTGAGGGTGGTGGAACTAACAAATGGGCTCTTTATATATCTTTTATTGATTAGGTAGCAATCCTTTGCATTTTCTCTTTGAACAGTTAAAATGTTCATGAGCTTTCTGTGAGATCACACCAATATAGTTAATGGTACAGAAGGGTTTGGAGATGGACAGCAACTGGTTTTCAGTCACTGCACACATGTGATAGAAATTATGTTTTGTTCTTATTGACAGCTAAACCCTGATGTGAATGTGTTCCAGCGTAAATTTGTCAATGAAGTCCGGAGGTGTGAAGAGATGGACAGGAAACTTAGTATGTCATTGCTTTCTCTTGCATGTGCATAGGCCAGGCATAGGCAAACTTGGCCCTCTAGACATTTTGGGACTACAATTCCCATCATCCCTGACCACTGTTCCTGTTAGCTAGGGATGATGGGAGTTGTAGTCCCAAAACATCTGGAGGGCCGAGTTTGCCTATGCCTGGCATAGGCTGATGGGGCTAAATCAGTCTGGGATCCTTTAAACCTCTCCCCAGATTTCTGTGGCTATGCTAAATAATCTGCATATTGTACATTGTTGCAGAAATTAGAACAGGCTCCAAACCACGAGAATATGATATACAACGTGACATGATCGTTAGCAGCATAACAGATAAAATAGAAGGAAAATAGATTTCAATAGCAGCTAGCAAAAGTATAAGATGACCTTGTTGTGTGGAAATGAACCCATAAAGTCAAAATTCCTTAGTCTAGGTCTGGGGAGAGTGACGTGATTATTTAGTCCTCATGCAATTGTTATTTATTAAGGCATGCTGCATCCATTCTACTATCATGAAATCAGAACAAAAAAATTATATGGTAGTAATCTACTTTCTTTGACCTGTGATTTTTAAACTATCATTTTGTAGATTATTTAAATGGGAAGAGATGTTCATAGTGGAGGTGTTTGTGTGGTCTGGTGGAATGGGGCATCAGACGATCAGTTGAACAAGGGAGGTATGCAGATCCATGAGGCCTTCTCTCACGTATATGATATTACATGCTCTTCTTAAATCATCCCCTCATTACAGTTCTCCCCCTTTTTAGGGTTTGTGGAAAAGGAGATTAAGAAGGCCAACATTCCCATCACAGACACTGGCGAGAATCCAGAGGTGCCGTTCCCCCGAGACATGATTGATTTGGAGGTAAATAACATTGTGGCTTGTAAAATCATAGCACCTTGGGGTTTTGCAAGGCTTATTTCTCTTGATACAGGGCTGTGAAAAGTGAATATTGAGTGGGAAAATCAGATTGCAGAGGAAATAGCTAGAACTGGTTGCTGAATAGAGTTTTACAGAAAAGTCTGGGGGAAGACGTTGACATATTTTCCTGGTTTGTTAACCATGGTTAGGCCAGAGTTCCTTAGTCCAGATATTAACAAAGAACTCTGGTTTAATACTAGCCATGGTCTTTGTTCTGAAGGTGGTGCACAATAGGGGATGAGGGAATAAAGTGTTTTGCTCCAGCACTTGTTCATGACTTCATAAGCAATCATCCAAACAGCCTTGATGGGAGCCCAGCTTTTATAGGTCTCTAGTTTTCCAATAAAGGGAATCATAAATGCATCAGCCAATGACAGTTTAGTTACTGATTTATATAATTTGTTCAAGGGCATCTCTGGCTGTAAAAGATAAAAATAATAGTTCTTATTGTAGAAGATTATCTCTATTATAGCATAGGATTTGAATTTGGCAATAGAGAGATTAAAGAAACTGACAGTTTATACATCGAGGAAAAGATGCGTCTACTACAGCATATTGACAGCTAATAATCAACTCACTTTCTCCTTACTTCTCTTTTTTTCTGCAGGCAAACTTTGAGAAGATTGAAAATGAGCTCAAAGAGATTAATACCAACCAGGAAGCCCTGAAAAGGAACTTCCTGGAGCTGACGGAATTAAAATTTATACTGCGCAAAACTCAGCAGTTTTTTGATGAGGTCAGAATATCGGATGTTTTTGCTTCTTATGCAGCTGGGCCAAGCTCATCACAACCTTCCACTTTTCTTCTTGAGAACGCTTGTTTAAGTTGCAGTTTGGGGCAGCAGTGCCTCCCCTTGATTTCGAGAAACTTCTAAAGTTGTTTTCCATCATTCATGCAAACATACGAGCTAGCCACCCCATGGCTTACATTATGTGCAATGTTCATGTCTAGGTAAAATATTCCTCTGACACTTGTCAGAATGGTGTATAAACCTTTGATCATGTAGAACCCCCGAAAGATTCCTGGGGGCATGATGGAAAAGCGCTTGGAAAGCAGAGCACCTATCTAGATTCCCAGTTGTTAGGATCAAAGTTTCAGTAATAAGGAAAGCTGGATGCTAGGATATTTCCAGCCTCATTTCTGCTAGCTAGACCAGAAATAAAAGTATGGATGCACAGTGATCTGTCTCCCTCTTTTGAATAGCACAATGTTAGAGCAGGTCACCAAGAGCTTTGCACAATCTGAGCCTTACCTAGGTGTCAGGCTGGGAGTCCCTGATGTGTTTCGGACTTGCTGCTCGTGCCCTTCAGATTTCTAGACATTTGGGCAGCCAGTTAGCTAGGATTTTTCTAGTCCTGTTAGTCATTTAGGAAGGGTAGTAGAGAAAGTGGCAAAAGTTAAAAAAAATCTGGATCAGCAGCTATTTTTGACACATCATTAAATGAATGTCACTAGCAAATCCAAACAAATGCTTTAAAAAGGTCTGTGCTTCCAGGTGGTGATATGATGGCACTGAACACATTTAGATTTATGTTCCCCAGACTGTAGAGTTACTGACTCAATTAAGAGGCTTTTTGCAACAGATCATGATATTTCATGTTCAACTTGGATAGCTGGAGCCCTGGTAGAGGTCTGAAACTTGTGGTCCAGTAGTGCTACCCTCTCTAATTCAGCACTCAGAGAAAAATGGATTTGTTAGGTAAACAAAATGGGACCTTGCTTTCCTTCTTTGAAAAACAGTAACATGTTTTTTGCTGCCTCTGCTCTTGCTTTGTGGATGATAATGTGGGTGCTTGGGGAATATGATCAATAATGGGTCTAAGCTCTTTGTCTTCAAATGTTGAAAAGCAGTTTGTAAGCTGTGGTCTGTTGGGGTGGTGCCTCCTGGACACATACACACACGAGTTGTGCTTTGGATTTTGCAGCTGCCATCTAAGTGTGGAATTTGGTATTGAATGTGACATTCAGCATCCTGAGAACCTTGGCTCGTGTATATTTTAAACTGAGTGCCTGTTAAGGGTGCCAAGGTAGGATTGAAAGCGTTGTCTGGTGAAATCTCAGAATGTTGAGAGTAAATTGCACAGGATAAGCAAATATATAAGCAAAAATTTGCTTTTTTCTCAGGAGCATCAATGGCCATAACCTAGCTTAATTACAAATGTGGCCTCTGGTAAAAATTAATTGCTGACCATGGTGATAGGGCTTGTCTAACATTTCTATATGATCCTTTGCTGTTAACCATCCACCTAGCACTAAGACAGGGGGCTGCATGGACAGCTTGTTCCATCTGAGGTGCAGGGCTGAAATGGTCCTCAAGAAATACTTGAAGCAGCTGGAGCACTTAGAAATGTGACAGTTAGGATTAAGTGGATATATGCTCAACTTCCGCCTTTGAAATAAAAATGAAGTTCCTGACCCTTCACAGTTGTGGAAAAACACTTGAACATGTAGTGTTTGGGGAAGCATCCAATCTTGGTGCAACAAGTGCTGGTTAATTTTACTTTGGCTCGGCAACCTGCATCTATGTGTGTAAATGTTGAGCTTTGTGTGTTGTTTGATGGCCAACTTAAGTGTCACACCAGCTGAAGAGCAACCTTATGTTGGACTGCACAACACCAGCTACCTGACATTGAGTTTAGATCAGTTATGTGATGATTTTGATTTGTGCCCTTTACCACAGCTGAACTTTTGTTTTCAGTACATTGATTGTCCAGCAAATGTTTTTTCCAAGTTTTCCCACTTGGGCATTGCTGGAGTTGCAGTTCTTCCAAGTGCTTACTTGTACTAAATACGAAGCGTAAATGTGAACATTTACAGCAGGATCACATGATGGTGTGCTTCTTCATATAAAAGAACAATCCCTTCTAAGCAGCACACCTGTTTTCTGCATACAGGATATTTTGTGTGGTGGAACATCCCATCACTGGAACTCCACCTGTGGTCTGAAGTGGTACATTCCAGACACAGGTTTGGCCACGTCTTCTGCTGCTTAAGAGAGCTAGGCCTTCACTGCTTTTCAGCTTCAAAATCTAAACAGGGTATAATGAATAGTAGTGCTTGCTGAATGGTGCAGTTGCCTCTACAAAGTCTCTTTTTAATGTTTTTAGGATTGGGGACCCATCTGAGCAACTGTTTAGACTAAGCAGGCCACGGTGAATAGTATGTACTGTGTAACTTTCCACTGAAATGTAGTTTCCTCAGAGTCATGAGTTGCTTCATGTTTGTTCTTTGAAAGAGCTTCACATAAATAGATGATGGTCCTGTCAGTGATTCAGATTTAGGGAGCGGTTTTTAAGGTGGCACAACAGAGCTGTTGCTCAATCATCTTTTTTTCTAAACCACTGAGAAACTTGCTGCTGCAGTTCAACATTTGAAGACTTTGTAAAACTTTGGGGGAGTTTGTGAAATGTTCATAATTTGACAGCAAGAAATGGTTTGCAAGGCAAGTCTTTGATCTGTGGACCCTGAATTCAGTTATGGGAGCTGCAGGAGGGAAGATGGGGCCCGACAATTAACGAATGGGACCACAGTGCCAGCGAAGCCATTTCTTGCCTATGAAAAAGGACGCAATGGTTTTGATTCTGCTAAAATGGTGATTCTTTTCTCGGTCTTCATATTTTTGCTTTGTGAAGAACAGTAAGAACTGGAGAAATATCTCTGGATCTATTAACCATAAGTGCCCCAGAGTAGACTGGAAGAAGACTGGAAAAGTAATGGTTAATGGCATGCAGTTTCCATCTCTTTCCTCTGGATTCTTTCTTTTCTGTCATCATCTTCAGTCCTTAGTTCTCATTCTCCATCTGTCATCTGTTCCTCCTTTTGGTGGTCCCTGCTGCAGTTGTTGCGGACTGTGAAAACTGTATCTGTGTTTACTCTTGTCATTTGCTCAAGGGCGTGTGTGTGTGTGTGTGTGTGTGTGTGTGTGTGTGATGTTTTGTATATCCATTGCAGAAAGACCTTGAGCTGCACACCCTGGACAACAGCTAAAGTATTTATAGAGTGCCTCTCATATTAAAAAAAAAATACTAAGGTGGTGTAAAAGTAATACGCAAGTACAATAAAACATAAAATGCCATAAAAAGGATGCTCTTGTAGGAAAGCTTTCTGATTGTGCCTTTCTTCTTCAAGTTGTGGGATGGTTGCTGCTTGTTGGTATAAGAGATGCTGATACAATTCAATCCTCTTTAGGAGGAACTATCACTGGGTCTGAGCTTGGCCCTCCCAAACAACAAACAAAAGCTAAGACATTGTCATCAAGTTGATGGCAAGGGTGGCACAAGGTTTGAAGCAAGTCTCTACCTCCCTGCCCCTTGCTGACTTCCATTTTCCCTCCTTTGCACGGGGAGGCTCCCTGTAACATAATGTGATGACTTGTACAATAGAAATAAACATTTTTGTACATGCAAATGCAGTTCAAGATCTTTTGCTTTAAAAAACCCCCAGCCATTTGTGTTCTCCATGTACGTATGTTGGAGGAGCTGTGTTTTATAGAGTATGCTGGCATTTTATTTCCTGCTTTCTTTGTTGCATTCCTTGAACAGTCAGGCAGGGGACTTCAGCATGGTGGTAGGCACAACGAGGGGAGATTTAGGAGGGAGCAAAGAGGCCTTGAAAGCAAATTATCTTTTGTGAAATGGTATCATGAATTGGAGAGTTGAAAATGGAAGAATTAAGGCTAGTTCGCATGATACTGCTTTCTGCCAGGATATCATGTGAATCCTGCCTATGCATTTCTTACGTGGGACTTACCTCACACATCTGTTTTGCTACATGTAGAATGAAATAGATAGGGGAAGATAGCACCCTAGTCTCTCACTCTAGACTCTTAATGGGAAGCCAAGGTGGATAGTACTTCCTCAAGCTGCCCACAGCTGTGACCATTCAGCTGTCCTCTCCACACCCAGTTCCAGGCGCAGCAAGTTTGTTGAGATTCCCCGGAGGTCCAAAGGATGGGGAACAGGGGGTCCCTCCACTCATTGCTCTTTCTTTACTCTCTGTCCTCTCCTCCTTGAAGTATTGTAACTGTGGATATTGGATGGGGAACCTGTGGCCCTTCAGATGTTGTTGGACTCTCATCAGCTTGGTCAGTGGGCATGGATGATGAGAGTTGTCATCTAATATTATCTGGAGAGGTCACAAGTTCAACATTCCTGCTATAGATCGGAGAAGGAATTGGAAGACCAGGGGAGCATATTTCAGCACGCTCCCACCTTATTACCCTGTTGCCGAAAGCTTGTGCTTTCGGGGGATATCTTAGGAGCCCCTTTGTGTTCTGAATAGCAAATCAGTCTGCCTGTGCTGCTGGACTGTGGTCTGTACTCATGGCCAGCTGCTTGGTCTGATATGTGTGTCTTCGGATTCTCATGCTCCTCATTTGCAGGAGCCCCTTGCATGCATGTTGAAAGGTGATGTCTTATTTTAAAGCTACATCTGCTTCTTTTCTCCAAGTGGTTTCTTTACCGTATGGGCTGTGTCAAGGTGGAAATGATTTCGACTGTTTTGTCATGTTAATGCTGCCTCTGAGGGTGTAGCATCAACATCCTTCCTGAGCTATAACATGAGCGCTTGCGCAAGTTAAGTTTCCATTAAGTCTTAGCCAGCAGGTTACAGGGGGAAATGATTAAGTCGTGAATTCCAGCTAAAAAGATGAAGAGCTAAAAAGATGTTTTAGAGGAAACAATTCATAAAAGAAATTAAATAATAAACAAATGTGTACAAATGTTCTAAGTCATGCATGCTTTGTTCGAAATAAAGCATGCTGGGGGGAAAGGGTGTGAAAAGTCCCTTTTGTGGGGTTCACCCAAGGTGCAGAAGTAGCAAGTTATTTGCATTTGGGGGATATAAAATTATCTTGTTCCTCTTCAGATCTTCCTGCAAGGACAGTCTGGTCAAATAAATCGGGGCTGTGTATGTTCTGTACAAGCACAGAACTTGGTATAAGACAAGATTATGCTGTAACTTTAGAACCTGGCTTCTTGATCATATTGAAATAAAAAGAAATAATAAAAGCCCTTATGAAATAATAAAATAATAATAAAAGCCCTTATGAAATAAAAGAAATAATAAAAACCCATTATGGCTGAGTATTCTTGGAAGTGTGTGGGCGAACCCTGCTGAAATCTCGGAAGACAGTGAGGATTGCTAATGAGATTTCTATTATTTGTCGCTGGGTCCTCCATGTTCTTTGCCACGTACAGATAGCAAAAGCAGAATAAATTGGACAGAGCAATCACATTTCATAATAAATCATTCATAATAGAATATTATGATGATTTGCCTAAGTTCTGATTCAGCTTGCAGAATTCTGGTTCAATTTTTTAGGCCCTGGTGTTGGGTATAAGCACCCTAAAATCCACATATTTCTTAAAGCAATCTTAAATCTGTTTTAGTACTTTAAACGTTTGTATGTTTTAAAGTAGGGTTGTAAATTTTCCTTGACTTTACTGTTTCATCTTTCGTAAACCACTTTGAGGTTTCTTTTTCCAATCAAGCAGTATATACATTTTATTAAATAAGTAAGTAAGTAAGTAAGTGAATAAATAAATAAATCAAAGGTTTATGCCCCTCTGGCCATGAAACTAGGCAGGAAAAATACATAGGAAATGCCTGCTGAAATCACAGAAAATTGAACAGGGGCTGGGAGGCTTTCCAGGACTGAGCTTCAGTGCCCTACGTAACTCTTGCTATTCCCCGTTAGTAACAGAAGCAGAATAAATTACAATACAAGTAGGTAGGCACTTTAGTTTGCTTAATCATAACCCACTGACACTTAACTTTGTTTAGTGTAGAACATGGTTTACTTTATAGCAGAATTTTGATATTTTGTTATCTTCTCTCTAAGGTTCATAGTATACATAGCCCTGTGTATATAGCAGTGTTTCCCAAACTTGAGTCTCCAGTTGGACTATAATTCCCATCATCCACAACCGCTGGTTGATAGGTAGGGTGATGGGAATTGTAGTCCAACAAGAGCTGGAGACCCAAGTTTGAGGAAGCTGGTATATATCATCCAGTTCTTGGCCAGACAACCTCTTGCCTTTCTTCCAACTTCTATGTACATGTTTGCTTCTCTCTATTGAGCCTGGAGCATCTTTGCTGAGGCTGATAGCTTGTACTAGAGTACAGAGCAGCTGCATAGTTCATGGTGGCATTTAAAGGGGGGGATGACTCCTTTTTCAAAAGTCTGCAGAGGCTTGAATGAGGGGTTGCCCATTTCCCACCATATTTCTTCAGAGCTTAACTTGCAGGTTTTATGTCCAGCTTGGAAGTTCTGTGTTTCGCAAGCATCATGTCGCTCTCCCTCTGTTGGCTTTGTGGAGATGCCTTGCTCACCTTTTCTTCACATCCTCCTAGAGCCTTCTCTTCTTTCATTTTTTCCTCCTTTGGTATTTCTTTGCTTCTCTCCATCCATCTCCTGGTTCCTCATCCCCCTGCATGCCACTAACTAGTTTCATTAGATGTTAATTGATTTGTGAATTCAGGCTGAATTGCATCATCAGCAGATGGCGGATCCCGACCTGTTGGAGGAGTCTTCGTCTCTGCTGGAGCCGAGTGAACTGGGAAGAGGAACCCCGCTACGGTTAGGGTACGTGCAACTTTCACTTTTCAGCAGCATCGGTTGTGTTCTGTAGGATCTCTTCTGCGCATCAGGCATGATTGGTTAAGGCCGTAGGACTTGGGTTTGCATTCTTCCATACTATTCTTGATTCCTTGGAGGAGAGCAAGCTATTTCTTGGTGTTAATATTATTTAGCTGAATCTGAATTAAGTTGCTCAGTACTAGATCTGATTGAACAGGATGCATCTCGTGCCAGATTGTTGACAGAAAAAGCAGTTAACTGACAGCAGTTCCACTTTTGTGTTTTTGGAAATGTAAAGAACTGAATAAATATTGGCCCAGGCTGTGCAGATAATATAGAATTTCTGTAGCTTATCAGTTTTCACTCTTCACTCCTTGTAGTGCTGCTTTGATATTTGGATAGCCTTGACAGCAGCTATGGATGCCTTTTATGTGCACCAACAATTGATAAACAGAGTTCTTGATTTACACAATAGTGGATTTTGTTCAGATTCTGAAAGGTTGACATGGAAATAATGATTTTCAGTTAAAGATCTACTAAATTTGTCCTTCTATTAGCATGCAAAATTCAGGCAAAATGACAATCCTGTTTGTTTCTGTCTGCATGAATTTTGTTCAGCTTCCATTCTCATGTTTGATTTCATGTAGTATTGTACTTGATATTCACTTGTTTTATTTTCTGTGGTGCATCTTAGTTTTTTTATATAATTGCTGAAGAATGAATCGTTGTTAAATGGACCATTTTAACAAATAGTGTCCTGCAGCAGACTTCCAGCTCTTTGAGAATGTAGCTTCTTTAGGTCTTATTTCTATAACATTTGCTAATTTTTGCCTCAGCTCAGATGTTAATGTCAATCACGCTTTGAACTAACTATCTAGAACCCATAATGGTTTGAGGTTCCGAACATACAGCAGGTATACTATGTGGTGTGTAGAGTGCTTGGCTGCTTTTGTTTTTCCTTTGTCTCAACACTCAGTGCCATAAGATTATGCCTCTCTCCTTGGTGTAGCAGTCTTTGGGAGTAGACTGTAACCTATAGCTGGTCAATTCAGACATCTCATCGCAAATCATGATTCACAAATCCACCTCAAAGCACGGTTCCCCATCCTGCTTTGCTGGTCAATTATGAAACAAGGGTTGCCAGTTTATATGTCATGCCAAACCACAGTTCTGCTTCCTTAGCCACAGTGTGTCAAGCCTTTCTATAGGCACAGCACAAAAGAGCAAAAGTGGCTTCATAATAATAATAATAATAATAATGCTCCCAACATAATATAAAAAATAGAATCAAACATTAAAAACTTCCCTAAACAGGGCTGCCTTCAGATGTTTTCTAAAAGTCAGGTAGTTCTTAATGCTGGAAGAAACAGAGTTTGAATCCTACCTTCTTTTTTTTACTAAAATTGCATAGACAGTGGCTTGTTTCCCTTTCATATTCACCAAACCGTTGATGTTGGGTCCCTCTCTTGCTTTCTGTTGCCTTTACTGTATCTGTCTGTGTGTCTTCCAGGCCCTGCACTGAACAGAACATTGCTGAATGCATACTAATTTCTTTTACTTTTGTGTGACTTCCATTGTGTTCAGATTTGTGGCTGGTGTGATCAATCGTGAGCGGATCCCTACCTTTGAGCGGATGCTGTGGAGGGTGTGTCGTGGAAATGTCTTCTTGCGTCAGGCTGAAATTGAAAATCCGCTGGAGGACCCTGTGACGGTATAAGGACTGCTTTTGCAGCCGCAGGCTGCTGTGGGCTGTCAAGATGAAAGCTTGCAGCCTAACGTCTTACAGTGTGTTCTTCTTAACAAAAGCTTGACTTCTGTTGTGGATCATGGAGAAGTCATATTTTAATTGGATCTGAAATATAACTGCCTGCTTTCTTTGAAGCCATTGATAATGCCCTCATTATGTGGAGGTGTAGGATTGTGAAATTTTAAAAGTGGTCTTTTTTTTTGACAGCTTAACAATTCACTTATAGAAGTTACCTTTTATCTCAGTACCCTCAAATACATCCTCAAAAGAGTTTTATGTCAGTATCCTTAAAAAGATATTCTCAGTTGAAGTTTTGACTATGTATGGTTTTAGTCCACTAAAGAAGAACATTAAGCTAGATGAATGAGCTCAAAAACCAAATGCTCTCTAAGTATTGGATAGACTTGATTTAAGTACATGTTTGCATATTCTAATGTCGGTGTGCTATAATAATTAAATTTGTCACATGTTTTAAAATGTAAACAAAACGGATCCTGAAACACACTGTTAAATGACACACATGGATCTGCTTTTGTTAACTTAAACAACTAATGGTATCAACAGGGTTAGTAGTGAGGACAAATAATGGTACCCAGCCAGATGGGCGGGTAATTAATAAATAAATAAATAAATAAAATTATTATTATTATTATTATTATTATTATTATTATTATTATTATTATTATTATTATTATTATTATACAAGGTAGTAAGTAGTATGGAGCTTTAATAATGCCAGCTACTCTAGAATTTGGGCCCAGGGGTTACCCTAAGTCTTGGGAAATGCTTCCAGGCAGGCTTGAATCTTGGGTGTCTTGTTTGAGAAACCAAACACCAGTTACAATGAAGGTGAAATTAGGATTTGTGAAAAGTTCAGATGGGTGCGTGAGGGGCAGAAAGGAGGTCTCTCTTCCCCCCCCCCCCACAACACAGTTTGAAGCCCCTAGTCAATGTTTATTTTGTTCCTACCACCTGTCTACTAATGTCCAAGATAAGCAAATCTTTTCATTTTCCGTTCATTTGCATGTCTGTATATGCTGCAGAAACCAGCTGTTTGTGGGGTGGGATATATATTTTTAAAGCACAGTCCCAGTTTAGGATTCAGAATGTCTTTGTCTTAGAGAAGGCAGTCGGAATCATAGCAATCAGCTGCCTTCATCCTTAGCAGAGGAAAGTGTAACGGACAACAAGGTTGCACCCACCCAATGCCCCTATTCTCATCAAGGCTGCACAAAAGTTTCCTAATGGAGGTAGCCCGGTGTCTTGTTCTTGAACAAATGCAGGAAGGGGGGGAAGTCGCTATCTGAGCCCAGCCAGCTGCCTGAAGAATGCACTCCTGGCCTCCCCGGAGAGTTCAAGGGTTTGGACTCTAAAGTCCACTGCATACATCAGTTCCTTTCCATTCACTCCTTTTCCTTCTGCTTGTTTACTGCAGATCACATCCTTGTTCAGCTGCTAGGCTTATCTGCCTGGGTTCTCTGGTTACATTGCAATTCCTCTTTATACCAGCCAAACTTAATTAGATAGGGTTATTAATCTTTGCTTCTCCTCCTCCCCTGCCCCCCTCAATTATTCTGCAAAAGCACAATGAGTTTACTTGGTAGCCTCTCCCAGGAACACGTATGAGAGCCTTGCAGGGTCTGAGGTGGAACTGGATACATTTTGAAAGGCTCCCTAATGCTACAGATGTTGGCAGGCTGCTTGGGTGTGTGTGTGTGTAGTTGAGACCCAGGAAATGGCTCCATATTAGTGTTAAAGGTTTTGAAGGCCTAACCCCAGAAGCTTATTCCGCTGTTTTTTGAAGGCTTCTCTCTGCATTGGTTTTCCCCCTTCTCTTCTAGGGGGACTATGTGCACAAGTCGGTGTTCATTATTTTCTTCCAAGGTGACCAGCTGAAAAACCGAGTCAAGAAGATCTGTGAAGGGTAAGCAAGTTGGAAATACGGGAGGTTCTTGGAGTTCAAGCAGCTCATTCCAAATTCATGTAGAGCTGGCTTTCAAGTGGTGAGCTCTCCATCATGTTAGCTGTGTTGTCACTTTGTCACTGAGCAGACTGTGTGCCTTTCAGATTCCGGGCGTCTCTTTACCCCTGTCCAGAAACTCCACAGGAAAGGAAGGAAATGGCTGCTGGAGTCAACACCAGGATCGATGACCTTCAGATGGTATGAATTATGTGGGGGTGGGAAACGATCAGGTTTTTCCCCATGATGCTCCTCCTGAGCTCTGAATTGTTCTCTTTTGTGGTTTGCTACCCTCAGGGAAGTTTATCTTCAATTGTATACTCTAATAGGGGTGTGTGGTGTTCATTGATCTAAGCGGACAGATAATTTGGCTGTGAAAGCTAACTGCCAGGTGTCCCTAGAATCAGGTGTGGCTTTAAGCACCCTCCTGTTGCGCCTGTTTTCCAGTGCCTTTTAGGCTGCGGCTGCTGTCAATGTACATTTCTTTACTGGACAAGAGGGGCAAACTGTCCCTCCTTCTGTCGGCAAGCTTCTGTGCTGCACTTGTGAAGTTCACATGCTCAAGTAGCATCGCAGGAATTATATGTGAGCGTTGGGCATCAAGCAAATCAAAGAACACACACCATTCCTTCTTCCCAGTAACGGTCCAGTTAAGCAACCATTCCCTACTTTTGACATGTTGGCTCTGGTCCAAACCCCCCCCCTAAGGCTATAACTATTTCCTTAATGAAGTGTTTTAGGCCATGTCTCAGGGTAGACACCCTCACAAGGCTGCTTACAATAGTAAACAATAATAAAAATAGGTAAAATAAAAACATCTATTTAAGGAGCTCCAGGTATACATGATTCAAAATAATTTCAATTTCAGCACTGTAATACCACCAACAGAAAAAAAGCAAGGTGATATAGATGGTTTTTAAAAATCCTGCATAAAAACGTTAATACCGATCTTAGTGAGTAAAGAATGCATAAAGGTGGGGTCACTGAAAATGCTATTGTGTGCCTGCCCAACCTACTTGATCTCAATACACAGGCAAGATCATATGGATGAAGAAGGTCCTTTAGGTAACTTGGTCCCAATACTTTTCCAGTGTCCTTGTGACACCTGACTAAGCTTCCCTGAATGAGACATCCTTTACTAAGTCATTTCAATCTGCTTCCCTGGCTGGGTATGCAACTTTGGTAGCCTTTGTAGACTATCTCCTCCTGGGAATTGGCAGGGCGAATTTCTACTTGCTGATTCTCTTAGACCTTGGAGGTTTTTGGCACTGTAAGTCACCACATCTCGTTACTTGATTTGGAGCTTCTAGAGGGCGTTCACTGCCAGCCTTGAGTTGCTTTTGGTTTCTCTAGATGATTTCAGAAAGTAACCTTCGAAGACTGCCAAGCCATCTGCTTACTGACTATTTTGCATTCAGGGGCTGCCTTTGTCTCTAGCCATTAACTTTGCTGGCTAGCTTCTTGGCCCAATTCAAGGAGCTAACTTAAACTGAGATATCCTAGTCTTGCAGAGCCCCTCTTCTGCCTCAACATATTTTTCTTTAGCAAAGGCCCTACTGAAGATCCTTTCCATGAAATTAAAAAAAAAAATGTAGAATTTGACGCAGTACTTTGGGCTCAGCCATTGCCCTGAGGCAATGGGCTGCACTTCTTGTGGAGATAACAAATGCAGCTCTGTTTAGCCCCCTGTAAAGCACTATTTGTGGTCATTTGTTGGTTTTGGGGTACTGTCAGAAGCTGGCCATGCTATAGCTTCCAGAGTGGTTATATTGTTTTAGTCTTTTTAATAGACCTATTCTGTGTATATGGTCATTTTTCAGATGTAAAGTTTTGAAGCAATCTGGTCTTTTTCACAAGAAATCTGCCAAAGTTGAGAAACTCCCCACGCAGTCTCTCCACCCCCCCATGCTGCATTTTTCCTACCAAATGCCAGCAGAGGTGGGGCAGGGGTGAACATTCTCTTACTGGGAATGCAAGCAATTTGTTCTTTTGGCGTACTCGGCAGGGATGCTGTGGGATATGTAGCATATATAACTGCAACAACACGGTTGGAACTGCAGAGCTCGTGAGCAGGGGTGGTCCTGTCCACCCCCGTTTTTCAGTCTTCCTCACCACTGCGTAGTTATCATTCCCTCCCTCTGCCTTCAGCTAAACATCTTGTTGTTCTTGGGCTGGAAGGGATTTGTGGGATTGTACCATGGAGGCATGGACATGGTTGTCTGCTGCACAACAAAAAAAACATCTGGGGGAGGTGCGGGGGAGGGAAGATATAAAGTTTGTAGCCTGAATGGCTGCAAAAATAGGATCTGAAAATATGTGAAGTCTCAAGCTAGAGTGGGCTAAGTAAAATTTTCATAGATGATAGGGTAGAGAATGATGAACGCCCCATTTGAGTCTCATCTTTCCTTGGTTAATGCAAAGCAGAACAAACATTGCACGTTAAGACTATGGGTAATTGCATTTATTTTAATTGGAGCACGTAATTCCTTGTTTTCTGGATGCAAAATCTGTACTATACACAACCACAGTCTTTGTTCCAGGCTTCTTGTATCTTCTGTTACAGCAGAACTCTCAGAATTAGACAGTGTTGGAATGCAGTTCAGCATCTCTTGAGCCTGGCCTTATGTGACATGATCCCTCTTCCCCTTCAGGTGCTGAACCAAACCGAGGATCACCGACAGAGGGTCCTGCAGGCTGCTGCCAAGAACGTCCGTGTCTGGTTCATAAAGGTGCGCAAGATGAAGGCCATCTACCACACCCTGAACCTCTGCAACATTGATGTGACCCAGAAATGTCTCATTGCCGAAGTCTGGTGTCCTGTTGCTGACCTTGACTCCATCCAGTTTGCCCTCAGGCGGGGCACAGTAAGTACAATTCATACCACTCTGGCTCTACTGCTATGCCCTGAAAACACTGCTGGAGCACACTTCCAGTGAAAGCATCTTTATAGGCAAAACATGGGGGGAATCCCATTGGTCTTGGAAGCAAAATCTGCTGCTTTCCCCAAAAGACTCTTGGTTTTTGGATACAGGTGTCCTGAGTCTAAACAGGACTGCAGAATAGCCGTGGCTAGTTTTGTGTGTGGACACAAAGTACTGCTCTGGCCTTGACAAACGTGCTTCTTCTCCAACCCTGATATTTGTGTGGATATTTCAGTGGCAATTTATTTCTTCCCCTTTTTGTCTCCACCCTCTAAATGGGAGAAGAGCACAGTGCACTCATTTGAAATCTGCCTGACTTTGAAAACAAACACGGCCTTTGGCCCAGATTCCTCACTTCTTTCCGAAGGGAAGAGACTCGCCTAGAATTTTTAGCCTATAACAAAGATACACCCACAGCTTGGATCCCCTTTCTGACTCTGTAGCGTTAGGACAACTGAATTCTTCTAGTTCTGGACTCGTTTGGATGGTGACGAGTAGATCTTTTCCACTGGGTTTTAAAAGCTCGTCTGACGTGCTGTTTGTTTTCACATAATGCACAGGACATTTTAATACATGCACACCTTCCTGCCTTAAGGCCCTTGACTGGGAGAGGGACTGGAATACATTAATTGATTTGCTGTTAGAGGCTCAGGAGCTAATCCAGTGCGATCTATCTTGCCTTTGGAAACATGCCTGATCATGTAATTTGCATCCGTCGGAAACAAAACGCAGCTGTTCAGGGAGCCTGCAGAGTAGTAACCTACAAGAGCTTTCTAAATGATAACGAAAAGTGTGTGGTGATAAGTGGATCTTGGTTTCTGCTCCACAACAAGCTAATCTCTCTAACCTCCAGTGTGTTTGTGTGTAACAGGAGCACAGCGGATCCACTGTCCCTTCCATCCTGAATAGGATGCAGACCAACCAGACGCCACCCACATACAACAAGACAAACAAGTTCACCTCTGGGTTTCAGAACATCGTAGATGCCTATGGCATTGGAACCTATCGTGAGATCAATCCAGGTAATGGCGTCTGGCCTGCCAAAAGCAGCCTTTCCTTCTAGCACCTGATAAATTGTTGAAGAAGCTTGATCGGTCTGTTCTCTCTGGCTTGTGCATCTGCATAACCCTATGTGGAGAGGAACTGATATTGCTTGGGGTGGGGGAGGGTTGACTCTTAGCAAATACGACTGCAGCATAGATCTCTTCACCACCACCACCACCACCCTCAGAAACTAAACAGATTTATGAACATAGTGAACCAAATCCATATAGAACTAAGGAAGCCAAGGAGGCATGTGTTTGGATGGGAGGCCGCCAGGAACCCCATGTAAACTGCTTCTCAGCTTCCTTCAGAGGGATAATGGGAAGTATAATGAATAATAAAAAAGACACAAAACTTTATGGCTTTTAAGGTATGCTTGCCAATCTTCTTGAGGCACGTGTAGAAGGTGATTAATAAATTAATAAATAAAATAGAAAGGGAGGTATCAGCAGGCTCATGGGAAAGTCGAGATTTGTAAAAGTAGGAAAAATATTTAGGGGATCCCCCTACCCCACAAAAAACATCCCACAGTTAATTAAGGGCTGAGCATGCACAATAGGTACATAATGCTGGCTGGCAGGGTAGAACTGAGAATTGGAAAAGGATGTGGATGGCTGGAACCCTGAACAGGAACACTTCACACTGCAGTATTTTGTTGTAGCTCTCACTTGCCATGTCTAACATTTATTGTTAAACGACATCTCCATGAAGTTATTAAATACTCTCTTGGGGAAATAGGCAGCTGTGCTAGTTCATACAGGATATGTTAGCATTTGAAAAATAATTAGGTTTGAAATACATTGTCTTATCCCAAGCTAGTTAATTTCCCTTACCTCAGAAGCAGAATTGCTCCTTTGCTAGCTTAACGCAGCATCTCCTTCATGAAAACTAAGCAACTTCTGTAGAGCAGAAGGACAAGGGTTGGGGGTTTTTTTTGGTCAGAGAGAAAGAAGGCTCTGTTAGAGAGGAATCTGAGCACCGAGAAGGGGAAATGAGTGAGCTGATATGTCGGCTTACTTTTTAATCCAATTTAAATGAGTGTGAAGCTCATTTCCTTACACAAGGACTTCTGTGAAATATTGTAAAGCTGGATGAGTGGTGGATTTTTTCTTCAGGGCTGCATAGGCTTGTGAAAGAGAGAACGTCTAGTCTTCCGAGTCAGTTGCGCAGAGTTCAGCAGAATGGCCAAGTAGCATCCTACAGCCCTGAGTGGTATGAAAAGAAGACATAGTAGTAGTCTGAGCAGAACAACTTTACTAAGGCTATTTAGTTAGGTGCATGTAGCAGTCTACTACACAGTATAATATTATCCACTTTGATATATCTAAGGATATGGCTTCAAGTATTCATTGCGTTTGCCGCCTAAAAAATTGCCAGTGAGGCAGTGGATTTTCAGAATGCGCTAAGCCAGCTCATATAAGGAGTCCATAGGGCTAGCGGTCCAGAACTGGTCGTGGGATGGCTGCCTCTCCCAAGAGATGGGCTGCATTGTCCATCATGCACTTACCTTCACTTGCATCCCCCCAGCTCCATACACTATCATCACCTTCCCGTTCCTGTTTGCTGTGATGTTTGGGGATGTCGGCCACGGAATTCTCATGACCCTGTTTGGTGTGTGGATGGTGATCCGGGAGAGCCGTATCCTGTCACAGAAGAGCGACAACGAGGTATTGACGGCAAACACACACACACACCCCAATTTGGGCAGGGTGTGGGGTTGGGAATGAAAGCGAAAGTGGAAGATCAGTCTCCGGCTCCTTGCGAAGTATTTGATTCCATCTTCAATATGAAGAATTCATTGTAATCTAAAGAATAGCAAGAATTAGCGAGGTCCTTTCCAGGCAGAGTTGCGACTTTTGCAACCTTTAATAAGCAGAAAAGCTTTGCATGCTGCCATAAGGCTAGTATGCTTTGAGAGGTACTAGAATTTGGTCTGGAGAATGGCAGGGGTGCAAATAAGCTTCACTTAATTTAGTCACATCTACTGGGAACTGGTTTGGCATTCAAATTTGAAGAAGGAAGCTTTGCACTTTCTGGTGTTTTTCTGCCTCCTTTCCCTGGGCAGAGCAGGCAGGCATTTTCAGTAAGTCTCTGTCCGTCTGGATCAGGCCTGTGGCCTCTCAAGCCCTGGAATAAGGTGGACAGAGATTTCCCTTGTCTTTGGTCGCAGTGTCCTTCTCCGAGGGGTGACAGCGGTGGGGAGGCAACAATGTCTTGATTATGTAACTCGTATTTTTTATATCTCTCTCCCCCCCCCCACCTCCGCCCCCAAATTCTCCTCCTCTTGTTTACTGGCCAGATGTTCAGCACCATTTTCTGCGGCCGCTACATCATTCTCCTGATGGGTTCTTTCTCCATTTATACCGGCCTGATCTATAACGACTGCTTCTCAAAGTCTCTCAATGTGTTTGGCTCATCCTGGAGCGTCCGGCCAATGTTTCTGAAATCCAACTGGACGTAAGTTGATGAGATGCTCACAAAGACACAAGGAAGGCCTGTGAAATGCTCGCTCTGAGCAGTGTGCTAATGCGGGAGGGGTGGGTGGGAAGAGGAGGACATGGCAGGGATGCAGCAGCACCTCCTGTGTGACTAGCGCATTCTCTGTGTGGAACTAAAGAACCAGAGCTGTTTCCCGCCCCGCCTCCCCTGCCCCCTAGCTGTGCCAAAGATGCACTCCACTATAGTGCCTGTTTTGTACTCCTCCAGTCATTCTTTGTTGATAGCTTTCTGCTCTCTTGCCCACAGAGAAGATCTTCTCAAGGAATATCCTAGCCTTCAGCTAAATCCTGCCATTGAGGGTGTCTTCGGCGGGGCATACCCCTTTGGCATAGATCCGGTAAGAGCACCTGCTTGCAGCTACTGTTCATGAGTAGAGGTGTTTGTTTCTTGAACAGCAAGTGTTGATCAGGGTGGTACAGTTCTGAATTGTGCCACTTTCTCTTAAGTCTCTTTTTGGGAAGCCACCGTGTAAAGAACTCTCTGCATACAGTAAGCTTAGTAAACCAGGGAGGAGGCTGCGCTGAACTGTTCCCCTACTGATGTTGCTTTATGAAGGGAGCTCTTTACGTAGGAGAGTATTTTTAAAAAAGACTGAAGCACTACAGTCCTGAATTACTCTAGTACCTCTTTCAGCTCTGTCTCACAAATTAAGTACATAGGAAGCTGTCTCATGCAGAGTCAGACCATTGGTCAGTCTATCTTAGTACTGCCTACACTGACTGGCAGCAGCTCTCCAGGGTTTCAGGCAGGAATTTCTCCTAGCCCTACCTAGAGAAGCTGAGGGTTAAGAACCTGGGGCCTTTTGCATGAAAGGCAGATTCGCTAGAGTCAAATGTGGCATGCTACTGCTGTGGAACGGAAATGCCCTTGAAGTTACTCACCCCTAAAGTGCAAATTGTGTAGTCTCACATCAGGGTTTATTAGTGGGCAGCAAGGTTGAGACCAAAGTTCACAGTGGGGACAGGCTTGCCTTCAATTATGTGGAGAACACAGGGGAGGGAGATCCACCCAGATCCTTGGAGTATCCTTTACACTCAAAGCCTTTCACAGAAACTGTCTTAAAGTTGTTCCTGTAGCCATGAACACACGGTTAGCATTTTTAAAAATAAAAGACACACCACGCCATGCTTGGTCTCGAGGATGCTTTATAAAGTAAAAGGAATGTTTCTACGGAGAGCAGATTATTTTGGGTGTTACTGAGGATATTATGGGTCTGGGTGTACTTAGCTGTTTCACTGTTTGTCCTCTTCCTTGGTTCTGAACACCCTTGGGTCTTTGCACTTTGCACTAGATCTGGAATATCGCCACCAACAAGCTGACCTTCCTCAACTCCTTCAAGATGAAGATGTCTGTCATTCTGGGCATCATCCACATGATCTTTGGCGTCTCTCTCAGTCTGCTCAATCACATGTGAGTGTGCTCATTTTAGTTTAGCAGTCAGTAGACAGGCTGAGAAGATGCAGGACCATAGAAAGCTGCCTTATACTGAGCCCAGACCTTTGGTGTGCCTAGCACAGTACGGTCTGCACTGACTGGCAGCAGCTCTCCAGGGTTGGAGACATATCTCTTGTATCCGTTGATTGAAGGCAGGGTCTTAAATTTCTTCTTTGCATATCCTCTAGCTACTTTAAGAAACCTCTGAACATCTACCTCGGGTTTATCCCTGAAATAGTCTTCATGACATCGCTGTTTGGCTACCTGGTCATCCTCATTTTCTATAAGTGGACAGCCTACGATGCTAAGAACTCCATGGATGCACCAAGTCTTCTCATCCACTTCATCAACATGTTTCTCTTCTCCTATGATCCCAAAGAAAAGATGCTTTATAAGGGACAGGTAGGTGGTTTGGTGAGGGCAAGAGCTGTTTTGCAGAAAGCAGCGCCTTCCTCGTTCTGGCTTTAAGTGTGTGTGTGTGGGGGGGGGAATCTACTGCTGAGCTGGGAGGGGAAAGAATCATAGAATTGGAAAGGATCCTGAGGATCATCTAGTTCAACCCCCTTCAGTGCAGAAATATGCAGCTGTCCCGTATGGGGATCGAACCTGCAACCTTGGCATTTCAGCAAGAACTACTCCTTTGCAAACCACATGAAAACATGCAGAAGCTCCCATTTGTTGTGAGGTTTGTGCAGGAGCACACACATCTGTATCTGCTAGCATTTATGCAATTTTAGAATACGAGTTTTGATGTAAGAGCAAGTTTCTAGACCCTGTGGCAACAGGGAAGTGTGGGCAAGTTCTCCTGAGAAAATCTGAAAGGGTTCTTCACTCAAACGCAGGCAGGAGGGCTTAGGGAACTGGATGTGCTTGCCTGTTGGTGATAATCTCACTCCCTCATCTCTGTTCCCCACAGAAAGGGCTCCAGTGCTTCCTGGTTGTGGTAGCATTGCTGTGTGTGCCGTGGATGCTGGTTGCCAAACCTCTGGTCCTTCGCCAGCAGTACTTGCGAAGAAAGCACTTGGTGGGTGAATCTGTTTTCCCCTCTTTCCTTTGTAGGTCTTATTTGTTCAGATACTAGAGGTTTAGTCTGGATTTCTGCGACGGAGATCTGCATCCAGATGGAGCTCTGTTAGCACTTCAGTCCTAAGCATACTTTCTTAGAATGAAAACGTACTGGAATCATTGCGACTTACTTTCAGGTTTAGGATTGCAGTTTAAATCCTGCTTGCAGGCAGAGGCACAGCTGTAATTTAGCAAACAGGCAGCATCTCTCATGACCACTGGTCGCTTTCTGGATCCATCCGAAATCCTGGTTCATATGCATGCATTTGCCACTCATGGTTGGGATCCACAGAGCTGCTTTAAGTGTGCCCCAACCCACTGGGATTTTTTTAAAAAACCCTTTCTTTTGACCAGCCGGCCCCTATTTCACAAAAGAGGCTTTTGAATCTCCCATTTGGTTTCAGAAGAGATTTGCCCATGTAGAGTGAGACGTTGCTGCTCAAGGGAGCATGAGCTCAAGCAGCGACTTGGGAGTGCGGAACTGGTGTGGTTCTGCTGGAGGAAAATAGCCTTCCATCAGCAGAGACATTCAGAATGGTTTAGTCCTAAAACCCGTCGTGCAGCTGGTGATGTTAAGCTTTTAAGGACACCAACCTGCTGCTGTGATTCTCCAGAGACGTGGCGGCTGTGGTGTTCTTGTGGCAAGCTGTTAAAGATGCAACAGCCCTTCAAATTGCAGCTCGGTTAAAGACGCTCCCTCTTCCTTCTCTGACCATCTCATCTCCCCATGACCCCTCCATTCGTCTCCCTTCTTTTCTCTTTGTTTTTCTCCTCCTTTTCCCCTTTTCTTTCCTTCCATTCGCTATCAGGAAGGGCAGCCCGTGGAACCCCCTGTCAGCCCAGCCCAGAGTCCGCAGGCAGTAGAGGCAGCGGCGGCTGCAACAGTGAGTGGATTAAAAGATGCCAAAAGGATGCACATGGCGAGAACGGGAGGTGCCCAGGGGCCTTGGAAAGTATCTGCCCCGAGGAGGAGGAACGGCACAGCTGCCCTTTCCTCGGAAATATACGTTCCAAGAAATCTCATTCTTTCCAAACCCTACACTTACGTGCTCAGGGGACACAACGCAACCATATAATATGGTTGGATTTCAAACTTTGGTGTGTATGCCAAGGGTCTCCTGCAGTTGTGCTTGGCAGAGGACTCTAGGCAGTGCTCAAGGGTGTTCCTCCCTCATTTCCTTGGAGTGCTGTCCAGGTTTGTTGGGGCCAGCCGCCGTTCATCGTAAACTGAGTTGTATATGCGCATGTCTTGGGATGCGCCCAACTCTCCTCTGTGGATGCACACTGCAAGGGAAATTGGCAAGGATGGACAACGCTGCCTTATGGGCAGCTTCCTTGTCATTATAAATGTTAATTGTGGAACTCCTAAGTGTCTAAGGAACCTCAGAGTTCCTGGGGCACACAGTTTGAAAACTACGGTTGCAGCACAAAGAGATTCTTTGCCCTAGTGTGTGTATGTGGGGGGAAGCCCCCTCTTTCCAGATGCCAAGGCCCTTGGCTTTTGCATAGCTGCCACTTCTGTGGCTTTCCTCCCCTCCCTTTCTTCACAGTCCTCCCCAGGATTTTTGTCTCTCGAGTACGTTTTTAATTTGCATCCCATGTTTTCAGAGTGCCATAATTGGTGGTGTCTCCTCAGCAATGCCATCCCTTCTGAGTTCACGTCTCTGGCCTTCACCAGTTTCTTGCTGCCTGCTAGCTAATGGTCGCTTTGGGAATCCTTGTGGCAGTGCACTGAGTTGCTGGCTGCCCACTTCAGTGCTGTTCTTAATTGCGCCCACAACTCTCTGTGCCGTTGTGACAGTGGTATCCTACCTACCGACAATTGCTGGAGAACAAAACAGCTGTTTGCATTTCGGTATGCTGTTGCACTCCAGAAAGTCTTCTGCAGTCAGTTGAATGGCATGCCAGGTTTTTGGAACAAAGCACGTGATTAGTGCTGTGAAATTGGGGTGTGGTATTTAGCAGTTAACCCGGCAAAAAAGTTGTGTGTTCTACAGTCTTGCTGCGAGAACATGGAATTTGCTGCTCATGAAAAATCTGGTAACTTGAGAATTTCTTGCTTTCATGTGGGAAATGGTTTTAACCCTCAAGGCTACAAAGGTGGGCTGAAGAACATAGGACCAGAAAGCCCATTAGCCCAGCATTCGTTCCAGCTGCTTCTTGGAGCTGGCATGCTTGAAGCTGAAGCTGATAACCTTCTCAACATCTGGTATTCAGAGGTATACTGCCTCTGAGTATGGGCGTCCCATTTGACTTTCAAGTAACTATCTGTGAAATCGGAAGCCAATGGGATGGGGTGGTCAGGTGCTCTGCAGCCTGCAGATTCCACAGTATGTCCCGTTAGACTTAGAAACAATATGAGTTTCCTTTTTGCCAAATTTTTATAGAATATATCAAATCTATTTCTTACAGCAAAGGGTGTACACACAGACAGATCTATGTTCTTTTTTTAAAAAAAATACTGATTAATCTATGTTACAAAGAATCCCTTATGGACTTATCAAAGTATGTTGCCTTTAAGAACAACATAGTTATTAATGTATTCCTTCCTAGCATCCGATGAAGGCTGCAGACATTGGAGAGTCTCAAATGGCTGAATGTATGCCCCAAAAAGGAGTGACTTGGCCTGGCCTGGCCTCCCCATGTAAGGACAGGTCTGGTCTTCCCTGCTTGTGTTGTCGAAGAGCCAGACAGTGTCAGCCATACCCAGCAGCAGAGTTCAGGAGGCTTTGCGCCCATTTCTTCGCTTGCTAACAGATTATTTATTTCATAGGCCACTGATTGCATCGTTCTCTAGGGAATATTGTGAGAGTTCTTGCTGATGTTGCAAACATACAGCCTTTTTTTTTTTTTTAAAGCATTTGAGATTCTTGATTCCTGGCTCTCCTTCTCTTACTTCTCCTCTCTCCCCACCCCTCCAGCCCCTAATCCCTAGTTTCCCATTTTGAGAGGTCCAGTGTCTGGTAAGCTCTCTACTTTAGACTAATGTTGTTTCGCCAGCTTTTGCTGCCTTTGGATTCATAGCAGAACAAGCTTAGGCTGTTCTGAAGAAGGAAGAGCCCTGGAAAACAGACCAAAGCATGCTTTAGTAGCCAAAACACTTTAACAAATTGCTCAGTTCTTGATGCTCAAAAGTGCTGGAAACCTATAATTTGTTGTACTGGTACCCATAATTTGTTGCCTGAGGCAAGTCTCTCTCTCTCTCTCTCTCTCTCTCTCTCTCTCTCTCTCTCCTCTCTTTCTCTCTCTCTCATATGGTAGGGCCAGTTCTGCTAATGGCCCTGCATGCCAATTCCATACTAAAACATGAACCGATTGTGTGTCTCCTCTTGTTTTCTCCTCTGTTGTCTGCTTTAGGGGACACTCAATTTTGGTGGGATCCGCGTGGGCAATGGCCCAACTGAAGAAGATGCAGAGATAATCCAGCACGACCAGCTCTCAACCCATTCGGAGGAGGGGGAGGAGGTAAGACCTCCCATTCTTTCTTTGTACAACAAACTTTCATTTGGGAGATGTTACAAGAAGGGGTGGACCTTTTATGACTCTCCTTACATATATTACCAGATCAGACCAGGTCTGTATCCATTTACCCTCTCTTGCAGCTGACATTTACTCAAGCTAGCCAAAGCAGACTGCTTGGAAACTGTGTTGCCCCAGTAACTGTTTTTCTTAAGACTAGGGAAGCTCAATTTGACACTTGGGAACACTTCCTGTAGTGTCTTTGTTCTGGCACTTGGAAAAACCTGTGGGCAGCCCCCTTCAAAAGGTGGTTGTAATAAGCTGAGGCTGTGTCTTAAGTTCTCAATAGTTTGTGGTGGACGGGGGTCCCTTTCAAGGCGGGTAGTAAAGACTTCAGGTCAGATTTGAGGGTCTGTTACAATCTCCTCGCTTCCCCATGGGAAACCTCTGAATGGGCTGCGTCACTGCTGCCCTTGTTTCAAAGAGAACTGAACAAGGGTTCTTCCATTCAGTTTGCTTGTCTGCATGGGAGAAGGTCTTCCGATTTTTCCAGGCAGACCACTATGTCTCAGGGTGGTGGGAGGTTAGCTGTGCAGGTTCTTGTTATCCGCTGTTTGAAGAGGGCATCCTTGTACGCTACCTTTGTGTACAAGGCAATCTTACTGAGATGGCTTAGACCCCTGAAACATTAATAAAAACTCAAGCATACAGGATCTCTGGTTATAGTTGGTGATGTGGCAGTTCAAAATGTAAGCCAGTTGAGCAGTGTAATGGGTCTTGTCCTGTCCTGAGGGCTGCTGTCCTAACAGAGGTTTTAGCCTTCATATAAAATGAGCATTCTCAGGGTTCCTTGCTGGAAAGCAGTTTTAAGTTCTGAGAATAGGCATTGCCATTGGTGCAAATGTATGAACCTGCCATATCTTGAATCAGACTGTTCCACCTAGCCTTAGTGCTGTCTACATTTGATTGACAGTGTCTCTCCAGAGTGTTAGGAAGTCTTTCCTAGCTCTACTTCCTGAGATCCTTTGGAGAATCCCTTAGAGATGCCAGGGATTAAATGCGGGTCCTTAATGCATGCAGAGTATGTGCTCTTAACTTTGAGCTTTGACACACACACACCCCTACAATGCACAATGTACACTTCAAGCTTTCAGAGTTTTTCACAACTGGTACACAAGAAGCACTGTAAAACTAGACTAATATCCCTCAAATTGTGATGATAGGGATGAAACTGAGAGCTGATGGTTTGGCAAATCAGTCTTGGCCTTCTCTCCCTTGGGGAGAAGTCACAGTTGTTACCAATGCAAAATGAGGTGGAATGCAGCAACAACAATGATAGAGCACAGTTGCATTTTAGGATATTGCACTGAAAGAGGATATGCTCTTGTGTTATCAAATGATGCATGACCAAACCAAATATTCCCTTGTGTTTTCAAGCCTGCCGTGGAGGAGGTGGTAAGCCTGTAGCCAGTTTCTCTGTCTGTCTTTATCCAGATCATTGCTCCCATCACTGTAAACCATTTTGTAGAATTAGGCATATTTGCATCTGTGACTTGAAATTCTTTCTTCATCTTTTCATAGCATCTCATTTTGTGATGCCTCCTTCTTGTAATCAGAGGTCAATAATACCCATTTCCATAGAAAACAGCTTCATATTCATTTAAAAACAAAAGACATGTTTGTTTGAACAGCTGCATGTTCTTAATGGGGACTTTTGTGGTGTGGGTTGCATATTCGTCACTGTTATGTGCACAACCTGTGCACCTCAATAATTTGTAGAACAGAATCCCAAAAGTAGCAGAAGCCTTTGGAACGGGACGTGGACATGTTTGTACCTTTATTTTAAAAAGCCAACTTCCTCCATCCCCTGAACTCCAGCGTGCCCCTTAATTGCCAAATTTCCAATATCCCTGGGGCCTGCTCTCCTGGCTCTTTTTGCTTATTCCCATGGCCGTTTCCTGAAAATTCTGGCAAGACTTTACAACAGGATCACTCACTGGACAGTTCATGCAACATCTCACTGAGAGACCTGACTACAGACACGCTGAGGTTAGTTTTTTTACAGTTGCTGGGAGGGAAAACCTGACTAAGCTGAACCATGGTTAGCACAAACACTTGAGCATGCAGGTTCCAGAAGAGGAGATCACAGTCACTTTGCTTCTGCTCCCATCCTCTTGTTACTGCAGGTTTGGCCTGAGTGTCATCAGAGCCTGGACTTGTGGTTCGTGCCACTCTAGACAAGCCACAAGCTATCATCAAGGTTTCTTGGTTTTACAGCTTGTGGTTTTTCTAGAGAAGACAAACCACAAGCCTGGGTTCAGATGACACACTGAGCAAAACTGTGGCTTAGCTCACAGCAGTGCAGAGAAGGTGCAAAATGACGTTCTCCCCAAGTTGGTTTATTGTTCTGTGCAAATTGAGCCAATCAGTTGATAAACATTCAGATTAGGAGTGATGGATGCCAGTCTTCAGGTGGGGTGTTAATGTTCACTAGCCACCTGCTCAAAGTCAACAGGTCTGGACACAATCCACCAGTAAAAGGGGGAGTTAGTGGACTGGGATTCCACAGCATATTTGCTCCTTGCTTTGACTTCTTTATGAATGACCTGTCACTTCATCTAGCTTTTGTGGAGAGCCACCTCCCTGGCAGCCAACGATAGCAAAAGTTAAAAATAGACATTTTATCTTTGTGCCTCTGCCAAGAGAAAATGCAGCAACCTCCACATCACAGTCAGTTGATAAGAGGCTCTGATCATGGATATCAATGCAGTGATGGGAAATGCTGGATGGGCCCAGAAGGTTCTGCATAGGAAAAGAGCAACGCTTGAATTGCCCCCATTGCCTTTGTACAATAACCATGGAAATGCTGAGCAGTGCAGTCCTGAGGGGTCTGTTGCCAGGCTGCAAAAGTACGGAAATTAACTTAGTAAGCAGTGCATCGAAAGAACTGGAATATTGCTTATAATTTTAATGTTGGTTTATCCATCTTCTGCTGCTGCAGCCATCCTTTCAATCACCTGTCGGCTCTTACAGCATTGTGCTTTGTTGCTTGTCCTTCAAATACATGTTGGAGATTTGCAGGGCACAGTGTCCTGCAGTTCTGATGGAGTGCAGAATGAGGCTTTGGGCACAGAATTCAGCCGCCTGAAAAAGTCAGCTTTCACTTGCACTCCTCTTCTCCCCCCGCCCCCTAACACATTCCTAGCCCTCTTCACTGTGATGGTATGCCTGAACGTTTATGGGCAAATGCCTACTGAAATGTCAGAAGCCGGGGTGGGGGGTGGAATGTAGCGGAACAAACTGCCCTGCTTATTGCAGGTGGGGATTCATTGCCTGCTACCATTTCTTGTTGTCCTGCCCTGCCTGCCCCCCCCCCCCCCAGCATGAGTAGCAAAAACCCCCAGGATCAGTTATATAATTATAGTGGGGATGGGGGTGGGAATCCATCAGACTCGATTATGCCAAAAGGAGGCCAAGCAAATTTTGATCATTTTGATGTAGAACATGTGCATCCCTGGAGTCTAGTAATTTCATAGCTTGCTTGGCAAACTCTCATCAGGGCAGCTTTTGCTAAGAATTTTTGTTTCTTGGTTCCAAAGCTTGAGGCCTAAATGTTAACAAGTAGCTTGCCTTCCTCAGTCTGAAATGTTTGCTGTGCTGGATACTGGAGGGGAATGAGAGAGCGCTCAGTTCACCTTTATCTTGGAACATTTTTGGAACTTGGCAGCTTTAGCTGGGTGTAGTCCGTTTGATTGCTAGAAGACTCCAGAGATTCTGAGATGTGGCAGACAAAAATACTAAGATGGGATTTTTCACAACTTTGATTTTGCAACACTTAATCTCTCTCTGGTCACTTCTCCTCCTCTTAGTTGTTATTCAAACCTTCGCCACAGTGACTTAAGCAGCATTTCCTAAGAGGATTTGGGGACGGTGGAGGATGACAGGGTGGCAAGCAAGAGGGGACAGCAGGCTTAACCAAATCTCAGCAGAGGCAAGCAAGTTCCTGTCTGGCACCCAGTTTTATAATGGAAATGTGAGCCTCGCCTGATTGTATGCCGACATTAGTTGTTCCTAATTAAGTCCATTTCCCTTGCAGTCTGTCACTTCTGGATTCCAAGGCCACTTGAGTGCCTATTAATGCCAGGCAAATAAGGATTCTGCCATAGACACATGGATAGAGTGACTCCTGCTGTCTGTGCCTGATCCAGCTACCAAATCTTAGCTTTCAGTTTACCACCAAGAAGGGCAGGGCTGAGGAACATTCAAGTTGAGTCTTAGATCTGAACAAGCCATTGAACACTTGTACATTTTAATGGCGCTGAGTGTCCTGCAGTTTTGAGTTGTGTTGAGCAAGTGATCCTCCCAAGTCTTGGTGAACAGAGAGGGAAATAGTCCAGCCAGCGTTCTAGCTGTGAGCTTTGAGTGCCCTTGCAATAGAGTTAGTTGCTGTTGTTGCTGCTACTGCTGCTGTTCCTGCTTTCTAGCTGTCTAGTCATTGCTGCACACTCTGCCCACCGCTCAGACCTGGCTTTATTACTTCCTCTTGCAGTTTGACTTTGGGGACACTGCTGTTCACCAGGCCATCCATACCATCGAATACTGCCTGGGCTGCATCTCCAACACAGCGTCATACCTTCGCCTCTGGGCGCTTAGCCTGGCGCATGCACGTGAGTAGCTTCACCATGGCTGGCTCTTTTGAGTCCAGGGATGAGGAAGGGGAAATCTGAGCTGTGAGAATAGGGGGAAGGTGTCACAAGCCCTTTTTCCTGTGGTAGTAGCCAGTGACTTTTGTGTACTCTCATTCCAGGTCGTGTCATGTAGAGAGGGCTAGAAGACTATGTAGCAGTCTCCTCTCTGCCCAGTATCTTTTTTTGCCCACCCAAAATTCTTATTGAAATCTTCTGAGTTCTCTGAAGGGGAGCATTGGGTAGCTTGTGAGAATGAGTTCAAAATGTCCACAGTGTGCAGAATTTGGACCCTAAGCAGGAGGAGGCTTTGCTTTTTCTTAAAAGGAAAATTGGTCTGGGGTGTGATTTAAGAGCACAGCTCACTTTGGGAACTCATCCAGCTTCCGAAATCTCACTTTTATTAGAGCAGTGAGCACTGCCCTCCAAAGAGGAGCAGCTAGAGTGAAGGCAGGCATGCAATCCCTCTTCTCCAGAGCTGTAGCCCTTGCTGATCGGTGATCATTCTTCCTGTCTTTCTCATCACAGAGCTTTCTGAGGTCCTCTGGTCCATGGTGATGCGTGTGGGCCTCAGCGCAAAGAGCTTGGCTGGTGGGTTCGGCATGTTTTTCGTATTTGCTGCCTTTGCCACCCTGACAGTGGCCATCTTGCTGATCATGGAGGGCCTCTCTGCTTTCCTGCATGCCCTCCGCTTGCACTGGTAAGTGTCATCTGGTACAGCTCTGCACTGCAAACAAACAAAAGCACAGTGGGTACAAAGTTTGCATCATGTTTGATCTCTGTCATCTCTACTTAAAGTATCTCAAGAAGCATGGCTGGGAAGTGCTCCTGCCTGAACCCTGGGAGAGCTGCTGGCAGTCAGAGTAGACATTGGTGGACAAATGAACTCAGGTTTAGGCTGGAGAGAGGACAGCTTTATTTGTTCAGGTCTAGTAAGCTAATATCCATATTTCTCAGATGCATGGTTATTTGTTCTGATTGTGCTTTTTCCTTGGCCAGCATCAGCTTACTTTCTGGGGGCTTTTCTAAGTTCAAAGGGGGTGTCCCTCCTGCATTTTAACTACTTGCAGGATAGACCTGGAAGTCCTCAAATGCGCAATATCTAGTGCATATAGAATGAATGAATGAATTTTATTATTTCGGTCACAGACCAGTTCCAGCCCACATACAATATCAAGGAAGTCATAAAACATGATAGGGATACATTTGAATTTGCAGTTAGGTATAACAGGGACAATACAGATATAGCAACAGTTTAAAAATATATAAATTAAAACTTAGTCACTAACATATAACCTAAAATTATCATTTAAACCCTTAATCATTATGATAGCGCAACTTGTTCCCTAAGTTTTATGGCAATCACACAAGTGCATATAGAATAGATTGAGGCTGGGGTTAGCTGTGCTGCCAACATCATCATCTTAAAGAGTGGTCAATGTGCACTGCGAAGCATGAATGAGTGAGAGAGTTCTTTACCTGCAGATAGGTTCAATTGGGGGTTGAAACTGGCTGGTCTCAAACCAAATCTGAAGGAGTCCCTTTTTGGTCAACTTTACAAGCAAGGCCTTGCATAAACCCAGCCAGCACTTTGGATCCCAGGAGCTGCCCATAGAAAACTGCTGTAGTTTGCAAAAAGGATGGCATGCAAAGTCTTCCACGCTGTTAACTAAGATCATAGGCATAGCACTACTGGATCAGAACTAAGATCCATTTGCAGGCACATGCAAACAGCTAGAATAGTTTTAAGGACAGTACAGTAGACAAAAGTGAAGATGGCTGTTCATCTTGTTTTGTTCTTTAAACCCAAGGCAGATATCTTTACATCCAGCTGGAAAAGCTTGTCAGAACAAAAAAGAACAACTAATGGGTGCCTGGTATATCTGAGCATTATAAAAAAAATATTCACTATCCATACACCATGATTTCATAAACTTTTGCCACCCTGTCCCTTTTTCTAAACTAAAAATTCCCAATTCTTGCAGAAAGTGCTTCAGCCTCTAGAATCATTTTGCTGTAGAAGCAGAATAGTGTAAACTTAAATGAATGGACACATATAGTAAGTTTGTATGCCGTTGATGAATAATTATGATGACCATGTTGTGTCAACACTTCCATGTGCAGTAGCAGTTTTCTTACATTTTAGAGCTGTAGGCTGCCTCCAGAATCCAGCTTGATTTTTCCTAACCCAGCTTTAACTCCTGCTCTCGGTAGGCCTGGCTTGTGACATTTGTTTTCATGACCCTACTTCAAGTTTCAGTGGCTGGTTTGACTGGGCTCCACTCCTTGTCAGGAAAGCCCATCTTAGCAGAACAATAGCAGCTGCACCCCAAGCAATCATGACATCAGCCGTTATCTTGATCTTGTGCTAGGGGCCAGGGATTGCTGTCCTGGCCCAGCCTTTTCTTCTCTGTGCCAAGTTCAAAACAAATAAGCTTCCAGCAGGGGCCAGCTGTGTCTGGAGATAGGAGCGGTTGAGTCATTCTGCTGTAGGGCAGGAGTTGCTGTCAATATCTGGGAGTGTACAGGAATCCCCACTGCTGATTTAAGTGACTCTTAACTGAAAACTTTGAGGAGAAAGCCAGAGAGACAACTTTGGAGTTCTTTCAAGGTGCTGTTTTCTATCAGTACAGAGCAAGTAGCTGGAGTGTGTGTTGGGGTGGGGGTGGGGGGTGGAGGAGAGGTTCCCTGTTGCATCAGTTGATCATAATTTGGATAGCCGGTGATGAGCTGCAGCCAAACCATTCTCAGCAAGGTTTTCGCAAAGGGTGAAAAATTGCACCTAGGTTATTTAGAGGTGCAAAATAATTAACCTTCTGCTCCTCAAATATAAATATCTTTCCAGATTGCAAAATCCACTTCCATTGGGGGTAACGACTCCATTAGAAAATTACTATGAGCTGTTTTCGATCTGTTGTGCATGTGCGTTTTTTTAAAAAAGGCAGATGGCAAAGTTCTTTAAGGGGGGGAATAAATTAGGGAGTTTGACTGCTGAGGTGACTAAATTCAGTGCTAAGATGTGGAACTTGCAGCTCCTGCATCTCTTCCCTTTAGCAGTGGAATCTGCAAGGTGGTGGCACACACATATGGAAGGTAGAGTGGAGGGAGGAGACTTTGCAGATTTTGTTGGCCTCAGCAAATTGTCTTTATACTGAGTCAGACCATTGGTTCATCCAGCCCAGTTCTTCCACTGGCACCAACCCTCCCAAGCTCCCATGTCGAGCTCTGTTAACCTGGAACCCATTTTATTTGGTGATGCCAAGAATTGCACCTTGAACCATCTGCATGCAAACGATTTGCTTTACCGCAGAGCCTTGTTGCTTCCTCTTAGAATTCAAAAGCTGAGGGTGTGTCACCTTTTGCTGGAGAGGAAGAACAGTGAATCTTCTTTCCTGCTGGAAAAAATGCTTTCCATCTCTCCTTCCTCAGCCCGGCCACTCCCGGCTGGGATGGGTTTATCTCGTAACTTTTCAGGCAGCAGTACATTCCAAGCAGATGGTTGCCTTGGCTGAAAAACAAATAGTTTTGCAAAGCGGGGGCTTCCTTATCTCCGCGGCTGTGTGGGAAGCAAGTGTGTATTTCGCTGCCAGTGCCATTGGCTGATCACGCTCTACCCCCTTAGCTGCACAAAGGGCCCTTTTGACATTTAGTTTGCAGCCAAAGGCATGTTGGGGTTCATTGTCTTGCCACCTGAGACCTAAGGAGGGCTGAGATGGAGGGCAGGATGGAGATGTGCTCCGGGGATTGATGCACAGCTGGAATGGGAGTTTCCCCACACCTTGGGCGTAAAACTAATGGAATGAAAAAGAGAGCGATGGCAATGCAGTCCTCTTCTCTCTGCTTTTCTGTGTCTTAATAACTGGCATGCAGTAGAACCCTTCAGCCTTAGGGAACTGAGTTCCAAAAAAGATAACTGAGGCCAGGAAAACAGAATGAAAGTTATCCAGTTGGCTGGCGCTGCACGATGCACAGGAGGCGAGACTTGTTCCAGTTGGAGAGGGCGAGATCTTTGGCTAAAAGCAAGGAACCACCTTAGCTCCAGATGGCTGGGCCAGGAGGTTGGGGGGCGGGGGAAGGAGGCTCAGGTAATTAGGTGCCAATGGGGAGCTACACATTCCATGGCTGGAAGGAGCGGAACATTCCGTTGAGGGAGGATGTTCTGTGGAACTGTGTGTGTCTCCGTGTGTATACACTTAATTTGATACAGGCCTTAGTAGAATCTGAGCTGAACTCGGAAGGGGAGAGGGATTGTGTTCCTCTGCTCCTGCAGTCTTCTAAGAAGGGAGGGGACCTCCAAGTATGTGTGCTCTTGTCTAGCAGTAGGATACTATCACCAGCTCCTCTCTTGAAATCATGCAGGGCCTTCTGGGGTTGCAATCTTTTGACTCGGTGCTACCCATCTCCTCCTCCTGCCCAGGAGGGTGGGAAAGTGGGACTTTTTTGTTCCTGACCACCTGCAATTTCTCCGTCCACCATCTAATCCTGCAAATGGGAGCCCCTTCCAACTGCTTTCCACGCCGCTACTTGGGGCATGTGGAAGGTAATGTTTCCAGACACTGTGTTCCCTGGACCCGACGGCTGGCAATTCATAAAGTTCCTGGGCTGAATTGCTGCGTGTCCATTGGAGAACAGTGAAACTGAGACCGAGGAGCTCCCCTACCCCACCCCTTTGGATGTGAACCACAAATTTCTTGCCTGCCTCTTGATCACGCAATGCCTGTTGCCAGAGACATGAGTCTTGAAACTCGCTAACTTCTTTTAAAAAAAGGCTTGAAATATGGCCGCCCCTCCCTCCCACTAGCCCCGTGTCCCTGCCAATTAGTGAAACAAGTGGAGAGGAGCAGAGCGCGCAGCTGTTTCCAGTCTGTAAGTGCAGCTGGCACACCCTGGATATGCTGGGAATGCTTGGAGGTCTGGCAGCGCAACTGGTATTCTCAGTCAGGGGGGAGCTGTTCGCCGTCCAAGCGACGTGGGCATGCTGGCGGGGGCATAGAGAGCGGAGGTGGTGGTGGGCTGTTGCAATCCTCTGCCCTTTCGCTCTGCAATGGTTTTCCCTTAGCATATCAGAGGCTGCACTTTGCTTGCGTCTGGGATATATCACTTCAGGCTACGGGCGGGCGGCTCACGTGACTGAGCGCTCCTTCTTAACATGCACAAATCTCTGCACATAGAAAGGTGGTGTATCAGGAAGAAGAGCTCTAGCATAACCTTTGCCCTGATGCACTAGTCTTCAGTGTGCAGGGATTTTGCTCGTGTGGGTTTGGCAGGCGAATCGTGAAATTGGAGATTTTGCAGAGAGAGAGAAGGCCAGTTCATATTGGTAGCTGACAAATTCCATCTGTGCCTTTTGCCTTTTGGGGGAAGCTGTTGCATTTGCTTGCAAAGGTGTATGAGAGTTTGCTTGATCCATTATGCCTTCTGACTGCCCCTGAGTTAAATGAAGTTTCTCTGTGTTCTCTGGTGTATTTGGGCTTGCAAGATGGATGTTAGTCTTTAAAAAGAATCCTGCACTTGAAACATTCCACCCTAGAGGAGCAGCGGCAGCAAATCAACTCGTACTCCGTTTTTCTCTGTATCTGGCAGATGAAGGGGATGGAAAATGTTTCTCACCACAGAGCCAAGAGAAGAGCACGGGGTTTGTTTTCTTAATGAATCATGGGGTTTTTCTTTCCATGTTTGGTGCCTGTTTATGATTGGGCAGCCTTCCAGTACCATTCCCTTTACATTTTGAGTTCATTAGTGGAAACGGCAAAACAGCAAAGGAAGCAAACCGATCCTGGAATGCAGGCCTCTGTTCCTTTCTCTGGTGTTTCCCTGTGGCACCCTGAAGTTGGTGATGGAAGAAGAGGGGTTCCAGACTGCTCTGGTTCAAAAGAAAGATGTCTCACTTGCCGTGGCTTAGATGGGCATTTAGAATAGTTTTTGGAGTGCAGCTGAGGTGAGCTACACAGATCTGAAACGAACTGTGATCTTGCTTTTTGTATGGTATTCCAGTACTGAATCTTTAGCTTTTTTGCTAAAATGGAAGATTTTTGTTCCACTTTGTGAAATGTATTGAAGCCTAATCAACTTGAATAGTTCCCTTCCCATTTCTTTTTGAGGGGAACATCATAGGTTAGGGAAGACATGATAACAGTGACCCTGACTTGGCTGGGTGAACCTAAGACTTTGGATTGATGTCCAGGTAATGGCCTTCCACGAAATCACTACTGGGAGAATGTGGCATACTTCCAAAGTTCCCTGGCATAGATACAACCCTGAAGGCCTTTAAAGAACAGGGAGGGGGGAATCCGGATACCTGTGCCATGTTGTGCTACACCCCTGTGGTTTATTTGAAAAAGGCCTTGGGAGACCTCAGTTCAAACCCCTCTTGCCCATGAAGCGTTAGGATCAGTGACTATATTTCAGCCTAGCCTGCCTCACAGTGGATGGCGAGGATAAAATATGATAACCTCCATGTATTGCCCTGAACAATTTGGAGGAAGGTGGAATACAAATACGGTATACACCGCATGAAGCGCTCTCTCTCTCTCTCTCTCTCTGGATGTGTGTTAGAATCTTGGCTGGTTCTGAGGTGGGTCTCTAACTGGTCACCCCCGGGAATTTCAGGAAAATCATCATCTGTGGGAGGATGCAGAATGCTCTTTGGAAGTCTGAACCATCAAATCATCCTGACCTGAGAGATGAGGAATAGGATTCTGCATCGCTGACAGTCCAGAATTCTAAAGAGCCTGTCCTTGCAGGGGTTGTCACTCACGGTTCTTCTGGGGTATATCCACGGAAGCTGCTTCAGTGCCTGGTTTCCTGTTGTGATGCTAAACCAGATGCAGAGGAGAAAGTCTAAAGTAGTGCTGTGTTGGGCATTCAGTCCAGGTGTGCCCCTTGCCCTGAGCCTCCTAGACACATGGTTTAGCAGAGATAGACATAACCACAATGATTGTGTTTTTCCTCCATTGTCAGAGATATTGCACTCCCTGAATGCCCGCTTCTTGGACTCACGAGTGGATAGAGTGCTGTTGCGCTCAGGTCCTGCTTTGGGGCTCCGCATGGGCATGGGGTTAACCACTGTGAGAACAGGGGGCTGGACTAGATGGGCCTTTAGCCAGATCCACTTTAAGGACCCATGCCATCCACCCAGAAGTGCTTGAGAGAGGTGTGGAGCAGGGCCAGCAAGAGTCCAGAGGGATGGATAGAGGGGCCTGTATTCAGCCACCAGACCTGAGGTTCCCCATTCCTACGTTTGGGCATAGAGCACTGTTATCGCTTGCATGCCTGAGTCCTTGCACTGATACCCACTCACATTTGCTGCAATTTGAACCTTCTGCAAAGGCAACCGGGAGGGGGGCTGTGGGTTTAAACTTGGACAGGGAATTGGGATATCTGAAACGGTACATTGCAGTAGTAAAACATGAATGCCACAGAAAGGATAAGGTCACTGCCACTTTTGAATCTCGAAATTCTTCGACATGCCTCCTGAGCTAATGCTTGTTTGCTTCTTGTGTTCCTTTTTTTGTTTCTCACTAGGGTGGAATTTCAGAACAAGTTCTACATGGGCGCCGGGTTCAAGTTCCTCCCTTTCTCATTTGACAACATCCGTGATGGGAGATTTGATGAATGATCCTCTTGAGGCCAGTTGGATGGATGTGTGGCAGTAAACCTTGGCTCCCTCCTGCATGTGTTTGTGTTTACCTGTGTGAGATAAATCTGAAGTTGTATAGCTCTCCGGTTGTGTAGTCAAGCTGCTAGTGTGACAATATCGTGCTTTTCTCATGAGAACCCCACTCAAAGGAGAAAGGGAATAATAGGAAAAACCTAAGAATCATAAGAAAATATTGTTCCTGTAATCACCTTGGCAGGTCCTGGGGTGTGGCAGTGTCCTTCAAGTTGCACAGACAGAGACTACCACGGAGGAGCACATCCTAACCACCTGCAGCCTGTTAATAACAAGCATGTTAGCTGCTCAGTTTGGTACCGGAAAGTGAAGTGCAGTTCAAGAACACACAGGACTAGAAACTTGTATAAGCTTCTTCTGGCAAATTGTCTTGCCAGAGGGGCCATTATTCCTCAGTCCAACCACACACACTTATCTCTCCTGACCTCTAGAGCGGCACACTGGACTGCTTGCAACAAGTCCCAGATTTGCCCCATGCAAAAGTTGTATTCCAGCTTTATGCCTATCCAGCGATTTGCTGGGGGCAGATTTTCCTCTTTTACTGGCATTTTTGCTCTGCCATACCCTCAGTTAAATTGCCATCATAAAATTGCTTAAAAGGCAACACACATGACAGGCAAGAGAGCTCCCACCCCACCTGCGCCTGCCACACGTCCTAGCTTGACCTCTGAGCAGAGCATTGGCTGCTATTCCCTCCCCCTCTCATTGCTCTTGCTCTACTGCTTGTAAGCTACATTTTGTCCCCTCTTCTCTGCCTCGCCCCTCTGTGTGTGGGCGTAATCCTCTAGGAAACTCTGACCGAAAGCAAAGGATTCTTTGGGAAAGGTGACCCCCCACATGGCATTACAACTGGATGTTTTTGGAACTGTCCTTCCCTGGACAAGAGCAGGCCGGTGAAGGAGGGAGGGAGTTTGCTTGCCTGCCCAACTGCAGAGCCGACCTGTGCCTGGCTCTGCAGGATTAGTTAATAAGGAAACTTTGACTCACCCTGCCTGCAACTCTGAATGGCTTGTTTTGTTCCAAGGAAACTGAGGGTCTTTCACCTCCAGGAAGCTCCTATGTAACCCTGACATTACTAGATGGAAAGAAGAAGCAGGGTGGGGAAACCTGCACACCCCGATTACTACTGAGCATTTGTAAAAGCCATCCACAGCAGCCCTTGTGTATTTTAGGGTGGGCTTCCCTAGGAAAATAGGAATTTCCCAAGGGCGGGCAGCATCTGCCTTCCCTTTGCCATAGGAAAGAGGCTGGGCTTTCTGCGCCTCTGTATGCTGAGTATTTATATGATTCATGTGTATTTGTGTGACTTAAGCATGCACTGTTCTAGAATTGTCTCGGTATGAGGCCACCTGTGTCGCGCACTAAAGGCAAGAGCACCGGAACTGGTGTGGCAACTTTATGGGCAGGTGCTAATCCCTTATTTGCTCTTGAGTAGAGAGTCTGAAGTATCAGGTGCTGCCATGTGTATGTGTGAAATAGAGAGCAACCGGTCATTGTGTTTACTGCTGCTGTTTTGGACAAGTGAAGTATTCCCCCCACCCCCCGCTGGTCCTCATCAGTCAATCACTGTGTCTATTAAACTAGTTCATCTCATCTGCTGTGTGTCCTGGTCTTCTTTGACTGTGCCTGGAGTGGGGAGGATTAATGGAAGGGGGTTGGCTGGGCTGTGTCAGCTAATAATAATATTGCACCCATGCAGTCTAAAAACTGAATTCTGGGGTTGGTATGAATGATGCAGATAGGATTGCCTCTCATAATTTGCAGGGTGTATTCCACATTTCTGCCACTTTGCATGCTTCCGGTTGCGTTGCCGATGGGAGAGGCAAAGTCCTGCCTACAGCCAGCGACTGCGTGGGCAAGCTTTTTCAGCCTCCCCTTTGGCTTGTGGAACTCCCAACAAATATTTGCAGCTACAAGAGCTGAAAACTTCCTTTAAAAAAAAGAAGTGGAGGGGAACACCCTCTACAGTTATTTGCAAAAAGTTGAATGTTTGCTCAATACCACATGGTTTCCAAGGAATCCCAGAATCCACACAGCTGGGTTTGCTGTCTCCTGTGGGTGGTCTTTTAGCTAGGCCTAAGACCACAGAAAAGGCTCTACATCCTGTTTTATATCAGAGAAACTCCAGAGCTTGCTGCCTTCTCTGTGATGCAGGTGGAAGATAAGCCCTTGCCCTTCCATTACCATAACTGGGTTTAGGGTAATTCCTCAACAGCACAAGCTTCCTTGGAGAAGTGAAGGAAGCAAGTTATTTGTCTCACAGCTGCTGCAAAACTTGTGCTGATACTTGAAATGTCCATTACCTTTTACATTGCAGCCAGCGCTATAAACCACCCTTGACAGCTGTATCGTGTCAGCTTCTTGTGGGGAAGTTTTCCCTTCTGTGTTTTGCAGTGCATGGCTATAGTTGCTCCAGAAGGGCTCACTTCTTCCCTAAAATTGCACACAGCCTGCAAAGGGTCGTATGTTTAGTGTCTTTACAGCACAATCCTAACCATGCTCACTCAGAATTCAGGGCAGGGAGCTTCCTGTTGTCAATGGATCCATCCTTATTATGAGAAGAAACATTAAGTGGGCTGGGAGAGGGGTGGAGCAGCGTGTGCTATCCTTTTTTCTCTGCAAAAGTTCTGCAGTGCTTCACAAATGCCTTCTGGATCTGTTACACAGTGCCTGGGGAGAAGAGCCACATGGGATATGAGAGGAGCGGGTCGATTGTGTCGGCACAGACCTATGTTCCTTCCAGGCAAACAAAACTCCCTTGTGCATTGAAAACTAGCACATCTGGGATAGGTTTTTGCCTAGCCTCTTCCAAGCATGCCAAATGTGCACATGATTCTTATTTTTCAGTGCAAATGATGTTGCTGTTCAGTCACAATGGTTCATACTGTTTGTAATAGCTGCAAATGAGCTGCAGCAAACCTCAGGTTTGCATGCTCCTCCTTCCCTTATGTGACTTCTGCCACCATTAAATTTGCATGTTCTTTTAAGGTACCAGGGGACTCTTTGGCCTCTCTGTGAAAAACCATGCACACCGATGGTCCTAAATAAATAAAAGATGAGCAAGATGCTTTGCGGATAAGATCTCAAGTTACACATGTGCATGCTGGTATGTAAAGAGTGATTGAGAGACACTCCCTTGGGGTGGGGGTGGGGGAGGTGGGGAAAGGGCACTGGTTGGAAGTCATAGAATGCAAATCCCTTCTAAGGCTGGTGATGAACCAGCTTTGTCACTAAAAGGAAAGTGAGAGATTAATGCTTGAAAATGCACCACATCAGAACATCTCTGAATGCCTAACCACAGTGAATGTGCACTTCTGCTTTTTGCAACAGAAAGAGGAAGCAAGGTTTCTGTGAAAGTTTGAACTCTTAGCACTTTTTAGAGAAGAAAGTCACAGCTGGGGGCAGTGGGTATAAATATCTGGGTGACAGCTGGCACAATCAGAGAGTGTAGGCAAGAAGGGATATGAGACATGATGGTTGAATGCTCTGGCATTTTTGGTGAGAGCTGGAAAAGACTCTGAGCCAGGCTTTTCTTGGTTTCCCTTTCCTCCCTAGTGGGTTCCACACACTGTCATCCCACCCCCAAATTTATCTGGTGGTCAGACTTGACCCATCCTCTTTTGGAATAGAGGTACTGTGCAACTTCCTTTGGCCAAAGGCTCTATGAGTTTGCTGTATGCCCCCCTTTTTTCTGTGTTCCTTTAAAGACAGGATGGTGGAGCCTGCAGCCCTTCAAATATTCCTGGACTTCAAGTCCCATAATCCCTGACTATTACCTGTGCTGGCTGGGGCTGATGGGAGTTAGGAGTCTGACAACACCTGGAGGGCCACAGGTTCCTCATTTCTGCTTTTAATATTGAATTGTCATGTCTCTTCACCCTGCCCTCCACTGCTCATGATCCTGGTGCTTCACTGTCTCTGCTGGTAAGTCAAAGCAACAGCACTTTATTTTCTTTCTCCCCTGGCAACGTTTGCAGTCAGAGTCAAGAGCACTCCATTACGGGCCAGTTACTTGCTGTAAATTTGGAGCAAATTCTGAGAAGAAATAATTGTATGGTAGCTGCACCTTGATCCTGTGATTGGAGAAACTGCCTGTGGTGCTATTCTGATGAAACTGCAGGTGACTGTGGCGCTGCATTTGAAGTCAGGTACCAGACTGAGGGTTCTGGTCCAAGCAACAATGTACAGACAAGTGTGTTGAATAGGCGTCTCTCTGTAATCATTGAAGTTGAATATCACAACTTATTTGGGGCCTGTGCAAACTTTCATATGCCTTCTTCCCAAACAATGCCTTGCTGGTTATGAGGAATTGCTGTTTCCTTCTGCCCTGCATAGGAAATACCAGCAAGAATAAAGGGACTCTGGGAAATGTTTCAACACTCCTCATTGGCTCCAGCAAATCTGACAGCATCAGGTCACCCTTATAGATATAGAAAAGCTGGGACAAACATCCTCATGCACAATTTGCAACTTAGCCTACTTTCTCTTCTCTTCTCCCCCTGCCCTGCCCCAAGTTGATAAGAGGTGTGCAGCCAATATTTTTGATACCACCCTACCTTGAATTCTGGGCTCTGGTAAAGTATATCAGTTTCCCCACATGCCATTGTAACTGGGTCCAGAGTACAATTAAACCCAATAGGCCTGATATTTATTCCAAAGGAAACATGTTGACTCTTATACTGTAGGATCATGAAGTGATGCTTTTTCTCACCAAGTTTATTATTTTTAAAAAAGTGGTTCCAGTTGTGAGCTTTTATAGCGTATCGGCTCAAAGTTTGAATTAAGAATTGGGAAATTCACTGTTCAAATGTCACCTCTGCCATCAAGTAACTAGGTATCCTTGAGCAAATAAGTATATTTATATATCATCTTTCCTCCAAGGACCTCAAAGTGACATACATACCCTTTTCCTTTATCCTTACAACAAGCCTAAGAAGCGAGGTAGTGACTGGCCCCAGGTTATCTTGACCTAGTGAGCAACTATTATCTCAGCCTCCCGCTAAGCACCTCCTATACAAAAATACTAAAACTGACCTGCGTTGCACTGTCTAAATCCCCAGTATTATTCTTACAAATGGGACTTTCGGCAAAAGGTTGGCAGTGTGGAGCATTCCTGTTCAGGATTCAATCAAGCTCACTATCCTCCCCACCCCCCCAGGATACTCCATTCCATCTCCCTCTTCCCCAGCAATCCATCAACATTTTGTGCCCACTGAAAGTCTCAGTCCTCATTGGGCTGTGTTTAGGGTTTTACTTTTTATATTTTTTTATATTCAAATATAAATAACCATAATGATTTTTTAAAATCAGTATATTACAATCACTATGGTGGTTTTTTTCAAGTTTTCACCGTTTTATGATTTCTTAAAAAATTTCTGCAAACTTTGTGGTTCCCTTAAGCCTGCTGCGAACCCCCCCCCCTTTTTGTGTGTGTGTGTGTATGGATTGTGCTGTTTTGCCTACCTCAGTATCAGCACTTGGGAGAATGAGTTTGCTGGCCTGGCTTGTAGTCTGTAAGTGTAAAGACTGCAGCCTGTAACAGTAAGCCCTGGGACTGAAGAGTAGCAGGGAGGCACATTCTGGATCCAGCCATTGGCCAGGGGGTCTAGCTCCTTGGTGACGCTGCACCCTCTGCTTCCCAGGAATAAACATAAAGGCAAGGGAGAGGCTAACCTTGTCCTATCTATTGGCCAAAGAAGCAGCAGCGGTAGAAAACTCACCCAGAAGAAACACAAGCACCCACTGAAGAAGTAAGGTGGAAATAGCACTCTGCTTTCATCCATTAGCAACAGGAAAAAGAGCCACCAGCATGAGACAATCAGCCTAGCTTACCAATTTGTTTTGACCTTAAAGAGTTGCAGTCCTTCCAAGCTGGTTGGATTATTATTATTTTTTAAATGAGGCATGCATTCTGCAACATGGCATTGATACAGTAATAGTGCATTGTGGTAGATTTAGACTGGACAGTCCGCACATCCTTCTGTTTTGTTAGTTGGTCTGGGGTGCTTTCCCAGTGTTGCTGTATTACTGCCGAGTAGAAGGGGACTATAGAGCACCAAAAGTGGGTCAAAAAATAAACCAGGAAATTTGTGGTATACAAAAATCACAGGGTGTCACCAAGGCGTTACAGGGCATGCACTGCTTTGAAACAAAGCAGTGTGTCAGCTCCAAAAAGGTTTGTCTGTACAAACAGTACTGAAAGTGGGACCATGAATAACTTGCCCTGATACCATCATGAGCATGAATAATAATGCACCATGAAAACTGGCCTTTGGCACCTGAGATGTCTGTTTTTAGGGCCTGCCCGATTCCTGTGATTGTAATCGGTTTGTACTGTTTGCTATTTTATATTGTTGTAACCTGCCCTGGAACCTGCTGGTGAAGGGTGGGTAATAAATTTGCTGGTGATAAAAAGGATATCTGGAGGGGCCTTGATGGCTTCTCTGCCTTTTCCCTCCAGATCCCTTTCCTTGTCCATGTGGTCTTTTTTTGTTTGCATGCCTGATGGCAGGGTCTGTAGCTCTCTCTTTTTAACTGATGTGAGCTGTTTCCGGAGATGATAATTGTCTGAAAAGCTGGATAAAAACACAGTACATCCATAAATAACACTGATAGAATGTAAGACTGCTACCTCAAATACTGGGTAGCATTTGCAAAGTAAGAATCACAAATCGAACAATGTTTCTAGCACAGTGTTTCCCAACCTTTTTTGGGCAAAGGCACACTTGTTTGATGAAAAAATTCTCGAGGCACACCACCATTACAGCCCCGTGACGTCAGCGCGCAGCGTCACGCCGGGAGGGACGCACGAAAGTGTAAGTTTCAATTTTTTCCCCTCCCCCTTGCCGGGGAACCTCCAAGCTTTGGGGGTGGGGGGGAGGAGGCAGCAAAGCGAGGCAGGAAGGAGAGCGCGGCTTGGCTGGGTGAGCTTTGGCAGGGGCAGGGAATGAGACCCGCGAGGCGGGCGCTGCAGACGGAGGCGCTGCCTGCCGAGCTCGCAGGCAGCCAGGCAGGCAGACGGCGAGAGCTCCGCGCTGGGCGGCCTCTCCTCGCCGCCGCCGCCCCGCCTCTCGCCGCCCGACTCGCCCGCCTCCCTCCAGGCAACATCTCGCGGCACACTAGTGTGCCGCGGAACAGTGGTTGGGAAACACTGTTCTAGCACACCATAAAAGCAAACAGTGTCTGAACCTCCTAAAGCAGGAGTTCCCAAACTGTGGTCCATGGAACCCCAGTGGTAATGAACTTCATGCAGGTGATCCGTGGCACATCTGTGGATTTATGATTGAATACAGGATAGGTAAAGGTAAAGGGACCCCTGACCATTAGGTCCAGTCGTGGCCGACTCTGGGGTTGTGGTGCTCATCTCGCGTACAGCTTCCGGGTCATGTGGCCAGCATGACTAAGCCGCTTCTGGCAAACCAGAGCAGCGCACGGAAACGCTGTTTACCTTCCCGCTGGAGTGGTACCTATTTATCTACCTGCACTTTGACGTGCTTTCGAAATGCTAGGTTGGCAGGAGCTGGGACAAAGCAACGGGAGCTCACCCCATCACAGGGATTTGAACCGCCGACCTTCTGATCGGCAAGTCCTAGGGCTCTGTGGTTTAACCCACAGCACCACCCACGTCCCTGAATACAGGATATACATCACATTAACCTCCAAACCATCCTAAATATCTTCCAGATATGCTCTGGTATCTTCCAGAATGGATTGCTGCAATGGGCTCTATGCGGGGCTGCCCTTGATGACAATTCAGGAACTTCGACTGGTCCAAATTGCAGCAGTCAGATTACTGGCAAGGGTTCTGTTTGGATCTCACATACCCCCTGTTTTAAAACAGCTTTGCTGGTTGCCATTTTGTTTCTGGGCCCAACTCACAAGTGCTCATCAGGAGTGCCAACTTGGCCCCGTGACCATGGGTGCCAGGGGCCGTGGGTGCTATGCAGTGTGCAAGGCCCTGGCACCAAAATTTGTGGGTGCCCAGCCCCTTCATGTGGAATTTTGGGGGTGCTTGGGCACCCAGGGAGTTGGCACCTATGGTGCTCATATTAGAGATGTGCCTGTCGCCTTCATTATAATAGCCTATGGAGAATGCTGAAGACGTACCTCTTTACCCTGACTTTTGACACTTGAGCTGTACAGTGGTACCTCGGGTTACATACGCTTCAGGTTACATATGCTTCAGGTTACAGACTCCGCTAACCCAGAAATATTACCTCGGGTTAAGAACTTTGCTTCAGGATGAGAACAGAAATCGTGCTCTGGCGGCGCAGCAGCAGGAGGAGGCCCCATTAGCTAAAGTGGTGCTTCAGGTTAAGAACAGTTTCAGGTTAAGAACGGACCTCCAGAACAAATTAAGTACATAACCAGAGGTACCACAGTATATTTATTTATCAAGAGCAGTGCTATTTTTCTAGAAAAAGAGGTGCTGGAACTCACCACGAACGCCTCCCTTGTTCTCTTACAATGGCAATGGCGCCCACCTGAGAGGTGCCGGAACTGAGTTTTGGTGAATTCCAGCTAAAAGAAGAAGCTCCTATCGAGAGAATAACATTCAGAGGCCTACGTAAAATTTTGGCTGAATGTCAACTGTGTGTTGGAATATTACGAATGCAAGATAAAAACTGGGGAAGATGGCATGGCCAAAATTATTCCCTGGTTGTGGGCACAGCAAACAAGCATTTGTGAGGGTCATGTAGAGGAGCCCTCTGTTAGTATAGCCCTATGCTCTCTTGCTTCAGGGATTTAAAGTCTGTATTGAAGGGGGGGGGGGGAACCTGCCCAACTGAATTCTAACAAGGCTAGTCAACTAAATTTCCCCCCTCCCCTCCGTCCTGTAAATTAATACCTTGAGCTTCTTCGTCTCTCAACCAGTCAGAGCTTTTAGGCAACTGGACACTTTGTCCACCATTTCTCCTCCTCCAGCATAGCAACTGGTCACATCCCAGACTTCACGTTTAAACTAATAAACACAGGCCCCAGACATTTCGCAAAGGCATATGTATTTCCCAATTTTAATTCTTTGCCGCCATCTTGTGATCACGTTCTGCAGTAGCAACCCTCCACTCTCCCCCCCCCCCACTTGAATTTCCTATTTATTTCCCCAAGCATAATTCCTAGTGATGTAAACCAGGCCTGTGAAGGGAGGGCATTTATTGTGTGGGTGTCAGATTGTGGTCACTGGCTCCAGGCTTCCAGAACAAGATATATGTTCTTTCATGTAGCTTCTGAAGTATAATCTCTTCATTACCGTCTGTTTGCTTGTCTGTTTATTCACAGCATTTGTATCCTGACTTCTTGTAAAAAATGACGAAGGCGGGATTTTGCGTTACAGTGACAGGCAGAAATTAAAACAATTTATCCCGAAAGGTCCAAGTCAAACTAAAACTGAGGCTCTGGAAGAATTATAAAACATTTCAGAGCAGTGGCAACAAATCCCATTAAAAAAAAAAAAACTTCTGAAAGAAAGAGGTTTTAACTGCCTTTTTGGAATGCGAGCAACAGGTAAATTTCTCTAGTGCCTCTGAGGAAAAAAGGCCTTGCCTCTTGTGCCTCAGATTGCAGGAAGGCCTCAGGCCCCATCTTTGCAATATATTTAAAGCAGAAATACGCCGCTTTAAACAGGCATGACTTTCCTCAAAGAATCCTGGGAACTGTAGTTTGCTAAGGGTGCTGAGAGTTTTTAGGACTGTTCTCCTCGAGTGTCAATTCCTAAAGTTTCCTGGCAAGAGGGATTGATTATTCAGCTACTCTGGGAATTGTGTAGGTGGGTTCAGGCACGACCAAAGACCATAACAGTAGCTGCTACTAGGACCTTGTTAGGCAGGTTATCACACGTTTCTTTAATTGTATTTTAAGGCTAGTTCCTCATTAAAGTTGAGGAGTCACCTGTTAAGCTGTGTTAACTCATGAGTAGGTAATTTCACTCCCATAGAAGGCCTCAGTTTGGGGTTTTTGGAGTACCGTTTATGCATTCACTTACGCTGAGGAAAGAAAATGTGCCACAGCTTTAGATTTCATCTTTGAAGGTAAGCATGTGAGGTGTTGTTGTTTTTTGCTGTAATGTAATTTCATACAGTGATGGGGGAAAAGAAAGTGCACCATCCTAGAATTATGTGGTTTTACATATGAAGACATGACAACAACCCTCTGTTCTGTAGCAGGTGTTAAAATTAGGTAAATACAATCTCAGGTGAACAATGATGCATGGCATATTACACTGTGTTGTGATTTATTTAACAGAAATAAAGCCAAAATGGAAATGCCATGTGTGAAAAATTAAATACTAATTAGTTATGCCTTTTAAGGAACAAATGATTGCTATTATGTCCTGATATGTAAAACCACAGAATTCAAATAGAGTGCACTTTCTTTTTCCCACGACTGTATACAGTATTCTAATTTAGTATATTGCATTAATTCAAAATTACTACTTTGGTGTTTGTATTCAGATGCATGGTAGCACCTAACAGAAATCAACAGGCATCTTTAACTACAGTATATTATGTGTGGTGGTCTTGCATTATATATTCTACTTCATATAGTGGGTGAAGCTGTTTTCAAAGTTTATAGTATATTGGTGCTCTCCTGAATGAAGAGAAAATCTGCAAGAAAACTGAGACACCAAGGGGTCTTCAGTTGCTATTCATATGCATTTTCAGTTGATTGAAAAAAAGTATGAAATGCGTTTTAGTCCTGGAAAACTTGTCCTATAATTATCGGAGGATTTGCTGTTTACTTGTATTGTATTGTTTGAATGATTTCAGTTTCTCATCATTGGTGAATCTTATTGGTTAGCCTATCATATTTGCCTGTTTCTACTATTTGCTGATATATTTATTAATTGGTTCCTGTGACTTTATCTCTTTGTTGTTCATTTACATTTGGCTGCCCCACACTGGGCCCAGATTACTAATTTTTTATTTTAATTTCAAAAGCTGCTTATCCTCACAAGGTCTGCTATGAGAAAGATACACATTTATTTCCCTCAAACAAAAAAATAATAATTCTGGTCCTTGTAGTTTACCTCTTACAGTTACAATTCCCAGCAACCCTTAGCAAACTACAGTGCCCAGAATTATTTGAGGGGTGTGTGTGCTGTACTCAAATGTGCTTTAAAGGTATAGAGCGTCACAGCCTTGCAATATCTCTTTAAGGAGGCTAGAGTGGTTATTTCCTCTGTGTTATAGATGTTAGGTCTGGGAGGTAGCAGCAGCCTAGTTGGGATGAGATTTGAACTAGAGACTTGCAGCTCCTAGTTTTAATACTTGAATTAAGGGAGGTGGAGATTGCAGGAGGCTTCATGATTTGGCTAAGATTGGAGAGATTGAGGCTTGTGAATTCCATTTCTAGTAAGCCTCTCCGTAACCATTTATTTTCCTTAACATTATGTGAGCACTGTTCTTTTTGAAAAAGCATTTTTAACACAAAATATTTTATTAAAGATAATATATAATAATTATGATAATCACATCATATATACAAGTAGTAATGAATAAAGAAATAAAACACTGCAAGACCAAATATTATCGAGCAAGAATTCAAGCCCTCTACTTTTCTAGGAACAATTTCTGCCAATTAAAGCAACAATAGTGGCACGATTGTTAGGTGTAAGAAGAAGTGAAGACCATGCTTCCCCAATGCATTAGCCAATGAAGGGGAGGGGGCAGGATTTCCTAGCCCCCCCCTTGCTTTTTTCTTTCATTTGACTTTTCTTGCATAAACTGAGCCCTAGAAAGCAAGGGTTACTGAATACGGCCAGAAGCAGCACCTATGCAGGCTGTTAGCTGAAGCAATATTGTTGTAATTCCTGGATCCAGCAAGACTTAAGATCTAATGGAGGATTCAGTTGTTGGAATAGCCAGGCCAGCCTCTTGGTAAGCTAATGGCCCTCTAAGTATTAGTTGTTAGGGTAGCAAAGGAACACATGGGCATCTCTTGCCAGCGGATTCATTTCTGCTGCCATTCAGGCAAAATGGAGTGGTGGGGAGTGGGAGGGAGCGGAAGAGGAACATTCAACTGGTCTTCTGCTTGCTGGAGACCAGGTACACACTGGCAATGGTAGTTGGTGCATCTGGGTGAATGGGGCACTGCTCCACCATCATCAGCCAGCACCCACCTGCCTGCCTTCTTACTAATATCCAGTGCAGGGGGGGGGGGCATTGGTTGTGCCAGCTTCCTCTCGTTTATCTTGTAAAACTCAGCAGGGAAGAGGATGGAAGCAAAGCTAGAATTAGTTGGCTCTGCCTGTCATTTGCTCTGGTGCCACCTGCTGCTGGGCTCCCTCCCTTCCACCCTATCAGCCCTAACAGGTGCCAGCCACTACTGGAACACACAGACTTACCTGCTGTGGTGGTAAATATTGTTCCTCCTGTGCTCACAATAAAATAAAAATAAAAATTGTGGGAATACCAATGGTCATACTTTGGCTTCTTGCTCTGAATCTTCTTCCACATCTGGTGCAACCCTGAATATGTTTTGTTTCGGTATGCATGCATGTAAGCATTATAGCCCATGAAAGGCCTACTACCTGCTCCTCAGATAATCTATTTTTTCACCTCCCCACCCCATGGTGTGTCCTGCTGGTGCTTTTTCAAAATTTAAAGTTGGTATCCTGTGCACACTTGGGACTAAGCCAATAACCGATTTCGTTCTGTGAACTGCCCTGAGACATTCGGCTGTAGGTCGGTATATAAATTCAATAAATAAATAAAAAAACAAGCTACATTATCCAAGTGAAATTTATTTTCAGGTTGACATGCATAAAAGTGGACTACAAGACATGTAAAATCTGCTCATGTGACCCCTTTATACGCTACTATGAAATTGCACGTATGTGCGTGCTCAAGTGCATGATATAAAATCAGAGAAAAGAAAGGTGCTTGATAAAATACTTCTGCAAGGAATTGTAAAAATTGATAAATGTTTTGCGAAACTGAGAGGGTGGAGGGAAAGTTGAAAATAGGTATCAGTATCTGCAGCAGATAAGTAATAATGAGTTAAACTGCCACTGACTGTGGAGGTTGGAAGTTGTTCTTTTGTCCACTAAACTAGACACTCATTTAAAATATATTCACTCACCCACATGTGCTTATTCTGCATTTTCATAGAGGAGCAAGGCTGCAATCCTAACCCCACTTACCTAGAAACAGGTCCCATTGACCTCAATGAGACTTACTTCCAAGTAGCATGGTTAGGATTGCAGCCATGGTGTAGTGAATCAAGTGTTAGGCTTTGAGCGGAAAAGTCCTAGGTTCAAATCCCTGTTCAGCCACAAAGCTCACAGGATTGACCTAGGGCTAGTTACCTTCTGTCATCTTAAAACCTACATCACGTGATTGTTGTGGTTGTAGAAGAACCCCACATATGCTGACTTGAGGTCCTTGGATTAAGTCTGGGGTACAAATATGACAGAAAAGTAAACATTTGCACATTCCTCTCTTTTTTGCAATATTTCATGAGCACGATCCAGTTAAAGCTAAGCATTTTGATGTCTCATTCATTCCTATAGGCAAGGCTTAATTATGTGCCTAATCCTCCCATTGAAATGAATGGGAATAACAGCACAATCCTATGCATGTTTTCTCAGATGTTAACCCTCACTGTATTCAGTGGGACTTGCTAACCTAGTTCATCTGCTTACAGAGAAATCCTAACGGTTTCTGCTCAGAAGTACCAATTAATTCAATGGGACTTACTTGAAGGTAAGTGCACCAAAGACTGCAGCCCTAAAGTGCTTAACTTTGGCTAAAACAGTGTGTGTACACATATTACAGTGAAGGTTGCCAAATATTGGCATTCACATACGGATGCTCTCAGTCTCTAATTAATGTGGTAAATCTCTTTCTCCCCCTCCCCGCACATGCACGCACGAACACACACAAGTGTATACTGATAAACACATTTAAGACGCTGTTGCCATTTATTTGTCTATCTCTGAGTTTTAAGACACTGACAAAAATGTGGCTAAGCTTTCATTAAATTCTGGACACTTACTCCTTTTCCCTGTAACATAGAATTAGCTTTATAAGAAATTAGAATCAGTGTGGCTGGCATTGTAACATACCCTGATGATAAACTCTTCTTTCCTGCAGTTTGTCAGCCTGGGATCAGATGAGGAAGGAGGGAAGTGTGGTGGTTCATGGAGCCGATGGTACCCTGTCAAGACAGATGGCAAACATTAAAGGGCAAAAAAAGAGGCAAACTTATTTGCTGCGGCCAGTGCGTTCTCCGGCGAATCCTTCTTGGCAGGCATCATTGGAGCTCAGCCCTGGCTGTTTTTCCTTCATTGCACCAGCAACTACTGGGGGTACAGCTGTCAAATCTTCCCCAGATGCTCTGCTATGACACAAAGGCCTGGTCATGTTCAGCCCTTTGTCCTGTGAGTTTTGTCTGTTGTCCTCTTGGCTTCATCTCTGAGGAGCTCCCAGACTAAAAGACATGGGTAGGGGACGCAGCCTGAGAAGGGAAGAGAGGAGATGGATGCTGGAATCCAGCAGCCCGGAAAATCATCAGCAGGGAGTGGGGGCGGTGGTGGTATTAGTCCTCCCGCTCCTTCAAGAACCTTGCTCTGTTCTGCAGTGTGTTGGCTCCAGAGGCAGGCAGCAGCATCTTTCCACATAAAACATTAGCTGATGGGTTGCAAGCAGCTCGGACTTATTTAGCGGATGGGTTGCAAGCAGCTTGGACTGCTCCCCTTTAAATGCGCACACACCACACACACACGCACACTCTCTCACACACTGGTAATCTCATCACTAGCTCTGTGTGTGTGTGTGTGTGAGAGAGAGAGAGAGAGAGAAAGGGAAGGGGGAGGGCTTTGCTTCCATTGGCTGCTCCTTGCCTTCCCACCCACATCTCTTCCACATCACCTTGGTGTCTCCCTAAATAAAACCAGCCCTCCTTATCGCAGCGAGGAAATCAAGCGGTAGAGTTGCAATGGATTTTAAATAAACATTTTACCCCCCCCTCCCCACACACACTGTCCCTGCCAGGCTGCTGGGGAGAGCACGCAGCAAGCACCTTCCCCACTGCCACCCAAACACTCACATGCAGCTGCCCTGCTTGCTGGCTGCTTCTGTTGCCTCTTTCACCCCATGAGGGAAAGCTGGAGCGCACGAGAAACTGGCTGCAGTCAGAGGAGGGAAGTGGCACCTTCATGACCAATCCTTTCTCCATGGATTTAAAGGAGAGCACCAGCGAGGGAAGCCTGGGGAGCCTCCAGCCCTCCAGCCTCCAGATCTTTGCCAACACCTCAACCCTCCATGGAATCCGCCACATCTTTGTCTATGGACCTATGACTGTGCGGCGGGCCCTGTGGGCTCTGGTGTTTGTGGCTTCCCTGGGCCTCCTCCTGGTGGAGAGCTCCGAGCGGCTGGTCTACTACTTCTCCTACCAGCATGTCACCAGAGTGGATGAGGTCGTTGCCCACAGCCTGGTCTTCCCAGCTGTTACCATCTGCAACCTCAACGGGTTCCGCTTCTCCCGCCTCACTACCAATGACCTGTACCATGCTGGCGACCTATTGGCCTTGTTGGATGTCAACCTCCAGGTCCTTCACCCTCATCTCGCTGACCCAGCAGTCCTGGCCATCCTGCGAGAGAAGGCCAACTTCCAGCATCACCGAGCCAAAGTCTTCAGCATGAGTGAGTTCATGGGACGTGTGGGCCATGACATGAAGGAGATGTTGTTATACTGCAAGTTCCGGGGGCAGGAGTGTGGCGAGAAGAACTTCACAACTGTGAGTACAAACAAGAGTTTTGTTTTCCTTTTGGCATTAGTGGAAACAATGGGGACAACCCAAGAAGTGAAAATTGGGTATCTCTGTTGGAGACCCTGGCTGATATATCTTGGTGACCCAGCTGTCTTGAACTGAAGCAGGTTTGTCTGCTATTCTTGTGGCCAATGGGCTTTTCGGGTTTTGAAGAGTGTAAGGCTTAAGGATGTAATGCCTGATAAGGTTTCTACTTTCTCTAGTGCAGGGTTGGGGGACCTGTGGCCCTCCAAATGTTTATGGACTGTAACTCCCATTATCCCTGACCTCTGACCATGCTTGCTGGGGCTGATGGGAATGGGAGTCCATCAAACCTTTGGAGGGCCACATCCCTGCTCTAGTGGTTGGTTGCTGCAGTTCCTGGAAGTACGGGACAGGAGGGGTGGGGAGAAGGATTGTATTCATGGCTTTATGGAAGATGTAGAGATCAGTGGCCAATGGATGGTGCATGGCAGCAAACTAGTGTTGAAATGACACTGTGCATTCTTGCTGATAATGGTTCAGATCAAGGTACAAAACTGTATTGGACAGAGTCAGCCTGTTGGTCCATCTAATCTAAATGCTCTCTATGCTGGTAGCAGTCACCCAAGATTTCATTTTCCAGTACGAATGGGAACATGTGGTCCTCCAGATGCTGTTGGATTCCAGCTCCTATAATCACTGGCCTTAGTGGTTGAGACTTATGGGAGCTGGGAGACAGCAATGGCTGGAGGGCCACAAGTTCCACATCACTGGTCTTTCTCAGCTCACCTGCATGGGATGCTTCTACTGGAGAAACTGAGGATTGAACCAAGTATGTGTCCTACCACTGAGGTGCTCCTGGCCCTAGGGGAAACAGAGAGATCTATGGCTGATGGGTGGCAAGGGGCGCAATGAGATAAGGAAGACTGTCACTTCCTGGTGGTTCTGGCCTGTTGCAACTTTTTTTCTGTGGCTGTTGTGTGGTGGATAATAGGATTGCCTGATTTACCCCCAGAATCATTTACACATGTATTTTTCTCATTTTATGACTGTGGCTTGTGTATATGTGCATGCATGAGTCACAGCAGATAGAAGATTCACGTTCCCATGTATCTCATCCAACACAGTGCTTTTCAGTAGAGTTGGTTCACACTTTCCCATGCCAAGCCATCGGGTGCAGTGTCATGCATGTGTGATCCAGTTTTTTGACCCTGCTTGTATGCTTTGAACAGCAACTGGAAACATAGACATTAATCTCAGTGAAGCTTTTCCCATCTTGGAAAGGAGAGTGGTGTGAATTGACTTGCTTTATTGTGTCTTTGTTACTAGTTGCCATTAAAGACACTGGAGCCAGGCCAGAAAGATAAGATGACAACATCAGGGCATAGAAGTGGGTGGGAGTTTGAACGTGTGTAGCATAATATTCTCCTGTATGCTACTGCTCAGCAAACTTCTTGTCCTGTAGGGTGACTGCTTCACCCCAACCTGCTTCTCTGTCTTCAACAGCAGCAGCCCAAGGTGGGGAAATGGAGCAATGCTAGGTTGGCACTGCAGGGTGGGAGATGCTTCACCCACTTCCTTTCTCTTTCTCAAACTGTTTTGAACCCCCTAACCCACCCCCAGGAGTAGGGCTAGGGGGGAAAAAAGCAAATTGGTAAGTTTATTTACCTACCAAACCTTTCTTCTCTTGGTTGGGACCTGGATGAGGGCTCACATGGAAAGGAACTAGTTTCCTCTGAGGGAAGTTGCAGGTTAGAATGTTGTACTCAAGTGGGTGCTGGTGGGTTGCAACGAGGCTAGGGATTGGGGCATCAATTAATTACAATTCATGTCACTTTTTAAAATATATACACACCTGCATATTGCTTACCCCAAAGAATCCTGGGATCTGTAATTTGTTAAGGGTGCTGGGAATTGTTGGTTGCTGAGAGGTGTGAGTTACACTTCCCAGGATTTTTTTTTGGGGGGGGGGTGAGCCATGGGCCTTTAAATGTATAGTGAACACAGCCATAAGCACTTCGTGTACATTATATTGTTTAGAATCCTTGCAACAATCCTGTATGGTAGGTCAGTTTTATGATCCCCATGGGTAACCATGCAGTACCAGGCAAAAGCATTTTGCTGTTGGAGGTTGACTCCAAATGCCCATCTCCCCCACATGGGCAGTATTTTACAAAGTCTTGTTGCACTGTTCAGACACAGTTCCTGCCTTCCTTTTTCTCTACTCACCTACCCCACCAAGCCACCTGAAGCAAGTCTCTTCATGCTTCTGTGTGACAGGGCCATCCCTTTGCTTGTTTCTCAAACTTGGGTCCCCAGCTTTTGTTGGCCAACAACTGCCATCATCCCTAGCCAGCTGGATGGTGGGAGTTGTAGTCCAACAACAGCTAGGGACCTATGCTTGAGAAACACTGGAAGGTCATGTAGTACGATAATGACAGAAGGGAGATTCACACTGGAAACTTCTTGGTCTCTAACTCAGACTTTTAGCTTCTGCACCACACCAGCTCTCAATTGTTATTGATGTTTGGGGTGGCGGTCGTATGTACGTGTGTATACACACACACACACAGATTCTTTTCATAGAAAAAGAATATTAAACTTTCCTGATGCCTGGGAATGCTAAACCACAGATATTGTATGCGTGCTAGGAGCAAACTCCCAGGATTGAAAGTTTGGTCTGATTGACGGGAACTCACTGAAGGAAACCACTCTAAACCTGATGAAAGAATTCGTGAGAACCTTGATTGTCATCCAGAAAGGGGGAAGGGTTCATCATTCATGATGCTCCGATAGAATTCACACATTCTATAGCATTCCTACCCCCCACCCCCAAAGCTTGTTTGGAGAGGGTGGTTGCAGGAGCTTTTAAATTTGTGGAGTAGTTGTGTAGGGGTGTGTGTGTATTTGGGAGAATTAGCATACACAGCATTTTCCCTTTAAGAAACTATTGTGGCAAATTTCCAAGAAGCTATCTGGATCAGTGTGTGTTTCTGTGTTAGGGTTACCTTGTAAATAGTGAGGTGCCTGCTTGCCTCTGGTGAGTACAAAACACCAGTAGGCAGGGAAGCTGGCTGGGGCTGATGGGAGTTGTAGTCCAAAGCATCTAGAGGGCATCAGGTTGGGGAAGGCTGCTTTAGAGAGAGAGAGCCTGTGGTTCAGTGGTTGAGCACATGTTTTGCATGCAGAAAATCCCAGGTTCAATCCTCAGCGTCGCCAATTAAAAGGATCTTATGCAGCAGGGCTGAGGTCTGAGAAAACAACTGCCATTCTGTGTAGACAATGCTGTTAGATGCACCAATGATCTGACTTAATAATAAGGTAGCTTTGTAGAAGTTTTCTTTTCCCCTGCTATCAATGATTACGTGTCTAGGCAGTGTAGCTCTCAAATATCTGTAGGCTAGTGACTTTTGTTGGCTTATATGTGAGACTGCATTAAGTAGGTTCTGGGGGTGAGGGCAGGTTCAGAGACCAACACTACTTGAACAGCCCTCCCTGCTAGCGATGAAAATAGGCCCCTGACCCCAAAGAGCTTTAAATCTAACTGGATATTGGGAGATACAGTAAGTGGGGGTGGAGAGGCCAGCATAACAGAGGAATTGTACAGCACATGCTCAAGCATTATACATACTAGGAGGAAGCATTATACATGCTCAAGCATTATACATATACTAGGAGGAAGAGGCTGCTAACCAGCAGATCCACAGGTGCTGTTTAGAACTACCGTACTTGATTGCATCTCACTACTTTTCCAGTCTTGGATTGCTTCTTGCAGTGAATCTAAGTCTTACTCCTTAAACTTAGCTTGCTTTCTGTCTGTCTGATCCTGCTTCTCCTGCCCCTAATCCATTGTTGCTTTCCATCGTATAGGGCTGCTTTCCCTAACACGAGTGCATGCCTGTGCCTCTCTGGGTCTTAGTGGAGGTAAACGAGATCTTGCCTCCTGGAAAGAGAAGGGGTAGGTGTGTGTGTGTAGGTGTGAACAAATAGTGAAAGGAGGGTAGGCACAAAGCAACCTCTTCAAACATGCATATGAAAAATACCAGCATTTTTATTTATGACCCCCAACAGCTGTCCACATTCATGCTGATCTTGAATATGACAGGGTGTTGAAAGGGTGTTGGAAGCACAAATTTTGCTTCAGCTGTAGCATCTTAAAACAAAGAGCTTCTGAGAGGTGTGCCTGAGTGTGAATACCCCTCAAGAGAGTGAACCAAAAGTAGCACACACAAAAACAACTTGGTGGAAAGCAGAATGAAATTTTATCATGTTCCCTTGAAGTATGTATACCCAACCTTTGACAACTTAACCCCGATTCTGCGCAAACAAAACAAGGTAAATAGACTGATGTAAATCAAGGTGATGGTTTTATGTCTCTGATTTGAATTGTCGTTTTATATCACCAAGCAGAAATGCCAGTTTAAACCACAGGTTTCAGTCTGGTCTCCAAACTTTATATCTCATGGATTTCCAGAACAAGCATGCATACTAATTGGCTGCTGTAACATATGGACAGGATGCAGTGCGATTGCCTGGGAATCAACACTTGCAAGGCTATCCTACGAAAGCTAAATTGCAGGGTGTATATGTCTGCATGTGGGAGGGATTGTTTTGAACTGACAGGATAGGGGCAGGAGCTGGGCCTTGAAGGGGAGGAGGATGTTGAGGTTGGTGTGGTGAATGCTCTGCTCTACTTTTCATGGCTGCACATGGCCTGGGAGCCCTCTTGGAAAGAAACAGAAATTGTGACTGTCCTTCCACTCAAGTGTGCTCTATACCCAATTGATTTTGAGTGGGTGGGTGAGGTTTCTTCTGCAATCTCTCAGTCTCTGCGCCAGGAAACTCTCCCATTGAGGTGCTGAGCGTCTTTACAAAGAGCTGCAATGGAACTGGTTTAGGAGAGGCACTTATGTGCACGGCCCTTTTGCCGTTCAATGTGCTGCCGCCCACCATAGCTTTCTGTGCAAATTGGTGTTAATTTGCTGTGGAAGCAACAACAAAAACAGATGGGAAGCTGCCTTAATAAGCCATCTCAATAAGACTCAACTAATCAGCGAGAGGTTATTTCAGAATAATGGCCTTGCTAGATCAGACTGAGTCCAGCATTCTGCTTCCAATAGCAACTGTTAAATGCTTCTGGATGGCTGTAAGAAGGGACCTGAAGGTGACGGCTCACCCTGTTTTTCTGCTCATAACACCTGGTACTTGGAGATATATTGACTCTGAACATGGAAGTTCAGTTTAGCTGCCATTTCCTCTGTTTCCTGAATTCTCAGGCAAGTGCTGGTCCTTCCACAGCCAGAACAGTACCAATCCATGCATGTCAATAGGTTTGGGTTGAGGGAACCTTGATAGAAGTACAAAAAAACTTTACAGGGGAAATCTTAAATGGGAGGTGGGGAGGAATCCAAAATAACCCAATAACAGTGGGCAAGGAATTCTCATTGACTGTTGGGGGAACGGGAACTAGAAAACAGAGAGAGAAACAGGATGGGTCGAATGGAGAATACTGGAAAAGAACATGGCTAGCTGGCTGGAACCCTGAAGAGGAGCACGCCACACCTTGGCAAAATTGTGTTGCAGGTCACTGTTGTAGTGGCTATTAACCACTGATGGCCCCACATCCCTTCAGAGGTGGGCAAACCTCAAAACTGGGGACCAAATGCAGTCCTCCGCAATCTTTATCCGGACTTCAAGACCCTTCCCTTCCCCTGCTTCCAGTCCATACCCTTCCTGGAGCCCTGCTCTGAACTGTCCACAAGGTGCTTTTGCCTGCCTGCAAATAAGATAACATCTCTTAAAAGCCTCTACTGCACCCTCTTCTTCTGCATTAATGGCTCCCCCATAACATGTAGCCCATGTGATGTAGTAGTTAGAGTGCTGGACTAGGACTTGGAAGACCAGGGTTCAAATCCCTACGCAGCCATGAAGCCCATTGGGTGACCAGTCACTGTGACTCAGCCTAACCCATCTCACAGGGTGGTTGTGGGAATAAAATGGGCGAAGAGTGTGCACCACCTAGAGCTCTTTGGACAAAAGGTGGAATATAAATGTACTACCAATAAATAAACAATAAGGGAACTATGGGGGGCTAGGAGCTTAGGCCACAACCAGGCACTTACTGTGTGACTTCCTCATACTGGTCTCACTGTCAGACAGCTTGCCTGTATTTCTCTGCTGACAGCCGGTGTGAGTAGACCTAGAATGGGGAGATGTGGTAGTTAAAGGAAGCCTCTCCCAAGCAGGACTATTGCTCAGAGCTGAGAAATTTGGAATAAGAGAGGAGTGGATGAGATGGACCATGCTGAGCCTATTGGGGTCTGGTGGTGCTTTGCATTGCAGTTGTGCTATTTGTAGGCCATCAAACTGAGTCACTGTCTCCCCTCCCCCCCCCACGCCCTGGGATATATTAGAAGGCCAAAGAAAATCCTAAATGTGAACTCCCAAGATTGCCAACTGATTAGGGTGGGGAAATGAATAGACCTGCTCCTGTGCATTTAATGGTAACTTGATCTTCCAAAAAATCACCCGGTAAAGTTTTTAACAGTCTAGAGATGAGCACCCATCACCTGGTAATTCTTGCTTATTAAGTTCCTGTTAAAACACAGGAGCTTAAAAATGTTGGCAACCCAAATTCCAGATACTGTACATGCTTTTTTTTTTAAGGGTGATCACAAAATCAAAGCACCCATGATTCTTTGTGAGCAGGTAGAGATGCAGTGCCTCAAAGAGCTTGTCCAGTTCTTGATGGGGGAAGGAAGTGTCCTGTGATGTACAAATGAAGCCTTTCATAGTGTCTGCTAGAAGAGCTTACATGAAAATCAGTACCCTAAGTGGCTATTAACTAACGGCGAATGCTGATGGAGCGTTTGTGCCATTCCCGTGAATAACAAATGAATTTGTGTCCCGTCAAAACAATGAGGATGAATTGCAACTGAATAAACATGAGCATGCTTTACAATTTGCCATTCTTCCCAGCTGACTCACGTTGTGGTTTTCCTGCAGTTTTGCACAGAGGCCATGCAAAGAAAGCCACCAAGAGCACAGTGCATCTCAGGACGCCATCCTGCACTAACCATATTTGGGATTAAATTAATGACGGTTTGCACTTGCAGTAGGGCTTGTGCAGGAGAACATGCTGCTGGCTTGTGTTTCCCAGTGTCCATTGGATATAGGTGAGTATAGGTCAGGCTTCCTCAACCTCGGCCCTCCAGATATTTTTGGCCTACAACTCCCATGATCCCTAGCTAGCGGGACCAGTGGTCAGGGATGATGGGAATTGTAGTCTCAAAACACCTGGAGGGCCGAGGTTGAGGAAGCCTGGTATAGGTGGACTGGGGATAGTTTTGCCCTCCAATGCATATAAAAAACAACACTCATATCTACTTAATGGGCACAGTAAATCCTAAACATGCTTATTATGAAGTAAGTCTTGTGCAAGCGACAACACACTCAAAGCCTAGTGACTTTATTTAATTTACTGGCTTAACTTGGGGTGCTTCCAGGCTGTCGCTGTTTTGGGGTGGGATTCAGTTATATCCTAGTAAATACAGGTCTTGCAATTAAAGCTGATTTGGAAACCTTGTGCAACAAACCTGCTTCTCTAAATAATCAGGCTTTTTGTGATAAGGGAAGTGAAGGGGGAAAGCATTGGAAAGTGTGAGATAACACTTGCTTAACACAAGGGCAAATCAGGATGAATGCTCATTCAATATCAGGTTGTCAAACCTCTCAGCAACCAAATCAGGGTGAATGCTCAATTAACAGGTTGTCTGGAAGAGCAACCTATTTATTTAATTTATATCACACTCTTCTTCTGTGATGGGGCTCAGGGCAACATACATTGGGTCCCTGATGTTGATCAGCCCTGCTGCCTGATGTGCCTTCAAGGCCATGAATCTTATTTCTTCCACACTCCAAAGAGAAACATATCCTTTGAATGAGCCCCTCCCATTAGGATGTACTCCAGAGCTAAAATTTGCCTCAACTATAAAATAAGGTATTAAATGACAAATTAGATATGTTAATAATGTGATAGGCACGTGTCTTTGTTTCTTCTTTTTGGTAAATAGCAACCTTGGGTGGGTGGGGGTGCTGCTGATCCTGAATACTGTCCACCATGTTTCTGTTTGCTCTGGGAAGGAACTCAGTGTGGTGTAATGGTTAGCGTGTCAGATTAGGACCTGGGAGACTAGGGTTTGAATGCCCACACCCATGGAGCTCACTGGGTCTTATCACTGGTTTTCAGCTTAGCCTACCTCACAATGTGAGGATAAAATGAAGGGAGAACCATGTACAATGTACACTGCAAATGGCACGCACATGTGTGACCATGCATGCTTTAAACACGTGCAAAATGAAAGTTGCCTGTATAACAGCTTCAGCAATTGTGGTTTGAAGTTAGCTTGTTGGACCAAATCATAGTTCAGATTAACCACAGTTCCCAGTCCAGGTGGCGTGATGTCCTAAACCTTTACTTGTGGACTGGAGCTGTCTTCAAAAGAATCTCCTGGAGGTCAAACCTGGCACTGGGTTGAGAAAGTGTGTGTAGTTTATCTGCTGAGAGGAAGACAAGGTTGCTGCCTGTGAATCTATTCTGGGTCAATCCTGATTGCCGAAGTTGGCTTGGGAGTGGAGCTGGGCTTTATGAATATTTGATGGACTCTATTCCTGGCAGCAGCAGCAGCAGCATGTCCTTGAAGGTGTCGAACAGAAAGGCAGGTGCCTTTTGCGTGTGAGCTCCTAGGTAGGGATTGCCCTCCTCTTGTGGGAGACACGTCAGACCCAGAAAGCCTGTCGTGAGGACAAGCCCATTGGTGTTTGGGTTTTTCTAAGGTTGATTTGCATTGACCCTTGAGACTTGCATCCAATATAGGTAGCAGAGTTACAACTCCCAGCAACTTTTAGCAAACCAGAGTGCCCAGAATTCTTTGAAGGAAAGAATGAGCTTTGAATATGCTTTAAAGGTATGGCGTGTACACAGCCTCATATAATGTAGCCTTGCATATTGTTTTTTCTTTCCCATTCAGGATCTGATTGATCATACATTTATATGGTGTCAGAAAATAGCCTACTACCACCACCCCTGTTCAGATTAGTGACTTTGAATCTGTTTAGTGACGAGTGTCCTCTGTGGCTAGGCTTCCTAGCTGGTGACACTGGGGACTGTTTGCTTTGCAGACTCTTTCTGTGGGCAGCACACTTTCCTTTCATCTGGCTCGGATTGATTTGCGGGGGCTGTGTCAGTCCCGTCTCCTGTCAAGCTGAAGTAAGGACCAGATAAAGGTCACCTCCACACCATACATTTTAAGTTTGGAGCTGCGCTATAACTCAGCTCTTAGAAGCTAGATCTGCTGCAGCTCCTCCCATCTAGAATAGGGATGAGGAAGAAATTCATTCAGTTCACATTTTAATGCAAGCCTACCTAATTCACATTTCCTGAACCAATCAGATAGGGCTGAGGAGCCTTTTCCAGCCTAAAGGCCACATTCCCTTCTGGGGGCCACATGGCAGTGATGATTGGGGCCAGGAGCAAAAAGTGTGCGGAAACAGGGCAAACAGAACTTAAGGTTGGAAAAATGAGAAATTGAGAAACTGATAGATTTGTCCATCCTTAGGGGGGAGGAGTCGCACTTCTATTTCCTACATAAACAGCCTCAGTTCCTGCCAGTCTATTTTTTTAGTGGGGTAAAAACAAAGCCTTCTTTGTTTTCAACATGTTCAGGTAGATGCTAAATGACTGTGATCCATGTCCTTTTATTGTGAAGCCTGACCACGTACCGTATTTTTTGCTCTATAAGACTCACTTTTTCCCTCCTAAAAAGTAAGGGGAAATGTGTGTGCGTCTTATGGAGCGAATGCAGGCTGCACAGCTATCCCAGAAGCCAGAACAGCAAGAGGGGTGGGATTCAGTTATATCCTAGTAAATACAGGTCTTGCAATTAAAGCTGATTTGGAAACCTTGTGCAACAAACCTGCTTCTCTAAAAAGAGAATCCCTCTTGCTGTTCCGGCTTCTGAGATTCAGAATATTTTTTTTCTTGTTTTCCTCCTCCAAAAACTAGGTGCGTCTTGTGGTCTGGTGCGTCTTATAGAGCGAAAAATACGGTAGTCTTGTGTAGGGGAAGTGAATACTTAGTAGTGAAGAAAAAAGTACAAGATAGAAGCAGGATTATTTGCGATCAGTGATGGGGACATTGATTGTCAAGTAATTGCAATGTGGCTTGGAAGATGAGTACTTTGTGCCTGGAGAGTATTGGAATACCGTATTCTCGTAGTTCTGTATATTGGATCAAATAAGTTAAATAAAAAGTACTTTTCTGTGACACAATTTCAAACCGAACGTTTCAATTGAGATTTAGACATGTCAGATCAGACTTCAGGTTGAGGTGGGTGAGGAAGAGATTTTGATGAATGTGACAAGATTCTCAGCAAACTTCAATGGTCTCCTTTTTGATATATTGCAGACTAAGTTGCAAAAAAGTGGGAGAAAAAGAAAAGAAGTGTATTTTAAGACTGTTTGTTGTGTTTTTTTATATATATATATATACTTCATAGTAACTATAGCAATGAAGTCAAGCAGTCGCCCTTTCCTTTTAAGTGAAGAGATCTGTGCCTTTCCAGGTATCAAGCACATGTAACAATAGCCACTCATTGTGTAGAACTGATAACATGGCTTGGAGTATAGGTTCTTCTAAGGAATCAGCACATGGACTGAAACAAGGGGAGGAATGATGGATTTAAGATCTTTTTGCTCTTTGGTGAATTAAAGTATTACTGTGGAGCTGCATGAAATGCAGTGCGGAAATTTTAAGGCCTCAGGATGTTATTTAGGTAACTCCTAGCACACAAAAACAGGAGTATCCATCCACATAACAGCTTATGGAGGCCAAAGTGTACCTCAAACAGGGAGAGCAGGTACAGTCTGCACAGTAAGTGACTTTGGCAAGTGAGCCCAGCTACATGCTACAGGAGTAAGGTGGCATCACCAGCTATGATATATAGTCATGGGGAAAATTACAGCTGTTGTCTATATCATGATATGCTATTGCCCATCCTTGAGCATGACATCAAATTAAGCACTGGAACGTAACAGATCCAAACCAGCAAAACTGGTCTCTAACGGCTAGATTTCTTTGAAAATACTTTGGGATTTCATCTTTTGCTGTATTAGATGGCAGGACTGCAGATCTGCTGCAGTGCATTTAAATGCAGGCTGCAGATAATGCCAGCTATGGCGTCAGGCAGGCGGGAGCCCTCCTCAAGGGACGCTTTCTAGCAGGTCCAGAGGATCTTTTCCTTGTCTTATGAACTAGTTCAGCTATTTATCAGGTAGATTTGCTCCAGGTTGTCAGAGACTCATTGTGCCTATATGCTTGTTCTGCACTCCTGCAGCCCAAAACAATCTGTAGCATTTGGGGCTATTTGATAAATAATGCACTGAGAGCATTTGCCACATGCATGCTGATGTTCAGTGTGAAACTCATTAGATGTGAAACTCAGAAAAATGTTGATAAGAGACACATAAGTGGACATAGGCAAGGGGGCTGAATGCAATCAGGGCTCCTTGGTGTGTGTCTAGTGCATGTCCCTCTGTGTGTGTCTGCAAACATTTCTAAGTCATACTTTATGGTGTTTGCGGCTTCTGACGCCAGTGTACAAACAAAGGTGCATACAGAGCTGCCACTTTGGTATTAAGGAGCAGGGCTTTCAGAGGACACTCAGGTTTTTTGATGTATGTACAGTTCTCACTGTATGTGTGTCTGCTGAACAAAAACCAGGGTGAGTATGTGCTATGGTACAGTGACTCTGTACCCACAGCCTGCATGCTGTGTTGTTTTTTTTTTAATGTGGAGGAATACTGGGCTTTATGAAGCTGCTCAAACGTGCCAACATGTGCAGACTTAGAGGGGTGGGGGAGAGAAATCTGGCTCACAAGATGGGACAGGACAGAAGGTGTTGCAAATTGTTTGTCTAAATAACTGTTGCTAAGGGACTCGGAAGCAAGATGTGAGGCGGTCGTTTTTATGCGCTGGAACTACCAGGCATAAAGATCATGCTAGGCTGTGCTGCGTTATTGAGTATAGACTCTGAGGGACAGCTGAAGGTTTTTGTTGCCCTAGGTCAATTAAAATCCTCCCCTCCCCTGCGACTTACTGTAGGCTGAGCAGCATAACCGTAAAACATCAAATGGGCATGGGATGTTATTTTTGTTTTTAACTTCAATAATTGGACCATCATACCCAGGGCTTTTTTTCAGTCAGAACTCACTGGAATTCAGTTCCAGCACCTCTCAAGTGGGCACCATTGCCATTATAAGTGAACAAGGAAGGCATTTATGCTGAGTTCTGGCAACTCTTTTTCTAGAAAAATAGCACTGATCATACCACTCTACTCCACAGATTTGGATTAAATTCTAGGCACCATCAGCTAACATACTTTAGACAATTCACTTCACATATAAGCATGCATTAGAAAACTTGATCAATCCAGTTCTGTCTCCAAGACATTAACATAGCTGAGACAAGAGCCCCTGGCTATTCTGGTGCCCCAGGCAGTTCCCTGATTTACCTCTAGGACTGTGTCAGCCCTTCAGACTGTGAGGTGCCAGTGACATCAACTAATACAACTGTGTGAAAACTGGTTAGTGCGAAAGATTCAATTTTGAGAAGTATGTGTGCTTCCACTATTCCATCCTGAAACCACCACCAGCTTCCAAACTAACTGCCTGTCGAGCATTCATTCTGGATTGGTTTGCATGACGTTTGTGGGAGATTATCCGTACGATATTGGCTGTTTATGGAGCATTCATTGAGATTTGTTTGTGAGGAGGTTATATCTTTCAACAAGCAAGTGTTATCCAACACTTTCCAGTGCACTTTCCTGTCCCTTTCCTTGCTGCAAAAAGTTCAGTTTTTTGGGGGCTGGGGAGGGAAGTGGGTTTGTTGCACAAGAGCACCAAATCCACTTTTATTGTGCAACCTGAATTTGCTGGTGTGTGATTGAATCCCACCCACAAAATAGTAGTAGCCAGGAAACTCCCTAGTTTGCAAGTCACAGCAGGACCAATGCTTGCAGCATTAGCACTCTTGAAGTCATTAAATTGAGCTGAATGGGATTTGGGGGAAAGAGTTTGCTTGAGAATCACATCACAAAAAGTCTTAATTTATATTTTCTTAGCTAGATAATCTTTTTCAACCTTTCCTTCTATGGATTCTGTTAAGTAACAGATGTAGGACACAAATGTTTTGTTTATACCTACCATTGTAGGGGAAGTGAAAAGTTATTAGAGCAAGCTGTTAAATATTGGGGGATGGGGATTGTAGTTTTTGGTTTTCATGGTATCCACCAGCCGTCTTGAGCACCATGCCAAATGACTGTGGCCTTTTGTATTTAAGGAAAGTACACTAGAGTGCTACTTTTCAAATTATTTTCAATAACATCTAAAGCAAAAGAAAGAAATAAGATGTAGAATCATTGTAGGGATACTACTGGAAAACATAAATAATCAAAGTCAATGCTGTCAAGCATCCGTTTGCCAGAGCTACTTAAATTTCAGAAGCAGAATTTGAAAAATGTTTAGAATTCCAAGGAAGTCAAACTTGAAAACTGTTTTTCAGTTGTCAAATTTGACTAGCATTATTCTCCAGCTCTGCTATTGAACAGGAGCCACGATCACATTAAATCTGGCTAGTGCAGAGTAGATTTCAGATTGCTGGCTAAAATTGTTTCTGGATCACAGTAGTGCTGGAAGATGGAGGCTGTCAGCCAGTGGCTCGGGGTCCCCTGAAAGATTCATGCCACTTGGGACACCCTGACAGCCAAGATGCCTGCTATTTATGCTTCTGTAGCTCCTTGCAGAGGGTGGAAAGAGGGCATCGTGTTCATTGAAACCACTATTTTCTAACATAATGAACTGTTCTTGCCCTTTAATGACCACAGCTGACTCTGCAAACAGTAACAGGGTCCTTCTGCATAGGACTGTTAATGCACAAGATGACTCTTCAGGGTATCAGGATGGTCATATGTGCTCCCATGTTCCAAGTCAATTTGCACATTCAATACCTTTCTGGATGGTCTCATAGCATCTGTCACAAGCCATGCATGGTCTGTAGCTTTTTGCAGGAAACCTGTAAGATTTTGTACCACAAACATTCTGATTTATTATTTTTTGGGAGGGTGTGGGTTCTGCTTTTGTTGTGCTATAGCCCTGGCAATGTGCTGAACTAATTTTGCTTCTTTGTGGTGTACTTCACGGTGATGCTGAATACTGCCATTCTTTTTTGGGGGGATGGAAACAAGCAAAGGTTTAGCACAGCAATCATAGCCTTTATAGCTGTTTAAAAGTGTAACGGTGGTATACAGCTGACTACACTTGAAGGAGTGGGAAAGGGAGAGAAGTTTGTGCTAGGGCATCCTGGCAATTTACTCAGTTAAAATTGTTTTTTAAAAAGAGGCAGGAGTAGGCGCACGTGCGTATGTCCGTATGCTCTCTCTCTCTCTCTCTCACACACACACACACACGTGCTCCATTGGTCCTTCCCGCTAGTTGCTTTTTCCTCTCTCTTGTCCATGCTGACTAATTCACTCTCACCCTCATCATTCACTTGCTTTCCTCCTCTCTCCAGCATGCTCTGAGCCATTCTGTGGGTCAAGCTCTCTGGGAGCAGGCATTGCACCATAATGCAGCTACCTTCCAGCTTGAAAAAAGAGGGGGGGGGTGCGCAGTAATTGTGTGAAAGCCTCTTGCAACCTGGCGTGCTGACAATTAACAGGGGTGGAGAAGATAAAACATTTGGATGCAGGATTCCAACCTTTCAGGCGCAGGTGGAGGAGAGTGGGGAGTGAACCTCATGCGGTTGGGGACAAGGCAGGAAGACCTCACAAACTCCAAATAAAACATATTTTTTCTGGAAAGAGGGGGGCATTTCTCCATAACTTTGGGAAGCTTTACAAATTGGAGCTTAATCTTGCTGAATCCCAGCCAGGGTGATATAGCACTATAGCTTATTCTAAAGAGCATGCAGGATGGTAGTCCATCGTAGTGCAACTAATTTCCATTAAAAGAAATATGGAGAGGAGGACAGATGGCAAGAACAGAAACAAAGGACTGGGTGGAGTCAAATGAGGACAGGGTAGAGTAGATAATGTGTCAGTATAGAATAGTTGTCTGGAGGTGACATTACTCCTTCCCATGATCACTTCAGCAGAAAAATATTTCTCTTCTCAGTCACCAGGGTCAACTGGGTCGAGACTTAAGCAAAAAATAAAATATATACACTAGAACTAGCATGGTCTCTTTGTGATTAGTAGTTCTACTTACCTCATGGACTCTTTCTCAGCTTGACAAATATGAATAGTTCATCCTTACCTTCTGATATTTAATCAGACATTACCTATGCAAGTCAGATTCTTTCTTGGACTTGATTTCCCATCTATCATAGACTCATATAGTTTGAAGGGACCATGGGGGGTCATCTAATCCAACACCCTGCAATGAAGGAATCTTTTGCCCAACATGGGGCTTGAACCCACAACCCTGAGATTAAGAGTCTCATGCTCTACCAACTGAGCTATTCTAGATGGATGTGATAACAGGTTCATAGTGAGCATCATTGATACAAGGATTGCAAAGTGCTTTTTGCAAGTGCTGGAGAAGAGATTTTAAAAGAATGTTCTATTTGACAGGATCTGGACATGAATATGGGCCCCTCCCCTGCATCTCACAGAAAGGCTTTGATTTGGCTGAAGGACCCTTGTGTGCTCTGCCTCAGCACAGTGCCCACAGATTGGTTCTTGTGTCACCCTTCTCTTGACATTTGCAAGAAGCCAAAGAGAAGGTTGCATTACAGTAAGGTTCAATAGTCATGAATTAACAGTCTGCTATTCTCATCTCCTATCACCTGCCCAAAGGGCACTATAGACCATTAATTTCTTTTCCACACTGTATCCCAGGCTGAGGGCAGAGGGAGAATGTACTTCTCTAGGTTGGTGCCTGTCCCCTCCCGCAAATGGAACAATGATGGGGAAAGTAGTGGCTAGATTTGGGGAGGGTAGAAGGTGGAAATACATGTTGTGTAACTTTTATTTATATGAATAAGGAGTTTGACCCCGTACTCTGAATTTACTTTGCTGCCAGCCAGCAAGAATATCCATTCACAAAAATGCCTCCCCACAGAAGCCAACATCTAATAAATCCTTTTTTCAATAATTTTGTGGGGCAGTTTTCTCAGCACATGCTGGTCAGCTGGAGAGAAGTGTGCCTCTGAGCACATAGATGCAGTGTTGATCACAACAAGTTTCCATGGAAGTAGCCATTATATCATGAGAGAGGGTGTGTGAAGAGGAACAGGTTTTTTTGGGGGGATTAACTTCTTATATACAATGTGGTTTAGCTTACTTGCTTTGAATTAAATGGCTCTGCCTTACTTTTACTTTTTCCAGTACTACATAGATTGGTTCATTCACTCGAGAATCTGTGTGGTGCAACAGTTGTCTGCTGGTGGCATCCTGTAGCCTCTGCCTTCAGTGTGGTAGATAGTGTGCGAATATTCATGCTAAGGGTTTGGACTTGATTATCTTTTGGTCCCTTTCAGCACTGTGATCCTTAAAAAGAGAGAAGCTCGGAGAGGTCACTTGCCCTGGATGGATTAGCACTCACAGTTCAAAGCTGAATCCATTTACTTTGAGCTAGCAATTATGGCACAGCTTCATACAGCTTAACTATGGAGTATCAAGACGCTTCAAATCCACACGGACCAAGATCTGTTTACTTTACAAGTCATTTCCATCTAAATGATCATACAGCTTAATCCTCTCTTGGGTTGGGTTGGGGGAGTTGGCATATGCAAATATTCCTGTGCTAACTGGTGTTTACATATGCTAATAACATCTGATCCGTTTGGTGCCAGCTGGTCCAGTCACCGTGAACCATTGTCTCCTCTTGCCTCTGTTACTGTCATAATTTGCTCCATCAAGGCCCTGACATGTTGCTGTTTCAGGCTGTTTTTAAGGCATTCAATTTCCACCTATTTCCCCCTCTTCCTGGCATGAGTCCATCAGGGCATGTTTCCTGGACAGAGTTGCAGAAAACAACTCCTGAGTTTCCTCCATGTTTTTGTTTTTGATCCCAGAGCTCAGCCTGCAACTTCATAAGGCAACAAATAGCACCATTCTGGTATACGCTTAGTGTATCTTGTTTTTATTAATAAGTAAGCACCCAACCCCCCTGAAAATTTGGAATAAGATGTGAAGATGAAGGTCTGCAACTCAGTGACAGAGCATCTGCTTTGAGAGTTCCTTGCTTCCTCCCAGAGCATCTGGGAGAGTTCCTTGCTTGAAACCCTGTAGAGATGCTGCCAGTCAGTGTAGGCAGTAGTGCACTACATGGACCAAAGATGCGACTCAGTGTAAAACAGCTTCCTGTGTTCCTATGTGAAAAGAATCCAGTTTCTTTGTGGAATTTAAATTTGTGGGCCTTCCATTTTAGAAATCAAGCAAATGGGCACCACACTACCAACCACTCTCAGCTGGTTACTGTAACCTTTTCAGCAGCCCCGAGCTTCCCCTCAGATGCAGGAATTAATTTCCCAGGCTACCAAACCCCAAGGGAAGGCTTAATAGGACGCCGGGAGCACAAGTTCAGGCCTAGATATGGGTGAGGTGTGTTTCCATGGCAACCTTTGCGAGGAGAAGGCTCGGCAATGTGCATGGGCCCAAGGCAGTGACATTTCACAGCTCTTCTCTCCCCCTCCCAAAAAAATAAAATAAAAATTGGTGTCCTTTCACCATGAGCTCTCTTCCATGGCTGTAAAGCCAGGGTTTCCATGTCTTGAGCGTGAATCAAGAGACCCACAGAGTTTGCCCAGTATAATTGTGGTTGGTGTATTATTGAACACTTGCCTGCATCTTGTTTCTACACAAGATATCAGGTACCTCACATTCATTTGTGCACAAAAGTTTTATTGGTTCTGTGGCCACAAATGCTAATGTACATTAAAATCCCCAGTTCACTCACAGACATTAATGTAATTTGGTTTTCCTACTCATTAACCACCCTATGAGTTTCTTATCCCTAAGCATTCTGTGTTTTTAACAATCAACCTTATGTGGTCTAAGTACCTAAGACCATATGTACATAACAGCATAATCAGTGCATAAGAGCACAATAAGTACAGAACAATAATTATGCCTTTTAAGTACATAAGAGATTATGTATGATATTATGCATTTTAATAACATCATGTATTATTATGCTCTTGTGTAATTATTACTATAAGTACATAAGAGCCCAGCTGCATGAGTCGAAAGGTTTGTCTAGCACAGCATCCTGTCCTCTCCCTGGTAACCTGTATCAAGAGGAATGCTGCCTCTGATTCTGGAGGTAGTATATAGCCGTCATGACTAAGAGCCATTGATAGTTTATCCTCCATGAATATAAGAAGGTTCTGAGTGTCAAATGAAACCCATCCACGAAGTCTCCATGTAGACACTCTGTTTGCCTTGCCTTATGCTCCGTCTCTGTGTACTATCATTTCATTATACTTTTGCATACATAAAGCCAACTTCTATCTAGGCTCTTGGCTGTTCATGAGCTATACAGAACCACTTAACAAAAACAAAACACCCCCCCCCACCGCCACCGCAAACAGGCTTATGCCAAAAGGCTAGGAATTAAAATGCATCTGAGTACCGCCTGATGTACAGCTTCCAGGCAGCTTGGCGCTGTGGGGCTGAAATATTGGTTCTCTTCCCTGTCAGTGTGCACATTGATGGGTGGGTGTCATAGCTATTAGTCCTCCTTGCTGCCTGAATTTGTATGTCGTTCTTGGGCTTGCGAAGCTTGAATACATAAGTGAGTATTATTAACTGCTTTACGTCTTAATGGCTTGAAGGCAGTCTTGACATTTGAACACCCTGATAGAATTGTAGGGAGCTGCAGGGGACTGGATCTTGTGGACCACTGGGACAGGGGAGGGGTTCATAATAGCTGTTGGCAGGGGGTGGGCAGGGCCTACTATGCAGGATACCCACATCCCTTTTTTTCTAAAAAAAACAAAAAAACTACCCATAAGCAAAACAGCAAGGTTATTTCTGAAATCCAAGTTGCTATCTCCTTGACAGGGAGCCGAAGGAGGTGGGTTTGCAGCAGAAAGGATGGCATGCCCGGGAGGGAGTCTTCTCTCTAATGCAGCCTGAGACGCCCCTTCTCCACCACATCAACCCCACTGACAGGCTCTTCCAAGTGTTGTGTCCCAGCCTGTACTTATCAGGCTGATGGCCTGGAAGCAGGAAGAAGATCTAAACGAGGCATCTGGCATGTCACGAAATGCAGCTGCCCCTTCAACCAGCCAGCAGAGGCAGCTTTCTGTCAGGATAAGCAAAGGAAAAGAGGCTGAGTGCTGCCACTAAAGTGGAGCTGCACCTTTGGCCAGCACCACCAGTACCAGAACTTGGGGAGCTCTTCTTCTTTTTTAAAGGAACTGGTTCAGTTTCAATATGAAAAAACCCTCAACTAATTCCAGTTTGTAGACTCATAGAATAATAGTTTGACCCTTTAGAAAACAAACTAGTTTGGCTCACATTTCAATTCAAATGTTTGCCCAAATGAGCTTTGCAAAAAAAATTCTCAGCATTTAGAATGTGGCAAGGTGTTATCCTGGAGTATAAAGTAAGAGAACATTAAAACACACACACACACACACACACACACACACACACACACACACACGGATGTGGGTTGCTTAATTTAGGCCCCCTTCCAACAATTATGATCTTTCAGCTGTAAAGGCCCAAAAGAGTCTAAAAACATACAAAAAACACACACCACATGCAAGAGAATTAATTTGAAGATGAATAAGAAATCGTTCATCATTTTACCCCCAAACTGAATTCACATTCAGTTCATGCAGCAGCTATGGGAACTACTTTCATGGGTAGTTCAGATATTTTTGAACTAATTTAGTGAAATTCACTGAACGAAACGAGATCGTTCCAAGCACTTACCAATACCCAATACCCAGCACTTACCAATACTTCCAAGCACTTACCAATACCCAGCCAACTTCCCTAATGGGTTTGAATAGCAGGAGTTGGCTGCTGTGCTGATTTTTCTAATTCACTTCAATTCTCTTCTCCTTTCCTCCTGAAACTACTTAGGTTTATTTTTCTATTCACATGCTGCTTTCCCACAGTGTGCCGTGCCCACAGCAGCTTACCACAAACATTCACAATTACCATCAAACATTCACAATTACCATCAAAATACAATTTTTTGGGGGGGGGGGACACACCCACTGACAAAACACAGCAATGTCTTCAAATAGGAAAAAACCCAACAATTCAACAAATACAGAATAAATTATATATATAACAAATAAATAACCTACACTTAATGCACAGCTTTCATTTTGCTCTGGACTTAACCGACAGTAAACAGAGGGAGTAAAGTCTTCTTACCAGGCCACTAGATAAATCAGTGTTGGTCTCTTCATCTGTCCTCCAAAGGAGGCTGGCAGTAGAAAAAGGGAAGCCCCAGGGAGGACACTGATGGTGACTTCTCTTCCTTAGCCTCCCAGAGGTTCCAGTTGCTAGTGGTAGCCTTACTGGTTTGGTAACTTGTTCATGACTCTCCTAAACCAATGCTCAGTATAGGGTTTCCAGTTACTGGGGAAGGGCTTTAACTCAGTGGTAGAGCATCTGCTTTGCAGGCAGACGGTCCCCAGGATATCCAGGTAGGGCTGGGAATGCAACCTGTCTGAAATCATGGAGAACTGCTGCTAAGTGCTAAGTGTCAACAATACTAAGCAAGAGGGCATATCGGTCTGACTCAGTATTAGGCAGCATCCTTTGGTTTGATACCGGCTCTCTGAGTCGCCTAGGTGGGTATGAGCAGCAAGGCAGTGAAAGTGGTGCAAAACCAGGAGGGTTTGGGGGACAGCATCTGTCAGGATCTGAGATTTATGAGCTTTTCAGACCCCATTGCCTGATAAAGCGTATATTGTAATGAACTAGTAAAATCCTAGCTGGTTGATAAGTTTATATTGGAAAACAGCACAACATGCTGCTGTACTGGTTTGGAAAAGAGGATGGAACAAACTGTCAGATCTAAATTTGCAGCAACAAAGCATGCTTTGAATGCTGGGGAAACGGAAAGATTGCATTTTCCCAGTGACCAAATATTGTGGTATGAATGCTTAGCAAATGTGATTTCCCCACAAAAGGTAATAGTCAAGCTAGCAAGAGAGAAAATATTTGGATCTCCTGCAACTGAGTCATAGTCACCCAACCCAGCTTCAGGATTCAGCTTGCAAAAAGAACTTGGAAGAGGGGACACGGCCTCCCAAGGCAGGCTGGGTGTATGAAATGCTGCTGTCTGTGGTGCTGAATTATTGCATAAGTTGGAAAGATCATATTTTGTATCAGGCTGCTTGCTGGTGTTATGGCTCTGGACCAGAAATCCTTAGAACCCAAGTGCACCAACAACAGCAGATCCTCTTCCCATGTGAATCTGTTGGCAGTGGAGCCCACATCTCAACACTGAATGCTGAGGAAACACCTCTGCCACCAGCTTCTGATGACTGGACTATAGACTCCTCTGAGGAAAAGGAGTGTCTTGAGGAGCTTTCTGCAAAGCTATCCCCACAGTTGGAAACCCCACTGTCTAGAAAAGGCCAATAGTCCTTTCACTGGCCAAATACAACAATCAGAGTGTGGGGCTTCCATCTTGACTCCCTAGTCCAGACTACAAAACTTTGCAGGTCGCTCAAAGACACCCTTGAGACAACTTGTATTTTCTGCATCAACTGCAGCACCTGAAGCCAACACCTTGGTCCTTATCCAATGTCCTTGCTCTGCTTTCCAATCTTTTCCAGAAATATAGACCTACCGATCACTGCCTTTCTTGTGGCATAATTTCCCCTTAATGGTGGCTGTCACCATGGATAAGAACACGTGGGCCTTGGACTTGCTGCATTTCAGCTGTGTACATTACTTAGGAAAACAAGTGGCACAGCTGTCTCTGTCCCCAGGTCCTTTTAGTGCTTTTCTCTGGAGAATGCAATGCCTACTCCTCTATGTTTCTCTGCATAATAATCTTGCTGTGACTTTATTTTAGAGATCCATCCTTTTATTTACTCCCTTCCACCCTGATATGGAAGGATGTGTGTGATGGTGGAAGCTTGGAGTTCAAGGAAATAAAGTACCACTGAGTTGTAAGGTGAAGAAGGATCAGAGTTATGGGTAAGAAGGGGGGTGGATAGGGAAAGAGCAGCACAAGGCCAGGAAAGTGAGCTACCCAGGTTCAAATGAAGCGAAGGTGAATTTCACATTGATCTGAAGTTGCCAGCCAAAATTCTAATGATTTTTGAGGTTATGAGCAACCCACTATAAATTCATGGAGCAGCCATTGCTTGCAGCATTGCTATCACAATTCACTGTCAATCCTTGGTATTATCCATGAACTGGCCCATGTAAAAATAAAATGTGTCTGGTATCTTGCTGCCTTAGCTCTGGCAAAATGCTTGGAATTCCATATACAAGAGCTTGACATCTGCCCCCCCCCACTCTACCCTTGAGGAGAACTCCCTTAAGATGCTATTAATCTGTGTTTCACAGCTCAGCAATTAAGGTCCACAAGATTACATTACAACTCAGGTTCATGGAATTGCTGAACATCGGCAGGATGCAGGATTTTAAATGGTTCACTCAGGCTGAGCATCAGCAATGCGGGGGCACGCGGGGGGAGGAGAGAAAAAACTTTCAAACCCTTGTTAAACCTAGAAGAGAGAAAGGAAGAGAGTGAGAGAGAGCAGTGAGGGAAATTTGTCTTCTATTGGGGATTAATTTTTCATTCTGTATCTCAAGGCTGAAAAGTGTTTTTTGGGTGTTTTTTTCCTTGGCATATGTTCAGTCAAGGAAAAAACTAAAGATGGATTTTAAAGCTCCCCAAAGCTCAGAGGCAGGCTGCAGAAGCATCTTTGCAGGCAAGGGAAGTCCTGATTTGCCTTCAGTTTGGCCTCTTGCTGTTGAAACATTTCCTACCCTTTGACAATACAGGCTTCCTAAAGGAACTGCTGTCATGAGAAGGTTGTGAAGCTTTGCTAACTGCTTGCAAGGATGTGTGGCACGGGGACCAATGCAATCCCTCCTTGTGGATACCAACTTCCAGGGAGCTAGGCCTTGTTGGCCCCATGTACATTGTGCAACCTTGTGGACCAAACTGCTCAGCTGTGTTTACTGAGACCTGCAGAATTTGTGACCCCCCCCCCAAGTGGAACACAGCCCAGCAGTCATACATTGTGGCCTGGCAGTTACTCACTACTCCTTTTCCCCAATCCAGTCCCAGGTAGGCAGCAAAAACAGGTGATATGTGAAGTCCCTTGTGAGGCACCATACATGGATGGAGGTCTATACTTCATTACATCTACGCTGCGCATTTAAAGTACGTTTAAATCACATGAGGATAGTTTTGGGAAAAGTAATGTACAGTTCCCAGCACACTTAACAAAATATAGTTCCCATGATCCTCTGGCAGGAGTTGTGTGCTTTAAATGTATAGTGGCAGCCCTTAAAATTTCCTTTCCTTTCCAGTATTTGGGCAGGAATGGAGGTTCCTTCTGTCTTTGGAGAAGAGATTTGGAATAACTCCTGAGAGTTAGACCCAATTCAGATGTAGTAATATCAGTCTGATGAATTCTGCCCACATAACTTCCTCCTCTTCCCTTCTCTCCTCCATTGTGCATCTATCTCACTTTGAGACATCTAGGGTCTGTTAAACCACAATCTCTTTATCTGAACTATGCTTTAAACTCTGACTGTCATCTTGGCTTGAAAACCCAGATTAAACTGTGCTAGTTTGTAATCAATAGTTTAAACCACAGTTTCCTGGATTTGGACATCATGGGAAATTGTGGTTTATGAAACCTGGAAGTTTTCCATTAAGATGCACGAGAGAAGGGAGGAGGGAGTGTGTTCTTATTGCACTAGTGACTGACAAGCAGAACTAGAAACCAGGAAGCACCCATTAAAATGGGAAGCTAAATCCTGCCTCTGCCATGAACTCACTAGGTTGCCTTAGGCAAACAAAGATCTCTCTGCCTCAGACCCTTATGCACAGTATGGGAATAATAATATAGTAATGCAGGGCTTCCTTATAGCTCCATTGTAAGGATTACTGAGATAATATATGTGATTCACTTTAGACTAAAGTTTAGAGAGTTCAAAGTGTCATACAAATGGTAAATGCTATTATTATTCCTATTGTGCAGCATGACAGCATAGTCTGAAGCGGGAAGCAGCTTAGAGCAGCTCTTAATTGCAGCCCAGATAACTTTTGGAATGTGCCTTTCAAATGCTTCAGTAATTAGTCCCAAGATTAATTTAAAGTTCCCTTCCTTTGTCTTGGTTTATTATTCCAGCTGGCATTCTCTGCTTCCCAAAAGGGAAAGCCAGTATTCTTTCCCCCTGCAGCAACAATTTAATATCTTTAGGGCAAACATCTAAGGCAGTTAAGCAAATGTAAGGAAACAGTGAATTAATGGGATCTTTTTAGCCCAAGTGTTGTGAGCTTCCAAATTAAATGCCTGGGGCTTCTTTGAGGAGGACCCTCTCCGGGTGTCTAGATATATTTCCAACTCCATCCTCCTATCGCTGAGTTCACAACCCTTTCCCCTAGTTTTGACACCTCCACATTCTGTTCCCTTGTTTCTCCCGCCTCTCCACAAAGTTGCTTTGTCAGTGAGTAAGGCTTGAGGCAGTTTCCTGGGTGTCAGCCTGATTTAGATCAAGGTGGGTGTTTGTTTATGCCAGTGGAATGACAAGCAGTTCCTGAAAATCATGCTAAGATTTTTATTATAAAGTAAAAATAAATAATAAAACACTAAATCTACCTTGCTCCATAGCCCAGTTTTGTACTCTTCCCTACGCTGACTTAACTAAAGGCTACTGGCGTCAGGTGCTTCTGTCAGGGTTATTACTATCCTCTTGATAGCTCAGTCAGTAGAACATAAGATTCTTCGTCCCAGGGTCATGGGTTCTGGGCAAAAGAGTCCTGCAATGCAGAGGGTTGGACTAGTTGACCTCATGATCCCTTCCAACTCCACAATTCTATGATTCTGTGATTTTGTTTTGGGGGAGCTGCCTCAATGCAATGTTGCCTGCACTGTAGTTACCTTCAGGGGTACACAACTTGCAATTTTTTATGGAAGGAGGGCAAACTTCTGACCGTGGAGTCTTCTTCCTAAAGTCATGTTTTCTTTCTTAAATGATTCTTCATGGTGGAAAATAGCATGTTGAGTAGCAACACTTGTGGGGAGGGGGAGCTTAATGCCAGTCAGGAGAAGCTCCCCCCCCCTTTAAATCAACTTCTATTGTTTCCTCATCAGTTTATACATATAACAAATTCTTAATAAAATATAAGGCTAAACCTGCCTTTCCACCATTCCCCTTTCCAACCCACTTTTACCAAGTAACAAACAGTTTGTTTGACGTACTGAAGCTAACTCAGACTAACTGGGAGAAGAACAAGGATGGAGAAAGTGGACAGAGAAGCTGGTGCCTATCACTGCCTAGGCGAAAAAGTATTTTGTCCTGAATCTTCCAACATTCAGCTTCATTGAATGGCTCTGTGTTCTAGCATTATTTGAGAGAGGGAGAAAAACATATCTGCTTCTCCACAGCATAAACCTATCATGTCCCCTCTTACTCACTTTTTGTGTAAACTAAACAGCCTTAAATGTTATAACCTTTCCTCATAGGGGGACTTCTTCCAACTTCTTGATTATTTTGGTTGCCATTTTCTGAACCTTTTCCAATTCTACAATTTCCTTTTTGAGGTGAGGTGGCCAGAACTGTACACAGAATTCCCAGTATTGTCTCACCAAAGGTTTTGAGCACCTCCCCACTCCTTTAAACAACTTGCCTGGGCTGTTTGCCACCTGTACTGCTTGCCTTTCTGTTGTTCTATTGTCACAGAGTTGCCATGGCTGCCTATTGCAGTGTAATGACAGCCTTCCAACTTTATTATATAGCAAGATATATACAATATTATGTATAGGAATGCCATAGTCTGGTAGTGGCAGGGTATTGGTGGGGGAGGTGCTTAGGGAAGATGATATTGGCAGTTTTATTTTCAATATAGTGTGTTAAATAGCACCTGCTATTTACATGTTTTAAAATCCAGTAACACAGCTTCAGGTGATGCATTCTATTTATATCTTGCTCTTCCTTGGAAAGCAGAGAATACTTACGTGAGGCCCCACTTTATTTCTATTTGAGAAACTTATCAAGCCCACACTGGCTTAGTTTCAATAACGCAGGTACTTTTTACCTGGTAACCCACACTTAGGAAGGTACCTTATCCCTTATGCTGAGTTATACCTGTACTAAGCAAGACTGTTGGTCCATCTAGCTTAGTATTGGCTGCACTGGCTCGCAGCAGTTCTCCAGCATTTCAGACAGGTCTTTTTCCTAGTCCTACTTGGAAATGCCAGAGGTTGAAACCTGGGATCATCTGCATGCAACTCACGCGCTCAGCAACTGAGCTATAACCCCCCCACTCCAGTGACTTGTTTTCACCCAACCCAGTGATTCTGTTGGGAAAATGAGGTTATCTGTTCTCATACTGATCTTGTGTAGGGGAATGGCTGGTAGTAACTAACTGCTCTTATTCCCTTTTCAAGATTGACCGTCACATTTTCTCTAAGGAAGCCAAGTTGTTGGTGAATAATCCCGGCCTCACTGAAGCATCTCAAATGGGCCTTTTCAGAAAAGAGGATAGGGATTTATGGCCCTTAAGCACTTGTTGCTGTAAATGAGAAGCAAAGAGTCTCTAATGATGGGAGATTTATGGCCACAATGTCACTCTGCCAGCACCAGTGTTGAGTGTTTGGGCTTTACGACTGGAACGGAGGCTGCTGTTGTTTGAAGAGTGAGTCTCCCATTTTGCACATAAATGTCATGGTTTAGATTTTGTTTGGGTCTTTGAGAATAAATCCCTCCATCATTAATATGTTCAGGGGTGTGGATTTATTGTGGATAATGAAATATAGCGTACAAGGGACTAATGTTTCAGGGAAAAACCCCAAAGGAGTCTTTAAAAATTGTGGTTATTTATTTGTTTGTTCCATGTATAGCTCACCTTTTCCATTGCTGTTTGTGGTTATTAGACATACCCATAATAATGATGTGGAGGGGATGGTTATGTTTATTGCAGAGATCTTGTGGGTGTGGATTGCGTTTCACCACAGGCTGTCAGGGGGTTGTAGTTATTATTTGTCCCAGCCATTATATTGCCCTCAAGGGCAATACTCTACTCTACAAGTGTTTCCCAAACTTTCCACACACCCAGATCCTTTTGAAAATTGCAGAGAGTTTTGGCGGACCACTTAATCATTTTTCTGCCTGCTGTGGCAAGTGAATTGCACTGTTGTGGCATCTGTGATGTGCTGTGCTTCATGCTGTCCAGGTTTTGATAGTATTTTTATTGATTCTTTGATTTCTTATGTACTGTATTTTCTTGCATTGCAGTTTAAATTTCATGCAGTTCAAATGAAACACAATACATGCAATACAATTCATGCAATACAATGAAACACAATAGTAAAAATGAAAGAAGCAATAGCATACAATTAAAAAAAGCAATATGAATATTTAAAGTGATGTGGTTGAAGACCTCCACAGACATGGGAGAAAGTCCTGGGTGCTGTACATAGAGACATTACTGAGGGGATGGCTAAAGCATCCCGCTACTGTGGGAGACTCCCATGTTTTGGATGAGGTGTGGCTTCAGTGACAGCTGTGTCTCACAGTGCTGTCTGTTAATTTTGTTCCATGGGACTCAGAGGTACCTATTGAGAACTGAGTCAGCACCAAGATACAGAGCCACACTCCTTGCTTTGTTTTAGAGGCCTAGTCTACACATGCAGTGTAATAAGATGGGACAATAATTGAGCTGGTAGACCAAACCAATTCAGACTGTGGTGGGTGGGTTGTTGCCATTTCTAAATGCCATGGATTTCTTCCCCCTTTGAACAAAAAACAAACACATCAGGGAGGTATGGTCTAACTTAGTCCTTTGCTTACTATGTTGATTTTTTTGTTCTCAATGAATTTTTAACATAGTGGAGAATTAACAAATGGTATTCTCCACCCGCAGTATGTATTGCTTGCTGGGTCAGGCTAGTAGTCCATCCCCTCACACATCCCTTGTCCCAACTTTAGGCAATCAGATTCCAAAGGGACCTTAAAAAGGTAAAGGTACCCCTGCCCGTACGGGCCAGTCGTGTCCGAGTCTAGGGTTGTGCGCCCATCTCACTTAAGAGGCCGGGGGCCAGCGCTGTCCGGAGACACTTCCGGGTCACGTGGCCAGCGTGACGAAGCTGCTCTGGCGAGCCAGCACCAGCGCAGCACACGGAAACGCCGTTTACCTTCCCACTAGAAAGCGGTACCTATTTATCTACTTGCACTTAAGGGTGCTTTCGAACTGCTAGGTGGGCAGGAGCTGGGACCGAAAGACGGGAGCTCACCCTGCCGCAGGGATTCGAACCGCCGACCATGCGATCGGCAAGCCCTAGGCACTGAGGTTTTACCCACAGCGCCACCCGCGTCCCAAAAGGGACCTTAGTTCATGATAATAGTTTCCATCCTCTGCCATCTTGCACAGAGAGAGAGAGAGAGAGAGAGATACTCCTGTATACCATATGCTCTCCCAACATTTGGTTATCAGAAATGTCGGAGATATCCTGTTTATGACCATGAAGATTATTCTTTTGGTTATTATGACTGTAGTTGAAAATCAAAAAAGGTATTAATCCATTGCTTATTTGTGCTAGTGGCCATTCAAGATGTTGTGGCAATATGTTCTATGAGTTTTATTTTGTGTAATAAGAAATGCTTCATTTTCTTCAACACAGAGCTCCACCACTGGAATTTCAAAGGATGCTCTCCAAATTCTTGGGTCTGGATAAAGGGGGAAATCAGTTTAATAAATGTCTTTCAACATGTGGCTTTATGTACTGTTTGCTTTTGCTGATTCAGGCACATCAGCTGCTGGCTAGGTTTCTGTATTGCCGCTTGGAGGCCAGTGTTTCAGCTTGCCAGACATGAAAAGGCTGAAGGTGAAGAGGGCTTGGACTGGTTCTTGGATGTGAGCCTAGAGAATGCTACAAGTTCAAGGCCCATCGAGCAAAACCTTCTTCCTGTCACTTAGTTTTTGGATGATTAATGATGTTGTCAGAAATACAAATGCCTTTGAGTTTCTCCTTTGTTATTTGCAATCATGTATGAAGGTTGTTTGTGAGGAATAGAAAGCAGAAGAGAGCCATTTTTTCCCAACTGGGTGTTGACTCTTACTAATCTGGACACCATGAATGCAAATGTCATTTTTAGTGATAGGCAATGATTAAAATATATTTGTGTGAGAGAAGACGTCATTGGCCAACAGGCAATTTATTTGCTAGGTGGTTTGGTTTTCCACATTGAATTTGTTTCATTCTCTGTGTTGATGAAAGTGTTGAGATTTTTCTCCTGCCAAAGTGTGCTACCCTCCAGACATCCTTTTTATTGTGGTTCCTGATGATTTGTGCTCGTTATGCTCTCAAGGTGGTCACACACAATTCTGTTTTCAATACTGTTTTTACCTGCAAAAGTTTTGGGGGCATTTGCATTTCCAGTCAGTGCATGTATTCTGTAACTTCCTGCTGGAATCCTGTAACTTTTTATGCCACAAATACTTTGCTTTATTTTTATCCTGTTTTTGCTATACTATGGCATCTCTGAACAGCAATCATGTGGTAACACTGGAGATGCCTTTGCAGAACAAACAAAAGCAGAATAAAATCCATCACCAATGCACTGTTATTGTGTCTAGAACATGTTGCTGAATACAGCCACAATAAAACACCAGTCTGGAGGGGCCCTGGGATGCTTTACCCAAGCAATACAGTTTCCCCACAGTAAGGACTTGCTGAGTTGGTTGTCTGTACCATTTATGACAGAACTCATTGAGTGGGGAAGATACTTCCCTATCAAACTATAGAGTTTTATGGCTAGCTTTGTCTTTTAGCAAACAGCTTGCATTCCCTGCATTTTTCTCAATGGCCTCTTAGATTTTAAAATTTAATTGTTCATACATTTTGAATGATGTGAATATTTGCAGGGTCTTTTTAAGCTTTATTGGTTTGTTTTTTTAAAAATCCTATTTTTTAATAGGAATACCTTGTTATCAGATGGCCACATGTAACAATATAAATGAGACTGTATTGTGGGATATGATGCCATTTATAGGTGGAATACACTAAATAAAAAGAAAAATGGTTAATGGGCTGAGTCTTATTGTAGCCCATAATAAGAGTTTCTACTTTTAACCCATTAATGGTCAGATTGTTACAGTGTGTTACAATAAGGCATTCTTATTATTAAAAATCTAGTCATATCTCTGAAGTTACTATCCTCTGTTAAGAGCACAGGAAGGTGCCGCCTACTGAGGCTGCATTCACACTGCAGTTTATTCTGCTTCCCTGACGTTTCCCTAACTGTTATTTTGCGGATTAAATCTGAGCTTTTACATTATGTAAAAGTCACTTCCAGAATACTAATGGAATGGAATGGAATATAGCGCAAATCTAGATCTCATTTCCATGTTACTTGATTCTGGAAAAAATCTGTTTGCAGCTGCCTGAACCCAGAAGCAGGAAACTGTGACCTGTGAGGTGGCATACTGGCATGCACTGTGCTCCCTGCCCGTTTCAAGGCTTGGGGCCCTTTTTTCCATCTGATGAGAAAGTGTGCTGGTATTTTGGCATAGTGGTTGGCTTAATGTCACCCTGTTCATGATGGAGTAAGGATTTGAACCCATCTCCCCCCACTCCAAGTCTCAACACTATTTACTTTACCACACTGGGCAGTCTGGGATGGGGAGCTGGGAAGGCAGGGGATGAATATTAATGCCTGTGTCAAAATTAGAAAGCCACAGTAAATAATGGCTGCAGCCTGGGCAAAGAATCAGGCCTTAACCCTGAAGTATTTGTAGCCAGACCAGGTCAGGAGGAACCAATGGAGGTGGTGATGGAAGAGGAGTGGTGCAACTATGCTGGGATCTGGGAGAACCATTACTGCTCCTTCCTCATTTGATTTGATTTGATTTATTATATTTCTATGCCGCTTTTCATTCAGACGAATCCCAAAGTGGCTTATAAACAATAAATACTAATAAGATGGTAGAACATCACAAATACATCATAAATTACATAAAACAAATAACAAATCATCAGTGAAACAATTACAACCTATGAAACACTGTTAACAAAGCAATAACTAAATATATGCTAAACATCACAAAGCAAAAGTCATGTTGTATTATTAACAAATCAATGCAGCGTTTATAATCTATAAACCAATATTAATATTAACAAAGTAGCAACCAACAAATAGAGAGAAAGATAGAGTAATGGGGGTGTGGAGTGTGTTTGTATGAACTTAACAGTGTTAAACTATACACTGTTAAGTTTATACGCACACACACAGTTCTTCCTCGTCCACTCTGTAGCTTCATGTTCTTCAACAGAAGGGGCAGTGGGGCACAGGCCAGATGTTCTTCCTCAGACCAGATGTTTTCTAGGCCAAATCCCAGATGATCCAGACACTGTGTCAAAATGATGGTGTGAATTAACTTGAAGGTAGATACAGAGGCTAAGGACGCAGGTGGCGCTCCCTGCGACGGGGTGAGCTCCTGTTGCTCGGTCCCTGCTCCTGCCAACCTAGCAGTTCGAAAGCACGTCAAAGTGCAAGTAGATAAATAGGTACCGCTCTGGCGGGAAGGTAAACAGCGTTTCTGTGCGCTGCTCTGGTTCACCAGAAGCGGCTTAGACATGCTGGCCCCATGACCCGGAAGCTGTACGCCGGCTCTATCAGCCAATAAAGCGAGATGAGCTCCGCAACCCCAGAGTCATCTGCGACTGGACCTAATGATCAGGGGTCCCTTTACCTTTGCCTTTACAGAGGCTATGTACCCAACATACACTTAAAATGCATTCCCTCACCCTGAATAATCCTTGGAACTGTAGTTTGTTAATGGTTGCTGGGAATTGCAGCTCTGTGAGGGATAAACTACAGTGCATGGTATTCCTCCCCCCCCCCTTTGTTTTTATCCAGCTGACAAGCAATGTATGGTGTATGGTGCGTACGCAACCAAGAAAGTTTTAGACATTGGCATTTTAGCTGATGTGCAAAATGCCACTGAGCTACTGCAGTAGGATTTTAAACTTTGCTTTCTTTTCTTAATGACTTTGAGGAATACTAATAGCATTTTAAGCCCCCCCTTTTGTAACACAAGCCCTAGCTTTTGAACTGCATCCTTACCTCCGAAATCCAGTTTGCACAATGCATGAATGGGAATGCTGGGAGTGGGGAGGGCATGGATGAATCAAAGTAGGAGGATATATAATCATATTTTTACATGCAAGTTCCACTTGGAAAATTTCCACAGTCCAACATTCTTTCAACTCTAGCAGAATCCTAACATGACGGGTGGTTTCCATGACCACAGTGTCATGTTAAACATGGATGTGCATGTGCCCAACTGAAGATTCACTAGCCTGCCTGCCCTCAATGATCCAGACTGGTTTTGTTGTGTGCCACAGAGCCAAACTCTGTGGGATTGTTTGGCAAGAGGCAGGGATGGGGATAGCCTTGGCAGCTCAGTTCCATAACAGAGCTTTGAGTCGCTTGAAAGAGACTGCGGGGGAAGCTTATTGCACTGGCAGTCATCAAAGAGCCTCCTCAATCTTGTTTCAGTTTGTAAATACAGAAATCATATTACCAGTTGGCTGTAATATAAACAGGGTTGTGTGTGCTTAGTGCTTCAGGAAAAAAAACCATGATGTGCCAAGAATAACTGGAATCTGCAACTGTGTAAATGATAATCTTAACAAATGTGCACGCATTTTTGCTTACTTTGCATAATTGATTCTCCTCCTGTTAGTTATCGGGAAGGAGCTATGTAAGGTGCAGGAGCCCAATCTCATAACTACTCAGCTTCCTGCTCCCAACATCTCCAGCTTATTGAGCTACTCTAATTTTGTCAGGATTTTGCCCACATACTTTTCAGGCCTGTCTTTAGAGCCATTAGAACCAGAAACTTGCTTTTTTTTTTAACCAAAATAAATATAACATAACTAGGATGCCTGATTTTGTACACACTCACATTTGAATAGTTCAATTTCTGTAATTAAAAGTGGAATCAGATCTAAATTCAGACTTCACAGGGCTCCCCATTTCCCTGCTGATTTCAGTGCAGTTATGTGAAAGTAGCTGAGAGGCTAACTGCAGTTCTTGATTATAAGAATATGTTGGGATTTGTAGAGCCGCTTGCACAGTGCAATAAATTTGAAAAGTTAATAATGAAACTAACAATGGCCACCAAATTGTGGCTATTGCAGTTCTTATTACAGGCTAGAATCTAAACTGCATGAGCATTTTAACATGGGAGTGGCATGCAAAAGCTTTTTTAAGTTGGCATGTTTTGGGCACAAGTGGCCTCACACTGTGGCCCTGTTGAAAGTTGCTACCACCTAAGCTTCTATTTCCCTTGATAAGGAAGCTGTCTTTGGTGTCAATGACAGCTTCCCTCCCAGGGCAAATAGCAGCTGGGAGGGGATTTTCAGTGTGGCCACAGTGTAGAGAAAAGCTTAACCATTCTCATGCACTGGTTGATTACCCTCCCCTCACAATTGCGCTTTAAAAAAATTAACAAGACATGAGAAATGCATCTATAATTTGACCCATATTCTTCATTTCCTGATGGCTATATGCAATGTGTGTTCAAGTTGTATAGAATTATTTCTTTGACTGGATGTTTAAAAAACAACAACAACCCACAGTGTTTCTAGGAGAGGGCATGGTACAGAGCTCATGCTGCTATTTGTTTTCAGTCTTAAGATGATAATGGAGGAATTCCTTTGCTGGCTAATTAGGCGAATCTTGTGACTTTCTGCAAAAGGTGACAGGCATGTTGGGATGGAGAAGCCACAGAGGCACTATCTCTGGTAGTACAAAAAGCAGCAATTACTTGAATCTATTTTTTTGCAGTGTGAGTGGCAATTTGTTTTTTTTTTGGGGGGGAGGGGTTTACAGTATTTTTAAGAGTGCTAAAATAGCATGTGATTTGAGAGGTGAGTCCCCCCCACATCCTCTGCTATATATTCTGGTATATATATATCAGATATATATATATATCAGATATATATATATATATATATATATATATATATATATATATATATATATATATATCTTTCAGATACCGCTGTTCATGGCTGCAAAATGTATTGAGCTAGCGACATCCATTTGGCCACAGGGCATGTGGGCAGGCGTGCTTTGAAGCAAGCAGAGATGCCATCATTCAGTGGGTAGAGGCATCTTTTTGCCTGCCAAAGGTGCCAAAAAAGATCTCAGGCAGTAGAACTGGGAATGGCCTCTTAAATGACGCCCTCGAGAGTCACTGGACCTGTTATATGACATGGTATAGGGCAGTATCTTGATAAGTGATAAATGCTCTGCACTGCAGCAATGGTGCCGAAACAGTTTCTAAAAGAAATGAAAAATGGAAGAAAGAAGCAGTTTGAGAACAGTGTTAATCTAATGTGCAGATGCGTCCTTCATGGAAAACACTGATTACCTATTTTTATCTGGGAAACGTTGGAGGATATGTTTCTGCTAGGGAATTTCCAGCTGTGTTTCTGTGACAGCCAGAGTCTGCTATTCCTCTGCTGTAATCACTGGCTAAACTGTTTAAGACTCTGATGACAACATGATGAAACCCCTTACGTCATACTCCACACAAGACAGTCGAGAGATACAGGCAGCCAGCGTGTCTCACCTCTGCTCTCTGGGCTTGGCCTTTGGAGCATCAAAGCCATTCCATTGAAAGGAACATAGGCTGCTGCAGAGAGGATAGATTCTAGCGGTTGTCGTAGCAACTGCCTCCATCTGGTACGGATCACAAGAAGTCTGATAGCCCCACGGCAAATAATTTCCAAGACTTCGGCTGCAACCCCCCTCCTCCTGTTGCTGCAAGTGCTCCATAGAGTGAGGAGCTGGGAATAGCTGCCCGGAGACGCTAGACGTGTGCATGCGTATTCAGAGCCATAGAAATGACTGTCAGCTTTGACAATAAAGAGTTAACTATCTGCCTTGTGCATTCACGTGGCTGGGGAGTGTTCTTGACATTACCCACTCTCACATAGCCTTCTCTGTCCCCCATCCAGAAAAGCAAGAGTCATTCCCAGACAAGCAAAAGTACTCAAGGAGGCCATGAAGCAGGGCCAGTAGCAGATGTAGCTGGGAAAGGGATGGTGTGGCCTAGGACCAGGTAGGGAGGTTTGGAGGGCCGCATTTGGACCCTGGGCCTGAGATTCTATGTCCCTGCTGTGAGCGTTTAAGAAAACCCAAAGTTGCTTGGGGCAAGCCTGGCTTCTGCAGTAATGCAGATTCTGAGAGAGACAGGGGAAACCTGAGAAGCTTTATTTGATCTCTGCTCTGTGTTTCTCTCTATCAATTTCACATCAGTTGTGTAGTGGTTAATCTTGCAGTGCAGGAGCTCATCCCAATGCCATGTACCCAAGGAGAGCCCCAAAATGCAGTCTGCTATGTTAATTCATTGTTATACACACATATGCTCATTGACCAAAGAGCATGGCATAATGCCTAATTTATTAGGATCGACATGACTGCAATCCTAGGCACATAGTTTCCCTAGGAGATTAAGCTCCATTGAACTGGGTGCTACTTAGTTCTACTGCATAGATTCAGCTTGGAAGATACTCTGAGCTTTCGCAAAACACATTCAGCCAGCTTAAATGCAAACTTTTTAATTAGCAGCACAAACAATCTTACAAAGAAAGGTCACCATTTAAATAGCTGGAAAAATGAACCATTTCAAGAAAAAGAAAGAAGCATCAAGCCTCTGTGTGATCATTTCATCAATTATGTTGACTTTCCTTATGTTAATTTGTTGTAAACAAGCCGGAAAGCCTCTTGCTCATTCACTTGCCTGGAAATTACAGTGACGCTCCTGCAGATGACATCATAATTTCTGCTCCGAAACAAAGTCCCAGACCAGTGCTCTTCCACTTTCCCCCTCCACTATACCCCTGTTTTATACTTAGAATATAAGGGAAAGCTGCCCAAGATCAGTCTGAAGATCCTTCGTAGTCCAACATTATGTTTCCAGCAGAGTTGCCTTTGGGAAGATCACAAACTGGACATGAAAGCAACAGCCCTCTTCTGTTAATATTTGCTGTAGCAAGTGGGATTGGATATAGATATGGATATCATGGCTAATAGCTGCTGGTACTGTATAACTGTTGGTGTTGGTGAACATGATATTGTGCTGGATTGACTCTGTAGGATAGGAGTTGGGGCCATGGTGATGTGGTGGTTCTCCTACCTGCAGAGTCAGTTCCAGAAAGTAGTATGAATTAGGTGCGGAGTGGGGAGGGAAGAGTTCAGCATATTTCCATGACACTTGTGACATGGAGCCCTGGAACAAGATGGTCTTTCATGTTCTTTAATATCTATTTGAACCTGCTGGGGGATGTCATCAGAGTGTTTGGGGTGGGGTCATTAAGCTCTGTTTCTCTGTGTCATCAGAATAAGGTGAGGCTGAACCAGTGTCTGGATTCAATAATGGACTGGATGGCCAGTAAGTTGAGGATGAATCTTGACAAGGCAGAGGCACTGTGTGCAGGCGGTTCCCATGCCTAGGAATTGGGTATGCAGTCTGTTCTGGCTGGAGTTTCAGGCCCCCCCTCAAAAAACAGATATATATCTTGGGAGATACTTCTGGACCCAGTAGTGTCACTGGAAGCCCAAATGGTTTTTGGTGATGTGGAGTGCCTTTTATTAGCTTCAGCTGGTTTGCCAGCTACAACTGTTCCTGGACAGGGATTGTCGTGCCACAGTGATCTATGATCTGGTAATTTCCCAATTTGATTACTGTAATGTGTTTATGCGGGGCTGCCTTGCAGATGACCCAACAAATTAAATTAGTACAAAATACAGCTGCCAGAATATTGACTGGTTCAGCCAGATTGAATCATAGTACACCAATTTTGAAAGATTTGTGTTGGTTGCATATTCCCTTTTGAACTCAGTTCAAGGTGCTGATTCTGATATTTGAAGCTTTAAACAGCTTGAGACCCAAGTATCTAAAGGACCACCCCTCCCTGTATCAATTTGCCAATTTCTGAAATCTTTTTTTTTTTGGGGGGGGGTTCTTTTCTATGATCCTTGAGAAAAGTGCTTTCTTTGTGGTGGTGCCTCATTTATGGAACACCTTTCCCTTTGGGAGTAAGATTGATGGTGACACTGCAATTGTTTCAGTACCAGTTACAAACGTGCTCATTTGCTCAGGCACTTAAAAGTTTAAAATAGGTTTCATAGTCTGTTTGGCTTGTTTTCACTGGCCTTCATATGCCTCTGATGGTATGAATGATATTTTATTGTTTAGTGTATTGTATTTTTGGTATGTTTGTATTTGTTTTTTGCCCCGTTTGTGGCAGTTTAAAGGTATTGGAAATAAATAAATAATCTTAGTTGTGCAAGGGGCAGCTGCAATTACTCAGCATGTAGGGACAGAGGATGCTCTGAGATATTCTCATCTTATTTTCCAGCTAAGCCCTAGCATTTAAAATGGTCTGGGAGCACATCTCTGATGAGCATTGGTTTATATCAAGATCCATCTGTAATATTAGATTTTATTGAATTCTAAACTAGGTATAATTAATTGAGGGGAGGGAGGAATGCTATGAGCTTAGGCATCCTGTGACCATCCGTTATGTCTTGGTGGTTAAACAACTGAGGGGACATGCATGCAAACCAATTGTCCATTTCACCATTGACAGAGCTGGTAAACACCTTGCAAATGCACTGTATGAAGCAAATACACCCCTCCTGGTAGACAAGCTACCCCTGTGTGCTGCTACTAATCCTCACAAATGGTTCCAGGCACCACACATGGGACTGTTGTGCCTCCAAGTAATGTACTCTGGCAGTCAACTCCGAGGTAAACTGATCCCATTCTCTTTGCATCTTCTTCTATTTTTATGGAGCATGCTTGGTTCACTGCCTGCCAAAATCCGTAGCAGACTCTCATGGATGTTTCTCTCCTGCAGTTTCAAACCTCAGATCCAATTTCACAGCCAGACGCAACATTTCCTCTGTGTGTGCTTGTTTCAGGCTGAGCAGGAAAGAAACACACACTCACACGCGCACATAAAAGTAAACCCTGAATTTGTGAAGATCTCCTAGCAACAAAACTTCCTCATATCAAGCATGTTGCTTAAAAACAAGCCTTCGCTTTTAAGATGCGGAAGGATGACAGAGGTACAGAAAGTGCTGAAAAGAAAGGGAGAGAAGGAACTGCTGCCAGGAAACTAATCACCTGCCTGTTTTTGTACCAGGTTTTCAAAACCTGAGTGAAGTGGCAGCTCCTACACTTAAGGGAGAAATGGGCTCCGATGTTCAAAAGGGATGAAGAACTGAAAACAATTTCTGGGCTGAGCCATCCCCCTCCTGCTTTTTTATATTTTAAAAAAAGTCCTAGCTAGTTTAAGAATATGCTTTGCTGGATCGGGGCCCAACTAGTCCGGCATCCTGTTCACACAGTCAGGCCCAGACACTTGGCCCAGGCCTCCGATTCCAAACGGGGTATATTCATAACTTTCGTGGAAATTATTTATATACTTACTTATTTATAAGACTTCAGTTATCCCCAGGGTAAAAAAAGGGGAGGGCCACATCATCTATCTGGCCCGGGCCTCTGCCTGGCTCTGCAAGGCCCTGCACACAGTGACCAACCAGATCTCTGTGGGAAGTCCACAAAATGGACATGAGCGTAGCATCACTTTTCCTACTTGTGATCCCTAGCAGGATTTGTCAAAATTGTTACAGATTTCAAGGGTGGGAGTGGGTGGGGGGAAGAATGCTAGACAAGATGCTGAATTTTAAGGAGCCCCCATGACTCAGCCTGAATTTTGCTTTTGGTGAATTTCAGTGGCAACACTAGAAACCAATGGTGGAGGGTGCCAATTGAGACTGGTAGGGCAGAATGCAGTGAGATGAACAGTAGGAGGAGCTAGAACCAATGAGTGGCAGGGGTTAACTAATTCTAATTTTGTCTCTATCCTCCTATCTACTGAGTTCTAAAAGGGGCACCACTGAGACTAAGGAGGAGGAAGAGGAAGATGACAGCCAGGGCCACCCCACCTGGCCTGGTTGTAAATAAGAAGGCAGGCAGGTGGACACTGGCTGAGGGTAGACAGAGTTGCTGAGGGTTGGTGAGGCAGAACCCTTAATGAACCAGCCTCCATTGCTAGAAACTCTAATGTAAGATCAATAATTGGTTGCCAACAATTAATTTAACTCACTAGGCAACTATAAAACGCAGGAACCTGCATGAAACAGGAAATAAGAGAGTGCCTCTTAGTGTGTGCAGAGTTTTTAGCCTTCCTCTCAGACGATCCTTAATTAGAAGGCTTGTTGTTAGTGTTGCTGGTTCTCTCAGTGCATTTCTTTTGCAGGAGGATCTGAGCAGGGGAAAGGAAGGAAAGTGGATCAAAGTTGGCTGAAGGAGATGAACATCCCTCTTAATAGGAGTCACTACATAGTTGCTGAGCACAAATGAAGCTTGCCTTAACTGCTGACCTCCAGGAAATGCCCCTGTCAGCTACCAAGGGATAAAAGCATGCTAGTCTGAATAGAACATTTTTCCTTAGTGTGTGTGCTGCTTGGTGCCTGCACCCCAGTAGGAATGTTGATCCCCACATTCCAGGGGGAGGAGCTGTGTTGCTCTGTCTTTGTCAGGCGTCAGCAAACTTTTTCAGCAGGGGGCCGGTCCACTGTCCCTCTGACCGTGTGGGGGTTGGACTATATTTTGAAGAAGAAAAAATGAATGAATTTATATGCCCCACAAATAACCCAGATCTGCATTTTAAATAAAATGACACATTCTACTCATGTAAAAACATGCTGATTCCCAGACCATCCGTGGGCTGGATTGAGAAGGCGATTGGGCCACAACCGGCCCCTGGGCTTTAGTTTGCCTACCCATGGTCTTTGTGGTAATAAGAACCACATGGTATTGCTTGTGTCTCTTTGTATGCTTCACCTCTAATGATACTGGGCAGCTTTGGATAACATGATAGCAAAGAACACACGGTACAGAAACAGCTGGATTTCTGTGTTGCAGGAACATCCTTGAATTTAGCAGGAGGCTCAGGAAACTGGCTTTTTCTGTAATCAGTGCATAGTTTTTTGAAATGGGAGGTGCTGGGACTGGAGTCTGTCTGAAACCACCTGCTTTCTCCTGCAAATCTTACCTCCTAATTCTAAGTGTGTTTGGCATTCTGCTGGTTTCTTAGTGATTAGTGCACTTTGAGCATGCTCAGGGGCACATGCCCTATAATTACTCCCACATGTACCAGGATCAAAGCCTTACACTTTAAAAGACATTTTGCAATTCAACCTTTGCCTTGTAGAGATTTAAGCTTGGTGCCTTTTCCCTTTGCTTTGGATAGAATGCTGGGGTGTTTTTTTTTACTGCTCTCTGTGTTGGGTTTTGTGCTCCTGGGAGTTAGAACACCACCTGCATTTTTAAAACTGTGAGGCGTTATGAGTCAAGCCCAAATAGATGTTTCACACTCAGAAGAATTTGTCCCCTCATCTCAAGTCTAGCAAGGAGCTTTCCTCAGGCTTTAGGAAAATATAGTTTGCACATGCTCAAAGGCACTCCTTTCTTATTGCTTCATATGTTCCTAGTGTGAACCCTGCCATTAAAAGGAGATTGCACTGCCTCAGATAAATAGCTGCACTCCTCACCTGCTCAGATATATACTTTCAATATTTCAGCAGCTGCACAGCTGAGATCTAGCACTGAAATTAAATTTTGTTGAGTTTTTATGGCGCATCCAGTTTCTGAGAAAAGCCCTCCGTGTGAATGCCATTTTTAATAGCATCACCAAAATATCCACCTTTTCCCTCTGCCCCAGTGAAGTGTATGTCAGAATCCCCAGCAAAATGACTCTCACCTTGTGTATTGGGTTTCATTATTTAAGGAGCACACATTTTATGTTTCTTAGGACTTCCTGCAGGGAAAGCACTTCTGATTAGCACTACTGTTGTATGGTGGCTATAAAGATTGAGCTTTGAGAGCTGGGGTTGTTCAGGAGACATCCCTTATTTAGAAGTGAAGTTGCTAATTTAGAGTTAAAAGTTTCCAAGTGCTGCTCAGGCAAAGGAATGTAAAACAGCTGGCTTTCCAGGCAGGCAGTATGGGGACAACAATACTGCCCTGCCTTATAGGGCTGTTGTAAGGATTATGATAAAATATGGTAAATAAATATTAAGTATTGCTGTTTTCCTTCTTCGTGAGAGCTCCAGTGCTTGCTCAGGAAGAAGAGGGAGTTCTGATATCCCAGGCAGCTTTAGGATCTGCTATGCTATGCAATAATTCTCCAAGATCACAATCTGTTGCAGTGCTCTCAGTTATGATACGTAGATTTTGATATGTGATTTTTAAATTCTTCTGCTTCAGGGAATTGGGGATGACGCCTGTGGCTAATAATAATAAGGGGACTGTATTAATTGCTGTTAGCATCACATAAGGTGCGGAAGAAGGTGCAGACCATGGGGACAATCCAGAGAGAAGTTCTCTTGCTCAAGCATCATTGACTTTCATAGGGCTTGTGTAAGAGAAATTTCTTGCTGGATTTTGTGCTGTTTTGCTGAAATACTGAGGTTCTGAAAAGAGTTTGCCTATTTCATGGTCTCCTGCTGTGTAGAGTTGTTTTCTTTACTTATTTACTCACACTCACACACACACACACACACACACACACACACACACACACACCTACCTGCTGCTTCATTTCTCATTTTAATTCCCTTCAAAACAGGAACACAGCAAAACTGATGAAGCTGGCTGAAAAGAAAATTAAAAATGAATACTTTAAGTAAAAAAAATTGTGCAAGCTGTGTGGCTGCTCTTTAAGAACCCTGTCGCAGCAAATGAGAATAAATTTAGATCTTGAGACAAAAAGAATTTTGGAATAAGATGTATTAAGAAAGTGGTTGCATGGAAGGAAAATTCTATTAAAAGAAAGAGGAAAAGTTGTTTAATTGAGCACTATCGTGCTCAGGTTATATCTGCTGAGGAGCAGCAGGAGATCTTGGAAGCCTCACTACTCTTTCACCATTTCACATACACTGTCCGAACACACCGGTTGTGGGTTGGATATGGGTGGCACAGGAGAGAAGTACACTTACTCCATATCATATGCACCCCCTGATGATGGCACTACCACTGGGAAAGAGACATAGCTCAGTGGTAGATCATCTTCTTTCCATGTGGAAGGTCCTAAGTTCATTGTTTGGCATCTGCAGGTAGGGCTGGGAGAGGAGACCCCTGTCTGGAGAGCCACTAGCAGTCAGTGTAGACAGTACTAAGCCAGAAAGGCTAATGGGAGGAGGCCTACCCCCTAACCAGTCCAGTGACCAAGGTGTACCTTGGACGTTCCTTTGCAGGGTTAGAATCATTGTATCATAGAATTGTAGACTTGGTCACTCAAATCAAAGCTCACTGCAATCAACGGAATGCAACCAACCATGCTCTGGGCTCCCGCATGCCACCAACAAAAACAAATAAACAAAACCTACCCACATGACACAGACACTAAACTCTGCACGTACCATTATACAGTGATACCTTGGGTTACAGATGCTTCAGGTTACAGACTCTGCTAACCCGAAATAGTACCTCGGGTTAAGAACTTTGCTTCAGGATGAGAACAGAAATCGTGCTCCAGCAGGAGGCCCCATTAGCTAAAGTGGTGCTTCAGGTTAAGAACAGTTTCAGGTTAAGAACGGACCTCCGGAACGAATTAAATATTTAACCCGAGGTACCACTGTACCCCCTTCTTTCTCCCCCTTCTCTCTCCCCACAACCTCACAATGCCTATGACAGCAGTATCTCACACTGAATATAACTGACCTGTAGAAAGGACTCTATGAATTGAAAACAGAGACATTGTCTTTACCATTGTTATTCATGAAATTCTTTCAAACATAAAACAAAACAAAATGTAGAGTTGGAAGGAACTTTGAGAGTCCAGCCCCCTGCAATGCAGGAATCTTAGCTAGATCATACATGACAGGCGGCCACCCAACCTCAACTTAAAAACGTCCAAGGATTGGAAGTCCATCACCTCTCATGGGAGTCTGTTCCACTGTCAAACAGCTCTTACTGTCAGAAAGGTCTTCCTGATATGTAGCTGGAATCTCCTTTCTTGTATAAAGCCATTGGCTCAGGTCCTAGCCTCTGGAACAGGAGAAAACAATTTTACTCCATCCTCTATGTGATAGCCCTTAAGATATTTGAAGATGGCTATCATATCTCCTCTCGGTCTCCTCTTTACCAGGCTAAACCTATTCAACTCCCTCAACTGTTCCTCATAAGGCTTGGTTTCCAGACCCTGGATCATCTTCGTTGCCCTCATCTGCACATGTTCCAGCTTGCCCTTCTTAAATTGTGGCATCCAGAACTGTGGGCACAGTCTACAGACTGTGAACAAGACAGTGTGTTGCAACCTGTTAGGTTCTTGGTGTGAACCAGCCTTATAAAAGACGTTTACAATTTTTTTTAGTCAACCCGCCCACTAGCTCTTACCTTAATTGTTTGTAGCACTTGAAGGACGGGGGGGGGGGCTCTTTTTTTCCTCCTGAGCCTTTACATTCAACCCAATCCTCTTACATGTATTTCTCTCTAGGAAAGGGTATTGTTGAAAGTGAAATTGTAACTTCCTTGGGGCAGGGTCATGTACTGTCCTGTCTGCCGCAGCTGTTATGGCCCCATGCACACTGCCAATGCTTTATACACAATAAACCAATAAGTAATTTCCAAATCATAGGTGCTTATTTAGAAGGTCACCCTGGAGTGACCTTTTTCACCTCACGTGAACCGGCAAGTGACTATTGGCAAGACTTTGTTTGTTTTAAATCCATGATTTTGTGACCTTTAGGGCAGTGGTGGGAAGACATTGGTGCATCAAATGATAATGGACTATAATTCCCATCATCCCTGACCATGCTGGCTGTGGCTGATGGGAAGTGGGGTCCAACAACATTTGGAGAACTGGAGGAACCTCATTCCTCCTCTAGAGGGGAAAAATGCAGATGTCACCAATCAATGAGGTGTCAACTTTGGTGGCTGATCACTACACTGAATGGACCCCTATGTGCAAAGTACCGTAATCTTGTGTCAGGCAAATACACAAAACATGCTGGGGTCAAGTGGTCCCTCCTCTCTATACTGTACTGCTGCTCTGGAAGTGGCAGCTTTCAACTGGGAATTAGAAGTACAGAGTTGTGTGTTATTCCAGTGGTTTTCTATCTCCATGGGATTATCTCTACTTAATTACACTGGCTTCAGCTTCCTTGTAATTAGGATACAAAGCCTCCCTCGTGCAGCTACATGGGGACGTAACCTGACGAGCTCCCCGTTAATGAGTCAGTTCCACCCAGTGTGTATCAAATGATTTTTCCACGCTATGCTAGGCTGATCTAGCCAAGCTGTTAGTGCATTCACCATCATGCCTCCAAAGCTGCTCAGAACTGGAGAGAAAGGATGGTTGTTTCTCATGTCGCACGGGCCATTTCTCATCAGTGTTCAAATAGGAGCTTTCCGGATCCAAATCCCAGACCTAATCAGCCATTGATTTGTAGTAAGCCTTTGCCGTATAATTTGCAGGAGCCGTCCTTGGCCTCTCTAACAGGGTTGCCTTTATAGCCTGCAATCCCTTGAACATATCTGACTGCTTTGTCACTGTGGGGGATGCGTTTGTAAAGTAGGAGGGAAGGCTGTGATGAGTTCAGCTCCCTGTGCCAAGGGAGGGAATGCAAATTAGTGAAAAGGACCTGAACAAATCAGCTCAGGATGCAATTTTGTTTTTGGGGAGAGTGATTGCATGTGACTGAGGGATGTGGAGGAGGGAGATGAGGGAGAGATAAGCAGGAGTGGCTTTTTTTTAAAAAATCAAAGTATCAGATAGAATATTTTCATAAACCAAATACTGTCCTGTTTAGTGGCCTACTGATCAATGGGCAGTTAGTTAATAGGCTGGTTTGTACAGCCAGAGGCTCCCCTGAAGTTTGTAGGGCTCACAGCAGGCCCTCCCAGGGCCAAACTGTGTTTTTTAAAATCCCTGTAGCAAAGGTGGTCAGCCTTCAGGCTCAATGGACCTTCTTCTTTTTTGCTCTTCCTCTATGCTGTGGTTCCCAGCGGGAGGGGAGAGTGCTGTTGCACTCAGGTCATGCTTGTGAGCTTCCCATGGGCATCAGGTCGGCCACTGTGAGAACAGTAATGCTGGACGAGATGGGCCAGTGGCCTGATCCAGCGAGGCTCTTCTTATGTTCTTACTAGGACCTTGAGATCCACCAGCCAGAGCCAGATGCAGAGGGGGACCTCCATACTTAGAATTACCGTAATGACCAAGATGCCTCTGAACACACACTAAGTGCTGGGGGGACCAGAACTATCTCACAGTCCTCCCATGCACAAATGACATCCTGGTTTGTCCTTTATGTGCAAACTTTCTTTATTTCAGCTACCTAATTTTCATGGAACAGGTAGGCATGGGAGCCCTTTTTGTTCATGCCGTTGTTAAACCGCTGGAAGTTACTGATCTACTACAAATCACCCCAATTTACCTTCTGCCAACCCCTGCCCTTATGGCCCTTTTGTTTATGGCAAAGCAGCTTTAGGAGGGGGAAATACAGAAAAACAGAAGGTGTGTGTGTGTGTGTGTGTGTGTGTGTGTGTGTGTGTGTGTGTGTTCAATCCTTTCCATGCCTGCTGTTTTTCTGCTGATTTTAATTTAACCCTAGGTTGGACTGATCTGTGCTGCTTGTACAATCCTCTAACGGGATTTCTTTCTGTGCCTGAAGCACACACAGAAGCCTTGTTTAGATGTAATGATCCTGATTCAATAAACCAGGAGTAGGGAACCTTTGGCCCTCCAGATGTTACTGAACCACAGTTCCTATCACCCCCAGCAAGCAGGACCAGTGGTGAGGGATGATGTGAGCTGGAGGGCCAAAGGTTCCACACACCTATGAGCCATAGTTTATTGTCAGCTCCCTTCTTTCCTTCTTTCCTTTTGTGCACCTATCTTTAGTCTCCTAGTTTCTGAAAACTCACTCTCCAAGTTCTGACATTAGTGAGAAACTGTGATTTGTGAAACTGTGAAACTGTGATTGAGAAACTGTGATTTGAGAAACAAACTTAATTTGAGTGGAGGAGGAGGAAAGGGATGACAAAGGAGCATAGAGCAGCTATGGACAGCCTTCTTATCTGCAGGGCTGCCAAAGGGCAGTTCTCTGTTTGAAGGAGTTCTCCTTGTGAAGGCCTGCCCAGTCCAAATTTGGTTTAAAGATAACCGTCAGCTGGGAGAGCAAGCTGGGGCCTTGACTTTGCCCACCACAGTTAGCATAGTCCTGGCATCAGACTGAGCAAGCACAGAGCAGGTCACCTGATCACAGTCTTCACTATTATTATGAGATCATAGAATTGTAGAGTTAGAAGGCACTTTGAGGGTCACGTAGTCCAACCCACTGCAATACAGGAATCCTGTGCAGTGCGTTCCTGGGTGGGCTTCAACCGCCAACCTTCTGCTTAACAGCCAGACGCACTGACCCATTGCTTCACAGGTGTATTGGGTTTCTATTCAAATTATAGTGCTGATTTCTAAATTTGCATACATGCATACTTTGCTCTCTTTCTTTGGTGATGCATTTTCTCTTATTTTCACAAGTGGAGAGCCACTGCAGAAAAGGTATTTTCTTGTGTTGCTGCCCTCTGGTCCTCTTGTGGAGGAGGAACATGAAGAAGGGCCTCAGATGATGATAACAGGGTCTAGACTGCTTCTTGAGAAGTGCTTTAAGCCCCATTAATTAGCTGATGAGTGGGGAATGAAATCCTGCTGCTTTGGCTTTGCGATCCTGTTCCCTGCCAATGCAGGGTTAAAACCTGTCATCCTGCTCATCACCTGACACCACTGTCAGCTGAAAGGGGAGTGGGCGTGGTTTGGAGGAAAAGGTGTCACAGGCCAAATTGGCAGGCCAAGACTGGCTTGCAGGCTGGAGGTTCCCCACCCCTGGTTTAGTAGTAATTGTGAAACAGGCCGCTGTGATCTGCCCAGTGCTTAACAAACAAATCTGCATCCCTTTGTAGCTCTGGGTAAGAAAGAAAAAAAAGAGGTGTCTTGAGTCCTGTGAAGCTGCTGTGTTGAGGGAAGGGTCATAATTCGGTGGTAGATCATCTGCCTTGCATGTACAAGTCTGCAGCTTCAATCCCTGGCATCTCCATGTAGGGCTGAGGAGAGACTCCTGCCTGAAACCCTGAAGAGCTGCTGCTGCTGCCAGTCAGTGAAGACAGTACTGAGCAAGGTGGGCCAATGATCTTATATGGCAGTTTCCTATGCCATGCTTACCTGATGGGCTTTTTTGAGCTTGGTGAGTCAGGCCTGTTTGAAAGCATTTTCCTAATCAAGAGCCAGTGCCGCTTTCTTTAAGCTAAGCTTCCACGTAGTCCTCCCTCCACCTCCCCCCCCCACCCCCCAGAGCTCTCATCCTCCAGCAGAGCAAAGAACTCTCATTTCTCTACTACGCAAAGGATGAGCCGAGAACAAATATTCAAAGACTTGGAGGAATGAACAAAGGAATTATTATCTGCTTGTTAACAATGAAATCCTTCCAAAAGAGCCTCAGAGAGCTCTGTTTAATTGCCCTTGATAGACAAGGAGCGGCTTTGCTGAAGCGAAGAGATAGAATTTTATCATAGAATTTTAGCAGCTGCAGAATCCTCAGGGGGGCCACCTAGTCCAGCTCTCCTGCCTTGTGCACAGAACACCCGTTGTGCCCAAGGGACAGGAAGGTGCCAGAGTCCAAGAAGCAACAATCTGAAGCTTCATGCTGCAAGAGTATACTTGACATTCCGCTCAGTTAAACCATTCCATGTTTTGTTTAAAATCAGAATTAAATGCCTGGGGAAAAAATAATCTGGTTACTCAGCCGTTAAGATGTGCTAAGGATGCTATACTTATTAGACCATTTCTGATTCACATTTGTATCGCTACAGCTCATGAAAGGGCCTTCTTAGTGGTAGCTCCCCAGCTTTGATAAGCCCTTACTCTTGAAATCTGGTTGGTACCAAAATTTTAGTAGCAGCTAAAAAAATCCCTCTTTATTCAGGCTTTTATTGATGCATTGAGTCACTGATATTTGAGTATAGTGTATTGATTGAATACTGATTGATTTTATATTGCTTTACTCACTGCCTTTATTGGAATTACTTTGCTGTGTTTATTGAAATTATTGTTTTGATAGTATGATTTTATATTCAATGTACTCTGCCCTAGGATCATTTGTTTCATGAAGGGCAGGTTGAAGTTTACGGCATGTTACAACATGAAAGAAAACATGGTAAAGATGCAATACAGGTGGTATCTAACCCTATCGAAGCTGTCAGAGATGTACAAAAACATAGAAAACAACTTGGAAGTGTGGGGAAAGTAATGAAGACATGTTTCATGAAGGGCAGACTAAAATATATATACAGAATTACTCATATTTGTCTCTTTCCCCCATTTTATTCCACCTTTCCTACTGAAGGAGAGGCTCAAAGGGGTAAGGTTTCATGCAAGCACCAAAATATCACCCCTTGTCCACTGGGATTATCTTATTTTTTCTGGCCCATTCATAGAGGGCAAATCATGGAACTTCTTGGACTGCCAAAAATCCAAAATTCTTTGCCACAGATGGAGAGACTCATATTATGGCTAAATGCATTGTATTGTACTAATACAAGTTCTCAACCATATACAGAAATAACAATGAAAAGCATGGGATGCCTGTAAAACATCTGTTTCAACCAAGAGTCTTTTGTAAATTCCAGTAGATGAACAATATCTTCTAATTCTTTGGGTATGTGGGGCCCGGTGTGTGAGTGAGGCATCTTACCAGATTCCAGCTTGAATGATGAAGTGTGCTAGTCTTTCCAAGATCATTGTGTATTGTAATCCTTCCACCTTGGTGAATTTTCTTTTATAGGAAAACTACTTCTCGTTTCCATCTGTGCTTCAATATACAAAACAAGCTGTCTGAAATACTATTACAACTCCATTATATGGTTTCCTTGGGTCAGTGGAGTTATAATAACATTACAAGCTGGAATCTGATAAGAAACTCCCCAGACCCCCCAAGGAATTAGAAGTTATGATTCATTTGTAGGATCTTTAAAAAATACTTTTCGTTGAAACAGATGGTTTGCCCAGTGATCTGCAGTATTTATTGCTCTTTTTGTATCTGGTTGAAAACTTACATTAGTACAGTACTGATACTATTTGGATATAATTTAGCTCTCATTTCTTCTGCAGACTATTCTTATGAGACTCTCTTAGGTGGATTTATGTTTTTCAAATTCAAGGAGTGTCTGCCTCTGCTATGAAAATATATTGAACCGAGTGAGCAACTTTTGGAGGAAATTCATGGAGACAGCTTGGCTGCGTTGATAATATCCTTTGTATTCCAGGGGCACAGATTGAGAACCTTCTGATCTTTCCATCCCCCTGGGATATAGACCCAACTGTAAAGAGGAGGGAGGAATGGAGTGTAGAAAGCAAGAGGAAAATGGGAAAAATCAGTATCTTGCCCAAGCCTTACCCAATAGCATATAAAACGGTGAATATGCTATTGTGATGTTGAAAAGTTGATATTGCCTAGCCCTACTGCTTTCAGTAACGTTTGTGCCTGCAAAATTTTTGGGGTGGATGTAATTGTATGTACTTCATTTCCTGTTGGTTGCATGCCTGTAGCTCCCTGCTGAAACCCTGTAACTTTTTTTTACCACAAACATTATGGGCTTTGTTTCAATCTTTTGGCCCACTTGTAGAGTTGCCATATGCCCTCTTTTTCAAGGACATGTCCTCTATTTCATGGGTATGTAAAATGAGAGTCAGGACCATCTTAAGCATATCTGGCGCCGTGGTGCAAAGCTTCCTCTGCACCCCCCCCCCCCGTTTCCCAGAGTTGTCAACCTTTTTTAAGGGAGGATGGCGCTGCTGGAGGAGGTGGGTAGTGGCTGGAGGGTGGCTGCTCCAGTGGGGAAGAAACAGAGGCTGGATGCGGCACCTCCCGGCTCAGCTGGCCTCTTCGTGCCACGGTGGCCACAGCAGACAGAGGCTTTGGGCGCAGTGCTGCTTTGGCAGGTGGCGGGTGAGGGCGGTGAGCTGATGTTGGGTGGCACCGCATCCAGCCTCCGCCTCTTCCCTGGTGCCCTCCAGAACTTGGTGCCCTGGCACCCTGCGCCACTAGCCTCTGTGGGTAAGACGCCCCTGTTGAGAGTTGTAGTGGTCCATAGTTAAAAGTAGAAGTCAGCAAATGTGTCCTCTGTTTTGCTCTTGAAAATATGGCAAACCCTAGATAGGGCAAGTGTGTCCCTGCAGATGGCAGTCATGTGGTGGCCCTGGGGAAACATTGCAGAACAACTAAGAGGAATGACGTGTGGATGCTCCAGTATAAATCCAATGCTAATGCACTAATATTGCTTCAGTGACATGTTGCAAAATAAAAACTACCAGTCTGGATGTGCTCGACATTAATGCTGAGATTATAAGGATGCTGAATTCTGTACCCAACAGTAAAGCCAATGCATTATCGTGGAATATACCGTACATAAATACATGTAATTTTTGCTCTTGGCACTGAACTTTAAACTCCTCTTTTCAGAATAACTGAGCTGCACCTGCAAATTCCAACATGCTTTCCCCTAGAATTGGTGTGTTGAAACACCCTAGTATCCTTCCCTGTGTAGCGTGCCTTTTCAATCATGAAAATGTCCATTTGCACTAATCCTTGGGTACTTATCTGCTAACCTGTTCTGATCTGTAAGAGGAACTTGGGCAATAAACCATGCCATAGTTGTTGTATTGTGGATTTTAAAATCTAACTGTATTTGCCTTTTGACTGTATCACTCAGCCATTTTTATGGCACTCATTATTTCCAGATCACTGGCAAAGTGCTTAAATTTTATTTTGTTCCTCTTAAGAGTATTCACCTTTTGGAGATGGGAAATAGAGGATAATTTGGTAGGAGGTGTCTTGGTCTCACATTGACAATGTAGAAGAGGAACCTAGGTTTCTGCAAGACCCAGCTTGTGTCAGGGTGTGATGCTGAAGCAAGGCAGATAGTGTCACACGAAGCATATCTGCAGTGTAGCAGGGGCTTTTTTTAAGTAATGCTTTTTATATGGGTCATGGCATATTATGTGCCCCACTATGGCCTATACATTGATATACTGAGCCTGAAATGACTTGGTCCCCAAATATCTGAAGTAGCATGTCCTCCCATATAAGCCTGCCTGGGTGTTATATTTGGCAGGGAGCACCCTGTTAGTGCTACTCCCACCCAGTGATGCTTGTGGGTGCTGGTGTGTGATATTCCTGCCGTTGAGGCTGGTCCATTAATAATAATAATAATAATAATAATAATAATAATAATAATAATAATAATAATAATAATAATAATTTATTATTTATACCCTGCCCATCTGGCTGGGCTTCTTCCAAAAAAAATATTAAAATACTTTAATACATCAAACATTAAAAGCTTCCCTAAACAGGGCTGCCTTCAGATGTCTTCTAAAAGTCTGGTAGTTGTTGTTCTCTTTGACATCTGGTGGGAGGGCGTTCCACAGGGAGGGTGCCACTACCAAGAAGGCCCTCTGCCTGGTTCCCTGTAACTTGGCTTCTCGTAGTGAGGGAACTGCCAGAAGGCCCTCGGTGCTGGACCTCAGTGTCCGGGTAGAACGATGGGGGTGGAGACGCTCCTTCAGATATACTGGACTGAGGCCGTTTAGGGCTTTAAAGGTCAGCACCAACACTTTGAATTATGCTCGGAAACGTACTGTACTGGGAGCCAATGTAGGTCTTTCAAGACCGGTGTTATATGGTCTCGGCGGCCACTCCCAGTCACCAGTCTAGCTGCCACATTCTGGATTAATTGTAGTTTCCGGGTCACCTTCAAAGGTAGAGCTGAATGGGACACTGCTGCACTAAACTCAGCCTGCTCCTACTTGATTCTCTCTTTACTTAGAACCATCAGGGGTGGCTCTGCCTGTCATTGACTCGGACTCCACCTACTATTGGCCTTCTGCCTTACCAGCCCCAATGGGCACCAGCCACCACTCTTATTGTGAGACTGGCCTGGGTATTGGTCACAGTGGAATGGGGGAACCGCAGCAGCACCATTCCTTTGCATGTCACTTGGTTAATTTGAGAAGACTTTGTGGGAGGAATCAATTTTAAACCATTTTTCCAGGAGTGGATGTTGGTGTGGGGAGCTTCTCATGGTATGGGGCTTCTCATATTAACTTAAGTGGCTTGATAAAGAGTAGCACTGCAGTGGCTTCCATACCAGTGCAGAGGCTAACAGGAGAAGAGCCCAGTTTGACACACTTTGTACTTTTAAGGATTCTCTGTTCACAGGCCCCTGTCCCTCCTCTGACATTCAGAAAGACCTCTCTGTGAGCAATGCCCCTGGCAAAAATTAATTGACTTTCTGACAGCTGTGAACGCAGAACTCAATAAAATACTTTCTGCATCTGTTTGGCTAGTGAAGATTGAGTACCTTTCTCCAAGATAAATCTTGCCTCAGTGCAATTAGCAGAGCATCACACAAGCAATCAGTGTATAACCATTTTTAAAAATTAATATACTCCGCCTGCCTTCTCCATTCCCATGCATAAACAGTTTCTTGAGAATCAGTTTGTTTAAAGGCAATGATGATCATCCAGGCTAATGTATAGAAAATGTCTCTGTGTGCATATGTATATATGTGTGTATATTTATGTGTGTGTGGATGAATATGATTAGCTATCTTGTTTTTAAATAGTACTTATGGCCCCAAGCATTCATTCAGCAATAATGAGGAGAGGGAGGTAATCTGCATATGTTTATACTCACATAATTATTATGGCTTAACTATGCTGCAGACAAATTCATCTTATTCAGCAAAGCTTCTAAAAGTTCCGTTTGCAGTACGCTGAGATGTGAGATATGGAGAAGGACGGCTGATATTTATGAGGAAAGCTGGTGCTACTACATGGAGTGGCAGAGCCTTAAATCTGAACATATGCAGTGTGTCTTTTTATCACCAGTGAGCAACTGCAGCCTGTGTCTACCCCATACTAAGGGCTCGTCTGCACTTTCACTTGTCCCGTGCCTAGAAAATCACAGGTCTAAGTGCTTTTCCTCTTGGCCTGCTCCTTTCCTAGAAGAAACCTGCTCTTTATCTCTAAATCAGAACACACACCTATTGCCATTTGCCCCGATCAAACGCTAAAGAGCGGGACGAGAGGAATTGTGGATAAGCCCTTAGAATAAAGAAACATGGCTTCCATCTAGGCCCCGGAGTGAGGGACCTTTCTCAGCCAAAGTGTCAGCTTTTTTCAGAAGTTTTAACACCCACACGTTTCTCCATCCCTCGTTGGTAGTGTTGCCCTCCGAAACAGATGGTGTGCTTGGTCAGCTGTACTCACCTGATCTCCAGTCAGTTGCATCACTGCTACTGGGAGGTAGAATGGTAGTAGCTGGGTTATTGCGGTGAAGACACACTGGTGGAAGCACCAGCTTGGCCAACATGGCCAGTGGCAAGGGATGATGGGAGCTGTAGTCCAACTCTATCTGGCTCTCTATCCCTGTTTCAGGGCAGAGGGCAGGGTTCCCTTTCTCTTTTTAGCACCCTCACCACCTCCCTTGATGGTTCTATCTATCTCTCTCAACTTTACTCCAGTTTTCTGTCCTTTACTTGCTCACTTTCATAATTCCCTGTACCCTCCTAGTGAGGAGGAGTTGTTTCAGGAGACACTCCTAGCAAATGGCCCTTTCATCCAAAGCTGCTAAAAATTGTGCTCTATTTATGGCTTCACTGAAGCTGGAGCCATAATGTTCCGATACTGGCCAGACATTGCAAGGTGGGAGCTCCCGTGAATATAAATGCGAGGCAAATTCTGTTCCTGAAGAACAATAACTTCATCTTATTCTTCCTCTACTTGATTTTTTATTTTATTTTTACATCAGAGTGTGAGGGACAAAAGGCTAGTTTGTGGGGGTGAGGATCTGATCTGCACAGAAACTGCACATTCTAACCTAGAAGGCCTTTCCCTTATGCTCAAAGGGGATTGGATTAGTTCCCCTGCACATGCTCAGAGGCACAGTCTTTATATTATTATTATTATTATTATTATTATTATTATTATTATTATTAAATTTTTAAAATCATTATTTCATTTTATAATGTATATAAATCAGAGAGAACAGTTATAACAACAGACAAAAATTAAAAGGTGAAAAACAAAACTATAAAATAGGCATGAAGAATGTGTAGTTGCACAAGATAACAAAGTCCAAATACAGACTATCAGCTTTATCGGATCATTAATTATAGTTCCTTATTTGCCTGGCTTGTGACTAAAGTTGTCTTGAAAATGATGGTTCTGCTGTATAAGTCATAAAGGAATGCCAACTCATATAAAAAGTGTCTGGAGGTTCTAGTCCTTGTCGAAATCTTAGATAGGCATGGTCTTTATTGTTCCTTCATTTATGTGTGTGTTTTGAGGGGGTAGCTTCCCATTTCACCCAGCAGTAGGTGATTATTCCAGCAGCAGACCCTGCACAGTGTGTGTTCCTTTGGGAGGCGAGAGAGCACTGGAGCCTTACGGTGCTCTTCCAAATCTATTTATTCATAAACACATGTGTTGAGCAGGCAGACGCCCACACAGTCTGGTACACTGCCTAGTGCCAGTCAGTAAAAAGCTGCATCACTTTCCCAAAAAGCAAGGTGTATCCAGTGTGAACCCTCGAAAGCGCCTTTTCCCACCCAGCTTAAAAACTTGAGTCATTCCCCCTTTACCGGCAACAGCTTAACTTCCAAACTGCTATTTCTCAATCTCCTACAAAGGCATTAGGGTATAGTGGTTAGAGCAGGGGTCAGCAAACTTTTTCAGTCCACTGTCCCTCAGACCTTGTGGGGGGACCAGACTATATTTTGAAAAAAATAATGAACAAATTCCTATGCCCCACAAATAACCCAGAGATACATTTTAAATAAAAGGACACATTCTACTCATGTAAAAACACGCTGATTCCCAGACTGTCCGCGGGCTGGATTCTTGAATGGATTGATTCTTGAATGGATTGAGAAGGCAATTGGGCCGGATCCGGCCCCGGTGCCTTAGTTTGCCTACCCATAGGTTAGAGAGTTGGACTGAGAGACCTTTGAGAGCTCTGGGGAACTTTGAGCCACTAACCATATCTTGGCCTAACTTGTGTATTTCTCTAAAAAAATTATATACCGCTTAGCTACACTAATCTCAAAGCATAGTACAAGAAATAAAATATAGAAAAGGTAAAAAACCACAACCTATAAAATGACTGCTGGAACTATAATTTTAAAAGGTTTTTGGTAGGTGCCAGATATTCAACAGGTAGGAGGCCTGTCTGATTTCAACCAGAAGGGAGTTGCACAAAATTGGGCTCGCAATACTGAATGCACATGGCTCCTGGTGGACATGAACTCGACCTCAAAGGGTTGTGAAGATAAAATGGGGATATTATTGAAGTAAAGATGGGATATTACTGTAACAACAGCTAATTAATTACTCAATGTGATTAATTACTCAATGTAATCACATTAATGTGATTTAACAAAAAAACACAACCTTATTCAAGCAAATGATTTCTAAGTGATTTACAGAAGGCAATATGAATTATTAATTAAAAATGCTAATAAAAGCAAGCATCAAAAACAAGTTACATAATTTTTCAAATAATATAAAAAACAACCAGTTATTCTGTAGCTAGCCACCATGTATCTGTGCTCATTCAAGAAACATTTTCTAGCCACTGACAATATTTGAGGAAACATCTTTAGGCAGCTCTTGAAATCAGCTGACCATCAGTGCCCATTAGCGAGCAATCAAGATAAGAGATGGCTATCACAATAGCCGTTGGTGGTCTCCACAGTAGAGTCTGAAAGGAATTTTGCCCACAGACTGCTTGAGCAATGATAGTGGGTAGTGTTTGCCCCTTTAGGTATGTGGCAAGTCATGCTTGCTTGAATCCTATTAAATCCTGTGATGCGGTGGTCAGAGTGTTAGACTAGGACCTGAGAGGCTGGGGTTCAATTCCCCACTCAGCCATGAAGCTCACAGGGTGACTTTGGGCCAGTAAGCATCTAGCCTAGCCTACCTCACAGGGCTGTGAAATGGAGAGAGGGAAAAACATGGACACCACCTTGAGCTCCTTGAAGGAAAGATAGGACATAAATGTAGTAGTAGTAATAATAATAATAATTGATCTGTGGATGGCTTGTCCATGGCTTTCTCCTAGGGACACACTGATGCCAATATCATAATAATATCATAAAAGTCCATGGTTCTGCCACATTTGCAATGGCGTGTACAGTTGAGGTCAGCACACCCCAAAAAGAACACAATAGAGCTGGAAAAGGTGCAGAAAAGGGCAAGCAACATAATCAATATGCTGGAGCAACCCTCTTATGAAGAAAGTATGAATGTTTGGGGGTATTTAGTTTAGTTTAGACCATGATAGAGGTGTGCATACAAGATAACACATAGTGAAAGTGGGCAGGGAGAAGTTACTCTCTCAATGGTAATGCTTGAATATGGAGTCATCCAATGAAGCCGAGGGAAGCAGGTGGCGCTGTGGGTTAAACCACAGAGCCTAGGACTTGCCGATCAGAAGATCGGTGGTTCGAATCCCCACGACTGGGTGAGCTCCCGTTGCTCGGTCCCTGTTCCTGCCAACCTAGCAGTTCGAAAACACCTCAAAGTGCAAGTAGATAAATAGGTACCACTCTGGTGGGAAGGTAAATGGTGTTTCCATGTGCTGCTCTGGTTCGCCAGAAGTGGCTTATTCATGCTGGCCCCATGACCTGGAAGCTGTACGCCGGCTCCCTCAGCCAATAAAGCGAGATGAGTGCCGCAACCCCAGAGTCGGCCACGACTGGACCTAATGATCAGGGGCCCCTTTACCTTTACCTTTAATGAAGCTGAATGGTGGGAGATGCAGGACAGATGAACGGAAGTAATTCTTTACACAATATGTAGCTAAACTATAGTATTTGCTACCACAACTTTGATGGCAGTGTACCTCTGACTATTAGCTGCTGAGGAATAACAGTGGGAAAGAGCTACTGAGCTCATATCTTCCTGGTAGGCTTCCCATAGGCATCTGGATGGGCAGTCTACGGTTGCCAGGTCAGAAATATCCCAGATCCTAAGATATCAGGGCCAAAACCTGAGACCTGGAAGAGCCCCCTGGTGATGTAACAGGGGGTGGACCCTAGTGATGTCATCAAGCATGGCATTGTTTCTGCAGCCCTTCATCTCACAACCAGACATGCATACATACTCATAACCATCTCGTAACCTTCTCCACCCCAACACTTTTTCTTCTTCAGTGCTCCTTCCAACCATTGTGTCCTGGATGTGGAGGTTAATTGGGAGGGGAGGAGGGAGCTGAGGAGGAGGGAGACCCCCCCACCCAAAGAGTCTGTGCTAAAATTTGCAGTTGGCTTCTGCCGGACTGAAGCTTGAAAACTGCATGCACAGCCTCCTTATTAATTTTTTTTTTAGGAATTCTTGCAGAATTAAGCAGTCTACCTGCCGCCTGGAGGATAGCACGCAGGCCTGAAGACTTCAGGTCAGCCCTGGAGGTCTGGCCATCCTAGGGAAGAATGCTGGACTAAATGGGCCTTTGGTTTGATCCAGCTCTTTTTGTGTTCTTATTTGGATTGTGTGGGTTGACAGAGAGGGCTGGATGGGAGTTCTTATGTTAAGGGGCTGGATGGAGTAGTTGCATTGGCCTTTCTGGGGTCTGCAAAACCCCAGGCAAAATTCTATTCTTGGTTATCTTTTCCTGGCCTCAAGCAGATGATTTCCATCGAAAATCCATCTTTCTATTTGCATTTTGGATGGTTATGACTGTGCTGCTTGTTCTCAACTGATAGTTTCAATTAAAAGGTTCAAATGTTCTCATTCATGCATATTTTGGCTGAGCGAGAGAAGATGGCAAAAACAAAGCGAGCAAGCGAAAAGGCTGTTATATTGTCAGAAAACATTTGGAGGACTTCAAACGAGAAATCCAAATCACAATCCATGGTCAGTAATTAGTGCCAGGCACAGCAATTTTTCTGCACAGGTTGCACTGGAGATCATCCGTGACCATCATCCTTCATGAGTCAGATCAGCTTGCCTTTCTCTGTGCCAACTGCCATCCATTCATGGCACTCAAACTTCAATTCCTGGATGAGTTCCTTTGGCCTTGCCTTGTGCTGGTGTTCCATTCTGCCCAAGCAGTGAGTCTGTGAGCACTGAATATGGCTTGAAGAAGACTGATCCTGGGATTCAGTCCCGAGTAGAATTCCAGAAAGTCAGGGCTGAGTCAGGCTATGCAGAACCACATGCATCACCCATAGAAGAAGGTTATTGTATCAATAAGAGCCTGAGGAGCTAAACAGCACAGTAGGTGTACTGAATGCCCAATTCCTGCCCTTTAGCTGGGAGTGAACAGAAATGTAAAGGCTTAGAACTGTGGACACCAGCTTCACTGTATGGCCTCTGGCCACATTTTGCTGGAACCTACTGTCACAGCTGCCACTTCACGCTGATGCCACGCAACGTAGATAGGCGATGCTTCGGCAGGGGTGGTAGGGCAGAATGGCATTTCCTGTCTTTCTTCAAGCAGTGAAATGGGACGCACCACCCCTGTCTAGAGTCACCCTTTGTATTATCTGCTGGGAGCTTGTAATGAACTTTGGGTGTGTGCTGAGATGTTGGAATCTGGAGGGTAACAAACCCCCAGCCTCCGGGTAGAATGAGGCACTAAATCTACCGTATTTTCCTCTGCGTGATCTGCAAGTAGTCTTCCTCATGTGGGCCTGCTTGGGACCTGAGGCGTCCCTGAGGCAGGAAACCACTGACCCATAATCCCTATGACCCCTTTGCCTCTGAATCACTGCCTTCCTCAATAGGGCATATCCGCACCATACATTCAACACACCTACTTTTCCCTAATCCCGGGAACTGTAGTTTGTTAAGGGTGCTGGGAATGGTAGCTTGCCGAGGAGGAAAACTAAAGTTCCCATGGTTCTTTGGGGGAAGCTAGGTGCTTTAAATGTGCAGCGAATGTATGGTGTGGATCTGTGTGCTTTCTAGTTGCTTTGGACTGTGATGCCCATAATCTCTACCCATGGGTCATGCTGATGGGGATTATAGCCCCAAACATATGAATGGCTCCAGGCTGGAGAAGGCTGGTATGGTGGCTGGGGTCTGGAATGTGAGGTTGCTTTTTGCATAGGAAAAAAGACAAAACATAGCAGCTGAAATTGGCACAATCTGTCTCAACCTAATGCTTTCTAATTATTTGTTTATGGCACAAGTGGAGAGTGGCCCCCAATGGTGGCATAGATACCTTCGACATATGACTCTGCAAACCTTTATGCTCTTACACTAATTTCTCTTGAGCACCTACACATTTTGCATGTGCAATAGCAACATCTTCTTTTTAAAAAAGTTTTTCTTTGTTGCGTATTTTTTGAATTTTTTTATTTTATTGAAGAATTGAGGGGAAGAGTTACTAAAAGAGAGAGAGAAAAGGAGGAGGAGGAAGGGATTCATGTGCTTTCTGGTCCCTCCTCAGCAGCCCTAGCAAATATCGGTTTTCAAAGCCTTTTGTGGCTTTGTAAACTGGCCTAGTTTGATCTTCTTTTCCTAAGCTAAACATGCCTTTGCTGTTCTTTTCACCCCCACCCCTTCATGCTTTCCCTTTATGTGTCTTATATGGAGTGGCTGTGAGATAGAAAGAGGCGACATTTGTTGAATCAATTATGTATGATGTATTTGTGCCCCCCTGTCTCCAGCACAGTCCCCTTTCCTCCCAGGCACAACATGGCACGAGCTTAGTGTCATTCTCATCTTGCTTCTTATTCAGCATTTTGCACAGAGATGCACCTCTGCTGGGAAAGAAAGATAAATGACCCAACTTATCTTAAATGTATCTTCCTTTACAAACATATTTCTGGCTATAATAACCTTTCATTCTTTTGCACACAGCTCCTCACATCCGGCACATCAGCTGGTGAGTCAAAGCCTGTTGAGTGAATTTGCAATGGGTATTAAGGCTGACCTTAAGAGAGGACGTATTTCAGGACATAGTCACCTCCATCATAAGGTTTAATTACTGCCCCTTCCCCCAAATGTACGTATATCCAAACGGTCCCTGGCGTCAGTTGCACATCACATCTACACCGTACATTTAAAGCACATTTAAATCCCTAGCTGACCATAATGCACCTCCCTGGGGGAGCTAGACTCCAATAAAGCAGAAGCTAATGGCAGGCATGAGTTTATGGATGCTGCTGAATTACAACAACAGCGGTGTATAGTGTTTAGGATTTGGGAGACCAGAGTTCAATCCCCACTCAGCTCTGAAGCTCACTAGGTGAACTTGGGCCGGTCACTGCCTTTCAGCCTAACCTACCTCACAGGGTTGTTGTGGGGATTAAACAAGGAGGCAGAGAACCATGTATGCCACCTTGAGTTCCTTGGAAGAAAAGGTGGGATCTCAAAGCAAAATAGATAAATAGATAGATAAATAAATGATAGAAGCACATGTCTTCCCCCCAAGAATCCCAGCAACTGTAGTTTGTTCAGGCTGCTGGGAATTGCAGCTGTGTTAGGGATAAACAATTCCCAGGATTCTTTGGGAGAGGCCATGTGCTTTTCATGCATGGTCTTAATGTGTCTGGCTGCTTTTGTTTTACGGGGGAAAAGCAGCCACAAGGCCCCAACTCCTGACTTGGCTGCTGTTTGGCCTTTAGATCGAGCTTCCTAATGGAAGGATTTGTAGCTTAAGCTGTTCTGGTTTCAAAATGGATAGAAATATGTATGATACAGTACATAAATATATAACGCAACATGTGAACCAATAAGGAAAAATGCCTCTGGTCACGTGTGTGGTGTTTTACCTTGTCACTAAGTAAGTCCAACCTTTGCCTATGTGGTTATTATGGAGCAGGGTTTCTTGGGCAGGTGGCAAAGTTTTCCAGCAGACTTTCTCTTCCCTCACCGCCCCCTCCCCTTTAGTAGGAATTAGCCAATCTTCTGTGATTGGGTGTTGCAACAGTGAAACAGGTTTGAAACTAGCTTTAAATTGGTGGTGTAGACATGGATATTAATTGAGTGCACTCCAGGGACCAGTCCAGGACCACACAGGGAAGGGCCCTGGCTCAGCAGACATACTTCAAATTCAAAAGGTCCCTGGTTCAATCCCTGGCATCTCTAGGTGGGGCTGGGAGTGGCTCCCCACACGAATCTCTGGAGAGCTGCTGCCTGTCAATTGTATAGTGAGTTAGATATCAAATGGTCTGACCTTGATACATGACAGCTTGCTTCCTATGTTCCTTGTCATGTGTTGAGCTGCTAATCATCAAGAGTCAGTTCATAGATTTGGCACCAGAGAAATCAAATCATGTTCATTCATTGCCAGCCTTGATTACCAACAACTGAATGTGTGAACTGCCTCCATCAAACAGCATCCACTGATTTGAAAGTTCTGTTTGTGGTGTTATGTCTTTAACTGTCTGTTGACACATGCAAATGTTTCAGCCTGTGTGTGTGTGTGTGTGTGTGTGTGTGTGTGTGTGTGTAAATCAGACCCAGGTATACAGTAATGAAGCAACAAAACCAGCCTATTGGGTTTTCCGGTTGCTGCATATGTTTCATGTAATAAGACAGAATTTTGTCCTGCTGATCTCAGAATGACTGAACAGGCAATGCTGGGATGGAAACGACGAAAAGTCCAAAAGGAAAGGAGCAACAATTTGATCAATTATGCTAAGGTGGACGCTGGGATTCTATCAGGTGCAAATGCTAGTTCCCTCCCAGCACTGCTGCTGCCTTTCCTCGCACAATAAACAGAAGAACAAGACTCCAGTGTGCGTTCGTGCCAGGAAATTGCATTATTCCATTTGACATCTTCTCGTCTGCTAGCTTCCAGCAGTGGCAGCTGCTGCTGCTTTTTACCAGGGTGCCCAATCTGTTGTAATACCATTAGCCGTGCTCCAGCAGCAGGGCAGGCAAAGGGGGTGGCCAAAGCTGATTTGATGCTGATTTAAATAACAATAAAGATTATTGGGGCTTTGCACAGACAAGTCTGCTGTTCTGCTTTTGGTCTGGCTGTGCAAAAAGCCTCTGCTGGCTACTGCTGGAATGAGCAGAAAGCAGCAAAGCAAATGAGTCTCAAACTCTGGGGTTCTTCAGCACATGGCTGGATTCAGAACAGGGCAGGTAGTGCAATTGCATCAGGACCCATGGCTGCAAAGGTGGGCAGACTCTGAGCTTTCATTTTTAAAAAGGGGGAAAAGTACCGTAAGTGACAAGCCCTACTAGAATTAAAGTTATGAAGCAAAATGTGTACATACCCCTTCCAAGGTACCCAGACTTCTTTCACCTTTCAGTGTCTTTAGCCAATAAGTGGAGCCAGAATGGATGAATGAGTGAGGTATTTGGACACAAGGCCTTAGGAATCCCTGGGGCCCTAAAGAGCGGCTGTTCCTGCTGGGCCGCAGCTCCCTCCATCTCTGGCGCCCGAGGTTCAGCAACATCCTCTTCCCTCATCTGTTCTGTTAGGGCACACTCCTGATTTGATTCCTGGGTGGGCTCCATATAATTTCCCACTGCCTGTTCAAAATTTCTGATCGCATCAGTCATCAAGTCCGTCTTCTCATGTAGCTGTTCCAGTAGGGCACTTGTTTTACAGAGAGCACACAGCAGAGCTTCTGAATACATTGTCCTGCAAGGTCAGAAGTCTATTCCCACGATCGTAATCTGTAGCAGCTGCAAGCTCCCCGATTCAGAATTGGTTACAGTTTCACAGGCTCCCTCTAGGGGAAAAACTTCTATTTGTTCTTTTCTTTTAAAGACAGATCTAACAACAAAGTTTCCTTTTTCGGATATTTTGTCAATATTTGTTCCTTTAAAATGTGAAAGGGAGCAATGGAATCACTATGTTTCTCTTCTTTTAGCTATCTGTCAAAAACATTTGTCTCTGGTCAATGAGCTTCAAAAAACGTCAGTCCTGACACCCCGCTCCAGGATCAAGACGGTGGAAAGTTACTTTGCTTTACACTCACTTCTGCAGGTTTAAACAGTCCGAACCCCCCCCCCTTCTCCTGCTTCCGAAGGGGGTTCAACAATTTTAAATGGTGAAAGTTAATCCTTTACAAGCGATTTTCTGAACTCTAGTTTGCCATGTCTTTGCTTTAATCTATCTACAAATAAACGGAAGGCTGACTTCCTGTTTAGACCTTCCCGTTTCAGTACCAAATTGAAATAAACTTTTAAGTCCAATTTTCCTTTCTACTCGCAATTCCTTAATTACAGTCCAATTGTCCAAAATTTAAGTACTCACGGTGATTGTTTTAAAAGCCAAATTGTCCCAGGAAAAAGGCAGCGCTCTCCGGCAACGGCTGTGTGGCTTCGCTCCACGGAAGAAGCAGTTGACTCTCAGCACTGTGCCACTTCCCCCTCTTCGCTCCGGAGCCCGTTAGTGGGTTCCTTTGCGGGTTGGGGGGCGCTAAAGGTGCCCACCGAGTCCCATGGTCACAGGCTTCATCCGCCTGTGATTTTTGAAAGGGTCCCCGCTTCGCCGTAGCGGAAAAGACCCGTTTCCCGTGGAGCTGGTCCCTCCAGATCAGAGGGAATCCGCCATTACTGATGGCGCCACCCCGGAAGTCTGCAAGAGCGGCTTCCCCCCCTACTCTTTAGTGCACTTTTCTATAGTTTTAAAGACCTACTGGATTCCTCTTTTGACCTCTCTTTCTTTCTAACAACCATGATGCATCTTTCTTCTGGTGGTTTCATCTGAGATCAGGTAACTCCCTTCAAGCTATTTTCTGCAAATGCTACTATACAACAAGTATCTGAGGTCCAGGGAGTAATTAAGAATTCACTCTGTAGTTAATTTACAATAGGATGGTCTACATGTCTACTCAGCAGTAAGTCTCTGTGTTTAGTGGGGTTTACTCCCAGGGAAGTGGGTACAGGATTGCAGCCTTGGCTTTCTTGTGAGGAAGGAGCAGAATGTTCCTCCTCAACAGCAAAATCCCTGAGATAACTAACAGGGTTTTTAAACACTATAGAATAAATTTTATGTTATTAGTAGTAACTTAATTGTGCTAAAATTACTATTTATGTTATACCCCTCTTTTACAAAATAACGTTAACACACTGTGGGATGCCTATGTTTAAGATCTGTTTGTTTTGAACTGGATACTGACACCCCTCACCATGAACCTTCTGCTTGTTTCAGATCAGGCTTCATTCTGCCTTCCATTCTGCCTTCCATTTGTTCTTCTCCAGATGTTGTTGCACTGCAGCTCCCAACTTCCCTCACCAATGACCATGCTAGCTTGGGCTGATATGGTTGGAGTCCAACAACAGCCAGAGAGGCACAGGTTTCCCATCCATAAAGAGTGAGCTGAGAGTAGCTGTCCAAGCTAGGTCCCAGACTAGAGTCTCAAGGCTAGGGCTGGCCCAGGACAAAGCAGAAAATGATGCTTCACATAGACTCCTCCACCTCTGTGGCTCTTTGCCACCACCACCACTGATTACAACTCATCTTTGCCCAGCTGCCACTACAACTTCTACCACCTGAGGATACCCAAGGAAGCCCCAGTGTGTTGAAGGTGGTGGGGGAGGAAAAAGGAGGCGGTGGGGGTGATGGAGAAGGAGGCAGAGGAGTCATCTCCAGTGGTAGAGGAGGAGGGGGCAGGTAGCAAGCACAGGAGGTGTCAAGTGACACACTCCTTGCAGGCCTGGATCTGCCACCCCTCCCAGCTGTCCTGAGCCTGCTGCCTGAGGCAACTGCCTCACCAAGCCTTATGGGAGGGCTGGCCCTGTTCAAGGCTTCTGGTTCAAGACCCAGGGTGTGATCTGGCATAGTTCTGTGGTCCAGAGTGTTGTCCAAAGTAAAAGCTTTTTCTTTTTTGCCCGTGCCATTGGCTGAGACCTGCAAAGTTGGAGGAAAGCTTAAATGCATGACAAGAATCCCTTCAGCTTTTTGAATATTATTATTATCATCATCTCTGTGCTCTGCAGAAATTGAAGTCTGAATGCATAAACTAACCTCCTGCATATTTAAAGATCTCCACATTGATCGATGAGGGCAGCAATTACCCGGCACATCTCTCTCCAAAGGATAGCCTGGGCGAGACAAACAATGTGCCGTGCGCTATAATGCCGTTGCAGATTAATAGCATGAAGCGCTGCTTTGAAATTGACAAGTTGCAGCAAGCTGTTTTGGAAGCGGCTGTAGGCGGGGGGGGGGGGGGAGCTTCAGGCAGTGTGCCTGGCTCTTGATGGTTCTGTAAGAGAGAGACCTTCCCAGTTCTACATCCCTGGGATGAGAGGGTCATGCATGTTGGGACATGCTCAAAGACGCTGTCTTCTCCAGGTGCCCAGTTAAACCATCTAAGCTAACTGAAGTGGCTGAGTGGGCAAGAGAGGCAGGGAAGAGTCCCCAGAACCTACCTCTTTAGGGCTGCATTCTGAGCCAATTGAAGTTTCCCAGTTGTTTTCAAAGACACCCCCAAATAGAGCATATGGGGGTCTCTAGTGGCAGGCAGGAATATATCCATGCTTACAGAACATACAGTGGAGTTACATGTGTGTATTTGCAACAGTTTATACTTTGTGTCTTGAAATCACAACAGTCCTTTGCTGGCTTTCAATTGGTTTCTGATTCAGAGTTCTGGCTGCAACCTTAATTGCTCTAAGTAGGCTAGGCCTAGGAGTTCATTGCATTCTGTTAATTACGAGTTTGGGTTTTTAGATGTTTGTTCTTGGCAGCATCCAGTAATGAAGGAGGAAGAATATGAATATACTGAGAATGTGACTGGAGATTATAATTAAAGCTCTCTGAGAATTACTAGAATCCGTTTCTTATGGATGAAGGGGTGAATACAAAGGAGATGCAAAGGGACGCGCGTGGCGCTGTGGTCTAAACCACTGAGCCTCTTGGGCTTACTGATCAGAAGGTCGGTGGTTTGAATCCCTGTGACGGGGTGAGCTCACCGCTCCTGCCCCAGCTCCTGCCAACCTAGCAGTTCGAAAGCAGGCCAGTACAAGTAGATAAATAGGTACCGCTGTGGCAGGAAAGTAAACGGCATTTCTGTGCGCTCCGGTTTCCATCACAGTGTTCCGTTGCACCAGAAGCGGTTTAGTCATGCTGGCCACATGACCCAGAAAGCTGTCTGTGGACAAACGCCGGCTCCCTTGGCCTGAAAGCGAGATGAGCACCGCAACCCCGTAGTTGCCTTTGACTGGACTTAACCGTCCAGGGGTCCTTTACCTTTTTACCTTTACAAAGGAGATGCTATAAGGACTGCTTTCTCCCATATTAACCTGCTTGTATAGTAAGATCTTCCTCAGAGGCCTAACTCCATGTTTCTATCTCTCTTCCTAAACTCACCCCCATTATCTGACATATGATGAATGGATAGTTAACTCAGGGCAGAGCATTTTCAGCTGTGGTACCAAGATTAGATTGTGGAACTCTCTTCATTGGGACTTTTGCTCTGTTTCCTTCTTGCTGATGGTTGAGGGATTGGGCATGTTTCCTGGCGAAGAGAGAACTAAGAGGTAATATGGTAACCTTATTCAAGTAACTGAAGGGCTGTCACATGGAAGATGGAGCCAGATTATTTTCTGCTGCTCTGGAGGATAGGACTTGAACCAATAGATTCAAAATTCACCAAAGGAAATTACAGCTAAACATTGGGAAGAACATTCTGATGATAAGAGCTGTTTGACAGTGGAATGGAATACCCCATAAGGTGATGGATTCTCCTTCATTGGAGGTTTTTAAACTGAGGTTGGATGGCTATCTGTCAGGGATTATTTAGCTGTGATTCCTGCATTGCAGGGGGTTGGAATAGATGAGCCTTGGGGGTCCTTTCCAACTCTGCAATTCTATGATTCTATGATTTCAGCATCAGGCAAGACTTGTTGTAATTCAGCTAGCTTATGAGGATATGCAAGACAAATTACTGTTCAGTGGTTCTGCTAGTTTTCTGATGATTAATTTATTATGACTGCTATTTTGTATTTTTAAGCTGTAGTAATCTTTCTCGTATTCATTTTACAAGAACTGTATGTATCAATGTATAGTGTGGATCTTTATTATCTTAATTGCTAATCACTTTGGGGAAGGATGGAATAGAAACATGTTAATTAATGAATAAACCTAGTTTGGTCAGTCAATATCATGGCACTTTTCCAGCAGATGGTCCAAGAATGAGAGAATAATTTACCCATGGCCCATATTGTGCCTCAATAGCAGAATATGAAGGCAAAGCATCCTGGCTGGCTGGCTCCTAGGGCATTTTATGCTTCTCTGTGAGAAGAGTTAAGAGCATTTAGTGTTTTCTGCCATCCATGATTCTGTGAATGTTTTAGGAAGGATTTTTCTGACAGGACTATCAGTCCTTCAAGCAGGTCTGGGGAACCTGTGACCCTCGAGATGTTGCTAGACTACAACTTCCATCATCCCTGACCATTGGCCATGTTGGATGGGGCTGGTGGGAGCTCAGTCCAGAAACATCTGGAGGGCCACAGTTTCCTCAGCCCTACTTAAAGCCTGACTCTTGATTTTGTTTTGCTCCAGCTGTTGCTCCTGCTAGCATATCCATTGACAATAGCTCAAAAGATGGTAGCTGAAGGTGCTGCACCGATCTGTAACCATATTTTTATTATTGGCTCAACATTAGCCGATGTAGGACAAGATTAGTGAACCCTTTTCAGGTCAAGGGCCACATTCCATACCAGGCAACCTTCATGGGCCACATGGCAGTGGTGGGCATGTGACTAAAGGCAGAGCAACAGATGCAGGTTTTATCTTCGTGCAGGAGGCTGGTTCCTACACATGCTCACACACCCCTCTCTGTTCTCCAACCAAGCAAGCAGGAGGCATTTATCAGGGTTCAAGGAAACATTCCAGCCAGACAAAAAAGAAAAAAAGAAAGAAAAAGGGGAAGGGGTGAAACAGGGCCTGTGGGGAGAGAGTGTGGGGTGGGTGAAGTCCTCAGACTTTAGAGAGCTGCATTTGAGCCCCAGGCCTGAGGTTCCTCAACTCTGGTGTAGGAATATTCAGGCACTGGATTTCTGCAGAACTCTTAATTTCACAGGATGGAAAGGCAGCAGTTCCCCAGTGTACACAGAGCAAGCTGTGTTGAAAAGAGCATTTTCACTGATGATAATGGGATAGTTACAAAGCTGGAAATGTTTATATAGTTTATAATGGGCTTTTTGCAGAGCGACTGAAAACATTTGCACTGCTGACAAAGGGCATTTCCCCAGACATTCTTCATTCCCAAGCAGGTGTTTGAGATGGCTGCAGTAACACATGATCTTGATTTAAATTCATGTCAGTTGGATTTAGAAAGGTGATGGGTTTTAATTCTAAGCACAGCCTCAGCAGGAGCCGGGAGCAGGTGTGTGTGATAGGGCTAAAGTGCCCTGGGAAAACGTTTTAGCTGGGCATTTAGATGCAGGGAATTTAAAAGTCCTCACCACCACTCCACTTTTAAGTCTTAGCATGGAATGAGTTTTTGGTGGCTCAGATACAGGGATGCTTGGTTTCCATGGTGACAGATCAGGGATGCTGACCAGGGATACAGAACTGGAGCAGCTTAACAATTGGGTTTTGATTGAAAACAGGATTAGCTAATTCACTAGGCCTTCAGAGCGCTATGGTTCCCACCAGTTCCAGACATGGCTTGAGGGGTGGCTGGCTCCCCCACATAGCATTAGAAAACTCTGAATAGTTTTTCGCTTTACACTAAGGGGATTTTCACACATTGCAGTGCAGCAAACTTGGGAGTGTATATACTGAACGATGCAGCCTTTCCCAAATCTATGAAGACTGAACCTGTATGATTTATGTGTTTTCAAACATATTGTTTATATGCACAGTCTTAGGCAAGCAAGTAGCAAAACGTAGTGTAAATAAGCATGGTCAAAATAGGGAGGATGCCTCCAGACTGTTAGTATTTTGCAGAAGGGATTCAAGTACACATCAGCAATTTAGATATGCACAATTAAAGTGGATTAAAGTGCTGTATCACCCAAGCACAACAAACCTACTTAAGAAAACCCAGATTTTATGCAGCTTGGAATGTTATGGGGAAATGCACTGAAATGTTTGGGGTGACTGGAATGATTAACAAGACAACGCATTGGCATCCCTCAAGTAAATTGGGAAGACTATTCATTGTTGAATAACCTCTCTATAAACAAATCAGACAAAGATAAGAGTGTAGTCTAACCATTGCATAAACTTTGAGTAAGCAAATTAGAAAAAACTGTTCAACAACCTTTCTGAGTGTAGCTTGGCTCACTCGCTTAAGCTGTTCATATTTATGTCCTTGAAATGCAGCAGTCAGCTTTTGTATGCAGAACATCTTGCCGAGGAATGCATCAGGGTGCAGTTTGAGTGCCTAGACTTCATCAGAAGAGTTGGTGGTTCCTCACACTTTTTGCGTTTATTCTGCATTTTGGCTTGCTTGCTTGAATCAGGCATGCCAGCTGAAAGGAAGCTCCATGTAAAGAGGCAATATACCCCTGAATATCAGATGCTGCAGACAAATGAGGAGGCCTGTTTGTGAGCTTCCCAGCAGCTTGCCACAGTTGGCCACAAAATACTGGACTGGTGGACCTTTGGTTTCATCCAACAAGGCAGTCTTCCCATTCTTATTGGCCACTTTTTGTTTTAAACAGATGACTAGCTAATAGCTCAAGATGGGTAGCTGATGTTATCTCAGGGGCTGTGGAAGATCTCTCTGGAACTTGATGTAATGGTCCGGTCTACGGGCGATTGAAGTCCCAGCTGAGGACATTGGGACCTGGCAAGATGGCGGGGTGGAAGCATGAATGAGAGTCCAGAAGCCAGGGATCCGAGGGTCAGGAAGCAGGGAATCACGAAGTCAAGGGTCCGAGGGTCAAGAACCAAGGAGCCATGAAGTCGAGGGTCAAGAAGCAAGGAGTCAAGAAGCCAAACTCCAAGGATCAGGAAGCAAGAAGCCAAACACAGGAAGCGTGTTGCTGTGGCAAAGAGCCAAAGGGAAATGCTGACCTTATATCCCTTCCCGGCTCTAGCCACCAGGTGCAGTGAGTTACCAAGTGGCCTCACCTGTGCGGCCGCACCTTGCCTCTTCAGAACAAACTTAGGAAGGCCCCAGTCCTGTGAAGCCCTACTGGTCACAGGGTCCTGCACACACTCCTGACACTTGAAAGCCATCAGCTTTGGGAAGGTTACTCATCTGTCTCCTCCAACTTAGAGGAGGGCCTGATCTAGGGCACATGTGGAAAGCATTGAGGCATCACTCCTGGAGGATGTAAGTCGTTCTTTTCTCACTTACCATAAAGCAGCATGCTGAGCACACAAGCCTGGAAGACCTTCATCTTGGTATTGGTTGTTAGCATCACATTTCCAGACACCCTATTGGAGAGGCAAGCCATTGCTGTAACTGCCTTGCCAATATGTTTGTCCAGCTTAGCGTTGATGGAGAGGTTGCTGATTATGGTGGAGCCCAGGTAGACGAAATCGTCACCTCAAGCATGTGGTCACCAATGCTAATGTGTGGAGTGCTGACTGATATCCTGAGCCAGGATGTTTGTTTTCGTCAGGCTGATAAGAACAATCTCCATGCAGGCTTGGGCAAAATGGTTGATGAGACTCTGTAGAGCTTCCTTGCACAATCAGGACTGCGTCATCTGCAAACATCATCTCTGATCTGCAAACAACGTTGACTGATCTACAGTTCTTAATTTAAGGGATGGGGACATTTAGCAGTTGCCTTCCCAGATATTGAAAGAGTTAAACTTTATGACTCCTGCTTCCTTAAGGAGGGCCCTGCTGGATCAGGCCAGTGGCCTATCAAGTCCAGCATCTTGTTCTCACAGTGTCCAATCAGATGCCCACGGCACAGCAGGTGACCTGAGCACAGTAGCACTTTCCCCACTTCCAATTCCCAACAACTGGTACACACAGCCATACATCCTCTGCCACTGGCGGTAGGACGTAGCCCTTGCCCATGTAATAGTACCAGGTAGTTTGTTGAACTTCTGCCATTCTGATCCTAGGAGAAGGGATGGCTGTCTTTGCAAGAGCGCTCCTTTTGGGCCAGAATGGCCAAGGTTGGTGGCATATCATGTCTCTCTGCCCCTGCCCCCTCAAAAACTTGTCCAAAATCCTTTCAAATGGGAGATGCATTACTCCCTAGTTGGGTCTTGGAAAAAGCATCCCTTGGTCATCTTGGGTTCAGGGAGGGGAGAATGGAGAGGGAGAAAGAGGTAGCAGGTAGGACGTCTATAAAAACCAGCCAATTGAACACCTTTGGTTGGGAATTGCCACATGAGCACAGCTTTGGGGACAGCAGCATAAAGCCGCAGCCTACGTGTGTTGCAGAGTTGTGTGACATGGCAAAGGCAGCAGTGGTATGTGAGGGGAGATGTAGACCAAGAGCGTGGTACCTTAAAGGAGCGTGGGGTGAAGATTGTCTTGATCATCGGGCAGTTTTCAGGTCAGCTGCTGAGAAGATCTCGCACATCTGTGGAGCAGGGCTGATGGTGATCCACAGTGACAGCCTTGCTTGTTTGCCCGTGGCACAGTCAGCGAGCCAGACTGAGGAGATGCGACAGCCCAGCTCCTTTTGCCGATCTGGTGTGCCCCCCTCCCCATTTCACTCCATGTATGCCACTGTTTGGCCAATAAGAAATGCAGCAAGCGAATGAGGTTGAGAGCCTGAACCTTATCACGATCTGCATATGCAGGCATATATGCAAAAAAGCAGGGCTATTCAACATTGTTGATTCAATACAAGTCATCTGGAATTCAGCTGGAAATCCTGGAGTATTTTGGTTATATCTCCTTGCTGGGATCATTCTCATGACACTGTGTACTTGCAGTGAATCATAAATTTTCTCCTCCTCTGCTTCTCCAAGATAATAATTCCTGTTATTTCCATAGTGGCTTATCTTCTAAGGTTGACCAAATATCCAGGGGCACTTATCCTCACTTTCCATTTTATTTTAGCTTCCAGCTGAGCTAAGGGATTGTTATTTCAAGGCAATTGCTGTGAAACATGAAACAAGGACACAGAGCACCTAAACTGTTGCTACCATTTGCTACCTCACTGCTTATTCTTTTCTTAAAGGGTCCTTAGAAAACTGGCTCCATCAGGAATCAGGATCTTGAAACATCCTATTGGAGAAGGTGATTGAGCAACAATTTGGAAGGCACGTGCACACACACACACACACACACACACACACACTGTGTATCCTGTTTGTTCTTTCACTAGCCATCCTAGCAATCCAAATCCTATGCAAATCCACAGAGAGAGATTTTACTATCCAGTCAGTAGACATAAAGCAAAATATCAAAATGAGAACGAATTTTCCAATTCTAAAAGTCACAATTGATTTTTTAAAAATCGAAATATCTGGTAGAAGTCATAGTTTGGAGCCAAAATTTGAATTTGTTACAACTCAGTTCCTGAAAAATCAGGACGCTCGCGCCCTTTGTTCAAAACCTAAACTCCAGTGCCAGCATTGAATTTGAACTCAGCTATGAATTTACAAGGCTCCTATTCCATTTCTTGGGCCTCAGGATTTATGTTACTACAAATCTAAGTCTGCAGCAGCAAGGCACAGATTCCAGTGACAGATGTGCTTTCTATAACAATTCCATTTATTGCTGCAGTCCTCCCTGCCCAACATAAGTTTATGTGGGCATTATCAGCTGTTCCTCTTCTTGGCAGCTTCCAGATTTGGTTTGAGGTAGCTGTCAGTCCAAACATCCCATATCTAGTCCTTCCTTAGGACTGAGCAGATGGAGGGGGAGAGGTTATCCCAAGGACTTAGCAGCAGGAAGTAAACAGCATCACTCAGTGCACCAGATTTGTGTGTGTGTGTGTGTGAGGAGGGGAGAGATATGCTTTACTTCTGTCCTCCACTAGATGGCAGAAAGGGACCAGAGAACAACTGAAGAGGTTTATAAAAGTTTGCTAAGGGTTACTGGGAACTGTAAGTATTTAAGGGGTAAACTATAGTGCTCAGAATTTTTTGAGGGGTAGCTTGTGTTTCGAATATGCTTTAAACCTATAGTGTGTGCACATACAGAACTGTGGAGAGAGAGAACCTGGGTCATATGTGATGTAAATGGCAATGCTAACAGAAAGCCCACCTAGGGTTGCAGTTTTGCATGTCTTCTCTTGGCTTATTTTCATTATCCACAAGGATATTTGTAAAGGGGAGGGTTTTACATGTTTTAGCAACATGTCTCCTTTTGCAGAGCCAACCATGGCATTGCTGTGAGCTTGGGAGGGTAGGCTATATGCCTCAACATGGGGAACCCTATACAGAGAGAAGCCCAGAGAAGTCTGGAAGTGCAATATCCAGCACAGAGTAGCAGAGGATGGAGGTTGGGTCCAGAATGCAGATTGCGGGTGTCGAATGTTTAGGAATATGCTCTTTGTCAGTAACATATTTGGTCACTTTGTACAAAGCCCATTATTTTTCCAGCTTTGTAACTAGCCCGTGATCAGCAATGATAATGTTCTTCTCACTCCCTTGTTCTGTTTGTACCAGACTGCTGCTTCCATTCTGCTGGGTGAGTATGAAACTCAAGAAGCCTGCCTCAGCTGGGTCAATGAAAGTTATTTTACCTTCTTCCTAGCCTTTAGGGTAAACACTGTTCATATTCAGCTGTGAAGTTTACCAGGAGATATTGGTGGTCTCGGTCTAAGGCACTGCACAGGGTTGCTGTGAAATAACCTATAACTCCTTGATGGAAGACTGCATTATACTGTAAATGCATTAAATAAAGTTTAGGTCTGGGGGACTAGCGTAACATGCACAGCACATTTTTGTCTGTTTTGTAAGCAGAGTGGTGCATTGATTGAAAATTGATTAATACACTAACCTGTCAGGAGATTTCATTACTAGTTGCATAGTAGAGCATGCAGATATGTTTATCATTCACTGAAGCACGAAGTATTTGCATTCTCTGTATTCAATTTGTTTCAATTTGTGTTCAAAGCAGTGGGGATTTTTTAAAGTCTAATGGAAAGCATTTGCATGGAGAGGGTGAGGGAGGATTCATGAAGTACATCTGTAAATCTGGACAGTTGTTATTATTGTTATTTATTAAATTTATTTACCATTCTTTATCCAAAGATCACAGGGCAGTTTACAATATAATTAATGGAAACACAGGTGCAATTATCATGTATGATGTAATTTTCATGCCTTAAGCAAAACAAGTGCTTTTTGTCTGAAATGTGTAAGATTTGAAGTGGTGCTCAGAAACCTGAAAATGTCATTTACCTATAGATAACATGGTGAGTTACTAATTTTGTTTCTAAGCCCCTGTCGTGGTACACCATTATCCTACTTTGACTTTGAGCACATAAAACGGCTAAAATCTTCTGTCACCTGCTTGCAAACCCCACCCTTGTATCCCACAGGCTGAGCATCTGTGAAATCATGCCTTTTTGACAGATATTCCAGTCAATGGATGAGCAGCAACAGACCTCTGTGCTGTGATGACACTGCTCTGGAATAAATGGAAAGTTGGCTGGTGGGTTGGCGTAGAATCTCAAACTGAGCTGAGGAATAGGAGAGGGTATGTGCTGCAAGGGTCTGGAAAGGAATGATAAAGGGAAGTGCTTCTGATCACATGCACAGAAAGTATTCTTTACCTTGGATACACCAGGCCTTGGAGCCTTTTCTCAGTGGATGGAACATGTGATGCACTAAAGAAAGTAAAGAGAAAAGCTAACAAACAAACTGAAACTGACACGGGGACAGATAAAAGAGGGTGCCTTGGCTCCCTTTTATTACATACACAGCCCAGCAAGACAACAACAAGAACCCACCAATAAATAAAAGAGTGCTTTTGAGTATGTGCAGAATGTCTCCCTTCCCCATTGGCGAGTAGCCATAGTCAGCCATACATAACCAAGGTTATGGGGGCAGGACTTCTAGGCAAGAGGCCATGTTTTGGCCATTTTTAAGCACTAGCTGCCAGGATGTAGAGCACAGGAATATACATCCAGTTATACTGATGGTAATCCTTACCACTGTCAGCATTCTCCAACAGGGGTCCACAAATATGGCAATCAGGGCTTTTTTCAGCTGGAACTTGCTGGAGCTCAGTTCTGGCACCTCTCAGGTGGTGCCCTTGTCATTATAAGAGAACAAGGTTCACGGTGAGTTCCAGCACCATATTTTCTAGAAAAATCGCACTGCTTAGGTCCATTCATTTCAGTGGGTCTCCTCTTGAATACATCTTAGATATACAACCCTTTGCCTCTTCAGAGCAGGATGTGAAAAACACCAAAAGTTTTCTTGAAGTCTACTAGAAATAATTGGTTGGTTAGAACATGTGGACCCCTTTTTGCTCTTCCTCTTCTTATAAGCATTAATCTAATAAGACCATTTAATAGAGGGTGTGTGCGTCACTGTGCAGTTGGTTCAGATTAGAGTTGATCAGAAGGCATGTCTTTGAACTGTGGGCCTGAAGCAATGAGAGAAGGGGGGGGGGAGGAGCCAGCCGCCAGGAAAATCAGTTATGTGGCAGGCATGGGTAAGAGTGTAATTGACTCATTAACCAGAGGCCTTGCAAAGGGGAGTGTGTGGTGGTGACAGAGGGTGAGATTGTCCTGACCTAACAACCAGAGAGGCCCTGGAAAGGGCAAAGTGTGAGTTGTAACCTCAATATATGGGCCTGATACTAGTAAGGGTGTAGTTTACATTGTCAGGGTGATGGTTCGTCACAATACAGAAGGCTAATGAATAACACATCCATGGTGACTAGAGACATTTCAGGCATGCACAAATGTCAGATAAAGACACTGTCTATAACCAACCAACATCTTTATTACATTTAGAATTTCAGGTGGGGCAGAGACTCCTGCCCTTTGTGCCTATAGACTCCTGGTTTCACTCCCCCCTGCGTTTCCTCCCTCTGGCCCGGGCTCTGGCACTCCGCTTGTCCTTCCTTTTTTGGAAAAAAAAGTATTTTTAATTTTTTTAAAATTTTATTGAGAAAAATAATAATACATACAAATAACACAAACACATCTCAAAACAATTAACACAAATATACATATAATACATATAGTCCCTACAAACTCAAACAAGACACCTTACCCACCCTGTGACCTCCCTCCACCACAGCTCGACTTCCTTAAATTTTAATTTGATTGTTTCATTGCATTTCTAAGAATCTTCATCTCTTACAACCATTCCTGTTTTCATTTTCATCTTTGCTTTACCTACTTACTTAATCTACACTTACTAGGCATATATTCATATTCTCACATCTACTTTATATATTTAATCTAAGCATATTAACATATTTTTTTAGAACAGTATTTTTATATGTAATCTTCAAAACAATTCCATTCTAGTTTTAAATTGTGATTTGTTTGGGATCTTATGGCTGCTGTTAGTTTTGCCAACTCTATGTATTCACTTAGCTTAGTTTTTTTTCTATGGAAGTCCTGAGCATTTTTTTTAACTCATCATGTATTATACACCAGAAGCTTTTAATCTTTTCACAACTCCACCAAGTGTGGATCATTGTTCCTTCAGCTTTTCCGCATTTCCAACATAAGTTGAACTTTAGTTTGTAAATTTTTGCGAGTTTGATTGGTGTCATGTACCACCTAAAGAACATTTTTATAAAGTTTTCTTTAACAGATTAGCAGGCTGTAAAGTTAATATCTACTTGCCATAGCCTCTTCCACTTTTCTAAATAGATAGTCCTGCCGATGTCTTGGGCCTATTTTATCTGCACCTCCTTTACAAATTCATCCTTCAAGTCCCACTCCAATAGGAAATCATACATTTTTGATAGAAGTTTCTTGTTATTTTTTAATAATATCGATAGGAATTTTGAATCTTTTTTACCAAAAACTCTTTTGATATCTGATTTAAAGACACTATTCAACTGATGATATTGGAGCCAATCAGATACATGTTGCCATAGCTGCCCAAATGATTTTAACTTTAATTGGCCCTGGTCTTCTGTTATCAACTGTCTATATGAGGGCCAGTGTCTTTCCATGTTCAGTTTTTTCACAGCATGTGCTTCCAGCGGGTATAACCACCAAGGAGTTTGGGGCTCCAATAATGGTTGATATCTGGTCCAGACTTTAAATAAAGCATTTCTAAGAATGTGACTGGTCAACCCGCTGTGTACTTTAGCTTTATTATAACTGAGATAGGCATGCCATCCGAATCTGTTACAGTGGCTCTCTAGATCTATGATGCTGTTCTCTCCAATGTTATCCAATCTTTTACCCAAATTAGGCATTCCGCCTCATAATATACCGTATTTTTCGCCCTATAGGACGCACCGGCCCATAGGACGCACCTAGTTTTTTTGGGGGGAAATCAAGGGGGAAAAAATTATTTCCCCCCAGGTTTGCGCAGCCATCCCCAAGCTAGAAGAGGGAGACGGAGCGCTATATAGGGCGAAAAATACGGTAGTTTCAGATTTGGCAGGGGAAGACTCCCCTCTTTCTTTCTTGTCCGTTAATAGTTTATATTTTATACGTGGTTTCTTGCCCTGTCAAATGAATCTTAACAAATCCTTCCTCCAGTCTTCAAAACATGATACTCTTTCAATTATTGGTAACATTTGAAAAAGATACAACATCTTAGGTAAAATATTCATTTTGATTATAGAGATTCTACCTAAAAATGATAGTTTTAACCTATTCCATGTCTCTAAATTTTTTTTCACTTCTTTCCCCAAAAATTATAATTATTATCAAATAGATTAAGATTTCTCATTGTTATATCAATACTGTACCTAAATACTTTGCTTTTTTCACAATTTGTAGACCTGACTCAGTTTGCAAATCCTTTTGCTCTTGTTCCAACATATTTACCATGATTTTAGTTTTAGTTTTATTTAATTTGAAACCAGAGACCTTACCAAAGTCTGCTATTTTCTCTATTGCTTTAGGAATACTTTTTCCAGGATTTTGCAATGTTAAAATTATGTCATCCGCAAAGGACCTCAGCTTAAATTCCTTTTTGCCAGTTGTAATTCCTCTTATTTATGGTTCTCTTCTCAGTTCCAAATTTAGAACCTCCAGGGTTAATATAAATAGAGGAGGAAATAGGAGGCAGCCTTGTCTCATCCCTTTTTCGATTGAGAAATGTTTTGACTTCCCTCCATTAATTATGAGACAGGCTTGTTGTTTCTGATATATCACTTTTATACCTCTGGTGTACCTTTCTCCCATCTTAGATTCATCCAAGACTTTCTGTAAAAAACCCCAAGAGAAGTTGTCAAAAGTTTTCTCTGTGTCTGTTAGCATGAAAGCAGCTTTTTTGCTAGGTTTTAATTCCAGATATTCAATTAAATCAATTACAACTCTCATATTGGTTTTCATATGTCTATTTGGTAAGAAACCCGCTTGGTCTTGATTTATAATATCTTTTAGATGTAATTTTAATCTGTTGCCCAAGATTCCCATAAATATTTTGTAATTATTGTTTAACAATGATATTGGTCTATAACTTCTTACTGACTCGTGGGGGGAACCTTGTTTATGGATCAGCACTATGTTTGCATCCTGCCAAGTCTCTGGGGTCTTTCCGTCCTGAATTATTTTATTCATCATATTTTGGAATTGTATAGCTATAATCTCCTCTAATATTTTGTAATGCATTGACGAGAGACCATCTGGGCCTGGCAATTTGCCCAATTTCAGATTTGAAATTACTTGATGCAATTCCATTCTAGTAATTGGTGCATTAAGTTGGTCTACTTTTTCTTCATTGATTTTAGGGATTTCTTTCCCTTGGAAATTACTTATAATTTCATGCTCAGCCTCCGGCCCTGCCTTATAGAGGTTTCTAAAATAATCTAGGAAAGATTTGGTTATATCCTCTTCAGTATCTATTAATTTCTCAGTTTGTAATAGTTTATTAATTTGCATTTCCTTCTGTTTCTTTTTTAGCTGCCATGCCAGCAATTTCCTGGGCTTAATGGCTAATTCGAAATTTTTTTGCCTCATCCATAAAACATTGTTCTCTATTTCTTTATTTAATAATGCTGAGAGTTGTAATTGTAATAATTTAATATTCTGGTTTGCTATTTTATCTTTGGGAGATTTCGCTAATGTTTTCTCTTCCCTTTCAATTTCTTGTCTAATTTGATTTAACTTTGCTTCTCTAATTCTTTTTTGTAATATATTTTGTTGGATATAACATCCTCATATGAAGGCCTTACTGGTGTCCCATATTATTCTAATATCCGTATTTTGTGCCATGTTAATTTCAAAGAATTCCTTTAGCAATTCTTGAGCCTTTTGTTTTATTTTCACATCATTCAGTAACTTCTCGTTCAGTCTCCAACCTCTATAGTTCTTCTTGTCACCTCTTAGTTCTAGCTCCTGGTTTCACTCCCCTCTGCGTTTCCTCCCTCTGGCCCTGGCTCTGGCACTCCGCTTGTCCTTCCTTGTGCTTCCCCAGGAGCAGGATCTTATGAGGGAGACAAATTTGCTCGGCTTCCTGCCTGATGAAAAACCAAAGAACTGAAAGTCAGGTCCAGGAAGATGTGACTGAGCCAGAGGAGGCTGAGAGGTGAATGGATAGGACTGATGGCAGGGAGATGATGTCCGGGTGGATAAAAGCATATTGTGTGAGAGATGGATACATGTGGAAGAGGAGGGAAGTGATATACGTATGCAGGTAAAGTGTTTTTATACCATGATCATTTAGTCAAATAGGTTTCTCGCAGTCACTTACAAAACCAGAAGTGAGACACATAAGGAAAAAGGGAAGGGGCGGGCGAAGGGTGTGCAGGAGAGGAGAAATGCAAGCTCAGGGTGCTTCTAGACTGTGGCTATTTTTGGGTGAGATTCAATCACATACCAGCAAAATCGGATTGTGCAGTTTTAGTTGATTGGGAGGTCTTGTGGAACAAACCCACTTCCCCAAAAGTTCAGATTTCTTTGTGATAAGGAAAGTGATAGGAAAATGTACCGAAAAGTGTAAGGGCAAGATAACTTTTATTATTTTTTATGCAATGCAATCTAACCTCCCCACAAACAAATGATAATAAATGCTCATTAAATAACCAACATTGTCTAATCTCCCTGCAAACAAATCAGAATGATTGCTCAACAAACAGGCTGTCTAGAAACAATCTCGGGTACCAGTTCTTAAAGTTATAGTTCTTTTAATTACCAGCAGGAATTAATGACTGATAATGAATGACAGTATGGCATAGTGGTTAGGGTGTTGGACTAGGACCTGGGAGACAAGGGTTCAAATCACCACTTGGCTATGAAGCTCACTAGGTGACCTTGGGCCAACCAACATCTCTCAGCTTAATCTCCCTCATGGGGGATAATATGGGGAGGGGGAGAGCCATGCACGCCAACTTGAGCTCATTGAAAGAAAGGTGGGGTGTAAAAGAACAAATGAATAAGTATTATAGTTCAGGTAACCTGATGAACTGGCTGCTGGTAGGTGGCAACTGGGGGAGGACCAAAGGCAGCTGGCCTGTCAGCAGAGATGGTGGAAGAGCCCTATTGTTCACTTTCTCTCCCTCTGCCCTGCAGCCCGATAGCATGAGAGAGAGAAGTATGTGGTGCACAAAGCTGCCGCATAGCAAACTGTATCATCGCTCTGTCTGGTGTGTTACTTTCTACTCTGCATGGGGTCTTGATGTGGCCCTGGGTCCAGAGGTGGAACTAGCTGCTCCAGCACCCAGAGTGGCGCACGGCAAGCATCCTGGGGGGGGGGCAGCGTGGCGACGTCATCCCGCCCAGGGATGACACGTGGGCCAGACCGCACCCCCCACACCCGTGCCTGGGTCTGTTTTCATATGATCCTTGGCCTAATTTTGAATGTGTGGCAAGGAGGAAAAATGGGGGGGGGGAGCAAAAGACAGAGGAAGTGCAGGGGGACACGCACAAGGAGTTTAAAGAGAGGGAGTAAAGATGATGTCAGCATCTTAAAAAGCAGAGACATCACCTTGCCAACAAAGGTCTGTATAGTTAAAGCTATGGTTTTTCCAGTACTGATGTATGGAAGTGAGAGCTGGGCCATAAAGAACGCTGATCGCCAAAGAATTGATGCTTTTGAATTATGGTGCTGGAGGAGACTCTTGAGAGTCCCATGGACTGCAAGAAGATCAAACCTATCCATTCTGAAGGAAATCAGCCCTGAGTGCTCACTGGAAGGACAGATCCTGAAGCTGAGGCTCCAATACTTTGGCCACCTCATGAGAAGAGAAGACTCCCTGGAAAAGACCCTGATGTTGGGAAAGATGGAGGGCACAAGGAGAAGGGGACGACAGAGGACGAGATGGTTGGACAGTGTTCTCGAAGCTGCCAGCATGAGTTTGACCAAACTGTGGGAGGCAGTGGAAGACAGGAGTGCCTGGCGTGCTCTGGTCCATGGGGTCATGAAGAGTCGGACATGACTAAATGACTAAACAACTGATGGCAAAGAAAGAGAGAGGAAGCGGATGATTCCACCCACCTTTGGCTGTACCCTACTTATTTTTTTGCTCTGACCCTGCCCATGACTAGCATTGAGCCCCTGAGACAAAGAATGAGGAGAAGTTCTGCTTCTCTCTGACTGGCAAGGGCTGTCTCTCTGTTTGCAAGGAAGGGCCCATTCACATTCAAGAGCCTTTAGCCAAAGCTGCCCTAGACTGAGCCTGGGACCTTGTGTGCAAAAAAATGGGGTGGGGTGTGTGTGGAGGGGGAGGCCTGTGCTCTGCCACTGTGTTGCTTTTCTCCCTCTTCATTAAGGTAAAGACTAAACGGAGGAGGGGTGTGTGCTAACCATTTCTAGGCTGTCTTGCTCCCAGTCATTCAAGGAAAGGCTGGGCATAATGCCCTCATTATGGGGGTTTCTTTTAAAGCTACGCGAAGGGCATTTAAAAATTATTATTTCCCCAGGTGTTTAGAAATTCTTAAAAATTATTCTAATGATTTTTAAAAATGCTGCTTTTATGACTTGCTGCTGGTGGTTTTTAACACTTCTTTCAATTGTGATTGCTTTTGTTTTGCTTGTTGTTGCTTTAATGGGTTATGGCATTTAAATTGCATTGTGCACTACTTAGGGAATGCTAGCTATTGGTGCTGTGTGTGTGTGTAGTTATTAAGTAAGTAATTGCAATCAGAGCCTTGAAAAAAAAAGTTTAGAAAACATGCAGCCTACAAATACACTTAAAAGAGAGCCAGAATGGTGTAGGGCTTAGAGTGTTGGACTAGGACCTAGGAGACCAGCGTTCAAATCCCCACTAAGCCATGAAGCTCACTGGGTGGCCTTGGCCCAGGCACAGTCTCTCAGCTCAACCTATGTCACAGGGTTGTTGTGTGTGTGTGGGGGAGAGAACTATACATGCCCCCTTGAGTTCCTTGGAGGAAAAAACGACTTATCAATGTGATAAATAAACTGTATAAATAATAAAATTGCAGAGGGCCAACCCAGTAAGAGCTACCACAGTGTCTTTTAAAAGTTGCCGAGATGCACACGTCTCTGAAAGTCCAGCCATGAAGGCCCTGGGCATGCTCCTCTGGTTGGGAAGTTCCAAAGTGGAGGTTCTACTCCCGCAAAGTACTTTTCTGCTTCCTCACAGACATTATTTCAGAAAATGGGTGGGGGGGACGGACTGGGAAGGTTCTCACGTCCAGGGGCAGGATGGACACATGGAAGAAGAATTTATTTAATGCAGGCAGGGCCCAGGCCATCGAGAGTTTTTTGTGGTAGTGCACAGATCCTTCGTTTGGGTCTGGAAGCAAATGATACTTGGGTGAGAAATGCTGATCATTACACATGAAGGGAGGTAGGCATGTGGAGGGAAGGCAGGAAAGATGAAGGCTGCTATAAAGCGGGGCTAGCTCTCCCATTAGGCAGGGCGAGGCAGCAGCTTTTGGAGCACCATTAAGGGGGAGAAAATTGCCAATTATTTTCATTACGAGAGGTGCCATTTTGATTTTCTGCCTCAGACACCAAAATGCCTTGGGCCATTTCTGCTAAAAAAAGGAACAAATATGGAAGAGAGAGGCACGGGGGCAGAGGATAAATGGAGGAAAGGAAGAATGAATATACGGCTCAGGGAGAAACAGACGGATTGTTGCAGGACTAGAAGCCCGTGACAGAGCAGAGGGGTTAATGCAGCCTTCTCAGAGTGGGTAGGGCATTCAGAGAGCGAGTTTAAATATATGTTTAAAATGCTGCTGCAGTATTGCATTTGTATAGCATAGTGGACAAACAGGGTGCTTCTGGAATCTAGTGTGTTAGCTAATAGTCAGAGATTTTTCTTTCACAAGCTGGTTATTGGTTTTGGTTTTAAAAAAACTTGCACTGCTTAAATGAATGTAGCTCAGTGACAGAGCACATTTCCACACATGTGAAATGTCCCTGGTCCAGTCCTTAGTATTTCCAGGTAGGACTGGGAAAGAAGGGACTTCCGGGTTGACGCGATCTGGAAATGGCGGATTCCCTCCGAGCTGCGGAGGGAATCGGCTCTACTGAGGACGGGTCTTTGCCGCGCCGGCGACGCGGGGACCCTTAAAAACCGCAGGCGCGGAAGCCTGCGGACTGAAGACTCGGCGGGTGCCTTAAGCGCCCCCCCTGATCCACGAAGAGCCTTTTTAAAGGCTGCGGAGAGGATACGGGGGTGGCGTGGCACTGAGAGTCGACCGCTACCTCGGTGGAGCGAAGCCGCGAGCCATGACCAGAGAGCGCTGACTTTCTTCCTTGAAAATCTGGACTGAAAGAATTACCCGTGAGTAAGACGGATTGGGACTTTAAAAATTTTACCCTGAATTGGAGACGACCGGGGGGTGTGCTAAAAGGAAGTCCACACCCCCCCCTTGCAGACGATCTAAGCAACGACATAAGAGCTAAGCTGGAGAGCCTACCCTTGGTGGGGTGAGTTAAAAAGGACACTAACTTTCAAGATTTAGCTAAAGGAAATTTTGTGCTGGAGAGTGGAGTTTTGGAGACCCTCTTTATGTTTTAAACAACCCCCCCTCCCGGGCTCGGGAACGTCCTGCCTTTGTGCCTGTGTAAGAGCTGCGGAGTTTGACAGCTGTCAAAGCTGCCAAACGGGCAGTTTAAAGTGGAAAAATCACTATCTAAGATCCCTCTGGATTAAGACGAGTTATAATTGAGCTAAAATTGTTGGAAACAAAGTAATAATAATAAGCTAAAGGACTGTTGGAGAAAAGACTAATACCGTATTTTTCGCCCCATAAGACGCACCGGCCCATAAGACGCACCTAGATTTTAGGGGGGGAAATAAAGGAAAAAATTTTTATTTCCCCCCCAGGTGCGCTGCGCTACACCAGGAGCTTGGGGCGTGCGGAGCTCAGCGCGCCCCAAGCTTCTGCGTGCCGGCAAGGTCTCCGCTAGCGTGGGAGAGCCGGGCGCCTCTCCCAGGGCTAGCGGACCCCTGCGCTAATCCAGAAGCTTGGGGCAAGCTGAGGTCAGCGCGCCCCAAGCTTCTGCGTGCCGGCAAGCAGTCCGCTGCCGCCCCAAGTCTCCCGCACCCGGCAGGAGGTCCCGCTGGGTGCGCGAGGCTTGGGGCGGCAGCGGACTGCTTGCGCGCACCTAGAAGCTTGGGGCTTGCTGAGCTCAGCGCACGCCAAGCTTCTGCATGCTGGCAAGCAGTCCGCTGCCGCCCCCAGCCTCGCGCACCCGGCAGGAGGTCCCGCCGGGTGCGCAAGGCTTGGGGCGGCAGCGGACTGCTTGCGCGCCCCTAGAAGCTTGGGGCGTGCTGAGCTCAGCGCGCGCCAAGCTTCTGCATCCCGGCAAGCAGTCCGCTGCCGCCCCAAGCCTCCCGCACCCGGCAGGAGGTACCGCCGGGTGCGCAAGGCTTGGGGCGGCAGCGGACTGCTTGCGCGCCCCTAGAAGCTTGGGGCGTGCTGAGCTCAGCGCGCGCCAAGCTTCTGCATTCCGGCAAGCAGTCCGCTGCCGCCCCAAGCCTCCCGCACCCGGCAGGAGGTCCCGCCGGGTGCGCAAGGCTTGGGGCGGCAGCGGACTGCTTGCGGGCCCCTAGAAGCTTGGGGCGTGCTGAGCTCAGCGCGCGCCAAGCTTCTGCATCCCGGCAAGCAGTCCGCTGCCGCCCCAAGCCTCCCGCACCCGGCAGGAGGTCCCGCTGGGTGCGCAAGGCTTGGGGCGGCAGCGGACTGCTTGCGCGCCCCTAGAAGCTTGGGGCGTGCTGAGCTCAGCGCGCGCCAAGCTTCTGCATCCCGGCAAGCAGTCCGCTGCCGCCCCAAGCCTCGCGCACCCGGTGGGACCTCCTGCCGGGTGCGCGAGGCTTGCAGACACTCGCCGGAAGCAGGGGGAGCCCTCCAGAGGGCTCCCCGTGCTTCGGGCGACAGGCTGCCGCCCCAAGCCTCGCGCACCCGATGGGACCTCCTGCCGGGCGCGCGAGGCTTGCAGGCATTCGCCCCATAAGACGCACCCCGATTTCCCCTTCATTTTTGGAGGGGAAAAAGTGCGTCTTATGGGGCGAAAAATACGGTAAGTAACCAGATTCCCCCTAGGGGGAATTCTGTGAAACTACAATGGATACAATGGCTGTGGATGGAAAGTTACTAGTGGAAATCGAAAGGATGTTTCAATTGGTGGGAATCTTACAAGAGCAGAGCTTAGCCATGAATAAACAACTTATCACTATGACCTTGGGAACAGGCAACTCTGCTGTTTGTATTGAGGACCTGAATGAGAAAGAATCCACAGCTGAATGGGAAACAATGTCTACAGAGGTGGAAGAGACCAAACAAGAAAAAGAGAAAGTAACCTTGGGAAGCAACAACCAAAAGCTGACATCTGTGGAACACAAGCAAGGAGACTCTGGGAACATATCTACCACAAGTCTGCGAAAGACGCAGAAGAAGAAGGAGGAGGTTCTGGGACAATATGGAATACAGGAACTTAAAATAAGGAAATATGATTGGGGCCTCCGTTTGGACTTTGATTTTGAAGATACAGGCTTTGTGGAAATTCTCCAGCAGTTGCTTTCAAATCTCCTTGTGGGAAGAGAATATGCTTTGATGGTGAAAGATCTTTTTCCAGACTCGACGACTGACATAAAGGACTACCAACAAGACCGGCGGAGAGGGACTGAAAGAGACTTGAAAGCCGGACTTCCGGGTTGGCGCGATCGGGAAATGGCGGATTCCCTCCGAGCTCCGGAGGGAATCGGCTCAGCGGTGGATGGGTCTTTGCCGTGCCGGCGACACGGGGACCCTTAAAAACCGCAGGCGCAGAAGCCTGCGGACTGAAGACTCGGCGGGTGCCTTAAGCGCCCCCCCTGATTCGCAATGAGCCTTTTTAAAGGCTACGGAGGGGATACAGGGGACGGCGTGGCACTGAGAGTCGACCGCTACCGCCGCTGAGCGAAGCCGCGAGCCATAACTGGAGAGCGCTGACTTCCTTCCTTGAAATTCGGACTGAAAAAAGAACCCGTGAGTAATTTGGAACTGAACTTAAAAATCTTTACCTTCTGAATTTGAGACGACCGGGGGGTGTGCTAAAAGGAAGTCCCCACACCCCCCCTTGCAGACGATCCAGAGCAATGAAATAAGAGCTAAGCTGGAGTGCCTACCCTGTAAAGGGTGAGTTTTAAAAAGACAGTAACTTCCAAGATTTAGAAAGGTAAAATTGAGCAGGAGAGTGGAGTGTTGGAAGAGTCTTTGTTTTGTGGCAAACAACCCTCCCTCCCGGGCCCGGGAGCGACCTGCTTTGGAGCCTGTATAGAGGAGCAGAATTTGACAGCTGTCAAAAGCTGTCAAATGGACTATTAATAGTGAAAAAAATCGCTGTTTAAGACCTCTCCGGATTAAAAGGAGTTACAATTGAACTAAAATTTTGGGAAACAAAGAAACAACAATAGGACAGAGGATTGTTGGAGAAAAGATTACTCAGTAACCAGATTCCCTCTAGGGGGAATTCTGTGGAATTACAATGGCTGTGGATGGAAAGATACTGAGAGAAATCGAAAGGATGTTTTCACTGGTGGGAACCTTACAGGAGCAGACTACAGCTATGAGTAAACAATTGACGACCTTGGATTTGGAAACAAGTAGTTCTGCTGAATGTAATGAGGGCCTGAGTGAGAAAGAACCCACAGCTGAATTCGAAACTATAAACAAAGAAGAGGAGAAGACAAAACAAGAAAGAGAACAAGTTATTTGGGAAAATACTAACCAGAAGCCGGCATCTGGAGAACACAAGCAAGGAGACTATTGGATTAAATCTACTTTAAGCCTACGAAAGATACAGAAGACGAAAGTGGAGGCCCTGGGACTTTATGGAATTCAGGAACTTGAAATAAAGAAGTACAATTGGGGCCTCCACATAGACTTTGTTTTTGATTATCACCAAGACTTAGGCCTTGTGGAAATTCCTCAGCAGTTGCCTTTAAATATGGGAAGAGACTATGGACTGATTGGATTGATGGTTAAGGAAATCTTTCGAGACTCGATGATAGACAAAAAGGACTACCAACAAAATTGGCGGAGAGGGACTGAAAGAGATTTGAGAGCCTCGGATGTGTGGAATCCAGGCTAAAAACTGTTATTTTGGACATGTCTTGGGAAAGGACGCAAAGCGGGGATGGGAGGGAGGGAAGTATTTAAATTTAAACAACACTCAAGACCAGGGGGTTTAGTAATAAGAAAATTATGTAAGAAAAAATGAGAAATCGAGGGAAGAGAATTGGGGTCCAACTTAGGGAAAATTTATTTTTGTTTTTTTATAAAAGGACTAATACTAAGACGGAAGAAATGCCAACTTGCTGACACAAATCTGGGAACAGGGATGCAGGGGAGGGGGTGGGGGGAAGTCAAGGACTAGGGTTAGAAAATAAGATTTTCGGGAACTATTCATGTTTGTTGTTTTTTATGTTTGTTTTGGTGTTATGTGTGTTGTTTGTGTCTATATAAAATGTGAAAACCCAATAAAAATATTTAAAAAAAAAAAAGGAAGGGGCTTCCTCACCTCTTCCTTTGCCAATTCAAAAAAAAAAATGAAAGAGACTTGAAAGCCTCGGACGTGAGGAACCCAGGCTGAGAATCTTGACTTTGGATTTTTATTGGGAAGGGACAAAAACCGGGGATGGGAGGGAGGGAAGAGGAGATTCTTAAAAACTCTTAAGACTTTTAGGTTTGGTTAATATGACTTTTAATTAAGATAAAATGAAAAATCGATGGAAGAGAACTTAAGTCCAACTTAGGAAAATCAATTTTTTTTATTAGAAAAGAGGTAATAAAATGAATAAGATGGTTAAGAGGAGAAATACCAACTTGCTGATATAATCTTGGGAACTGGGATGCACGAGGGGGGGGGGAAGTCAGGGAACAAGGTTATGAAACGAGGATCTGCTGAATTTATACATGTTTGTGTTTTGTGTTATTTTTGTGTTTGTATTGTCTTTATAAAAGCGGAAAACCCAATAAAAATTTTATAAAAAAAAAAAAAAAGGACTGGGAAAGAAACCCTGGAGAGATTGAGCTAGATGGATCAACAGACTGCCTTGGTATACAGCAGCTTCCTATGTGCCTATGCAGTTTCTGAATGTGTTTCAAGGGCAGCTCCACATAAAGCACAGTACATCACTCTAGTCTTAAAGCAACCGAATACCAGCTCTGTCAAGCCTCCTTTCTCCCTTAGTTGTCACCTGGCAGCAGCCATTCCATCAGCGGAAGAGATGGGAAGTAGGACTCATTCCATCAGCTCTGCTGAAAGACCAGCAGAAACCTCCTGCCCCTGCACTGATTCTGTGTTAAAAGAAGTACTAGTTAAGAAATGGTGCCTGAATTTTTCTCCTCCTCCTCTCCCTGTCAGGTTTTTAAAAAAATAAATAAATACATAGAGTGTAAGCTTGCAGGCAATGACTAATTGATTGTATATAAACCATTTAAATGACTGTATAGGAGCCACCCTGGGAGCCTTTTTGGCCGAAGAGTGGGGTACAAATGCTCTAAATGAATTAAAAAATAAAATAGAAACTGTGGCAAGATGAGCTTTCTCTAGAAGAGGCTGCAGCTGGCACATCAGCTGAAACTGAGCAAAATGTGAGCGGCATGCAGCCCTCAAGGCCTTTTTGGGGGGCAGCCCTCAGCATCATTAGATGCCGCCCTCTCAGCCCTTGCACTGTCTTCCCAAAGCCAGGTGAGCAAGGTGCTGGGCTTTGGGAAGGAGCCGTAAGAGCTCTGATGGGGTCCTAGAATCATCCTGCCTCATTCCTAAAGCCTAGTTAGTCCTTTCCTAGCTTTGTGAAGGAGATGTGAGGACTCTTGGACCCTGCCAGAGCTTCGCACCTCCTTCCCAAAGCCTGGTCCTCTCTTAGCTCTGACCATACAGTATGTGGTGGTTGTTGCCCAGGCAGTCTGTCTATGTGTTTGCACTGGGGTTGGGTAGGTGGGGAAGTCACAGAGAAGTGAGATTTTGTTCGATGGTGCAGACATCTCTCCTACCTTTCTCTCCTGAGCTGCTTCGATGGCTTTTTATGTCAGATTTTCTGAAATAAAAACAGTGCCCCTCATTAGAAACCCATGTTGTTTGACTCCATAAGACCATCCCCCAATTTCTGTCTGCACAGTGAAATAAGATACACAAACATGCATGCACTCCTGTACAGTTGCCCAAAGCGCTCGCTCTCTCCTCTCTGCCACAAATATTTAACATAAGATTGTGCACATGACAGTAAAAAAAAAAAACAACGCCATTGAGCCACGTCTCCATGTTAACCTGAGATAGAAAAAGAAAACAAATGAACTTTCTGTTGGTTTTCTATTTGTACTGCACCTTATTCAAGCTTAAAAAGATTTGAGGCCGTAACTACTCCATTTGCTACCGCTGAGCTGCCTAGCTCTCCATTCCTCCACCTATAAGTGTTTCAGGACACTCACCTGTGTCAGGGCACCATCATATCCTGCGTCCCGCCAACCCCAAACTCTGAGGGGAAGACCCAAGTAGCATGACTAGATATTTGAGCAAGGAGACCAGTACAGTGGTGCCTCGCAAGACGAAATTAATTCGTTCCGCAATTCTCTTCGTCTTGCGGGTTTTTCGTCTTGCGATGCACGGTTTCCCATAGGAATGCATTGAAAATCAATTAATGCGTTCCTAGGGAAACCACCTTCAGGCCAGGTCCGGGGACAGTCTGTCCCCGGACCTCTTCTGAAGGCTGGGGGGGGGGACAAGGGCTTTTCTTCCCACCCCCAGCATTTTAAAAAACCCTGGGACAGCGGAGGAGATCCGCTGTCCGGGGGATCTTAAAATGCTGGCGGGCGGCATTTTAAAATCGCCCCGGACAGCGGAGGACTTCTCCGCTGTCCGGGGCGATTTAAAAGCCCCTGGGAAGGCAGGCAGGGGGGACAAAGACTTTCGCCCCCTGCCCGCCTTCAGAAGGTGTTCCCACCCCCCCGCCCGGCTTCGCAGCAGCGCTACGAAGCCCGGCAGCTGGGGCAGCTGTTCCCGCCCCCCTCCCCCCTTCGGAACATCGTTCCGAAGTGGGGCGGCTGGGGCAGCTGTTCCCGCCCCCCTCCCCCCTTCGGAACATCGTTCCGAAGTGGGGCGGATGGGGCAGCTGTTCCCGCCCCACCTCCCCACTTCGGAACAGCGTTCCGAAGTGGGGCGGCTGGGGCAGCTGTTCCCGCCCCACCTCCCCACTTCGGAACATCGTTCCGAAGTGGGGCGGCTGGGGCAGCTGTTCCCGCCCCACCTCCCCCCTTCGGAACATCGTTCCGAAGTGGGGCGGATGGGGCAGCTGTTCCCGCCCCACCTCCCCCCTTCGGAACAGCGTTCCGAAGTGGGGCGGATGGGGCAGCTGTTCCCGCCCCACCTCCCCCCTTCGGAACATCGTTCCGAAGGGGGGCGGATGGGGCAGCTGTTCCCGCCCCACCTCCCCCCTTCGGAACATCGTTCCGAAGTGGGGCGGCTGGGGCAGCTGTTCCCGCCCCACCTCCCCCCTTCGGAACATCGTTCCGAAGGGGGGAGGTGGGGCAGCTGTTCCCGCCAGCCCTCCCCCCTTCGGAACATCGTTCCGAAGTGGGGCGGGTGGGGCAGCTGTTCCCGCCCCACCTCCCCCCTTCGGAACATCGTTCCGAAGGGGGGCGGCTGGGGCAGCTGTTCCCGCCCCCCTCCCCCCTTCAGAACATCGTTCCGAAGTGGGGCGGCTGGGGCAGCTGTTCCCGCCCCCCCTCCCCCCTTCGGAACATCGTTCCGAAGTGGGGCGGCTGGGGCAGCTGTTCCCGCCCCCCCTCCCCCCTTCGGAACATCGTTCCGAAGTGGGGCGGCTGGGGCAGATGTTCCCGCCCCCCGCTTCGGAACAGCGTTTTAAAATGCTGGGGGTCGGCAGCGAACGCTCCCGACCCCCAGCATTTTAAAACCTCCCCGGGACAGAGACTTCTCTGCTGTCCCTTGGAGATTTTAAAATGCTGGGGGTCGGCAGCGAACGCTTCGCTCCCGCCCGCCAGCATTTTAAGATCGCCCGGGGCAGGTGGGGGGAAGGCAGGCGGGGGGGAGCAAAGACTTTTGCCCCCCGCCGGCCTTCAGAAGAGGTCCTCTTCTGAAGGCCGGCTGTGGGCGAAAGTCTTTGCTCCCGACCGCCAGCATTTCCCTATGGGCTTTCGTCTTGCGATGCAAGCCCATAGGGAAATTCGTCTTGCGAAGCGCCTCCAAAACAGAAAACCCTTTCGTCTTGCGGGTTTTCCGTCTTGCGAGGCATTCGTCTTGCGGGGTACCACTGTATTAGCCAGGGAGCTGTCCAGCAGTATCTGAGCTGTGAAAGCAGGTCCAGTGTGTGGTGAGCTGGAGCAGCTAGGGCACTGTCCATCAGTAGCTGAATTTGCAAGGGCCTGGTGAAGGAGCTGTTCAGTCAAAGATACTGTACCAGGAGCTATCCGATGGAGACTGAAGAGTGTTATATTAGACTTGGCTACCAGGCTTCTTCCTGGTAACTCAGCAGGATCCTGATCTGCAGTTCATACCACTGCTTGCCTCTTCCTCTGAAGTATTTGGGCTCAACCAGACTTCCTTTTGTGTCTAGGCACAGTCCCACGTTATAAAGCTTTGAAAAGCACCATGTCCGAGTGCTTGCTTTTTTTTTTTGCACTGATGCTTTCCTTACGAAAACTTGCTCTTTACCTCTGAATCGGAGCAAACAACAATCTGCAGAAAACCGGAATTGCTGTTTGTTCCTATTTGGCATTAAAGAGCAGGTTTTCAAAGGGGCAGTGGTGGAGCAAAAGAAAAAGTGCTCTTTAAGATGAAGACCTGTGCCTAGAAAGCACGGCACAAATGGAAGTGTGGATGAGCCCTTTGTTTGTTTGTGTGAAACATTTGAATATCACCAACCTATTTGGATTTCAGGCTGGCACACAATCCATTTATATCATAACATAATCAGCAGCAATATAAGAATGCAATCCTCTTTAAAAAAAAAGTGACAAAAACAAGACCAAGCTGTAGCAGTTTATAATCCCTGGGTGAACAGAAATGCTTTTGCCTGGCTCTGAAAAGAGCACACAGCTCTGCGCTTTTATGGCTTATTGATGTCTCCCAACATTATTATTATTTCCTGATGATAACACTAAAATGAGAAATTGAGGGGAGGTAAGTGTCTTGCGTTTAGATTCAACTTGTTCTCATTTCAGGAATGAAGTTCCTCTACATCAAAGCCTAAGCAAATATCAGGCCACTGAAGAAGGCTCTGTTGAAAAGCTTTTGGCCAAATTGTTATTAAGGAACACTCATTTCCATATGCTTTAATGGGCATTTTGCCTTTATAAAGGTGATAAGAATGCTTGCTTTAATATTTTTACCCTGACTCTTATGAGTGGGATAAAATTATTTTTTTGTTACATAAACTTGATACAGTTCTTCTCCTTAACATTTTAAAGTTGAGCATGGTTAAGAACAAGGTAAAACTTGGAAGTTTCTGCTGAAAGGGTTGCAACATAGGCACCTGGGGAGCATCTTTTTGGAGAGGATTCTGTAATTGAGGGTAGAGGAAAGCCCTCTCCCTTGTAATTAAATAGTGTACATGCTGAGCTTCAGTGTGTTCTCTGCTTCTGGCACCTCAAGGGTGATAGTGGCAGGTCCAGAGCTAGGGTGGGTTTTTTGGGAGGTTGCTGGGTCCTTCACAATTCCAGCCTCCTCAGGCAGGGTGTGGGCTGGGAATCCCGGGAATTCCTCTGGGAATCCTGATGCTCTGTGGTTCCAGACAATCTGGGCTGGGGGATGGAGTCTACTGTCATCTGGAGGCCATGATGATGCCCATCCTTGTTCTAATGGAATGACTCCAGTCATCATGTTAATGATTGAGGAAGGGAGACCATGGAAGTAGTATATCCCCCATGCAACAATAGCAACTTCCCCAGAATCCTCCCCAATATTTTCTAAGCAGGGTCAGCCCAAGACATTTTTCTGCCTGAGGCAAAGGACAAAGTTGTGCAGCCCACGCCCAATTCCCCAAGTATAGAGGCAGGTTGAATCTTTCTTCAACACTTGTAACATTATCCTCCACCACTGTTGAGATTGACAGGCTAGTTTAGGCGGTGTACACAACTCTGTCTTCCATCAGATTGGAATGGCCAGGGGGCTGATGCTGCTGATCCCACCTCACAGCCCTCAGAAGACACTGCCTTACTCTTCCCAATGGTAGGACTGGTCCGGAGAAAGATGAGAGACTGCACAACTTTCCCAGCTATGCACTCCCCCTGAGGCCACGCAAGCTATCCCTCTTGATACCTCTTAGTCTGGGAGCCACTTTTCTCGCCAACGTAGCTCTTCCGGTTGGGACTCAATTCAGCGGCCTCCTTTTCTGACTTCTCAGCCAGCTCCTGGGCCTCTAGAGGCAGTTCAGGATCCTTTGTGAGTGTGTTCTCTGATTTGGAAGGCAGTGCTGGTGTTAGAGGCTGGAGGCTGCCCGAGCTGTCTGAAGATATGATTGGCTCACATGTTTTCTTGGTCTCAAATTCCTGGGCACTGGCCATTTTGGTGGCAGTGTGAATATTCCAATTGCGCTTTCCTGAAGATGCATGTTTAGGAGATGAACTCTGAGGAAATGGAAAATGGGGCATTCAGCCAGGGAGAAAGATGACCAAAGAGTCATGACTTTCAGCTCCAAATCCCACCCTCCATGTACAGATATTGCTCCAGTTCTCTAAACCACCAGCGAGGCAGCAGGAGGTTGGGCTTTGAAGCCCTTGATGTCCCACCTGAGACACAGGTACAGGGTTCATCCTTAACCCACTCTTCCCCAGGATGCAAACCCAGATATATAAGGCCTGCTCCATTTCCCTCTTCTTCCCATTCTGTTCCCCACCAATTCCCAGGGGCCAGAGCTTACTGACCTTGAGAGCATTCTTCACTTTGCCTTTGAGAGGCAGTGATGGAGCTGACGAACTAGGTTTCAGGCTTTTGGGCTTCTTCCCTTTCTTCTTCTTCGGATGCTCATCAAGGTTTTCTTCGGAGGGCGGCCGCAGCATTTGGACAATCCTGACCCAGGCATCAAAGAGATCACCTCGCTTGTCTGACTCACACAGCTGGAGGTAGAAGGTGCGGCCACTCACCAGCTTGAACCGCAGCTGCTTTTTCTCTGCATTGTGGATGCTGATCTTGACGTAACGCAAAGGGAATAACCTGCATAGGTGTGTGTGTTGAGGGAGTGAGATTGGGAACAGTTAAGGCTTTAAAAACTGCAGCTTACTGTTCTGCACCACTGAAATGATCATCTGTAAGGAAGAAAGCAATGAAAGTTAATCTGTAAGAAAGCAGATGCTCTGTCTCAGTAGCTCAGCAGCAGAGCATCTGCTTGGCTTGCAGAAGGTCCCAGGTTCAATCCTGGGTCATCTCCAGGCAGGGCTGGGAGTGTTTTCTGTGTGAAACCCCGGTGACCTGGTGCCAGCCAATATCGACAATACTGGGCTAGATGGACTGTTGATATGAATCTGTACAAAGCGATTTCCTATGTTTCTATGTGTACTCTTTCCAATCCAAGATAATTTATTCATTTGTATCTTTAATAGCAGGGAGGATGAATCATGTGGTCTAGTAGTTTGAAATACTTGTTATAAGCTTGCTCATACAGTGGTACCTCAGGTTACAGACGCTTCAGGTTACATACGCTTCAGGTTACAGACTCCGCTAACCCAGAAATAGCACCTCGGGTTAAGAACTTTGCTTCAGGATAAGAACAGAAAGCACACGGCGGCAACACAGCAGCAGCGGGAGGCCCCATTAACTAAAGAAGTACCTCAGGTTAAGAATAGTTTCAGGTTAAGAACGGACCTCCAGAATGAATTAAGTTCTTAACCCGAGGTACCACTGTATACATTTTGAAAAGCCCAATGTTGTGCGATTTCATGGAGTTGTCTTCACAGAATTTGCATTAGGATGCAAATACCAACTCCCCCCCCCCCTCAAGTTAGCCTTACTCTGGGGTTAGTTTCTCAGCTGCCAAAAGGATAGGGAGGAACCTGGGGCTTACTCTTCACTCATCTGTGATTTCACCAACGAAGCAAAAGTTTTAGGAAGAACAAACCTCCAGTGCTTGCTGTACAGGGAAAAAAAGTCTGCTTTTGTCACCATCCTTTTCATGTTGAAGTCATGCTAGTACAATGATAACTGGAATTTTTGCCATCAACCTTTTACAAAAACAATCATCCTCAAAGCACATGGCTGTTGGCATTTCAAGCAGGGAGGCATCCCCACAATATCCTCCAATTCAGCCACAGGTTTGCTGGTGATGAGGACACAGTTCCCACTAAAGCCATTTGGGCAAATACAGAACAACCAGAACAGGTGAATCTAGGTTCCAGGGCTGAGCCATAGAGACCTGTGACTCAAATTAAGCCCTACTTCCCTTGCTTCCTGTGATGTGCTATGGAAATTCACTGAGCATGGGATATTGTCACCTGGGCATGCCCCTGATGCCACTGCAGAAAGACTCACCTGGTTAGCTCATATCTTGGTGGTGGGTGACGGTGGAAGATGCTTTTCGCCTTTGTAGTGTGCTCTTCAGATGGGGCAATGGGCCGTGCCAGGAGCAGCACATTTGGGATCAGCAGGACAGGGCTTGTAGAGGTAATGCCAAGAGTCACAATATGCTCCTGGTTGTGGATCTCAACTGGGCCACCTTGTTTGCTGATCTGAGGGTTACAAGATAGACTTAACACACAGTTTACCACCTTCTAAAAATGGACAGTATCTCAACCAGCCTCCCCCAACTTGGTGCCCCTCTAGATGTTTTGTAACACAACTGCAATAATCTCAGATGGTTGGCCATGCTGTTGGTGGGGCTGATGGGAATTGCAGTAGAAAAACATCTGGAGGGCACTAGGTTGGGGAAGTCTGGATGAATCCTTATTGCTAGTGTTTGTGTTTGGAGAGGGACTAACCTGCAGTGGAAATTACATGTACTTTCCTTTGCTGCCTGCCCTTTAAAATTTTATTTTCATTGGGTGATATTCAACTAATTTTTAACCAGTATAGACTCAGGACAGACAAAAAAAAAAAGCACTTCTTCATGCAGTGCGTAGTTAAAACTATAGAATTTGCTCCCACAGGAAGTAGTGATGGCCAGCAGCTTAGACAGTTTTAAAAAGAGGATTAGATAAATTCACAGAGGATAAGACTGTCAATGGCTACTAGCTATGTTGTCTACGCTCTTCGGTTGGAGGCAGTAAATGATTCTGAATACCAGTTGCTGGAAACCACAGGAGGGGAGAGTGCTCTTGAGCTCAAGTCTTGCTTGCAGGCTTCCCGCAGGCAACTGCTTGGCCACTGTGAGAACAGGATATTGTGCTAGATGGGCCACTGGCCTAATCCAGTAGGCTCTTCTTATGTTCTTATCCACCGAAATTAATGAACATGACTAACTTAAATCCATTCCTTTCAATGGGTGTCCTCTGAGTAAAGGTTAGTTAAATATCACCCTTACAGTATCATATGTATTGCATATGAGATTTCAGTGGGACCTAAGTGCAACGAAGTCTGGATTGAACTCAATGTATTTGTGGAGAATCTAGTGAATATAGAAACTGAATATAATTTCCTTCTGACATTCTTCCAGCTATGAAGGCTGAAATATATATATGAACGACTTAACCCCAAAGGGTACAAGTTGGTATTTAACATAATTGCCTCAAAATCCATCAACAGACATAGGCTGGTAGCTTGGAACAGAAAAAATGGTAGAACGTTACCAAGTGCCTATAGCTGGTGAGCTGCATTTGCCTGATGCATCACAAATCATGCAGGCTCGAACTAATCCCAAACAACCAATCACAACTAATCTGTGATGTGTGGATAATAATTCAGGGGTAGCCAAACTGGAGCCCTCCAGATGTTGGAATATAACACCCATCATCATCGGCCATGCTGGTTGGAGCTGAGGGAAGTCGTAGTCCAACAACCCCTGCAGGGTGCCATGTTGGCTCCCCTTGGAATAATGATACACTAGCCAAGAGCAGAACTTTTAAGGCCCCGGAACCTATCATTTTAGGAATGAAACCATTTACCTAGCCTTGCTGGCCTGCACCTCTCCTTTGTGCCTGTTTAGATTCCTGCCTCCTACACCCGCACCAAACCTCCCAGGGGCTTACCTGGATAAAGTCACTTTCAAACATGGGGGAAAACTGGAACATTCCATATTCCCCCTGGCGCAGCTGGCGCTGGAGGGGCCCCATTTTCCTGGTGAAAAAGGTTTTCCCATGGCTTGCTTCTGTGCCTGGCATCTTGGAAAACAGCAAAGATTAAACTGAGAAATGGGGCCAACTTTTCTAAGCATCTGTCGTGGTAGTCAACTAAGTTTTACTCAGCATAGGCCCATTGAAATCGAAGGTCCCCCACTTGGTCATGCTCATTCAGTTTCAATGTGCCTACCACCCTTGGTTTTCAGATTCAAGTTTCCCCGTGCAAAGTTTGGTATTTGTAGAGGCAATGAAAGCTTTTCAGCTTCAAAATGTGGCCTTTTGCTCTTGCTAGGGTAGTGAATGCTTCAAATTCAAAATCAATGAAAAGAGCAAAGTTTTGTGGGAAGAGTGCTTATTTACCCTGTTGTAATGGTAGGAATCAAAAGCACCCCCCCAAGCCTATCTTGCTTCAGAGGGATACAACAGGGCTCAGAAGCAGTGTAAATTGAATATTATACCAACATACTGTTTGAATTCCAGGCCAAATCCAGTGCTAGCTTCAAACCTTTAGGGCCCTAAACCAGGGATTTGGAACCTCAGCCTTGAAAGCAGTCCTCTGGCTTCTCTGTTTGTCCCTTGGGACTCTTATCCAACCACACCCCTTTCCAGGCTGCACCCTTAAATGGCTCTGCTCTGTGGAGATGTGGAACCTGTGACTCTCCCAAATATTGCTAAACTGCAACTCCCATCAGCCCCAGCAAATGGCCAGGGATGGTGGGCCCTGGTGGGGCAAAGGTTCCTCACACTTGCTTTAGTTGCCCCACCCACCCATCCCGGCTGGAATATGTACTTGCACTGATGGAGAGAGATGTGCAGGATGTGGTTGTAGGTAGAAACCTTTGGCTTTGGCTAAGAGTCACACCTGTTGCTCTGCCCGCTTCTTCCTCTGGCCCTGCCCATCCCTGCCATGTGGCCCCCAGGAGGTTGCCCATAAGGGAGTTTGGCCCTCAGGTTGCAAAAGGTTCCTCACTCCAGCGCTAAACAGTTTGGTACCAGGCAGCATACCTTAAGGACCACCTCCTTCCATGCAAACCTGCCAAGGTAGTCACATTAATGCTGAAAGCTGTACCACACTTCCATTGGAGGTACACAATGCCAGGTATGTGATACAGGGCCTTCTCAGGACTCACTCACACTTCCACTTGTCCCATGATTTCTAGTCACGGGTCCAATAGTGTGGTGTTGTTGTTGTTGTTTATCGCGCCACTTTCCCTGGGAAACCCCACTGTTTACCAGTGAATTGGAACAAACGTCAATCTACAGAAAACCCAACTTTTTTGTGATTCAGCACTAAACCGTGGGGTTTCCCGGAGAAAATGGCAGGACAAAAAAAGGAACTTTTGAACCTGTGACTAGAAATCCACAAACAGAAGAAGGACGAGCCCTTTAAGTTTGCCTAGGTAGCCCTCCCTGGAGCACTCTGCCTCTCTTCACAGCTGCTTCACAGAAGTGGTGGTGGTGGGGTCTAGTGTGCACCCTCCTCCCTCCTCTTCCTTACAGTCAGCAACCTCTGCCCCCCCTCCATGATTTCCCACCAGACACAGGAGGAGGAAGTTGGCATTCTGATTAACACTGGAGTGGCCGCTTATATATCCTCAAAACAGACAACAAATGAGGGCAGAGTGCCAGCTTGCCCTCCGCCCCCTCCTGAAAAGAGGCAGTGACTGCTGCTGAGAGGTCAGGGACACAATGGCGCCCCTCCCTGCCAGCTTCCTCCTCCTCCTCCTCCTTTAGCTTTAAACAGGACTTAGGCCAGATATTTCCTCTGACAGTCCTTCGAATAGACAGCTGTCCTCTGTAAGGTAGGAGACCTGGCCACCCTACAGGCAGCTGCCGAAATAGTAATTGCCCACAATGCTCTGAGGTCCTGTCGCATCCCTCCACAGCATTGAGGGCAATTACACTAATTACCACTCAGTGCTAGTTTGAGAGCTGGAAAAAGGGGGTCCTGGAGTGTGGCATCATCATCATCAGGCTCTTAGTAGCTGCCCAAGGATGTTGCCTGCTGACACACTAGGCCTGCTTTCAGCTAGCTGCAAAGACCTGATTCTTCCAACACACACTTGAGCTAGAAGGGGAGGGGGGTTATTGTTTTGTTCTGTTCTTGTTTTTATTATGTATTTTGTCTTATCCTGTATTTTTATGCTGTGAACTGCCATGAGATGTATGGGTGAAGGGCAGTATACTACTACTACTACTACTACTACTACTACTGCTGCTGCTGCTGCTGCTGCTACTACTACTAATAGAAGTGAAACTGTTTTTTGTTGGCTGTGCTGCTAATTTTAATATTATTGACGGTCTTTTTACTGTGCCCCTTGTGATTTTATGCTGCTGTCCTTTTAATGATTACATGATTGCTTTTAATGTTATCCAGCTTGCGATGTCTTTGACTGAAAGACAGGACATATTTTATCCTAACAGCAACACAATGAGCATATCTGCATTGCATGCCATTCTAACCCCACCCCCAGTATCAAAGGGATTGTAGTTCTAGTTCTCAGTGTTCTTTATGGTCAGAAATCTCTAGACCTCCTCAAAATAACTAGAAACTCCAGGATTCTCTGGCTAGAACGAATGACCATGAGAGTTCAATATTGCTTTATAAATACAGCCTGTTAATTATAGTAGTTGGGGAAGGCTGGGGGGGGAGGGGACACGCACACACAAAGAGAGAGAGAGAGAGAGAGAGAGAGAGAGAGAGAGAGAGAGAGAGACCAGTTTGCCCAGGGCTATCCAGTAAGATCCATGGCTGAGCTGGAATTTGAACCTGGTCCAAAGCTAACACCACCATACCACCATCCTTTTTGCCTTCATGGAAGGGACTGAACCTTTTGCCTGTTATTTGACTCTAGTACTAATAGGATCTTTGGGAGCAGTGGATATAGCTTACAAGCCCTTTGCTGGCACTAAAAAAGCTTCATTTTAGTGGGTTTAAAAGTTCATTTTTTACTGCAAACTCTGGAATCTGGTAGGCCAGGAATAGCTAACACTGTGCCCCCAGATGCTGTTGAACTTCTGCTCTCATCAGCTATGGCAAGCATGGCCATTGGCCAGGGATGATGGAAACTGTATCATCATCATCATCACCATCGCCATTTATATCCAACCTTTCCTCCAAGGCACTCAAGGCGGTGTAAATAGTTCTCCCCATTTTATCCTCACAACAGCCCTGTGAGGTAGGTTAGACTGAGGGTGAGTGACTGACCCAAGGTCATCCAGTGAGCTTCATAGCTGAGTGGGCATTTGAACCCCACTAGTCCAACACACTAACCACCACACAGCACTGTTGTTGTAACCAGCAGCATCTGAAACCCTTGCCTGACATTAGCTTCTCCTTTCTTAAGAGTCTAGCTTCACTGGGGGTTCACCTTGGAATCTGTTTTAAATACCTGGGCTCAGACCTAGAACCTTCAGAACAGAACAGAGTGCCTCTGTGAAAATGCAAAGAGCCTTTGTTAACCTCTGAATAATCGTAACTTGGTACCATATTCCTGGGATTAGGGGAAGGACCTCCAGACCAGCAGACACAGCTTCTACAAAGATTTGAGGCCCAGCAATTCTTTTATTTTAAACTCTTAAACTTTTACCCTGTCCCACACCCCAGACACTTACCTGTGCTCACTCTACTCATGTTATCTTCTTGTCTATCAGATTCTGTTATTCAGAGCCTCCTCTTTTGTCACACTGGCAGGTGTTTTATGACATCACTGATGTCTCTATTGCTTCTTTAGCCCAATCATTGCTCACCTGGTTTACAGGTGACGAAGTGGGTCAGAGAGATCATATAAAATAATTAATCTATGTAAATCAGTGGCTGAGCAGAGCTTTGAACTCAGACTGCTGTCCAGCAGGATGTAGATGACAAAGCTTAAAATCCAGTGATAGATGATATAAAGTTTGATACAAACTTTAGATCCGTGTGTGTGTGTGTGTGTGTGTGTGTGTGTGTAATAACCTGTAGAGAAGGTAGGAAGAAAACAGACCACATAAAACACAATATAGGATGTTAAGTATACTATTAAATAAAGAATTAAAAACAATGCAATTTTTAAAAATGAGAAATATAAAATAATTATATTAAAATGGTAAAAAATAATAATGTAAGGTGTTAATAATTTTAAAATTAAGGCAAGATCCTGTGCCAACAAGATTGAGTCCCATCAAGCTGCTTTGAATCACATCAGGGAAATAGGATCCTGTTGATCAGGTTCTGAGTTCAGAGGTGCAAGATTCAAGTTCAGCTCCTATATGAGTCCTCCTTTCTGATCACAAGCCATGGGAAGTACCAGCTAAAACATGGCTTTGTAGATGCAGTTGGTTGTGGTTATAAAAGGGCTTTCTCAGTGATAGCCTCAGCTTTTTGGCATGCTATCTATAAGGAGAGGCAGGCAGGTCCCAGCCCTGCAGATGCAAATTAGCAGGGGACAGGTCTCCTGAATCTTAAGAGTTGTGTCGAAAGTGGGAGTTTGGAAAGTGCAGGTTTTCTCACCTTTTTATGACAAGTAGGACCTGCCAAAATTACTACTTCCCTGCCCCTCTCCACCCTACTCCCTATAGCTACTGCTGCCTCAGACTGAGAGAAGAGTAGGGCAACCCCAGGCATTCACTTGCTTGCACTACAGCAGCTGCCTAAATTATGGGCTGCAAGGTGGAGGCTTTGGCTTTATTGATCACCAGTCTGCTGTTGCTTTGGGGTGAGGAAGGGATCCAGTCAGTGGCCCCCTTAGCCTCAATTCCCCATTCTTGAAATGGACAGAGAGGTGACCAGTTTAACCGTATGGTGTAGTGACAGTGAATCAAGAAATGGAGTATATTGCATTTTATCCAAACCAAAGACCCATTGAAACCATCCTTCTTTTCCCCCAGATGGGGGTGTAGCTGGCAAACCAGCCAAATCTCCTTTGTTATCTGTTGCTTGTGCCTTGTTGAGCCTACTGCCAAGCACCTTAACGGGGTGGACCTAAGTTCAATCATGGAAAGGGGGAGAATAATTCTCCCCCCATCCACTCTCTCCATAACATGCCTCCCTCTTGCTTGTCTTTTAAAAAATTATTCTGATCTATAGCTCCTGAAGCTTTAGTATTTTCTGGAAGGGAAAGATTCTCCAACCCTTTCATTATTCTGGCTGCTCCTTTCTGCACCTTTTCAAACTCTGTGCTGTCTTTTCTGAGAAGGTGTGATTAGAGCTTCATGTCTCAGTGCCATTGAGCTTGTTGCAAGCACTAGAGAGAATCATGAGGCTTACCTCTTGTTCCTTTTAGCCACACGAGGGTGCTGCCTGAACACTTGAAAGGCTGTATTTAAATGACATGACTATGTTTGCTCATTTTATTGAGTGGGGGGAGGACAATGAGGTCAGCGGCCAGGCAGCAGCATCCAGTGCAGGCATAGTCAACGTGATGACCTCCAGATGTTGCTGGACTACAACACCTATAATTCTTGACCATTGCCCATGCTGATTGTGACTGGTGGGAGTTGTAGTACAAATGTATTGAGGGCACCACATGGCTATCCGTCATCTAGCCAGAGCAGAGTCAGGGCATCTCCAGAAGATGTCCCACAAGGCAGTGGAGGTTTAGCATCCATTTTCTTTCTCTTAGATGGGCTACCTTCCCAGGTTGGTGAGCCCTACCTGTCCCTCACTTCCTTCTACAGCATATGCAGAAACTGCCTTCTTGACCATTGGACCCACCATTATTCTTATCCCCTCAGTCTTCTGAGCCTGTCTTCACATGTGGTGGAAGTCCCTAACTCACCAAGGATTTGAGACCCATCAACTACCCTCACCTGGTTTAGCCAGCCAGTTGAAGCTGTTCCCAGTGTGTAGCCACTGTTACGTGCTGACAGCTTCTAGGAGCCACAAATGAGAACTGAGTACAGGGTGGAGACCAAAGGTGGACAAACCACACCAGAAGGAGCACAACGTGTTCCCCACCAGAGATACCATCCCTCCCCTAACACCCCATACAACTCCCACTAACCCTCAACAATTGATCATAGTGGCTAGGGCTGATGGGAGCTAGAGTGCAGCAGCATCTGGAAGGCCACAGGTTTCCCACCCCTATTCCTAGTCCAGTGCTATCAACTCCCAACTTGCCAGGGTATCAGGCAGGGGTCTCTTTCAGCCATGCTACTGGATAACCTTTTCTTTTTGGAAACTGCAGATGTTAGAGATTGGACCTGTGACCTTCTGAATCCAGAACATGTGCTTTGCTAGGCGATGGCCTCTTTCCATTTATTTATGAACCTTTTAGGTTTATTAACTGCATTAGTCACCACAGCAATGTCCACAGAAATGCTTAATATGGTCAATGCAAATAAAGGATCTTTATCTTGCTACTATAGAGAAGACACAGATGCCCGTGAGAAATAACTTAACCAAATGCTCAGATCTTAGTATTTCTAATAATTAGTAATTCTTGCAAAGATGATGTGAAATTAGTATTAGAATTAAAGGTAAAGGTAAAGGGACCCCTGACCATTAGGTCCAGTCGTGGCTTTATTGGCTGAGGGAGCCGGCGTACAGCTTCTGGGTCATGTGGCCAGCATGACTAAGCCGCTTCTGGCGAACCAGAGCAGCACACGGAAACGCCGTTTACCTTCCGGCCAGAACGGTACCTATTTATCTACTTGCACTTTGATGTGCTTTCGAACTGCTAGGTTGGCAGGAGCTGGGACCGAGCAATGGGAGCTCACCCCATCGTGGGGATTTGAACCGCCAACCTTCTGAGCAGCAAGTCCTAGCCTCTGTGGTTTAACCCACAGCACCACCCATGTCCCTCGAGTATTAGTATTACCCTCATGTTAATATTAACCTAATGTATTGAAGATGCTATGGCTGAAATGGTTCCTTGTCCCAGCTTACCAAGTATGTTCCTGAGTGATGTCAATTTTGATCTAGGATTTCCTGGTTCATAGCTCACTAGGCTGTACTGCAGGGCCACATTTTAAACCTAGGATTGGGTAGCTCTTATTGATCTCCAAGTCCTATCAGCTCCAGCCAGCATAGCCAACAATTGGGGATGATGGGAGTAGTAGTTCAGAAACATCTGGAGGGACACAGGTTCTCCATCTCTGTTTAAAAATTAATACAGTTTTGTAGATGATAGATAGATGGATATAGATAGATAGATGATAGATAATTTGCTGTCAGTGCACAAGAATGCTTCTCCAAGAGGTTTTGCACTCATTCTAAAAATTGTTGCATTATAAATTTCCCAGACGATCATTTCATTGCTCCAAATAAACTGTAAGATGCAATCCTGGATTGCGAGTGCAAAGGGCTCTTGAGAAAAACCCAAGCAGGGTTTCTTTGTAGAAGCACCATGCTGTTATATGTTGATTGGGAGCACAGGGATGAATTTGAACCAAGATGCACTGAGCCTTTACTGCTGAACCTCTTGTTTCCTGTCTAAATTTTTGATCTACTTCATCTCTAAGGCTGCTACAACATTTTAAAAAAACAAAAAACCAACAACCCTGTCAAGCTAAAATAACCAGTTGTTGGTACATTTTTATTTCTTTTTTTCTGGTGCATTTTTCAAAAAGTCTCAGCATAATCTACCTCACAGGAATGTTGTGAGAATAACATGGCATAACTGCACGGCTTGAGCTCCTTGAAAGAGGGGCAGTGATCAATAAAACCTGGCTCCTGTTTAACTCAAGGCATTAACCCTAGTCCAAACAAGAAAGCCTCACAGCTTTTCTTGAAAAGATGTTCAGATGAATGTTGGTGAACCTTCAAGATAAAGGAATTGCCCTGTCATGGATCTGCTACTGGGAATTCTCTGTTCATGCCCTAGGAGCTCAAAGATGGGGAACCTGTGCTTCTTCATGGCTTGGACACATAAACTGTTTTAATTGTCAAAGCGCTGCACTGGAAGCAATAATTTGAGAGTTCTTCTGATTATGTGCAGAGTAATTTTTCAGTGCCGCAGAATAATTGTTGTATGCCTCTTTCCTCTTCAACCACCTGCCTTCAGTGTCAAAGCATACGCCACTATTTAAGAGGGAAAGTGTTCCTGATCTCACTGTGCTCCAATAAAACCAGTAGATATAGAACTCCTCAGAGGAGCACTACCACCTTGAAGAGCATGGGAAGGGTGAGCTACGGGCAAAGCTGGACTCCCTTTAGGGCAGAAGGTACTTAATGCATAAATAGTCTGAACGACTGTAATTTTGCATTTCCGCCTCATTAGCCAGATCAATATACAACAGTTACCCTTCACCTCAACTGCATCGTTAGCCTATCTGTAATTTGCCTGCTATTAAGTACTCTCTGGCTCTTGGCATGCAGCAGTTGGGGGCATGAGAGGGTGATAGAGGCTATAGTGGGCGGGCAAGGGAGGTGTGATACGGCTCAGACTATGATCAAAAATACCAGCTCAACTCTCAGTTGCAACCTGAAGCCAAAGGAGAGATGATTAAACCATCCAGATGGGCAGCTGGTCTCTTTCTATGTTCTCTGCAGCACTTTGGACAGCACTACACATGTCATATTCTGGTTCCAAACTACAGTGCTAGTCAACGTTAGCTCCACTCAGAGTAGAGCCATTAAAATTAATATACACGACTAAGTTAGGGTACTTAATTTTGGTGTGTCTATTCTTGAGTAGGGCTTTTTGAACACAACCCTTTGCAGGGTCACCCGTCCACATCTTATATTTGCTGACCCATTATATAATTCCAGTGTATACCTACCACTTTAATCCTTTTATGTAAGTCGTTTTGTAAAATTGGCCTGCAAAGCTGTATATAAATATCGTAAAAATGAATACATAAGGGTAAACTATCACAGAAAACACTGCCCTCCCCCTCAATCTAGTTGATGAAAGCTTCACTTTATAGTTGATCAGTGTGAACATGAGTGCACATCCTTCCTGCGTAAAGCCTTGAAAGATTTAGACTGACTGTTTTAGCATGGCCTTGTATCCAAGCCTGTACTGGATTATTGGAGGATTGCGCTGGGGAAGATGCATAAACAGATTGGTGGTGAGAGAGAGAGAAGAGAGAGAGAGAGAGAGAGAGATGGAGGGATGCAACAGTTCCCGAAGTTCTGTGACACGTTACTGTGACCAAGAAACTAAATGGAGGATAAGCATATGCAGAGATAGGAGGCAGAAGCTTATATAACAGAAGCTTATATAAGCAGATGTGAGAAAAGGTATAAGCCCTGTGGGACTGGGCCACTGGGTGCAGAGAACAAGCTTAACTACCATCCCAGTGACATCTCCAAATCAGTGTTCGAAACTCCCATTGTTCTAGGCGCACTTTGTGACAGGGAGTTTCATTAGCGCAAGCAGTTTCTGAGCTCTGGGTGCAGTACTGTGCCTAAGATTTCATATTAAAACTGCAAAGTGGAAGGAAATGAGGACCTTTTTCTGCCAATTTCAACTACTCTCTGAAGATTGGAGAAGAGGCCCTCTTAAGAATATTAGGGGGATGGGCCGGGGAAGGACTATACCGTGTGAAAAATGAACATAATATTTTAGCTGCAGTTCATTCATTTTCAGCTTTGTGTTCTTGTTATTTAAAAAAGTGTGCTTAGACATTCCATTGTTGCGCCCATAACCTAGATTTAAGGTGCCATTTAGCTCCTAGTTTTCATATCTCAGTTTCTAACATTGCTCCAAATGCTTCCTCTTTATATTCTCCCACATCAGTGCATGGCAACCTTTCACTCCCATTGGAGAAAATGAAGCCCAGCATTTTGGGGCTCTCTAGCATTGAGGCCAAATCCTGTCGGCCACCTTTGATGCACAGTGGCCTGACCCTCCCTGGCAGAGATTCAAACATGGTGCAATGTAACTGTGTGTAAAACTCCCAGAAATCATTGCAACACACAAGCCCCCTCCCTCCACATGTCCACAAGTAACTTTATAAATGAATGACTATGGGTCAAAGTTAAGCGCATTTAAGCCTCATGCATTTAAAGAAGACACATTTAAACTTGTGCTTTAAATCACCATTTCAAGTCAATGGGATTTAAAAGTGCTCTGTGACGTTTCTTGGGTTTTTCCCACATTGCCTGCTGTCTGCCCTGCCTTGGTGTAATCAAGGAGATGTGGAGGGTGGCATTTACACCTGTCCCCACTGGCCTGTGCGCCACACACTCTGGGCTCCACCCACCCCATGCATGAAAGAGTAGTTTTTCTACTTTCCAAGTGTACGATTCAAGAAGAACAAACCCAATGGGGACAGCTGGTCCCCAGCAGGTTCGTGCTGAGGGGGAAAATGTGCCCTGGGAGAAGTTGGCTTGGCAAGCTCTGAATGCCCCCTGCACCACCCCAATATTTCCTGGCCTGCCTGCAAACACCACCTTTATAATTAGAAGCTCCTTGCCTGCTGGGCCCTCTGTAGAGATCAAATGCTTCCCTTCAGCGCCAACATCCTACAGCCGCGTGTCTGCACGGAATACAAAGCACCACTTAACAGTTGCGCCTCATGCTCTGCATGAAAAGCTCCTGGAAACATGGCCTTTCTGCGGAGCTGATAATCAAGGGACTTGTTGCTTGGGGAATGCAGAAAGCCTTGCGGTGTAGAAAGAATAGAGCAGGCGAAACCAATCATACGGCATCCTTTGTTGAAATGCCTGGTTCAAAAAGGGGAGGGAATTGAAATGAGAACCAGTTCCTTATGTGTTGGAGAGAGACTGTTCTGTAAGCACATGGGGATAGCGGGCTCCCATCAGGGGGCCATGACTGGATGCGGCACAGGCCCATTGTATGCTTATGGGCATTTCTGTCTGCCCTGTCACACTTCACAGAGGTTTCTGTGGGTGGTGGCTAGATTTCTCCTCCTGGCTCCTTTTGTGAAGGAAGTCTCCCCTGATTAAACCTATCCTGTCTGGCTGTTGTTACAAATTTTAATTTGTTTATTTCTTCATTTTAACCCACATTTAGGTACCTTTCATATTGGAAGGTGCATAGCATATTTTAGATATGTTTCAGATATTCCAGACATCTCAAATATGTATTACAACCATTTTAAAATACTTTGTATGTTCTGATATTTTTACCTGTATGGTTATTGTTTTTATTTTGTTTGGGTCTTTGAATACATAATAAGGAGATTAAATTGCCACTGTGAACATCTTTCTTCTTACATGATTGTGAGACGCACCTCTCAGCCAGAGCCCCCCTCACCTCTCTCCCTCCCCAACACACACTCTTGGTCACTCTCAACCTGGGGCAGCTCCCTTGTCCCAATGCTGGGATAACTCATTGGCCTTTCCTCGTTGACAAGATTTAAAGAGGTTAAATAGTCACTGTGAACATTGGCACCAGTGCTGTTTCCAGGACTCTTGAACAGTTGATTTTAGCGGGTCCCTCTCCCTGTGTGCACCCACTTCCTCTTCCTTGGCACTGTTGATGCAGTCCATTCATCTGTCTCTCTTTTCCCTTCTCTAGGCCCAGTACATACTGCCACTGCCCTAGGAGAGAGATTGGACAAGGTATGCAGTGGTTGGTGCTCTTCTCATTACCTCCTCACTTGGCAACACCTATTTAAAGTGCATGGCTTCCTGCAAAGAATCCTGGGAACTGTGCTTTCCACCTTCACAAAGCTTCAGTTCCCAGTATCCTTAACAAGCTACCGTTCCCAGGATTCTTTGCAGGAAGTCATGCACTTTATTTTTTTTATAATAATATTTATTCCTTTTACAACAATTTAAACACTTACAGAAAAGACAAAGAAAAAACAGTACATTACAATACAAAAACACTACATAAAAATTAACAAAACAAAGCAAAAACAATTTAAAAACACATCAAAAGAGAAGAAGAAGAAAAAAAGAAACTTCCAATATCTTATCTTTCTTTCACATATTTCCACGGCCTCCTCACACCTCCCTTTTTGTATTCCACTTCTATTAATTATTTCAGCAATTCCTTTCCATCTTCCCCTGTTTTCTATCCTATAATTATCTTAACACATTTTAACCTTATTTTCCTTTAATACTCTATTAATCTATTTATACTTAATTCCTTATAACATTTATACTGAAGCCATATAACTTCATTCCAACATTCTTCTAACATTCATTAATTTTACAATATTTCTATAAATAATCTTTAAACTTTTCCCAGTCTTCTCAACTTCATCTGCCATTATCCAACACTTCAGTGCTTCCAAGAGACAACCATTCTCTCAGCCAGCAAAAAGCAGATGGTTCACAACAAAGTTTAGGGATTTGGCAGGGCAGGTCCACCTCCTTCTTTTGCATCCGTCAATATCTTAAATTTTACTCGAGGCTTCCTGCCCTGCCAAACAAATCCAAAAACATCCCTCTGCCACCTCCTGAAACAATCCATCCCATCCAAAACTTGCACTATTTGGAACAAAAGCAACATCCCCGGCAACACAGCAACCCTCATCCCCACCACAACAGCTCGGCCCAACAATAGCAACTTCAGATTTGTCCATATTTCCCAATCCCCCTTCTCTTCAATCCAACATCCTTCACAGTTACCCTTAAATAAATTCACATTTTTGGCGGTCATACTGACCCCCAAAAGCCTCTCTTTTTCAACCGATGTTAGTCCTGTCTCCTCCTGAAGCTCTGTCAAGCTTTCCTTTCCCAATTCAGGTAGGGCTCTGGTTCTCAAATTCATCTGTTTTTCTTTAAGTTCCATCATAACAGATGTCACATCGAGTTGCCTTTGAATGGATGGGGCTCTCTCACACTCCAGTTGTATTGTTTTACATTCAGCAGCAAGGGTTTTCTCCCTGACTTCATCCGCAGTTTGCCATGTCAAGGTAAATTCCTGTATCAATCTCTGGATGGTTTCTGTGTTGGTGTTCACCTTTTGTCCCAGATTGTCTGTTTTCCTGTGAAGCTGTTCCAGCGAATCGTTTATTTTCACTAATGCGACCACTAAGGCCTCTTCTGTCGACATTTCATCTGTTTTTTCCTTTCCATTTGCCATAACACTTGAGAGATTCAAGGTCAATCTCAGAGTCTCACAATTTTTATCTTGCAGCTGGAAGTCCCCCTAGCCAAGCTCTTATAAAGTAACCAATTTCAGAGACTTCCACTAGGGGGAAACAGTTTCTATTTATAATAGTCAACAATGTCCCCTTTAAACGCAACTCATACAATCCAAAGTTAGTTTCATATTTCAGTTACTTTTTACTCCTTTTTAGAAGCAGCCGGAGACAATAGAAACAATGTATTTCTCTTACTTTGCTAGCTGTCAAGGAACGTTCTAAGTGCTGTCAATGAACATTCCAAAACAGTCCTACTGGCAGCCCGTTTCCAGGGTCAGAGCGGCAGTATTTTAACTCCCTTCACTCTCTCCTGCAGGCATACTCAGTCCACAACTTCCCCCCCTCTTCTCCTGCCTCCAAGGGGGGTTTTATGCTCTTTACCGATGGAAATTTAGACTTTTACAAAAGGCTTTCCAAGACTTCAGCCTACAGCCTCCTTGCCTCAGTCTGTTTACAAACAGGGAAGGCGGACTTCCTGTTTTGAACCTCCCCGTTTCGATGCCAAATTAAACGTTTAAAATCCGATTCTCCCGTCTCAGCTCTACTCACGGGTAATTACTTTGGAGTCAAATTGTCCACAGGAAAAAGTCAATGCTCTCTGGCAACAGCTATGCAGCTTCGCTCCGTGGAAGAAGCAGACGATTCGAAGCACCGTGCCGCTCACCCCACGTCGCTCCGGATCCCTGAAACCGGGTTTCCTCGCGAGTAGGGGAGGCGCAAAAGGTGCCCGTCGAATCCCACGTTCACAGGCTTCTCCCGCCTGTGATTTTTACGGGTCTCCGCCTTCGCCGTGGCGGCCAGACCCAAATTTCCACGGAGCAGATTCCTCCCGGTCAGAGGAAATCCGCCATTGCCGGAGGCACCAACCCGGAAGTCCCAGAAGTCATGCACTTTAAATGGGGATTTAGTCTGCTTTAAATAGATGGTGTGGATCTCGAAGGCATAGCAAGGAAGAGGAGCAGCACCAGGACTGATAGTGGGCCCTTGACTGGGGTGTGGGCCTTGAACCCAAACCACTGGTGCAGAATTTGGCAGCCAGTTGCTCACTGGGACAAGATGGTTTGAACATATTACACCGATCCTGGTCAGGCTGCAAAGTTTCCAGGCCAAATTCAAAGTGCTGGTTTTGACCTGTAAAGCCTTAAACGGCTCAGGACCTCAATACCTCAAGGATTGCCTCTCTCCAAAAAGTAAATGTGCATGAAAGGTCAGCTGAACATTTGCAGGGTACTGGGAACTGCCAGCCTTTATGTATATCTGGGATAAATTAAGGAGAACTTCTAGACTGGAGGGTGAACTTTGAACTAATTACTGACAATGGTATTCCCCACTCCCAGGCCCTACTTTTTAACCCAGAATACCAACCTCTCAATACTGTACTGTCTTGTTGCTGCTCTGTTGCATGAGGAATGAGACTATCTGACCCAGTGAGACCTTTCCTTGTGGTAATGGACCATCAAGTTAATCACCAACCAGCAGTGTGGCCTGGAGAAAAGTGCCTCTTCTTTCCATTATGCTCTTCAATTTGCTGTCATTATCCTTGCTGGGGAGCATGCAGTGAGTTTCCTGCCCACAGAATTAATCGGCTTTTATAAGAACAGCACAGATTGATCTCGCCGCTGGGAAAAAATTGTTTTTACACCAGAAACCATGTAGTGTAGTAGAGACCCTGGTTGGGGTGCAGCATGTGTGTGTGTGTTGTGAGAAACTGAGTCCTAAAGCATAAACTTCACAGATGAGAGATCTCTGGTGAATAGATTTGTGGGGACCTATAGTCTGAGATCCCTGTAGAAAAGAGATGATGCCTGCTCTGATTGTTTGGCTCAGTCTTTCTCTCAGTCGCTTCTCCACTGAGACTCTGTGATAATCATTAATGTTTATATTTTCTAACAATTTGTTCCCTATTGCCCCCCTGCTGCCTGCTTTTTTATCCTCTCCTCATTACTCCACTTTTTAATTTTGCCATTATCTTGCCTAAGAAATCTGAATAGGGTCAAAGTGTGCTAATCCTTTAATAGTTTCAGATGTCAGTCACGTTTTTTATTTTATTTTATTCTCTTTGAACTCTCTCTGAGCTTTCTAACCAAATATGTTTAAGCCAGTAGCCCCTGTCATTCTTTGGTTCAGAATATAATGGTCTAATGTGCAACTCCCTCAAATGAGATATTGTAGAGTTGGGAAAGGTTCAGGAAATGGCAACCGGAATGATCAAGGGACTGGAACCATTCCCCTATCAGGAAAGGTAACAACAGGCTTTACAGTTTAGAGAAACGTCAAGAGGTGACATGATAGAGGTTTAAAAAATCAGGCATGGCATGAAGAAAGTGGATAACATTACAACTCATGGACATTCAATGAAGCTGTATGTTTGAAGATTCAGGACAAATAAAAGAACATTCCACTTACACCCCAATATGTCATGGACTGGCTGGACACAGAGGAATGGTGGGAGGCACCAGAAGCAGGAGAGGAGGGGAGTCAGGAGACAGAGATGAGGCAGGCTGCTGAAGAATCCATGAAGCCTCCTCTTCCTGCTGCAAGCAGCTCCCCTCCCTCCTGGTCTTCCAGAACACCCAGAAAAATGAAGAGGGCAGAGCAATGAGAGGCAATATGACAAAGCCTTAGACTGCTGTGGGAAGGACCTGAGGGAAGAGCCTTAGAGAGTGGTGGAAAGGCAGGGACCTTCAGTCCTCACAACTGCTTCATTGGGACAAGACCTACTGGGAAGAGTTGCTGTGACCACTAGGACTGAACTGTGTTTGTTTCTTTGAATAAAGAGTTAACTTCACTGACACTGAGTGCTTTGTTGTTTCATTGCTGACCTACACCTGACTTGAGCTCCTGACAGTATATAGCAGAACTCTGGAATTCGCACCTTCAAGAGGTAGTGATGCCCACCAAGTTGGATAGCTTCGAAAGAGATTAGACAAATTAATGGAGGATATGGCTATCAGGGGCTACCAGCCTTGATGGATATGGTCTGCTTGCACAGTTGGAGGCAGTAATGCTTCTGAAATACAGTGGCTGGAAGCAGCAGGAGGGGAGAGTGCTGTTGCGCTCAGATCCTGTCTGAGTGCTTCCCATAGCCATCTGGCTGGTCACTTTGGGAACAGGAGAGAGAGTGTGTTCTAAAATACTATAATAATGTAATGTTGACCCTGTGAAGGGAGGGGACAGTCTGACTGGGGTAGGGCCCTGTTGTTTTTGCCTGCCCTCTTTGTATATAGTGCCAGTTCAACCATAGAATCAATTTCCTAGTGGGATGGCAGGCTCTCTTTCACTGGAGGTCAAATAGGCTCTGTTTAACAGAGGCTTGTGGGCAGCCATCTGTTGGGAATGCTCCAGTTATGGATTTCTTAGACGATTCCATTAATTCTATTGTTCTTTTCTAGTATTGGAGCCAGGCTGGGAGAAAGGACTGCAGAATGGGAGGGGAAGGTTCACTTCTCCTTCCCTGTAAACCCCCCCCCACTTTTTGTCACCCACCCACACCACTTTATCAAGGAACAAGGCAGGCATGCAAATAAGCAAACTTGCCAGTCAATCCCTAGGTCTAACCCCAGGTGCCTTGAATGTTGCCACTAGATACTATCAAGATGGCGATGGAGGCTTTGGTTTGGTCCATTGATTTATACAAGAATATGACAATGATGGCCCGTGGCTGTCATGCAGGTTCTTAGGCTTTGCAACCGTATAGCTAAAAAAACAACAAGTTACAGATCTAACCAAACTCACAGAATTTTTAAGGAAGTGAACATAATGCTCAAAAACTCAAAAAAGGCAGAATAAATGGTTAAAAAAATAGATCACAATTTGTCTGCATCGTTTTCAAGCTGTCTTGTATGTGATCTCTCAGCCCATCTCTTTTCTCCCTTGAAGTAGAGACATGATGCAAACATGCAACTTACAGCAAAAGCCTCAGGGCCTGATTATAGGGAAAGCTTGTGAACAGCCTGCTGTTGCTGTTGTTTAATCTGAAAAGCAGCACTGAAGGCTGCGATCAGGAGCTGAAGAGCAGTGGGAGGCCAAGGCTGCTTAACCCTTTTCTCACTCAAAATGTCTCTCCCCATCTACTTCCCTCATAACTTGTTTGCTGTGATGAGAAGCGAAGCTTGAGGAGGGCAGTTTTGAGAGGATAAACCACGGGAAGAAAAAGGGTTAAGTAGTCCCTCCTTCCTGCCATCCCTCCTCATGGCTCATTTTCTGTTACAATCAGTCAATCATGAAAGGTCAGAAAACTGTTCAGATATCTCCCCACATAATCTACTCATTTGTCCATCAATTGACCCCATCAGTACCCAATATCCATGCCAGCCCAAGGAGGTCTCAGGGTAGGACTGGCAGGAGATCAGGCTGCCTCTTCCAAATGTTTTCCTCCTTTCTGACCTCTGCCCCCAGCAACAGCATCTGATTCCTGGCTAAGCCTCCCACTCAAGCGTCCTCCTTAGGAGTACAGCACAAGTATTCATGGTTTTAATTATTAATCTTCGGAAAACAAAGAGAGATTCATTAAAGCATGTTGCTTGCACAACGGAGACCTAAGATGATTCTCCCCACTCAACAATTAGTTGCTGAAACAGAGAAATAAAAGTATTATTAGGATTTGTCCTGCTTATTTATTTATGGGCCTTGTATAAACACTCTATCTTACTGATGGGTGCTTGTGCCTTGGCTAGATGGGGAAAAGCACAAAGCAAGGCATGCGTTTCTATGGTGGTTCACAGCCAGGCAGATGTTTAGGATTTAATTGTTTTAACAAACACATATTATTTCTAGGCTTCCCCCTTGCTCCCCAGCACCCCACTCTTCCCTACCCCCCTTCCATACACACACTTCTCACCCCCTCTATTTGGGAAGTGTGGCCCTGTATGCAGATATCTAAGAAGCCTCAATGGTGGGGGAGGGAGAGACACAGTAAGAAAGTGGTTCTTTTGAAGACAGAGATCCCCGGCCTTTGCAAAAACCTGGGTGTCAGAAAAACCTCATCCTCCCCTCCAATCTGCCCCCCAAAGGGCAGGGGCATAGGGCAGTGCATACTCTTTGCCTTAATTATCTCAGGGAACGAAAGTGACAGACAGCACAACACAAGCTGCAACCCAGAGTCCCACCCTACCCCCATTCCCCCAGATCCTTCTGTGAAAAGTGAGACTGTTCCTTCATGGCTGAAGTGATCCTGGGGGCGTGTTGGTGGTGCAGGAATTGACATCTTCACGCCCAATTTCCCCCATGCTTTCTTCCATGAGGAACTTTGTGGTGGCTGCACCCACCCGAAGCAAATTATTTACAGATAATTACTTCTTTAATTTTATTTGCAAATTGAAAGCCAGCTTTGGATAACCTTTTAGGACACTTACCATCATCTTAAGTTGGGGAGGGGGTGAATGAAAGGGAGGGAATCAAATTAAGTCATGGAATTTCACACACACACACACACACACACACACACACACACACACACACACAGCATGGACCGCAGTCTTTTAAACTCTACTATTTATGTGATAATTCTGACTATGGATACCCCTTCTGATCTTTGCAGTGGGCATTGCATGGGCCCAGACAAGTGTATGAGAGAGAAGATGGACACAGAGTATGAACAAATGCACATGCATGAGTCTCTGTTCCATTCTGACTTCCAGCAGGAGCCCCCAGAGCTCTCCTGCTCCTGACCCAAGGACAATGCAGTCACTCTAGTAGCTAAGGTTGGAGTTGCAGGACCTTGGAGAGTTCTAGATGAGCAATTTGTTTTCAGGCTCTGGAGTGCAAATGAGGCTTTCCATGCCTTCATGCCCAGGCTATTGTTTTAGGTCCTGCCTCTTTTCATTGGAAGTGGTGGGAGTAACCTGGAGTCCAGTGCTCCATCTTTTCCCCATCATTGCCCCCTTGCCTTATTGTTTGTGCTGGTCATCCAGCAATGGGGAGCATGGGGACCCAGATGAGAAGGCGAATGGTTAGTTAGTTGAGGTCTTGAGACTCAGGGTTTTCTTAGGGTGCTTTGGGATCCCTCCCTCCCTCCCTCCCAAACCCATAATTATAAGAAGAGGAGGGGGGGGACAATTTGAAATGTATAGCAGGGTCCACAATCCTACACAGCAGTGGCTGAGGTTAGGGAGAGGTGGGAAGAAATTTTAGTAGCCTAGATCCTGTGTTCTTCTACATATAGCATAGATGTCTCCCCATGCCTACTTCTCACTGAGGTGGTAAACTTGTGCTTGCACTGCAAACTGATGTTGGGTTCTCCTCCGCCTTCTGTGTCTCCTGATGATCCTTACGTCTGCCACAGTGAGTCATCTGTACCAGACATTTTTACAGAAGAAGAACTGAACGATCTTGTTCATGATCTAGAGCTGTCCAAGGCCAAAGAGGAGTTACTGGAATCAAGACTTCAACAATGGAATCTTCTTAAGGAAAGTGTCTGGGTGACTTCATTTCGCGCCTGTCATGAGCAGTTTGCACCTTACTTCAGAAAGAAAGGTGACTTTGTGTTCTGCTACAATGTAGATGGCCTGATGAATGTCCCCGGAATCACACATAACTAGCAAGAATGGTGACTATTCACAGATTCCTCGAAATTCAGTCTCAAGGTGGTATTGCTGCATAATGGAAACAGACCTCCATCCATTCCAGTCAGACATACTATCTACATGAAAGAAACCTATGACAACCTAAAACAGCTGTTAGTCTGTCCTCAATTCAGCAAGTTTGGCTGGCATCTCTGTAGTGACTTGAAGGCAGTGACAGTGTTGATGGGTCTGCAGCTGAAATATATGAAGTACTGCTGTTTCTTATGTGGATAGGGCAGCTGAGGAAAGACTTTGCACTATGTGAAAAGAGACTGGCCTCAGAGGAAATTTCTGAAGGTCAGAGAGAAGAATGTGTAACACCCAGCACTGGCAGAAACGCACAATATCCCACTACTGCCCTGCTGCTACCCAACACCTCAAACTCAGTCTAGTGAAAAACTTTGTAAAAGCCATGGACCGGACTGGATCAGCTTTCAAGTACCTGGCTGACAAATTCCCTCGACTCAGTGAAGTGAAAATTAAAGAGGGAGTTTTTGTGGGTCCTCAGATCCACAAGCTCTTCAAAGACAAGATGTCTGACAGCCTAATTCAGGGTGATGAGAAATAAGCTTGGGGTGCATTTCGTCTGGTGTCAACTGATTTCCTCAGGAATGTCAGGGCAGAAAGCTACAAAGGAACATGTTAAAGATCTACTTTCTTCATTCCCACTTGGATTTCTTCCATGACAACTGTGGTTAGTGATAAGCATGGTGAATGTTTTCATCAGGATATTGAAACAATTCCAGGGAAAGCAATCCACCTCCCTGTTGGCCGAATACTGTTAGATGCTCACCAGAGAGGATCCATAGCAGCTATACAAGCAACAGACATAGCGGTGTCAGATGTAGAATCTGGCTTTTACTGATGCATGTCATATGTATGTTTTCTTCAATTATATTCTAAACTATTGTGGATCCCTAAGAAACAGTAGCCAATTTTGTGTTTTCATTGTCATATTCATGTTCAGCACCTCAAAATTTGTTGTGCAGTTAGTTCTCTGAACTGTAATTTTCCAAACCTTAATGAATGCAGATCATCTCTGAGCAAAGATACTCTTTAAGATGCCCTTCTCTGTCTTTTATAAAATTAGTTATTTAGCTACAGTGTGTACCTGGGGGGGGGGGGACCCTGTTCCAATAAAGGCAATTTTCCAACAAAGATCAACAGCTACTTTGGCTGCCTTCAGTAGATTTATCACCATTTGTAACCCTGCTTCTTCTACTTTCCACTTCGGCTGTGTGCATGTGCATGCTGTGATTTGATGAAAGGTGGACATGTTCCCTCTCTCTGCCGTGTGAATACTTTAATGCCATTGGAAGCACTCACTCTAATAGCTTAAGATGGGAGTTGTTTTCTCTGGGGTCATGAAAACGTTTACAAAACATGTCTCCTCCCCCTCTCCCATAGTTTGGTACATCCCTGGTTATACAGTGCAACCACTACTGGATTCCTACTGAGCTATCAGCAAGGTGGACAGATTTGCTATACAACTGATCAGAAGAATAACTGGCATTGCATACTGTGCATTGTGGAAAAAGGAAGTGAGCCAAGCAATTTCAGGAGGAGACCATAAATGGGCTTTTTAACAAATAACATTTTAATTAACCTGTCGTAGATTGTCCTCCTGTAGAAGAGCTGTTCTTCTTAATTAAAACAGCAGTGATATTCCATAAAGGTTCCCCCCCCCCATTTGAGCAGTAGTGCTGGAATTATTTATAGCAGGTGTAATTTGACTTAATGGCACCGTCGCTTCTTTTATTGCTACATTGAGCTAGCAGTCCATTAGCTCTTAGCTTTGACTGTTGATTATTAATATTTATTATTGTTGCTGCTGTTATTTTCCAATTGTCCTTTAGTGTCCAAGGGACACATTCCGCTCAGTCATTTGTCCAGAAGTAAGTCCAGAATGCGTGCGTTGACTGCCAGATATGTACTCTAGACAGACGTAGCTGGAATGGGGCCTGGAGTTGTCCTTTTTAATGAAATGCAGCTGTAGTGAGTAACCTCCCACTGTTGGCATGTTATTAGGACCAGTCTTAGCAGTAGGCAAGCTTTGGAGTGGCTAACAAGGACAGCAGTCTGTAAAAAGGTAGAAGGCTTGGTGTAGGTGTGGGTGTCTGGGAGGAATGCTGCAAATCTGACTGTAGGGGACTTTGCAAGAGTTTCGCTTTAAGTGAGGCCATAAGTCCTCTCTTTCTGAGGCCCCATGTTTCACAGACGTGGCATTCCAGTGTCTGGGCTGGAGCATTTCAGAGAACTGGAGGAGTGAATGTTACTCCCTACACTGAGAATACAAGATCCCTGCACAGAAAATGCTAGTATATAAGGAGAAGGCATGTTTCTTCCCAGCATGCTAGTTTTTATCTAGAGACTTTACAGTGGGCGGGTAGGGAGGTCGTTTGGAGAAGCATTCGCTCATGCTCCTCCATACAAAAATATGGATACATACAGTCTTCAGGTCCAGAGGCACCACTGAATATAGTTGCTTGAAAGCCATAGTAATTGAAAAGGGATATTGCTTTCCTTTCCTTCTTGTGGGCTTCTCAGATGCCTTTGGCTGCAAACAGGACGCTGGGTTGGAGGCCCGACTGGTCTCATCCACCAGGGCTCTTTTGCCCTATTGTGTAAGCCCCCATTCATGTCTGTTTGCAAGAACCTTTTTGGGGGTGGGAGCGGGGGGAAGTGGGCTGGTTTCTCACCAAGAGAGAGGGAGAGAGAGACATTGTGCGCTGTGCATTTTACCTTATTTCTCAGGATCTACAAATGTTAGAAAGGTACTCTTTATTTTAAGAGTAAATCTGGGAACTGGGGAATTCACCTTTCACCTGGGGAGGGAAAAAACTTTCCCTGCCTTTGGGAACCCTTGCCCCCAATGCACTTTGAAGTGTTATAATCCAGACAAAGGTTTGCCACTTCAAGAGAGAACTAGGCCGTCTTGCCTGTGAGTCCTGAAATATTGTTTAATTTGGTCGTGTACTTTCTGATGTCTTATTTATTCTTTATGACTACTTTTGTTATGTATATAATTATGGGGTTTTTTCATGTTGTAAGCTGCCTTGAACATGGTTTGAACTAGGGAAAAACAGCATACAAATAAAATGAGGTATGCATGTATGTAACTAGGCCAGAAACAGCAGAGAGACTTGAAGAGGTAGTCTGCTGGCCTGGAGCCCCAGGACTCCATCACAGTTCAGCCAGATTCCACTAGCTGCATTGCCTGCACTGGTAATCAGGCACTGGAAAGCATGAGGACCTTGTTGTTAAGGGAATGGTGGTTCTTCAAGGGATTCTGGCTAAAGGGGTGCAGTCTCCAAAGGTCCCAGTTTGGCTCAAGGGAATCCAAGCTGACAAGCTCTCACTCAGTGTCAGGACCGAGTTCTGGGTTCATCCCCTCTGTTGCTTGCACCTTTTGTCTCCCTGATCCAGCTGGTTCCTCCTCGATTGTGTCAACATTTCCGGCAGCTGCTCAGGACCATGGCACCTGACACCTAGGGTAGCCATTGGTCCTACTTTAGAGAGGATGGTTCTCTGTTTGAAGGATTGCTCAGTCCAAGCCTAGAAGGGAAAGCAGAAGGGGCCCTAGAGTCAGCAGTCAGCCCCTGGACAGCACCTGGCATACAGCAGGTTGCCAAGTTACAGCTATAGATGCCGGAAGGCAGTGATTTCCGTTCCAAGCTTGTCTTCATCATAATCAGCACTGTTTCTGTTCTGCTGCACTTTGGTTGCCACCATATACCATGTTATTCATCCCACTGTCCTCTATTTAATGTAGTTTATATAATTACTTGTATAATTTATGCAAGTTACACGTTTAATGTAATTAATGATGTAATTATTTCCACACCATTCATTACAATGCAATGGAAATGCAATTTAAATTGGGGGGGGGGGGAGACACACATCATCAATTATGCATAGTTTGCAGGCTGAGAACAACAGTAGCAGCAAATACCAAATGGGGTATTGTCTCTCTGGACATGAGACAATTAAGTGAACACTGGCAATTTCTGTTTCCATCAGAATTCTCTGACATCGCTAGTCACAGCCTTCTCCACAATAGTGAGATGCATTAGATTTCTATTTAAATTATAGTAATTATTTCTGAATTTGTAATATGCACACACATACATCAGCACATGCAAATTTTATGTAAATCTCCCCCCCCTTTGGTGATGTATTTTCATTTTGTCTTTTTTTTTTAAAAAAAATATTTTTTATTGGTTTTACAAAAAATTTTTTATAGACAATACAAACAAATAAACAAACAAACAAACAAACATGTATAATTTCATATCCTTTTTTTTCATAAACCTCACTTCTCCGACTCCCCCAAACCTCCCCTTTCTGCATCCCAATTTCTAAAATTATTTCAGCAAATCCTAACACTTATTTTAATCCAATTTGTCCCTTATTTATTCTTTTCATTTACTTAATCTTATGCCGCTGTAATCCCCTTTTTTCTAAAACCTCAACATTTTAATATTCATTAATTTTGTAATATTTCTTAAGATAAATTTTAATTTTTTCCCAATCTTCATCCGCCGTCTCTTTCCCCTGATCACGGATTCTGCCGGTCATTTCAGCCAATGCCATATAGTCTATCACCTTCATCTGCCATTCTTCCAAGGTGGGTAGATCTTGGGTCTTCCAATGCTTTGCGATGAGTATTCTTGCTGCTGTAGTAGCATACATAAAAAAAGTTCTGTCAGGACAGACAGATTGTATTTTCATTTTGTCAGAGTACTGGAGGTGGGCAGTGCATAAGTTCCTTACTGGCACCAGGCATACCTGTTTTGTCCTGTTTGTAACGTTTTAGAATGTGAGTGTTCTTTTGCTGGAATTATTTCCAAGTATGGAAATCCCAAAGACAGAAGCTGAAATATTTGACAACAATTTTATCCCGATTCTCTGCTCTGTCATTTATTTACCTTTGTCAAAAATTCCCAAACTGTGTGTCTCATCACAACTGACATGCCACAGGAGAACTGCTGGTGTGCCGCAATAAATAAATGAAAGGAAGGAAGGAAGCCTCCCATGAGATCAAGGTAACCTCTGATAGGAGGAGGCTGCCCCCCCGCAGTCTTTGTGCAGTTCACACTCTTACAGTTTTGTCTCCTTCGAATAAATCTCCAGTGGGTGGAGAGAAGTCACCTTATTGCTTGTCAGACTTCAGCAGCACTCAGCATTATCTGCACCATTCTCCAGAGTTTCTTTTGGGGGTATTTCACAACCTTACCTGGAGACGATGGGGATTGCCCCTGGGATCTTTTGCATTCTAAACCTGTGCTGTACCACTGCACTATCTCAGCCCTAGCAAATCACCTTCTCCCAGAGGAGTTTGCCTGTTGATTCTCTGCATTAGTCATTGCTCTGGTGTTACCTGCTTTGCAATCAGGAAGAACACTGATTCATGCAGAAAAATGGAGGTGGGGACCTCCTTTGTGGGCAGGTAATTTTTATTCTTAAACATTCTGTGAGTAATAAAAGCTATTCAGAAGTAATCCACTAGCATGCCTCCACATTTATTGGAGGGGGAAAAGTTTGCCTTAGCTTTCTGAAGTTTGGAAAACATGAGTGCTCAAGTAGAGGCGCTTACACACACACACACACACACACACACACACACATCCTGCTGCTAACTGTAAGCCAGACTTGCAATTAGTAAGCAGATATATTAATCAGATAATTATATGCGTCAGTCGAGCTAAGCATTTTTCTTAAAGGGAATTCTGGGGGGTATAGAAGGGTGTGAAGGCAATACAAGATTTTTGGTTTGGTGCTCCCACTTAGGCCTCTGACTGACTGAGGGAAGGGGGTTAAACAGCACCCTTTCCCCCCTTCTCCTGCCTGAGCTCAAATTGCAAAGCAACTAGTTGAGCTCCGGAAAAATATTACTTGGCTTGCCCATTTTTGAGCCTTATAGGCTGGCAGTCTTAGGCCCTGAGCCAAATGCAGCCCTCTATTCTCTCTCCAGCTCTCATGACTCTCCCCATGCCACAACCCGTCTCCCCAGGCCATGCCTCTCATTTGTCCTGCTCCATGCTCTCCTCAAGTGTTTTTGCCTGGCTGGAACATATCCTTGACCTATGTGAGAATGCCTGTTGCTTGGCTGATGGAGAGAAGAGTATATGTAGGTAGCAGAAACCACTTGAGTTTTCTACAGCTGGAATGTAATCTGTTTTATAAAGATCAGAGTCATATCTATTGCTCTGCCCACCTTTTGCCACTGGCCACACCCACCACTGGAATGCAACACCTCCACCCCAGAATGTTGCCATTGGGCTGGAAAAGCTGCTTCACCCCTTTCTTAAATATTTAAATATCTCCTCCTCCTGACCAGTATCCAATTGCATGGTGATTGCTCTGTTATTTATTTATACATTTAAGGTATTTGTATATCACCCCAATCCTACAAATATACGGTAACTCACTTTCCCCCATCTCCACACACAGCCTCCCTTGTTCTCCATTGCTGCCACCTTGCTTGAGCTGACTCTTATTCCTGACTGGTCGCTGCTGCTGCCTACTGCTATGACCAAGGAGGAGAAGTGGCATAGTGAGGAGAAAGTCAGCCAGAACTGATGGTGGGATCAGCTGCTGCTAGTGCCATCATGGCTGATCAGGATGAAGAGTTGGCCCGGGTGCTTTCCCTTCCTCCTCCCTGTTGAGCAGTGGCAGCTCTAAAGCTTCTCCTTCTTCAGCAGTACTTCATCGTAATCACCACCACTTCCTCCTCTTATTGTCACCTGTAGTTTGCAGGCAAGTGCCATCTGCTGGCAGCCATGCAAACTACTGCATGACGACCGATGAGTACAAATATATAGATAGATAATTGGTCTTTTAAAACTATTTTTACACACGCAGTTGTATTAACTGTTTTTATATCCGTATATAACAGTTTTTATATGTGTAACTGTTTTGTATGTTTTTGTTATATTGTAAATCACTTTGGGATGCCTCATAGGTGATTTATAAACAAAATAATTAGATAATATTATAAAACTGTGAGGAAAGAATGTATTGTTTCCAAAATGCATTGAGAAATAATGAAAAATTTGGGACACTTTAACAACCTTTCCCTTTATTTGTTCCTTTAATAGTTAAAGCCAGCACCTTGGAACAAACCATTTCACAATGAGCCTAGAGAACACACCTGGTCAGCTGAAAATATCGACGACATCCTCCCTTCTGAGGAGAAGGACTGTTGTCACTTTGATGGAGCAGTCGGCTTCTGCTAGGCTGCTTCTCCTCAAGCCATTGTCTCCCCCTTTCATCAGCATTGGGGCCACACTTTCAAGCCGGGGTTGTTTTCCCACCCCCAGCCCACAAAAGATACCTCCCATTTCATGGCCTCCCTCCCCAATTTCTACAGAGGAGGAAAAAAACCTCGTGTATGTTTGTAAATAGTATTCGCTCCTCCATGCCTCTTTGCTGAACTAATAAAGTAAAGAATTACTCACATGACAATTTAGAACTTCAAAGCACTTAAGACACATTAACTAATTATCATCACAGCAGCTGTCAAAGCAGGATGTTCCATCTCAGTTTCTCTCACTAAGACAGAAGAAGAGAAGAAACTGTGAATTCCTGCTCTCTTCTGTTCCACCTCCCCTAAATACTTGGGAGGCCCTTTCTTGGGCTTTTCCTTTTTAAGATGAGAGGTGCATCCTGGGCCATAAGGACCATTCAAAGGGAAGGGAGAGGAATGTGCTTTTGAAGGGGCTCACGGTCACTGCCCCATTTCTATAGAGACAAATGACACTCAAAGACAGGTGAGAGATTTGATTCTGCTCAGAGGGCAGCAGAACTCAATTGAGGCCAGACTTCATTTGACTTTGTGAGCTATGGATCGATGGAGGGACGCTAAACTCCACAGTGTGGCTTGGCAGCAGTTTGGGAAGAAATTCTCACTTTGCCTTGGCAGGTGTAGATAGTCAAGTGCCATATATAGCCCACTTTTCTCAGCCCTGATGCCTGTCCCTTCAAAGTAGCTCACAATTCTAGAATGCATGATATATACAATAAAAGCACCCACTCTCTCTTGAAAAACAACAACTAGCAACACTATCTGAAACACAACTGACAATTTAAACTGCTCCACAGCTCACTGATGCTCAAACAACAAGGTGGACTGGCAGGCATCTCTGGGGAGGGAATTTTGCAGACACACTGCAGCAGCAGAGAAAGCCCTAATACAGAGTTGTTGAGGGTCATATTCCCTTTAGGTGTAGTGGACAAGGCCAGACCCAGTTGTGGGTGGGCTTTACAACACTGCAAGATTACATAGCTTTCCCCCATCTGCACACACACCACACATTTTAAGCACATGGCTTCCCCCAAAGAATCATGGAAACTGGTTTGTTAAGGGTGCTTGGAATTGTAACCAAACTACGGTATCCTGGGTTCTTTGGGGAAACTCATGCACTTTAAATGTGTGGTGTGTATACAGCCTCTCTCTTCCTCTTCAGGTCTCTCTCCTCCAAATCCAGTAGAATTAAAATGGATCTTCTTGAATTTGAATGGTTTAAATAGAGTCTCCTAAAACCATAATCAAATTGAGTTTTACATTGGTAGACTGCTCAGTTAAAATTAAAGATGCAGTGCTTGTCAGCATCAGAAAAACATCAATCCAAGTTGCAGATCCTCATGGATCTTCATTATTTTCACATAGGACAGTAACAAAACTGCTAACTACTCGCAAGAACACATCTGTAGTCCCTGGAACCAGAAGTGGCCTATTATATGAGAGAATATCATGTAAAAAAATACGAGGATCTATGTTTTGTTTTATTAACATTACCAGCCAGTTGTACATGAGCCTTTGTGTCTCTGACCTTTAGCTAGTTGTATTTTCTTTGTACACAAATAAGAAAAACAATTCTGTACTTGTGGGATGGGCTTTAATGGGTAAGAGAGGATATATTATTTGAAATTTATCCCTCTAGTCTCCCACATGTGTGGGTTGAACAAAGTTTCTAAGTCCCATCCTTCGCAGCAAAATTAATGCATAGCAATTAGGCTGCAAAGCCTCCTTTTGAGCAAGTCTAGCTGCAAAGTACACTGGCTTCTCCCTTCTTATCCCACTTAAAGAATCAGGCAACAACTTGCAAAGCAAGTTTAAAAATAAAATTTACTTACCATACTTTATAATCATGCATTGGTTCACAGCAAAGGCAGCGGTAAAAACTATGCAGACAAAATACCTATATTTACAATATAACCAACTTCAGGCACCTGGCTGAGATTAAACAAGCAGAGTCCTATCTGCATCCAACACTGGACAACGGAAGAGAGAGAAGAACAGGAAGTACTCTATGTTCCTTCCTCTCCAAGAGAGGAGGGAGAAATAACATCACACAGAGCCCTCTCTACCAATTGTATTTCTGTGGGCTGAGTATCTGACTATCAGCAGTACAGCTCTGTGGTAGCCCCTTTTCATGCTAACTAGCAAGAATATGCATTTGTAGGGTCTGGCTGTTAATCTCCCACAGAAATTTCATAGACATCTAGATGTTGTTCTAGGTTAAATCATATCCTATGCTTTAGACATCTGACTTTGAAATCTTATGCTGTCTTTTCATTGTGTATCTTGGGATTTCTGTTAAAAATGGGTTGTTATTTTTTATAACCCCCCCAAAAAAACTATTAAAAAGAATGAGGATCCCCAACAGTCCATGTTTTTTGTGACACTGAAGTAAACCATTGTATCCACAATTTTGATAGGTCAGTCAATGGAGACAGATGTGATCTCTGATCTGTTGGCAATTGGCAGGGGAGGGTGGAAACCATGAAAAAAATGAAGCAATTTCAGGAGGATCCATTTTACTTCTTCCATTGTGTGTGTGTGTGTGTGCATGTGCGTGCATGCATGAATTCATTTGTGCATGCATGCATGCACACATATACATTTTCTCTCACTCCAGCAACTCATTCTCACATTCCCATTCTCCTCCGCCTGGCACTCTGTTCTTCCCCTCTCTTTACCTCACCTCCTGCTGCACCCTATTTTATCTGCTTTCCTCCCAGCTGGCTCTTCTTTCTCTCCTCCCTCCCTCTTGATAGCTCTGATTTCTGTTCAGCTGTGATCACACAAAGCTGAAGTAGGAGGAAGCATCATGTTTTTGCACTTCCTCTTTCACCTCCATGTTCTTTTCAAGACTCTGATCTTCAGCTTGGGTGCCAATCTGAGTCTTAAAAACCACTTAGAACTGTAAGAAGAAGTGGGGGAAGAGCATTCCCCTTCAAGGAAGGGGAGATGTAGCTACCCTCACCACCTCATGACCTAAGGGGGCAGGATTTCAGAGGCTTCATGGATGCCAGGATAAGTCCTCAAGGATTCTGATGCACCCAAAGGCACACTGTTGGCAATATCAGGCACAGCACGATCTGGGTTCTTGGTACAACACTAAAGTATTCCCCCCCAACTGGGTGCCCTCCAGATGTCTTGACAACATCTGGAGGGCACCAGGTTGGGGAAGGCTGCACTAAAGTGAGATGGAACTCTGTGAAAGTTATTTTTTTTAAAAAAACACACATGGATGATGGTGATTGAGTTTGACTAGGCATAGGCAAACCCGGCCCTCCAGATGTTTTGGGACTACAATTCCTATCACCCCTGACCACTGGTCCTGTTAGCTAGGCATGATGGGAGTTGTAGTCCCAAAACATCTGGAGGGCCGAGTTTGCCTATGCCTGAGTTTAACAAATCCTGACCTTAAGACACTTTTCTTGAATTCAGCCTTAATTTTCCCAACATGCAACCTATTCTTCGTTGCTTATCAGACTCCATTAGAACCTTATGTTAGTGTATTTGGAATCTTCTCCCAGCCATATGAACTTTCCTTTTACAAATCTCTTCTCAGTTCTTTGGAATTTCACATCTGCTCCCTTTCATCACGGACCCACCAGATATTAGTCTGCTATTGATTTTCTCTTGGCCACAGTGTCATTAAGCAACATTACCCGAAGGCCATTGATTGCGAGGGGACCCACCAGATAGCCATTTCTTCCATAATGAAGGCACGGAGCAGATAGTGTTTGAATAAAACTTAATTAATCTGCTAGAAGAAGAGCTGAAATGAAAGGACTGACTCTTAACAGGGCCATGATTGGTATCAAGGGGGAACAAGCAATTTAGAACATAGCTCTTGGCTAGGTCGTTGGACAACACGGACATTTGTCCAGGATGCCAGGCCTGTAAAGGGGAGCCTGTGTGCAGGCTGCCCCCAGCTGCCCTCCTTCAGCACAGATGACCTTCAGCTCATAGCCACCTGTTTCTGCTACTTCAGCGCAGGAGATAAGTATCCTAGCAACCACAGCATGTTTTTACCTGCCAAACCCATAAGAAAGAGATTAAGGTTGCTGAAATCCCCACCCCTTGTCCCCATTATGTGAACACAATTGAGCCAGCATAGATACTTTAATATTTGCCTTCATTCAAATCATATTTGTAACAAGAACATTAGGATGCAGTGTTTTGTCACATAGTAGATTTAAGGCTTCATTCTTCTGCATGGGTAGGCTTCCAGCTAGGTCTTTTCTACAGGGTTTATTCACAGAATCTTAGAACTGAAATGCAAGAGGCACAAGAGCAACAAAATGTTAACTTAATATTAACACAGCGTAGTGGTGGGGGAAATCAAAACAACATTAATACAATCTTTGAAATAATAAACAAGAACATAATCAACCAGCTAAGGCAATACGGTGAATTCAGAAAGCCTACACACATAAAGATGCCTTAACCTGAAGCTGAAGAGTATATAATGTTGGCACCAGACTTTCTTCCCCCCCAAGAGGGTGTTTCAAACCTAGGGCACCACCACTGAAAAGACCCTGTCCTTTGTAGATGCATAATGCACCTTTCTTGCAGCCTCACCTGAGTATCTTAATGCACTGGGAGAGTGGAAAAGGGATGGGCACAGGCTACCTAAACCATGGGGGTGGGAAGGAACAAGACTGACAGCTAGCCCTATGTTTACATCTGTTGTGTAAATTATTGGGAGCCAGGAGCTCCTAATGCTGGCGAAGAAGCAACCTGCTATGACTTATCTTCAAATATAAGATCTGTTTTGGCTCTGTGGTTTACCCAGGCTAACCCACAGTACTTTTTCTGCACACGGTGGGATTAATTCTCCCTCCTTGCTGACTCTGTGCAGCACAAGCCCATCCAGAATGCAAAGCAGCTCTCCGGTACAGCAGTGCACCCAGAGGTCTTGGCGGGACAGGAGTGATCAATAGCATTTCCTTTGAAATCAGATTGGGAAAATATCATGTGCAGCAGTGAAGCGATTAGCTCGATTGTTCCAAGCTGTGTGCAGCAAAGCAGGCTGCAAGATTAGTTAAGCCATCATGAAAGACATTAAGGGAAAAATTGGAATAGAGAATCTGGTACGGAAGGGAGGCTCAGAGGGCAGCAACTGCAAACGGCTCTTATTTATTCACTCCAAGATAGCAATAGGCCTGCCAACTTTTAAAAATGAGAGTGCCTCTGAACCTGTGCAGTGTGCCTCCCCACACCATCCTAAGAGAACTGGCAAATGAATAGGAGCACAGGAAGCTGCATAATACCAGTTCAGACTGTTGGGCTCATCTAGCTCAATCTTGTCTGCACATTAATGGGTGGGACGCTCCAGGATTTCAGGCAGAGGACCTGCTTTCTCCGCCTTGCCTTGGAGATGCCGGGAATTGAACTCTACCACTGAGCTACATCTTTGCCCCAAATGGAGTTCTCTCTCTCTTTAATGAGTGACTAAGGAACAGCAAGGGAAGAGGTTGTAGAGACCCTCCAAATCACCCTTTCCATTAGCAACCCTTAGAGGGAATGGTTAGAAAAAGCTCCGTTTTAGCAGGGGTGAGGAACCTCAGTTTGTGTGTGTGTGCAAATGTGGCCCTTCAGGCCTCTCTGTCTGGCCCTTTGGATTTTTTTTCCAGGCCATACCCCTCACTGACCCTGCTTTGCACCCTCTTTGAACTTTTTACCTTGTTGGGATGTGCCCTTGAACTCTAACAGTGCTTCTTGTTTGGATGGAGGCTAGAGAGGTGAGCAAATCCAGCTTACTGTACACAAGTAAACTTCACATTCATTGTCCTGTCCACTTCCCCCTGTAGTTCCACTCACCATTTGCATGTGGCCTGCAGAAGGTTTCCCAGGAAGCCATACAGAGTCAGAACCACCATGTTCTGAGGCCTCTGACTACCAGATGCTGCTAACAAGGGATAGATCTCACCATCCATCAAGCCTTGCTTGTTTACTGTGCTCAGCCTCAGGTACCTGGCTTGCCAGTGTCAGAGATGGACTGCTGAGCTTAGATGGCTCTTTGGTCTGGAGGAACATGGCAAATCCTGTTTTCTTAAGCCCTGAATTATTTATTCACCTCCTGCATTGCACCGTCCCTGCCTCTGCTTGGAGCAAACCCCAAGCCCTGCAGCATTTAGCAGACATCCGCCTGCCTTCCTGAGTCACTACAGCTGACACAAGCTATCAGCCTGAACAAGACTTTCCTCTCACTGCCTGCTGGGAATGAAGGGAACAAAAAAAAGAAAAGAAAAGAAAATGATTTTCTAAAAATAATGTCTTTTGGAGTACTTCAGGATTAATGGACTTTTTGTGTCCACAATTCTACAAGGTTGGGAATGTTAGTTTTGGCACTTCTTTAATTTTGCAACAAATTGAAGGAAAGGCTTGAAGGCATAAGGGGCCTGGCCTGATACGGTACAATGTTTGTCTTGTGCTTTTAGAGGATGGGAGTTCAGTACGCCACTTAGCATCAAAACTCCCTTGTGGGGGAGAGCCAGCAGTAGCTGCTCGAAGGGTGTAAGATAGGGGGCTAACAGTAGGTGGAGCCAGAGCCAATGAGTTCTACACTAAAACTAAGGAGAGGTTAAGGTAAAGGTAAAGGACCCCTGGACAGTTAAGTCCAGTCAAAGGCGACTATGGGGTATGGTGCTCATCTCACTTCAGGCCAAGGGAGATGCTGTTTGTCTGGGTCATGTGGCCAGCATGACTAAACATTCTGGCACAACAGAATACCATGACAGAAGCCAGAGCACATGGAAACACCATTTATCTTCCCACTGCAGCAGTACCTATTATCTACTTGCACTGGTATGCTTTTGAACTGCTAGGTTGGCAGAAGCTGGGAGAGAGCAACAGGAGCTCACCTTGTCACACAGATTCGAACCACTGACCTTCCAATCAGCAAACCCAAGGGGCTCAGTGCTTTAGATTGAGGAAGCGGACAGGGAGGGTCTGGATTTTGATTGAAGGGATCCCTGCTCAGTTATGAGGTTGAAGAGCATGTCAAGGAAGAAGGTTCAGCTATGCTCAGGTCTAGCTCAATATTATCCTCAGAAGACATGCCTGACAGCTGTCAATAGGTTGCATCCAGACTGTCAATATTTGCAGGAGAAATTGATGGGCATTCTGTAAATTTGGCTTTGTGCAGTTAAAGTGGATTAAAGTGCTCTGTTGCCCTTGAACAACAAATCCACATTATACATACACAAAACTGACTTTTCATGGTTAGGAAAGTGATAGGGGATAGGGTATTGAAAAAGGTGAGATCAATGAATGATTAATAGGAAGATGTATAGCCACCACACAAGCCAATCAGGAAGAATGCTCATTGTTGTATAACCACCCACAAATAAATCAGAACAAATGCTCAATAAAGACTGGACATAGTCTAACTTTCATGTAAGCTTTGTACAAGCAAATCAGGATGAATGCTCAATAAAGAGGTTGTCTGGAGGAGCCTATAAGGGCTGTGATCTGATAGCTAGAAAGTATCTGGTTTGAATTTCACATAGGGTTGAATCCCTTAAAACAACAACAACCACCTTCAGTTGTTTTGAATTGGAGTTAAATATGCAAGGGGAAGGGTAACCTTGGGGGGACAAGTTCAATAGCTCCCACAGCACCCCAGTCACCATATCCTTCCCACTCCGTGAGTTTAGAAGGTGCATCCTGTACTTATGCACATTTTAGAATCCTGATTTTCTAGGGTTTGAAAATGGTTAGGGAGCCTCTAGGAATACAATTCACAAGTTCACCCTACAATTAATGGAGGGCTACAGGAATGGCAAAGAGGGAGCAAAGCTAGCCATGCTCATCCCCACAGGTCACCATTACAGGTATACCTGCTTCTGATTTTGAATACCTGAAGTTGGGTTGTGATCCCACTGAAATCATGCTGTGTGGATCCTACCAACAGGAAGTGACCTTGTTCAAGTTGCTGTTCTCTCAGCCTCCATCTGCAATATAGGAACAATTACTAATGGGACCTGGAACAAATGGTTGCAATTACTAATGGGACCTGGAACAGAGTTCTTTTGGGTGTTCAAGCCAGCCAGCTAGTCACACCTTCTTTCAGGGTATTCCATTCCATTTCCCCAGTGGTTTTCTTTTTTATGATATGCCAACAGTCCTTCCATGGATACTGAGAATACTCAGTTTGTATTGGGCTGTTTGGAGAAGGGGTGGGATTTTTGTCTCTTTATTATTTTTCTGCTTCTGCAAACTTTGGGGTTCTTCCAAACATGCTGATGCTTTCTTCGTGTTTCTAAAAAGTCCCATTTTGGGTATAATGTTTATTGGGACTTGTCTCAGTGGTTGGAAAGAGATGCTGGGCAACTTTGTTCCCTAACCCCATTGTTCAACTATACATTGGTCAAAAGCCATTGCAGTTTCATGTCAAGACTGCTCTCTTCCTATTACTTCTTTTAGTTTGCTCCCATAATTCAGAAACTTCCACCCTCACACCTGCCTGGTTGAATACTGAGACTCTTCACTTCTGAATGCTGATCCAAAAATTCTGGTATTCATGCCTCAATTCCACAGTGCTTTCAATGAATCACACTTACATGAACATGAATTATGTATTCCTAAGAAATCTGCTGGGAACTCGTGATATTCCAACTCTCTTGTGCCTAACCATCTACATTCTTGTGAAAGCTATATATGCCTGTCCAGTAGCCAAACCAACCAATCTCATGATGTTTTAATGCTTTATTGTGTAAATCTATATTTGTTTGTTTATTTATTTAATAGGCTTTTATCCCACTCTCAGACTTGGAAGATTTATTATATAAAACGGATAAACAAAGAACCACACACCTTAAAAAAAGACTAGTCCCACTGGAGCAGAAGCCCACACCTGATATTCCTTTGCACAGGGCAGTTGCTGGGAGATGGTCTTGTGGGAAAAGGAGACAGTCAGCTGAAGCAAGAGCAGACTGTGATGACCCTTCTGCTGGCTCTTTGGCTTCACTCACCTCCCTCACTCTCCTGCTCTTTCTCACAGAGACAGGACAGTTCCACTGAAGCAGGAGGTACTTCTTGCCTGCCTTCATTTCCTGTTTCTTCTCACAGGGTGATCTTGTCATCACCAAAACACACACGTCTGAGGACAGCTGACTGCTTACGCAGCCTCAGAACAGCAAAACCCATTATGTGCTGCAACTGCGAACAAAACGCACATGTGTGAAAGGGGGTCATTTGACAGTGAGAAATTGATAATTAATAAGCTGACATGCAAGCCAAACCTTGTGCAACTTCAGAATGGTAACTGGATTTTCCTGTTGAAGCCCGCCACTCAGAATAAGCAAAGGGACCTGCAGAATAGCATTCTTCATTAGGTTTTCCATGTGCCTAGTTAGCATTCATACTGTGCCGAATATGTGCTAAGTCTTGTGCAGGATGCAGGGGTGCTGAAGTTGCTGCTTTACCCATTGCAAATCCTTGTAAATATACAATATGGTGGATTTTTAAATAAATCATTGTTTTGCAACAAGGTAGTCCAAATATGGTAACAACAAAGCTAATTCTTGCAATTACGCAAATTTGCACAACAGCTCACATGGTTTCGAAATTTGATCTGCGTTTGATCTTTGGCCACATATATACCATACTTTGAAAGCACATTCAAGCTCCCCTCCTGCCATGAATCCAGGGAATTGTAGCTTCCTAAGGATTCTTGGAATTGTAAGTCTGTAAAGTGCTGTTCCCAGAATTCTTGGCTGTGTGTGCTTTGAATGTGCCTGATGTGTGCAGAGCCTCTGATTTAAAAAATGATAAATTCCCAGAAAGCTGAACTGTGCAACTTTTACCTGGGTCCTGCAAAATCTCACCCAATTTGCCAATGTCCACACCATACATTTAAAGATCCTTCAGCTGCATTCGCATGGTAATTTATTCTGTTTTACTAACTGATAATTTCTGTATTATATTTTAGCTGTCACACAGTGTAAAAGCTGGAAATATAGTGGAATATAGTTGAAGCTTAGCACTCATTCCATGTTAATTGTTTCCAGAAATAATCTGCTTGCAACCCTATCCACCCAGAAAATTTCAGAAGTGAATTGATGAAATATGATGCGGTATACCAGCATATGATTCTGTTTTCATGGGGAAACAGAAGTGGAAAGGGTGAGGGATTAAGGATGTTGTCCAACAATGTCCTTTGGTGTGAATTAAATTTAGTGTGACATGCCAATATGTTGGTCAGAAAGCTACAGCTCCATAATGCAACAGGTACAGGCAGTGTGAAAGGAACAGGACAGAACCACTGGCATTAAAATCAGGAAGACTAACATAATATTCACCATGTCTGAATGCACCCCTGGTGGCATAAATATTCAAGCAGAGCAGAGGCAGTGTGGGAGCAGAGGTGCCACTGTAAAAATCTTACCAGGAACATTAGCTCTGGACGCTGCAGCAGTTCAAAAGGCAAATCCATTTCAGTATGAAAGATTAGGGAAGGAACTCAAAATAAAGAGGCAAGTATTAGGTGTGATTATGTAAGTCCGTGGTGCGGCCTCATTTAGAGTCTGGCCACTCCGTCCTCAAAAGTGAAAGTCTCTCTTAAAGTGCTAAAACTCAAAGCCTTCCAGTGATATGGATTGGCAGCAGGTACAGGACAAACAAAAGGCAATATTTCCCCCCCACCCACGCAACACACAACAAAGTTGCAGCATTCATTGCCATAAGCACAGATGGCTTTTAAAAGGATTGGACAGATTCATGTAGGATATGTCTAGTAATAGCTATTAGCCATAATAGCTAAGAATAGACTGTCCAGGCTCAGAAGCTGAATACTTCTGATGAACAGATGCTCAGGATAAATGGGGGTGGGAAAGAGAGTGGTTTTCTCCATCAGGCTTTTCTTGTGAACTTCTCATTGGCTCGTGACTGGCCACTGCTGGGGACTGCGTGCTGGGTTAGATGGAGCTTCTGATTTCTCCAGCACAGCAGTTCTTACATTCTTATCTCCTTTAATCCCTCCCAGCTCTACAAGCGAACTAAAGGATGTTTGTGGTCAGAAGGCCCAAGTGTTGCAGAGGGACATGTAGCAACCTGGCATGGTCTGCGCTGCAAATCTGAAATTCTGGCACTTGGCTGAATTGGTTTGCTGTGAATTGTAGGCACCTTAGGCTTGAACAAGATACCTCCTGATTGCACAGCAAGGAGAGAATGTGCTGCACAGTTTTTAAACAGCCCAATCACCTTTCCCATTGCACAGCACTATTTAATTTCTAAAGGGGGTGATGGGGTTCAGTCCTGATTCATATACACACACACACACACACACACACACACACACACACACACACACACACTCCTGGGGCTAGAACAGGTGTCAGACTCCATTAGCCCCAGCCAATGACCCATATCCGGGGTCAAGGATGATGGGAGTTGTAGTCCAACGACATCTAGAGGGCCACAGGTTAGCCAGCCCTGGGTTAGATGCATCTCTCCTAAGTACAGTAGGCAAATTGGTCATTTGGTTGACCACAATAAAAGAAAGACAGAACATACTTAGAGACACTCTGGTCTGTAGAAAGTTTTCATGTTTCTAGGATAGAGTTGCAACATGGACGGGTTTTAGGGGAAAGAGCAGCCCAGGTTCATGTTAAGATCCACCTTACAGCTTTCATCCCTGCCTCCTTCCCCTGCACAATTCAAGGTAGAATGAAACAGGCAAAACAGTATAGATGCAAGGAGCAAGACCTTGTTGATACCAGGAGACTGCTGCTCAAAGATCCTGCTTGCCTGCCATCATTTGTTAATATCAAAAAGGGGGATTTGATTTCTTGGCCTCTTCCTATTAGCCCACAAGTCCCTGTTGGTTGACCCATGATGAAAGTAAAGCAAATATAATACATTTAATTTCAAAATCAAAGAGATGCATTTGTGGAAAATCATGCCCCTGTTTCTGTTCCCTGGCACAGCAAGTCTTAAGGTCAAGCTACATGTTCAGAAAGAGCACATGGTACATACAACCTTTCTACTGGGGTGATACCATTTCAGAGAGTGAATGGGTTCTGCGCATTTGGTTCCTCCACACAGTAAAAATTCCCTGCCCACAGAATGCTAACGTTTCAGGAATAAGGCTTGTAGATTAGCCTTCCCCCATGCTAATTTTTCATATGTGTGGAGGACTGGGTTTGCTGTTGTTTTTTAAACATGAGAGAACATTCCAAATACACATTCCTGGGTTCTGAAATATCACAATCCCAGGAATGCAACACCATTGGGCAGGTCAGTCTTAGATTTACAATACAGCTATAAGAGTCAATGGACGGAGTGTGGGGAGAAAAACAGATATAGATCACCCATGTGGGGTAATAAATAAAAGAATTGACTGGATCCCTAGATCCAAAGCTTGGGGCTAAACACACACTCCAGCAAGTGAGGGTCCCTAGAAGTATGAGAATAATAGGCTGTTAGACCTTTCAAATATCCCATTCCAGTCTACTTACACCACTTCCCTTCTATCCCTCCTGCAATGAATAGACCACACCATTTAGTAAGTTGAAATGCTTTACTGTACTTACAAACTTCAAAGGTCCGATTGATGCATTATTCCATGTAGCAGCAAGAAGAAAACAGGTAGAAATACTGAGTTTACAAAATACAGAAAAATATTTTTGACCACACAGTCTGGGTTTGAAGCAGTCAAGCCCAGGCGTGTTGCCTGAGTGGTTTCATATGGTGGAAGAGAATGAAGAAAGAAGCTTCACTTCCTTCTTCATCAGAGGTGAGGGGTCATGACCTGAGTCTAGGAATACAATTCTGTGGTCTTAACCCCTTCATGCATTAACTAGCCCCAAGCTTGCTAGTTATATTTGACTACAGTTTCCCACACAGAGTACTCACAGAGACAGGAAGCCAGTTCATTCAGCTGCCATATTTAATTCCAGGCCCCCTGGTAGAAACTGCCCCACTACCCTTCAGTTTAAACCGCATTCTGGGCATCTTGCCAGGCTCATTAATATTGTTTAGTGTTTGATTAGCAGTTGCGTTCTCAGCGATGACTTTAATCCCTGTAATTAAAGAGCCTCCTGCTGTGGCTATGGGATAGAAGCAACAGAAATGAGGAACATATAATAAATTGTTTTTACAAGTTCCTCGGCATTCTTCCACACACAAAGTGCCGTTCTGTTCTTTACTTTCATTAACAACTTTGCAAAGTGGGATATGGCTGTTGTGAGAGACTGATTGGTCAAAGCGTACTCAGGCAGGTTACCATCTTTCCCTTCAGTACGGCTTCTGTCTCATTTATAGCTGAGTAAAAGGCAGAAATTCAGTAGGGGTGGCTGCCTCTCCATGCATGGAAAAACCTGTTCCTGTTGAACTTTGTTTACTGCCATGTTAGCTATTGAAAGTACAGAGGTAGTAGGATTGCCTGCTCTCCTGAGGCTGAATGAGGGTCTTTGCTCCTGATATAAATAGCAGGTGGGATGATGGACAATACCCAGCACTGGACTGAGATCATGACAATGGTGGCAATGCTCCCCCCGTTCTGTCCTCTATTATGGTCAAGATCCAGAATGCACAGCCACCCACACCCACATGCACACCCATACCCCTCCCTTGCTGTTTACTTGTTTGAAAAAATTTCACAAAGCTGCTGATTGTAAGAATAATTTCATTGGTAGTTTGGCCCTTAGGGAATGGAGTCTGGTTGCTCAGGGATGGCTATTGGGATGTTGTTGTTGTTTAGTCATTTAGTCGTGTCCGACTCTTTGTGACCCCATGGACCAGAGCACACCAGGCACTCCTGTCTTCCACTGCCTCCCACAGTTTGGTCAAACTCATGCTGGTAGCTTCGAGAACACTATCCAACCATCTCGTCCTCTGTCGTCCCCTTCTCCTTGTGCCCTCCATCTTTCCCAACATCAGGGTCTTTCCCAGGGAGTCTTCTCTTCTCATGAGGTGGCCAAAGTATTGGAGCCTCAGCTTCACGATCTGTCCTTCCAGTGAGCACTCGGGGCTGATTTCCTTAAGAATGGATAGGTTTGTTCTTCTTGCAGTCCATGGGACTCTCAAGAGTCTCCTCCAGCACCATAATTCAAAAGCATCCATTCTTCGGTGATCAGCCTTCTTTATGGTCCAGCTCTCACTTCCATACATCACTACTGGGAAAACCATAGCATTTACTATACGGACCTTTGTTGGCAAGGTATGTCTCTACTTTTTAAGATGCTGTCTAGATTTGTCATTGCTTTTCTCCCAAGAAGCAGGCGTCTTTTAATTTCGTGGCTGCTGTCACCATCTGCAGTGATCATGGAGCCCAAGAAAGTAAAATCTCTCACTGCCTCCATTTCTTCCCCTTCTATTTGCCAGGAGGTGATGGGACCAGTGGCCATGATCTTCGTTTTTTTGATGTTGAGCTTCAGACCATATTTTGTGCCCTCCTCTTTCACCCTCAACAGGCTATTGGGATAGCAGTGTCCAATTATCTGTTGAAACCCTTTGAGGATTGCTCTCCTGTACTGTTTCAGACATGTGGTTCAGGTACTTATGTCTGTGTGTTTACCTTGTGCACTTATGAGCATTCATTTTATTTCTGACACCTTAGAATTCTTATAATATGTGCCACTCGTGGAAGACTATTCTTTGCTCCAGACCTTGCACTTTAGGGATAAAGGGCACCCAGAGTGCATAATGAGGGGAAAAAATGCAGGCATCACACGCACTGCACATACCTGAGGCTTTTGCCATAGAGTATGGGCCTCGCAGGATTCCTAGACTGGCTAATTTCTCAGTGTCGTAGAACTGTGTTTTATTGTACTTTGCCCCAATGCTCAGACATCCTAGAATTGTGATTTTTCATACAGCAAAGATGTGGGGGAATTGCAGTTCCTCCAGGCCTCAGTCTTTTAGCCTCCTAAAACTCAGCTTTCACCTGCCAATTAGGGAAGCAGTTTGATAGAGGTGTATTGAAATGACAGCACAGCTACCTTCTGTCAAATGTCAGTTCTTGAATGGAGAATGCCAGATATCAAATACAAAACTTATAACATGTGACTGACAGCACAATCGGCAGTGGTGGGTTCTGGGGAGGATTAGAGCAGGTGAAAGATTTATTTTGGCATTAATATATTCACAGAACTATTGGTGGGAGAGAAGGAATGTTATGGATGAAGGGCTAAGAAGATGGTGTCCATTTCAGTTCTCATTGCTAAGCATCTGTGTTTTAACCTCTGCATACATCTATGGGATACAGGAGGCGTGGGACTAAATTCTGCTTCTGATATCTGCCTCTGAAGAGTCTGGGACAGAATTTCACCCTTCCATTTTGGCAGATGGAGTGATGGGAGGGATTCCAAATCAGCAAACAAATCAGTATGGAGGTGTAATGCTATTTAGGGAAGAAAAGTTAAGCAAGTCTACAAAGACAATGTTGCCTGAAGATCTCCCTGTCCAAATCCCAGCCCTAAAGTCCATTGGTTATACAAATAAGAGATCCACTTCCATTCTTGAAGCAGCCCCTACCATGAGGCAGGGTACCATGATCCACCCAGCTTGGAGGTTTTAAACACTGTTATTGACAGTGAGACAGGAGACACTTCTGACCTGTAGAGCACTTCCTTCTGGAAACAGTTTTCCTGGGAGCTGAAAACGAGGATAATAGAACTTGGAGGCTTGCAAAGGAAAAATTATCCTCTGTATGGGTGGGGCCATTTGACAGGCACCAAAACATCTTTTGCTCGTCCTGATTAACACCCATCCAGCCCGTCCACAACCCAGTTGAGCCAAAACTCTTGATCTTTAAAACACCAGTGTTCCATTGAAGTGAATGGAACCACCTTGGCTTAAAAATATTTCAGCAGAAATGGGTTGTGAACAGATCTATCCAGGCCTGAAAAGAGCTGAGTGTTTATGCTGAGCTCATTGGCATTCCTTTTGTCCGTCGATTACCCTTCTAATTTGTCTGCAAACAGCAGGCGATCAATTTTGAAATGCCAGGAACTGTCCTGTGGGTGAATGGTCTGAACCCATCTGATCTGGATGAAAACTGAAAGGTCCTTTGTTAGGGCATGTTAGAGGCTTGTAGGCAGGTGCTAGTCAGTCCACACTGCTGAAAACTTCCACTTCCACATCTATATGTGAATCTCCTCCATTGATATTGCATTTCTAATTGGAATATTAATCTCTCCTCACCATGTTTGGGGAGAAGAGAGGATGATCAAATGATTTTTTAAATTTTGTTTTTTGGTGAGGGGGGAAATGTATGAGGTAATATTTTGAGTTTCAGTGATGTATAGCACCAGAACCTGTTTAGCTCAGGAACACATATGTCAAGAGTGTGTCTAAGAATGTACTGAGTGCCCTGTGCCGCTACTGTGCAGCCTCTATAGATCTTAATTTCAGGAGTACAACTTCTAGGTAAGCTTGAGCCTTAGTATGCTTATTTTAAGCAGTTAGAGCCTCATTCTGTTGTGTGTGTAGATCAGGCCTTAGACCAGAGTCATGCCCTGCAATCCCCATCAACTCTTGCCAGCATAACCAATGATCAAGGATGATGTGAGTTGTAGTCTACCAACATCTAGAGGTCTCCAAGTTACTAATCCTGTTTCAGACTGTTGGCATTGAAGCTGTCAAGGAGCTTCTCCACACTTTGTCTTGAGACAAAAGCCCTGTTCTCACATTATTCACATGTAGAGCATTGCCATGTTTACCTTGGAGCTGGGCTGCAGTTTTCGTCCTGCCCCTAGTGTATCTTCTCTCTGCAGCAGCACATGTTGTGTGCAATTGTTCATGTAGGGGGGCTCCATACAACCTGGATTCCTCCAAAACTGGATGTCCCCATCATGCAGAGCTCCTAAATGTCAACAGGAGATTGCGCCCTCAGGGTTCTCTACAGACAACTGCACATAACACATGGTTGTAGCAGGAGAATACATGGTGTCAAGGGTGGGTCTAAAAGTGTGGTCCTACTTCAAAGTATGCACACTAATACCCCACACATGAGTAAAGTGGGAATAGGGCTCTAGTCAGCTTCAGACCCACTTCTTTTCAAGCCAATCACTGGCAAAAGGTATGGAGAGTTATGTCACTGGTGATTCCACAGGCACTGTTCAATAGGTGCCTGTGACATGTGTGCAAACCCCAGTATTCAACACAGCATCCCATGTTGCAATGTCCCCACTAGTTAGAGAAATAATTGAATTCTCCTCAGAACAATATGTTTCCTTTTGAGGGCTAAGGAATCCTTGCAGTATCCTTGAAGCAAAAGTATGCGAAGATGCATGCAGCTCACATCACAAAGGAGCAGCAGCTACATATTTCTTGACCTATACACTGATCATTTAGAAAGACTTCATTGAGAAAGGCTCTAATTCTGCATTAATTTTCAGGAGCCGGATAAAGCAAACTTGGTAGAACGCAGGGGCTATCCTGCAAGTGAGAAATTGCTCTTTGCCATCTTGCATATTAAAGTTACCTATTTACACAAAATCCACTGTCCTTCCTTTCCACTTTAGGATCTGATCCCATAGATGGAGATGTTCCTTTCAATTTCTTTCATGTTCACAAAAGTTTTCTAAGCTAGGTCATTAATTAATTAAGGTAAGCTTTCAAAAGCCTGAGCGCCTATGTAGCAAATCCAAGCTCCTTGAAATACTTTAGCTCCTCCTTTGCCAGCAACTTCAGGGCAGCTTTTCAAAACCTAAGCAATATTTTCCCAAGCAAGACCTTCCAGGATGCCAACTCCTGTACCAGCAAGCTAAGCAAAATAGAAGATTGCTGGATTAAGAATTTACAAACACCCTAACATAAGAAAGATATAAATCTACAAGCACAACGCAGCACAAACCTTCAAGCATGGTAGTTATTATGAAGCATTGTAATGAGTTTGCTTTTACCATATATTGGATGTGGATGTGCCTGGCATGAGTGAACATGTTAACAGTCTCTATCCTGGGTTTTGTGGCTTTAGATTTCACCCTGGATCAAGTAGCAAGGTCAATAGGGAGAAGGGAAGAACTTCAGGGCTTAGGAGATGGGTGTGCCAGAGACCAGAAGCCATTCAGGGCATCACTGATGAAAATGGTCTAGGTAGCCGTGGTGCCTTCAGGGTAGGGCTTTGAGACAGACGTCGATGACCGCACTCAGCAAAATGAGCAAGTGTTGCTCCAAATGCAGCAGGGCTGGCAGAACACATTTTGAATTCAGTGATGCAATATATATTGCATAATAGATCACATCTATACCACATATTGAAAGCCTTTATTACGCAGAGATTGGATGGCCATCTGTCATGGATGCGTTAGTTGACATACCTGCATTGCAGGGGGTTGAACTAAATGACCCTTGGGATCCCTTCCAAATCTACAATTCTACGATTCACTTTTATACCACTTTAATAGGCATGGCTTCCCATCCCCCAAGAATCCTGGGAACTGTACTTTGTTAAGGGTGCTGAACTCACAGACCTACCATTCCCAGCACCTTTAACAAATAACAATTCCTAGGATTCTCCATGAGTGCTAATGTGAATAAGACTGCTTTCAACACATGGTGTGGATTTGCAAAAATATTTGCAAAAATATATCTGGCAGCCTTTTCTTTTTTTTTGGCTGAAGATCTGGATAAAAAAACTTACCTCCAAATAGAGAAACAAATAAGCAAGCAAGCAAGCAAGCAAGCAAGCAAGCAAGCAAGCAAGCAAAGTGTAGGAAAGTAGTAGCGTCTGCAGCAGTTGGACTGACTGACACTGCCCTCCTCCTCTCCTTAGCCTACCCTTCCTATGAATCAGTTGCTGATTATGCCCCAATGGTGTCCCTGCTAGAGGTGCTGTTGCTGCCATTTCCCTCCTGCTCAGTCACCTTATGTGGTGACATAATTCACTGCCCTTGGTGCTAACAGGCGCATCCTCCTCAATGCAGGATGCAGGATGTGAGCTGCTCATGGGAGCAGGAGAGGAAAAATTCTGAGCATGGGGGCAAGGAAGGCACAGCTGGAATGTAGAGGATGAGAAGAGGGACCCCTTCCTTCCTGCCAAAAGTACTCCTCTCCCACCCATCAAATTGATGCTTATCTGCCTGCCTGCCTATCTATCTATCTATCTATCCATGTAGACTGAGAGCCAGATAGGTGCTTATTGTTTAAAATGGCAGGATGCCACAGTTGTGGGGGTGAGCTGGGGAGATTGTGATTATGTATGTCTATCATCCTTTGTCAGAAGACCTAGAGTGGATTATAATATACAACACCTATGTACTCCATAACACAATACATCTACAACATGAAAAATCAAAACAAATATATAAATACCATTATAGTAGGGAATACATAATCAATTTCCAAGGCTGCAACTGGAGAAAGGGAAGAAAAAAGAGTTCAAGCTGTATAGGGCTTTGGAGGTTATGGACAGTGACTTGGATGGAGCCCTGGAGACACTTAATAAAATGCAGATGAGACCCCTCACAGAGCTACAATTCCCAGCACTCTTAACAAACTACAGTTCCCAGGATTATTTGGGTTGTTCAAGTGCTTTACAAGTATGGTGTGGCGGTGAACCTTTGTGGAGTGCGGATCCTTGTCAGGCCATTTGAAGAAGTGAAATACTGTACCTAACCATCTACAGAGTGGGTTTTCCCCATCAGTTCAGTCCAGGGTTTAAACTTAACCCAGGCACTGTACTGCTAGGTTGGAAACAATTAAACATGCACAGAAATGCCAAGCATCCTGACTAGTCTAGTGGATCTGCTTTCACCCTACTTGGCACAGTAGTAGGGTGGTAGCGAACCCCTCCCTCCCCACTAGAGAAACCTGAATATTAGGGAGCCAACCACCCTCACCCACATTATCCATTCTGCAGATGTTGTTGCAATCAACAATGTGAAGCTTGCTTGTGCTTTCCTGGTCCATCCCGCCAACAGCCCTTTTCTTCCCTTTTTTTGCGAGATTTCACAGCAACTTCTAATCCTATTTTATCCCCAGTGAAAAAGAGGGCAAGAAAACGAAGGCAGTGAAGAGAAAAGAGAAGATTAAAGCTGTCAGTCTTACCCACAGGCCCATCTCTGAGACATAAGAAAATGAATTCAGCTCCTCCTCCTCTTTTTCTTCTTCCCCACTCCTTCCCTCCCTCCCTTGTGGTGTCAGTTCGGGGAAAGCCAGAAGAGAAAATGTTGATCTTCATTCCTTCTCGATTCTTTGTGAATCAGGATGCCTTTCTCCAGAGGGCTTAATTTGATCAGGGATCTCACCAAGGCTGTAATCCTTCTCCCCACCCACTCACCCACCCCAATGCCGGGGCTCAAGCCCTCAAATGCAGAATCATAAAGCAAGACAAGATAAAAAAAAAACCCTATCTAGCCCACCTCCCAAATCTACACACTGTCTTTCTGTTTATATCACTGAGTTTACTAACTGCATTTTTACAGAGGAGGACACAGTTGGAGACTGGGTGGAGAGAGGATGGAAGAAAGAAAAGGGATAGGTGCTGCTATCAAACATGAATACAAATAAGTGCCTTGTACAAACAAATTACAAACGGCAGGAAATGGGGAAACCCCAGTGTGCATTGTAGTAGTTGCTGGTACCTATTGGGTATAGTAGGGTGTAAGGTAGGGAGGTCAACAGTAGGTGGAGCCAGAGTAATGACAGGTGGAAGCCAACTGGTTCTAGTTCAGTCCCCATCCCATGCTGTGTTCTGAAACAGCAACACTGAGAATAAGGAGGCTGACGCTGGCAGGCAGCTCCACTCCTTGGGATGGTGGTAAGCAGGGATATGGGAATGTAGACTGGGGTTGGTGGGGCTTTCTAGCACCAAGTCAGAACAGTGATCCATCTAATTCAGTACAGACAGTAGCCCTCCATTCAAAGCAGATGCTCCACTCCTGAGTTATGTCCAACTGTATTTGTCTATCTCCATTAAGCAAGATCAGCCCCTTCACATCCAGGCTTAAGTGAAAAAGCATCCCTAGCAAGTCTTGGAGAACAGTTGTCCCCAGAGGGCTGGATCTGAGCCAGTTCTTGCAATAGCTTACTTGTAGAAGTTATTTCCAATGCAATGCCCCAACACTGGATCCTGGGAAATAATCATAGAATCATAGAATCCTAGAGTTGGAAGAGACCACAAGGGCCATCGAGTCCAACCCCCTGCCAAGCAGGAAACACCATCAGAGCACTCCTGACATATGGTTGTCAAACCTCTGCTTAAAGACCTCCAAAGTAGGAGACTCCACCACACTCCTTGGCAGCAAATTCCACTGTCGAACAGCTCTTACTGTCAGGAAGTTCTTCCTAATGTTTAGGTGGAATCTTCTTTCTTGTAGTTTGGATCCATTGCTCCGTGTCCGCTTCTCTGGAGCAGCAGAAAACAACCTTTCTCCCTCCTCTATGTGACATCCTTTTATATATTTGAACATGGCTATCATATCACCCCTTAACCTCCTCTTCTCCAGGCTAAACATGTCCAGCTCCCTTAGCCATTCCTCATAAGGCATCGTTTCCAGGCCTTTGACCATTCTGGTTGCCCTCCTCTGGACACGTTCCAGTTTGTCAGTGTCCTTCTTGAATTGTGGTGCCCAGAACTGAACACAGTACTCCAGGTGAGGTCTGACCAGAGCAGAATACAGTGGCACTATTACTTCCCTTGATCTAGATGCTATACTCCTATTGATGAGGCCCAGAATTGCATTGGCTTTTTAGCTGCCGCGTCACACTGTTGGCTCATGTCAAGTTTGTGGTCAACCAAGACTCCTAGATCCTTTTCACATGTACTGCTCTCAAGCCAGGTGTCCCCCATCTTGTATTTGTGCCTCTCATTTTTTTTGCCCAAGTGCAATACTTTACATTTCTCCCTGTTAAAATTCATCTTGTTTGTTTTGGCCCAGTTCTCTAATCTGTCAAGGTCGTTTTGAAGTGTGATCCTGTCCTCTGGGGTGTTAGCCACCCCTCCCAGTTTGGTGTCATCTGCAAATTTTATTCTGCAAATAATAAAGGGGAAAATGTCTCTGAACATCTGTAAAGTGCTATTACCAAGTAAGCACACAATTTATTGATTTATTTGAGAATGCAACAGTCTTAGGGGTGAATAGGCCCTTCTCTGTTCCCCTCAAGGCCAGGCATTTAAATCTAGAGCAAGGGGTAACCAGTGCTTCCCCCCCCCCCGAAAAATAGGTGCCGGTACTCACCATGAAGTTGTTACAGTAAGTCCCACACTTTTTAACAACAAAAAGAGGCGCTGGTACCCTTGAGTACCCCCTGAAAAAACCCACCACTTTGAGTGCTCAATCTGGTCTTTGTAGCAGTTTTTCCTAAACCCCTACCCACCTAAGACCTCACCGATTTTGCTTGTGGCAGCAAAAAATAAAATAAAATTAAAAATGCATTAAGTGCTAAAGAGGTTTGTGCCAGTGTCCATTGTGTGTGCACCCAGCAGTGTGAGTGGGCACACCCACCGCTGGCATACTGTCTCCTGGAGGGTTGGCCAAGGATGGCAAAAAATGTTGCCTTCCCCCCATACCCTGCTGTAAAGTATAACAAATGTACTCATATCTACTAGGGGGGAATTTCCCTCAGTGAGGTTGTAGGAATTGGTTTGTGCTTTATGTTTCCTTGATTTCCCTGCTGATTGCGAGTTCTTATCTGCCTTAGGATAAAGACAAATGTACTTCCCCCCAAGAACTGCTGCAGGTTTTTTGGCTGTGGGGCAAGCTCTGCTTGGCTCTGACTTCTGTGGCTGTTTCACATACAGTGGTACCTCTGGTTATGAACTGAATTCATTCCGGAGGCCTGTTCTTAACCTTAAACCGTTCTTAACATGAGGCGCACTTTTGCTAATGGGGCCTCCCGCTGCTGCTGCGCCAGCACTGTGCAACTTCCACTCGCATCCTGGGGCAAAGTTCGCAACCAGGAGCTTCTATTTACAGGTTAGCAGAGCTCATTACCCGAAGCATGAGCCTTGTTTAAATTGGCATTGGAATGTTCACCCACTTGAACATTCATTAAAAAAAAAAAAGCCAGTCCATTGGGGTGGGTGAATTAGGCTCATCCACACGTCCGTTTGCCCCACCACTTCCCCCCCGGAAAACCTGCTCTTTACCACTGAATCAGAGCATCAGTTGTCATGCAGACTGATGTTTGACCCAATTCAGCAGTAAAGAGTGGGTTTTCCCTGAGAAAGTAGTGCGATGAACAGAAAACCACTTGGCCCTGGGCTTTCTAGGCATGGGGCAAGTAAAGCGTGGACGAGCCCTTAAGAACATTGTTTTGTTGGGTGGGTGGGTTGGATTTGTGATTGCCACAAGGGCCAACCAATAGGCACACTGTGCAGCTAGTTTTTCCTAGAATCTGGGGGAAACAGTTTGATTCAGTTTGGAAATTTGCACATCTGTCCGTAAAGGGTGAGCATGGAACCACAATGAGTGCACCACTCGAGCCATGTCTGTTTGTCTTCATCCTTAATCTGCTTGATCCACATCCTGTTTTCCTTGACAGACTTCTGAGGTGAGGCATTCCCTTTCCTTTGAAAGGAAATAACGGTAGCGAAAAATAGGGTTCCCTAGGCTATAAACCAGAATTAACAAAGCAGGGAGCTAGCTGGCAATAAATAGGAGACTAATTAATATAACAAAGTATTCTATGTTGAAGTGGAGCCACAGGAAAGTAGACGTATGGAATATCAAAAGCAGATTTGGAACACAGCTCATTAATAGCCTGACATGGTTTTTGAGAAAGAATTAATCGTGGAAAACTACAGAGCATACAAAGCAGATCTGATGTCCAGCTCATGTTACCAGCCTTGATGTGGTATTGTGAGGGCTAATCAACTATGAATGAGTACAAGGTTTTGGGCCCCCTCCCCCCTACAAATGAACTGTACAGTGGTGCCCCGCAAGACGAAATTAATTCGTTCCGCAATTTTTGCCGTCTAACGAATTTTTCTTCTTGCGAAGCACGGTTTAAACGGTTTAACAAAGTCGCAAGACGTTTTCGTCTTGCGAAGCAAGCCCATAGGGGAATTCGTCTTGCGAGGCAAATCGCGAATGAAAAAACCTTTCGTCTAGCAAGTTTTTTGTCTTGCGAGGCATTCGTCTTGCGGGGCACCACTGTATTTGATAACAGTATATTGTGATTTTTGTATAGCTTTTACATTACATTACATATTAATTGTCCTGCTTTCTGTTATTAGGAAGCCTGCTTTTCTCCGCCCACATACAAGGACCCTTCTCCATCTGTGGTTGTGTACAAGCCATACATGTAAAGCACAGCACTCCCACCACAAACCTATAATTCCCAGCACACTTAAAAAACTACAATTCCTTGGATTCTTTGAGGCTGTGCTTTAAAAGTATGGTGGATATGCAGCCTATTCCACAAATGTGTCTGCTATAGAGCTTTGTCTGTGTAGATGATGAGAGAGAATGTGGCTGGGGTTATGCTTTGCAGGGGCAACATGGCTAAGCTCTTTAACTATTCTGGAAGTGGGAGGTGGGAGAAACGAGGGCAAATATGTCTGGCCACCTTTCCTGTTTGCTTTCAAATCCACACACCACAACTCGACAGAGCAAAGCCCCGACGCTGCATATATTCCTATTGATCTAGAAGGCGTTAATCTCTCGCACTTTAGAAATGTCTCTGGAAACATCAATATTGGTATTTCGCTCATAAATGCAGTTTCTATTTCATATAAACCACAGCAGCTCTCCTCATCATAAATAAGTTCTCCTTTCATTCAGTCTCATCCTCTGGGTAAAAGATGGCCACACAGAGATATTTTATGGACTGCAGTTTATTATGGCATCCACATTTGTGGACCGCAATCCATGTAATCAGATGTAGTAAGTGGGCAATACATGTGGTCAGATATTGTCCACAAAAAAATATTATGCAAAAATAAATTTGTTACAGCGCAATCCTATGTATGTCTGCTCAGAAGTAAGCTCCCGAGATCAGTGGCATTTGCTCCCAGGCAATAATAATAATAATAATAATATGTTTTATTTATATCCCGCCCTCCCCAGCCGAAGCCGGGCTCAGGGCGGCTAACAACAATAAAACAGTACAAAAGTACAGCATAAACAACACTCTAAAATCATTCATTATAAAATTAATTAATTCAAGCCACTGGCAACCATTGGGCCAGAGCTCCGCGAAGATTGCCGAGGGAGGGAGTCAGGCTGTGCCCTGGCCAAAGGCCTGGTGGAACAGCTCTGTCTTGCAGGCCCTGCGGAAAGATGTCAAGTCCCGCAGGGCCCTGGTCTCTTGTGACAGAGTGTTCCACCAGATCGGAGCCACAGCCGAAAAAGCCCTGGCTCTAGTTGAGGCCAGCCTAACTTCTCTGTGGCCTGGGACCTTCAAGATGTTTTTATTTGAAGACCGTAAGTTTCTCTGTGGGGCATACCAGGAGAGGCGGTCCCGTAGGTACGAGGGTCCTAGGCCGTATAGGGCTTTAAAGGTTAAAACCAGCACCTTAAACCTGATCCTGTACTCCACCGGGAGCCAGTGCAGCTGGTATAGCACCGGGTGAATGTGATCTCGTAGCGAAGACCTTGTAAGGAGGCTCGCTGCAGCATTCTGCACCCGCTGGAGTTTCTGGGTCAGTCTCAAGGGCAGCCCCACATAGAGCGAGTTACAATAATCCAGTCTGGAGGTGACCGTCGCGTGGATCACAGTGGCTAGGTCAGGGCGAGAGAGGTAAGGAGCCAACTGCTTAGCTTGGCGGAGATGGAAAAATGCCGCCTTTGTTATAGCTGCAATCTGCGCCTCCATGGAAAGGGAGGTGTCGAAGATTACACCCAAACTCTTAACGGATTGTGCTGGCACTAATTGCGCCCCCGCAAGAGATGGGAGTTGCCCCCCCATCCCATATCGTCCCGTCCCAGCCACAGGACCTCTGTCTTCGAAGGATTTAGCTTCAACCGGCTCCCACGTAACCATCCAGCCACAGCTTCCAAACATCTGGTCAGTGTGTCTGGGGCCGAGTCAGGATGGCCATCCATCAACAGATAGAGTTGGGTGTCATCGGCATACTGATGGCAACCCAGCCCAAAACTCCGAACAAGCTGGGCGAGGGGGCGCATAAAGATGTTGAAAAGCATCGGGGAGAGTATCGCACCCTGAGGTACTCCACACACCAAGGAGTGTCGCGATGACAATTCCCCCCCAAGCGCCATCCTCTGTCCCCGACCAGAGAGAAACGAGCGCAGCCATTGAAGGACTGTGCCCTGGATCCCCACGTCGGCAAGGCGGTGGTCCAGAAGTTCGTGATCGACCATGTCGAAAGCTGCTGACAGATCTAGAAGAATCAGCAGCCCCGACCCACCTCGATCCAGCTGTCTACGAAGATCATCTGTTAGGGCAACCAGAGCTGTCTCGGTCCCATGACCAGTGCGGAAGCCAGACTGGAATGGATCCAGAGCCGAAGTTTCATCCAGAAACCCACCAAGCTGTTCAGCAACCGCTCTCTCAATCACCTTACCCAGGAACGGAAGATTTGAAACCGGGCGGTAATTGGATAGATCTAAAGGATCTAATGATGTTTTCTTTAAGAGCGGGCGCACCACTGCCTCCTTCAGTTCCCCTGGGAATGTCCCCGTGCCAAGGGACAAATTGATGATATCCCCCAGGAGGGCCCGCACCTCGTCTGGACACGCTCTAATCAGCCAAGACGGGCACGGGTGGTGGGCTTTCCAGCTCGGAGGAGTCTGTCCACATCAGCTGGGGATATCCGGTCGAAGTGGTCCAATACTGGACCCGAGGACAGTCGAGGGGCCTCCAGTTCCTTTATTGTATCCAAATTGGCAGGGAGGTCATGGCGGAGCAACAAGGCCTTCTCCGCAAAAAAGCTCGCAATGTGCAGGATTGTAGCATTTACCTTTAAGGAGTCTTATTTTTGTTGAAGCAGGCTAGCATGACCACCCTTACAGAAATTTTGTGGACTGTTTGGTGGTGGACTTTGAGATCTTTCTAACTACTGTCCTAAGTGATAGCACGTTACTGATATTGTATTTTTATAGTCTGATGATACCTAAGGATTGTAGCTCAGTGGTAGAGCATTTGCTTTGCATGCAGAAGGTCCCAGGTTTGATCAATCCCTGGCATCTCCAAGTTGGGCTGGGAATGCTCCCTGCCTGAAGCCCTGGGAAACTGCTGCCAATCAGTGTAGACAATATTGAGCTGAATGGACCATTAGGCAGACTCTTCCTATGTATTCCTGTTACATTCTTATGCAAGCTTCCCTGGGAGGGCTTTTTACCAGAACATAGTAGTGATAACAATAATAGCAATAATTTACTAGTCTTAATAAAAATTCACACCCTGCCCTAGCTTTACCAAGTGGAAGTAAATATGTCATGAATGGGAAATTCTGTGTAACTCCTTGTGCAGAAGCAGTACACATTTTCTATTGTTTCCCCCAAGGAGCTCAGGAGACCCTCTATTCCCCCCCCCCCACAGAGCTACAATTCCCAGAGTTTCCTATGACAAGGGATTGGAGGGGGAAAGGGGTTTGTGTCTCCTAACAACTCTCATAACCCTTAACAAGCTACAGCTCCCAGAACATTTTGGGGGAAGCCATGGCTGCTTAAAGTGGTATCTGTGCTTTAAATGAATGGTGTGAATGTGGCCCTTGGCTCCACCCACCACTGGCATGCACACATACACCCCCAGAAGGCTGTTTACAAAAGAGTGAGGCCCTTGCACTGAAAAACGTTCCCCACTTTAAGGAAATAATGTTCTGGCCTTAAGAAAGTATATTGAGAAACATGGAAATATTGGTTGAGATATTGGGTAGTCATCACGGTACAATTTTGCACTGGGTTCAGCGAATCCAGCCTAGTGCTGGTTTTCCTTCCTGCGTCCTCATAGCCCCCACATCAGAAACACAACCTCCTCGTATTAGTTCCAAGAACTGCATTTAGCTCTTTAGAAAACAAGGGGCCTTGCTTGTTGCAGTTGGACGTGCATTTTGTGTGTTTCTCCGCCTGGCTGGCTGCAGTGTAATCATGGCCCTTGTCACCCCGCGCATTGTGGCAGAGCACAGGCTTGCCGCTTCCCTGTTTGTAGAACATTAAATCATCCCACGGGGCGCCCGTGGTTTTGTATATCTGCCACCGGCGCTGTTGCTTTTATGGTAGACTACGTTTCTTGTTGGTAGATTAAGTTTTATACCATGACACCTCAATCCAGTGGATGTTACCAGGTTTGCGGCCTCAGCTTACATGGTAGAAATGTTTGGGGTTGTCTCTCCCCCCGCCCCTTCCTTCCAGGCAGGTTTCCAAGACCAACAGAGTAGGCTGAATTTAGAGAGAGAGGCTGATCCACTCTGCTCTTTGTAATGCTCTATTTTGTTTCCTAAGGGCGGGGCTAGATTCACTGTGGAGGGCCAGCCAAATCTTTACTGCTTAGAGCAGCAGGCTACCACAATTCAATGCATATAGAAATACAAAATGCATTTAGAGATACTAATTTCAATAAATCTAATAAATAACTGACTGTTTGACCACCAAGAAATAAGCCTCGATGGGAAAGCAACCTGCAGGGAAGGCACCCTGAATGACTACCACTGTCTAGAGCCATGGTGCAGAACCTGTGGTCTTCCAGGTATTATTGGACTACAACGGCCACCATCCTGGACCATTGGCCATGCTGTTTGAGGTTGATGGGGATAAGAGTCTGGCAACCTCTGTCGGGCATCAGGTTCCCTGTCCCTGGCCTAGAGGGATGGAAAGTTTTGCCATTTCTTGGGTGAATAGCCCTTGACATCCAAACTTTTTCAAAACTTGGAGGGAGGAATCCATCCATCCATATCTCTATCTCTCTCTCTCTCTCTCTCTCTCTCTCTCTCTCTCTCTCTCTCTCCAAACACCACAACTTTTTTTCAATACACCCACTCTGTGCCTGTGGCATTTTGGGTAATTGGATTATCAATACAGCTTAATCTGTGAAGGGAGATCAGTAGCGGGTGGGTGGTCTTGCTTCTGGGCAGGGAGTGTGCGTCAGATGAACTTGTGGTCCTTCCCTGTCTTCTGCTGACCTGTTTTATCTCCCTGGCTCTCTGCATGTCACCTTTCCCATCGCACTGTCGGCATGTCACTGCCTCATTAGCCCAGTCTCAGAGTGTTTCGCCAGGGAGATAAAACACCCTGAGCGAAGCTCTTCTTTCGCTGCTAATGATGCAGACTCTTCCATGCATGTTTTGTCCTGGACTTCCTTAGAGTTTAATGAATTAAAACACCTGGCATGCTTCAGTGCGGGTGGTGTGGTGAGGACAGCTTTCACCTTCAAGCCGTTCCACTGCTGAGGTTTGAGTAGCAAGGCCTGTTGACAGGAGTAGCCAAGATAAATCGTTGTGTCTGACTCAGTATAAGGTTACTTTCAACAAGCGGAATGGAGAGCTTGCTGCCCTTCAGATGTTGTTGCACTCCAGGTCTCATCTGCCCCACCTATCATGGTCAGTAGTCAGGGATGGTGGGAGAGGTAGTCCAACTACAGCTGGAGGGCTACCGGTTCCACCAACCTCTTAAAAAAAAAAGCCGCTTGCAAATCTTTCAAACAACAAAGTAAGTTATGCAGCCTATATAAACTCAATGCCTAATTGCCTGCAGTGGGGTCAGGTACTCCAGGGACCTTCCAGACTCCAGAGCAGTGGGGGTTGGTGCTCACTGAGACTGGTGCAGCAGAAGGCAGGGACTTCAACATCAGGTAGAGCCAGAGCCAATGGCAGGCAGAACCAACTCATTCTGGTTTTGCCCCTGTTCTCCTCCTTGCTGAGTTCTCAAAGGGCAACACTGAGACTAAAGCAGAGGGGGAAGCTGACAAGCAGGATCAATCCACCTGGACTGGTTGTTAATTAGAAAGGCAGGCAGGTGAGGGCTGACTGTGGGCAGACTGAGGTTGATGGGGCAGCTCTTCATTTGCCCTAACGGAACAGGCTGGTCCAGAATGCTGGAAAGGAGAGCTGCCAGGGATGCCGGGGCGGGGGGAGGGGTGTGTGGGGAGGTAGATCTTGATCTAAGGATCTGGGTGATACGCAGTACATCAACAAACGTTTCTGACTTCCACTTGTTTAAGAGTTGTGACAATGAAGGAGGTTTTTACTCCCTAAATTAGACAGCTGAAGAAAGGAAGCTTGGAGGAAAACCAGGAGTAGATCTTCATGTGAAAGGAAAATGAACTTGTTCTGGGACTGAAATCAGATTCCAGAATGGTGTGTATGTTCTGAGGCACCTTGCGCCTTAATTTTATCCGCCATCAACCAATTAATTTCATTTTGCATCTGTATTTATGTCAGCCTTTCCACACCTGGTGCCCTCCCAGTGTTTTGAACTCCAACTCGCAAGAGCCCAGCATGGGCAATGGTCAGGGATGATGGGTCTTACAATCCAAAACTTCTGGAGGGCACCAGGTTGGGGAAGGCTGCTCTAGGTGACAGAACTCCCAAGGACTTCTAGTAAACAAAGTTGATCCCCCAAGCCCCAAGTTTATTCACCCCGGGTCAGATTAAGACAATGCAAAAGTCAGGGGGATACTTGCACATCACCAAAAGAAGAAGAAGAAGAAATGCAGTACCCCAAAAGTTGAGAAGATTTGAATGAAATCTGCACATGCTAATTTATATGTATAGATAGAGGCGTACAAATAATTTCTAGAATTCACATAAAAATACAATATATCTCATCATAGCGGGGGAAACAAATGGCCACCCTGAAATGGAGGACGGGTTGGGGGAGAAGAAATGGGTCTTTCTTCTCTATTTCCCACCATCAAAGTTCCTCCTTTGTGTGTAGACCCTGAGGGCAAAGTCCCATAAGCCATGTGCCCTGTGAGTCTCACTTTGTGGGGTTTGGTGATGTGCTGTGATTAGGCTTGTAAACTGCTTAGAAGGCATTTTGGCATGTAAGAAGTATATAAATTTAATAATGATAGTTGTTATTATTACTACTATTGTTTAATATTGCTATTAATGGATGTTGAGTTCCACCATGATGAATGCTTTGTCATGGTGACTTGGGTTGGGTAGCTGTCAACAAGAGGGCTGCTGTCTTAATATTTTCTCCCTCTGGGGCTGTTGTCAAATTCCACCATAAACCGGGGAATACAGGGCATGTGACATAACTATGCTGCTCTTCTCTTCTACCTTTCCATGAGTCCGCTCCATTCTGGCTGTCCTGCAGTGCTGACATATCTTCATCAGTGGAGGGTTCCTCCTGCCTTGTTTCAATGCTGTTGCATCTCAGGTTTTGCTGGTGTAGCAAGGCTTCCACCACACCCTAGCAGAAATCCCAATACAGGAAGTCTTTACCTCAAAGCTGAGGCCTCTTAGATATAGGGTTGTGTCCTAAAGCCCCAAATCACCAAACAGCACCCATAACTGAGATAGTTGGGGGTAAAAATACAAAGCAAAAATCTGATTTAGGAGAGCTTTCGGAAGGAAATCTAAGCTGGGAGAATCTCTCTTGATGACTCCTTCTCCTTCTCCTTCTCCTTCTCCTTCTCCTTCTTCTCCTTCTCCTTCTCCCATTTCATTCCAGCTGTTCTGGGCTCCAGAATCCTCCAGCTACAGTTCCCATACACACCTATTTAAAGGCATTAATTAAATGCAGTATATGTCATGGCTTGCCATTGCGGCACCACCCTAGGCATTTTGCCTCACTTCCCTGCCTGCAAGGGCTGGGGGATCTCTCCCCCCTTTCGTTTGCATTGTTTAAACCACCTTAATTTTGCTTTTCTTTTCTGAACATAATAATGGCTCAGTAGATTAACGGGGAATTTAATCGGAAGGAGGCATGAAAAGCCTGCAGAACACACAAAGCCAGATGCATTGGATTTGCAGGCACTTCTTTGCCAACTGTCAGGTATTGAATTCACACCAGAAGTTCCAAAAGGCAGCTAGCAGGGAGTTCAGACTCTTTCAGAGATTCCCCCGCCTTGGCCTTTAAACTGGGGCTGGTGTCAGAGGTTGGCATCATTGGTCAGCTGCTGAGGACCAAACCCCATTATGGGGCCAAGGGCTCTGCCAATCCGTGGAGCCTTTTTCCCTGTTGTTGCTCCTCCTCCTGTCAGTATTATTGCCTGTTCACCTGGCTTCTCTGCGTGAGCAAGCAGTGAGTGGGGAGAGCAGCAATAACTTCTGCATGCCTTGTTCTCTCTCCCTTTATCTGAGAGGTAGTGCGGATTGCACCCAGAGAGGGAGAAAGAGAATGGAGAGTAGTAACAGTGGCAGGGAAGAGGAGGTGAGTGTGCTCAAGGAGGGCCACCCACTAACCTCCAAAAAACCCTGCTCAGCCCCAAACTGTGCCAACGCTCCAACTAACGGTCAGGGATGATCAGAGTTGTAATCCAGCAAGATCTGGACCTTGGGGTCTCAAATTTCAGCAGTGCCCTATGCAAAACCAAAATCTGGCATTCCCTGCCTCTCACCTTCCATTCTACATCATAATTATAATGCCTCCCTGCAGCTCTGCGCCCAGTGCAACTGAAGCAGCCACACTCCCCTAAATCAACCTCTGCTGGAGGGCACCTGGTTGGGCTTTGTGGCTGTGTATATTAAGAGGTGGCCATTTCATGACTACATTGGGGCTGCCTAGAAGAGGCATGGAGTTTGTGACTTACCTGAGCCCAATTCAGATAGACACTCAACTAACATCTCAGTCGTAAGCATGTTTACTTGAAGCAAGTCCCACTGACTTTTAATGGGGCTAAAATCCAAAGAAATATGCAGTCTGGGCGTACTGAGCTGCTACTACAGCGAGAGAGCAAGTTGTGTTCTTCCCACTTGATGCTTCATTAATTTGGCCCTAATTGGCCATGTAAACAAAAAGATGCAGTTATTCAATCAGAACTCAGGCTTTGAGCTGCCAAGATCTAGACAGAGGGGGAAAGGAATGCACTAGTAGAATTCTGGGCCTTGTGATACCTAAAAAAAGGAATCTTCTCCACTCCCCACAGTCTTCTCACCCATCAGAAATAAGGCAATTAAGTAAATTGTGGTAGGGGAAAAGTTAAATATCACCTCCCCACCCCCAATAATTCTTCATTCACAGTTATAGGACACTTTTGAGTGGGATTTGGTCATTTTCCGTTACTCTCCTTATCACAAAAAGTCCAGTGTTTTGAGGAAGTAGATTTCTTTCACCCCCAGACAATTACAATTATGCAACCAGAATTTGCCTGTAAGAGCACATCTACACCTCTGCTTATCCCATGCTTCCCAGGCACATGTCCTAGCAGTTTTGCCTTTGCACCACTGCTTTCCCTTGGAAAACCCTCTATTTAGCACTAAATTGGAACAAATGACAATTGCAGAAAACCCAGTTGCCATTTGTTCTGATTCATCACCAATCTACGTGTTTTCTCAGAGGAAAGCTGCAGGGCAAACAAAAGTGTGGATGAGCTCTTACAGGCAAATTCCAGTTGCACAATTGCATTGTTTGGGAGTGCAACAGGTCTACTTCCCCCAAAGACCAGACTTTTTGTGATAAGGAAAGTGATGAAAAATGCTATGGAAAAGTGTGGGATAACACTTGCTCAATGCCACATAATCTAACCTCCCCACAACCAAATCAGGACAAATGGGCAATAAATAGCTGGTGCTGTCTCACCTCCCTGTACACAAATCAGGATGAATGCTCAGTAAACGGGTTGCTGGCTTCCCCAGAGACTGCTTTTCATTTAATAAACAGACAGATTAGGGCTTTTAAACACATATTTGTGAGTAACATAATCTTTCCCAGAATTCTAGTGTTCGGCAGACATTTTTTCCTCAGATGAATCCCTCAGCCCATGTGCTCATGAAGTGAAGTTGCAGGGAAGAATGGAGTAAACTTCTCATGTCATGATTTGTGTCCTTGTGGTGTATGATCTCCTCACTCCCACTTGTCGACTCATCAATTTGTAGCCTGTCAATGCGTCATGTAACCTGCAGGACACTGATAACAAAACTGCAGCAAGCTTGATGCTTTAATAATAACTAGCAGGGAAAGCAAGGGAAGGTGGTAGGGTGGCCACTTAACCTTTTTGCCACCCCCCCCCCAAAAAAATAGAACAGAGGATACAGATCTGCATAAGATTTGCACATCCAAGCTTATATGTATAGATGCAAATTTAGAAGTAGTTGCAACAATTTAAATTGAAATGCAATATATCTTGCCATCGCATGGGAGGCTATCATCAGATGTCTTTCTGTGATTCTGCTCATTCTGCTGCCCAGGTTTTAACTGTTGAAATGCCGCTTCAATAGATTCAGACTTCCTTTTTTTATCTTTAAGGCAGACTTAGACTGGACAAAGCGTAGCACACCTGGCCATCCAAGAAGGAACATTGCTTCATTTCAGAGGTGTCTGCCTGCAAGTCACTGGTCACATCCCCACCACGCATCTAAATCACTCTCACACCACTTTAACAGTTGTGAGTTCTCCCCAAAATCTTGGGAATTGTAGTTTCTTAAAGCTGCTGACTTCACAGACCTACAGTGCCCTCAACTACTGTTCCCAGGATTCTCCACGACTGTTTAAGTGGTGTCAGAGTACTTTAAATGTTGGAGAACAGCCTTTACCAAAGGTGTCATGGGCTTTGAAGACACTCGAACTCAGGACGCAAGGGAGAAACGTGCTAAGAGGAAGGCACGCTTGGCAAATCCACACCGTGATCAAATCCCGCATGGAAACCAATGTCCCCACTGTGGTAGGATGTGTGGATCCAGAATTGGCCTCCATGGTCACTTACGGACTCATTGTTAAAACCGTGTTTATGGAAGACAATCTTACTCAGCTACGAGTGATTGCCAAAGAAGAAGAAGAAGAAATGTATGATGTAGATGTGACCATCCTCCCTGATTCCCTAAGTGGAAAGGAGCTGCTCTCTACACATGCATCTATTATTATTGTTGTCATTATTATTATTATTATTATTATTATTATTATTATTATTATTATTACTACTACTACTACTACTACTACTACTACACACATTTCAATTAATGCATTAAACCAGTGTTCCTAAGTTGAGCAGTCATGGGCCCTGGAATCATATTAAATTATACACATGCTCCAAGCAGCAGTCACCCTGATGAAAACCCTCAGGTTTCAAGGCTGAGCTCCATCACTGAAAATGGGTTTCAGTGGTAAATTTGCCCCAGATTAAGCTCAACACAGAACACATCTTCAAGCGGAGTGTTGCTAGTTTGGTGCCAAGTCCTGCCACAACCTCACAACTCTAAGAAATGAAATGAAACCACATCATACTGTGAAATGTAGCTCTTTGATTCTCTCTCTTCCTCCCGCCTCCCCACACTCTTCATTCTCATTAAGGCGTGTGATTAGTATCTCATCACTGAGAGTGACAGTGAGCAGGAATCTTCTTGTTAATTTCAACCAGGACAGGCTTGAGTTTTAAATCCTAAACAAAAATTAAATGGCCATGAAGCGCTTGCTCACCTCCCAGGAGATATTTCTGTTTCAGCCTGACAGCTTAATTAAAAGCCAGGCAAACGGGATATGCAACATGCTTATCTATCGCGTGGCACCGTGCTGTGAGTGCAGAGCCCAGGAAGGAGAGAGGTTTGCCTTGGCGCAACGCATTGCAGTGATTAAATTTAAGAGAGGGGGAGTTTTGCCAGCAGACTCAATATTCTTGGGCAAAACATTCCAATTAAAGTAACATTCTCTCCAATTTTTAGCAAACATTCCTGCTTACGGGCGTCGGGTGGTTTTAGATTTGAGATTTAGCCATTTGGGATGTGGAATTTTTAAAATATAAATTTTAAAATTTGATATTTTGAATTCAAATTTCAAAAATTGCTATACAAATTGTAATAAGGGATGATCACAATATTTTTTTCACCTTTTGTGGAAAGGAAAGGCAGTGAGGAAGGTGGTCGCACAGAAGTATGATTGGAGAGAATTTCATGTATAAGGAGAAGCAAAGTGGAATGGGCAGAGTCGCTTCAGGTAGCAAGAGTACATTGGATGGCCACAGTGGTGGAACTGGACTAGAGAAGGTTTCAGGAAGGGATGTTTTGGGGAAATAAGGACAGTGAGACAATGATGGGCAAGGCTGTGGGTGAATTGAAAGCAAGGGCAAGAAGTTTGTGCAGGCTGTGGGAGTGGACAGGGAGCCCCCAAAAGGAATTTACGGAAGAGAGGGGAAGCAGTGTGGTGAAAAAGGTCTTCTTCGCCACACTGCCTTCCCTTAATTTTTTATTTTATTTATTTAGCAAAGTTTATATGCCACTTACTAGAGGAAAGGATACATCAGTGGTTTAAAAGACAGCCTAAAATATTCATTTCAAACACTGGTGCTGGAGGGTCTAATTCATTGGGCTCTCACCTCTCAGCCTTGGGCTCAGAGGACCCTGAAAAACCAGCATCAGACTCAGAGCTGGGAATCTGATTTGGCACCTCACCTGGTGATACTGTAGCCTCTGGTTTGGGGTCCAGTGACAGGAGGCTTGGGTCATGTACAAGCTGGAGATTAGGTATCAGAGAAAGATAATCAGAACCAGGACATACAGTCACAGACAAGTTAGAGGGCAAATATCGGACAGGATAGATGCAGTGGGATTCAGGATAAGAAAAGGCAGAGTACATTCAGACGTGGGGAATATTGTGTTACAGTGGTACCTCGGGTTAAGTACTTAATTCGTTCTGGAGGTCCGTTCTTAACCTGAAGCTGTACTTAACCTGAAGCAGCATTTTAGCTAATGGGGCCTCCCACTCCTGCTGCACCGCCGGAGCCCGATTTCTGTTCTCATCCTGAAGCAAAGTTCTTAACCCAAGGTACTATTTCTGGGTTAGCGGAGTCTGTAACCTGAAGCGTATGTAACCCGAGGTACCACTGTAGTTTGTTATAATGCTAGCTCATCTGTCCTATTTACTAACCTGATACATTATGGAACTGCGGCTTTCTGATCAATATACTGCCATGGCATGCTAAATTTCATTCACAGCAATGGGCATATTGTGACACAACAACAGATGTCATTGGACAACATTGCTACTCCCCCACCCCTTCCAAAAATGTGTGTTTCTGTTCCCCCATGAAAGCAGCAGGAAATAACTGGATGCTGATATTTCATCCCAAAATTTATCACTTTACGCCACCATTTTTGGGGGTTATGGAGGCTGTGGGCAGTTTTTTTTCCTGGAAACAAATAACACAGAAATGAGCGCTAAATATGCACAGCATTCCATTAGTTTATCTGAAGCGGGTTTTATGTTGTGTGAAAGCTCAGGTGTAATTCAGAAATTAACAGTTAGGGAAACATCCGGAAAATGGAATAAACTCCCGAATGAATGCAGCCAGAGCCTGTATTGTTACATAATAGGTCAGTTGTTTAGATTAGCCTCAGAGAAAGAGGGTTTCTTTAAGGTCTTTGTGTCTCTCCATTGAGCACCTGACAGCACCCAGAACTAGAATGCACCATTGACCTTTGGAAACCTGTCTGTTTGTCTGGAGTACCACTGATGCCGGAGATAAGGGGCCTGAAGGTTGCCTCCTACAGGCCCTGAGTAAAAGCCCTTTCCTGACACCTTAGGATGATAGAATTGCGGAGTTGGAAGGGACCCCCAAGGATAATCTAGTCCAGGGGTGGGCAACCTGTGTCCCATGGACCACAAGCAGCTGGTGGGGGTCATTTAAATGGCCCACGAGCTGCCCCCGAACTGAGCCACCCACTTGGTGAGTCCTGATGCGCTGCAGGAATCTCAACTAAAGCATACATGACAGATGATCATCCAACCTCCACTTAAAAGCCTCCAAGGAATAAGAGTCAGCCACCTTCCAAGGGAGACCATTCCACTGTCAAATAACTCTTACTGTCAGAAACTTCTTCTTGATGTTTAGTTGGAATCTACTGTCTTGTGACTTGAATGCATTGGTTCTGGTCCTACCCTCTAGAGCAGGAAGAAACAAGCTTGCCCATCCTCCATGTAACAGGCCTGTAGATATTTGAAAATGGCTAACATAACTCCCTCAACCATTCTTCATAAGGCTTTGTTTTCCAGACCATTGATCATCTTGGGTGCATTCCTCTGCACACGTTCATACTTGTCAATATCCTTCTTAAATTGTGGCACCCAGAACTGGATACATTATTCCAGGTGTCGTCTGACCAAGGCAAAGTAGAGCGGGACTATTTCTTCCCTTCATCTGGACATTAAACTTCCGTTGATGCAGTCTAGAATAGCATTAGCTATTTTTCTTTGCTGAAGCATCACTCCCTTTGTATTTCAGGTTCCAGTGCAGCCGAGGTAGAACTTGCACCCATTCCCTTACAGTTCCATATAATTCTTCACTAGGCAAAATATGTATCCAGGCTGTGCAATAAACGCTTTTGAAATCTCCAGTCCCCCCCCCCCCAAGTTAAGGCTGGACACATAAGGCTGGAAAAGAGAGAGCGAGAAGGCGGGCTGAAATTGTCTTGAATTCTACTTTTAACAAAGTCGGCTTACCTTCATATTCTGTGGCCTATATCAAGTTCTGAACACTGCCTTTCATCCAACATGACTTTGTGGAGATGAAGAGCTCAACCAGGCCCTGCTCCTGAGAATGTCCCTTTCTTGCTTTGACAGTATCAACCTGCCCCCTCTGACCACTGGGACCTTTCGGCAATTCATCTTTCAGTCACCTAGTTTTCTGCAAAACAGCAAGTAGCGAGAAGGTAGCTTGCTTGCTGGCCAGAATGAGCTGCCCCTGGACTGAAGTTGAAGTGGAGAAGCAGCCCCATATGTGATAAGGAGGTGGGGGAGAGAAGTGGGAGGATCACTTTGATGTCTTCAGGAAAATTTGTCATTGATACAATCTCTTTTTCTTTCTCCCCACAAAGATTTCCCACTGAAAAGACAGTGTGTCTGTGCTCTCCTGTCTTTTGAGTTCCTTTGAATAGCACTCTCTTCCTAACATATACACATGCACACCATTTCATTTCATAAAACTGCTGCTCGAGGTTGCCGGCCATCATTACAAAATCTATTATTTCCTCTGGATGATTAGGGCTAGTATTAACCTCCCATGTCCAAGGCATGAGCCATTGGGGCAATAAAAGCAAGGGGAATTGGATGAGTCATTTAATTAACAGAACTGGGTGAATCACCCAGCAGCAAATGATTTTGCCTTATTTCCCCTTTGCTGTAAGCGGGTTGCAGCGGGATGTATTCATCAATTGGAAATTGTTCTGTGCAAGGTCTGAATGTTTCGAAACAGCTGATGAGGTAAACCTGTGAAATGGATGGTACAATTTCAGACTGTAGGTGGGGGCTCTGTGGATGGGGTGCTTCCAAATGGGGGGGGGAGCCCTGCATTTAGAAAACTAGCATGTCAAGAAAGTGGTTGGGCTAGACTCACTCTCCCTGAATCTAGGCATGTAATCTGAATCTAGTCACACTCACACCCGCCCTGTTCATTGAAGGGGGCTTGAAGGCCTGAGCTGATGCAGCCCCAAGTAGCTCACTAGCCTCAGTCCATAAGGTCTCTGATTAAAGCCACAGACTCCTTGCTAAGGAGTGGTGATTGGCCCCACAAATGCTGCAGGAAAGTGCCTTCTGGACATGACGTTACCACTGTCTCATTTTAATAAGCACTTGGACTAATTCTGCTGAAATTAGGGGGCAGGGAGCAGCGTCTAAATCGCTTCAGAAAGCTCCATACCGTTCCACCTCAATTAGGTAGAAACAGGGCTAATGAACTAAATTGGGCAATTATGTTAAACGGGCTAAAACTGAGCGAGCGACTCATTTTCACAAAGAAATTCAACGGCACATATATTACATTTTCATTTATTCCACAATTGACCTAGTCACTGCTCATATTTCAACTATCTGGAAACTGACAAGCCTTGGAATCTTTTAGATAGATTTTACTTTGGCTGGTTGGAAGAGGCAGACACACGCATCCAAAATATAGCAAGCCTGATAATCAAACCCTTTATGAATTAGCTGACTGCCCACACCCTCTCTGCCAAGCCCTGTGATTTGCTGCTGTGTTCTGCCTTGGGCTGTTATGGATTCAGAAAACTTGCAGGATCAAATAACTGAAGTGGAAGAATGGCTGTACCACTTCAGACTGCAGGTGAGGGGAGACATTCTTTAATGCTACCCCTTGTAAACAAAACTCCCTGCAAATAGACACCAGCAGAGCAGGGAAGAGGCAGGGCTATGGAGGCACCCCTTTCCTTGATGGCATTGGGTTGTTGTTTTTTTGCATAAGGGAATGTTCCACCTGGAGTCTGAAATGGTATGGCCCACTCTACCAGCATTCTTACCACTTCATTCTGCTGCATGTGCAGTCCCACTCCAATAAGATATTGTCAGAAGAGGATGCTGAACCACTGAGATATAGGTTGCACCTCAGCATAGATCTGAGTCTCATCTATAGAGCAGGATTCCATTGCAGGCCCCATTGCATGTTGGGGTCAGGATCAGTCAGTACACTGTGGGTAGAGAGCTCAGGATACTTACCAAGGAAGAGTCCCCGTTTCAAATCCTGCTGAATCCTGGGTTCCTGTCTTGCTAAATGCCCTTGAGCTAACAATACCCAGAATTGGGGCCTTGAATGAGCCAGAAAAATGGCTGGCTGGATACAGGGCCAGCTATGAAACTCTATACATGCTGCTTAGATGTTGCTGGTGCAGTAGATCTTCTGCTCAGCTACCTGTCTTGTATCAGCAGGTACTGGGGCTAGAACCAGGAATCCACAGATCTGAAAAACAGTTGCCTTGCATGGTGAGCCATCTGAAATCACAGTATGGAGCATCATCTGGACAAAAATGAAATCTGGACTGTAGGGTGAATCTGTCCTTACAGATAAGCCATTAGCTCCCTTACCAGTAAAAACTATGAACTATCTACATTTTAGCCATACAGAAGTCAGAGGTCTCCATTCATTTCACACCACCCCGTTCTCTTCATTCTCTAACCAGGCAAGCAAGAAGCATTTTTTACTGTTCAAGTGAACATGGGCAGTGACATCTGTGGTCTTGGCAGCAGTGTAGCTCAGAGACAGTCCCAAAGGCCAGATAGGCTTGGAGGGCCGCATGAGGCTTCTGGACCTCTGGTTTCCCCAGCCCTACCCTAAACCTTGCTCTGATGGTTTGCTGCCACCTGTCAGTTATTCGCCACCCATTTGTCCTTTTCTTAGTGCAAGGTTATTTGCACCCATGACACTAAAAGAATCTTTGAGTCTTTCACTAGTTATTTGTGCCCATGTGTGAAGAAATGGGTTTTGAATCAGGATGGAAAGCAGAAGAAGGCTGTTTTGAAACAAAACGTGCATTTTATGCATGGAAGAATCAGAATGTGATGTTTCTGCAGCACTTGACTGGCACATCCCTGAGGCCAGCTCTTCTGGCACTTCCTGCTTAAAACTCCAATAGATAGAGAGAGCCAGTGTGGTGTAGTGGGTAAGAATGGTGGACTCGTAATCTGGTGAACCGGGTTCGCTTCCCTGCTCCTCCACATGCATCTGCTGGGTGGCCTTGGGCTAGTCACGCTTCTCTGAAGTCTCTCAGCCTCACTCACCTCACAGAGTGTTTGTTGTGGGGGAGGAAGGGAAAGGAGATTGTTAGCCACTTTGAGACTCCTTAAGGGGAGTGAAAGGTGGGATATCAAGTCCAAACTCTTCTTCTTCTAGATGGGTTGTGAACCTCTACATTTACCATGGGGAGCGTTTCGCCTTGCCTGAGCAAACCACAGGACACCTACAGGGCAGTTGCGTTGCCCCTGTCAAATGCTGTAGCCAGTACCATGCCTTAAAATGGGACTATGCCCAGCAGGCATAAAGCCTGGCCCAAATAATGTTTGTATTCAAATGATATTACAGAGGCAAAAAATACACACCACTATTTTAATGGCAAGCAAGAAAATGCCTCAGTCCCTCTCATGCTCCCTGCTGAATTTAATTCTGTGCTTATGTGCTCAGCTGCCCAGTTTGGGTTTTCACTATATTTTGCCAAGTCCAATCCAAGGAAGCCACACTCTGTTCCAAGAAGCCTTATGACAGCCATGCAGGAACCCTATCCAGATCAGATGCAAGTGTAGGGCTAAGTTTGAGACAAAACTTGGCACTGGAACTAGAAGAAGAGCCAATGAAAAAGAGTTTCTCTGATCACATGCAGAGGGTTTTTCCTAGTGTGGCACTTAATTTTTTCTCTCTGAAATGTCAATGCCTAATCAGCCCCACCCCTAAATAATTTGGACCTCTGTGTTTGATTCTTCTATTTGTTGCTTGACCTTTTAAAATCATCCTTGTTAAATTCCATGCTCTCACTGACGAGATCAGAATTTCAGCAGCTTGGCCAGTTTAAGGTGAATAATCCAGGCATGTCGTTATCTATAGTTTCTCTCGGGAGATAGAAGGAGACCTGATGAATCAGAGAGGACAGATCTCAGCCACACCTAACCAAGGCAACCAGCCCACTGCCCTTGGAGCTGTGTTCTCCACTCACTGCCATGAGACTTGCAACCTCGTTCAACCCCAAAGAACTCAGGAGAGGTTCATGCTGCGAGTGTGTATCGTACAGCTGTGAAGCTGTTGTGGGAAATGAAACTTCTTAAACACTCCCAACTCAAACTTGCTTGCAAAGCCACAACGTTCTCCCAGTTTAGTGTGTTAAACAGCTTACATTTCCTGGCTCCAATCCAGACAATGGTGAACCGCAGAAAGTTATGCACGCTGTTGGGTTCTGCAGAGCAATTGGAGGTGGGCAGCAAATTTCGATCAGCTCTCAGACAAGGGCAGGATGAGAGGAAACAGGGCTCTTTAACTCAAATTGGCAGCCCATTCTTACTTGCAGCTACCTATAGCAGACCAGCTGTGTGTGTGTGTGTGGGGGGTAAAACCTCTTAAGTGCAAATCGTTTGAGGGTGAGTGGAACAATTCATGCATTAATATAAGCACCCCCTTTCCCTTGCTACCTCCCCCCACTGTGGCTAACCCTACCCCACAAAAAATAGTATTTGGTTGCATAAGTGAATCTGGAGTTTATTACTGGAGTTAATTGGCACCAATGGGAGGTTTCCCCCCCAATGCTAATTGCTATGTAAGGGGCGGGGGATGATTTTTACAAAGAGACTCAAATTTCCCTTCCTCATGCACTGCAATGCCGATCACATTCCCACCCATCCACCACCCCAGTATTTAATTTTTTTTAAACTCATCATGACACGATCATGATCACCACATCATTTAATTTTATTATTTTAATGTATTCTTTTTAAAACCTTTGTCAGGATTGCTAATCACACCATTAATGTGACATGTAGCTAGACCCCAAGGCCATAAAACAACCCTGTGGGGTCAGAACACAGGACCATCTAGTCCCACATCCCTTTTCCAACAGTTGTCAGCCAGATGCTGCCAAGCATCGCTGGGGTTTGAAAGTGGCAGCCTGTTGCTTGTCCCCCAGCGCCTGACATTCAGGTATGCTGCCACTGTACATGCTGGTTCCATTTAGCTATCATGGCAAAATTGCCATTCACAGACCTAGCTGCAGACCAATGACTATGTTTGCTTGCAGTGAGCACCTGGTCTGAACAGCACACAAATTGCAACGGTGTGCATAAAATGTAGTTTGGAGTTGTGATGAATCATTAAGATGACCCACTCAACAAGATGGAGCAGGCTCATTTTCTGTTGCTCCAGTCATTGGGACGAAAACCAATGGGAAGAAAGTGCAAGGAACCTGATTTCAGCTAAACGTTAGGGGAAACATCCTCATGGTAGGAACAGATTAACAGCGGAACTGACTGTCACAGGAGCGGGTGGGTGTCTTATTCACCTGCAGGTATTAAAAAAGATATGAAATGCCATATGCCAGTGATTTTAGGGGATACAGTAGATTAGCCTTTCCCAACCCCAGATGTGGTTAAACAACAACTCCCATCAGCCCCAGCCAACATAGCCAATGGTCAGGAACAAATGGAATTGTAGTCCAACAACATCTGGTGACCCCAAGTTGGGAAAGGCTAGACTAGGAAATCTTGTCTAAAACCTGGTGCCCTCCACATTTTAGACAACAACTCCCATCAAACAGTGTATCTAGTGTACAGCCATACCTCGTGTTATGGACGCTTCAGGTTACGTCTTTTCAGGTTGTGTCCTGTGTCAACCCGGAAGTACCGGAAAGGGTTACTTCCGGGTTTTGCCACTCACGCATGGGCAGAAATGCTAAATCGTGCTTCGCGCATGTGCACAAGACCAAATCACGCCCCGCACCTGTGCAGATATGGCGCTTCAGGTTTCGCTCTTTTCAGGTTGTGGGCGGGCCTCCAGAATGGATCCCGTTCGCAACCAGAGGTACCACTGTACAGTGGTACCTCGGGTTACATACGCTTCAGGTTACAGACTCCGCTAACCCAGAAATATTACCTCGGGTTAAGAACTTTGCTTCAGGATGAGAACAGAAATTGTGCTCTGGCGGTGCGGCCGCAGCAGGAGGCCCCATTAGCTAAAGTGGTGCTTCAGGTTAAGAACAGTTTCAGGTTAAGAACAGACCTCCAGAACGAATTAAGTACTTAACCCGAGGTACCACTGTATATAGATTATGGACTAGATACAGTGGTACCTCAGTTTTTTTATGTCTCCGTTGACGAACATTTTGGTTTTTGAATGCTGTAAACCCAGAAGTAAATGCTTCAGTTTTTGAACACGCCTCAGAAGTCGAACATGCCATGCGGCTTCCGCTGAGTGCAAGTTCCTTAGGCCTAGCTGTCGGCTATTGAGTTTTCAGTTTTCAAATGTTTTAGAACTTGAACAGTCTTCTGGAACGGATTACGTTCGAAAACCAAGGTACCACTTTAATTAGATTGCCCTCAAGACCTCTTCCAGCTCTGTGTGTCTGTGAAGTTGGGAAGTCACAGAGTTCCTTCCTGTGTCTTTCTCTCTCCCCTGGCTAGACACCAAAAATGAGCAGGAGGCTGCTCTGACCTCCACAAAATAATATCTGGAAACAGACCTTTTAGCTTGCTTGTTAACCTCCCCATTTCTTTTCTCAAGACCCTTTAATCTGAGTTCTGTTGGCATCTCATTTTCTCTGCATATCATGTTAATTATCTCACTCCTCAATGCCGGCTTTGTCTACTCTGCTACAGTGCTCAGCTCAAGCTTCTCCTGATTACCTTTCAAGTATCTCCATTCTACCTGCCTTCTCTCGGTTTACTGTCTCTGCCTCTTCATACTCTTTGTTCCTCTGCCAACCATCTTCCCTTTAACTTCACAATTTCCACCTTAGTCCTGCTTACCTGCATTTTCCTTTACTGCCCCTTATCACCCAACATCATATTCAGGGGTATTTAAAGACACATCTGCTTCTCAACTGATTTGCTTCCTCTACCCCTTCTGTTTTGATGCCCCTTCCCTCTTCTTAAATGGTAAGCCTCCAGGTAGTAACTGTCTCCTTTTAATCTCTATAAGGCACCTGCATTTCTGCATTCAAGTGCTTAACAAATTCTATAAATCGAAAGAGCTGTTTCGAGAATAGCCGTCATCCCAATAAGTATCTCTCTCCGCACATTTCCCAGGATCAGTGCCTTGCTGCCTAATAAACCAATTTTATAATTATGACATTGTGGAGGATATGTTCCTTCCCATGTCTCCCTCCCCTCCTCTGGCCAAATACTGAAAATGAGAAATTGCAAAGACAAAAACAAAACAGCATCGTTAAAATGCACAAATGATTATTTGCAATGTGAAGGAAACCAGCAGGCTGTGATGGGGACAGAAGTTAATAACACAGGCTCATAAAGGAGATGGTTGTAGGCTCATCTCCCCTGCTTCCTCTCCAAAGTATAATCGGTCCCCGTATGCAGTAGATTGTAACTTTGCCAGTCCATTGCAGAGACAGAAGGTATATTTATTTTCTGTTCCTGGCACAGTAGTCAAAATGGGAACTATCTTTTGCTCACGTGAATTCAGCATGCATTCTGTTCTAACCAGGTTCCCCTTTCCCTTTCCCCCAGAGCAGTTGCACCCGACTCTCAAAATTTCTCCTTTCTAATGTTACCTGATCGTTTCATCAACTTTCCCCAACTTGGTGCCTTACAGCTCTTATAAATTACAACTCCCATCAGCCTCAGCCAGCATGGCCAGCAGCCAGGGATGATGGGGGATGCAATCCAAAACATCTGGTGGGCATCAGGCTGGGAAAGACAGTTCTACATGGTGTCATTCCACTTCTTCACCTGAATCACTTTGCCAGCCCTGGCTTGAGAAGCTCATAGGAAAGAGAATTTTCTAGCCTGTGTTTGCTTTGTGTGTGATCTTTTCCTCATGAGGGCTTCTTTCCACTTATCATTCCCCTCTCCATCAGCCCCCAGCCAGCATGGCTAATGTGTTGGGTGTCAGGTGATGATGCAGAGGATTCTGAAACAGAAGGAGAAGGGGATGCAGGGCCAGCCCTAGAAGCCCTGCTACCCAATGAGACTGTGGGACCAGTATTGTCCCCATCACCCCCATTGAGGAGTTGGCACTGCTATCATTGGACTTGGGGGACTTCTTGGAAGACCCAGTCCCACCAGAGACTCTCCTACTCTGTTGCAGTAAGGGACCAGTGGAGGGGTCTGGTCCCCTTCCACCAAAGCAACACCGTCCAATGCTAGGTGCTTGCCATCAGAAGGCAGCTGTGCTGAGACACAGCGGCAACATTCACTCCATGCATTTAAAGCACCATGATACCACTTGAAACAGACATGGCTTCCCACTCCGCTCCTCCTTTAGCCATGCACTGATCATTGCCCCACCTATACTTCAACAAATGAAGTATCTACGGGCATGTATAGAGTGACCGCACCTCACCATTCCGGAACTGCAGCAAGAATGACATCAACAGAAATGTATTGTAGTGCTCAGTACTGGCTCTACTGAACGTGGGTGGTGCTGTGGTCTAAACCACTGAGCCTCTGGCTTGCCGATCAGAAGTTTGGCGGTTTGAATCCCCGTGACAGAGTGAGATCCTATTGCTCTGTCCTAGCTCCTGCCAACCTAGCAGTTCAAAAGCGCGCCAGTGCAAGTAGACAAATAGTTACCGGTGTGGTGGGAAAGTAAACAGCGTTTTCGTGTGCTCTGGTTTCCATCACGGTGTCCTGTTGTGCCAGAAGCAGTTTAGTCATGCTGGCCACATGAACCAGAAAGTTGTCTGTGGACAAACGCTGGCTCCCTTAGCCTGAAAGCGATATGAGCACCGCAACCCCATAGTCGCCTTTGACTGGACTTAACCAATCAAGGGTCCTTTACCTTTTACCTACTGGCTCTATTCAGAGTAGACACACTGAAGTTGATAGACATGACTAAAATTAGGTCTATTCATTTCAGTGGATTTACTATGAGTAGGACTTAGCTGAATACAACCCATGGGATCTTTAAATATATATAGTCTAGGGTGTCATTTCCATGCCAACAATTTGACCATTCATCCACCAGTCCTTATTGCAGTGAATGAATGCCTGGTGATGTTGCACAGTGATAGAGCAACTGTGCCTTTTTGCATGGTGTGCTCATGGGGCTGTGGGTTCAGAGCACGCCCACCCAGGCCCCTGGCCCCTGGCACCAGAAGGATATAACTTCAGGGCCAGATCCTAGCTTGGCTTTGTGTGAAGGGTGTTTCAGGATCAACCTCTGGCTTCTCCACTTGAAAGGGTCTCAAGTAGCATGGCTTAAAAGAAACCTCATTGCCAGCTGGAGTGGGCAGCCCTGGGCCAGATGGATTGATGGTCTAGCTCAGGGCAAAGCAATCTGCAATGTCATATGTTCAGTCTTTCTCCATGGAAGAGGATCAATGTAAGCACCAGCCTTCCTAGCTATCTAAATGCTTTTTCACATGGGGGTGGGAGCAGAGCTGATAAAAGTGCCACTTTATCTTAAATTGAATTTGCCTACTTTCAGGCAAATCAGGTTGACTGATAAATTAACACATTATCCTGCTTCTTTTCAGTTACTCAGTAAATATAACTATTGGATTTGTCTGTTCTTGTGTATGTATATATGTGTAACTGCGCGCGCACACATGCACAGTTATTTGAAAAGATTTAACAATCCCCCCCCTTTTTAATTTTATTGCGTTTGTCTACGAGAAGCAAATTGTTTTGCTTGCCTCTTCTGGAAGCAGATTGATCGCGAAGCCAGACAGTTTTTCATTTCTGTATAATTGACATCTGTGGATGGTCCCCTTTGCCATTAAATAAGAATTAGGAAGGGGCTTCCCCCCCCCCTCCCCAGGCACTTTGTAATTATCTCCTCTTTTAGTCTCTCCTTCGCTGCAGCCTTATCTATCTGATTCCTTTGCCTGGGTCTCGATTTACATTTTGATGAAAAAGTAATAAATGGCGAGGAAATGAATGTATACATTCTCTCCCTCTCCTTCCCTTCTTTCTCTCTGCTAGAAATCCACCATCGCTACCTTACCATGTTGTAAAAATTTATGTACACGGGCTTCGGGACTCCATTTCCCACAAAGTGCTCCCATATAATAGAGGGCCAAGCTACACTATCAGCAGCCTCACATAGATATGCTTGTTGCTGGGCTAGACTACCTCAGGCTGCTGATGGGGTGGAGTATTGCATGTCTGAACAGCTTCCTACTTTAAAACAAGTAAATAAATGAAAACCCTCTCAGGGCACAGAAAACTAACACCACAGAGTTGTAACCAGACATTCTCCTCTGTTGTGGGTGCGGTATGCCCCCCAAACCTGCTGTCCTCAGGAGTGGCGCTGGATAATGTCCCATTGCTTGCGTTGAAGTTTAGATTCCTCTTCTGGTCCAGTCAGCCTCTTTTATGGAATGCTGAGAGGGTTCCATTATGTCCTTTGCCCCAGTCAGCAAAATCTCTTGCACCATCTCTGCCATGTTGTTGCTTTTCTTCACTGCCTTCTGCAGCTTAGTGTTGGACTATCCAGAAGTGGATACCCAGCTACCTGCTTCTTGACCAAAATCTTTCCTTATCTATCACACTAGATCCACCAGGCATTCCTCTCCCAACACATCCTGGCCTCATTCCATTTCCACCTCTCATAAGAACAGACCAAAGGCCCATCAAGCCCAGCACCCTGGTCTCACAGTGGCCAAGCGACATTCAGAGGCTTAATGCCCCTGACGGTGGCAGTGGTACACAGCCATTGTGGCTAGTAGCCACTGAGAGCCTTATCCTCCATGAATGTATCTAAGCCGCTTTGAAAGCCATCCACGTTGGTGGCCACCACTACTTCTTGTGGGAGCAAAGTGTGAAAAAAGTATTTTTATTAATCCGTCCTGAATCTTCCAATGTTTGCCCATTCCTACTAGATGGGAAGACTGTGCTCAGGAATGATGTAACTTGTGTGTTGACAGCTGAGACACTGTTTACTCAAACCTCGCATTTATTTGTTGTGTTATCACAGTGGCTTACAGTAGCTTTGAGTCATGTGCCTTGGGACCGATATTTGCTCTCATTAACACCATCAAGGCCTTCCTTTCACAAGTGCTGAAACCCTGAACAATTCCTTGGAGGCAAATCTGCATCTGTGTCTTATGGTTTCCTCTAATGAGAAGTTAAAAAAAAAAATGAGAGAGGGGGGTGGGAGAAGACAAGCTCAGAGTGTTGGACAAGTCAGAAGCCATGAGGAAGCCTGCAGAAAACCTTCATTTTGCTGTTCGCAGGTGTGAATCAGCAGCAGAAGAGCAGCGAGCCCTAACATTTGCAAATCCTCTGCTTAGAAAGCAGTCATAACCATGCATTGTCATTCTGCAGCGTGACACAGATCCGGCGCAGTGATATTTTTTTGCAGGCCGTTGCTTTGATATGCACCATCCATCTCTGGCTGAGACTCTCCCGCCTGTTTTGGCAGCAGTGCCAGTCAATTCTGTTTAAGGCTGTGAGAACATGGAAAGGCCTTTGCTGACCTCGCACAGGCGAGGCAGGGGGAAGAAAGAACAAACTTTGCATTCTTATTCAACTGAATGTGACAGGTCTGAAAGCAAGACAAGCTCTCTCGTGACCATCCTCCAGCAGTCCTCATCTGGAGAGGGGGCTTTGCTGCCGGAGAATGAAGGGTTAACTCCTCAGGCCGTAGAAGGACTTTCCGCTAGATGCTCTATTATTTATTTCTGATGCAGCAGAAACAAATTTCTCAGGGTGAATTTCCCTGGCAAAATCTGTCTGCAGATTCAGTTTCACCTGAATTTTGGTGGATGCTTATTAAGCAATTTATTTTTTATCTGCTTCTTCATCATCATCAAGTCAGCCACTATGAATGCAAAATCCAGCAAGTTATCTCTTATTTTAGAATTGCAGGTGCAGTACTTCTCTTGTGGTGGCACTGTGACATGCCCTCCATCTGAAAGCACTGTGTCAGGAGCCAGAGTCAGGAGCAGGTCAGCAATAAAACACCTGGTGTCAGTGAAGTTGATTCTTTATTCAAAGAAACCAAAACAGTGCAACCTAGTGATCACAGCAGCTCTTTCCAGTAGGCCTTGCCCCGATGAGACTGTTGCAAGGACTGAAGGTCCCTGCCTTTCCACGACTCTCTAAGACTCCTCCCTGAGGTCCTTCCCCAGCAACCTGAGGCTCCTTCGCCTTGTCACTCTTTGTTCTACCCTCTGCATTGCTCTGTGTGTTCTGGGAGACCAAGCAGAAGGGAAGCTGGTTTTAGCAGGAGTGGGAGACTCCCTGGCTTCTTCAGCAGTCTGCCCCCGCCCCCACTCCAGCCTCCACTTCTGTCTCTGACCCTGGACTGCTCTCTGCCACAGCCTCTTCCTGCTCACTAAACCCTGTTACTTCTTTAGCTTCCAACCTTTCCTTCTCCCATTCTGCTCCTTCTTCTCCTTCTGACCACTCATCATTGTCTCACCACCAACCCCCTGGCTCTGAGCCTTGTTTCCCTGGGAGTTCCATTGGGAGTTCTTTAGCTGGTCCCTCCCCCTCCTCTGCATCCAGCCAATCCACGACACACTGGCGCTTTTGGCATTCCAACACCAGGCAGAAACTGGTCTGTTTCCCCAGATATTTTTGTGATATTAACCATTATTGTGATTGGATGATGTGGGAGGCTCCATGACTGTTTTGATAATGCACTTTAGTGGTGCTCTTATTGGTGTAAACTGTTACGGTTTTAATCACACTGTAATTACACTTCTGCAGTTAAGGCCAGTAGCGTTTTCAGTATTCTGTTATTATAAATCCCACACATAGAATGATAGAATCATAGAATTGTTGAGTTGGAAGTGACTGCGAGGGTCATCTATTTCAACCCCTTCAATGCAGGAATCTCAGCTAAATCATACATGATTGATGACCATCTTATATCAAGAAGATTTGCTGTATCCATGCAAAGGCTGTATCCTATAAGGAGGGTACAGTGACCAAATCTGAGTAAATTTTGCAGGAGAATAACAAAGTTATACCAGTTTTGATTTATTTATTTTTTTGTATTGAAAAGCCAGCGTCCCATGTTTGTAACTGTTTTTCTCTGCTCACTTAAAAATGTATCTTAAATTTTAGCTTTTCGTTAGGGCTTATCTACACTGAACTTTTACCCCATGCTTTCCAGCCACAGGTCTGTACTTTAAAACTCGGTGTCCAAACACTCTTTTTTTTCGTTCCAGAGCTTTCCCCACCAAAGCCTGCTCTTTAAAGCTGAAGCCACATCAAAGAGCAATTCGGGTTTTCCAAGGATTGCCATTTGCTCTGATTTAGCGGAAAAGTGCAAAAGCTCTGGAGCAAAGAGAGAGAGTGCTTGGACACTGAGCTTTAAATCATGGACTGTGCCTGGACAGTGTGGAGGAAAGCTAAGTGTGGATAAACCCTTAGACTAGTCATTCAACTAAGGCAAGGGTGCTGAACTACAACTTCCATCATTCAGACTATTGACCATGCTGGCTGGGGCTCATAGGAATTGGAGTCCAACAGCCTCCAGAGAGCTGCAGCTTCTACGCCCCCGAACTAAGGGCAGTCAGTGCAACATGGTTCATTTGTCAGGCTGACGCTCCCTTGATGGAGCCTGCATCCCAAAAGAAAAGTGATTATTGCCAGAGCAAGCAGGTTGCAGCGCTGCATATCTGAGTGAGGGAGAAAGGAATTGCCGCATCTGTGTGTATTTGCATGAGACAATCTGCTACCAATATCTGTAGATGACATGTTGCTGTATGTGCATGTAATAATAATAATAATAATAAATTTTATTTATATCCCGCCCTCCCCAGCCGAAGCCGGGCTCAGGGCGGCTAACAACAATAAAACAGTACAAAAATACAACATAAACAACATTCTAAAATCATTCATTATAAAAATTAATTAAGCGGTATGTCCTTTTGCATGAGATGCTGCTGCACAGGTCTGCACAGTGTTGTGATGTTGTGCATCTTTGTGCTGCAGAAGGAATGGGACCAAGTGACTCAGGGAAGTTTGGAGGCTATGACTGTGTGCACAATACCTGCTTAAAACCAAGCTAGGTCATTCTTTTTCTCAATTCAGATCCAAGCTGGTGCCGGGCAGAGTGTGGGAGGGAAAGATGTATCAGAAGGTTTTATTTCATAAGAAACAACAGGGTGGATACATCATGGAGGACAAATATGGATTGTGGCAAATACCACAAACGATAGCTCAGTTGGTAGAGTATGAGACTCCTAATCTCAGGGTTGTGCGCTCAAGCCCCACGTTGGGCAAAATATCATTGCAGGGGGTTGGACTAGATGATCCTCATGGTACCTTCCAACTCTATGAGTCGATGATTCTTTGACATTCACTTCCCAAACCAGTATCAGGAATTGCAGTGGATGCAGAGCAAACACGAGCTTGGACACAGCCTAAGTGGTAAAGCAAGCACAACATGTGAGGATGGATTTTTAAAACGTTCATTGAATGATTAATTTAGAATATTTTTATTCCTCCTTTTCATCGAACAATCCTCAAGGTGTCTTGCACACACAACCCCCCAATCCACACACTAGGACAAGAGTGTGCTTCCTTTCCGCTCTGTGGTCCTAGGACAACTGGCAGTCAGTACAGAGCATTCTTTCAGACAGTTGAACACATTTGCCATTTAAATGGTGCAGAATGTAAAGTGAGCACCTGAATTTATCATTCCCATGCTTTTCGGTGCATGAGTGAATGTGTAAGTGTCTTAACTCTTCTTTGAAGCCAAAGGGTGGTGGTTGTTTTAGAAAAATTCTGCTGAGTTTGAGACCACTGGCCAGTCTCTATCAATCAGTAGCCTTTATGGTGGTCACACTTCGCCCCTGTGCCTCAAGCTGAGAGCGACATGCCTTTATGCAGCATCAAATCTTGCAAACGTCGCACTGAACCCGTCTCCCTGCCACTTAACTAGATTAGTTCTAATTCCCTTCCACTCATGCTGCCGTACATACATCGAGGGCAGGCGGTAAATATACAGTAAGTGAATTCTGGAGGCAGTCATATTTCATCAGCTAACTCAGAATAGTTGAGCATATGGTGATGGGGGGAGGAAAGAGAAGCGAAATAAATAAACCCCACAATCTGTTGTTATAAAAATACATCAGAAATGTATGTGTGTGTACATGTGTACGTACGTGTATACACACAGCAGACTGTATTCCCTGCAGGGCATCTGAAGCTTTGCCAAAAGTTCAGATGGCTAACAGTTGCAGGATGTGGCTTGCTCTCCTACTTCCACGCCCAGCCAGGGAGCAATTGGCTGCCTCCTTCACAGTGAGGTTTCTCTAGTCATCAGGTGCTTCATTGAAAATGACAGCTGGCACCGTCGTCACCCCGCCGGCCTGCTATTTCAGGAACGGAGATAAATCTGAGAGAGGTTATCAGCCCAGCTCTCCAGCTTTTGGCTGATAACCTTGCTGTGTTTCTGAAACAAACAAAAGAAGATGGCCAGGTGGAAGTGCGAAGCTTTTCTGCCTATCACATGTTCTCAGGATGTTGAGTGCGAGGATGATACGGGTGATAAGATTTCAGCCTCTTAGAGATTCCTGATTTTAAGAAGGCTAAGAGTGTTTTGTCCCCCTGGAAAGGATTCGCCTTGCTAGAAGGATGATAGAGAGAAATGGTCACGCTGTAGGACGCTGATAAACTAGGGCCAAGCTATCGGTTGCACTGCAGCCTAGCAGCCCCTTCTGAAGAGAAAAGCTGCTTCTATAAGGAGGAAGCTTGGCGTGTGGACTAGTGGAGTGTATGGGGAGGGGTCAATAGCCCTTTCCTCACTCAAAATCCCATCTGCACAGAAGGCTTTGAACTCCATGGATGGAAAACCTTGTTAAAGATTTTTGTTTGTTATAATTTGGAGCAGGGAAAGGGTTAAGAATTGCCTTCCCACAGCCATCTGTGCTTTTTATCACCCTTTCTGGAAGTGGCTTGGCACAAAGGCACCCCTGGTCTACAGTTACATGTGTAACATGTTGCTTGGCCCCTAGAAGAAGAGGATGCTTAATTTATAGCAAGAGAGGTTCAGGACTGCCTGGAACTGGTGCTTAGAGATGTGGTGCAGGCTGGCTGTGACTGCTCACAATGGTGGGGCAATCACTCATAAGAACATAAGAGTCCTGCTTGGTCAGGCTAAAGGCTCATCTAGTCCATCAACCCAGCCTCAACAGGGGCCTACCAGATGCCTATGGGAAGCTCGCAGGACCTGAGTGAAGCCTCCAACAGTGAAGGTTGAACACAGTCATCAGGGGTAGTATCCATTGATAACCTTATCATCCATGAATTTGTCTAATCCTCTTTTAAAGCCATCCAAGTTGGTGGCCAACACTGCCTCCTGTGGGAGCAAATTCCATTGTTTAGCTATGCACTGTGTGATGGGATACTTTTTTTTGATTGTGCATCGCCTTCCAACATTCAGCTTCATGGAGTGTCCACAGGTGCTGGTGTTATGAGAGATGGAGAAAATAATTTCTCTATCTACTTTCTCCACACTACACATAATTTTGAGGGATGCGGGTGGTGCTGTGGTCTAAACCACCGAGCCTCTTGGGCTTGCTGATCAGAAGGTTGGCGGTTCGAATCCCCGTGGCGGGGTGAGCTCCCGTTGCTCTGCCTCAGCTTCTGCCAACCTAGCAGTTCGAAAGCACGCCAGTGCAAGTAGATAAATAGATACCACTGCAGTGGGAAGGTAAACAGTGTTTCTGTGCACTCTGGTTTCCATAACGGTGTTCCGTTGCGCCAGAAGCAGTTTAGTCATGCTGGCCACATGACCCGGAAAGTTGTCCGTGGACAAACGCCAGCTCCCTTGGCCTGAAAGTGAGATGAGCGCTGCAACCCCATAGTCGCCTTTGACTGGACTAAACTGTCCAGGAGTCCTGATTTTATACACCTCTTGCCATTTTGCCTCTTACTTGCTTTTTCTCTAAACTAAAAAGTCCCAAATGCTGTAACCTTTTCACATAAGCAAGTCACTCCACCCCCATAGATTTCTTTGTTGGCACTTTTATTTTCAATTCATTTCCTGCTTTTCCTTGTGTATTTCCAACTAACTATGAAAGAGAACAAAGAGAAACACTTTATTTATACCACTTAATGCCCAGGCAGCAATAGCAAAGAGGCCTTTACTAGGGTTCTTGGGTACTTATCAAAACATGAGCATTTGCTTTGCTGGATCAGGCCAAGATCAGTTTGATATTTTGTCTGCAGCTCATCAAATACCTCTGGGAGATCCCAGGCAGGACATGATGGTGCTGGTAATCCTAGCCCCAACAACAGACATACTTCCTTTGCTTGTGGAGGTTCCATTAAACAGTCATCACTGCTTAGTGTTTGACAAATCTCTCCGCCATGAGTGTCTCTAATAACTCTATAAAAAGCCATCCGAGCTAATAGCTATCATCACCTCTTACAACAGTGAATTCCTTAAGTTAATTAGACAGTGTGTGAACAAGTGCTTCCGACCTGTGAGGCTCTGCTGACAGTCAGATTCATCTTGGACTTGCAGTTCTGATACTATGGCTTTGGTTGTTTAAAAGGAAATTTCCCTAGCCATTGGCTCAGGTGTTGTGGTGGTGTGTTTATTAACATTCCATTTTCTCAGAAGTTTTGAAAAAGCTGCTGATGCCCAAGGCAGAGGGACAGATGGAGTATTAGCAGACTGTGTAATCTTAGTGTCTATTTATTAATATGGGATGTTTTGATTAAACTGTAAACATTCATATGGCTATTTAAGTCTTGTAATTGTCTTGTAATTGTTGGTGAATTATTTTGAAAGCTTGCTATATTTTATTATGTAATTCCTTCTGAAGATGTGAGCTGCTTTGAGCATTGAGAAACGACATACAAAGAAGCTGATGATGAGCGAGAAAAGATTATTTCTCTACTCTCTTCCCTTTCTAGCCCAGCCTCTCCAACCTGGTGTCTTCCAGATGTTGCCAGACTACATCTCCCATAATCCCTCACCATTGGCTACACTAGCCAGGCCTAATGGGAGTTGTAGTCCAAAATATGTGGAGAGCACTAGGTTGGGGAGGGCTTATCTAGTCCCTAAGAGGTCCCCTTCTTCTCTGTAACTATCCATATTCAGTCTCTATTTTCTCCTTTTATGTATATCATTTCCTCTGTTTCTGATTGAAGTCTTCTTGTGCAAATGTAGACCAAATGGCATTGCCCACATGTGGGGAAGTAGCAGCAGGCTTGGGGTAACCAAGAAAAAGGTCTAATGATGTCCAGTGAAGAATCAGTGGCCGTAGTTTGCTGATTGATTAAGAGCAGGGGGCCTGGAAAGTGTGTGTGTGTGTGTGTGTGTGTGAGAGAGAGAGAGAGAGAGAGAGAGAGAGAGAGAGAGAGAGGGAATAGCATGGTTGGTAAAAGAAGGTCAAAGGAAGAGACGCAGACATAAAAACTGTAGCAAGAAGCATCTCACTGTTTTAATAGGTAATTTCCCAGTTCAGTCTGTCCTCTTCAGACTGTCCTCTCACTTTGCTTTGGATCAGAAATGGATTCCAAGCATACATAGCCCCACTTTGGAAAGCCCAACATTTCACAGGTCAGTCCTTTGACTAAAATGGAGAGTGAAAAATAAACTACAGCCTTTTGTCTTTCTATTTATTTTCAGAATTGGATTAAATTTGCAGGTTTGGTTACCTTTCAGAGGAGGGGGGGAACCTGACAAATTTAAGGCAGATAGGTGTGGGTTTTTGTGCAAGAGGAGCCTTTAAAATGTGAGATTTCGGTTATTGTTGTTTTTAAAAGTGTTTCACTGGCATAGTTAGGTCATGATGTATCTAGAGTTAAGACTGGATCCCAGTCTTTATCTAAGGAAAGGGGCCTCAGGGGCCTGGGTTGAATTTCAGGGCTCAGTCCTGGATGGTACAAAGCAATATTCAGGAAGAATCCCTCTGAAAAATATGTAGTGTCTCTCTCAACAATGGGTAGCCTCAGCCCATTCTCACCTCTAAAGTTTAAGAACATCAGATGAGCTTTCTGGATCAAGTCAATGCCCCATCTGGTCTAGCATCCTATTCTCACTGGAGCCGACCAGAAGTCTGATACCCTGCATCCATGCTGAAGGGCAGGCTTGAATCCTTTGAACACCTCTCTTTGAAACTAGCCATTGCCTTCCTCCTTCTCCCAGATGAAATGAAAGCCCACAGCCTCACCCCTCCCTCCCTCCCTCGGCCCCATCCTGCTGGCCCCATCCTGCTGCCACCTGACAGATGGGAGAGTACAGTAATTAGAATGCTTGCGGGTTCTGGCTACATTGCAAGGCACGGAGCACAGCACCCAAGGAAGGAAAGGGATCGAGGGGAGGATTGTGAAGCCACGGTAGAGTGAAGAATAATGGGAAGGAGATAACAAAGGAAAATTGAGGGCGAACAGCCAAGAGAGTTCCTCAGCAGTGAGATCTATTGCTGTGAAGTTATCTCTTCCATGAAGCACTGAAAGCTCCATCACCAGAGGCTCCTGAAATACTCCAAGACAAAGTGCCGGAGTGAATCGCATAAGAGAACCGCTCTGCACTTGCAGCAAGAGGCTCCGGGGCTGCCTTGCACAGTTATCAGCATCCGCCATTCCTCAAAATTAGATTCTCCAAATGTTCTCTCCCCCCCCCCCCTTTGTTGCTCTGATCTATGAGACGCCTAAGTCAGTCAGTGTTCTTGGATCCAAGGCAAATTAAGCTGCATCTGCACAACTCATACACACATTCCAGCACTGTGTTGTGGTGGCCTTGCAGACTCTATACCCCAACTCTTGTTTCTCAATCCCCAGATAGATAGAGGCTAATCAAAGTCTGAGAGGCTGTGTCTGGCCTGGCAGGTCACAATATTTATAAGAGTAATGGGGCAGGGAGAGAATTGTTTATCCCAGGGACCACATTCCCTCATGGGCAACCTTTAGGAACAGTGATGGGTGGCGACAGAGGCAAAAGTGAGCAGAGCCAAGGCTGCAACTCTGGAGATATCTTCACCTTGTGATAATAACAATTCCCATACAATAATAATAGGCATTTGTACAAGCAGGAGTATCTATCTAACTGCAAATCATTCGTCATGAAATTCATGTGTTAGTATAAACCCTGGGGACTGGTCTTCTACTTTCTGTTGTATTTGTGAAGGCAGTAAAGTTCCGCCAGTCTCCAGCAAAAGCGTCCTTATGTTTTATTCCTCTTGCCAGTCGTAACTTGTGTGTTAGCTTTTCAGTGAGGTCTGTACACCACACTCTTTGATACCAAGGTTTTCAAACAGACATTCTCATCTGCACACTCATGCATACCTCTCTCCACCCAGGCTAGCGAGGCGCCTGATCACAGTTCAAGAGCATGCAAAAGCATCTCAGGAGGGTTGGGAGCGGTGGCGGCTGGTTGGGGCTAGCAGGGTGGAAGCCAGAGAGCCTGACAGAAAGGGGAGCTAGAGCTAATGAGAGGCAGAGCCAAGTAATTTTGGCTTTGCCCCCATCCTCGTCTCTGTTGAGTGATGCGAGGGCCACACTGAGATTAAGGAGTAGGAAGCAGTGCCTCCCCGTGGAGGGGCTTTAAGTGAGTAGGCAGGCAGTAGAGTATGAGGCTTTTAATCTCAAGACTGTGGGTTTGAGCCCTACTTTGGACATTATAGGGCGTTGGAGTAGATGACCCTTGTGGTCCCTTCCAACTCTACAATTTCTATAGAAAGGTAAGTAAGGGATGGGTGACAGCAGACTGTGGCTGGTGGCAGCAGTGCTCCAATAGCCCTAATGGATCTGCTTCCACTGGTATGGAGCAAGGCTGGTGAGAAATGTGGCCTAGGGAGGAAGGAAACGGGGGCTGGACAGAAACCCAAGGGGCAGTTAGGGAGGTGGGGCAGAGGCTGCATTTGGCCCTCAGACCTGAGGTTCCCCACCCGTGGTTTGGTCCTTTGCTAGTTCCTTCACAGAATTAGCCTGCCAAAGCTGCTATTGCAACTGCAGCAGAAGAAAAGCGGGTATACACATTCTTGTACAGTGGTACGTCGGGTTACATACACTTCAGGTTACAGACTCTGCTAACCCAGAAATATTACCTCGGGTTAAGAACTTTGCTTCAAGTTGAGAACAGAAATTGTGCACCGGCGGCACAGCGGCAGCAGGAGGCCCCATTAGCTAAAACGGTGCTTCAAGTTAAGAACAGTTTCAGGTTAAGAACGGACCTCCAGAACGAATTAAGTTCTTAACCCGAGGTACCACTGTATTGTGCTTGTCTCCTTTCCACTTTCTATTTAAATCGGGGCAACAGTGTGTGGCAAAAGAAAAGGCTTTGTCAGGCCCCTCCTGCTTGCTCTAACTGGGCTTTCTGTGGGTGCTTCAAAGTTCGCAGGGGGGAAACATCAGGAAGTCTTACCATGGATCTTGCATGTCATGCTTGTTTCAGCCCTTAGCACACAAGTGAATCTCTAGCCCTTATGGCTATGAAGCTACTTGAAAGCACACCAGCATACAAATATTTCAGGAACCAGATGAAAAGTTGAGTTCACAATTTGGTTTTGGGTAGACAGTAGAGCTTCAGTGCCCTGCAGTTCCCCACCCTTTCTCCCTGAAATGGGTGTGCGACAATGCAAAATACAAAAGTAAGCGTGTACATTAACTTTATTTTCATGGTTATGTGGAAAAATTTCATTTTGCCTGGCACAGATTTTTCTTTTTAAAATTTTATTTTATGCCAAGCAGACTTAGCCATGGATGTAGCTTCGCTGATGAACTCAAGTCAGCCAAAGTATCTCAACCTGAGCATGTTTGAGTGACACTTGGACTGGCAAACCGTAAGGGAAAATAGCAAGTTAATTTCCTCATATACATCATGGAAGACTAGGCGAGTGACATCTTAATGATAGTGAAACGAGAAGGGAATAGGAAACTGCATGAAGACAGCTTGATGAGGTGGTCGTTTTTAAAGCTTGCATTATCGCTGGGAAACAAAAATGAGATTTCTGCAGCTAAAAAGAGGAATATGCGCAGCAACAAAAGCAGTAAAAGGAGTGATGGAGACATTGCAGATATCCAGTAGCATCTGGAATTTGCTAAATATCCGACATTTGCATGGACTGACAGTGCAATTTAGGTTCATCCCAGGAAACTGTCAATGCTGATGCTGAGAACACCTAACAATGGCGTTTCTGTTGGCCTGCTTGTGAATATGTTAATACAACAGGTAGGGTGCCTTTTAACTAAATGTGTTTTAGTCATATGTGCTATCTAGCCCAGTGCAGTCTTCTCTGACTAGCAGAAGCTCTGAGGACTCAGGCAGAAGCCTCTTCCATTACCTGTTACCTGAAATACTTTTGGAACTGGGGGAACTGAGCTTTCTCAGAGTCTCCTGCCTGCAAATTGAGCACTCTGCCGCTGAGCTATCATCCCTCCACCAAGATTCATGGGAGCTGAAGGAGAAAAACAGCAGCTTGCCCAGAGCTACCTGGTGATGAGGCACGCAGCACTGCCTATAACAATAAGTAACTTGGCCCATGGACACTTCATGGGCTGGCACTTGCTAAGGGCAAGCTACATTTCAGTGGATTTTGGTTTTCATTTGGATTCGTTTTTCATCTGACTCACTTTGTTTCGGTTTTCATTTCAGTGCTCATGTATTTCAGTTTGCACTAGTAGTTCTCTGGGAGGACATGAACAGCACAATCCTAGGCATGTCTATATGCGTGAGCAAGTCCCATTGCAAATAGGATTACTCTGTAAGCTGAGCACATGGTAAGGAAATGGAAAACATTTCTCTGTTGTTTGTACAACTCCATAGGCACAGCTCAAGACAGGCAAAAGTTACCAAAAGGCAGATTTTTAACACCCCACCAGGGAACTATCCAATCCCAGAGCTAGCCCACAGAGTACAGCTCGTGTAAGTTCTTTAAAGAAACCCCACCACCTTTTATTTTTCTGTTTGTGAAAACACCTATGACAAAGAATCTCTCTATATACCTCCCCCCCGAAATATACCATGAATATGAAATGTGATTTATGCAGTCAAATATTAAGCAGACTTATATAATAGTTAATAGAGTTGGTTGTACCAGTTACCGTAAGTGTCTCCTGTTCTCCATTTTAACAGATTGTCCCAGAGTGAGTCGTGGGTAGCTAGAGGATACAACGTTCTTTCCAGTGTATTGAATAGACACAATACCATATTGTTTCAAAATTGCCTTTGGCCTTTGTGTTTCTAATGCTCCAAGATGCTTTGTTAGCTTCTCCCCAAGAGCTATGTTCCATAGCCTGTCCCACCATGCCTTCAGAGTTAAGTTAGTAGCTGTTTTCCAATATTGTGTTAATAAATTTCTAGCTGCAGACATGAAAAAAAAAATTACCAGGTCCTTAAACAGTGGCTATCTATAAACAGATTTAGTAAAGCTGTCCTCAGGCTCATAGAAGTTCTTGACCCTTGGGGCAAGGGGGCTGTGCAGTCCCTCAACTTGACCAATCACGTGTGGGGATCCTCTGCCTCCTCTTTCCACCCAAACTGAATTAAAGCTTGTGCAGATTCCCTGTGTCAGCTTCTCTCCCTCCCTGTATCAGCGCATATGACTGTAGTCAGGGCTGAGAGTGCTGCTATGAGAGGCCGTTCTCAGGGTCCCTTGCGACAGGTGGGTTGTTGTTTGGGTTTTTTTGCTGAGTGAATGCTGCAACATGTTATTAATGCAATAATAGTGCAGCAATGAAGGATTCATAGTGGACCATCCACACATCACTCTGCTTTATGAGTTGTTCTGTGATGCTTCCTTAATGCTTCCAAGACGATCGATAACTGCTAGCCACGATGGCTATGCTCTTGCCTCCTGGTTTACAGGCAGAAATGCTTCTGAATATCAGTTGCTGAAAACCACAGGAGGGGAGAGTGCTGCTTTGCATAGGTCCTGCTTACGGGTTTCCCACAGGCCTCTGGCTGGCCACAGTGAGAGCAGGATGCAGGGCTCGATGGGCCATTAGCCTAATCCAGCAGGGTTGCTTATATGTTCTCAATGTTCTCACATTGTTGCTGTCTGGAGGGGGCATCTTTGCGCTACAGCACAACAAAAGTGGGATTTTAAAAAAAGTTACAGGATATGCACTGGTTAGAAACAAAGCAGTCTATCTGCCCCAAAATGCTTGGTTCAAACGGTGTTGAGAGCAGGACTTCCTATAGCTACCCCTTCTACCAAAATGATGGCAAATCCTCATGAATGCACAATAAGAAAGATACATGGAGAGGCCCTCAGGCACATGGGCTGAGGGGATGAGTTTGCAGAAAGAACTTGAAGGGATATGACCTACTAATGCTTTAGCTCAGCCAGGTGTGGGAGCATCAGTCAACTTGGCCAGGCACAGGATTGTGTTATGAGTCCAGTGGCGGTGTCTTTCCCATGTACCACACTGACTTGAGCATGAAAGATTTTGGCAGAAACTGAAATCCGAGTTCAAGTGCTTCATCCAGTGAGAGCCAAGACAGATTGTGGGAACAGCTTACAGTCTTTAAAACCTGGCTTTTGCACACTTCACATGTGTTGTTTGTAACCAGCATGACAAAGTGGGTGAAGCCACAGAAAAGTCAGGAGGTAATACACACAGGGGTTATCACTGTGGGTTTTGAATCTGAGTCGAACTCCATGTCCCCTGTCCATTGTCAGCACTGGAGGGTCTGTGAATGGTACCCTGAATTATCTGCAAACACATCTTCAAAGAGCAACTGGAGCATACCTTTCTCTCCCTCTCCCCTCTTTGCACACAGAGAAACCCTGGCAAGATATAAAACAGTAAGGCTTGTTGCTCTAAGAATTTCCACGACTTTATGTTTCTGTGATAAAACACCCATCTGCACTGCAAACCAGAGCACCCTCGTAGCTAGTTTATGGCTTACACAAGTTAGTAGTAAATCTGTGGCTGAGCCACCCTTTGGGCAAATGGACCATCTGTCCGCAATCTGCAGTCACCATATCCTCCCCCTCCTGCTTGCCACAATTCAACAGGGGGCCTCATGGGTGTCGCACTAGTCCTAGTTGCTGGGAAGGGATAGGCGATAAAGTTACAAGTACTGTACTTCCCAGCTACTGCTAGCTGATCCTGATGGGGTAGTGGTTTCCTTATGTAACCATCCAGTGTTTGCCAGGCAACTGGAAACAAGCCAGTTAGATGGACTACAGCAAGGACGGACTTAGGATTTCTGGGAGTTAATGGAAGCAGGACACCAAGTCTTCCTGGGCAGCGCTGGAGTTCTTGCACTGTCAACATTCAAAGAAACAGGCAGTCCAATGCAAGTCTTGCATTTAAATGTGGCCCCTCCAATCTGCTTGCCTTCCACATCCCTGAGAACCATCCTCGTCTTCAGGCATCACTGAGCACTTTGGCCCTTTCATCCTCCTCTTTGCTATGCAAGCCATGTCACCAGACATCCCCCTAATGCCACCAGACAATATATTTCACAGCTGCTTTCTTTTTTAGCACCTGCTCAAGAGCGTGCCTGGGAAGTGACCCCTTTGCCTCCTGGGACTTGTCCCTTTGCACACGTCTTCCTGTGGTTGTCCGTTGTTAGCTCACAGGCCCTTATTCGGTCTCTAACCCTGGCTAGTAGGTTGTTTCATATCCTCAACGCCTTTTCTGCTTTTGGTGAAAAGTTGAATAACTTTCATTCCTCTTGATTTTTTTGTCCTCGGGTGAAGGATCTCCAAGTTGGAAAGAGGTCACCTATTATAATTGACATTAAATTCCCAGCATACAACTAACTGCATGAGCAGCCAAAGACAAAGTGTGCGGCGGCAGCCTAGAGACTTAAGAGCCATTTCACACATGCGTGTGCATCACATAACTGGAGCTCTCCGAGCTTGGTGACTCACAGCTGAAAATGACTATTTATTATTTATATAGTGTGATCAGTGTGTCCATTCAGCGCATTAGCATTGTGTTCGAGGTGACCTCAAGCTTCTGTCCATTGTGCTGATTGTTGTGCAGGATGAGGCTGCAGAATGCTGGACTGCAGGTGCGCATAATAGGGAGTCAATTGCTGAAACCCTCTCCCTATAAAAAAGCTCCTTTCATGTTGTAAACAGGTAAATCAGCAAGAGTAGTGTGCTAATTTTTCTGCTTGATATGCAAGTTCACCACCTTTGTTGGGAAGAGTGACAAGGGGGGTGCAACTCTGTTGATTCTCCTTGATCTTTTGGTGTCTATTGACACCATGGATGTGGCATCCTCCTGGAGCAGCTCTGTGAGTTGGGTGGCAAGCACTGCACGGCAGTGGTTTTGCTACTATCAGTACCATTTTCTGAAAGTAGCAATGGGGAACTATTACTCGAAAACCATATGAATTAATTGTGGTATCCCATAGGGGTTGATCTTGATCCCTGAGTTAGTTAACATCTATGTGAAGCCATTGGGGGGAGTCATAAGGGGTTTTGGAGTGAGGTATTATCAGTATGCAGACGATACACACATCTTTCTCTCCATGCTGTCTGAATCAGGACCAGCAGTTTCAAGTGTTGGACCACTGCCTGGAGGTAATAGGCCAAATAAATTGAAATTGAATCCAGGCAAGGTACAAGTGTTCTGTGTTGCTGGCTCTTGGGTATGGGGAGTGGCTAGATGACATGTTCTGGGTTGGATGGTACTCCACTGGAGTCAGGTTCATACGTAGGTGGTGCTCTTTGTCCCTGCATAGCCAGTTGAGGCCCTGGTGACTTGAGTGGCTAGGGGTGCCTATTTTCAACTCTGCCTGGCTTGCCACCTGTGTCCCTTCCTGAAGTGAGATAGCTCAGTTGTGGTACTCCACACTCTGGTAAACTCAAGACTGGACTAACATAATACCCTCTTTGTGGGGCTGCAGCTTTCTTGTTTTCCTACACACTGAGTGTGATTTTATAAAGGGTACAGTACACTCATCCAGCAGTGCTCCTCCAACAGTGATTCAGGATTAAGTTCAACTTCTACTGATGTATTTAAACTCCAAGTACTTTTAAATTTCACTTGCGGCCTGGCACAGCACTTGTGGATGTATGCAAAATATGTCAGATTACGAAGTTATGTGATCCTTCACTGTGGCAACGTGCCAGGGTGGGCAGGTGTGCCTCATTTGCTCCTTCTTAAAACTTCCCTCCCAAGTGGTTGCCTGAAATAGAAGGAGGCTGGTAATCCTCTAGCCTGAATGGCACTCAGGAAATCCTCCTCAGCCGTTCCTTCCCTTTGCTCCTTATAGGCAGCTTGCCAAGTCCTATTCCATCTCCTCCTTTATACAATTAAGCCTTCAATCCCAAATAGAAGTGTAGTAATGTGAGTTCACATAGCTACTATTTCTGCAGCAGGGTCCCTGTCTCCAGCATCTTAGAACCACACAATCAGCATGAAATGTGGAGATTTTTAGCCACTGAAAAGAAAGGAGATGAGTCAACCACTGAGAATTGGCTCCTGGGTTCACTCTGGAGAAGGCACATAGGAAGATCATTGAGGAGGAGTTGTGCTGTGTGCTCCAAGCATTTAGGAACACTCAAAACACAAGGTGCTTCAGTTTCAAAGCAACAGTTTGCAAGTTATATTGCATACAATGAGACTTCAAGCAAAATGTACGGTAAGTCATTGCAAAGGGGGTACTGAAGCACCCCCAAATCATTTGTCCATGTAAGAGGCACAGGAAATAGTAGAACTAGCTGAAAGGCAACACATGTGTTGATCGTTACAATGCACCCCTAATTATTATTTTTGTACACTTATAAGATTGCTGTAGAAGTTTGTATAATCTTAGAAAGGGGTGTGGATGTGAGGGCAAGTGTCTGTTAGAAGGCATAGCTGTGACTCTCATGAAGGGACCTTGCACTTCTGAATTTGCCACTACACTCCTGATCCCAAGCAGAGTGTAGCTTTGGCTCCTTGCTGGGTGGATCATTTCCTGTGCAGTAGATTTGTGCTTCCCTCCTCTGATGTCTCCTGTTGGGAAGACATGGCTGCCTGCCACAGTCAGGCTGTTGCTGTCTCTACAGGTTGCATTGGACCCCTTCAGTTTTCTCCTCTGTCTCCTTCGCCTTTTTTCTGGCATGGTTCCTTTTTCTGCATTCTAGGGCCTCGCTGCAAGATGGGGTAGGGGTATCTTCCAGCCCCCATAGACAATAAACTCTGCATTGTACACATACTTACCTGGCTGTCTTTGAACAGAAAGAAAGCTCTTTCCTTCCCACACAGACATCTGGCCAGACACAATTACTAAATAATTACAGTTGTGTAGTCTGCCCTGGAGGTGGCTCCGAACAGCACTTAACCTTTTTTCCCCCCTTTTCTTTTTAGGCCTCTTACAATTTAAGCAAAAAGACATGTTCCCACAATCAGCCTTTGCTAGCATAAAAGCAAACCTATCGCCATGGGATCCCCAAAGTGACGTCTGAAAAAGACACACTTGCAATTAGCATCTGCAAATACTCACTTTGCAACTGAGGTTTTCCCCCTTCATTAGGACACTGAGCCACAGCAAAAGCCAAGAATACAGCTGAGTTTAGGCAATTAAAGTACTGGCAGAAAGATGCATTGATCACACCTTAAATTGGGGCAACTCTGCATGTACATTTCCATGATGGGTTTGTCTCTGCACGGGGCTCCTGCAGCACAGCAAGAGGCAAATGTGTGGAATAGTGTGATAACATGTTTGTTAACAGCACTGCCAGAAATGTAGAATTGCATCTGTTTTTTATGTTGTGGTGACCAAAGATGTGCTATTAAGGACAAGCCGTAGCTCAGTGGTAGGGCACCTGCTGTGCATGCAGAAGGTCCCAGGTTCAATCCCATTAGATCCCTGGAAAGCTGCTGCCAGTCTGTGTAGGCAATACTAAGTTAGATGGCAACCCTAGGCCAGACAATCCCTACCTGATTGCTCCAGAAAAATAGAGAAGCTTAAAGGGTTCTCCTATGCCCTGGAGCCTAGAACTGTATGGCCTCTCAACCTGCATCCACTTGTTAGCAGGCACTGTGGAACATGAGCCTCTTTCCCTCCCCCCAAATTGTAAAGTGGTCTGGTTCTTCAGAAATATCTCGCTTAGGAAGTGTTTTCTCTGGGAGTCCCAGTTTAGGGGGGTTTGTTTCCCAAGGGACTCTTGGCCGACTGGCTGCAGCTTAGGCTTGGTGCTGGGGCTCAGTTCTGAGCTCAGCACCTCCACAGAGTGCACTCTTGGTCTTCCTAACCTACCTAGCTCCTCTGCCTCTGTATTAAATGGTTGCTTGAAGCTAATGGTTGGGGCCATGACCCCAGGGTTGACCCCCCCCATTGAGTCCTGCCCCATGCATGCATTCACAGGATATGCTTGCCATTATTGTTGTTGTTCTGCATTTCTCTGGAGCTGAAAACATTTCCCAGGCTGGATCTTGGTGCAGATTTAAGCCCTGGCTAAAGCAGATTGATTGAATCCACGTTGCATCCAAATGACATAAATGCTGATTTGTTCTCCAGTCTGTAGACCAAAAGAGTAGGGTGGGGGAGGGAGGGAGAGAGGGATACAATGGCATTTTTGGCATCTTTGGCTTCTATTAGAGGTGACCTACATGGTCCTCTTCTTGCTTGGCCACCCATGAGCAACTGATTCTTTAACAGTATGCCAATAAATATTTTCTCCTCTGCATCCCTTCCTCTGCCATCTGGCTATCGCACACACCCATATATACAAGCATGTACACACACAGGTATCCATGCTCTCTCTCTCTCTCTGACACACACGCACGCACACACACACTTCATTATGTACATTCTGGGAACAGGAAGGCGGTTTCATTCAGCTCACTGTGACAGCTTTTGGGCCACTGCAAGGAATGGCTTGGTTCCAGGTCCTTGCCCCTTACCCCCTCCTAATCTCTGCGACTCTCTTTCCACGTATGTTCCCAACCTCGCAAGTCACAAATCCATCTGTCATTAATTAATTTGCCTGCAGTTCTGGGTTTTGTCCATTATCAGGTTCTCCTCCTTCCCTGCTCCCATCCCTGCAGAACATCAATAAAGAATAAGAGGACATGCCTATGACTGTCTCCTTGTCTCCTGCTGTGCCGTTTCTACAAACATCCTTGCAGAGACGCCGGCTGCTCTGCGTCGCAGAGACGCCGGTTATTCCGATAATGGGCTTAGAACTCCAGTTGTGCTGGGAATGGGACTCTGCTGGAGTCTGATCATGGAAGGTTTACAGGGCCTCTTTGGAGAATGAAGAACGTTATTCAGGAAATACACAGTTGTGTAGTGAGTTAATTTTAGATCCTGGACTTAATGGTCATATTGGGGGCCTCTAGATAGTAATGTGTGTTACTTGTCACTGAACGCCACTGAATGCCACCTCCCCATAAGACCATTGCTTTATAGGCCAGTGGTTGTCCCTCATTCCCCGAACAGATCTTGTAAACCACTTCTGAGCAGACTCCAACATGGATAGTAATGTGCATTACTTTGCTTACTTCAACAAGAGATAAACTAGCCCTGCTGGGTTTGTTGGTCCCTCCTGCTCATTCAGCTGAGTGGGACCTTGGACCTCTGTGCCAAAGTCCTGCCCTGATGGCACCACCCTTCATTGCAGAGCTCCAGTGGAGCAACAGGAAGGGGTGCTTCTGCACCCCCTCCCTTAGTTCACTCCCTGTTGGCATCCATCTCGAAAGACAATGAAGTGCACCTCCAGCGGTGATTTCAAACCACACCAAAGTGACCTCCCCAGGGCGCAAGCCTGGGCAGTGTGTATGGAAGTCCTGGGCTGCCCAGACAAGACTCTCATCTTGGCCTCACTGATGTGGTCCAAAGGAAAGCAGAGCAATATGTTTGGCACCAGCTTGGCTGCAGGAGTTGCCAGAAGGAGGCATGCAATGTGCCATCCAACAGTCTTAGGGGTTCAAGATTTGTGTAGGGATTACTCCTAAGCCTTTACTTCTCCTGAAGATATCCCACAAGGCAGTGGAGGTATAGGATCAGCGTTTTCCTTCTCCTAGATGGCCCAGGTTGATGGGCCCCATCTGACCCTCACTTCCCTCTACACCACATGCAGAAATCATATTCTTAACCATTGCACCTACTATTGGTCTCATCCACTCCATCTGGCAGAGACTGGCCTTGTATGCAAGGGAAATCCCTAAGTCACCAAGAGTTTGAGACCCATTGGCTACTCTCACCTGATTTAGCCAGCAGTTAAAGCCATTCCCTGGGTGTGGCTGTTGTCACAAGCTGACAGCTTCTAGTAGCCACAGGTGAGAGTTGAGTGCAGCATGGGAACCAAAGGTGGACAAACTACCCCAGCAGTAGCACATTGTGTCTTCCACCAGAGGCACTACTCCTCCCCATACACCCCATACTTAACTAACCCCCCAAAATAATGTCACCACCTAGCAACCACACAGAAGCATCCATTTAGCAGCCTTGAGAGTAGCAGTGGAAGATGTTCCAACACCCTGATCATTTGGGCAACCAAAATAATCAGGGTATTGAAACACCTTCTGAATAAAGAGAGGTTGAACCTTTCTGTTTAGAAAAAAAGATTGCTGTGTGTACACGTGTATGCAAGAGAGAGTGGGGGCTGGGTTTCTTGGTTTCTTGGGGGTGGGGATAGAGGAAACTTTCCCCCTTTCTTTCAGAAGTCAGGATCACCCAAAGTAATTGATTTGCAGTAGGTTCAGAGCTAACAAAAGGAACTCACACAATACATGGTTTAAATTAATGGTATTCACCACTGCAAGATATATTGATGTCCATTATCTTGGATGGCTTTAAAAAGAGAAAAAAAGGATTATGCACATTCATGGAAATTATAGGTCTGTCAGTGGCTATTAACTGTGCTAGCTCAATAGGATTTTCATGTACTGAGACCTCAAAACTAGATGCTGGAGACAAACAGGAGAAGAGCCTCACTCTGATGCCCCATTAGAAGTTTTCCAGAGGCTTGGATTTCTGTTTGCAATGGAGCTTTGCCTATTGGCTGTGGAGTGTGAAGTAGTGTGGATGAATGAATGGATCTGTGTGTATGAATGGAAGGGTGGAGTGTTTGTGTGTGCAAGAAAGAATAAGTGTGGGGCAGCTCTGGTTCTCTGTGCATGAGAAAGTATGGGGTGGTGACGAGGTAGAGAGAGAGAAAGCCACCATCGTGTGGCTTCTAAGACATTACCCCTGAGGGGATGTGGTTCTCAGCGGGGGGGGGGGGGAGTTCTCCACTCCTTGACAAGTGAGATCATTGGCCTGATCCATCATTCTTGGTATCCCCTATAAGTTCTTTAAAGTTTGCCAATTCCAGGACCTTTTGTCAACTAGGTAGTGCTGAGGAAGACTGGAGCCTGGTAGTCTTTGAACCATCAGCAGGGAGTAGCAATTGTTTACAGCAGCTCCTCACATGTTCAGTGGCCCCCTAGAATGGTTTTTGCAAGTGGTGTAAAGTGGTGTCTCTAGTACCAGGGTTACCCGATGCATTTGCCCTGCTTGCTGTTTTATGGTGATCACTTGGGATAGTTTTATGGCAGAAAGTATGTACGGGGTGGGTGGGATGTTCAATAAGATGAATTTTTAAAATATTTTTGATTATGTAAGTTTGCTTGAGATCTCCAGGTACAGGGAGAAGCATATTTATCACCACCACCACCACCACCAAATAACTTTCCTCTGTTTATTCTGGCCCTATATTCTGAGAAATTAGTCCTCCCTGGGAGGCCTTGAAACCCTGATACTTCAGGTCTGACAGTGAGATCTAGCACCCCTTTCCAGGATTCCAGCTTGACCTCCCTTCCCCTTCTTCCAGAGTCCCCTCTAAACTGGTGATGTTTTCCCCCTGGGGTGTGTTCTGCAACAGGCCATTGATGCATTACTGCTGGGTTTATAGTGGGCCATCCACACATCATTCTGCTTTATTAGTTGTTCTGCAATGCTTTCTCAACATCACCACGTTATTGCCATCTTAGAAGGGTCCTCTTGCACTATAGCAATAAAAGTAGGACAAGCAATAAACTAGCTCATTCGTGGTATAAAAAGTTAAGAGGGTTTCACCAGGATGTTACAGGACATGCAGTGATTGGAAAGAAAGCAGCATGTTCCATCCCAAAAGTCCGCAGGCACAAAAGTATTAAAAGTGGGACTGTGTATAATCATCTTGATTCTATCATGACCACAAATAATCATGAATGTACCAGAAGAGAGGTGTCTGGAAGGGGCTGAGGAGTCTCCAGCCATTGGGGCCTGACCCAGCTAGCACACAGCACAGGCTCATGTCATCTGCCCAGATGCTATATCTCTCAAGCCTAAAAGCAGACAGTGATGAATTTGCAATTTGGGCAAGTGCAAAAGCGATGTTACTCAATTTTACGCTCACATGTACATCACACATGCGTGTAAGAAAGCTCTCTGAAGCAGAGCCCTAATCACTGCACAGAATTTAAGCACACACACTGTAGAGAGAGACAGGGAATCATTTACGCTGGAGGCTTCAGATTACACAGTTTTCTTCAAGAAAGCAAAGCAGCCGGCTCTGCTTTAAATCAAGGGAGATTCTTTCATCTTGTGATCGTTCTAGGGAGGCTGTTCTGCACGGTCACTCCTCTCACACCTAGAAGCCATCTTTTGATTTCAGAGGCAGATTTATTAATGGACTCTTTGTGTACACATATTTTCTCATGTGCTTCAGCTGACAGCTGGGACTGTTTGTGACAGGTTTGTCATCTCTGCTGCTACAGCAAGGGCAGGAGGAGTTGCTGATCTGCCTTAAGGCTATGTATGCAAGGCAAGGAACACACAGTGGGACAACAATGGCTGGGACTTTCATGTGCTTGTCACAGTCCCTTGATGCTGCTTTCCAATTCCTTGCAAGCATCTCCCATGGATTTCCCCACCTGCAGCTGAAATCCATTCTTTTTGGATCCGCTTGTTGCCCAAACTAGACATTTAGGAAGGTAGGAAACTGCCCTATTCCATGTTAGACTATTGGCCCATCTACCTCAGTATTGTCTACACTGATTGGCAGCCGGTATCCAGAGTTTTAAGGAGGGGTCTTTTCCAGCCCTACCTGGAGATGCCCTGGGTTGAACCTGGGGCCTTCCACATACAAACCATGAGCTCTTTCTCCTACTGAGCAACAGCTCTTCTTTCGATGCTTTTGCAGTAAGCAAGACTCAAGGCCCTATCTTTCTAGGAGTCAAAGAGGAACCCTTTCCATGAGCTTCCACATAGGTTCCATCATCCTGGGAATACAACCCATGGGCTCTGTGTGTGTCTTAGGTGATCACACTACGTCTGCATGTGAAGCAGATGCAGAATAAAGTCTGCAAAATTGGCCAGCATGTGCATGTTTGCTTCAATTACCCAACCTATTTATATACAACTTACAGAATTAAGGTCCCTCCAGGCTGTCACTATTCTATGGGAGAGATCCAAGTGGAATCTTAGGTCTTCTTCTTCTTCTTCTTCTTCTTCTTCTTCTTCTTCTTCTTCTTCTTCTTCTTCTTCTATCTTTGTAGTTAGAAAAGTGACAGGGAAATGCACCACATAAGCCTTGTGCAAGCAAATCAGGATGTATGCTGAATAAACAGGTCATTGGGAAAAGCCTTCAGCTTTCCTTGATTCAGAATTTGGCTTTCTCTGGCACAGAGTCTATCTACACGTGCCGGCACGCTCTCTCTCTCTCTCTCCACCCATAATCATATAGATCATACATAACTATAGCTACATCTTTTACTACTACCACTCCATTTTAATTCAGAAGCACCATGGAATGAATTCATTCCACTTATGCTCATTGTCTGCGGCTGTGTGGGCAATTACAGAATTTTGCAGTGAAGTTTTCTCTGGACTCCACCATTTCAGGCTGAAAGGGTAGGGGCTGAATGCTTCAATGTCCTCGGTGGGTTTTTGAAACCTCTCCATAGGTAGAAATTCCTGCATGTCAGAGACAATGGATTAGCCTAGTCTTCCTCCTAGTGTGCCTTTTCCCAATGTGTGGAGTGTTACTTTCCAGGAAAAGCTTCCCAAAAAAGTGTGTGTGGGTGTCTCCACTTGTTGCCTATAATGGTACTGTCTGGAAAAAGCTTTACCATTTATTCTACTGAATGTATAAGCTGACCCTTAGCATTTCCCTCAGGGCTCTGACCTGCTAGCCTCAGTTCTGGTGGAATTGGCATTCTACTGGTGCAAGTTTCAGGGGCATTAATCTTCTCGTTATAGAAAGATTGAACTTTTCAAAGCTAAACTCTATTAGGAAAAGCCAACACAGCGGAGCTGTTGCTGGAAAAAAAAATATTTCCCAGTCTGCCTCCCCACCCCCATGCGGGCAGCCTTTCATTTCACAAGTGGATTATCATAAATATTGTACCATTAAAGTAGCATTCCTCAGATCCAGAACATATTGAACAAATCACATGCATTCAGTTTCTCTGAGTGCCTTGTGGATGAAAGCTCAAAACTGACCTTCGCTAACCGCCACTCTGGGTCTCTTTCCTGAATACTTATGAGCTGTTTACATGCAAGGCAAAGTAGCCAGCTGCTTGTACCTGGATCTGTTTTTGGAGGTGGGGTAGCTGTTGCAGAATGCAAGCTTTCTGCTGGCCGGTTTTGCCATCAAGCTGTTCCTTTTCCTGAAGCTGATCAAATCTAGCTGCAACCTCAGCCTAAACATAGAATTCTGGAGGTGGAGTGGGCTTGTAGGCCATCTAGCTCTTCCTCAGTTCAGGAAATCCGGAGCTTGAGCTTCAGTATCTTAAGGGATATAACTGGCTCCCTTAGCAGTGCACGGCTCTGAATATCAGTTGCTGGGAATCACAAGCAGGGAGAGTGCTATTGCACTCAGGTCCTGCTTGTGCGTTTCCATAGAGATCTGGTTGGCCAGTTCAGGAAGAAGATACTGCACTGGGTGGTCCTTTGGTCTGATCCAGCAAGGCCCTTCTGATGTTCTAATGTTCAGTTAAAATCTGCCCTCTTCAGGCACTGCTGCTAAAGCAACAGCTGAGCTTACTTGTATGCCTTGCACGGAGCTGTCCATGGTACTTTGGTAGCCTTGCCTTGCTGATTCCATTGTTCAAAACGTACCAGTCATTCTTTAGAGCTGCTCTCCTCCTTACCAGCCAGTCAGCAATGCCTCAAGCTGTTCTCCTTCCCTAGCTACATTTTACTTGCCAAACAATTTCTCTCCAGCCCTCACTCAGGAAGGTGTGGTGTGTGGCATGACTAGTAAGCACCAGACACTGAATACCATCAATGCTTATGGAAAGAATAATCTCTTGGTCTTCAATGACTGCTAAAAAGCATTCTTAGTTACTAAACGATATCAGTAGAGTTGGAGAACTTGTGGACCTCCAGATGTTGCTGGACTCCAACTCCCCTCAGCCCCAGCTAGCATGACCAGTGGTTGGGGGTGATGGGAGTTGGAGTTGGAGTCCAATGGCATCTAGAAAACTGTGGGTTCCACACTCCTCTCCTAGTTGGTTAAACACCTGGCAGAGCGTGTCTTTTTTTGAGAAGCAGTACTTTGAGACAATGTAGTTTTCTGAAACAGAAAATACAGAATTCTCTGCACTGAGGAAAGCTTATGCTGAAACACACCGGACATTTTTATTTATTCCAATAAATTCTTCATTCGGCACCAATTTTAAGATTGCCTCCCTCTGCGTCTTCCTAAATACTTGACTGCCTGTGGCTTGAGAGCATCTTCTAGTGAATTAACTACAGTAATGTGTTTGCAGTATGATTCTGCACACTGCAGAGAATTTAGCTACCTTTTCCACACTACCTGACAAAGAGTTTTAACAGGAAGGTCTGTGTGTTTGTTTCCCAACAGATGCTGAATCTAGAACCGATTATAAGTGTGGTGTAAACTGCATATACTTTAAGCGACCCTGAAATGTAAGGCAGGAGGGGGTGGGGAGAAAAACTATATTAAGAGAAAATTAACCTCTGGCCTTCCATAGGTCACTGGACTACATCTCCCATCATCCCTGACCATTGACTTTGCTAGATGGGACTGATGGGATTTGGAGTCCAGCAACATTTGAAGGGCCAAAGCTTCCCCATATGTTATGTAGGGTCATTTATTAAAAGACTTATACTCAAAACTTTTCCCCTTCTAAATGTACTCAAGGTGGCTTATGCAACAAAACCCATAAACCCAATAATACCCATAAAAACAAGAATAAATCCATGTTAATCAAATAAATACATAAAGGGTAAATAGCAGCAACTTTATAATGTCAAACTATATGGATCAAGGGCTAAACAAAGGAAACCTTATCCAGCAGACAAATTAAGCATCTTCAGGCAGTGATGGAACACTCTGGCAGAGTGGGAACAACTGGACCTCCGGGCTCGGGAAGTTCCACCTACTGAGTACCAAAAGTGGAAAGGCCTTCTCCTGTCTCCCCACCAGCTGTACCTGAGAAGGCAGACGGATGCACAAAAGGGCCTTCCAATATGAACTAGAGCAGATAGACTCAGATGCAAGGAGGCTGTCCTTGAAGCTGTCCTAAGCCAGCCTTTCCCAACCTGGGCCCCTTTAGATGTTTTGAATTTCAGCTTCCATCATCCTTAGCCATTGGCCATGTTAGCTGGGGCCGATAGGAGCTGGAGTCCAGAACATCTGAAAGGCTGCCTAAACCAGGGTTCCTGAATCTTTTTGAGCACATTTGGAAAACTAAGGAACTCTCATGAGCACCACAAAATGCCCATTTCACATAAAAAACACAACTGGTGGTGTTCAGAACACCTACACCCTCCCCCTTCTCCTCCCCCCGAAACATAGGCAAAAACAATCAGGCAACACTTTCCCCAAAACTGGCACCCCAATAATATATCCCCACAGAGACAACCTCCCCATCATTTTTTTTTTAAAAAAGGACCTGGGGCCTTGGTGGGTGCTAAGGAGGTTTGTCTGAAAGCAACGTAGTGCCCTTGGGTGCCATTTGGGGGGTGCTACTTCTAAGCAATCAAGGGCTTTAAAGGTGATTATGAGCACCTTGAATTGTGCCTGGAAATGAATCAGGAATTTCTGAATGTGTAATTTGAATTGCAAATGCCACATTGAATAAAACCAACAGTGGGTTTTTAATCACTCCTGCATCCTGTCCCACAGTCACAATATTCACACATGCATTCAAAATGCATTTGAGAGTGTTCCAAAGACACCTCATGCAGCTCAGTGCTATCCTTATTTATTCTGGGTTCTGTGTGGCTTACTGCCAAGTAGGCAGACGTACCATTTAAAGAGAGATGCATTCATATTCTTCACCTGATGCATGAGCCTATCCTGCACTTAGCATCATAACTTGAATATGTCTGCCGCTGTTCTTCTGAATCAAGCAGGCTATCCACTTTAATTTTTTTAAAAAATGGAATGCACTAATTTCTACATATGTATACTTATCCTTGGCTTTTGATAGGGGGAAAAAACTTCTGAAATAAAGCAGCAGTAATCAGTGAGAAGAGTAGCTGAAATGAAAGGACTATTTCTTAATAGTGCTATGATCTGTGTCAAGTGATGTAATACATAGCTCTTGGACAACATGGACATTTGTCTGGGATTTCAGAGCTACAGATAGAATCCTGTGTGGCCAAAAGCTGCCCCTGTGGCTGCCCTGTTCCAGCACAGATGACCTTCAGCTCACAAGACACCTGTTTCTCCCACTCCAGGACAAGAGAAATATTGTAGTTTCCTAGCAACCACATGATGTGCTCACTTACCAACTTTAGAAAACCCACTAGAAAGAGATTAAGGTTTCTGAAATCCCACCCCTTGTTCCCATTATGTGAACATGATTAAAACAGCATAGATACTTCAATATTTGCATTCATTGGAATCTTCTTTCAAACGATATATTAGAAGCAGAAACATCCAAATGCCAAGTCTTGTCACCATTAATGTCAAATAAGTAGATTTAAGGCTCCCATCTGCATTTCCAATCCTGGGGACCCTTTTTTTTGGGGGGGGAGTGGGCTTCATAAGCATTTCAATTGGAGGAGGGAGACGCTTGTGTAGCCACAGCTGCCACCCACTAGGTACCCTTCCAAAGGCAGATCCTGTCCTTTTGAGTTCCATCGCAATTACCTGTTTCCAATGCAGATAATCTGGATACAGTAAACATGGTCTTTATACTAAGAACAAGTACTGTGCCCACACTCTCATTCCATTCCTTTCCTTTCCTCCTCTTGTGCAACGTAATGCATTGGTTTGTTAAGCCATGGTTTCCTGTTAGATTTACTTTGGAAACTGTGGTTTAAGTAGTGGGTACAATCTGAGCTTGCTGTTCAAGATCAAACCATGGTTTGCAATACTGGTTTGCAGTCAGAGCTTAAACAACAGTTTCCCAGTCAAGACTTAACAGGGTATGGTTATTTAATGAACACTGGAAGTATTACATTTAGATACAGTATGCAAGAGAGTGCTTGGGCACAAAACACATTCTTAATCTCTTGGAGCAATATTGTTAAGTCTGAACCAGGTAAACAAAAACACAGAATCATTTTGCTTTGTTGTTTTAGAATTCACCTCAGGGAGAGAATAAATAAATATCCCTTCTCCACCTCTCTTACAATGGTGCATCTGTACATAGAACTGTAGCTTTATCATCATTTATGGAAACACCTGAAGAAGATGGAAAATGTCTTCAGTGTTCTGAATAATAGAACACTCTCTCAAAAAGAAGAAGAAAAATTTCAACAAACTCTTTAGATCCATTTTAGTCAGTGATCTGTTTAAATTGTTGATTAAAGGAGTGCACTGTAATTAGAGTGGCCATATGCAAAAGAGAGGTGGTGGGGTCTCCAGAAATTTATGAATAGCTTGCCTGCTTCAAAAGGGGAGTGACAGACATACTCAAATAATGGTGACATGAGCTGAAGAATATGACTTAATGGCTTTTGTCTTTGTTTGCCCTCAGTGATGTCCTCATATAGCCAAATCTGATTAGGTGTATGACAACTCACTTGTTCCTGGGTGCGGGAGGACCCTATTTTTATTTTATTAAATGTTCTTAAATGTTGCAGCAGAATATGATTGGAATTGTGAAGACACTCTGAACCATTGCATAAGATGTAGGCATTTATGAGGAAGACTGTGTGACCCGCTGGAGGGACTGTGATGTGCAAAGTTTGCTCATGGGCTTTGTGCCAAAATATATTTCTCTCCAAACATTCGGCACAACCCTGACTTCTGATTTGTAAATGTTTAGTTCTGGAGTGTGTGAATTAATCAAAACGTGCACTTGTGCAAAATTTGGTTTATCTTACAGAGCTGCGATATGTAGACTTGATGGTGGGGGTTTCAGTTATGCCTCGTATATTACTTTTTGCCTACAAGGATTGTCAAACATCACCTTAATAGCTGTGCAGAAGAGGAAATTGCAGCAGGGGTATCTTGTCCTTTGCAAAGCCATGCTCTAAAAGGAGGGCTTTGGTGCTCTCCATCAAGGCTTCATTTGATCTAGAACTAAGCCCCAGAAGTTGCCCCCTCTTCATCTGGCAGGAGTGTCCAACAAGCAGACAATTCTATACCTATCTTTTCAGAGTTCAGTGGGTTTATGCTTGGGTAAGTGGTATATTGCCAAGTACCGGTAATCAAAGTATAGTTCAATTTTCAGACTTTTGCAAAGCTGGATGTGTGCAGTGAAATGCACAATAGGCCAAAACAGGTTTCAGAAAGATGCCCCTTTGACTAAGTACTCTGAGCTACCTAAAATACTAGAAAAGCTGTAATTTGTAACAATTAATACATCTCCCCAATCCTGTTTGTTCAGAATAGAATTAAGGTTCTGGATTTTTTGACAGAATGGACTCACAGTGATATCTTACAATTATTATAGCAAATCGTCACAGTCAGAGGCTGCAATTTGTGACCTTTACTTACACAATAATAGGGACTCCCTACTGGTAATTCTATTTTCTTTGTTCTTGCATTATGTGTTGCAACCTTTGCAGTCCAATATCTCTGATTTTATGTAAGGTGAACTTCGTTTTCAAAAATAAATAAAAACATGTTGCCTTTGCACATGTGCAGAATGCTTCCACTGTTGGTAACCATGTATCTGGAATCTGAAAGCAGGGGTTGATAGCTAAAACTAGGGTTGGGGGAGAAATCAATTCAGTTTGCAGCTACAGATGAATTTACCTAATTCACACTTTCTGAAATGATACACAAACCAAAGCAGACATCTTAAAAAAAAACCCTGCTCATCTCTGAATTTTGCAGTGCAGTTCTCAAGCCAAGTGTTGTGTTCAAAAATGCATATTGGAGGTTGGAGGTTGGATGGCGACTAACAGATTGAGGTTGAATCCTGACAAGACAGAAGTACTGTTTTTGGGGGACAGGAGGCAGGCAGGTGTGGAGGATTCCCTGGTACTGAATGGGGTAACTGTGCCCCTGAAGGACCAGGTGCACAGCCTGGGAGTCATTTTGGACTCACAGCTGTCCATGGAGGCACAGGTCAAATCTGTGTCCAGGGTAGCTGTTTACCAGCTCCATCTGGTACGCAGGCTGAGACCCTATCTGCCTGCGGACTGCCTCACCAGAGTGGTGCATGCTCTGGTTATCTCCCGCTTGGATTACTGCAATGCACTCTACGTGGGGCTACCTTTGAAGGTGACCCGGAAACTACAACTAATCCAGAACGCGGCAGCTAGACTGGTGACTGGGAGCGGCTGCAGAGACCACATAACACCGGTCTTGAAAGACCTACATTGGCTTCCAGTATGTTTCCGAGCGCAATTCAAAGTGTTGGTGCTGACCTTTAAAGCCCTAAATGGCCTTGGTCCAGTATATCTGAAGGAGCGTCTCCACCCCCATCGTTCTACCCGGACACTGAGGTCCAGCACCGAGGGCCTTCTGGTGGTTCCCTCACTGCGAGAAGCCAAGTTACAGGGAACCAGGCAGAGGGCCTTCTCAGTAGTGGCGCCTTCCCTGTGGAACACCCTCCCACCAGATGTCAAAGAGAACAACAACTACCAGGCTTTTAGAAGACATCTGAAGGCAGCCCTGTTTAGGGAAGCTTTTAATGTTTGATGTATTTTAATATTCTTTTGGAAGCCTCCCAGAGTGGCTGGGGAAGCCCAGCCAGATGGGCGGGGTATAAATAAATTATTATTATTATTATTATTATTATTATTATTATTATTATTATTAGCTGGTCTAGAGTGTATGTGCAAGTGCATAAAGCAGTGGAACTAGCACACAAAGATGCATTATATTAGGGGAAATTGTTTTGAGAAAATGTATAGTACTGATACATTTTGAGAAATTAGTACTGATGCAATTTTTGGCGTTTTAAAAAAATTATTGTGAAATTTGGAAAACTGGAATCCACGACTAGAAAAATAAGGAATGAGAGAAAACGAAATGGACACATTTGCCCATTCTTAGTTAAGATACTTTTCTTGCTGGCTTGAGACTTCTTATTTCTACTTTTAGAAATTAAGTCTCGCCCCTTCCACTCCCCCAGCTGGCCAACTTGATCAGCCAACCCCCCACATTTTTTTTGTTGTGTGTGGGGGAATACAGTGTGGAGGAGTTTTGAAGCAGAAAGTGCAATCAGTGTTTTGTTATTCTGGGGACTCCTTTTCCCGTCAGGAAAAAAAAACACCCAATGCAATTAAATTCAGAATATGAACCCAGGGAGTTCCAACAATAAAAAAATTTTTTGTATGAGCTTGGGTAGGTTTACAGCAGGGGGAAGAAGTGTGTTCATTAAAATGCAAGGCAAGGAAGTTACAGTGGAGCAATTTCAGGATGCTGAGAAAAATGAAGTTTTACTTCCATGTGGGACAAGTTTCCCTCTTTCTCATAACAGCAAAAGAACCCTACTGGATCAAAACAAAACTCCATCTAGCCCAGTATCCTGTTTCCACAAATGGCTAGCTGGAAGCTTTCTGGCAGGGCCAGCTATACTATGAGACAGAGTGAAGCAGCTGCCTCAGGTGGCAAATGTTGAGGGGGCAGGAAGTGGGATTCAGTAACATACCAACAAATTCAGGTTGCACAATTATAGTTGTTCAAGAGGTCTTGTGCAACAAACCCACTCCCCCCAAAGACCTGACCTTTTTCTATAAGGAGAGATGAGAAAATGCACTGGGAAATGGGATGACACTTGCTCAATGCAATGGCATATAACCTCACTGTAAACTTATCAGAATGAAGGCTCACTAAATAGGTCATCTGGGAGCGTCAGCAGAAGGCAAGGCTCTTATCAGGCTAGTCAGCAATATCATTTGCTCTGCTGCTTTGCCCACATCTCCTTGGACTATTGTTACTAGATTTTTTTCAATGAATCCGGGGACACTTTTTTTTTTTTTGAAGCTGAGTAGCAACAGGGAGTTAGTAGTGGGGATGCTGAGGCAAAAGACCCTGGGCCCAAGCACACATACATATTGTCTAAATGTGCAAAGCCCTTCTTTCGCACCCTGTGAAACATAAATGTGCAATTTTTTAAAAAAACTGGGCAACGGCTGCCTGCCCGCAACTCCCGAACCTCCCCTGATCAGGGGGAAGGGGCAGGAGATCTGTACCGCTGGACATCCCCGGTTCCCCTTTGGCAGTGGCAGTGGCAGTCAGCAGCCCAGAGCCAGCCTGGTAGCAGTTTGCTCTGGCTGGCTTCAGGAGTTGCTCGCTGTCATGGTGCCCGCCATTTTCCCTCTCTGGGAGTCCCCATATGTTGAGTTGTGCACAAGACACATCATAAGGGGACTTCCAGAGAGGAAAAATGGTGCCACGGCAGCGAGCAGCTCCTGAAGTCAGCCTGAGCCAACTGTGCTATCAGGCTGGCTCCAGGCTGCTGAGGCGGCGGCTGCAACGTTTCCCAGGGACAGATTTGCAAATCTGGGGACATTCTGGGGACAGAATTTGTCTGGGGACAAATTTGCAAATCCGGGGGCTGTCCCTGAAAACCGGGGACGTCTGGTAACCCTACCTTGGGCTGCTGTGTTGTGCCTGAGTTTTGACTTCTGTCTGGTCTGGCTCTGGTTTTGAATAATCAATCGCATGTTCCAATTAGACATTTTTGACTGGCCTGATCCTATTGGATTTGAACCTGGCCTCTGTGGACTATGTTACGACCTATTCTGCTGTGTACGATTTCTGTGCTGATTGTATCCACTCTGATACTGCAATGAAAGTGCACCAGACTTGGCTCAATGCTTAATAATACTGTGGAGAGGTGGATGCCAGTGTGGGAATCATGGGGGCGGGGAGAAAAGGCAGGATAGAAATTTGGTTGCTATAACCTTTGGCATGGTCTCCTAGTTACCATGCCATACTGCAGGGATGAGGAACCTGTGGCCCTCCATATGTTGTTAGACTCTCAACTCCCATCAGTCCCAGCTGGCATGGCCCATAGTCAGGGATGTTATAGTTATAGTCCAACAACACTGGGAGAGCCAGAGGTTCCCCAATCCGTGCTCTAAAACAACCAGCCTTGTAACCAAGTTAAAGTACATGTGTCCGAAACACCTGCCTGATGCTTCCCTGTTTACTCCACTCCAAATTCCCTCCCCTTTTTCTGTTCTTTTACCTACTGTATTTTTCCCTGTGTAACATGCCCCCATGTATAGGACACCCCCTGCTTTTGGGGACTACAAATTAAGAAAATGGGGGGAGATCGCCAAGAGTTGTTAAGCATTTTGGGGGGAGGGTTGCCCAGAGTTGTTGAGCTTTTTTGGGGGGGTTGCCAGAAATCGCTCACCTGCAGCTGCTAGTCGACCACCCTGTTTGTTGCTGCAACGGCAGTCAATTACCAGCAACCCTTAAGACCGCCACCAATCGCCCTCACTTTTGCCGCTAAGATTATCCTGCTAGTGGCTGCAACCAATTGCCCAACCCCTCACTGTACTACCCGTGTATAAGATGAGCCTGTATTTTAAACCTATTTTTAAAATAAAAAACCCATTGTCTTATACACAGAGAAATACGGTATTTCAAATGTTGGATTGTAAACTCCTTGGGGCGGTGGGCTGTCCTCTTGTGCTCTGCCAAACGCTCTGCAAGCCGATGGCACTGTAACTGTCATCATAGCCAATCAGCGATAAAAAGCATAAGCATTTGAACTGCAGAGAGTGAAATGTGCATATCCTGTCCTTACACTGCAACTAAGAGAATGGAGTGTACCTTTAAATTCCCCAATGCAGTAAGAGGTGAAGCTGATAGAGTTTTCCCAACAAATTGGTGAAAGGGTTCCCCCAATTCCCCTGCCTTTAAATGTGGTGGGGAATTTCCAAAGGCCATTTTGCACTCAGTTTTGGCTGGAGCAGGTGAGACTCCTGGACTGTGGCATGGACACCAGGATGAGATGGTAGGACCAGAGGAACAAGCAGAACATGGGTGCTGCTTCATCTCCAGCAGCATTGGAAGCTTAACAAGTACAACACAGTCCTCCGGGTTGCAACCTTAGCTCCCCACAACCAACACCAGGAGTGTTGTTTTTCTCCCAGTGATCTAGCTCTCACTCTCCTGATGGAAGTAATAATAATAATAATTTATTATTTATATCCTGCCCATCTGGCGGCTCCCAACAGAATAATAATAATAATAATAATAATAATAATAATAATAATAATAATAATAATAATGCAATCAAACATTAAAACAGGGATTTGGTGAATCAGTGCAATGCTGAGGGATTCCTTCCACCCAACCGTGAGCTCCATTCTGCCTTTGCCACCTTTCCCAAGCCCTCTCTCATTGTACAGAACGAGATCTATATCAATACGCAGCTGGTGTTTTGCCAAATGGGATGGCAGTTTCAGATCCAGATGCGTGTTCTCCATATAATTACCTTCTTTCTTTCTTTTTTACTGTAATTTGCCAGCTAATGATTTGAAAAGATCTTTAACCCAGTGGTTCCCATTCATCTTAAATTAATTATAAGTTAGTCCTGACTAATTTAACGTTAGGGCTTTTCGTTTAATTCTCTTGCTCTCCTGTGCCTGTTACTAATGCATAGGGAATAGCCCTTTTATTTAAAGGCACTAAAAGGCTCTGATGTCTCAAAATTGTATAATACCCCCCCCCCAGGAAATTGATACAGCACAGAACTCAAACAAATTTTGCACAAACCTCAATGCATATCTCAAATTTCTCTCTCTCTCTCTCTCTCTCTTTCTGTGTGTGTTTGTTTGTGTAGTTGTAGTAGTAGTAGTAGTAGTAGTAGTAGTAGTAGTAGTAGTGAGTGGGTAACACTGTCAGGTGCTGTAATCAGGAGGCAAGGAGCAGTCAAGTAGAGAGAAGGCTGGAATCTACTTCTTCTGTCCAGGTGGTGTTTCAGAGCGGAAGACCTACTGCTAGGCTGCTTAGTTTGACACTACTGGTTCAAATTACATCCGGCAGACCCATCTGCTTAAAACCCACGTCTACTCCAACAGTGTTTTAGGAACAGAGGAAGCTGCCTCAGGCTGAATCATCTTGCCCAGTACTGCTCACAGTGCCTGGTATCAGTTCTCCAGGATTTCAGAAAGGTTGCATTCCCAGCTCTAGCTGGAGCTGCAAGGGATTGAACCTCTCACCTTCCGGATGCAAGGCAGATGCTTTGCCACTGAGCTACAGCCCTTCCCGTTGAAAGCAAAGAACATAGAACATAAGGACTTGTACTGAGTCAGAGTCCTGGTCCACCAATCTCTCTTACTTGGATCATTTGGAACTGTGAGTTCTGCAGGCTATTTTGGTATCATTCCCTTTTCTTGATTTGAGTGTCGCTTGCTTGTTCTCTCTCTCAAAGATTTATATTTATTTAGGTGGGAAATTGACGTCTGCCTAGCCCTGTCGTACAGTAGCAGTAGGATTAAGTGGTCTTTGGGTCTGTTCCAACACTATGATGTTATGACAATGAGTTCACCTTTATGGTGTATTTTGGCATGTCAAACCAGATTTATTAGTGTTCGGTACATTGCATAAACCCTGTCACCGTTCTGGGGACACTGGTAACACTGGTGAATCTAAGGTACATGGACTTGATCAGCATCTGGATGTGAGAGACCTCTGGAAAGCCCTTGGAATCTACTCTTAGCCTTCCAAACGACCATAGTGCAACAAGCGTTCTGTGGCTGCATGAAACACATCCAATTTTGTCTTACAAATTCAGCATTGGTTGCATTTCCATTTTGATGCCATCTGATTATGTATTCGCTATTTAAGGTCCATTTAGGATATTAACCTTTGCAGAGAGACGTCTCCCGAAATGACTTGGTTTGCCTGCTTAAAATGCACCCCTGCTGTGGGCTGCCTCCCAAGTTAATGACTCAAACGCCGGAATTGTTGCAATTTGCTTCCTAACAAATGGCCTGACTTGCAGTATCACGCAATTGCTCCCCTCCCCACCATCCCATCCCATTTGCTCTGAGCAGACAAAAGTTATGTTTTACGTTTGCAGTTCAATGTATAGCCTGCCCCATCTTGAAGGACTGGGGTGGATCACAATAGGTTGATGAATATCCCAAGCAGGGTGATACCTGATCTGCTTACATGTCCATTCACATGACCTCTTATCTTACACACTTCACCAAACTGTTGATTTCGGGGTCTTACTGGAGACAATCATGTGCCAGAGACATAATTGCACTTAGGGTTGCCATATTTCAAAGAGCAAAAAAAGAGGACACATTTGCCAACTTCTGCTTTTAACTGTGGTTTGCTAAGACAACTCTCATTTTACATACCCATGAAAAAGACGGTGTGTCCTGGAAAAAGAGGACATATGGCAACCCTACCTGTTGAGGAATTATCAATAAACAATTACTGCCAATATTATCTCTAATTTGCCTAGGGGAAATTAGCAATGACCATGCACTTCATTATAAGTGCCATATTTATTCATATCAGACAGAAAAATTGAGGTGGGTATTGTCTACACAGAGCTCTTCAGTGTTTCAAGTAGGGGCTTCCCTCAACCATAACTGGAGATGTTGGGGATTGAACCTGGGACCTGCTACATGCAAAGCAGATGCTCTTACCATTGAACTACGGTCCTTTCATCAAGTGAGGTATGTTAGGTTGGGAGCTGGTAACTTGGCAAAGGCTTAGTAGTGAGCTTTGAAGTTAAGGGAGGGAATTTGAAAGTCCCAAGTCCAAGTGTAATACTCTGTCCACTGTTCTACCTTTGATCAAGTACAGCAACGCAGAAAAAACCAGTGACCTGACCTGAAGCAGGAGGATCATGTAAATTCTCCTAATGATCCACGCTTGCCCAGAATCTTATGAATGTCTATCTTAGACTGACATTATATTATTATCTTCTAATAGTTCAAGATGTATTTTTCTATAATTACTTGGAGAATCACACTGACAACCTGCCTGTTTGCCTTCTGCCCTGAGTTATTCCTACATCTTTTGGGGGGAAGTATCATTAGTCTTTTGCCAGCCCAAAGAGCGGACACTACCCTGTCATTCCGGGAGAAACAGAAACATTCTCTGCCTGGATTTTGGAAACATCTCCTCCCTGTGCATAATTTCTTGCTAATTGCAGCCTGTTCCAGATGCTGCTGGCATTTACATGACTTGTGCCAAATGGAACAGAATGTAAATCCAACTTTTAATCCATATCAAGCTGTTGAATCGAACAAATAGGCACGAAGAGGCCCTGATCCATATGCATCCCATTTTACTGGCATGCTTCAGCAAGCTTAAATTGGTGAAGTTGTGCCAGCTCATCCACACTGTGTACAGCAGCCTTCATTTTAAAGGCAGATCCACACCACACATTTAAAGCATATTCAGTGTACATGGTGTCTTCCCATTGTAGTTTCCTCCTTGAGGTGCTACAATTTCTAGCACCCCTAATAAACTGTAGTTCCCATGGTTCTTTGGAGGGAAATACCGTGCTTTAAATGTGCACTGAATGTGTTTAAAATATGTGGATCTGCCCTAAGACTCCTCCCTCTCCCAGCTACATGCAACTCATGATTTCCCGACTTCGTCCAGGTCAGTTCCACCATCTCAGAGATTTCCCAAGCAAATCTTAGTGGGAATTAGGATAAGCTAAACAAAAGCAGAGCTTTCTCGATGAGAAGAAATCACTTTGCAATAATTCAGATGCATTGCAAGAAAATCATGGTACCTTTGGTGAAACTGGCCTGCTAAGTAGGTTATAGCTAAAGTCTTGCAAACAAGCTGTACTTTCCAAATGAATTAACCTTAGTTGACGCATGGCTAAGATAAAGATTCTGTAAATAGACTATAGCCCTCTTCCAAGTTAATTGAAATTAAGTTTGCTGAACCACAGCAGCACCTTAGCTAAAACGTAAAGTTCCGCAAGGAGAACTTGCAAGGCGAGGATTCCTTTGCCAGAAAACTCAGCAAGATGGCTGTCCTATTCTGGAGTGGGCAGAGAGCCCACAAGGCACTGAGCAAAGATTGCATGGGGCCAAGTGGAGAAGGATTAGTCTGGCAGCAGGTTGCAAGTAGTAGATTCCAGGTAGCAAAAACCAATCTGGTTTTATCAGAACCTGGGAGAGCTCCCAGTCAAAGGAGATATTGCTCCAGAAACAGTCAGGAGGACTAAGCCAAGCACCTAAGTACTAAAACTGAGGAGCTGTAGCACCCTCCCACTGAGAGTTAGCAAGATTGAAAAAAGGAGCAGGAGCCTTGTTTGAAGCTGTGGCCCTCCAGATGTTGCTGGCCTCCAACTCCCATCATCCCTCACCATTGGCCATGCTGGCTGAAGCTGATGGGAGCTGTGGTGAAACAACATCTGGAATGCCACTGCAGAGGAAGAAGACTCTTTACGTATCTATTCAGCCAGCACAGCTGTGGAGTTGGGGCCCTTTCCTGATGAGTCTGAAGTGTCCAAGCGCCTACTTCAGGCCCCCCACAGAAATGTCCAATCCCTGAGGCAGACTCTTGCAAATCTGGATCTGCACAAATCATTGCTTCAGAGTTGCTTAGGTTATCAGACCAGGACACAACAGAGGGTGTTTCATGCACGTGTCCTGAGATTCAAACGCCAGCTTCCTCCTTTGAAACATTTGTTGGGCTGTTCACATTCCTCAGCAGAATTCAAATGCAATGAGTTTCCCCCCACCCCAAACAGAGAGTGCTTTCTTTTGGAGGATTTGCTTCTCTCCATTTCAAGTGTTTAACTAAGAAGCTTCATCCAATTGCCTGAGCATTTAACGGATGTCTTTGGTGCTCTCCTCCTGAGTCTCGGGGCTCTAAGCAAACACACAGCAACAGTCTGCAAACAAAAATATTATCTCACTGCAGAGAGCAAAGGAAAAGTACTATTATGATCTCTTGGATGCTGAGCATCACTACCAATGCCTAATAAGTCTTACCCAGGCCATGTTCCAACTGGTTATTAAAACCTGTCCAGTAGATGGTGCTGTATCCGAAGGTGGCCATTGATGTATCTTTGAAAAACAACAACACCAAGGGTACAGATTTGCATAAAATTTGCTATGCTAACACACACACACAGAGGAGAGTTAAAAATAACTACTATAATTTAAATAGCAGTGCAATGCATCTCACTACAGTGGGGGGACGACCATTACCAGGTGGCTTGCTGTGTGCCTGCTCAGTTTGTGGTCCAGGTACTCAGTGTTGATGAGCAGCTTCAGGGGCCCTGCTGCTCTCTCTCTCTTAGGGTTCTTTAAACTGGACCTGGACTGCATAGCCCTTCCAACAGAGAATGATCCTCTGTAAACTGGGGTACATGGTCCCCTACAGAATCCCAAGAACATCCATTTTTTATTTTCATCTTTTTAAAAACTACCTGTGATGTAAATCAGCTGAATTTCTCAAATTTGGTGAAGTGAAATTTACCTGAGATGAGGATGGAGGGAGAGAAATGTGATAAGTTCATGTTTATAGATGAACCTACCTAATTTGCACTTCTCAGAATTTTGCAGTGCAGTACTCCAGCCAAGTAACACGTACAAAAATGCACATGCTAGGGTAAAGTGTGCACAAAAATGCATATATTAGTGAAAACAGCAGACAAAAAATGTTTTGAAAGGGGAAATGTGACAAATTTGCTTATGCCCCCTAAGAGGAGGCATACGGTTAGCAAGCCCTGCTGGTCACTGTCACCGGGGTGGAGGTTGGGAGGCCAATCTGTGAATATGCTTAACCTTTTCCTTTAGCTAGAACCATTCAGCTAGGCATAATGTGGTGAATTTGGGATAGACAAAGGGCTTGGTCAACCATGGAATCTAAATTGAAAGGTTGATTTAAGATGAATATAAGAAAGCAGGAGAAATAAGAGGTAGCCATAAGGAAGAAATAAAACAGTTCAAAATTATTCTCTTCTAGACAGGTTTACAAAATACCATCTTTGTTGCCAGAAGCAAGGCTCTCTCCCTTAGATGTTCTATAGGAGCTGACCTAACACAGGGAACAGCCCTCTCCCCTTTTATCCAGTGCGACCAGGAGAGGAAAAGCTTGACAGGTCTGGGAAATGTCACACTCAGGAGTCAGCAAAAATGATTTGTGTCAAACACCCCCCCCCCATATGCAGCTCAACACTTGTCAAAGCAAGATGCAAGAAATGTGACGATTGATTAGCATACCTTCATACAAGGGGTAAAGATAACAGGTGTCAGCAGAAAGGATGATTTGTCTATGCTGCCTGCTAGTTTGAACTTGGGTGTCCATGGCTGTGTGCCTTGATGTGATTGCACTAGCTTGGGGAAATGGAGTAGGAAGATCATGAAAGTTTTGGGGATCTCTAAAAGAAACAGCCACTCAGGATGTTCTCCATATCCCTTTTCTGAAGCCTTGGCTCTGGCATCCCCCAGGATCAAGCAGTCTGTGTTTGATTGCAAGAGCATTGTGGCAAACTCCCATCAATAAAGATCTGGGTGATTTAAATTTAAGATACTCATTGTAATGACAACTATGGATTCATAGATTCAATGTGTTTGGTAGCATTTACTATAATTCAGCAACAATGACTCTTACTGTTGTGTGTGTGTGTGTGTCGGGGGGTCCTTTGACCACTTATTTCTTGAACTGGGAATGAATTAAAGATGAGGCACAATGGAAGTTTATTAACAAGCACTCTATAAGGGATAAAGCTTAGTGGTTTCACTAATGAAGGCACAGTACTTAGTTTCAGTCAAAACTTCATTACAGATGTAATAAAGAACTTTACTTATAACTCTCCTCTATGAGACTATTTCTAATCTTCCTAGAATGGCTGTATGTTTTATCCTTCCTGTAAAATGCCTCTGGCCCCTTTCTGGTATCTCTTCCTTTCTGTAAGGAACTGATTTGTCCTGCCTAACAAACTCCTAACCATGTAGCTACTTCCCCATCCAGGCCCCATTGGTTGTAACACCACACTGCCATGATTGGCCACAAGATCTTCAGGAGGATGACCGAAGATCTGTCCATCACAAGTGTATGTTCAGTTCCCTGTGTAGGAAATCCATCTCAAACAGGCAGTCGCATAATGGGTCAGCAGTCAAATAAATCAAACGACTAACAGCTGGATTTTATATTCCCAAAGATGGAGTGGGGAGGGTATGAAGCATTCTACATTCCTCCTTCCCAGCAGTCCTCGGTGTGATGTGCATAACGCCCAAAAAAGCCTCTTGAGATGTCCCCAGATCAGAACTTGAAAACCTGCCCACTATTTTATGACCTTTTAGTTGCCACCACCCCAATAACCCTAGTGCAGATTTTTTATTTCTTTTTTCTTATGGGCCAGTGCAACTACTGTTAACTTTTCAAATATATTTAGAACAGATGTAGTCAGTTCTCCCTAGGCCTGGTTAGCCTTATCTTCTAAGATTGCTGAATTTTCGTTCTTTGGCTTCATTGGCTAAAAAGCCCTTTCTGCCAATCAGCGCTCCTGTCCATTAAGGTGAATGAGGGCATCTGCCCCACCAATCTCAGCTTGCCCTCCACCAACTGCCTCCTGCTTGCCTGCTTATTCACAACCAATCTAGGAGTGGTCTTGCTGTCAGCTTCCTTTTCCATAGTCTTGGTGTTGGCCTCAGGAAGGAAACAAAACTAGAACTCATTGGCTCCGCCTGTCACTGGCTCTTGCTCTGCCAACTGCTTCCCTGCTTTCCACCCCTACCAGCCTCAGGGAGCACCAGCCTCCACAGCTGCCAGTCCTAACTGGGTGAGCTTTGTAGGTTAAGAAAAGAACCTACAGGAGTTGTTCTCTTAGAAGGTCCTTGGGTCCTTTGGTGTAAGTTGTTGCTGGTTCTTTCAAAAGGCATTCAATTAGTTTCCTAAAAATAAAGCCTAAACAAAGCCCAAGACCACCAAGGTCTGCGCAGCAGTGCAGGTGACATGTGACAGACAACATTTTGTTATGACTTAAACAAATGACTTCTTAGGTTTTTGACCAAAACACTCAGGGCCAGACCGTGTGGGTCTGATGGTTTGACAACAGAAATCTGGATTTTGCTACTTTTTATGCTCTCCTCCCTTGTTTTGAATTATTATTTTCTTCCTCCTATTTCAAACTGCCATGTACATATAGATTTATCTCTTGATCAATTCAATACCATTCCCTTTAATAATAGCAAACTCAAGAGGGGAGTGCTGATAAATATGGAGCCAAAATGGGGCCACTGCGAAACCAGAGGGAGGTACCATCATGTCACACATTCCATGGAGGTGCCATGGACTAGGAGGCCAGAATGAAGGAGCTCAAACAGCTGGGGCTGGATGACCCTGGGGAGGCTTCTTGTGGGATGTGGGAAGTGTTGGTAGGAACCCAATAAGTCTTAGTATTCCAAGGGAGGGGTTGGTAGCTTTGCGGATGGAGAGCTAGATCCAGGGAAGAGGGCAAACAGGTTAGCAGAAGGGTGTTATTCTCCGGTAACACTGGAACCCCTCATCAGAGCTCTCCTGTTGTGGAGCTGCCCCTGGTGCCTTCCCCTATAAGTGAAGAGCCTGCTTCAAAGTAAATAGGATGCTAAGCCAGCAATGACTTCATCTCTGTCTCCTAGGACACAGAGATGCCAGAACTGGTGTGAACAGATAAGCAGGGTAAAAAATGCCACAGAGGAGTTTAAAGGAAAACCCTGTGCACCTTGGCCCATTTACACCTCCAAGATTATTTTCTTTTTAAAAATATTTTCAACAAAAATAGGAGTGAAACAGAAAAGATTACAAGTAACTTTCTCTGTCTAAAGAAACAAAGTTAGAATGCACAATCCAATAAGCTATAAATGGCCTCCATTTTTCAAATAATGAAGCAGGTGAACGTATTTAATTTCTCCTTCAAGCACAATCTATTAATTTATCCATCTCACCCATCTCAGGAGTTTAAACAAGGCATTCTATTATAGGTGGTGGCAAGGACCATTTCCAAAGTCTAGCAAAACCTTTTTTCCCTGTAGCCAGCTGGTTCAAAATGAACCATCTAGGAGAAAAATGAACTTATTTGTCCAAGTTATTCAATAAGACATTACAAGGGTCCAATCTGACCATATGTCCAGTAATTGCAACCAGAACATGAATCCAAAATGTTGAGCCTTATTTCACCATTAGGTTTCTAGATCTCATGAGTGAAGTGAAAAGCCTAGACCAGACTAATGCCTAGAAAACAAAGTCATGTTTAGCATTGAAACTTGGAAGGGCTTAGATAGCAGAGGAAACATATGTCTTTATAGGGGCAAAACCGGTAAGTGAAATGAACAGAATTGATAGATGAAATCCATGGCAATTGGAGCATAATGCTGATATATGCCTCATTGTATTGTGCTGTGTTTGTCAATTTGTTCATTACCTGTTTATTATTGAGCAAATGGAATGCAGTGTACCTTAACAATGGATTTTCTAGCTTGTTTTAGTTTATTGAAAGGCTTGTCAAATGTGAAATCCAAGTTCATGGTGATCAGATAGACCCTGACATATGGATCCTCATGTGCAGTGGAGCCTTCTGTGTATACAGATACAGACATGCATACAGATATCTGCACACCCACACTTACCCAACAGTGGCCTGGTGCTGTGAGCTTTGACAGCACCAGTAATTTCTTAGAAGGTTGAAAGGGGAAGTGGCGCGTAAATTATAAACTATATTAGCAGTGCTGACAGAGATGAACGTAATGATTTTTAGGTGAAGATAATTTTGATTATCACTACATCTTCAGCATACCTGGTGCTTTACAGAGTAACATAGGCAAAAGGCAGATCCCTTCCCCACAGATCTTAAAAGCTTAATTTAGATATGGAGACAACAAGGGGGAAGGGATACTGAGGCAAGGGTAACAGGGAGTGTACAGTTGTCCCCTGCTTCCCGAATATTAGGATAATTTTATTCTTTTTTGCTTTTGTTAGTTTTATTGAATATATTTTAAAGTTTAAGAACACCCAATCAGCAGCCCTGTAGACTGCTGCATGACAACAGCATTGCCTTTTTATGTATATAGGAAGATAATGGTAAGAGCAGTTTGACAGTGGAATTGATTGTCTAGAGGGCTGGTGGGCTGTCCCTTGTTTGGAGGTCTGTTGTAATTCCTTGGAAGGTGTTGCACAATAACCCCCCCCTTATTTTTGCAATAAGGAAATGATAGGAAAATACATTGGTGGAAAGTGTGGGATGACACTTGCTTTGATGTAACACCCCTGCAAACAAATCAGGGTGAATGTTCATTGACCAGGTCTTCTGAGACCTAAGGAGGAATGTCACACAGCAGAAGTGGACTATTTTGGAGATGAGAAGTCTGAGATGAGGCGAGAAAAGGCGCATCCAGGAGGAACAAGTCTGATTTTTGCAATGTTGGGAGAAGCAGCATGCCTTGGTAGCAGAGTGAATATGATGAGGGAAAAAGTCGAAGATAAAGCCAAAGCTTTGTGCCTGGTCAGTGGGCTTAGATGATAATGTTGTTGATGAAAAAGAATTGAGGAGAGGGTGATAACTACTTGCTTATTGTGCATCACCTCTGTGAAGTCCCCCCTCATTTCTGTTTTTTAAATAATTGGTAAACTTCTAAACAAAATAAAATAAAACCACTCTTGCTGAATCTAGGATGATAATCTTTAATTCAGGGTCACACTGGGAGCTGTTTTAAAGAGACAATTATGTTAACAGAGGGAAAGGATTATCGCTAAACGAAACCCGCAGCTGCCAGCTCTCTGCTAGCAGAACTGCAAGTCACGTGCCTCGATCAATCCTTTGCACACAGTGCTTCAGACAAACAGCCCCCAAAAATGTTTATGTGAATAAGAATGGAACAACAATTATTAGTAGCTTCAGTGGTGAGTGGGCAATGTTTTCACAACACAGCAAAATGCTTACGTGTTTCCCCCAATTTCATTAAAAATAATTTCAGGCAAAGAGGCACTTCATCCATTACAGAATCCAGAAACCCACCATGACCACTAATTAACATTTGTGATGCATTTGTTATCATTCGTGCTGGGGTGCAGGCAGCCAAGCTCAATGGAGCTGGAGTCTTTGCAGGATTTGGACGAAATCTGGAGTGAGTGCTGGAGCCGGCCCAAGTAAAGGTCAGCCGAGAGGCAAAAGCCTGGATCGTGATACCCACACAAATTGAGGGGGTGTCAGAATAATGGGGAGGGGCATGAAGGAGGGCTAGGCCATAGCTGAGCAGCAGGCATGCAAAAAAGTCCCAGGTTCAGTATTTAGCATTTCTAGGTGGAGCTGGGGAACTGCAACTGCATTTTAGTGTAGACAGACTTGAGCTAGAGGGACCAGAGATCTAATTCAGCATCAGCAGTGGCCGGTGTGGCGGGGCAAAGCCCAAAGTGCAGCTCTCCTGTCACCAGCATTGCTGCAGCCAACTTGAGCAGGGCTGGGGCAGGCTAGAGCAAGAATAATATTGGGGGCCTGCAGATGCAAGAGCTGGACCAACTTGGTGCATCCACACAGTCCTGACCTTGATGCTGCCTTTCTCAACCCAACCCCAGCTCAGGTAAGCTGCAAGAATGCCTGTGATGGGAGGGCAACTCTGTGGCTCTTCTCGTCCCCACCCCAGCTGCTGCAACTTGGCATAAGGCAGCTTCTCATGTTTTTAGCTGTTTTAGGTTTCTAGCTTCCCCCCAACATTCTGCCTGTGCGCCCCATGTGTTTCCCCAAACAAATCATTTTTAAAGCCTTTTGTAGTGTGCCACCCACCTGTGCTGTTCATGAGGACAGCAGAGAACGCCTTAACATTCTCCTATAAAAAGAAAGCCCGCAAATTAACTGGGTGTCATATTAGTCTGGTACTTATGCTGTAGTGGCAGTATGAGTAGGCAGCCAGCGGGGGGGGGGGGGGGCTCAAGGCACAGAAGGCGATTGATTTTATTTAAGGAAATCCCCAGCCTACCCACCCTACCCCCACCCCCAGCATTTCCAGGTAGAGCTGGAAGAGATCCCATCTGCAATCTTGGAAAACTTCCACCAGTCAGGGTGGCGAACACTGAGCAAGATGTCCCAATAATCTGATTTGGTTGAATACAGCTTCCTGGGTGTCCCTGTGAAACTGGGAATTTGCTTTGCATGCTACTATAAAAAGGAGGAAAATGCTTAAAACCTGCCAAAAAACTCTGACAAGTGCAAGATCCCTTAGGCAAATACTATTTCTCTTCATTGTATGGCGCAAGATGTTTTGCCCAGCAGTGTCCCCAAAACTGACGTGATCCCAAGAGTCCTTTGCTTTTAAGTCATTTCAGAATTGTGTCAGCCACATGGTTACCTGGGGCTCTGGCAGCCCCAGGTAACCATGTGCTATTCCTAGGCAATTATATGCCTGAAGTAGCTAGACAGGACTCAGATCTGCCAAGAGACTCCTTCTGCTTCTTGCTGGCTAGGTAAGCTTTCAAGGCAAGACGTTGGAGGAGGCTCTTGGCAGATCCAAGTCTTGTGTAGCCTCTTTGTTAGCATTGGGATTGGCAGAAAGGACTCTGGCTAAAAGAATAGACAGTCTTCAAAACCATGGAGGGGAAGTGGTTGCTGCTACCTGAATGGCAGGCAGAGAATCCACACCTGCCTCTTTGCGTGGGACATAAGAAGAGCTCTACTGGATTTGGCCAGTGGGGCATCTAGTCCAGCATCCTGGCCATTCTCACAGTGGCCAGCCAGATGCCTATGGGAAACACACAGCACAGTTCAACAGCACTCTCCCCACTTGGGATTCCCAACCACTGGTATTCATACTGCCTCCTACAGTAGAGAGAGAACATAGTCATTATGGCTAGTCACCACTGATAGCCTTGTCAATGGTTTCCTACACTCATCAGTGGTTTCCTAGCTGGGATATTGAATAATAATAAATAATTTTATTTATATCCCGCCCTCCCCAGCCGAAGCCGGGCTCAGGGTGGCTAACAACAATAACACAGACACCCAGCAGATACAGGCTGCTTAGGATGGAAGTGAGAGGTTTGGATCTTTAGAAAAGGTGAAGGTGGTCCAATTAAGTTGGCCAGACTATAGAATTCCAGCCAATACAGTGGTACCCCGCAAGACGAATGCCTCGCAAGACGGAAAACCCGCAAGACGAAAGGGTTTTCTGTTTTGGAGGCGCTTCGCAAGACGAATTTCCCTATGGGCTTGCATCGCAAGACGAAAGCCCATAGGGAAATGCTGGCGGTCGGGAGCAAAGACTTTCGCCCACAGCCAGCCTTCAGAAGAGGACCTCTTCTGAAGGCCGGCGGGGGGCAAAAGTCTTTGCTTCCCCCCCCGCCTGCCTTCCCCCCGCCTGCCCCGGCGATCTTAAAATGCTGGCGGGCGGGAGCGAAGCGTTCGCTGCCGACCCCCAGCATTTTAAAATCTCCCCGTGTCCCGGGGAGATCTTAAAATGCTGGGGGTCGGGAGCGAAGCGCTGCCGACCCCCAGCATTTTAAAATCTCCCCCTGTCCTGGGGAGATTTTAAAATGCTGGGGGTCGGGAGCGTTCGCTGCCGACCCCCAGCATTTTAAAACGCTGTTCCGAAGCGGGGGGCGGGAACATCTGCCCCAGCCGCCCCACTTCGGAACGCTGTTCCGAAGGGGGGAGGGGGGCGGGAACAGCTGCCCCATCCGCCCCACTTCGGAACGCTGTTCCGAAGGGGGGAGGGGGGGCGGGAACAGCTGCCCCATCCGCCCCACTTCGGAACGCTGTTCCGAAGGGGGGAGGGGGGGCGGGAACAGCTGCCCCATCCGCCCCACTTCGGAACGCTGTTCCGAAGGAGGGAGGGGGGCGGGAACAGCTGCCCCATCCGCCCCACTTCGGAACGCTGTTCCGAAGGGGGGAGGGGGGGCGGGAACAGCTGCCCCATCCGCCCCACTTCGGAACGCTGTTCCGAAGTGGGGAGGGGGGCGGGAACATCTGCCCCAGCCGCCCCACTTCGGAACGCTGTTCCGAAGGGGGGCGGGAACAGCTGCCCCATCCGCCCCACTTCGGAACGCTGTTCCGAAGGGGGGAGGGGGGGCGGGAACAGCTGCCCCATCCGCCCCACTTCGGAACGCTGTTCCGAAGGAGGGAGGGGGGCGGGAACAGCTGCCCCATCCGCCCCACTTCGGAACGCTGTTCCGAAGGGGGGAGGGGGGGCGGGAACAGCTGCCCCATCCGCCCCACTTCGGAACGCTGTTCCGAAGTGGGGAGGGGGGCGGGAACATCTGCCCCATCCGCCCCACTTCGGAACGCTGTTCCGAAGGGGGGCGGGAACAGCTGCCCCATCTGCCCCACTTCGGAACGCTGTTCCGAAGGGGGGAGGGGGGGCGGGAACAGCTGCCCCATCCGCCCCACTTCGGAACGCTGTTCCGAAGGGGGGAGGGGGGGCGGGAACAGCTGCCCCAGCCGCCCCACTTCGGAAAGCTGTTCCGAAGTGGGGAGGGGGGGCGGGGACACCTGGCCCAGCCGCCCCACTTCGGAAAGCTGTTCCGAAGTGGGGTGGGGGGCGGGGACACCTAGCCCAGCCGCCCCACTTCGGAAAGCTGTTCCGAAGTGGGGCGGGGGGCGGGAACACCTTCTGAAGGCGGGCAGGGGGTGAAAGTCTTTGTCCCCCCTGCCTGCCTTCCCAGGGGCTTTTAAATCGGCCCGGACAGCGGAGAAGTCCTCCGCTGTCCGGGGCGATTTTAAAATGCCGCCCGCCAGCATTTTAAGATCGCCCTGGACAGCGGACAAGTCCTCCGCTGTCCCAGGGTTTTTTTAAAATGCTGGGGGTGGGAAGAAAACCCCTTGTCCCCCCCCCGCCTTCAGAAGAGGTCCGGGGACAGACTGTCCCCGGACCTGGTCTGAAGGCGGTTTCCCTAGGAACGCATTAATTGATTTTCAATGCATTCCTATGGGAAACCGTGCATCGCAAGACGAAAAAACCGCAAGACGAAGAGACTTGCGGAACGAATTAATTTCGTCTTGCAACGCACCACTGTATAGGCTATTTCCATCACAGTGGATCTAGAATGGGAATGAAAGCAGAGAACATGGAAAAGAGCTGGTGAGTGGATAAAGAAACTGGTCAGGGCCAGCCTTGCTCTTAGGTCTTTGTTGGCAAATTCTAGGTGGGAACTGAGAGTGGTATTGGAGAGCAGAGCACCTGCCTGAGCTCCGTAATCTAGCTTGTGGTAAACAGGACAATCTCCCACCACCAGTGTTTGGCAATAAGATTTGACTGCTGTTCCAGTCAGCTCCTGTACGTGGAATGGGTGGTGGGGTGTTGTCCTATCCTTGGGTGGCACAATACCTTGGACCATCCCCTGATGCTGGTAAACTGAGAGGCAGGCAAGGAGATAGTGGATCTGACAAACATCAGTACTCGGAGCGAGACCAGAAAGTCACACCAAGATTGTAGCCAAGGCAAAAAGCCCCAAGCACTGCCTGGTTGTATGCAGGGCCGGGCCAAGGCAGTAATAACCAATGGGCTGCTAATGTGGGTGTAAAGTCAGTGCAGTGTAGTGGTGAAGTGGTTAGGGTGTTGGACTAGGACCTGGGAGACCAGGGTTCAAATCTCCACACTCCCAGTCACTGGGTGACCTTGGGCCAGTTACTGTCTTTCAGCCTAATCTACATCACAGGCTAATTGTTTATTATTATTATTATTATTATTATTATTATTATTATTATTATTAAAGATTTTCTTGTTTTACAGAAGTAAGTGTAATGTCTCTCGCATTTTTTCCATGTAACATTTTTACAAATCCGTTTCATTTGTTGAGACATTAGGGGGAGAAAAAAAGGGGGGTTGAGGGGGGGAAGATGGGTGAGGGTGGGGTCGGGTGGCAATGTTTCTATTATGCTTAATGTATGTAGGGTTTGGTGTCAGCATTGCTTGTGCTGTTCACTTGTGTTCCTTTGATGGCGAAAGAGGTTGGGGTTGGCCTAGGGTGTGGTTGTTTGCTTGTGATTGGCTGTGAATTGTGAGGATAATGTGGAGAGGAGAGAACCATGTGAACCGCCTCGAGCTTCTTAGAGGAAAGGTGGGATATAAATGCAGAATCAATGAATTCAGCACCTGTCAGGCAGAGGAGAGCAGGGGTGATAGAAGTATTCACGGGAACAGGGGTGTTAGGAATATCCATAAGTAGCCCTATTTCTTTTCTTTTCTTGCAAAAATGTTGGAGGGTATGCAAATATACACCATACTGTCGTCATAGTAACTGGGCTTCAAAAAAGGCTGCATTGCCCCTAATGTTGGATATACTTTTTCAAAAGAGTGACAATAGTTCATGTTCTTAAGGAATTATTCTCTTTACAATCTGATTGAAAAATGCAAGAGAGGAAATGGGCCAGATCCTGGCCTCCTTTTTGCCCAGATGTAAATCGAGGAGCAAGTGAGAATGAGGTTGGCGGAATCTGGGCAATTGCATCTAAACTGGAGAAAGCAAAATTCAGTCCTAAGTAGTCACTTAAAAACAAACAAACAACCCAACGTCATCTTAAATTACACGCAGGCAAGTAAAGTGCTCCAGGCGGACTATGGAGCTTTGCTCTGCTTCTTTTTCTTTCTCAGTGCTTCTTTGCAGTCATTCCTCCCTGACCCCGGCTCTGATTTCTGCTTTGCATAGGTCAAATGCCGCTGCATCGCTGGTGTCAGCCTTTGCATTTGCAGGCAGGAACCTCACAACATTGGCTAGCATTGGCTAGAAAACATTGGAAATTTCTCTGCTGTCCTTGGCAGCAGAATCGGGGATGGCAGAGTGATGTAGCTGCCTCAGGCAGCAGATGCTGGGGAGTGGCAGTGAGGGGCTGGAGGGCAGAGTTGTGTGTGTGTGTGTGTGTGTGTGCACCACGTGACTTGCCCTGCACTCCCTAAGCTAGCCTCCTGCCCTCAGGTGTGGTGGAGGATGCTGTCCTTTCACCCATGCAAAACTCAGATTCAGCTGTCAGCTGGGTCAACTTTTGTGCATGGAATGTGTGTGTGGCAGAGGGACTCTTCCTTGTTACATCACCCTCGGAATGCAATCAGGTTCTCTAAAGAAGAGGTGATCAAATGTTCTCTCTCTGGGAAACCTTTTCTGTAACTGAATCGCTTTCCGAGACACTTCCCCAAACCACGTGTTGCAGAGGATTATGGGGATATATTTTTTGACACACTTGTGAAGCCACACAGTTGCTAGGCCTGAAATGAGAGCACTACCTAGAACACTCTGACTGTTCTCTGGCTGCTGCTCACTGCAGAGAGAGTTGAGGAGTGGTTCTTGCACTCTGCCTTTCAGGGAAGTTTGCCTGCTGCTGCTGATCTTCTCATTGATCAACCCCCGATCAGCAGATCCAAAGAACCCCAGAGACCCCTGGAACACAATGTGAAGTTCATTGCTGTAAAGAAGCAGCAGGAGAGAAAGCACACGCAAGCGGCGCTCCCTTTTATCAGACTTCCAGTGTAGCATTCAAAAGAAACTTGTGTGGAATGTGCCGGCTTCAGATGTGGAAATGTCTTCTTCCTTCCTGCCATGCAAGCTCCCTTTCTGAATGTAACATCAAATAGTGCAGAAAGAGAAAGCACATACACTTGAGCTTTCCTTCCTGATGCTTCCTGGATGAAGCAGCTTGAGATGGAGTCAGACGTTTGGGTCCATCTAAGCTAGGACTGTCTCTGAGTCTAAGGCCTTTGACACAGCTCTGTTCCTCTGCTTCCCCCTTTCCCTTTGGGCTAGAAGTGCTGGGCCCTAATGGAGAACTCATGGCACTTCAGGTATCGTTGCAACTATAACTCTCCTTGTTCCTGACCACTGACTATGTTGCCTGGAGCTGATGGGAGCTTGAGTGCAATGAAATCTTTTTTTCTTTCTTTTTTAATACCCCACTTTCCCCCCTGAGAGGACTCAAGGCAGATAAAAATACGAACTGCTAAAAACATAGGGAAAGCAACCATTTAAAAACAATTAAACATTGATAGAATTAAAACTATATAAATATATAAAATCTGTTAAAACCAAACCAATAATTACAAAAAAACAACAACAGCACAGCACCAGCCCTTTCTTTAAAAGCAGTCAGAAAGCTGTTTGAGCCGATGAAGTTTCTGAGCACTTTTCAAAGGCAGTCCCATGTAGAGCGCATTACAGTAATTCAAACGGGATATAACTAAGGTGTGTGTAACTGTGGCCAAATCAGGCAGTTTCAAAGAATGGGCACAGCTGGTGCACTAGCTTTATTATCATTATCATATTGATTTATACCTCACCTTTTTCCTTGAAAGGAACTCAGGCGGCTTACAGATAAAAAGTTACAGATGCCCTTGGCCTGGCCTGGTCTTGAAAATATAAACAAAAAAATTACCGGTAACTGTGCAAATGCACTCCTGGCCACCGCAGAGACCTGGACATCCATGTTCAGGGCTGAGTACAGGAGCGTGCCCAAACTAGAGTACTGCTAGTTCCCCATATACAAGGGACTGAAGCAGGGACCTCAACACATGCAAAGCATTTACTCTGCAATTCCCCCTCTTCTGCTACAGCTCACCTTAATCTTAAATATTTCCTGGTGGTTCGCGAGCTATTACTTACCAACTTGTTGACTTGCCTGACCTCTGCTCCCTGACCCTTAGCTTCTTGGGCTTCTTTCCAGATATTGCAAGAGGTCAGTGTACACATGTTCTTTGTAGCATCTGGATTGAGTAAAATCTAGAGCTACTTGCACTTTGCATGTCGATGTGTAGCACCAGCTCTTTGCATGTAGTTGCAACTGTAGTTGGCCTCACATTGCGAGCTTTGCCTTTTGCAATGCTCTGGTTGCCCTCTAGAAGGTGCCCTGACCTTTATGGAGCCCCAGAAAGGTTTAAAAGGGAGAAAATCTGGCCCAGATTAGACCCTGGATGTTTGGTGGTGTGGGTTTTCTAGAAAATCCGGAATGGGAAGATTTAGTTTGCATTGAATTTCCCCCCAATACCCTAGATAATGATCTGATTTAGCATGTTTGTTTTACTTGTATTTAATAAACAATCTAAAAACTTTGAAACTGCCAAGCTGGCCTAATATTTGTTTGGCATACATTCACTGTTACTAATGAACTTACGAAACAAAACAAAAAAAATCACTGAATAATTAACAATGGAAACATTTCCACCGTTCATCACTGAATATGTCCTGTGCACAGATTTTTTTCCATGATGCCTGCTGGACAGCACATGGATTTAAAAAAAAAATGATGCAGAGATTTCTGATCTGAAACACTTATTTTTCTTCGGGGAAAGCAAAATATTGCAAGAATTCTGGGTTTCATCTTAGGGTGAACTAAGATCCCTGCTACACCAGAGAAAGCGTGGTCACTGTTTTGAGACTGCATGCAGAGTTCATAAGGCAAGTAGTGCACCCCAGGGCATATTAAGCCTTTTTTCTCACACAGGAGGCTTCAACTTCATGGGGTTTGTGGGCAGATGCTGTTGGGTATGATTGGCAGTTCATGTTATGCAGTGTGTGGACATTCTAGTCTTTTGAGGCATCTTAGGGAGTGTTGAAAGCTTCTGTTTATCACCTTATTTAACAAAAATTCTATGTGTCATTCCATGGTAAATAATCCTGTGCTGGATGTTAGCTGGAAAATTTATTCCTCAGGGAGAAGGGCAGTGAGAGAGTGAGTCTGTTTTCATAATCTGCTTGCTGATTTGATTTGCATGGAGCCTGCATGTAGGGATACTGATGTGTATATGTGTGTGGTGGGGAGGAGAGGATTTGGAGGGGTATTTAGTCCACAAAGGAGGGGGAAACTGCCTCCCCAACTCATTTTTGGTGGTTTCTGGGGAATTAGCCAGTTAACACCACCCGACAGCAGCAGCTCAAGGCTGATTCATTCATTACTCTTTAGGCTGATTCATACATGCATGTGCATTACTGTGTTGGTTCCAAATTAAGTCTCCTCATGCTCAGAGGCACTCATCTGTACTATTATTTAAGACATCAGTGGATTTGAAAGCAGCAGCTGGGGCTGAGGGTCACACTTTTCTCATACTCAGATGCGCCTGATATTTCATACATCACTGGAAAGACATTCCAGGGTGGAGCCCTTTCCATTCCCTGAAAATATGTAATCTGTGCATCCTGAAGTTTTCCTCCCTCCCGTGACTGTTTCTTTGCATTACTGCATGAACACCACCCCCAGGATTTTATGTCTCATCCCCACTCAAGGCACCTTTGAACCAGCAGGCAAGAAAAATGGAATTACATGGACTTCTACAATGAAAAACAGGCCCACAATTTTGCAGGAGCTTTTTAATTAAGCCTGGATTTCTCCTATGACAGTGTCTATAGAGCCATAAAAAAGCTTTGGAGGTTGATTAAACAAGCGGAGCCCTCTTGCAAACGCAGCCTCTCCAAAATAATAAAGAGATGAGCTAGAACAGCAAAATCTTGTGTGGAGGAACAGCAGACAGTAACAAACGGTTTGCAATCCTTTATTTGTTAATTTGACAATGCAGAGAGATTTCTCTGCTGGAAACCTTCTCAGCACATGGCGGGATGCAGACGTATGAGTTCATTTACAAACCGAGCCAAAATGAGAGCTTTTCATTCTCGGACTTAAGCTTCACTACATTTTTTTAGCCTGCCTTCTCCCTGAAAGATGTGTGAGTTAACAATGAGGAGAACAACTTCAGGGTGCTTAAATAACTTATGCTGTAACCTGACCATGCAGAGCAGAGAAACGGCTCATTTCCTGAGCTTTAGTAGAGCTTAGTCATTGAGAGGGTCACTCATGGGCAATTTGACTGTTCTTGCCTTAATTTCAGTTTGAAATTTGAACTTTGAGTCGCACACATCTTTCCAAGTGGGTGCCTAATTGGATTTTTTGCCTGATCTGGGAAAAACTGCCAAGATGTGTTGGGGAAGAAGATTTATTGTTGTTGCTGTTGTTCTGTTGAGGCCAAGGCTGCTTTGGAACCAACACTACTTTCCCTGTGTGCTTGCATCTGCCCCCCTGTAGTGCTCACAGGATTTTAAAATAGCTTATTACAAAGTCATTTTCCTCCTGAAGATATAGTCATAGTGGGCCTTTTGGTGCTGCTGTGCTTTTAACTGCTGAGATCGGCATAATATGAGTGTGGTGTAGTTATATGCATGTGGACAGCAGAATGATGCAACTTCAAACAAGAGATAAAGCAGAAAGCTCCAACAGACTCTTAGCATTCATGGTAACTCCACAACCACCCGTCAATCACACCTTTGTCTGCCAATGATGCCCCCATTTACCATGGACAGAAAGAACCAATTAATGGATGGCAGCAGACAAATGATCCCAAATGAAGTACGCATGCAGAACAAAACCAGCAGCCACAAAGCCACTTTCCCCAATTCCCGTGGTGCAGTGAACAGGTGTTCAGCAGCCAACACCTATAGCTTCAGATTCCAAGGCGCCCTACAGATCTGAATCTCCTTGTAGCAGAAATAGAGAGAAAGCCTGCAAGCAACCACTCTTTTGTCATGGAACACATACCACTCCATATGAAAAGAAGGACAGCTGCCCTTATTGTAACAGCTCCATGGCTCAATCAAGAGGAGGCAGGCAAAGACAACCCACAGATTCCTCAGGAAGATGGCTCAAGTCCTGGGATTTTGTTAGGGGCTGCCCAAAGGGGTCCAAATCCCAAGTCTTCTGTGCTAAGCTATGAATTCCTTCTCCTGTTCCTTCCCATTTTCAACCTTTGTTTTAACTCTGCAGTGCACCCAATCACCCTGTAAGCAAAGCAAAGTGCTGGTGGGTCTACAACCAACTGCCATTATATAAATAACTATTTATATAAATTAGCTGAAGCAAAATTGTGTGTATGTCATGAATCACAGAGGTGCCTACCACCAAGGAGGGCTTATGTTCCTTATTCTCCATGTAGGAATGACTCCCTCCCTACAGAGGTGTGTCTGGCACCTTTATTATACAGCTTCCGAGGAATGCTGAAGGATAAGCAAAAATCAGCACCTTGGAAGGAATCAAGGTTCAGGACCATGGATAGCGCTCCTCCAGCTGAATCTGCATCTCCAGGATTCTGAGCCTGCTGGTTGAGTTTTATAGTTGGATTAGGAAATCATTTATGCGCACATATGCCCTGGACCAGCCATCAGACTCTGGCAGCAGAGGGGTCTCTTTGGAGCTCAACAGAGATAGGTTCCAGTGTGCCCATGGACCCACATCGGCTTCCTCAGAGCTGCAGCTGTTCAAGGACTCTGTCTCTCTGGCCCAGCAGATCATGAGCTTGTGATATGAGTCCTTCAAAAATTACAAATGCCCCTGATCAAGTTGTAATGGGGAAACACTCTTTTACACAGGTAAACATCAGGACTTAAAACAGTCAGATTGCTGCCTATGTGAAGGAAACACACATACAAAAGAGGGGCTACAGCAGGGGTGGTGAGCTTTTGGCCCACCATTCATCAGCTGATGAGCAGAAAGCTCCATTGCACCAGGTTTTAAAATTTCTTTCCTTCCTTCTTTCTTAAACACATGCACAGATACTTTTACTAATAATTGTTTGATCAACCCCAGCCCTAGAATGCTTTCCTGAATAAAAAAAGGTCTTACGTTGCTCAAGGGAGATAAATGGGCTCAGACTTCGTTAGATCTCTGAAACACAATCACCAAGGATATCTCTATGAACCCTCACCATCAGCACACATCTATATACTACAAAGATAATTGCTATGCAACTTTTAACTATCAAGCCTTCCTCAAAAGAAGCTTGGGAACAGTGGTTTGCCGAGGTGTGGAGTGTGTGTGTGAGGTAACCAGCACACTCTGGGCCGCACACTATTGGGCTTGATTCTGGGAGTCCTGGGTTCAAGTCTCATCTGTGTAATGTTTCACTTGCACAGTCTGTCAAATAAGGTATGGCAACCTGCTCCAGCACATTGCTGAGAGGGCAAATGCAGTGGAGATAGCAAAGAATTTTTAAAGGTTAAATTAATTATATAATCTATAAATAAATCTATAAATATTAGGAGTAATTTGACAAAAATGACCCCCACAAACCATTTACAATCCATACAGATAAGCCAGTTTGGACTCTTGGGATAAATTTAAAGATTATTTGAGTCCCAAAATATCTCCCTTGGCATCATTTGAACTCTGTCAGAATTACTAGGGGGAAGTGGTTATATTTTAGGCCATCACAAAGGATGAACAGATGTTGCCGTAGAATAGGGAGGGAAGCCCTCCATATCTTATTGGACTACAATTCCCATTATCCCTGATTATGCTGGCTGGTGCTGATAGTGTCTGACATCTGGAGGGTTCCAGGTTGCCCATTTCTTCCTTATAGGGATTCTATAGGTTACCTGGCAGGTGGGTGCTTAGATTGCCAAATGTTGGTTGGAACCATCAAACTGCAGGTGGCAGCCTTCCTCAATCAAGTGCCTTCAGGATCCAGATTGAGTCTGGCCACTAGATATATAAAGGCCCCATTGTGGGTGGTCATTAGGGTGAACACAGAACTACCCCACCAGCCTACCTGCTTACTTACAACTAGTCCCGGGGATGGCCCTGGCTGTCAGTTTGCTCCCTCTTAGTCTCAGTGTTGCCTTTGTAGAACTGAGCAGGAAGGAAGATGGGAACATACGCAGAAGTAGTTGACTCTACTTGTCATTGGCTCTAGCTCTACCTACTGTTGGTCTCCCTGCCTTCCACCTTACAAGTCCCAAGCAGGCATCAGCCATCACCGTGAAGGGCTTCCTGTTCTAACTGAGCTGTGCTTAAGCAACATGGTCTTCCTGAGCTTGGACATGTTCTCTGTGTCCTTGGTTACTCTTTGGCTGTGAGTTGTGGCTTGCTTCTTGAGCCTGCCTCCTGGTTTGCCTATCAGTTTTTAATTTGCTTTTTGGTTCTGACTTCTGACTTGTCCAATGGCCTCTGGTTCCTGGCTTACCTAAAACTGCAGTGCCCCCACATTTTGAGGGGCAGGGGGCTTCCCAACTGCTTTTAGCAGCAGTGAGGCAGAATAGGGCATTTATAACCATTTCCACATGCAGTAAACTGCCTTGTGAAGCTGCTGTTTGTCCTGCTTCTGAGTTAGGCTATGAACACACTATACCGTTAAGCACGTTCCCCCTCAATTCTGGTTGGTTTATTAAGACTTTGCTGGGAATTACTCTGTGGGGGTAAACTACGGTGCCCAGAATACTCCCGAGGGAAAGTATGTGCTTTGAATGTGCTTTAAAGGTATAGTGTGGATGCCGCCTTTAATTGGGAAACATGTCATTCCCCTGCATTGTTTCTGAGAGCAAACTGACAGCTTCTTGTAGCAGCAATTCAGTAAAACGAAAGGAAGAAAGTAAGGAGATCCAATGATAGTTGCATAATGTGTGGTTTTGCCATAAAAGAACAGTTGGCTGGCAGCCACAGTGGACTGTAGTATTTTCATCAGTGACCTGACTAGGGTCGTCTAATTTTCAGTCTCAACAATCTGTGAAAGCAGCTTTATTTAGTGCTGCTGTGCATATTTTCTGTTGTTATTCTGTTTGTTTTGTTAAAAAAATAACCCATTTCCTTAATTACTCATTTGCTTAAAAGTAAATTTATTTTTGTTACATTTGCTTTCACTGTAGTTCCCCTCTTCTTTTACTATTTTGTTTTTACTGCTATCTCCAACTGGCTACCATTTTCTTTTCCCAGAATACTTCAGACACTGTATTGTTCCAGGGCATTCTGGGAGGAAGAAAATAGAGGATGGAAAAAAACAGCAGTCATTTTCTCATTGGAATGCCCTGGAACAATGCAGTGTTTGAGACATTCTGGAAGAACCAAAGGGTGGTCACCCATATCAGATGCTGCTTCCAGACAAAAATACCTGCCTTCCCCCACACACTTCATTACTCTTGTTATTAGTTTCATAATGAGTGAAAGTTGAACCAAATGGGCCCCATTCCATTCAATTTAATTAGTTACAAATCAAATGTACATCCCTAATGCTTCATTTGCCTTGTGCCTTCCTGTAGCACTCTTCTAGAGATGTATTATTATATTCGTATGGACTTTCAGTCTAAATAGGGTACTAGTTTTATGATGTATTGTGGGGCTGGCGGGGGAAGAAGACATGACAATGCATCTCCAAGTCAGAATAGACGTATTCAATCTAATGGTTAAGCAACATCATGTTATATACAGTAATATTGTTCTGTTGGGTACCAACTCTACAGAATCGTAAAAGCATTTACAAGCTAGATGGGAATATTTTGGGGGATACATAGACATGTAGTTGTGCCCCATATTATTTAGGCTGCAATTCTGTACCTAGTAGTATACCCAACTGAACACAGTGAAACTTACTTTTGAGTAGGCATGCATAGGATTGCTTTTGTCAAAGTTCTAAATATATATACAATACCAAATAAACTTTATCAAGATATGTCAAGTGAACTGCAACCCCCCCCCCCATAAAACCCATGAAGCTGACTTTTTAAAAACTAGAATTCATTCTCTGAGGGTACTTTTAAACAGACTTCTGTGAGGGTGGCAGAGGTAGTTTCACTGCTTTATAAGCAAGCAACTCTTGCTTCTATTGAGCAGCAAGATTGCAAGGAAATTGCAGTGCCGTGGAGCTTGAGTGAAGAAAGTCCACCCATGGTTGACACCAACTGGCTAGCACCCAAAAATCTATCTCTGTGGTTGCTTTGTGATGCTTAAAAGAACTAGGAATTCAAAAAATAAAATAAAAATTAAAGGTGAAGAATGAACAAGCATATGTACCTATTTTTTATATCTATAACTTGCCTTTTGGAACTCTTTGCAAGGCTGCTTGCACAAATTTAAGATCAATAGATAAAAATCAACCTATGGGGGAAAGATCAGTCTGTATGGCTGAATCAGTACTTTATTCATTTGTATGTAAGCCAGTTGTGCATTTTCCATAGCTGGGAAGACGTCGGGCTTAAACTATGAGGGGAAAATCCACTGTGACTTTTTAATATATTATATCATTTATTACCTGCCGTTCACCCTAAGGTCCCAGGTTGGGTTACGACATTAAAACACAGTGCCCATCCTCAGAGCCAGAGCCAGCTCAACATCCGACTTGTCACCTGATGTGTCCCCAGAAGGGGATGGCTGTTCCCTGCTTAGAGGACCCCAAACACTGCTCTTTAGCTGGTGACATTGGGCTTGGGGTATCCAGCATCAGAGAAGTGGCATGTTCTTCTGACAGCCTTGTCAGTCCTTATCTGGCATCCAGATCTCCACTTCCCAGCCTGCTTGGCCCTTCCTCTGCGTAGGACTCCTCTTGGGGTCCCAGTTCCTCTTTCTCCATCTCACTAGGACTCTCCTTGGAGTTATCTAGCTCCAACTCCCTGATCTTCTCCCATTCCTTCTCAGCATCAGACCACCTTCTCCAAGACATCTCCACTGGACTCCTATCCCCAGACTATACTGATTAGCAACAGCTCTTCAGGGTCTCAGGCAGGGGTCTCCCCCCCCTTCTTAACTTACCTTGAGGTGTCAGAGATTGAACCCAGGATCTTCTGCATGCAAAGTGGTGCTCTACTCCTGAGCTATGGCTCATCAGGCAATTAGAATACTTGCTTCAAAATAAATGGTCACCATTTGTATCATATCAGAATGGGAAATATAGAACCAATGCTCCTAGAAATGGCAATGTATTCTCTTTTCCTTAAGCGCTGTGACATTTTTATTTTGATGAATGTACATCTGTTGTCATTTGGGATTGCGGAGGGTTTTAGCCCTTGCATTAGCTTGTGTTTTATTATTCACTGGAGCCTGTAAACGTGGCTGTCATGTCCTCAGTGAATCCGACATCTCCCTGCAGGATCATGGGTGCAGCCTGAGGATATTTTAAACTCTGCAGAGTTGGAGCTTATGGAAGTTGTGTATTGGGAAGAAAGATAGGTAATATGCAGTACAGGTTTCCTATGGGCCGTAGTGGCCAGTGGCCACTGAGAGTGGTAGGGCAGAATGCAGGGAGCCCAAGAGTAGGTGGCGCCGGAATCAATGACAGGCAGAGCCAACTACAGGTACTTCTACTTTTGTCCCCATCCTCCTCATCTCTGCTGAGTTCTCAAAGGACAACCATGAGACTGCAGAAGAGGAGGAGACTGGCAGGCAATGTAACCCACTGGTCTGGTTGGAAGTAAGAAGACACGTGGGTGGGAGCTGGCTGAGGTTGGTGGGACAGTGCCTCATTTGCCAAAATGGATGAACCTCCTTTGGAGAGAGGGACTGCGTTGGTCTCTAGGACAGATAGGCAGTCCAAATTCAAAACTGAGGGATCCGTCCAAAGGGTATTAGTAAGGTTTAAATGAGCTGTGGGGCAGTTAAGATGGAGAGCAATAGGTTAACCAGGGAAGAAAGGCAGGAGGAGACCAGAGGAAAAACATGTAGGGGCAATCCATGTTGCAAGGAGAGGACAGCTAAATAAATAGAGCTGTGGAAATGCAGTGACTGTTCATGAACTGTGGGGCAAAGGAAGTGACTTAATGGAGCTACATGGGGCTCATGTCATTCATGAGTCTGAAAGGAAATACAGTGGTCCAGGAAACAAAGGTCATAGCCCTTCTAGAATAGAAAAGTGGAAACTGACCATCCACAAGTTGTTGGGACTCTCAACTCCTGTCATTTCCAGCCAGCAGTGGTCAGACATGATAGGACCACAGATTCCCCTTCCCATCTCCTAGAAGGACTGCAGTTTAAAATTCCCGTCAGCCACATATCCTGACATTTATTGTTGTTGTTAACTCAATGGAGGCCAGCATAGAGAAGCAGCTGCCAGGCCACCTTTCTTTCATTTTTCAACTTTAGTGACTCTGCTGAAACTCTGTTGACCCAAGAAGGGAGGTTACAATCTCTCCTATCCCTGAAAGTTACAAGAGATGATGCCTCTTGTACTGCAGCAGGGAGCATGCTCCATAGCACTGCAGCCACCACCAAAAAGGCCCACCTCAATCTGGTAGATTCTTACTCCCCCTTCAAATTGCTTTCATACAGCAGCATACGTCTTATGTGTCATGGGAGCAGAGCTGCAGACATACAGTGTCTGCTGCCTGGGCTGACAGATTCTCCGCTAATTCCCTCAGTCAATGGGCTTTTTCATTTTTCTGTGTTGCGCAGGGAGAAAGTGGCTACGTGAGACGACCCACAAATCAGGTTCAGGAGGAATGGTTAGGGGGTTGGCTGCCACTGCCCTTCTACCCACCCACTCTATATCTGCTGCCCAAGGCAGCTGCCCCACTCTGTCTAATGGCAGGATCGGCCTGAAGAAAAGTTGGGCTCAATACAATTTTCTCTTGCACACCTGTAGTTCTCCTTCCTTCTTCAGATTCTCAACACGGTTACCTGACAGAACAGCACATTTTTTACTAGTTGGGCTTGTAAAAGTCCTGGTTGGCTGGCAGTCCTGTGCCAGTCCTGGAAGGTTCAAAGGCTCAAAGTCTTGCCCCACTTCTTCTGACAATGGGCACGAGTGGATTATTTATGTGCGCACACACATATCCACGAGCTTTCCACCTGTTTCCCCCCCTCCTCTCAGTTCACGGCCACACATTGAAAACAAATATACAGGCAGAAGAAAAAAGCAGGGGTGGGAGAAACAGAGAAAAGGAAATGAAAACATCAATTCCCTGTAGTATGGATAATGCTCTTTTAGTGCTGCGGGCTGTCTGCTTTAAGAATAGCAAATGAAACAGGAGAGTTTTCCTGCTGCCATTTTGACAACATCTACACAATCACACAAAGAAAGAGAGAGAGGGAAGGAAGGAGGGGAAGCCAACTCCACATACAAAAAGGGTGAAAATGTTTTCTAATAAAGTCAGGGCTTTGGGAGATCTGAAACAGCCCCCCTGACAGACCCCAGCGGTGTGTGGTTGCTATCCAATTACCTTTCTGACCAAAATGGCATTATTATAGGGCTCTCTGAGTTGCAACACTAGGAAGAAAGCTGCAGCGGAACCTTCAATCTCATCTCAATCACTTGATGCTTTGTAGTTCCTTCTGAATGAGGTGACCAGAATTGGAAATATTTGGCCACAAACGCTGAACCTAGAGCAGTTTGAGGCCGCAAGGCTCAATTCCCTCCAGGTGGGTTCTTTTTTCTTCAGAAAGATGGTAAAGACCTTTTGCTTTCAGGAACCTTGCGGGTTATATTGCTGGCCTTTTTGATTTTATAACTTTGGGATTTTTATTGTGTGTTTATGATTTTACGGGTGGCTTTTATTGTAGTGATTTTATTTTGTGGCTTTCCTGTGATGCTGGCTGCGGAGGGTCCTGTGAACCGAACAGAAAGGGAGATGGTGATGATGATAATGACAGTAATAAATAATAAGTACTCAGCTGCTAAAACTCCAGATTTAATGCCCAAAGGATCCAATTCTGCCACCAGAATAAATGGTAAAATAAATCACATTTGCATATACCGGTTTTATATTGCCAAGTAAACACATTATGCTCCCCCCAAAAGCCAAATTTACAACAAATCTGGATTAATTATAGGGCCAAGGAAAGAAGACGGAAGGGCATAAAGGCGGGGGATGAATGTGGGCTTCACGGGCAGGAATGGGACAAGGGAACAATTGGCGCTGGATTATGAGAAAAAGACTCTCGTAACACTCACAACAAAATACTAGGAAAGTGTGTGTAGTCACCACCTTGCAATTCTGCAGAAATTTAAGGTGATGTTGTTTACACATTCCGAGTCTTCCTTTGTGACCGGCAGGCAGGAACAAAGATCAATCTTCATTACATTCCAAAATTCCATAGTCAACATTATGAGATGGTTGCATGGATAGTACAAATACACAGCCACATTTCTCCTTTTCTTAAGACAGATATAGGAAACCTTTGGCCTCCAGATGTTGCTAAACTACAATCCCATCATTCCTGGTCATGCTTGCTGGGGCTGATGGGAATTGTAGTACAGCGACAACTGGGGCCCAAAGGTTCCCACTGAAAGGATCCACAGGCACACACAAGGCTCCAAACCTGTAACCACTTCTCTTGGAGCAGGCCCCATTGAACTTAGTTCTGGGTAGACATGTATTGGATTATTCTGCTGGGCAGCAATCCCATACCCTTTTACCTGGGAGTAAGCTCCATTGAACTTATTTCTCAATAGACATGTATAGGATTACACTGGTAGTTAAAAACAAAAAGTGCTACAGTCAAACCTTCTTGGAAGCTTTTCCTCCTGACAATGCCATTCTGAGAAATGAGAGATGGACTCTGAGCATGCTCAAGGGCATTCATCTATATTATTCCCAGGCACGTTCCTGAAAATGGATTCTAGCTGGCTCAGATTAAGCCCCAGGTCCACCCTGCCGTTCTTCACACACCCTGCCTTCCTGAATGGCTCAATCTATAAATCTGCGCAGGGGCTCCACTCTTGAGGGCTTTTGAGACTCAGCTAGGGGCACTGAAGGAATTCAGTCTTTGTGAACTGTCCTGGTCTGCACCTACAGTGCTAATAGGCAGAATGGAACATAGAACATTTAGAGAGTTCAAATACTGGTGGTTCAAAAAATATGTACATCAAACTCCACTTCTTAAATGTGCATTTTGGGAGGGGCAGGATGATGTTTAAAATGAGTTTTTTTATGCATTTTTTTTAAAAAAAGCTTCCAATTGTTGCTGGAAAAGCATCACAATACATTTAAAATACATATTTTGCGAGGGGGGGGGATATCCCCCAATAGAGAATCAGGATGGGAAGACTTCTGAATGAACAGATGTGAAAGTAACATGGATTAGCCATAGACTGATTCACCCATCCCAAGACTCAGCCCATGAATCTGCCTAAAGAGGATGCTCACTCAGTCACCTTGGGCTTAGAATGCTACAGATGTTCTTTTTTATGCAGAGCCGTTGGTTTACATCATTTTTTGCACAGGAACATCAGGAAAGAAAAATTAAAATGACATATTCCTCCTGCTCGCGGAGCCTGAAGATCCAAATTTGGGCAATGGGGAAGATGCCAAAGGGTGGAGGGGTTGGGAGAAGGAGCCAAGGAATGTGGTATGTTTTGGATCAGCCTGGGGGGGGGGAGACTCCCATTTTTCCTTTGTACTAAAACTCCTGGCTGGCTGTAAATCAACATGTGGGTGGCAGGAAAGCATCCTGTGCAGGAGGAGAAACACTCTGCACATACTCAGAAGCACACATCTTTCTGACTGTGTCTTACCTTTCAGAGTAGAGCCTCAGGCTGTTGTGTTCAGATTAAACCCTAGATGTGACCTCTGCAGTAGAGGGAATGTTGGTTGGGTCTAGTAGGCAGTCATTTCCTAAAACCCCTCTCCCCTTGTTTCCAAAAACACCCCTTCGAGCTTTGTGGCTGGGGCTGCCAGCAGCCTTCTTGTCCTATCCTGCAGGGCACAGTGTCCTCCAGCGTCCGCCTCTACCCCTCCCATGTCCTGCTCTTGGATAATGTTTGGGTAGTCCAGTGGGGAAGTTAAGTGGCACCTGCTGTCTCTGATTGTTCTGCTGCAATCTTTTCTCCGGGGACAAGCCCCGTGTGTCTGCTACGAAACTGCTGAAATAACAGCTTTTGCACACATTTTCCTAGGCCTCGGGCACAATCACAGTGTTTGCAGCAACCTACTTAAGAGTTTCTGCTTTGCGGAGCAAAAAGCCATCTCGCGGTCTTCCTGCCTCACAAGTGGGGAGTCACAGAAGAGGAGAAGGGAATATCAGCAAGTGGATCACGCGGGGGCTTCCTTGCACAAGCGTGATTCAGAAGTCCCCTTCCTCCCTTTTTCCAAGTGTTTATCTTGGGAAGCAAACTCCACCTGTACAGGCAAGGACCTCCAGGTCATTTATTTGATGGCTGCCCTGAGTTAATCAAGGAGCTGTGGGCTCTGCCGATGGGCGCTCACAGCTCTGATTTTCTTTTAATGATCACAGCCCTGGATTGAAAGACAAGAGAGTCAGGAAGCCCTTCAGGTTGTTCTTAGCTTTCCCTGAGCTCCCTTTGAGTTGGAGGGAGCAACGGTAGTGTCAAACTAAACGGCTCATTTGCTCTTCCTGGACATTTTACTTAATCCACTTTCAGCCTGGCCTTGTTATCACTGCCTCTATCACAGGTAAAAGCACTTCCGAATAAGGGTGTCTCTAGCTCTGTTTTTCAGTTGCCACACTATTCTTTGGCTTTTTCATGCAATCAACAGCGGGGCATGGTGGAGGAGCTAGCCTGTGAGGTCCTGCAATCTGACCCCCTACATGTTTGTTGAATGCATGGGGGGGTACCATCTGCCATCCCCCCTTACAATCACACTGCATCCTGGGCTTTGAAGTCTTAAGGCTGCCCAAATAACTGTTCTCACACATGCTCCACAGAAAGCTTGACTTAGTTTAATTAAAAGCATGACAAACTTTGGGATGTCCTCCAGAATCTGTGAATAAGTATTCAGAAACAGTGGCACCCCAACATATGCTCTAAATTCCAGGGTTTTCATCTTTGTTATTTTTAGGATTAGTGAAACCTCTTAGAAAAAAAAAACACAAAACCTTACAACAAAAGCTTTAATGAGTAGGAAGACTGGGAAGATACCTACCCAGTGTTGCAAATCCTGGAGAGCGATGTGAAAAGCCTTGGTACATGATTACTAGACAATGCAATGATGCTCAATGCAGTCTCATTGATCAAAAAAAACTGTGGGGAAAGAGCATACAAAGCAGATGGTTAGCTGAACTAGAGGTCTGTATACAGCAGAATCCATTATATTGGCAGGGGGAAAGATAGTAAATGTGCATCATGGTCTTTGCACAGAAAGGAAAGGGGAGGAGAGGTGGAAGAAGCGACATTGGCCCGTTCACATGTGCATTTCAATCCTTTTGATGACTAGCAGCTGAATGTGTGAAATTGAATTGACTCTTCTGAAAAGCGTTGCATTAGGATTGATGAAAGTTGGCATGAAAATTCTATCTGTGCTGTTGGATTTCTCACTGGGTGTCACACATTATGCAGGCTCTTATCCGATGATGTAGCCATCAAGGGGCAAATAAGCATGTGTGAACCGGAACTTTGTCCTCAAATTTTGCTATGAACCTTTCAGTTCGCCAGTAAACTCTTTTTGGCATATCCTTCTATTCTCTTGTATCGTTTTTATATCATTTGTAACATAACAAATGACTTCTCTTGTGAGATAGATTAATGCTGCACCCATTTTAAATGCAGGGTTTATGAGGCTGAGAAACAAGGGGAACTTTTCCCAAAGCCATCAAGTGAGTACGTAATGAAGCTAGAATTTATTTGCAAAACTCCTTAGTCTAAAGTGCTACAGAAAGAGAAAGGGCCACAGCTCACTGGTAGAGCATCTGCTTGGACTCAGAAGATTCCAGGTTCAATCCTTGCCATCTCCAAATAGGGCTGGGGAAATCTCGTGGTCTGAAACCCTGGAGAGTGGCTGTCCATCAGTGATGACAACCCTGAGCTGAGGTGGACCAGTGGTCTAACACAGTGCGAGGCAGCTTCCTGTGTTTCTAAGATTTGTCCATCGTATATCACTTTTTGCCCTCAGTATTCCTGCCTTTCTTATGTGAACTTCTTTTTTTAAAAAAATTAAGTCTTAAAAGAGACTCAAATTTGCCAACAGTCAAAAAACAGAACAAATGCCATCAGAAAACAAAACCATTAATTCAAAACAATGAGTTAACAGTGTCTTTGTTTGCAAAAAAAAAATTGTTGTTGCAGTGCTTGTTTTACTACTGGAACGACTAAAACCAAAGGCTAGCCATTTGCCAAAGGCCAGGCATTGTATCTAGGCAGGTGCCATAGGTGACTGGGGAACTTACAACTGCCAACTGTTTTTCTGGCACAGAGCCTGTGCTGCAGAATAGGTAGAAATTCTGAGAGCATAGTATTTCTTAGTATGGTGTGTGTGTATACACACACGCAAATGAAGTGATGCTGAAAGCTTCTACTGCTAAGCTTCTGTCTTTCCTGTGGCTGCTCAAAGCACTGGAAGAGACCTGCTATGAAGAGGTTGATATCCGTGGATGGAATCCATTTAGTTGAGAATGGTCAGTGACAAAATTGCAAGGTAAGGACACTTACACATGGCCTGTTTATTGACCATTCATCCTTATTTGTCAAAACGAGTGTCACCCCACGCTTTCCAGTGTGTTTACCTGTCCCTCCGATCTCATGAGGAATTAGGTTTCTTGCACAAGAGCTCCTGAATTTGACAACAGTTCCAATGTGTGCCCTAAGTGGCTTATGGCTGAGAGGTAGGAAGTCAGCTGACAGTACGGCCCTGGACAGAGTTACTTAAATGTAAGGATGCTTTAAGGTTCAGTGTTTTTGAATGGGATTCCATCACATTCCGGCAAATTTAGGTTGCATAATTAAAGTTGATTTTGAGCTCTTCTGCAACAAAGCCATTCCTCCCCCCCTCCCAAACTGACCTTTTTATGATAAGAAAGTGACGGGAAATATACTGGAAAGTGTGGGATAACATTTGCTTGATGCAACATCATCTAGCCTCCTTGCAAATCAATCAGAATGACTGGATGCCTGACATCGTCTAACCTCCCCACAAACAAATCCAAACTAACCATCCATAAATAGCTGGTGTCTAACCTCCCCACAAGTATTGTTGTGCAAGCAAATCAAGATGAATCCTCAATAGACAGGATATCAGGAAGAAACTTAACTCCTGCTAAGATAAATGATATTTAGTCCTAAGTGAATGCACATAGGATTGCAGACTAGATTAACATATCCTACTGAAGGTACGACACAAAACTAATTCCACTTAGTGAATGGGGGCACACTTCCACATACTGGGCATGTGGCAGTGAAGCCCACCTAAACTAAGGTTACCAGGCATCCCCATTTCCCAGGGACAGTCCCCAGATTTACAAATCAGTGTCCTGACAAAATCCATCTATTTAGTAGAAAGTTGAAAAGTGTCCCTGGATTCATTGGAAAAAAATCTGGTAACCTTAAAACCCAAGCAATTCAGTTTAATTTGGAAAACAAATATGTTGGATAGTTTTATATAAGTATATGATGACATTTTATTATTTATTATCCTTCTTTTTCTTACAGCAGAGTAGTATCACCATCCACATGCAGATTATCTTTAGAAGCTTTCAGAGACAAAGTTTTATAACCTTCTAGAAAGAACAATTATGATGCTCAGACAGACTTGGGCCATCTCACTTCTATAGATGCCCCCAGGAAATTCACATGATGAATATGGAGAGAGCTGACTTTGTTGATTGTCCCCAGGTTCAACTATACCAGGGGTGGAAAAAACTATGTCCCTTCAGATGTCGTTGGACTGCAACACCCAACAGGACCAGCCATCCTTGCCAATGGCTGGGAATGATGGGAGTTGTAGTCTAGCAACATCCAGAGGGACACAGGTTCCTTATCTCTGCACTATTTGGTCATCCTACCTTTGAATGTGGATGTTCCCATTTTAGTGATCATGTGTAACAGCCAGTGACTAGTGGGATCTGCAACCAAACATTGCAGTATGGAATGTTCCATTCAGGATTCCAGTCACTGCATTTTATTCCACCAATCTCTCTCTCTCTCCCCAAGTTAGTCAACATTCTGTGGCCACTGAGCATGCTTAGCTCTCACTGGGCCACTTTCTGGGCTGTTTTTGAGGCCCCCACTGTTTTCAGCTCCATATATATATGGGATTAGACAGATTTATGTAGAAGCTTATCATTCCCTCTAGTTCGGATATTCCAACTGTGACTGAGTGATTTTACTTCTTCAGCCTAACACCTACATACATCAGGGAGATATTAATAGACTTGGGGCAGAAGGCCCCTAAGGCTTGTAATACTATATATATATCTAGATGTGTGTGTGTGTGTGTGTGTGTGTGTGTGTGTCTGTTAATATCTCCCTGTTGTGTGCAAGTGTTAGGCTGAAGAAGTACTCAGTCACAGTCGGAATATCAGAACTAGAGGGAATGATACACTTCTCCTACATAAATCTGTCTAATCTTATTTTTAAAGCTGTAAATTAGTGGCCCTTGTTGCATCAGGCAATGGTGCAGAAGTGGCAAAAGCATGTGGCATCCTTAAGTGGCTGTCAAGACCATGGGCCACAGCTGACAACTGTCCTCACCAATCCTTTCAAGAAGTGCTGTTTAAGTTTCCCACAATCCATTTCATGTAGAGTCACTCTGGGCGTTGTGGGAAATTTAAGATGGTGGCTCTTATCCACCCAGCACTGATTCGTAGTTCTGCTGTGGTTTCCTGCTGATGCTACCACCATCACTAGGTAAACTTGCCAGTAGCCTTTGATGCAGGAAGGAGCCCAGTAGTGAGCCATTTGATGAGGGGCTGACACAGGTCACATCCACACCATACATTTAAAATAAATCAAAACCATATGGCATCTCTCAAAGAATGCTGGAAAAGGTACTTTGCTAAAGATGGTGGGAATCATAGGAGCCAACTCCTAGGGGCTAAGGTCTGTTCAGGCCCCTCACATAAAATATTTGAGAGGGTCGGGTCCCCCAAAGTTGATGGGCATTACCATTCAAATGGTGTGCATGTGCTTCATCTTGTGATTGATTATGAGGGCTGGGGCTTACCTGCCCCCCCCAATATTTTATTCAAATTGGCACCCCTTTGGGGATTTGTAGCTGTGTGTGCAAACTACAGTTCCCAGTATCCTTTTGGGGAAGCCATGTGCTTGCAATGAGCTATCCTTGCATGTGTTGCATGAAAGGAATGCCTCCTTTTCTTTATCCTGAAGCTGCATCTAAATCAGTTTCACTTGATAACCCCAAATTCTAGTGTTATGAGAGAATTCCCCCCCCCCCGCTCATAATTTTTTAAAGCTCAGGTGCGCCCTTATTGTCATCATTATTTTTTAATGTGCTAAGAAGTTGAACCAGCGCACTCACCCGCAGCTGATCTTTGGCAGCTATTTTCAGTGCCACGACTCCACCCTCAAACATATGGAATCATAAAATAAAGAAATGGAAGTGTCTCAACAGGAGTATGACGCTCACACAAGAAGTAATGCCAAAGCTCCCAGGTGCAATCCATGCTACCTTTAGTTTAATAAGGATTGAAGACTCCTGGTTGGAGATCTTGAAGAGCAGGTGCTGGTCTGAGAACACCTTGCTGGGTTGGATGGTCAAATAGCCTGATCTGATATAAAGCACCTTCCTGTGTGGCTCATCTGCAACGGGTGCACACACACACACACACACACACACACAACCCTTCAAGGAAACAAAGAGTGCGTTTTAAAGAATTTGCAGAATGCAGGGCTTAATCTAATCCCTGTCCGGCAAAAGGCGAACTCTCAAAATGAACACCATGCAAAAACAGACCACAGGGGGGGGTGCAGAGACAGATGTGTTCAAATATTCAAGAAACTGGCAGAGATATTCAAAGGACTGACTCTTATTAGGGCACAGATGGCCCTGCATCAGGGGAGTTTTATGCATTCAGAACGTTCAGTCTCTGGGATTTTATTATTTTTATGTTGTGCTCCACAGGGAATTACTTAATTTGAATCGCATCCCAAAGGCGTTTCTGGTACCAGAAACATGCGAACTAATTGCATCTATGAGCATGTGCAAAATTCCTTGACGGTTCCATAGAATGACTTATCCTGAACCTGCAATTGCACACCTGGGATAATGGCTGTGGAGGGGCCCGGCTGTGATTGCAAGACTATCCTCCCAGAATCCTGGGTCCCACTCCTTTTACAAACTTTTAGGAAAGGCGCTACCAGCCTTGCCACCCACAGAGGCTGGAGGTGGGTGCGATGTTGACGAGATGCACCACACAGTTTAAACAAGGCGGAAAGAATCGGTGTTTTGTCTTTTCAGAGCCGTTGCTCACCTCGCCTCACCTCAAGGGTGCAACCCGGAAGGCAGTTGCAACCAAAAATCGTGCCTTTGCGCCGATTTAATCGCGCGGACTCCATCCCCCCCCCCCGCCTCGCATCTCCCTCCGCTGCGCTCCCTCCCCCCGCTTCCAGAAGGAGGAGCCGTAGCGCATCCTCGGTCGCCTCTCGGAGGGAGGCTGATCTTTGCGGGCCAACTACGGTGTTGGATCTGCTGCAGGCGCAAGGTGCAGCTCCGTCGGCGGAGCGCGCGGCTGGCGTCTCTCCCCGCTTCCTCTGCCGGTCCATCTTTTGATTCTCTCTCCCTCTCCCCCCACCCCACCTCGACGATCGGAGCAGGACGCTGGAGGGGTGGCCAGGGCAGCGGCTGCGGAGCTGAGCGCCGCCTCCTTTCTCTCCCCCCCCCCACCGCCCGCGTTTCCCTCCTCCTCCTCCTCCTCGCCTGGATCTGCGGAGATGAGCCGCGCTGGGGAGCAACGCCCGGCTCGGCAAGGCTGGTGGGAGAGAAGGCGCCGGAGCGCCGGTCTTCTTTGAGCCGTCGCGAGGACTCCCCCGATGCCGGCGCCAGTCTGAAGTGAGTGGAGCGGCCGCCCCTTCGGCCAGGCGCTCCCGCCGCCCCTCCTCTGGATGCTGCCGCTGCTGCTGCTCCGCGGCTGGCCCCCCTGCGAGGGCTCGGGAGGCGGGGAGCGCGCATGGCGGCGGCGGCGCAGCAGCGGCGGCGGGGCTCGAGGGGGCGGCCCAGGCAGCGCCCGCTGCGGCCGCGGCTGCCGGGACTGCGGGCGGTGCGCTGGCGTCGGGCGGCGCCGGCTCGGAGGGCGCTGTGGCTGCTGGCCGTGGGCGCCTCGCTGGGCTTGCTGCTGGCGTGGTCGTCCAACCGGCTCCTGCACTGGCTGGCCTTCCCGTCGCACACGACGGTGCGCACCGAGTGGAGCCGCCAGCTGGCCTTCCCGGCCGTCACGCTGTGCAACAACAACCCGCTGCGCTTCCCGCGCCTCTCCAAGGGCGACCTCTACTACGCCGGCAACTGGCTCGGCCTGCTGCTCCCCAACCGGACGGCGCGGCCGCTGCTGGCCGAGCTGCTGCGCGCCGAGCCCGAGCGCCTGCGTTGGTTCGCCAAGCTGGCCGACTTCCGGCTCTTCCTGCCGCCGCGCCACTTCGGCGGCATCAGCGAGGACTTCGTCGACCGTCTGGGCCACCGCCTCGACGACATGCTGCTCTCCTGCAAGTTCCGCGGCGAGCAGTGCGGCCCGCACAACTTCTCTGCCGTGAGTATTGGGGGGGGGGGGGGCTCCGCAGGGGCGGCAGTGGAAACATCCCGCCCTCGTGTGCGGCTCTCCGCCAGGAAAAACTTTAGAAGCGGCGCTGCAGGCAGAAATTCAACAGGTGTGGCTCCAGACTCCTGAGCCACAGAGATGCGAGGGTATGCGGCACCTGTTGAGTTTCATGCAGTTGTCAATTGTCCAGAGCCTTCAATGTGGAATTTGAAACTGACCCACACATAAAGTTGGAAACCGTTTTGGGGGGGTCCTAACCCTCCCTCTTTCTGTGGGGCAGGGAACTCTTGAAAGTATGTGTTCATCATTCTACTTGCAGGTGAAAGCATACTCTTCTCCCACCAGTGCAGCACCTGCTGAATTTCTGCATGGACAGTGGTTATTAAAAGTAAGGGGGGAAGTTGGAAGCAAGGCAGCTGTCTGGCACATGGACTGCACTTCCAATGAAACTACAAGAGGATTCCTATTCTATTTATCTAGCATGGTCCCTGTGTCTTAAACAGCTGCATGACAACACCTGATATTAATCTGGTGAAGCTTTCTCTGTGCACTGTGACTTCACACCAGGAAAGCAATGCCTCTTGAACTTACTCCTGTCACAAGGTTTTGGTCTTAGAGCGGCAGTTAATTGCCCTGCCAGTGTGAAAACAAAACAGTAGCCCTAAGGGAATGAACTACAGATGGGTGGTTCTGTTTAGATGGGGAAGAGGTGGGGAAAGCACCCTAATCCTGACCTTTTCTGGAAGTAGGTTGTGGGTGTGTTAGACCCCTTCACCTAGTGCTGGAGTTCACAGGTGCTGACTGTGTCTGCAGAAAGGACTTGTGAAATAAGCTTCTGTTCAGATGGGTGGCAGAGAGAGGCCCTTTCTAAGTTCCTTGGGAGTTTTGGGGGAGGGTGGGGTGGGGTGAGGAAGGCCCCACCCTCACTCTCACCTCTTCTTCTTTATTTTCTTTGGTGCACAAGTGCCTGAAGTTAGAGGGGCTTTCAATTCCTTGGAATATGTGAAAGCGAGACAAGGCTTATATATAGAGAGGCTGTGTAGGTTTGTAATGGGGAAAGAGCAGTCCTGGAGAAAAGAAACTAACAGTAGCTGTAACCCTGCCTACTCAAAAGTAAGTTCAGTGGGACTTGTTCCCTGTTCAGTGGGGTTAGGATTGCTGTCAGGCAGAACAGAGTAGCAGTTGGAATAAATGGCTTTCCCCAACAAGTGGGTGGAGGGAGACCTGAAACCAGCTCTGAAATAGAGGCTGTGCTAGGTGTGAATCTGGATAGGTTTGCTCTCTTCTGGGCTGTGGTTGCAGCAGTTAGGGAAACATGGTTATTTTAGGAGGAAGATCACTTTTCAACAATGGGCACTTAATGCTTTATGATGTGCTTTCTGGAACGTAGGGATATGTTTATGCTTGGAGAGTCGTATTTCAAAAATTATTTGGCAGGCACGCTGCCAACGCTGGATGCTTCTCTCTGTCTAGGGTGGCTTGCTAACTTTGATATTTTAAAACCTACCTTGTTCACCTTGCGTAAAGCGAGTGTGCTTCTTAAGGCAAACTGTGGAGGATGTGTGTTTTCTTAATGCCAGCTGCAATGCCCCACAGCAGCAGGTGGTTCAGAGGTGGTCGCTTGACAAATCCTTAGCATCACTCGATGAAGATGTTAGCGTGTGTGAGTCTATGAATGGCAGTCCAGCAATGGAGGCATAATGAAAAACCTTCACACATATTATTTAAGTGTTCCTTAATTGTCCACCTCATTGGATTGTTATTATTCCCACATTGGAGATTTGGTGGGGGGGGGGGCAGGATAGCTGAGGCTAAGAGAAAGTGATTTGCCTAAGACCACAGAGACAAGATTTAAACAGGTTCACAGCTCTGTCTTTTTATCCGCTGTTATCAGTGCAATGCAATATCTGCTCAGAATTAAGCCCCATTGTTTTCCAAAGGGGTTTACTCCCAGGTAACAGTTTGTTATAGGACTGCAGCTTTAGTTTAAACTAGCCTCTCTGCATGCTTTTTATAAAGAGACTGGGGAATTTCTGTTCTTCCATAAATAACTGCTGTTCTGATTGCAGTGAGGTAGAAGCAGGATTAAAAGTCTTTAAGGAGGACTAAACAGTATTTCTGTTGATGAGAGGGTTATCAGAGTAATGCCTTTTTCACCCCTTCTTAACATACTCTGTGCCACCTGCAGCTTCCTACATAAAAATGAAAGCCAAGGATAACAGGTGAGTTCTCAAGGGATATCACTGAAAATCCTTTTTTAGGCATGAAATCTGGAGAGTGTGTTTAAGTGCAGTACAGTCATATCTCGGGTTGAATGTCCTTCGGGATGAGCATGTTTGAGTTGCGCTCTGTGGCAACCTGGAAGTAACGGAGCGCGTTACTTCCGGGTTTCATCGCTTGCGCATGCGCAGACACTCAAAATGACGTCATGCGCATGTGCAGAAGCGGCGAAAAGCGATGCGCATGTGTGCAGACGTGCTGCCGCTGGTTACGTTTGCTTCTAGATGTGAACGGGGCTCCGGAATGGATCCCATTTGCATCTAGAGGTACCACTGTACTGTGAATGGTACAGACTTGGGGCGGGGAACCTGTGGCCCTCCAATTGCTATTGGACTGCAGCTCCCTTCAGCCCCACACAGCATAGCTAATGATCAAGGATGATTGGAGTTGTAGTCTAGCAACATCTAGAAGGCTGCAGGTCCCCCTTTCCTGTTAGAGAGGCAATATCTTGCTTTTTCCAACTAGTGCTTTAAGTTTGTTCATATGAAATACAGGTTTAAGCTCAGCTGAAGTCCCAAGCTTGGAAATTGCTTCACAAAATCCTATGTGAAGGTCACACATGGGGATAAGCTAGGTTTCGGTAGTGGTTCAGTGGGCCTGCCTGTGAGATCAGGAAAACAATGAGACTTTGTGGCAGGGACTAGGAGGAGGTCAGAGTCTCAGAGCTTTGGCTAAGATGCTTTTTAAAATGCAAGCAGAGAAATGTGAAAATAAAAGGAGCCCCTGGGAGCCATTTCATACATTCCGCAACCTAAAACCTGGGTTTGCCAACCCAGTAAATGCTCAACAGGGAACTGTAGTCAATTGTTGCTCTCTGGGAAGTGTACCTGTAGGATATATATGTTAGCTGTGTTCACACATGTCTGCATTTTTAAGAGCATGCTATGCTTCAAAAATCTTGGATGTACACCTAAAAATGTAGTGAGTGAAGTACACCCACCCACACCCACGTACGTAGGTCAGGGTGAATTGACTGGTTATGGATGCAGAAGACAAGGAATGAGGAAAAGTGCCTGATGAGGAAGTTATGTGTAGTTGCGGCTGATCAGTATTAAGATTTTCCAGAAGGGGTGTGGCCAGCACAATCTTTCTGGTCAGCATTGTGAGGAGTAAGGAGGCTCTGAAACAGACCGGCTCTGTTCCCAGAGCACCAACCAGGCAAGGGGAGCTATTGCTCTGGCCTCAGGGCAGTGCCCTATGTCAGACCACTGTTCTTTCATCTCCAAACATGCCAGTAGCAAGCAGTGAGCCCCATTGCAAGTCCTTGTCTTTCTGTCTCCCGCAGTTGTATGAAAGGGCGGCGACTTTGCTTGGTGAGTGTTTGCTGCTTGCTTGTTTTAGCTCCAGAGACTGAGAAAAAGAAAGTAGGCAAAGATGGTCCTTTTGAGAGAACCCGCTATCAGTGAAAGTATGCAACCTTTACAGTTACACAGAATGCTACATCATTAGCTTGATAACATATCTTCAGGCTCAAACCACCATGGTCCACCTCCTTCATTGCGTCCATTTTGATTGTGGAAGCGTCTGCTAAGAGCAGCCACTGGTTAGTTAATGTCTTCTTCAATCCATCATGCTGTAGCAGAAGGTGAGAAGGAAAGCAGAGTCTCTCCATCACATCAGCTGAGGAACCATCAAGTTTTTGCTCCTCCTTGAACTATTTTCCATTCCAGCCAGCCATTATTAAACTTAGTGCCTGAGTTTGTTTGTTTTTCTCTCTTTTCTTTATGCCTTTTAGATTGTAAGTGTGAGGGCAGGAACTGTCTTATTGCAGATTTTTTTAAAGAGTGGGATAACAATCCTGCAGGTAAGTACATGAAGAGGTGTTCTTGGTGGCTGCTCCTGAGTGGAAGAAAAGGCAGAAGCAAAGTGAGGCCTGGTTAGCTTTGAACATGATAAGTGCAGAGACTTGAGCCTGCCTGGAAGTCCTTCAGTCATCTGATCTGAAGGCCCCTCCTCCCTGTACCCAGGTGTGCAGGAGTTGAGCCATTGTTCTTCTTTAATATGCTCTCTGCGTATACTTAGAGGCTGCCTCTCTCCTATTTTCTTTCACATGTTCTTTGAATGAATTCCTACCAGTGCTGAAAACAGGAGCAAGGCCTGGGGTTGGGCGGAACCTGGCACAAAAGTAAACCCTGAAGCGACCGGTTCCTGGTGATAATTCCACACATCTACCTGCTACCTTCCCTCAGTTCTCAGTCATGGCGAGGTTGTGATTTCCCCCCCTTTGTGTGTAGCTAAATCTAGATACCGACAGGTTTTATTGGAGAGAGCATTTGGTGCAAGCGAGGCTGCGCTTGCAAGGTCAACGAATAATGAAGCAATTTCTTCGCACCTGCTTGTTAATTCCACCCTCTTCCCTTTCAAGGGGGAGCCATAACTCTCAACTTGGCGGTAGCCATTATGCCTCAGGGCTATGATGATGTTATAGTAACCCTGGAGAGGCCAGGGTGAGGGAATGCTCAGCTTCCACTTTTTCAGCCGCCTCCAAGTCTGGAGCTCAGCTCCTTTGCTTCCCCTGCAAAATGTCTTCCAGCGTTCATTAAAAGAACAGAAAGAAGAGAGAGATGGAGAATGATAAGCGTTGGGTTTTTGCTGTGTTTCTTCCTCCCCTTTCGGAAACCCGAGAGCTTTGTCTCTTAATGAAAAAAGAGCCGTGACTGATAGCTTCCTTGAGTCACCTGGCACTGTTTGCTCTGCAGGTGCTGTTTTTCCAGCAGCCCGCCTGCTGTCTGCTTGTGGCATGGTCAGGCCTGGATTGTGTGGGTTGATCTGTTGGAGGGCAGTGGTGGCTGGCGGTGTGCCTTGTTCCATCCGCTTTTCTCTGCATTTCCGTAACCGTTGCTGTTCTTCCTTGAAGCCTTGGGTGGCTTTCAACTTTCTTGATCAAGATGGGAGGGAGCTCTTGTGTCAGACATCGCTCTGCCACAATGGTGGAACAAGCAGAGCGAGTGATGACCTGGCTTCACATCCCTATTTAAGCCCTGGCCTCACTCACTGAGCCAGACACACTTCCCGCCTGTAAAAAAAAAAGTGTGTGTGTGTTTGTTGTGTACCTTACAAATCATTGGCTTGGTGTGCACATCATGCTAAACCAAACCATGGCTTTGCCGGGATGTGTGGTTTCCCCTGGTTTTGGCTTTCCTTGGTTGCTCTGTTGCTATTAGCCGGTGTGTCATCCGAATTGGCTCAGTTTAGCTTTCCCAGATAGGCCACGAGCCATAAAGCATATAGCAAACTTTGCCTACAGTTTGTGGCTAGTCAGGAAAGATCTAAATCATGAGCACAGGTTCAAACAGCACAGTAAGCCACGAGTAGGGAACATTTTTGGCATGGCGACCCAGATCTTCATCTCCCCTCACTACCATGAGCCAACTTTGACAAGGGAGTGGGGGACACGTACCTGTCAGTCACCTGATGTCATGATGACACCAGGTGGCTAATGGGGGGGGCAGCTTTCACTCACCTATTGAAGTTGGCCTGCAGGGAGAGGAACTATCTGCTTCACCAGTGCGTTCCCCACAGGAAGCTGCCCCAAGCAGGCCTGAACTTTCAGCTCATAAGCTGATGAGTCTAGACTTTTGTCCTGGTCTCTGCAGGGGTCTGAGCAGGATTCAACCACATGCAAATCCTATTGCTTTGGCTGTGTACATCAGTTCCCTTGATGGGTGAAGCCAGAGCAGAAATGAACCCCACTCATCAGTTAACATTACCTGCCAGGGAAATGTTGGCTGGCATCAACTGATTGGCAGGTTTGTGTGGTGAAGAGGAAATGGCCTCATGGGCCAAAATGAACTCCCCTGAGGAGTCCTGATGTCCCACAGGCCAAAGGTTCCCCACCCAAGTACTAAGGCAAGGTACAAATTAGTGCAGTAAAGCAGTGGGATGAAAAGAGAGGAGCAAAGCACTGTGATCTCGTCTCTTAGAGTCTGCACCTTTGCCTCAAGCCATGATTTGGCTTGGTGTGACGTATGAAGCAGGCCATTGTGTGAGAGAGCAGTAGAATGGCTGTTAAACGCTTTGAGCATTCAAAGGTCTGTGTCCATGGTCACACTGATACTTGCATTAATGCAGCCTTTCCGGGTCAAAGCCAAGCTGTGGAGAGGCAAAGTGTTGTGCTTTTGTTATGCATAGGTAGGGAGCAAGGATTATGTTAGGTAAAGGGCTGTAACTTGGTGGTAGAGCACCTGCTTTGTGTGCAGAAGGTCCCAGAATTTGGCAGCTGCAGGTAGGGCAAGGAATTTGCCCTGTCTCTAACCCTGCAGAGCCAAAGATGGCCATTGAAGACATTGTTGAACTAGAGACTAGAGCCAGCAGTTCTCAACCTGTGGGTCCCCAGATGTTGTTGAACTACAACTCCCATCATTCCTGAGCTCTGGCCTTGCTAGCTAGGGGTGATGGGAGTTGTAGTTCAACAACATCTGGGGACCCACAGGTTGAGAAAGGCTGGACGAATGGTCCGACTTGAAATAGGACAGTTTCCTATGTTCCAAGGATACAGAGTCAGGAAGGGAAGACAAGGTGTTAAGACTAAGTGCAAATCACCTGCAAACAGATCTCTCAACTCAGATAGTCTTAGGAGCTAAACAGACATAAAGGGACAAGATGGGGCAACAATGCATCTTCAGTCATGTCTGAAATATGATGGCAAACTCAGTGTTTACAACAAAACACAGGTAAGGTGAGTTCAGCTGAACCTTGCCTTGCCTCATTAATGCTTCTTTGCTTGAAGCGCTTTTCTCGCCCAGCCTAGCTCTGAATTTGGAAACTGCAAAGAATAGTGTTCATGTGGGTTTTTTTTTTAACATTTTGTTGCAAAAATTAAGACACACACAATGTCATTTGCTTTAAAATCAGTGGGACAGCCACATAATTAGTGTTAAAGAGTTTGTTGTCCCAGTTACATTTGATTTGGCCCTTAAGGTGAAAGTTAAACATGACATGGAGTTTCAATACTCCCTCTTTTTATTTTTTAAAAATGAGAATCAACCTTTGGAAGTTTGATCATTTTGATCAGAAATGGTAGGAAGGAACTTCTTATCCCTTTTTCCTGCTGCCATTTCTTTGCTAAAAGTCAGCCTCAGGTGCCCTCCCTACTTGTGGGGGCAAAGAATATATATTTCCCTTTAAGATGAACAGCAGTTTCAATGTGATTTTCCCCCCCCCCCCCCACCAAGCAGGCAAACTCAGGAGTGGAAAGAGTTTGACAACCTCCTTCCTAGTCTTTTGCTTTTGGTGGCACCCTTTCATTGAAAAAACAGCAACAACTCAGGGAAATGGGGAACAGAACTCTCATGTCATGGCTGATTTGACCCTTGGTGCTGCTCCTGGGCTGATCTCATGGCCTGTGTGAATATGTCAGTTTAGGTTTTCTAAGTTTCTCATTTTTTCAGAACAAATCAGTTTGTGATTTCTTTTTTTTAGTCCTCATGAAAATTCACCAGCATTTTAGTGCAAAATTTTCCTAATAGACACATGTTTGTGTGCCGTTTTCCTTAGTATGCATTTTTGCAAAGCAATGATCCCTGTTAAAATGCATTGCTGTATGTTATTTATACCAGCATATGCTGTTTTATGCGTGCTTGATGATAGTATTCTTATACATAATACTTGGCTGGGGTGGGGAGAAACGCATTACAAAATTTGGAGAAGTGTGGGTTTGCTCCCTCCCTCCCTCTCTTTTGAAAGATGTGCTTCAGTTTGTGCAAATACGTCTTTAAATGCAAACCGAATTGAATTTCTGCTCCATGCCTACCTGGTGGGGGACTGCAGTGCTCCAGGAAGTGTGTGTGGTCTTATTGGCCCTCCGTCCCTGAAGATGATCAGCTTCCAGGCTTATTCTGAGTGGTGTGCTATTGCAGGATGGACATGGGTAGACCCAGGAGCTTTCCTGGTGCGCCTACGGCTCTGTCTTCCCGTGATATCTTTTTGTACCTGAGTTTAAAAGGTCAAAGCAAAACTTGGCTCCAAGCCTAGAGTGTTCTAATTTGGGAATCCAGTTACAAGTGGGGAGAGGAAAACACACCTGCCTCTCCAACAACCAGGGAATGTTCCAGGACAGCTGCCAGGCTTCTGTCTTGCTGAAACCTTGTGGGGTTCTGGAACTGGTCTGTGACTGAAATAATAAATTCAAGGGGTTCCTTGTTTCTCGTGGTGGTTTTCCTCTGAATCCCTACAACATCAGCAGCCCTAGCCGGTGGTGGCATTGGAGCATAGCCAGTTTTCTCCCCTATCTTGCATTTATGCATTGGGTTTCCACTCAGCGTGTAATAGTTTTGCGTTTCTCTTTGTGAAATTTTGTTTGATCGGGGCTCCAATTTAGCTGGGTTGCTTTGAAATTTACTCCTGCCGTCATACCTGGTTGTTGCCTTCAAAGGAGGCCTTATTGAAGTGCTGGAGAGCAGGGGAAAGCTGCTGTTGCAGATTGCAGTCCTGAGAAATCTGGAGCAGGAAGCCTTCAAGTAAAAAGGGATTCCAGAATTGTAGTTGGGGAGGGGGGGGGACAGAGAGGCGACCCTTCTTTTGAGATGATTGCAGCAGATCTTCCCCACCCCCACCCCAGCTAGAGAAGAAAGAGACATTTCCCTCTGCCCCCTACCTCAGGAGAGAGATTTGGCTGTGATGGGGTCACCACAGTGCAGTAGCAAAGAGAAGCAACGTGTTTGGAGCAGTGGGAGTGATTTGATAACCCCATCACTGCCTGCAATATACATGAATGTTTCATTTCCTCTCCTTTCCTCCCCTCCCCCTCCTGCAGGCTTTAATCAAACAGGTTCTGTAGATATTTGGCAGAGTCTTCCAAGATGAACTGGAAGAATGCCATTTCTTCCTCCTAAAAAGTGAGAGCGAAGGCTGAATCAACAAGTTGTGTATGGCTTGTGGGCATCTATTGGCTAGCACCCATATCATCTCCATGATACAGGAATACCCCTTGCATTCCTTTTGTTGGTATATATATATATATATATATATATATATATATATATATATATATATAGTGTTACCGTAAACCAGTGCTTTTTTCTGCGGGGGACGCAGGGGTACACAGACCCCTAAACATTTTGTGAATCTAAGTTTGGCCTCATTGAGGGGCAGTATTTCAATATGAGTAGGAAAATGAGAGTACCCCTAAACATATTTTGAGGGGGAAAACCACTGCTGTAAACTAAAAATGCCTTCACCTAGTGCAAAAAAGAGAGGAATGTTGTGTGCTGAGCCAGTTTTTTTGAGGGAGTTTTGCAAGAGAAAATAGAAGGAGAATCCACGGTGGAGGAACTGCCAGATCCAAAGCCCTCCTGGAACCCATAAAGGTGGTTGTGGGCAGTTGGAGGGAGAACCAGTTCCATGATTCCCCTCTCTTTGAGGGGGAATGGGGTGGCTGTAGATCTAAGCCCTCCCTTAGCCTGCACCTGACACACTGTTCTTCTACCTCTACCTCTGTTGGGCATCTCTAGGGACAGATCTCCTCTGCCTGTGGAGATGGCCGTCAGCTCCAAGGCATGACCACCAGCTTGGATAGCTTTAAAATAGGATTAGATAAATTCCTGGAGACCACAGGCTATCAATGGCTACTAGTCACAGTATAGCTATGTTCTACCTCTGCTTTCAGAGGCACTATGCCTCTGAATGCCAGTTGCCGGGAATCAGAAGTGGGCCAGCAGACATGAACTTCTCACGGGCATCTGGTTGGCCATTGTGAAAACAGGATGTTGGCGTAGATGGACCTTTGGCCTGATCCAGCAGGGATGTTCTCTTGAGATGGACGTCTGTCATAACTTGTGGATTGGATTGTTCCCTCCAGGGCTGGCCCACCCATGAGGCAAGGTGAGACGACTGCCTCAGGTGGCAGAATACAGAGGCATCAGTCTGGCCTCCAATGAATGTATCGCCCAATTTGCACCAGGGTCTCCAACACTAGGCCTTGCTCCTGTTTTCAGCGCTGGTAGGTATTCATTCAAAGAACCTATGAAATAGGAGAGAGGCAGATTGCATATTGCAGAAGAACCATGGCAGAATGCCTGCACACCTGGGAAAACTAAACAGCTAGGTTTTACTTGGGTGGGGAGCTAATGGAAGCCAAGGTGGGGGTAAGAGGCATGAAAAACCACCAACTAAAAGGAGAGAAGGAAGGTGCTGCTGCTGCTGATGATGATTAATGATGATAACAATAACAATAATAATAATTTATTATTATTTCCCCAGCCACTCTGGGCAGCTCCCAGCAGAATACTAAAAACACGAGCTTCCACTCCAGCAGAGTGTGACTGCAGATGCACAATGGGTTATTTTTATTTATTAGCTTTTCCACAGTAAGAGGAAATCTAGATTAAATGTATGTTTTTAAAAACAAGAATTGTAGAGTTGGAAGGGGTCCCAATGGTCTTCTAGTCCAACCCCTTGCAATCCAGGAATACCTGACAGATGGCCATTCAACCTGTGTTCAAAAAGGAGAATCCACCAGCTTCTGATGTAGTTTGTTCCACTGCTGAACAGCTCTTACCAGGTTGGCATTTTTGGTTGGCATTTGGATGATGATGATCTATGGACACTGAAAAAACAAAACAAAACCCCAAACCCTTATGTGCATGAGAAGCACCAAACCCACAATAAAATTCCATTTGGAAGCCTCCTTATACAAGGGGGAATTACCAAGAAAGCAGGCCAGAGTTTAGAATTAAAAAATATACCAAAAATAGAAACATCAGTTTATTGCACGAGCATCATTTGGATCAGACTGGCAACATTTGGACAGACAGGGCCGCCCCACCCGGACTGGACGTAAAAAGGAAGATAGACAAGTGTGGGGATTGACTTTGAGTGAGTTGAGTAGAGTGAGTTGAGTGAGGTCTCCACTGCTTTTGACTGTTTTGGGGCAGCCTCTTCTGTCTGCAAAGCTTCTGTGTAACATTAGGGTTGCCCTAGCTGGTGTGGTGTTGCGTTTAGAGTGTCAGAATAGGACCTGGGAGACCAGGATTCAAAACTAGACTCGGCCACGAAGCCCACTGGGTGACCTTGGGCTAGTCACTGCCTCTTCGCCTAACCTACTTCACAGGGTGGTTGTGGGGATTAAATAAATGAGCAGGGAGAGAACCAGGTAAGCCACCTTGAGCTCCATGGAGAAAAATATAGGATATGCATGCTAGCAGCAAATAAATAAATAAGCAGTCACTGGCAAAGACTTCACTGTCAACCACCACAACATCATTTAGCTCATCACAATACAGATTATAATTTAAAGACTGCTCTCTTTCTCTCTCTGCCCAGCACCCCGCTCCAGCTTTGCATTAATGGTGCATTAGCTGATTCTGCCCATTCAATAGGGAAGAGAGATGGAAAGATGGGGATTTGGTGCTGCTTGCAGTGGCCTCTTAAATAAAGCACGCTTGTTACTTTTAGGCTCTTCTCCTGATGACTTACATTCCGACCCCTTCATCATCTTAGTTGTTATTGCTTTTATTAGCCTCAGAGTGCAGAACCTTAAACCTCGTACTATTGATTTTCATCCCTTTGCTTCTAGCCTCATCCACAAGGTCGTTTGGTTCTTCCTGTGTGTTTTTTTCCCCTTAAAAAAAACCCAGTCCTCTGCTTTTATTGACAATGTTTCCCAGCCCTGTCATCAGCAAAATTGCATTAGCGTTGCCTGCTTCAATTTTTCTTTTTTAAAAAAGCCAAAGACTATAATGATGGCAGGAGAGGCAAAGTCTCCTAAGAATGATCCCGGAAGAATTCCATCAGCGACTTCTTTCCAGCTCAGTAGCTCTTGCTTTTCAATAACCTTTTAGGGTTGCCTTGGAGGTTGAGGATGAGTTTTTGCCTCAGTCGTGCTGAGATGTGAAAGTTCCAGAAGTTATTAAAAAACAACAACCCGCCACCTGTGTTTTCAGCAAAGAATGGACATTGTATGTGAGAGAGGGAGCGAGAGATTGAAATGTGATAGTAGCCTTTCAGAACACAACTTCATATAATCCTATAGAACTATCTTCAAAGGATATGATTTTTTATTATTTTGTGAAGGCAGTTATGAGCCCTGAGGAGATGACTTGGAGGGCCTGGTTGGATCAGGTTGTGGGATGGATGTTCACCACCTTGGGGAGGGACCCAATGGCCTGGGGTGGTCATGTCAGATCCCCTTGGGTTGCCCAAGAATCCTGGAAGGGATGTGAATGATGACGAAGAGCCTGGTCCCAGGTAGTGATCTCTTGGATTGTCACCCAGTTGCTCCAGCCCACTGCCTCAGCGCTGTCATTGCATGAGTCACCCCTCCCCTCTCCTTCCTGAGTCTCCTCCCTGATCACTGTTTGTCTCCTGGTCAGTGCACCAGAAGGAGTTTCCATTTGCTTCCCACCTCCAGAGATGCTTCATGCAAGCTCATCCCATTGCTTCATGATGGGCGCGGCAACCGTTCATCAATTTCTTAGCTGGTCCAGCCATGCCTTGCACCTGTTATGTCTTTGATCTCTGCTCTGCCTATGTACTGTACTGCTCTAATCATTAATGTTTCTGGTGGAAACCATAATCCAAGTCTGAGTACTTTAATCAGACCAGGAGCCAGGATAAAGACATACTAACCTTCCTTTCCACCTCTCTGTCCTTTTTTTCTGTACAAGATTCTCCAGACTGCTTACAGTGTTGTTTTACAAACACCAAACTATATCTAATAATGTAAGCCTCCTCTTCTGTCCCAAGGTGATTCCCGTCCACCCCCGCCACGCAGTCTTTTGCCCATAATCGAGACTGGCATCGTACACATAATATGTTTTGTAGAAGCACATTAAAGCAGCAGAGATTTGGTTCCTTGAGAAATCTCAGCTTTCTATTTTTAAAAAAGCAAGTTTCTAGTCCTTAAAATTGTAAAGATCTGCTTGGATGTGCGTAGCGCTTGCTGACTAATGCTTTAAGTGATGGAGAATAGGGCTTCGGTGTTTTGCTTTGCTTCTGCCCATGATTAGTAGAAGCAGAATAAAACATGCAAGCCAGAGAGAGAATGTGCACTTTTGCGTAACTTATATTCAGCTTGCAGAATTCAACTTTTCAGGCCTTGTTGCAGAAGTTTATTTTATTTTTAACACCGAGTTCTCAAAGTTCTTGTGTATACTGTGCTGCCACCAGGGTTAAGTTCTGAATTCTTTCGTGTAACTTTTGGCTCTTCTTCTCTCTGATAATATTTTTTGGTGTGTCTGTCCTTTTCCTGGATTCATTGATTTTTTTGTTTGTGAGCTGTTGCTCAAAACAAAACAAACGTTTTTCTGTTTTAACTTGTGCAGCGTTCTTGGAAGCCCCGATTCTGTTGCCCCGATTAAAGGGACCTGTGTGAGGAAAGTGAGCCTGTGACAACCCAGGGCTGGGAAAATTACAACCACAAATGAACTTGGTACGGCACAAGAAAAGAGGCGCAAATTGCATTGGGGGGCTGGGGAGGCGTCTCGCTGTTTTCTTATTACCCGTTTGTGAAGCAAAGCATGGCGAAAAGACGTGATTAATGGGGCAGCTTCTGAGACTCCAGAGTCAATAACTACTAAAGTGGTTTTTTGTTTTTATGCCATCTTCATCCACTTCCCAAGTAAGGAGATCGTTCAACAATAATCGGATGGAAACCTTCTGTGTTAATTTGCTGCAGGGTGAAGTATTGCGGGTGGCGGTGTTCTTCCTCCTTGCAGGTAATAGCAAAGGAAGGGGGGGTGATAATTATACTCTGTGAGGCTTTTCTTGGGACTGCGTCTCAGTGCTGGGATAGGGGCTTCTTCAACCCTGCAGGGGTCAGACTCTTCCCATCTTAAGCTGAGAGTGGACCAGGTCCAGCCACAACACTGCTGCAAACTCAGGCAGCTTTGGCTCAAAACGGGAGAATTCCCCACTTTTGGCCTGGCCAGTGGGGGGTGGGAGGCGGCCTTGAACCAGGAGCCTCATGGCCTTGGAAGCAAAACTAACTTATACAGGAGCGTGCTCTGAGGCCTCGGAGCTTTCTTCAGACCCAGGACCAAGTAGGGGTGGGCAACATCGATTCTTACGATTGGTAGATAGTATGAAGTCTCTGGATTAGCCAGTTCCTTTCCTCTCCTCTCCCCTGCTGCTCAGCACTAGAAATGATCCACCAGCATGTGCAAATGTAGATAAATAATGCCTATAGGATCTCTTTAACAAAGAAGACGTAACTAATCTCTGTTACGTGACCTGGAGCATGCACTCAAGAGTAAGGACTTCCAAAGTCCTTTGCTGGATCAGATCGAAACATACTCAGCACAGCATTATTATTATTATTATTATTATTATTATTATTATTATTATTATTATTATTTATTATGATGATGAAAGAATCCCAGCCACTAAGAGGCAGACCACCAGGAATTGACCCATGGTGCACCAGGAGAATATGTTCTGCCCACTGTTGCTTTAGATATGTGGTACAGGACAGGCAGTATTCTGAAAAGGCGCTAAATGAATAGTAAATACTAAGGACAAGTTTGTGTCAGTGCAACAATCTGAAAAGGTAGACCAATATTATGCCCCCCCCCAAAAAAAAATTCTAATGAAAGGTAAAGGTTGAGACAGTAATGTCTTTGTTAAAACCACCTGTGAGTTCCATGACTGAGCTGATATCTGGTCTATTGATTTTTTGGCTAACAAATTATGGACTTTACCTCCCACTGCTAGGATGGGGGGGGGGGCTTGCTGTGCGTTCACTAAATGGCCCTGAATAGTTATGTGCTGCCCTGCAGTTTCTAAAGATAGAATTGCAGGTTTTTTATGACACAAGAAAGAAGACCTCCTTCTCACTTTTCTCATGCTTGTCAGGAAGAAGTGTGGAAAAACAAAACCACCGAAGAGTTCATCATTGTTTTTTGAATGTGCAATTTATGTCGGTTTGTTTTGGTCCCAGAATAGATTGCAAATAATGATTTACAGCCCTGGAGCATAATGGGTGTGATTAGGGGTGTATAATACCACTTGCATCCGCTCAGGGATGTAGTGAGTCTTAATTAATATTTGTAAGTCAATGCAAACTCCTCCTGTGTATGTGAACACACATGAAGGCTCCAGAGCCACCGAAGGAAAGGATTTATGACTTCCCCACTGCATATTAATAAGTTGTATTTCCCCATCAAATCCAATTGATTTGTGATTTCGTGTGTGGCTTTGCTGGTGTTTTTCTTTTGTTTTCTGTGAGCAGGCTTTCCCCACATATTTTTCCTTATAAAAGCACAATGAAATGGCCTGCTATTGTTCAGGGCAGCCTTCCCCAAGCTGGTGCCCTCCAGAAAGTTTTTATTCATTTTATAAAATTTCTATCCCACTCTTTAACTTGAATGATATTAGGGCAAGTGAAAAAAGTTTAAAATCCAATAGAACAAAAAAAATGTGTGTGTTTGGGGCCCCGTGTTGGGCAAAAAGATTCCTGCATTGCAAGGGGTTGGGACTAGATGAGCCTCGCAGTCCCTTCCAGTTCTATAATTCTATGTATCGGGAGGTGGGGCATAAGGTTGGAGAAGATGGCTTTAGGGAATGGGTACATTTGATGATGGAATTCTAGACGCATGTAATGGACAATCTCTGGTTTGCTGTGCTTCTGAAGGGCTTCTGTCTGGTCAGTGTTTGAGAGATAATGATGGGCTTGATTGACCCGATCAAGCCAAGTAATTATTCTTTTATTCAGGAATCCCTGAAGGGATTTTGGAAGGGGTAAGGGAATCATAGGAAGCTGCCTACTTCCATGCTAGTTGGTCACTGAAGCTCAGAATTGTCTACAGTCCACTGACCGGAAATGGATCTCCAGGGCTTCAAGCAGGAAGCTTTCCCAGCCGTACCTAGAGATACCAGGGATTGAACTTTTGGATGCAAATCATGCACCTTACTGTGGAGCTATGGCTGTGCCCTAGGAGCTGCAGCTGGGTGTAGGAGCTAGGCAATTGAGATGCAGCAGGCTGCTGACCAGAGGAGATGCTCTTCTAGTATTTATGATAGGCCTGGCCAGCTCAGAAGCTCCCTACTGCCTACCAAAATCAGAGGGACCAATTTTGTGTGCCTCATTTCCATTCTGCACATGTAAAAGGCTCTGATTTCTCATTCCACAAAGCCCCCTATAACTCTTAAGGCCAGGCCCCAATCTCTGAGGTTGCTGGTTCGAGCTTTCAGAACCCCTGACACATTGCCAGCTTTTGAGCTCTTTGTACTGGCTCTGCATTTCAAGAATTGACAAGGAATGAGCGTGTGTGAGAAAGGCTTTGTGCTGATACAGAAGCCATGTGGGTGCTGCGTTCAGGAAGTTCAGTCTGTGTGTTCACAGGCAAGACTCAGTTGGGGAAGGGGTCTGGGGTGGTCCACAAATGAGACCCAAAGGTCAGATAAGGAGAGTCAAGATGGGAGTAGTGAGGCAGAAGTAGCCAAAATTGGGCCCTCTTCTCCAGAAGTTGTTGGGCTGCAAGTCCCAACACCCATTGGCCATGCAAGCTGGGGCTGGTGGGAGTTTGGAGGGCACCATGTTGACTATCCCTGCAGTAAAGCATTAGGGAAGGAGAGGGCAGGGTGGTGTCTGAAAGGAATTTCTGAAAAAGCATGTTTGGGGAGAGGCACTTGAAAGCAGTTCCTGCTGCTTTTCTCATTACCGAAGAGGGCTAGAAACTTAAATTAATAAAATGGGCTTGATTCCTAAAGCTTGGGCTTTAAAGCAGTGACTTTGCAACAGGGCTGAATGTAGGTTCTTGAAGCATCATTGCTTATGGCTCCCCATTTCCACCTTTGTTTTTTGAAGATGGTAAGAACCCATTTTCAGTGTGAAAATTCAGCAATAACATGGTCTAGTCATTTATTTATCTGTCACAGTTCAGGGGGGAGAAAACATTGTTTTAATCATCCACTCCAGAGAATACAATTTCATGCTTTGGCTTTGGAAACTCGCAATCTCTCTCTCTTCCCTCACCCCTCTGCTCCCAAATCTGGTTTGGTGGGGTCCCCCCCCCGACCTCTTAATAATTTACTTTCCGAATAATAGAAATTCAACCTCCAAAAATCCTATTTAGTGCTCTTGGTTCTTGGAGTTTTCAAATAATAATAGAAAGAAGGTACAAATTAAAAATTAAAGCAGTTGCTAATCTCCTGAAAACACACTCTCACAAACACTTTCTCAGGCGCACTGATTTTCATACACTATTCAATTAGGAAGAGCTGCATATTATGATATAATGAGCTGCAATTCTCAAACAGGATTTACAGCTTGGGAAGGAGGGGGAAAACCGGGAAATACAATTTTGCTTCACTTTTCTCTCTTTTTAAATCGTCTTCCCCTCCCCTCAACTTTGCTTCAGCAGCTGGAGTAGGAAAGCAATAGGGAATTCATTAGCTGCTTTGTAATAAATTAATGTAATGATTCAAAATCTCCATATTGCAGCCTGCAAATCTTCAGATGCACCTACATATGCCATTGGGCATGAGTAAATAACTGTGCCCTGCAGTTACATTAGTCTTTGGTGGAGCTGATAATTTCTCTCTCCTCCCCGCCTTTCAGATTTTGCAAATCAGCAAATTTCCTGAGCTGCACTCCTCATCAGAGTAACTGGGAGGTTGTGACATATCCAGCTGTGATAGCCTAAGAGGCCTTAATGGTAGCAAAGTGAATTCTTAACTCTTTCACAGTCAAATCGAGTGTAGGCAGATCAAATTGGGTGCAGCACTGTGGAAACTGTAGTTCAGCAACATCTCGATGGCACCACGTTGGGGACCCTTGATCCAGATATTTGATGACAACAGGGAGCATGCAGAAGCATCTATTCATAGCAAAAAACTGATTGGGAAATCTGCCCTTTGGGCTATTTTACACATTATGGAAAGACATTATACGAATCTATGGTGCAACACATTTGGAATCCTCTGTACAGTTCTGGGACACTGGCAAAGAAAAAACGCTTTAGATGCGTTGTTCATGCATTCTAATACTGTAACACCAGATGGTGCCCTGGAGTTCCGTTTTTGCTAACCTGATTCCCCATACAAAGGTTATGACGCTTTTAACCGAAACGCTTCTTTGCTATGTCTAGATCCAGCCCTGGTTGCCTCACCTCAAAAATGATATATTAGAGCTGGGAAAAGGTTCAGAAAATGGCAACAAAATGATGAAGGGGTGAATAAATTCCCCTAAGAAAGGTTGCAGTATTTGGGGCTTTTTAGTTTAGGGAAAAGGTAAGAGGTGACATGATAGAAGTGTTGTAAAATTGTGCGTGGCATGGAGAAAGTGGATAGAGAAGAGTTGTTCTCCCTCTTTCATAGCACTGGAACTTGTGGGCATTCAATGAGGTTGCTGGAAGACTGGGGACAGACAGGAGAAAGTACTCCTTTATACACTGTGCATTGTTATGGAACTTGCTCCCGCAGGAAGTGCTAATGGCCAGCAACTTGCATGGCTTTAAAAGAGGATTGGACAAGGCTATCAATGGCCAGTTGTCGCGACTACTATGTTCTGCCTTCATGGTCCAGAGGCATTATGTCTCTGAATGCCAGTTGCTGGGAACTGCAAGAAATGTTGTTCTGCTCAGGTTCTGCTTGTGAGCTTCCCATGGACATCTGGTAAATCACTGTGTGAACAGGATGCTGGACTAGATGGGCCACTGGCCTCATCCAGCAGAGCCCTTCTCATATACTTATTTGTTATTGTTGTGAGCTGCTTTGAGTTCAGCTGGTTTGTTGGCGTTGCAGCACACGGATATTAAATCAAATCAAATAATAGAAGTTGAAGACTTCCTTATTCTTCCATATAAGCATGTATGTAGCTGTTTTCATTTTTTAAGGGAAAGAGTAAGAAAACAACAGAAGCATACCCATCACCTGCCATTTCCAAAACCTTTTTTTAAAAAAAAATATATATATTAAAATTGTACACTTCCTAGACAGATCAAAGTCCTAAGATTGAAAGAAGGCTTTTTGAGGCTACCTGAGAAACTTCTGTGATCTACACTCCAGGGCAGAGTGTGTGCGTGTGGCTTTGCCCCTCCATTGTTGGCTCCATTTCATTAACCGAACGATAGAGACAACTGCCGAGGGGCAGGGAGCAGTCTGGGTCTCAGCTCTGATTCATCAAGAGCTGGATGTGACCTTGTGCCAAGCTCAACGCAGCTAGAATTAAATGCCTCTTTAGCACTGCCCTGGAGCCCTGCGGCCAGGTTTACAGGCCTCGCTGCCACTGGCCTTTAACATGAACATTTGTACCGAGGCTGATCTCTGGTCACTGTGTGCTAATTGGAGATGCTCATAAGGCCCTTGGCTGGGAACAAAAGCTCCTGGAGAGCAAATTGCACCAGTTCCCCACTGCACCAAAAAAAAATAAAGATTAATGCAGCACTGCAGAGATCGTTGGGCTCTGACTCCCCTAATCGCAACCCACAGCCAGCATGATCAATGGTCAGGGATTATGGGAGTTGTAGTCCAGCAGTATCTGGAGTGCCTCAGGTTGCCCATCCCTTCAGTAGGACCTAACAGCCACCATTTGGTCCTGCAGGATTAAGAAAACGATTTGGAGGCATAATGGACAGATGTGCCGGAAAGATCTGCATTCAAATCTCCCACTCACCCCTTCCACTGCAAATGTTCTCCTTTATACAGTGGTACCTCGGGTTACAGACGCTTCAGGTTACAGATGCTTCAGGTTACAAACTCCGCTAACCCAGAAATAGTACCTCGGGTTAAGAATTTTGCTTCAGGATGAGAACAGAAATCGTGCTCTGGCAGCGCGGCAGCAGCAGGAGGCCCCATTAGCTAAAGTGGTGCTTCAGATTAAAAACAGTTTCAGGTTAAGAACGGACCTCCGGAACGAATTAAGTATGTAACCAGAGGTACCACTGTATTGATTTGCTGATTGTAACCAGAGTGATTGGTTAATCCCCCAGATTCAGACTCTGAGGGGGATGTGTGCAGGCAGGGGGCGTGTTTCTCATCCACTCCCAATTTTTCCTTCTGCACACAGACTTTATACAAATCAGAAAAACAAGCAGATTATGAAAACAGTCTCTCTCTGCCTCTCTGGAATAAATTTTCTAACTAACATCCAGTTCAGCATTATTTACCGTGGAATGACACGTAGAGGGCTTCTTCCTTTTTCTTTGTTTGGTAAATAAGGTGATAAATGAAAGCTTTCCACATTTCCCAAGAGTGCCTGTCGCTCCTTTCTTTTTTAAATTTTTTTTTTATTTTATTCAGGATTTTCTTGTTTTACAGAAGTGTAGTGCCTTGTTTTTTGGTTTTTTTAATGTAACATTTTTACAAATCCATTTCATTTGTTGAGGCATTAGGGGGAGAAGAAAAGAAAAAAGAAAGGGGGGGTGGAGAGGGGGAAGATGGATAGGGGTGGGGTCGGGTGGCGGTGTTTCTATTATGTTTAATGTATGTAGAGTTTGGTGTTAGCGTTGCTTGTGTTGTTCGCTTGTGTTCCTTTGGTGGTGAGAGAGGTTGGGGTTGGCCTAGGGTGTGATTGTTTGCTTGTGATTGGCTGTGGTGACAGCATCCGCCCCTGGGAAGCTCTCCTGCCATAGAAACCTCCCATGGGTAAAGGCCAACTTATCATGCCCTGGGATGTACCGCCTTTTGAACTTTGCACACAATCTGGAGTCATTTGTCCCGGAGTAGCAGCAACATCTGTCTTGCCTGAAGTCCAAACCTAGAACTCTTTGCAAGATTTGCATTTTCAATATCTTAGTGTCATGCCTATCGATCCTTGAGCTGAAGAGGGCTTCCAGCAGTTAGTGGATTGACCCGGCTAGCTTTCATTTTTGTAGACCTATGCCAGGGACAGACAGCATGGTGCCCCACCAGACTACAACTCCCACCATCCCTGACTGCTGGCCTGCCGGCTGGGGCAACTATGAATTTGGAGTCCAACAACGTCTGCAGTCTGTACCCCCTGTTCTTAATTTGAGCCAGAGCTTAATTTGAAATAGTTACTTGGGCACATTTTGTACATAACACTTTTAGACAATACTGCATTCATGCTGATGACAATGTAGTGTGTGCACATTCAAAGGATGACTTCCAAACCATCCTAAATATCTTCGCAGAAGCTTACGAAAAGCTTGGCCTATCGCTCAACATCTAAAAAAACCCCCAAAGTGTTGTACCAACAAGCACAAAACAACCCCTCTGCAGCGCCACAAATTCAACTTAACGGTGTAACATTGGAAATCGTCAATCACTTTTCCTACCTGGGCAGTTATCTTTCCACAAGGCCTGACATTAATGCTGAAATCCAGCATCACCTGAGCTCTGCAAGTGCAGCTTTCTCCCAATTGAAGTGCAGAATGTTTGAGGACCAGGACATGAAAATGCTTGTTTACAAAGCTATTGTACTACCAACCTTACTGTACATTTGTGAAACATGGGCCACTTCTAAATGACATCTCCAACTCCTTGAAAGATTCCATCAACGGTGTCTCCGAAAAATTTTACACATCACTTGGGAAGACAGGTGAACTAATGTTGGTGTACTGGAAGAAGCAAAGACCACCAGTGTCAAAGTAATGTTTATTCAACATCAACTTCGTTGGACTGGTGATGTTGTTTGGATGCCTGATTATTGTCTCCCAAAGCAACTACTCTGTTGCGAACTTAAAAATGAAAAGTGTAATTCTGGTGGTCAGTAAAAGAAGTTTAAAGACTCTCTCAAGGCAAATCTAAAAAAAAGTAGCATAAACACCAACAACTGGGAAACACTGACCTATGAGCGCTCCAATTGGAGAACAGCCTTTACCGAAGGACTTTGAAAACACTCGAACTCAGGATGAAAGGGAGAAATGAACTAAGAGGAAGGCATGCTTGGCAAACCCTCACCATGATCAACTCCTGCCCCGAAACCTATGTCCCCACTGTGGAAGGATGTGTGGATCCAGAATTGGCCTCCATAGTCACCTATGGACACACCGTTAAGACCGTGTTCATGGAAGGCCATCTTACTTGTTACAGGTGATTGCCAAAGAAGAAGAAGAATCCCCTGTTCTTATTTTGAGCCAGAGCTTAATTTGAGCCAGTTACTGGGGCACATTGTGTACATAACACTGTTAGACAATACTCCATATACAGTATATAAAATTTTTATTAGATTTTCTCTTTTACAATTTAACATACTTATTTTACATCCTTAAGATATCAATAACTTCCCTTCTTCTCTTTCCATGGTTCATTTTACATATCATAAATCCCTTCATATTTTACAAAAATTATACCATTCAGTATTCCATTATTGCATCTATCAAAACTTATTTACACTGTTGAATTTATCTTAACGCTGCCAGCGTTTTCAGCTGTACACAGTTATTTCCCATAGATTCAATAAACGTTTTCCAATCTTCTCTAAAAGTATGTTCTTCTTGTTCTCTTATTCTATATGTTAAGTCTGCAAGTTGTGCATATTGTGTCAACTTAAGTTGCCATTCCTCTTTGGTTGGGACCTCATCGTTTTCCATTTTTGGGCTAACGAAACACGGGCCGCAGTAGTAGCATACATAAATAACCTTTTTTGACACCTGGGAATTTCAGTCTAAATTCTCCCCAACAGGAGGGACTCTGGGGTTTTTGGGAAGGTACTTTTAAACAATTTTTTCAATTCATTATGGATCATTTCTTTCACCACATATGAAAGAATGTTCCCTCCACCTCTTTGCATCTCCAGCACTTATCTGCTTCAGTCTTATACATCTTAGTAAGTTTACTCGGAGTTAAATACCATCTGTGGATCATTTTCAAATAATTCCCCTTCAACGAATAACATGCTGTAAACTTCCAAGTCCAAAACTTCCAAAACTCTGGGAGTTTTTCCAAGAGGGTAAAATCTATATTGTGTCCTCATATTCATATTGTTTATTGTTATATTGATTGTTAATTCAAACTTAATTCTATTGTGTTTTATGTTCACTTAGTACAGTATGTGAATCTGGCCTGGGACCGTATTAAATTTCTTTTCATATGTCGTGTTCTATAGCTATTGCCCAGTGTATTATTGAGGCTTAGACAAGCTCATCTTTTGTTTCCCAATCTAATAACAGATTATACATCTTAGACAAAAGTTTCTCTTTGTTTTGTAGAAGGTCTTTTTCGAATTGTGAGCTTTGGTCCAAATAACCTTTTTTTATATCTAATTTAAACATTTCATGTAACTGATGGTATTGTAACCAATCCGTAACATGGATCCTTCTCCATTCATATTCTACCTGCTAGCTTGAGCAAGAATCTGAATTCCAGGAAGATATGCTAAGATGCAATTCTAAAGTGTTTCCATGGAAGTAATTTAGAACACAGCTGGAGCCTGTCTGCTGCGTCATTCACTAGGAGCAGGGGCAGGTTGAGCCCATCATTGTCCACATTTTAGGGCTCGTCCGCACTTTACAAATCAGCAGGTTTTCTGTTTGCCCTGCTGCTTTTCCCAGAAAACCTGGTCTTTACTGTTCAATTGGAACAAACACCAATCCATGGAAAACCTGACCAATGTTTTCTCCAACTCAGTGGCAAGCAGCAGATTTTGAGTCCTTACTTTCACCCACTTTAGTAAATTACGAACATTTGCTTTTAGGAGAAAAAAGTGCTGAGTCCGGGTGCACAAATCTGTAAGTGAAACCTGCCCACACCCCTTGGTGACCCAGACCCACCAACAGTGTACAATGGGGGTGTAGTGTGTGTTTGTATACAGATTAATTGTGCTTGCATACACTTAGGCTCCTTCCAGTCTGTAGGCTAGGAACACAGAATCGTAGAGTTGGAAGGGACCCTGAGGGTCATCTAGTCCAACCTCCTGTAATGCAGGAATCGCAACTAAATCCATGACAAAGGGACCTGCCTTATATACCGAGTCAAAACATTGGTCCATCTAGTTCAGAGCTGCCTGCACTGACCGGCAGCGGCTTTTGGGGATCACAGACGGAGGACTCTCCCAGTCCTTCCTGGAGATGCTGGGAACTGAATCTACAAACTTCTGCATGTAAAGCAGTTGCTCTACCTCTGAGTTACAACCATTCTCCAAATGCAGCTGTCAGGGGTTCAGGAGCAGAGGCAAGGGCAAGGGAGGAAACAGAGAGCGAGGGGGAGGAGGCAGAAGAAAAGATGAGTGATGACGACGACCCGAGATCTCCGAGTCTTTCCAGTGAATCAGAAGATTCACAGAAAGGAGCACCAGTGGTCAGGGCAAGGGGGGAGCCTAGGGGGACACCCCAGGAAGATAGAGCCAGAGGGGACTCAGAGGAGAGCAGTTGGAAATCGGGACCAGCGTCACAGCCAGAGAGCAGGGAAGAGGAGGAGCGCCAGAGATCAAGCGCTGGCAGCTCGCAACAGGGGGGAGGGCACGAGTCAGGAGTGGCCACACCTCCATCGGGGAGCGAAGAAACGGTCAGACGGAAAGTGGAAGGTTGGGCGCGCGCGCCAAGTTCAAATGCACAGGAAAGTGACGCAGTAGGCAGCCAGGAAAGGGAGCCAGGTCCTAAAGCCCGGCGCAAGGAGACAGGGAGTTCCGGGGGGTCGGCGTCAGAAGAATCCCGGAAGGAAGAGACCCCGGGGGGCAGAGGGACCCAGAGGAGAGCAGTCAGGCGGAAAAGGTGGAGCAGGGCTAGGATATTAAGTTGGTGCACAAGGGGCGGAGACTCAGACGGAGCTTCGCCGATCTAGCCATTAGACGTAGAGTTGCACGCAGCAGCTTGGGAATGGAAACTGTAACTCAATAAAGACTTTTACTTAATGACCGCTGGCTAGCGTGATCCTCTGTGAGCTAGGATCTTGAAGCAGCTCTGACAGTAAGCTCCGTCCCCAAAATTGTGGGCATCTACAGCCTCGAGGAGAGGAGAGAAGCAGGTGCCTACTAGCTAGCTCACGAACGGCAGACAACATGACGGCTGAGCAGCAGATAGAGGAACTCAGAAAAGCAGTGTCACAACTGAATGCCGAGGCTCTCGCATCCAGGAAGAGAGAGGAGGAGGCAGCTGCCGCCTGCAGGGATCTCCAGGTCAGGTTGGACATGCTTACGAAGCACGGGCAACTGACACCCAGACAGGAGGGAATTGGGTTGGCGAGACGAACAGGCGGTCTGGTCTCTCACTTCGATGGGAACCTGCAGCAGTACCCCAACTTTAGAGCAGATGTAATGTGCGCACTGGAACTGCTGAAAAAAGACTTTAGAGATGAGCAAGAGAAAGTGGGGTTCATCATGTCCCATTTGCATGGGGAAGCTAAAGCATGGCTGCGCAATTTGTGGAGGGATAAGGATCCGGCGCTCCAAAATGCGGATGCCTTTATTAAAGCGATGGATGGGTGTTTCTTATCAAGCATTGACGTGGATCTTGCTCGGCAGCAGATACATGGACTGAAACAAGGGAGGGCCAGCGTAAGGCAGTATCATGCCCGCTTTTTCGCTTTGGTCAGTGCTCTGGAATGGGACAGGGATTCGGCTCCTGTAAGAGACCTGTTTTGGGAGGGATTGCACGGCTCTGTTAAAGATGAAATTGCGAGGGGGGAGAGACCCCGGACCACGCAGGAGATCGTTCAGAGGGCGCTAGCCGTGGGGGTGCGGCTGGAAGAACGTCCGTGGAGCAGGGACGAAGGGCGTGGAGGGCGCGAACCAGCCAGGGGCTCCTCCTTCCTTCCCAGAGAAGCAGCGCGTGCGCAATCCACGCCTCCGCCAGGAGGAGGAGTGGAACCTATGGAGGTTGAAAGTGCAAGGGCTCAATCAGCAGCCAGAGCCCTAGCACCGACAACAGTGAAAGCGAAGCCTCCTAGAGGGAACAGGAAGTGTTACATCTGCGAGGATCCAGGGCATATGGCGAAAGAGTGTCCCCGGAGGCTCCACAAGCACACTGCAGCCTCAGCAATGGTAACTGCAGCAACGCAACAAGGAGGACCACAGCAGGGAAACGACGATGTCTGGCTGGAGGAAGAGGCAATGGGGCCCAGCCAGACGTGTCAGTGAAGAAGTCCCCGGAGATTTCACAGCCCATGGACCCCCTCCCGCCCAAACCAGTAGTGAGGCTCACCGCATCGCTCCAGCTGCCCAATGGAATCACCATGGACGTGCCGCTCACCATTGACTCGGGAAGCAATGCGGACTTTATAGGGCAAGACTTTGTAGACCGGCACGCTATACAGTTGCTGCCGGCCACGCTGCCCCTGCAGGTGGTCACGGTGGATGGCAGGGAGCTGCTAGGGGGGCAAGTGGTGAAGCAGACGCCACCAATGGTGATGCGCCTTGGGAATCACAAGGAAATCATCAGCTTCAACGTCACTCAACTATTGGACACGCCCATTGTATTGGGCATGAGTTGGCTGGACAAGCACAGCCCAACGCTGGCTTGGTACCAGAGGCAGCTGACCTTCGGCTCTTCCTTTTGTGCTGAACACTGCATCGTCCCCCGGCAGGAAGGAGAGGAAGAGGAGTCACAGCTGCTGCTAGGCACGCTGCAAGCGATTCCCCACAAGTACGCAGAATTTTTGGAGGTTTTCTGCGAGAAGGAGGCAGACAGGCTACCCCCCCACAGACCATATGACTGCAAAATTGACCTGCTGCCGGGGGCGGCGCTGCCTAAAGGGAAGCTGTATTCCATGTCTGAGGACGAACTGCAGGAACTCAAAGAGTTCATAGATCATAATTTGGAGCGCGGTTTCATCCGGGAGTCCAAGGCAGCGGGGGGCAGTCCTGTATTCTTCGTTAAGAAGCGGGACACGCCCCAAAAAAGACTTGTGGTGGACTATCGCATCTTAAACAGTGTGACCAAGCCATCGGACTTCCCCATGCCCCGAATCGACGACCTCCTCGCAAAGGTACGGAAGGGCAGCGTGTTCACCAAGTTAGACCTGCGAGGGGCGTACAACCTCATTCGCATGCGGGAAGGGGATGAGTGGAAGACAGCCATGTTCACGCCGCTGGGCACCTACGAATATAGAGTTATGCCTTTTGGATTGCAAAATGGCTCCCACGTTTTTCAAGCGTTCATGCATCACGTGTTGGCGGGGCTCCTCTACAAGACGTGCGTCTGTTTCTTAGATGACATCCTGATCTTTTCGGAATCGCAGCAGGAGCATGACAGACACGTCAAAGAAGTGCTAAGCAGGCTACAGCAGCATAGGCTCTACGCCAAGCTGGAGAAGTGCCAATTCGACGTGACGGAGGTGGATTTTCTGGGCTACAAGTTGTCTGACAAGGGGCTCGCCATGGACAGCGCCAAGGTTCGAGCGGTGTTGGACTGGAAGAGCCCACGCAACCGGAAGGAGGTCCAACGGTTTGTCGGCTTCGCGAACTTCTATCGCAAGTTTATCAAAGGCTTCGCTATGCAGACAGCGGCCATCACGGACACGCTTAGCTCCAAAAAAAAGAAGTTCATCTGGACAGAGCAGGCGGAGCAGTCCTTTCAGGCACTCAAGCGTCTCTTCGCGTCGGAAGAGCAGCTGCTGCATGTCGACCCCAGCAGGCCGATGAGGGTGGAGACAGACGCCTCGGACAGAGCCGTGGGAGCAGTCCTGCTGCAGAAAGACCCGCAGGGGGTTTGGCGGCCGGGAGCGTTTTACTCCAGGAAGCTCAGCAAGTCCGAACAGAACTACACCATCTGGGACAGGGAGTTGCTGGCCATTCATGCAGCATTCAAAGCATGGAGGCACTTCCTGATCGGCGCCAAGCACACGGTGCAGGTCTGCACGGACCACAAGAATCTGGAGCACTGGCGCACGGCACAGTTCCTGAACCAAAGGCAGATACGTTGGGCTGAGTTCTTTGCGAACTTTAACTTCCGAATAGAGTATGTCCCGGGGGACACCAACATCATGGCGGACGCTCTCTCTCGTAAGCCACAATATCTGGAGGACGCCAAGCCAGCGGCCGCCATGCACATCTTCGCACCAACAGTGTGGGCGTGCGCTGCGGCAACAGTGGACCTGGAGGCGGTGCGGCGAGCGTTGCAGGATGACTCCTTCGCGCGAGCGAAGATGGCAGAGGTGCACAGGGGCACGGCAGCGACCGACGAGTTCCAGCTGAGAGATGGATTGCTCATCCGTAAAGGGGCCATCTACGTGCCGGGAGACGAACTTCGCGCCAAGGTACTGCAGCAGCTGCACGACGCGCCCACTGCCGGGCACTTTGGCAAGGAGAAGACGGTGGAATTAGTCGCCAGGGACTTCTGGTGTCCCGGAATGAGAGGGGAGGTCGCGGACTACGTGGCAAGGTGTGACACCTGCCAGAGGGCCAAACCGGTGCACAAACCGCCGGCCGGACTGTTGGAACCGCTGCAAACTCCGGTCGAACCATGGGAGAGGGTGGCCCTGGACTTTGTCACGGATCTGCCCAGCTCGAGGGGCAAGACGGCCGTGCTGGTGGTGGTGGACTTGTTCTCCAAGATGGCACATTTCATTCCGTGTGCCAAGGTGGCCACGGCGGAGCAAACCGCCAAACTGTTCATAGACCACGTGTTCAAGGTTCATGGTCTGCCACGGTCTATTCTGTCCGACCGGGGGCGACAGTTCATCTCGAATTTCTGGCAGAAGCTGATGGGCTTCCTGAACGTCAAGATCAACCTGGCGTCGGCGAGACACCCGCAGACCAACGGGCAGGCGGAGCGGGTCAATGCCATCATGCAGCAGTACCTGAGATGTTATGCGAATCAACAGCCTGCGACGTGGGTGGATTACCTGCCGCTCGCCGAGTTTGCCTACAACAACACGAAGCACGTGTCCACGGGGGTCACGCCGTTCTTCGCTAACAACGGGAGGCACCCCAGAACCTTCCCGGGACTGGAAAGGATGGGGGAGGGGGAGCCGCAGACAGCAGATGCGTTCGCGTCGGAGTTGCAGGAGGTCCACGATCAGCTGCGGCGACACCTGGAGCTGGCCAAACATGCATACAAGGTGCAAGCGGACAAACACAGAAGGGTTGGCGAAGAGATCCATGTGGGAGACTGGGTCTGGTTAGCAGCCCACGCAGTGCCGGCCAGGTTGTTGGCCAAGAAGAAGCTGGGGCACAAGCAACTGGGGCCCTACCAAGTCGAAGAGCAGGTCAACCCGGTGGCTTTCAGGCTGGCGCTTCCGGAGGGTTCCAGAATGCATCCGGTGTTCCACAGATCGGTGCTCACCCCCTACAAGGCACCGCACAGGTTTCAGGAACCCGGAACGGCACCGAGTCCGCTCAGAGAAGGAACCGGGCACGCGGGAGTGGCACAGAAGGAACGCATCAACGAAGTCACGGAGATTTTGGACTCCAGATGGGGGGAAGAAGGGGTAGAATACCTTCTCGCCAAGGAGGGCACCCCGGCCAGTGCGAACAGCTGGGTGCCGGGCTGCGCCTTGGACGAACCTCTGCTCAAAGACGAGTTTCATGCCCTCTTCCCACATAGACCAATGCCAGCAGAATTTTTCGACGACTGGCTTTTCACGCCAACGCTTTCTGCCAGCACGTTCCGGGGGTTCGACTCGGACGAGGACCCGATACGAGACGCCCGTTCCCCGGAGGGGTCACCCTCGGGTTCTGCCTCAGAACCCTCGTATTGGTGGGACGATAGACCAGAGGAGCAGTGGCGCAGGAAGTGGCAGGAAGGTCCAGGACGAGCAACGCCACCAGGAGGAAGTGAGGGAGAGACGGACATGGACGTTTTCGGGGACGACCCTGGTTTCGAGCACGGCGGCACAGAGATGGAAGCGGAGGTGACCGTCGTCGACGAGAGCAGGGAGGCAGAACCGGGAGACTTCAGATGGAGGCCCGCCACGGGAAGCGAACTGTATCCGACGTTCGTCCCTCTGACACAGCAGCACCCAGTTCCCGCACCGGAAGGAGGGGAGGGGGGAACGGGGGGCTTCGAGGGGGGGATGGATGTCAGGGGTTCAGGAGCAGAGGCAAGGGCAAGGGAGGAAACAGAGAGCGAGGGGGAGGAGGCAGAAGAAAAGATGAGTGATGACGACGACCCGAGATCTCCGAGTCTTTCCAGTGAATCAGAAGATTCACAGAAAGGAGCACCAGTGGTCAGGGCAAGGGGGGAGCCTAGGGGGACACCCCAGGAAGATAGAGCCAGAGGGGACTCAGAGGAGAGCAGTTGGAAATCGGGACCAGCGTCACAGCCAGAGAGCAGGGAAGAGGAGGAGCGCCAGAGATCAAGCGCTGGCAGCTCGCAACAGGGGGGAGGGCACGAGTCAGGAGTGGCCACACCTCCATCGGGGAGCGAAGAAACGGTCAGACGGAAAGTGGAAGGTTGGGCGCGCGTGCCAAGTTCAAATGCACAGGAAAGTGACGCAGTAGGCAGCCAGGAAAGGGAGCCAGGTCCTAAAGCCCGGCGCAAGGAGACAGGGAGTTCCGGGGGGTCGGCGTCAGAAGAATCCCGGAAGGAAGAGACCCCGGGGGGCAGAGGGACCCAGAGGAGAGCAGTCAGGCGGAAAAGGTGGAGCAGGGCTAGGATATTAAGTTGGTGCACAAGGGGCGGAGACTCAGACGGAGCTTCGCCGATCTAGCCATTAGACGTAGAGTTGCACGCAGCAGCTTGGGAATGGAAACTGTAACTCAATAAAGACTTTTACTTAATGACCGCTGGCTAGCGTGATCCTCTGTGAGCTAGGATCTTGAAGCAGCTCTGACAGCAGCACTATGTATTTATAAACAGGATATGTTTATTAGAATATTGATGCCTCATTCCTTGCGTGGTTGCACTTCAACACTGTATCCACACTGCATTACTCCTCCTCTCTTTGGTGTGTCTTGCCCAGCTCAGTTATTGAAGTTTGTTTAAGGACCATCAGTGTAGTTGTTAGGGAGATGCAGGGAAGAGAAGAAAATTAGCCTTAACATGGTGTGAGTGTGTGTCTATATTTTCCACTTAACAACATGGGAGAGTTTGATGGCTTCCTAATTGGGAAGCTTAACTAGACAAAAAGTGAACAGCCAGAAAGAGGGAGATCCATGAGGAAGTGTGAAGCAGCAGGGAAGAGACAATTATCCGCAGGCAGAGAGGTCAAAACCAGACAATTTACCCAGCAGGGAGTGGCCGCTGGGTTCTGCCTGCTGCAGGGCTGCTATCAATTTGTTTCCTAGCAGGGCTCCAGTGCCTTTGAACAGACCCATGTCAGACGGAAATTTGTTGGATGAAAATATTCCCATGACCATGTCTCACAGTTTTGGGTGGGGGCTTTGCCTGTTGAATCTCTGCCTGCCACCAGAAGTGTTAAAAGGTAGAAGTCTGGTGGCCAAATGCTCCAAGGCAGCCTTCCTCCAGTCTGGTGCCCTCCAGGTGTTGTTTGCCTCCCAATTCCCCATCATTTGAGAGTCCCAAAAACGTATGGAGGGCAGCAGGTTGGGAAATGCGGTTTCAAGTCAGGAAGCTCAGGGGTGCCACCTGCAGAGATGTGCAAGGCTCAGTTGGAAGAGCATGAGACTCTCAGGGTTGTAAGTTTGAGCCCCACGTTGGGCAAAAGATTCCTACATTGCAGGAGGTTGAACTAGCTGATTCTTGTGGTCCCTTCCAATTCTAGGATCCCTTTATTTTATTTCTAAGCCATTATTTTCTTTACCTAAAACATTTATACGCAATGCTTTTCCTTATATTGTTTAAGAGGGACCATGCCATGGAAGCTGAACGGAGTATTTCAGGAATTCTTGCCTTTATGGGCGTTGCAAAACACGCCAGCTATGGAGGTTTCTTATGGGAGGTTCAGTTTTGAATGCACTTCTCCATTCTAAAAACCCTTGCCTTGTTTCTTTCATGAGAGATATTCCCCACCCACGCTGAGAAATACAGAATCAAAAACAGAAGGTGGGCTCTGGAAAATAGCCCAGCACCAGGGGAAATGCAGCCTCTGTCTTGGATATAAAACCTGCCAGATTACTGTGGCATCCCTAGCCGCCTGCTAAGGATGCTCTCTGTGAAAAGGACAAAGCAGGGTTTAGCCTCAACTGGTCTCAGTATTCATGGGCTATCAGTGCTTCATTGTATCAGAACAGCACTTACTGTATTTCAAAAACACACAGACATCCACCCATCCCAATCTTAGGTAGGATTGCAAGCTTTGAAATATAGGATAAGGGTCCATTTTTTATCATTGAGGCTTCAAGTTAAGGGCACACTTGTTATTATTTTTATTCCCCCACTCTGGCCATTCTCACTCTAGAATATTGCTATTATCATTATATTACTGCAATAGGAAAGGAAATATTTTGCAAAAAAAAATTGATTGCCTTTCTTTCTTTCTTTCTTTCTTTCTTTCTTTCTTTCTTTCTTTCTTTCTTTCTTTCTGGTAATGAGTGGTAGCATTTGTTACTTTACACTTTCTTTTACAAGAGGGCGCTAGAAGTTTTGGTAATCTGCAAATAATCATAGCACAGTATTAAAGCACTTCCAGGTGATCTTGAGTTCAGTCATCTCTTGTCATTGGGAGATAACTGGTACCACCTATTGGTGCCAGAATGGACTGTATGGGCTAGATCACTCTGTGTTAACTTAGTGCCCTCCAGATATTTTGGATGCTTGCTGGGACTGTTGGGAAATGTAGTCCAAAACCTGCTTTTTATAAAATGAAAGCTGGGGTCTTGGGAAGTGATTTTCTGACCAGTGTCTTATTTTGCAGCTTCTACAGAATTACAATACACAAAGCTCTGCTTCCGTACTTCTATGCATACGGCATAGGGTATAATCTCTTACTGAGGTTCTTTTACCCCATATGATGAAGGAGAGGCGTGACTTTCACTTACTACAAAGTTCCTGCTGTCTTCTGATTTGGGGATTTGTCCAAGTACTAACTACAGAAAAATGGTTGATTAAAAAGAAAATACAGGCTTGAATTCTGTGCTCATTTATTTGGGTGTAAATCCCATTGAACACAGCAGGGCTTATTTCTGAGTAAACACACATAGGATCAGGCTGCTGGAATAATAAAATTGCATTGGAAGGTGGCCCAGAGGACCAACTAATATCTCCTAATTTGCATTTGTTCTGCTCAGTTTCATCTTTTAATTGCTACCAAATGTTTGGTGGGGTTTTTTTTAAAAAATCATACAAAAAAAATCAATGAAAAAATGTGCGTACAAGTCCACTTATTATTCAACTAATGGACAAAAGACCATTTCTCAGTAGCTCCTACATGTTGTCTCTGCTCATGAAGACACTTGTCCTTTTTAACTATTTCCCTTATGCACCGTTCTGCTAATTCTAGAACCACCTTCCCCTTAATTACAAGCAATTGCCGGCCTACCAGCTGTCATTAGATATAAAACCAAATCACAATCTGTTTATTTGCATGCTTTGCTTAACACGTCCTAATGAAGTTGTGGCTGGGTCACGATTTAAATAATAGGCTTTTATTTTATATTCCTGAAATTATTTCTAGCATGTTCCTCAGGCTATGGTCCCTATACCTATCTACCCATTTGAACTCAGTGGAGCTCAGATCTCCATAGACGCATATACAATTGGTCCTGATGTTGCTGGACTATGGCCGCATTAGCCATTGGCTCTACTGCTTGGGGCTGATGAGAGTTAGGCTCCAACAGCATCCAGAGGGCCTCACATTCCCCATCCCTGATGTACTGTACTGATGCACTGTCAGTGACTGAATAGGGCAACCTGGTAGCCTCCAACTGTTTTGATACTTCAACTCCTCATCAGATAGCATAAAAACAAGAGTTGTGGGTCAAAATATCTGGACCGCACCAGGTTGGGGAAGCCTGAAATAGGGCTACCAAATGTCTCCCAAGTTCATAGGAATGTCAGAAGCTGCCTTGCACTGAGTCAAACCACTGGTCCATATAGCTCAGTATTGTCTGCACTAAGGGCAGAGGTTCTCTGGGCATTCAGGAAGTTCTTCCCAGCCCTACCTGGAGATGCCAGGCATTGACCCTGGGACCTCCAGCATCCAAGGCAGATGCTCTGCCAATGAGCAACAGCCCTTCCCCTAACCTCTACTTCATATTTTCACTCCCTCCCATCTTTAGTACGCATTTTATCTCTGGGTAGTGTCACATTTCTCTAATATTTTGAGTCAGTGTTTTAGTTGTGGGTGTATACAAATTTAACCTCTCAGTATGCCCCTTATTCATTTCCAACCTTGTCTTGAGCGTACATTCCCTTTAAACAATCTCTTTAAATAAAATATTTTCCCATATTGTATTTTTTTTGTAAAAAGTATGGCACATAACATCCTCTACACAGAGTTGTGGCACCTGTGGCCCCCACAGATGTTGTTGGGCTGCAGCTTCCATCAGAAGCTGTCTTAAGATATTGAAAGAATACTTATCATTGAACTTTCAAGAAGTTTCCTCATGCTTACCAAGGATGAAAATGAATAAACCAGGCATGCATTGCTAGAGCTGCGAAATATGAATTGTATCACACCTAAGCTCCTTGCAAGAGCTGCTGGAAAAGTCATCCCCCCACCCCTTGTAACTATGAAGATAAGCAACAAAAGCTGCTCAGGCATGGAGTTTGTTCTTTGAACAGTTTGCCAAAAGGGTTCTAGAGGGTAGGCTCTGCAAGAGATCAGTTGAAATTAGCAGCAGTTAAAATTAGTCACCTAGAGCAGAACTAAAAGAGAGGTTTACCATTCTCTCAGAAAGGCCAGATGTTATTTATTAATAAACATTTGGGAATATGAGATTAATCTATTAAACATTTATTTAAATGTTTAACAATAGTTATGATAAATACTTAAGGCTAGGCCAAGTGAGTGTTTAATATAGCAGAGATTCTTTTTGAAAGGGAAGTAGTGCCTAAGGGCAAATCCTTCATATTTCTGACCTTGTTTCAAGCATTACCCAAACACTCTCATGTCTGTATTTTCAGTCATATGGTCTAGAAACTTGCTTTCTAATAAAGGAAGAGAGAGGAAAGAAAGATTAGGTTTCCAGGAAGCTGATTTCTGCTTCCAGTACGTCATATTATTATTTTTTTACTGTAAAAAGACTTGTGGGACTCTCAAAGTCCTGCCTAAATAAGTATCTTTCAGTTTTTGCTCATGTTGGTTGGGCGAGGGAGCAGGAAGTTCTGCAGCTGACTTGCAAAAGGCATCAAGGCAGGCTTCATTTTTGTCAATTCCAAGTTTTCCACAGATGAGCGAGTTGCATTTCCAGACCAAAAAGAAATTTGACTCCTTAGAGAGGTGCCACTGAGGATTTTGTCTTTTGTCTGCTTCCACTCGGGTTACGAGGCAAGTTGCCTTTACAAGTCCTGCCTGAGCAAGTTCCCTGCCAAAGCCGAGCAGAACAAGGATGCAAGCGGAGCATCCGTGAGAGGCAGGATTGATTGTCTCTGTTGTGGCTGAAGATCTAAAAGGCCCCTTGACTCTCTGGGAGAAGTGTTCTCTTCATAAATAGTTCCTCGTGTTGCTTCAATGGAGGCTGTTGCGATAGATTTCTCTGCCTTTGTTCTCCAGGGCTGTAGGAGCTTAGCTGTCATCTGATATAAAGACCTTTTAGCCCGTTAACTATTTGGTGTTTGCCCTGTTGATTAACACTGCAGTCTTAGTCATGTATGAGATCCCATTGATCCCAAGGTAAGTGTGTGTAGCAGGGGGTGAGGAAACTTGTGGCTCCCAGATGTTGCTGGAGTCCAACTCCCGTCCTCCCTGGTCATTGGCCATCCGGGCAGGTTCCCCCATCCCTGCCTTGAGCTGATGTTCTCAAGTCACACCTTTGAACTGGGGTTGCTGCTTCTGTTTCCGAGGGAGCTATTGTGATCAGCACAAAGAAATTCAACCTGTTGCAGTTTATCTGCACCCGTACCTTCTGCCTGTCATGCAGCTGTTAGTAATGGCAGAGGATCCCTGCCAGAAAAAGGTGGCAGGCCTGCTTTTAAACACGCCAGCTTGTTAATGTTGTTGGAGCCAACCCATTCGTTCAACCTGCTCTTTTCAATTTGCCTAGGCTGACTGAGGCTGTATAGATGCTTGCCTAGGAATAAGGGAATACAAATGGGGTTTTACTTCCAATTGAGCTGATTCTGGGTTGGGACTGGAGGCTCCAACGCAGCTGGAGGCAGTATGTGTCTCTTCTAGGGAAAGGAAACAAAGGGACTTTCTCCGGGGCTGCCTATCAACCACAAAGCCCCTTCCCTTCGGACCCTTGCCATCTTTTGGAGAAAATGTAAGACGTGAGCTCATTCTGAGTCTGCAGGGTTAGGCTTATACAAGGGTAGTTTGCCTTATCTGTTTTAATGTTAGCTGTTTCTAGATTGGTTGTTTTTTTAATGGGCATTTCTAAATAAAAATAAAGATGCTACTCCACCTGAGCTTTTGGACTGCGAGTAAGTAATGAAACTAAATAAAGCTGAGGTTAAAGGTAAAGGGACCCCTGACCATTAGGTGCAGTCGTGGCCGACTCTGGGGTTGCGGCGCTCATCTCGCTTTATTGGCCGAGGGAGCCGGCGTACAGCTTCTGGGTCTTGAGGCCAGCATGACTAAGCCGCTTCTGGCGAAACAGAGCAGCACATGGAAATGCCGTTTACCTTCCCGCCAGAGCGGTACCTATTTATCTACTTGCAATTTGACGTGCTTTCGAACTGCTAGGTTGGCAGGAGCAGGGACCGAGCAACAGGAGGTCACCCTGTTGTGGGGATTCGAACCACCGACCTTCTGAACGGCAAATCCTAGGCTCTGTGGTTTAACCCACAGGGCCACCCGCGTCCCTAAGCTGAGGTTATATCAGCACTAAACATACTGCCTCCACATCGCCACACCCTGTACATAGTGCTACTAAATGTTGCACTCAGCCTTAATACTTAGCTCAGTCTTTTTGCTATCCCCCAGATTCCCCATCCGGGACTGCAATTATTTTCTTCATGACTTCTCAAAAGACCACTGGAAGCAGCCAGGGTGGGGGTGCGGGCGGCAGGCAGAGCAGATGGGAGAATCTGCCACAGGTGCACCTAATGAGCATTGGTGCACCTGCTTCCTGCTAGCGGCATCATCCTGCAGATAAACAAGGGAGAGGGAAATGCAGGGGAAATGATCTGATAGCCGCTTTGCTCTGGTTGCCCTCTCCTTGCCCGCAAGAGCGGTCAGCGGCCCTTTTGAATCTGCCCTCTCTCTCTGCTCCAAAATGTCAGCTTCTCTTCTGAGGCTGTGTGTGTGTGTGTGTATGCGCGCGCGCGCACACACACACACACGCACAGTCAACATTACAGAAGGGACCAAAGGTCTCTTGCCTTCCATCAACACCTTCAAGCTCCCCCTTGACCCCATACGATTCAGACTGTTGTGCCCCACAAGCAGAGAGCAAACGTACATTGGAGAAGCACCCAGGGGCTTGTTTAGGTCAAGCGCTTCAATAGCTGCTGCTTGAATGCTGGTGGCGTGAGTAGGAATTATCTCCAGGTGGCCTGGCAGAGAAACGTTTTGTACATTAGAAAGTCTGCCAGTTTTCTGATTTTCTTCTTTAGTCATTGATAGGACCGCAAATGACTAGCATAGGCAGGTTGGGTTTCGTAACTTTAAGAATCTTATTTGTATGATTGATGTGGATGGGCTTTACAGTGTGGGAGACTGGAACCGTTTCAAGCTTCTCCCAAGTGCAGGCACATATGAGATGCTTTAGCCTATGGCCTTCCAGATGTTTTTGGACTCCAAGAGCCCATCAGCCCTTGCCAGCATGGCCAGCAGTCAGGAATGATGAGAGTTGTAGTCCCCACATCTGGAGGGCCACAGGTTCCCCATTCCTGCTTTGGGGCAGGTTTCTTGAGACAGGCAATCTGACAATTGCAGGTTGGGAAAAGGAGGGGGGAAATCTACCAGTACCTTGGCTGCAGTCTCTGCGGCCTGGTAGCCACACTTACTAATTTATTATGTTTATATTCTACTTTTCCTTTGAGGACCTCAAGGTGGGCTTATATGGTTCTCTATTTTATCTTCACAACAACCCCATGAGGCAAATTAGATTGAGAAGACAGGGATTGGCCCAAGGTCATCCAGTGAGCTTCATGGCTGAGTGGGAATTTAAACCTAGGTCTCCAAGGCCCTAGTCCAGCACTGCAAATGCTACACCACACTGACTTTCACAATTGTCTGTATCGAAGAGCTGGTAGTGGCTGAGAGACTGAGCATCGAATCAGGGCATCCCTGGTCCAGGTCTTGAATTACCTTTGTCGTCTTCAGCAAGTTGTTCTCACTCAGGACCCTCGCCTACAATACTAGAGGACAGCCATGCTAGCTTATCTGACAGGATTGTTGTGAGCATTGCAACCACACAATGCAAATGGTAAGGACCCTACAACTCTCCAGTTTTTGCTGGACTGCTGCTGTTCTTGGTTCAGAAGGGCTCTCTGTAGCCACAGGGATCAGCTGAGGTCAGGAGGGGTCAAAATGAGACCTGGTCAGTCCCTAGGTGTGAAGTGAGTAGCATCTGTACTGCCACTTATGACACTGGGGGGACATTTTAGAGTGGTATGGCATACCACGCCTTTCTGATTTTAGCTCCTTTGGGGTCTCCTACAGTCCATGTGACCCACACTGGAGAGGGCTCTAGCTCCCATTTTTTGCAGCCCACACATGGCCAGCTTTCTGCGGATGGGTTTTGGGCAGGAGAGGTACTTGACATTCTTTAGTTTGCCTCAGTACTGTTGTGAAAAGCTGATGGGGACCTCAATGGGTATAAGGCCCTGTATCTGTTCCGTGTGCTGACTAGGAGTTTCCCACTTGAAAAGATGAGGAAATATGTGGTCAAGTGACTGAAGAGACGGAACTGTCCTGCCCATCTGCAAGGATGTCCACAGGGACTTTTCTGGGTTTTCTGGGGGGAAGGGGCTAGTTTTGCAGCAGTGAGAAATGAGAGGAATGGTGCCTATACACGGTTTACCTCATATCTCAGGTTCTACAAACGCTAGAAACAAACTTTTAAAATATATAGAATCTGGGGACTATCTCGTGTGTGGGGGTGTGGCAACTTACACCCATATGTGTCCGCATGCTTCTTTCTTCAAATGAGGCCTTGTGCCAACTGCCTCAATGTCTGATGAGGCAGGGCTTTTTCGATGGGGAGGGAGACCTCAGATCACCCTCCCCAGGCAGGTGGTGTGCTGCTTCCTTCCTTTTAATCTTTCCCAAGCCAATGTGGAATTTGCTTTCTTCTATTCAGGCCTTTGGTAAATGAGGAAGCTGGTGTTTTTTAACAGACTCCGTTAAGACTCTCTGGATTGTTGTTAGATACACACACACACACACACACACACACACACACACACACACACTTATTCAATTATTCATTACAGATTTTGAATACTGTGGTAATAGGTGGGATCTAAATGTTTTAAACCAATAAATCATGTATATGAAGTGCTTTGAGAACTCGAAAGTGCAATACAAATGCCACATATTTATTATTACTAAGATCTCTTGGAAATGCCCTGGTTAAAAGGCCTATCTGTAAAAGAAATATGAAGAGCTATAGGATGGAGGCTGTGGGATTTGCTTTCTTGTGATGTCTGAAAACATCTGTCATATTTTTGCTGGCTTTTAGTGATGTGGGAGGAGGGGAGTAGAAGGTGTATCATTTCAGTAGGCTTTCCTAGGAAATGAATGGCTGAGCTCTCTCTCTCTCTCTTTGGTAAGCTGTTCTTGTACTGCTCTTTTTAATTATGGCTGCTTTTGTTGGTTTAGGTCCCTTTGAAATGGTCCTGGAGGAGTTGTGCTTTTTCCTGTGTTGTAAGCTACCTTGGTATAGAGAGCTTGAGGGGGTGGGGAAGAAAGGTGTATCTTAAATTCCTCCAATGATCCATATTCTGTGGCATTGCAGGCTTAATTCTGGAACGTGCTGAAATTTGACAACTGAAGCACCTGTATTTTGTGCCATTTATTTTGCTTCTGCTATTTGTTTATTCCCCCCCCCCCCGAATTCTTAACCATTCAGTCCATAATTGGACCTCCAAGGCAGCTTACTAGAGTTTCATTGAAATACAGGCCACGATACAGTGTAAGGCATTTTAAACCAAGTAAAACTAATTTGAGACCTTAATAGCTAAAAACAGCCTGCAACTGTGTCTTGCAAATAGTTCTAGCATACAAATGTTTTGAAAACTGCTTGTTTGCATGTACCTGTGTTACTCATTTTTGCCCTAATAGTACAGATAAAAACACCGAAACAGCTAAATGGTTTTCAAAACCATATAAATTGTTTTCTGTCTCATCACCTGGTGGTGATTCATGCTTACCACAGGTGACCAAGTGAGTGATGTGGTTGTGCCAAGACTGTGTTGTTTTTTTAAAATATCCCTAATCCTGGCTACCTCTCTCTTAGCCTTCCTACATCTATTCAAGACATTTGGCCTCCCAAGATAAAGATTTCAGCAGCTGATGCCTTGTTTTTATGTGAGTTTTGCTTGTTGCGCCTGCCTTTGGTTTTAGTGTTTTATGGCTTTGTTAATTTTTAATATGGTGTTGTGATGGCTCTTAACCTACTGCAAGCCACTCTGAGCACAGTGTTTAACAATGAATGGGTAGGATGTGTTGTTTTTATTAATAAAAAATCTTTAAATAAATAAAGTATTTACAAACTTGAGCTAAAACAAATGAAGGAGTCAGCACCCCAGCCATAAAACGGTATTGGTATACTCAATACTTGCTAAAGCTCCAGTGTGCCATTCCAAAGACCTTCGGAAGGGAAGATTTTGCAACGGTCAGGTCATACAGTACTTTTTCATGAGTAAATTCCATAGGGAGGGAATCTTGGGAAGAGGCAAAGATCTGCACATACCCTTGAACAGGCTTCCTCAACCTCGGCCCTCCAGATGTTTTTGGCCTACAACTCCCATGATCCCTAGGTAGCAGGACCAGTGATCAGGGATGATGGGAATTGTAGTCTCAAAACATCTGGAGGGCCGAGGTTGAGGAAGCCTGCCCTTGAAGATCCTGTCCACACACTTCCAAGTCTGTGTTTACAGCTTACGGGGTTAGAAACTTCCTTCCTTCCTTCCTTCCTTCCTTCCTTCCTTCCTTCCTTCCTTCCTTCCTTCCTTCTATTTTTGTTAATGCTCTTCATGCATTAATGCAATCACAACCCTGAAATATGTCCCTGCTGTCACCCTGCAACATGAAATTGTGAGTAAGGGTGAAGGACTTCCTGACCCTTCAAGGATCAGCAGAAAGTTGGGTGGAGTGGCTTGCTTACATTATGTTTGGCGTCCATTTGGTAACCTCTCTCTGCAGCTCTCTGATAAGCCCAGTAGCATCCATAAATATATTACACATTTTTTTTAATGTGACACTTAATATAGTTAGATCTCCGTGATTAAAAATATTCAGTCCTAGTTTAGCAAGGGAAGTTAACAGTTCTATTAAAAGCAGCAGGCAGCGGCTGCTGAAGAGGTGTGGTGTGCTTCTCTCCAAAGAGTTTTGCTCCTAAGAAGATTTCCAGTCTATCTCAAGTCCCTGGGATTGTGGATAGTAAAATGTGCAACAGCAAGCTGCCTTCTTGTGGGGTCATCAGCCCTGCCCTCCTCAAGCCCTATGAGCCTCTGAGATGTTGAGGAGCAAGCCACAATACTTATGGTCTGTCCCATAATCTTATTTTTTTCCCCACTTAGTGATCTGCATACCAACTTAGCCTAGTATACATTTGCCTTTTACTTATTTTTTGCACCCTTTCTCAAGCAGCTGAAAGAGAGGAAAAGGCCCCACCTGTCTGACTGTCATCCATCACATACCGTTTTGCTAATTCTGTTAAACTTATAGAATCTGCAACATGGTGGATGTCTGTTGTATTTGACCTCCCATTTGAATGTGTGTGCATGAGAGAAAGAGAGAGGGAGAGAGATTATTATGTCAAAATCCTTTCCACTCAGTGTATAGAGAGACAGCAATTATCACTCAGAACAATCACTCTCCTCTTCCTTGACCTCCTCTGAGAGATGTTTCATGCATAACCTCTTCCAAATGTTTTTCAATGCACACCTGGAACCACAGTGCGATTATGACAAAATCGTATTTGCAGGAGTGTGTATTATATAGGTGCACACCTGCACACCAAGAATTGGCTGTGGCTTCATGTTTGTTTGCCATTTATAAAACATTTCCATGTTGCCTCTCCAATATGCTTGAGGTGGCTCTCCCCCAAATATCCCTAGAAGCCATAATTGAAAAAGAACAGTAATGGATGGGGGGGGGGTGCGCATCAGCAACAAAGCCACAATAACATCAGAAAGCAGTCACACACACCCATACCTCAATGATATCGCTGCCAGATAATGTTGGGTATATAATACCACATTAAACAGTCATGGCTTTTCCCAAAGAATTTCGGGAGTTATATTTCATTGAAGATGCTGATAGTTGTTAGGAGACCCGTATTCCCCTCACTGAGCTACAGTTCCCAAAGCTCCCTGTGAAGCGGAATTGATTGTTAAAGCACTCCAGGAGGGAAATAGGGGTGCCCTAAAACTCTCAGCATCCATAACACACCACAACTCGGAAGAATTCTTTGAGGGAAACTATGACTGTTTAAAGTGATATCATAGAACTTTAAATGTGTGGTGTAAATGTGCCCTGTGTTCTAAGGTCTTTGCTCCAGCAAGGCAACATTTGTCCCTACTGACTGAATAAACTACAGCTTTTGTTGATTAAGGTACCAACATTTAAATGTCCCAGCACAAAATCTCTTCTGCCCCAGCACATGCTTAAAGAGGCAGGTGCACATGGCTGCTACATCTGAATCATTTTTCTGGTTCTTAGCGGCAGCTGCAGGTGTGTTTGGGTGAATTTTCTGTTTCTTTTGTGCTTGGGGGACTCCGATTTACTATAAGCCAGAAATGAAAATTAATACCTACAAATTCACCACAAGCAGAGAAAATAGCTTCATTATACAAAGTGCGCCACTTCATGCAAATGCGATCTTCTGCTTCTTTCAGAGCTTTTCATCGTTCTAAATGTTTTATAGTTCCTAGATCAATTTGTTTTCAGGGTGTGTGTTGTAGAACTAATAACTCAAATTACACTTAATGGGCACTGAATGGCCACCGAAGCTCGGGAAAGAATACCTCCCATTGCGGTTCCTGAGTGTTGCGAGGCACGTTTTGTCCGTGGTCTACCACCAGCGGCTGGTTCCGATATCTCCAGTGCAAAAAGTCACGTGGCAAACCCAGACAAAATTGTGGCCGAAGAACCAGGAGAGATGCACTCTTTGGCTCAACCTGCACACAACTTGCTGGGGAAAGCAGGGCTGGTGTGCAGCTGCCTTATCCCACCCCAATATCAAAACAGTTTGCTCATTTCCCTGGCAGCCCCTCCCTCCCAAAAAATCTAAAGACCAGGATCTCTTGAGATCAACACACCCTGTGTTTTCCAGACAGCCCCCTTCTAGTGTAAAGGCAGCCCCCACTTCCCAAGTCTCTTCCAGGTTTGGTAAAACATGCTGGTCTCTTACAACTTTGAACCTAAACTTTCAAGTAACGTGAATTTTAAGCATCTGGAGTCTGGACACTTGGGGATTCTAGACTCCTAGGGCCGGCAATCGCACATACTGTACTTCAGTAGTCAGATTGTGAAACTTGATTAGGAATAAGAAGTAAAAGGAAAGCAGTCAGGAGGTCAAAATAAGCCAGAGGACTGTGGCTCTAAAACTGGGCTGATCCTAGCCTATCCTCTATAATATAATGCTTTTAGTCTACTTACAAGTAGGCTGCCATGATCTACTTCCTGATGATATGGAAGATCCTGCCCAGATCCCTGATTGTAGAGGGAATAAAGCTGCAAGAGCCACTCAGCTTTTTAAAATCTCTCCTGTCTGTCTGTCTGTCTCTTGTTACATATCAGCTTATTGGCTGTCAAGTCCCACCCACCCACCCTGCACCATGGATTTTCCTTTCTAGTGTAGTTTGCCTCACTACCAGGTAGAATGGGCCTCCTGGTGTCATAGTGACTCCAAGGGAATGGTATGTCAAAGGTCAGGGAAACCTCTGCATTAAATCAATATGGAGCATGGCCCACTGGGAAGTTCTCCTGCACATGCCCCCTTGAAATGAACAGAGGCTGCTCATGAATCGTGGCCTATTCATACATGCAAATGATTATTTGATATTTGCAGTCATCAGGCTCCTGGCTTCATATCCTTGCTGGGCGCCAGGCAAAACTGAAGTTTCATAAGAGGCAGTGTGGCAGTGTGGTAAAGAGGTTAGATTGTTGGGCTATAACTGCTAAGGCCCAGTCTCAAATCCCCACTAAAGAGTGGGTTTTCCTGAGGAAAGCAGCAGAGCAAACAGAAAACCACTTGACCCATGCTTTCTAGGTGGGGCAGAAGACAAGAGAGGCCAAGAGTAGGTGGGGCTAGTAGGTTTTGGTAGGGCAAAACTGAGGCTAACAAGGAGGAAACAGGCAGGCAGGGCCACCCTCTGGACTAGTTATGAGTAAAGAAGGCAGAAGGGGTTGGAGGAAGGGAAACTGAGGTTGGTGAGGCAGTGCCCCATTTGTTTTAATGGACCAGCCTCCACTGTTCTGGACAAAGGCTTCGATTCATTTATGAGGCCACTCCTTATATCTTCTGCAAAAGAGCAGAGACAATTTGTTTGGGATGGATTTGCCCAGTTTCTCCTAATTGCACATATAGCCCAAACTATTCATATACATTGCATATGTAAAAGAATGCATTTGCATGTGTTGTGTCAGATTTGCATAATTTTAAAGGCAGATTTTCTGTTTTTCCCGGAGCGCCGGTGCAGGCTCTCGCAAGGAAGAGCAGTAATCCAAATACCCTGAGTTGAAAGAATTGCCCTGAACTAAGGGAGAGGAATGAGAGGTTTCTTTCAAAGGGTTGCATTCAGTCTTCACAGTCAAAATGTAGGCTGTATTTTAACTGTAGATTGAGTTGTAACACGAAGTCAGACTGTGGGAGTAAAATGGGGTGGGTGGGGGAACCAAGTCTGCTTTTACAGATATTTTTAGTGTAGTCTCGTGTTGCTGCCACCGGAGCTTTTTAGTTCCCAAGTGCCATGAGCCAGGATGTGTGTTTTTCAAGCACCATGAAACATTTACAAGGCAGAGATTGAATTCTGGAATGGGGAAGTGCCACCTGAAGCTGGCGAATACAGAGACCCACATAGGACAGACCCACATAGTACGGATGACAGAGAGATTTGTTTAGACCACATTTTAAAGCAAACCAATCAAATTCACCGCTCCTGGATTTTTCTGCAGACCAGAACTTGGTTTTCAGTTAGAGCCCACATTCTCCAAATTTTGCAATGCAGTTTCAGGTTTCTGTTTTAGACCAAGAACACAAAAGTGCATATTTTATGAGGGAGAGTATGTGCAAAAACATTCATGTTTGGTGAAATGTGTTGCAAGGCAGAGGGTGCATTTGCTGTAACAGTTGTCTCTAGTTAAGTGTGAAAGAAGGAGAGGGGTGGTGGGGAATGTGTGTTGAGGGGTTCATGGGGCAGAGATAAATGGCATATTTGGAAATCATCCAATTCACTAGCTTTTGCAGTTGTTCCTTTTTCTGTTGCAAATGCCTGAAAAGACTCAAAGGTGGTTTGGTGGAGGGTGGTTGGGGGTGAGCTCTTGCAAGGAAATATTGCAAAAGTGGGTGGCATTTGAGGCAAGCCAAGCAAAATTGGCCCATTGACCCACATTACATTGAAGAACTGGGACTGGATTGCCCCCAACATGATGCCCTTCAGATGGTTTGGACACCAACTCCCATCAGCCCCAGCCAACCTGGTAAATGGTAAGGGATGATGGGAATCGCAGTCCAAAGCATTTAGAGGGCATCTAAGCATGGCTGTGCTGGTGGGAGAAGCCTGCTATAGAGAAATGGGCAAACAGCTAAGGAAAGAAGCTTAGGTTCTGAATATATTGTCAAAATACTCTGATTGCTATGCAGACATTCTTTGTTCGTTATTAATATTGGACTGTGCACAAAAGTCTTTTAAAAATCAAGATGTTTTGATGAAGGGCAGTGTAAGCATCTTCTACACAAAATAAAAATATGGTGCTGATGATAGGCTGAGAATGACACACACACACACACAGAGAGAGAGAGAGAGAGAGAGAGAGAGAGAGAGAGAGAGAGAGAGTACCTAAGATTCTGCTGTATGTCAGCCAGGAGACACCCCAGGGCCAGACCTTTCTCAAACCATGACTTTCACCCCTACCCATTAGTTGTATCCGATATGCTTGATGGCCCACAAAACCTGGGACTCAGTTCGAAGCCCTTCCCTCCGATGTGGCAGCCTGCCTATTAATCCCTGGCTGCTCAGTGATTCCATTGTCAATGCTTGCTTTGCTCATCAGAGCCCTGGCACAGAAGCTGCCTCCAGATAGCTGGATCTGGCAGGGTGGGCAGCAACTCGTAGCGTCTCTGCCAACGAGGGGCCTCTGCCAAGCCACCCTCCTCCCTGCGCCTGGTGGAGAGAGGGGAGCCTGCATTAGGGACATTGCCAGCTGCACCTTCCTAGTAAGGGGCAGGCCAGGCCAGGTGGCAAGAGGTGGTGCAGCAGCTGTTGATGTGATTTGCAATGACCCGTCCATAGCTGCCCCTCTCCTTGGCAGCAGAAGGGCCATAGCTCAGTGGCAGAGCATCTGCCTCACTTGCAGAAGCTCCCAGGTTCAGTTTTGGTAGGCCTGGGAGTGTCCCCTGGAGAGCCTCTGCCGCTCAGTGTCAAGGATGCTGAGCTAGGTGGCCCAATGGTCTGACTCTGTATAAGGCTGCTGCTTGTGTTCCTATGCAGAATGCAGACTCTAGCAGTCTGTGGCCACTGACCTGGCTTTTGTGGCCTGTGGTTGCCAAGCCTCATCCTCCCACAGCTCCTCTTCCTCCCCTTTTATCGACTTCTGCTTTGATTGATGGGTGAGGTGGGAAGCAGGAGGGGAAATGCAAGCCCTGATTTGGGATATAAAACGGCCCGGGCAGGAAGCAAAGGATTGCGTTCGGGCCAAATGTGGGTGGAAGCCGCTATGTGCTGTGCTCCAGTCCTTTTCTACAGAGTTCCCCCAACCCAAGGTTGCCTGCGCTTGCTCCAGTGTTACCCATCTCGGTTTTAATTCATTGTATTTGTAAAAGTTTCATATCATCCCAACCCTTTTACAGAAGAAATCCTGGCGGCTTACATATGCAGTACATCCAGAAGCACTGCAGTAAATCTGTAATTAATTAAAAATGCATGAGAGGCTTTGACAAATGAAAACAAAGAGGCTCAACATTGTTTATTTAGCTCCAGGAAAATGCATGGCACTTTAAAGGATATCAGCAAATGGGCCTCCAGGGTTCAAGCCTGATTTGTAACGGGCTGACCCTGCCTTGAGCTTTCCAGACATTTGCCCTCTTTCCTTTCCCACCCAAATGTACCTCCTGGCAGCAGCAGAAGGGGGCTCATGATCAGAGCCTCCATTAGATCAGCCCTCCCCAACCTGGCACCCTCAATATGTTTGCGTTCTAACTCTCACCATCCCTGACCATTTTCTAGCCTGGCTGGGGCATTGGGAATTGTAGTCTAATGGAGTTAGGAGGGCACCAGCTTGGGAACTCTGGCCTAGATCATTGGTCCAACATTAGTCAGGACACACTTCATCACAGTCTAATCTAGGATAGGTCACAATAGCAGTACTACCTCCCCACAAATATATGGTTGAACGTTTAAGAAGTGGGTTCCTCAAACATAAAGGTAAAGGTAAAGGTACCCCTGCCCGTACGGGCCAGTCGTGTCCGACTCTAGGGTTGTGCGCCCATCTCACTTAAGAGGCCGGGGGCCAGCGCTGTCTGCAGACACTTCCGGGTCACGTGGCTAGCGTGACAAGCTGCATCTGGCGAGCCAGCGCAGCACACAGAAACGCCGTTTACCTTCCCGCTAGTAAGCGGTCCCTATTTATCTACTTGCACCCGGGGGTGCTTTCGAACTGCTAGGTTGGCAGGCGCTGGGACCGAGCAACAGGAGCGCACCCCGCCGTGGGGATTCGAACTGCCGACCTGACAATCGGCAAGTCCTAGGCGCTGAGGTTTTACCCACAGCGCCACCCGCGTCCCTCAAACATATGGTTGGGCTAAAAGCTGGAAAGGTTGAAAACTTCTGCCTTCAATCAGGGCTAGAGATCTGGTGGCCCTCTGGATGCTACTGGACTGCAACTTCCACCATCCCTGGTCAGTGGCCATGCTAGCTGGGGCTGATGGGAGTTGGAGTCCAACAACCTCTAAAGGACCACAGGTTCCCCATTTATGACATAGACTATCCTAAAATAGATGGACCAATGGTCTGACTTCTTCCATTCCTAAGGAGCTGCCATCAGCCCCAGCCAACATGGCCAGTGGTCAAGGATGATGGGAATTGTAGTCCCACAGCATCCACAGTGCCTCAGGTTCCCCATCCCTGGTCAGTGCTGACTGGCATCAACTCTCCACGTTTTCAGGCAAGAATCTTCCCTAACCCTATATGGAAATGTCCTGGATTTGAAATGGGGATCTTCTGCTTTCAAACCATGTGCTGTACCACTGAGGTGTGGGCCTTTTCTGTAATACATAACAAAGGTTAAGAATGTGTGGTGCCAAGTTCTTGGTTCCAGGCAGGAAAGGGACCATCTGTTCCTTGTTTATTCCCTCCTCTCGATCATCTGTTTACCTCCTTCTCTAGTTCTCCTACTTCATTCCAGGCTCCATTACGTCAGTTGTTGTTTTATTGATTCTGTTGAACGTTGCTCGTTCGATCATTATTACTAGAAAAATTAGTTTTGCGATATTTTGAAGGTAGTTATCTCCTTTTACTGTTCTGGGTTATTGCTGGTCTGTGCACACATTGAAAAGGGGTGGAGAGGGGTCAGACATTAGGGTAGATCCACGTAGTCTCTGTTCAGGCAGTCACCACACTGCCCTGGATCCAAGAACCACGTCATATGCGTGTGTGGCTTCCAGCCATTCAGTAGGCATCTCATATGCACTCCACAGTGCATTGCACAATGGAGGGGTATGTGGGTGAGTATGTGCAGCATGGGGAGCCCCATGTAAGCCCACGACCACTAGGCCCCATGGGAGCCAGCGAGGCTAAGCTGCCAGAACGCAAGTTGGAGGAAGGCAGAGCTCCCAGCAGAAGGCTGAGCTGCAGAGCAAAACTGACAAAGTGGTCAGGTCCAAGTTATTACTGAGCCAGATTAAAACAACCTTGGAGCCTGAAACCAACCAGCTTGTCAGTTTTGCCTCTTCCAATCAGCAGAAGCAAGGCAGCTCTCTGGCAGCTTCAGGCGGACAATGTATATGTGGTATGACAACTCACTCTTAGCAAGTGCTTCAAGGAGAAAACTGTTGGAGGACACTTGATAAGAGACGGGAGATGAATGAGGGGGCAAGATTCTTGTGGAAAATCTACTGATAAGAATTTGCTTGCGAACAGTTTGATTCTAACCCCCTTCTTTTTATTGGGATTTCCCCTCCTTCCCAAACACAACATTTCCTGGTTTGTGGGTGATGATGCATTTAGAAAGAGAGACAGGTTACAATAAACAAGTTGGCAAATATGATACTTGACTATTACGTAGTTGCTTTAAAAAAAGACTTAAGATTTAAATTTTAGGAAAGCAGTGACGAGCATCATGGGTGGCCACAACAGGAGCCAAGCAAAAAGCCTGCAGATGCCTGCCAATCATGGTACGGGTGGGCCTGTCCCACAAATAATGGCTGGCTTTAGAAGCTGGCCTCTTAGCCTTGACCTCTTACCGAAGAAAATCTCCCTTGCCTTTCCCTCCAGCTCCACGCTTCGAAACTATGTCTGTAATTACTGTATGTTGAGCGGTCAAAACCATTTGAGTGACTCTCCAGCCCAGCAGCAGAAAAAGGGCCCATCACACCCCCTTGAGTTGCAGCAGGAGAGCAGGGCAGGATTGTTCTTGGAGATGTACTGGGCTTTGGAGGTCTTTAGGTTGTCCTGGTGGTCCAGCACACGAACGCAAATATAAGAGAAGTCCAGCATAACTATAGGGGTGATTCCCTGCCCCAAGGCTGGGGCCCATTAGACCACTCCTCATTGTGAGTTGATTAGGGGAGTACCAATGGGTGCGTAAGCTCCCTCTTCCTCTCCCTATTCCCTTCTGTGTGTGCAGTCCTAAGATAGGTCTCAGCCTCCAGCCCTCAGTTCTTCCGACAGTATTTCTCTCAACAGTGAATTTCAAAAGCAAAATATGAAACTTGTTGCAAATAAAAATGCCAGTTTTGGAAGTGTTTCCAGATGCTGAAGTTACAGTACAAAACACATCCCCCCATATAAATTTCAGCTCTTATGTTTCAACAGCATGCCAGTTCCACAGTTCTATATACTACCTGTATATGCTCTTATGACATAGGAACAGGGAGAGGTGCCCCTGTGCTGTCTCCTCTGTGGATGGTCAACCTGTGGCCCTCCCAGATACTGTTCAACTCACATCAGCCCCAGCCAGCATCACCAGTAGCCAGGAATGGGGTAGATGTAGTCTAAAACCTGAAGTGCCACAGGCTTCCCGTCTCTGGTCTATTTTGACTGGCATAACTATGTATGGTATTGGCCATCACCTGCAGCCTAACCTTTTTACCTGAAGATGCCCATGGATTTGAACCCGGGACCTTCTGCATGCAAATGCATGTGCATTCCACTGAGTTCCAGCCTCTTCCTAACACGCCTGCATTCTAATATTCTGTAGAAATATGGGATATTCTTTTTAAGTTTTTTATTTCATTTGCAGTCCCCCCCCCCCCGCCTCAAGCAAATATACAAACTCTCCAGGGCCCAGCAATCGGCTCCCCATATCCCAGGCTGCACAATTCAGCAGCTGCAGCTGCCCTCACTGGGAGATCAAGATCGATTGATATTATATATCTTGTTTATAGCAAGCAAGCAAGGGAACAAATATAATAATAAAGCTAAAGGGAAGATAAATTTTCAAAATGTAGAGTGAAAGCAATTCCCTGTATGCTTATATCTCCTCTTCATGTTCCAAAGGAGTAATGTGTCACAGGCATCCTGGGACTGTACAGCTTCAGAGTGCAGCTAATGGTGGAGGATTCAAAAACTCGCTGCCTCAGGCATTCTTTTCCATCCTAGTCTTCTCCCTGACGGTGCTAGCTTTCTGTGTGCAGGGAACTGTGCCACAGGAAAGTTTTCAATTGCTGGATCTCCAAACTGGGCTAGCAACTGGTTTGGACTTGAGAGAGCAGCACTGTGCAGATTTCCATCAACTATCCCCACAAAGTGCAACCTGACTTTTCAGGAAATGTCCATTTTGTCCCTCTTCTATGCTGTGTCTCCATAGTCAGAGGCAGCAATGCCAGTTTATGGACGCCACAAGAGGGGAGAGAGCTCTTTCACTCAAATCCTGCTTGCTGGTTTCTCATAGGCTTCTGGTTGGCCACTGTGAGAACAGGATGATGGACTATTTGGACCAGTAGGCTCTTATATTTTTATGGCTATACAGGCCATGGTACCCTTGCAATGGACCCTTGTGTACCAAGAAGGGCTGAAGTTCTCTGCTGGTATATAGTGTGCGGTTGATTGCTGAGGAAAGTAGGCATTTGTTTTCACTGCTCTGGTACCTCTTTTGGCTCTCTTCCTTACTCTGTGCACTGTACGAAACAAGGCACTCTGATCCTTGTGGTCCAAAAAATGGGCTTAGATCTGGGTTAAAATTCACCATCACCATAAACTACATCAGGCACAGGCAAACTCTGGCCCTCCAGTTGTTTTGGAACTACAATTCCCATCATCCCTAGCTAACAGGACCAGTGGTCAGGGATGAAGGGAATTGTACTCTCTGGAGGGCCGGAGTTTGCCTATGCCTGAACTACATGGACTAACTTTAACCCACAGCCCAACCCTAGCTCCCTTTCAGCCTCATGTCCCTGTTGGTAAAATGGGAGAATTTAGTTTTTAACTGTACACCGTATAGTTAGGCTGCTTGACAAAGGATTTATTTTGCACTCTGAAAATAAAAAATCACAATAATGAATGAGATATATAGCACCAGTATTAAATCTTTTCCTTTTCGTCCCTAGAAACTTGGAGCAGGTTGCAAAACATGTGTAAAGAGTATGTCCCGTTCCTTTCCCTTTAATCTCCTTATCCCCAAGTCATAGATAAAAGTGAACGCTGTAGGCTTATGAGTGATCTTTGATGAGTCTCTAGTCCGTGTGTGTGTGTGTGTGTATTTGTCTCCATCTCTGATGCGTCCAATGAAGTAGGCTGTTGTCAGTGGAAGGTGTGATACATGAATGAGTCTCTTAAGGTCCCATGACATGTTTAATATTTGTCTGAGAGTCCTCATAGAGGCTATCAGGTGACAGCAGTGTTTTCTGCGCATGCACGTTTCTCACAGTCTCCTGCTTCAGAGAAGAGGGGCTGTGGGGAAGAGTTTTAAAGAGTGAGGGGCGGGGAGAGACGGCAGTCTGTGTGTGCCCCCCTTTCACTAAGCTGGGAGTTCCTGTCAAAGCAGGTGCCATTTTAATGAGCCTCAAGCACCTTGGTGCCAAGGAAAGCAGCACCGTTCTCGGATGTGTAACTAATTGATCAAAAATGCAGCCGCTTCAGTTGAGGTGTAAAACATTTTCCACACAACTGCGCTTGGACTGGGAATACCTTTCTGTTTTATTCGCTGGTGTTGTGATGGTGAATTCAGCACTCGGCTGAGGCTGGGAGCACAGAGGGTGCATTGTGATGCCCTGGGTAATGAGACCACTAATTGGTTACATCAGAGAGAAAACTGAATGAATCACTGACCTCTCTTGAACATGCAAGGCTTCTCTGCACCTACATGTGGAAGCAAAGGCACACCTGAGCCCTACTCATCTTTTAAATAGTTCTATTAATGTATGTATAATTTTTATTCAGTATCAATCAATGCCTTTATATAACAAAGGAAGAGTTACTACATTGTGACCAAAGATGGATACTCATATGCCTCATCCACACCCACATCATACACAGTGTGTATGAAGCGACACTGGAGCTGATAAGATACTGAACAAATTCTTCAACTTGATGTGGTGCCAGGGTGCTGCCCTAGAAAGGTCACACCTGCCTTGCAAGCTCAGGAAGGGGAGAAATTCTCAGTCCCTCCCAATCAGCTGGTCTGGCAGGTGCAGACCCCTTTCCACCCAGCACTTCCACAAGAAAGTCCTGCCTCCAATTTTCAGGAAAACAGTGAGCCTCTCATGAGTATAAGGGTCATTTTTGCATTTTGTTTTGAAAACCGTGCTCCCAGCTCATCACCCTGTCACCCACATTACGCAGGACAATAAAGACCCTACAAACTCTCTAAAATAAAGAGAGGGAGACTCTGTTTGTGCAGGATATTCCAAGGACAGGGGTGGCACACCTCTGGCCCTCCAAATTTTCTTTGCCTGCAGCTCCCATCAGCCCATGGCCATTTGGAAGGTAGAGAAACATGTCCCATCCAATAGATGTTGTTGTTGTTGTTTAGTCGTGTCCGACTCTTTGTGACCCCATGGACCAGAGACGCCAGGCACTCCTGTCTTCCACTGCCTCCTGCACTTTGGTCAAACTCATGCTGGTAGCTTCGAGAACACTGTCTAGCCATCTGGTCCTCTGTCATCCCCTTCTCCTTGTGCCCTCAATCTTTCCCAACATCAGGGTCTTTTCCAGGGAGTCTTCGTTTCTCATGAGATGGCCAAAGTATTGGAGCCTCAGCTTCACGACCTGTCCTTCCAGTGAGCACTCAGGGCTGATTTCCTTAAGAAGGGATAGGTATGATCTTCTTGCAGTCCATGGGACTCTCACGAGTCTCCTCCAGCACCATAATTCAAAAGCATCAATTCTTCGGCGATCAGCCTTCTTGATGGTCCAGCTCTCACTTCCATACATCACTACTGGGAAAGCCATAGCTTTAACTATACGGACCTTTGTTGGCAAGGTGATGTCTCTGCTTTTTTTAGATGCTGTCTAGGTTTGTCATTGCTTTTCTCCCAAGAAGCAGGCGTCTTTTAATTTTGTGACTGCTGTCACCATCTGCAGTGATCATGGAGCCCAAGAAAGTAAAATCTCTCACTGCCACATTTCTTCCCCTCCAATAGATACTGGCCTATAAAATGGGACTCTGCCCTACCAACCTCAGTCTGCTCTCAACCTGGCTGCCTTCTTACTAATAACCAGTCCAGGGAGGGTAACACTGTCAGCTTCCTTCTCTGCCTTTGTCTCTGTGTCATCCATGTACAGCTCAGCAGGGAGGAAGATGTGGACAAAACCAGGATTAGCTGTCTCTGCCTGTCATTGACTCTGACACCACCTACTGTTTGGTCTCCATGCCTGCTGCCTCACCAGCCTCTATTAGTCCCGTCACTCCCAGTAGCGGTTGCAGCTCTATTTTCAGGCAAGTCTGCTTTGGAGTTTTGGCCTGCAGCATTCTTCAAGCATCCCTAATAGGGTTCAAACCTCTGAGAATGGAGCCCCTTTAAGGTTGCCTTGCTCACATCTGGGAGATTGCAAATGAGCTTCAGAGTGAGGCTGAAGGCTGGATGTCTGTGCAGTTTCTAGGTTGTCTGAATCTTCCATCTACTTACCTCCTGCAACCTGGGTTTCTTTAAGTGCCAAGGCATACAGTTACTTCATCTGTGTTTTTAGGGACAAGCCAACCCCATCAACATTTTGATGGGCAGCTGCCGGCCTGTTGATCCTGTACTTCCCTCACCTGCCTGCCGGATGCCTTTGCTGATGGGCTTACAGCTCAGGCAGAGAAATCAATTTTCATGCTCATCCCCCCACCAGCAGCCTCTCTGCTCAGATGAAATTGTTTGCGAAAGAAAGGAATTAGCTGCAAATTTTGCAGCGTCAACACAGCCTTGCTTAGTAAACAACAAGGGCTTCAAACTTTGCCTGACTTGGCTGCAAAAGGAGACTGGCTTGAAACAGCCTTGGCTTCCATGGGCTTTGCCCCTCGCCCTCCAGGGAAACTCAACAATGGTTCAGTAAGAAAGCTCTGAATACCTGCCATGGCCCACTCCTCACCTCAGGGAATAATTCTGAGGCAAATGGAGCATCTGCAGATGTGGCTAAGCAATTGGCAGCTTCAGGGAGGACCTAAGGGTCCAGTTCAAGAGAGACCACCTGACTCTGCTAAGGCTGGGTCTTCCAGTGTCTCTGGAAACAGGAAATCAGATTCCACATCCAGGTGTACTGTGTTCAAGCACAGTGAATTAACTGCAAACATCTCAGCCTCCTGTCTCCCCACTTTCCTTCCTTTCCCTAAACTAGGACCAGGAGTAGAGAATCAGTGGCCCACCAGATGTTGTTTTACTACAGCTCCCATCAACCGTGACTTCTGACCATGCTGGGTGGGGGCAATGGAAATCCTGCTCCAACTTTAGTGGACATCCACAGGCTCCTCATCTCTGGACTCAACTATAGGCCTGCATTAATGGCCCAGACATGGAGATGTGAAGACATCTGTTTTGTAACCTGTGTGGAGTAAGCAAGATTTGGCACACCAGATACACCCTCTCTCTTTTTTGTCTGATGCTTCTTTGCCTGACAGGCCAGAGTAGGAGCCTTCAAGAAAGCATGGCTCTGACCCTTTAAACCCCTTTTGGTACTTAGCTAAGGGACTGAACCTTCAGTAGGCCTGCTTTGCTACTTAGGTGCTCTGTTGAGCTCAGACAGCTCCTCGAAAACTGATAGCAGCTGCTTGAAAGCTCCTAATCCATATTAAACCCCAGCTCCAAACTGCTAAACCCCAGCTCCAAGCTGAGTCGTGTTCAAGTTTTTCTCGGTGCCCCTGCAGGCTCTCAGCTCAACTGGTACTGAAGAAAACTCTCATAAATACTACATGATGTTATGAGCCATGCCATTTAAACTGGTTCAAAACCCATTTCAGTCCCATTAATGTTGGAAATGTTTGTGTGTTTTGGAACAGAACTTTCCTTTAAAGTAATGCAGTCTCTCCTCACTTCACTTTAAAGTCAGAATGTCTTTCAGTAACACAGGAGCCTCCTGTCAGGTTCGACTATTCATCAGTCTAGCCAATTATAATCTATTCAGGCTGGCAGTGTCCCTTTCAAGGTCTTCCCTCACCTGCTACCAGATCTGGATCACAAGGGATGTCAAGGATTTAATTTAGGCCTTTCTGCATGCAAAGCAGATGCAGAGCCACTGAGCTATGGCCCCTCCTTCAGATCAGGGATGGTGAACCCCTCCCCTCTGCCCCAGCTGGCATGGCCAGTTGCGAGGGGTGAAGGGAGTTGTAGCAGAGCAACATAGAGGGATACTGGTTCCTCATGGCTGCCTTAAGGCACTTTGTTCAGCTTACACACTGGTAATATCCACACATTACATTTAAGGCACTATTATACTGCTTTAATAGTCATGGAGAACCCTGGGAACTGTGGTTTGTTAAGGGTGCTGGGAACTGTAGCTCTGTGAGGTCAACACCCTTAACAAACCACAGTTCCCAGGGTTCTCCATGTCTGTTAAAGTGGTATAATTGCACTTCAAATGTATTGTGGGGACGTGACCACTGTCTCCATTAATTAGAATCCCGATTCACTAATTAATTAGAATCCTGATTCACAGATGAAGACACACGATTAAACCACTTAAACCTTTATTTAAAAACAAGAACACAACAATTAGTGACATCTTTTTATAGACCAAGGACATAACACATACTGATTTTAATCTTGAAACGTTTGCGTGTCTTGCCACAGGGATGTGTGGGCTGGTTGGTTTTTTTATACCACGCTATATCCTTCTTTGGGTGCTATCCTGGTGGTGGAGATTGGCAGGTCCAAGCCCACAGGGAACCCAGTCCCTGTGCAGTTTGGTGCTTCCTGTATCAATTTGGACCATTTGGATGGCAGCCATTATCTGGCAAATAGGCCATTGTTCCATAGAGATGGTGGAGTAAAGCAACTTATGCCCCCTACGCCATGGTCCTGACGCCCAAATGGTGGCTTTGGAAGGAAGGAAGGTCTGTGCATAATTATTGTGTTTTATTATTTCCTGATGAAACCAGAGCAGCGCACGGAAACACCGTTTACCTTCCTGCCAGAGCGGTACCTATTTATCTACTTGCACTTTGACATGCTTTCAAACTGCTAGGTTGGCAGGAGCTGGGACTGAGCAGCGGGAGCTCACCTCATCACGGGGATTCGAACCGCCGACCTTCTGATCAGCAAGCTCTAGGCTCAGTGGTTTAGACCACAGCGCCATCCGCGCCCCAACCAGCTGAGCCCTTAACATTACAGTAAAGGCAGCCTGGGTCAAATTAAGCCTTGACGGTGAAGATGTGGTTCCTTGAAGGCTTGTTGCAACTTGGGAAAAGCAACGCAGCAACCTTTTGCCATCTTAAACATTGCCTTACGTGCACAAGCTATTATTATTGCAATTATTTAATCAGCGTAATGCTTCCCTGGTACATCGCTTGGTGGCTAATGGAGTCCCGCTTCTCTCCCCCGCTTCTTGTAAAGGGAGCTGGAGCGGGCAAAGCAATCGCTTGCCGGCACAGGAGCCAGAACGGAGAATAGAGGGAGACTCAATCTGTCATCAGCGAAAACATAATTGACTCGCAGTAACTTGTTGGGTCAGTACTTAGAGCTGATTTATTTTTAGCATAAATTGATGGGAGATTTGGGATTAGGGAGCTGAGCCATAATCGGGAGCATAGCTGACAAGAAAAACGACTGCCAAGGAGGTTTTTGCAGGGTTGAATCCTCCTCTTCATGGAGCTGCAAATCTTCATTCTCAATTTGGGATGAATTATGCAAAGCAGGGAAATTAGCCTATACTTTATAATTTTAGTTTGTCCTCACAGCTTTTTAGGTCTCAAGCCTGCCTCACCCACCCCTCAATTGATTTGGGATCCAGTTCTAATTTTTGAGATTGGTGAGTAGGTAGGTAGGTAGGTAGGTAGGTAGGTAGGCAGGGAGGCAGATATATAGATAGATAGATTGCAAGAGAGTGTGTACAACCAGTAAAAACAACTATACAATAAAGTGTAAAGTGGCCTTAGTAAAGGTAAAGGTAAAGGTACCCCTGCCCGTACAGGCCAATCATGTCCGACTCTAGGGTTGTGCGCCCATCTCACTTAAGAGGCCGGGGGCCAGTGCTGTCCGGAGACACTTCTGGGTCACATGGCCAGCGTGACGAAGCTGCTCTGGCGAGCCGGCACCAGCACAGCACACGGAAACGCCGTTTACCTTCCCGCTACAAAGCGGTACCTATTTATCTACTTGCACTTAAGGGTGCTTTCGAACTGCTAGGTGGGCAGGAGCTGGGACCGAAAGACGGGAGCTCACCCTGCCGCGGGGATTCGAACCGCCGACCATGCGATCAGCAAACCCTAGGCACTGGGGTTTTACCCACAGCGCCACCCGCGTCCTTACTGTAGTATAAAAAGTAAAATAAGACTGTGTCCAGTGCTAGTCCTCCTCAAAGGAAACCTATTGAAGTTAGCAGACATGATTGACTTAAGTTCATTTATGTCGATGGATCTACTCTGGGTAGGGCTGGCAGTGGATGAAACACATTTTTATTATTATAAAAAAATGGAAATATGAAACAAATGCCAATATTTGAACTGTGGCTGTAAGCGGTTTGCATTGACTGGCAAAGTTTAGTTCTCCTGTGTTTGCACCACTCAAGTTTCACTAACCTACGAAGAGGAGTAAGCTCTATTGTGTTTGCCTGTCCTTATTGCATCAAGAAGCTTGAATGTGTGCAGTCTGAACACAACCCTGGTGTGGGTGTGAACAGAGGCATTTTGTACACCTTGGTTTACACATTATGGGATCTGTGTCAGCAGCCCCCACACCCCTATTGAACTTCCAGGGCCTAACAAAGACCTTGGGCAGAGGTTTCTGCTTTGAGTTCAGGGGCAAGATGCAGGCATCAATGCCTGCAGGTGTACGCTGGAATGATTAGGGTGTGCGTCCTTCCCCACCCCCCCTTAAGGAGATGCTATATCTGAGGATTCTTGATCTGGGACCATGACACCAAACTCAAGGTTTCCTCAGCATGCTGATATCTTCCTCCTGTTTCTCTGTGGTTCTCCTTTGGCACCATTCCTGTCAGTAAGCACCACCTGAGTTTGTTATTAGGAGGGTTGATATGAGAAAATACAACTCCCAACATCTCTGACTGTTGGTCAGGCTGGCTGGTGTGACTGGTGCTGGTGGGAGCTGGAATTCAACAACATCTGGAGGGCTGCAAGTTCTCCGCTAATGGTATGACTTTTTTATTCCCTTAGGATTCAGTGGGAGCCACTGAAAAATCAGCCAATCTCTCTCTACATAAACCATCTTGGGGCTTGGCCATGTTAGAATAGGGCAGGGTGTTGGGAACTGGCTTTTATATCTGTTGGTAAGGATGGCTGATACTAAGGGAACCCAAGCAGAACAAGGTTAAGAGATCAGGTTTCAGAGTGCTTGAGTGCTTCCTATTTAGAGTGATCAACTTAGGGCTCATCCAGACATCTGCTTGTCCCAACACTTTCCGCCGGAGAAACCCAATCTTTACCACTGAATCAGAGTAAATGTTGATTGGGTTTTCCATGGATTGGTGCTTGTTCCAATTCAGCTCTAAAGATCAGGTTTTCCCAGGGAAAGCATCTGGGCAAAGAGAAAACCACTCAGCTCTATGCCTAGAAAGTGTCTGATGAGTGGAAAACTGCTCTGCCCTGTGCTTTCTAGGCATGGGACAAGCGGAAGTGTGGGTGAGTCCTTTGCTGAGATGGAACCCCCCCACCCAATTCTGAAAATGCTGCCACAGCTTCCCAAAAATCCTCAGGTAGGTAATGCTCTGGGGGAGAAGAAAGGAAATGGAAAGCCAATCTCCTTAATTATTGATCGCCTGTTAAATTTCCAGATCAATGCTGTGCTCAGCTTGAGAGCGGATTAGGCCAAGTAGATTCCATATGTTACCCACAGGCTTGTAATACATCGTGCAAAGTCTTTAATTCGCAGTCAGTCTTCAGGTCTTCCAAGAAGAGCAGCTTTATTGGCCCTTGGGGAGATATTCAGTTCCTGGCTCTCTTATTCACTAATAAAGGGGGAAAGTCTTCAGGAAGGAAAGAGGAAGAAAAAACCCCCTCTATGCTTTATTGGCTATTGCAAAGGCTTCAGCCGTAAGCTCGCTTCATAGTGGTAACACTGCATTTCTGTTTCCTACAAATTGGTCCCTTCTCGCTCAATTTAATTTAAGTGCATTGTAAGTATTCTGCCTTGTGCATGTGCTCATGTGTGTGTATGAATTTGCTTTCCCAGTTGGTCTTCTTTGGGTTAGAATCATAGAATCATAGAGTTGGAAGAGACCACAAGGGCCATCGAGTCCAACCCCCTGCCAAGCAGGAAACACCATCAGAGCACTCCTGACATATGGTTGTCAAGCCTCTGCTTAAAGAACTCCAAAGAAGGAGACTCCACCACACTCCTTGGCAGCAAATTCCATTGTCGAACAGCTCTTACTGTCAGGAAGTTCTTCCTAATGTTTAGGTGGAATCTTCTTTCTTGTAGTTTGGATCCATTGCTCCGTGTCCCCTTCTCAGGAGCAGCAGAAAACAACCTTTCTCCCTCCTCTATGTGACATCCTTTTATATATTTGAACATGGCTATCATATCACCCCTTAACCTCCTCTTCTCCAGGCTAAACATGCCCAGCTCCCTTAGCCGTTCCTCATAAGACATCGTTTCCAGGCCTTTGACCATTTTGGTTGCCCTCCTCTGGACACGTTCCAGTTTGTCAGTGTCCTTCTTGAACTGTGGTGCCCAGAACTGGACACAGTACTCCAGGTGAGGTCTGACCAGAGCAGAATACAGTGGCACTATTACTTCCCTTGATCTAGATGCTATACTCCTATTTTGAATGAATGAAAAACATGAAATCATTTCAAGGAGAATTGTTATTTTCTACCCCCTTTCTTCATTCTAATGGACCACTGAGGATAAAAATACACACACACCACTCAGCTTTCTTCTGGTGGTTGATGACTGCTAGAACTACACATGGGATGTTGAGTCCCATGGATTAGGCATCCCTCAAGCAACTTTCCCTTTGAATGACTTGATGGAGAGGTTTTGCAATCAGAGCTTGACTGATTGCTCCACAGAGGTTTAGTCAGAAAAGAATGACTTACGGCCCAAACATCTGTTAAAAATTGAAAGCTACCATTGACTATGGTTTTATTTTATTTTTTTCTTTGAAGGGGCATCACTCTGTCATTTGACAACCCTATGGTGATATCCCTATCTACTTTGCATTGGAGATTAGAGTACCAAAAAGAGGTCTGTTTTAGACCAGATGTATTTATAAGGTCTATGATGCTGCATGACTTCAGTCTTTTTCTCCGTGGATTGCTATTATTTATAAGAAGGGCCATAACTCAGTGGTAGAGCACCTGCTGTTTATGCAGGTTCAGGCCTAAGCATCTCCAAGCAGGGCTGGGAATGACTCCTGTGCAAAACCCTGGAGAGCTGCTACCAGCCAGTGTAGACAATATTGAGCTTGTCTGGTCAGTTGTCCAGCTTGGTATAAGGCAGCTTATTCCCATGTTCCTAGAGATCAAGGAAGGAATTTCTTCTAGGTCATACGTTCCTGGCCAAAGAGATAGTAGTGTCTGAGAGATACAATCCAGAATGGCACCAATCCATCCACATCCTTACTGATTGATACGGGGCACAATCTACTGCTGAGCAATCCTGTACAACCTATTCCAAAATTAGAAAGAGCTATGCAAGATCACCTCTTTTTTAAAAAAAAAATCCTTCAGATACTGTTTAGATTTACAGCTTCTGTTTGAATTATAGGGAATGAAAAACGGAAGGTTTTTCATTGATTGATTTTCACATCTTGAGTGTGTGTGTTGGACTATTCTTGTATATATGTGCTGCTTGAAGTCACTTCAAACCAGAGTTCACTCACTCCCAAGGTAGTAAAGTGTATATAAAACCGCAACGCTGTGCAAATCGCAGAATTATTCACAGTTGGTTTTTTAAAAAAATAATCAGTATCTTCAGTCTGAAATTACGGCGATTTCAGGAAGTCTGGATGCAAACAAGGATAAGCTTATAGGTCAATTGGCCGGTAAGTTTTGTCAATTGACTGGCTAAATATTATCAAATATTCCATGAAGCCATAAAGCTGATGATGCTTGGAGAATGGGCTGCCGCCTACTTAGCATCACTCTCTTTAAAAACTGTCTTTTTATTGTTTGCAATATTGCTTTGCCCCCCCCCCCATGCCCTGGTTTTATTTGTTACTTTTTGAAAATGTTATCCATTGGCATTATCCATTACCCAGTGTTCCAGGAAAGAAACCAAAAATGACAACCTTTCACATTTATAGACAGCTTCCCTAAGATGTGTATGTCCCAGCTTCATTTCCAGTGTTCCTATCCTACATGCGCCATCCCAAGGGCTGAATGGGGCTTCTCAGTGTGGTCAGATGAACACACATAAAAGCGCCCACATGATCAGGAACCCTAACGATTGAGGGTTCCCAGTTGCATGAAGGCTTCTGATTGTGTTCAGCTGAAGGTCTACTTCTTGCACATGCAACACCACTGCCCTCTTCACGCCTTCCCTTGAGAGAGGCTGCTGTTCCTCAGGAACTAGGTCCGCAGTTCCACCCTGCCCTGATGAATGTGAAGAGCCTCAGGCTGAGTGCTTTATAAGTTGAGACTTTCAGTTTATTATAATAATAGGAAAGGTGATTAGAGGCAAAGGTTGTTTGAGGTTTGTAAAATTATGAACGTTACCTAAACTATTTTCTCTCAGCGTGAGAACTCAACTCAGGGTCATCTGGCGAAATTGATTGGCAGCAGGCTCAGGACTCATCAAAGGCAAAGGAAGAAGTATTACTTCTTTGTGCATAATTAGCGCTCAGAGTACATTGCTGCAAGATGCGGCAGTGGCTGGTTGACTCAGCAAGGATTGGGCAACATCACTAGGGGAGGCCGGAAATGGCCAATGCAAGCAGTGATTCAGGATGGCTGTGGTATGGCTGTTGGTGCCACTGTCAATTGGCAAGCTTTTCTGTTTGGCAAGATGTAGTTGAGCTGTAAAAACCTAAGCAAAGCTCAGCTATGGAAAAAGCCTGTTCAGCAGGAACTGTTCATGCCAGCTCTTAAATATTAATAAGACAGCCCAAGGAGAAGGGAGAGGGAGTGGCTTCTGAATTTTTAAAGCTAATGAAGGCAAGCATTCACTCTCTACATTTTGACTCTGGCATTCTCAAGAATTGTGAGGGAGAAATAGCTCCAAAATCTGAATATATGTGTAGTCTGCCTTTCCCATTGGCTGAGTTCTTGTGATGTCACAGAATGTCTATGAATACTTTTATGTTTCGCTTTTGAGGGGCTGGAGTAATGATTGCTAAGTGCAGTTTCAATGAGGAAAGACTGAGGTTTATTTGGTGGCAGCGGGGGGACCCCACATAGTGTCTAGCTTCTCTGAAGAAGGAAGTGAAATATCATGCAGATAAGAAATGATATTCCATAATGTGGCCCGAGTATTTCAGCAGGTGAGCTAACCGGGAAACAAGAAGGATAGAAAACAGCAAGAGACCAACTTGTAGAATCTCCCCCTAAGATCTCCCCCCCCCCCCCATTGAGTCCGGAGCTGGGCTTAAAGGAATTCTATCCAGCCCTATGATTTTAATGACTAAGGGAGGCAATGCACATTTATTGCATTTTGTGCATTTCAAAGTGTAATTAAAAGGTGCAGTTGAAAGCATTGTTAACCCGTGCTTAAGTTCCATTGATTTAAAAAAGAATTGCCTTTGCACTGGATTGAACTGAAGCGTTATTATTCCTCTTTAATAATGGTCTCTGACAACAGAACATATGTCGCAGGCAGAAAGATATAGCATATATTCGATCTTTTGGCTGAGGTAGCATTGCTTTGCTGGTATTTACAATATACCTTTAATAAATCCTGACTGCTTTGTTCAGGCCCAGATTTTAAGAAACACATTATTTCAGCTATAAAAGGCAACAAATAGCCTTTTAAAAGTTTATAGCCTCGCTAATATTTAAACATTAAAAGGTTGTATTCTTGTTCTTGGCCTTCTAGGTGGACCTGTGGTAGGGAAGGGAAGGGGATAACTTTGTTTTCCAAACAATGGTGTTATTTTGCCACACAGCCAGACCCCTTCAGAAATGAATAAGTTGTATAATAGGGATAACACCACCTAGCAATTAGGATTTCTATACAAGGTCCAGAGAGAGGGGGCAGAGCTGACTCCACCATCGAGTAGAGAGAGGCTACCACCTCAGGCAGATGCTGGGAGCAGTGGTGGCCGCCCCCTCCTAACCCCCTGTCAGCTATTCCTGCCCCCTTACTGGAGCACGGAGCTATGTATGCTACATGATCTGTCCTGCCACTCCTGTGCAAGCTAGCCCTCTGCCTCAAGATGCTATTTCGTAACTATTGAAGTAATGGTCAGCTGCCAGCCTAGTCAGCTTCTGTATGTGGAGGAGACAACATCTTTAGGCCTTCGGCAGCAATACAGCTTGAGCCATAGAGAATGTTGGAACAGGGAATTGTCTCTGAAAACAAAACACTTTTCCCACCTTGAAACTGTGGGCAAATCTTTTTTCATGTTCCAAGTAAAACCTAGTAAGGTGGCCCAGGATAAAATTGTTTTGTGGGCCAAATCCAGCACCTGGGACCACCAGTGGTCAAAATATCCCTAGTGCAGATGACACACCCCCCCGCTGTGCTTCAGCCATAGTTGAGATTAGGCGGGTTTGAACATGAGAATTGCAGTATTGAGTCAGAGAAAGCAGCCCCTCTTCAGGTTTGACAGCAGCCAGCCAGATGGGAAAGGAAAATTCATAAAAGAGAATGGTGCATGATGGTAATATCTGTTCTCTGTTGTTATCTGCCAGCACCTGCTGGGGCAAAAATCTGCGGAAATAGAGTTGACGCTTTTAGGCGCTATCAAGGCTTGTAGCTTTCTAGTAGACCCGCATTCCATGTATCTATTACTCCTTTAAAAAGCCACTTCTGCTAGGACCTGTAATGACATCCTGTGGGTGATGAGTTCCATAAGTTTCATATGTGCTGCAGAATCTTTAAGCATGCTGCTTCTCAGTTGTTTTTTTACTCCAGTGAATGCTTATGAGTTTTTCTAATCTGAAGGAGAATGAACAATTCCTAACCTGCCTATTTTGCTACCTGGACTAGTTTTCTCGTAAGGAACCAGAAACAGACTAAAAGTTTTTAGTCTACTTTATCAAAGACGATTTTACTGCTGGCATCCTAGGCTGCTGCCTGCTGGACATGGCTTAGTGCATGGGTAGGCAAACTAAGGCCCGGGTCCCAGATCTGGCCCATTCGCCTTCTAAATCCAGCACGCGGATGGTCCTGGAATTGGCGTGTTTTTACATGAGTAGAATGTGTCCTTTTATTTAAAATGCATCACTGGGTTATTTGTGGGGCATTGGAATTTGTTCTCTTCCCCCCCCCCCAAATATAGTCCGGCCCTCTACAAGGTCTGAGGGACAGTGCACTGGCCCCCCTGTTGAAAAAGTTCGCTGACC